>NC_141693.1:1808778578-1810066495 GCF_964263255.1 Lissotriton vulgaris | reverse complement strand
GTCACTCGAACATCAGCAATAACGGGAGGCAGTAATCCAGCATCATTCAGAAAAGCGGTGCAGGTGATGTTGAATGGACTATGCATCAACCCACGAGGGGAATACTTGCTTATTGACTGTAACAGTGACGGGCTTGTTTCCGCTTGTAACGGCACTACAAGGACCAGAGTGCACAGTTGCCACGCCCACTGGGGCAGGACCTTGGAACTATATAGTGTGATGCTAGCCGTCATGTTATTTTAGCACCACCAGCCATTGAAGAAGGGAAATGGAGTTCCTGAAACGCGTTTGGCTCAAGATGAATTTGAATGCATTTGCACTTTCAGCTGCCTGCTTGCATGAATGCTGTCATTAAAGACGGATTTATTTACCTGCCGGCTGGTTTCCTTCCATTGGGACGACCTTCGTGTGTTTAAAATATATATATATATATATATATATATATATATATATATATATCCATACTAATATTATAAAGAGAGAGCCCAAACCTTTGAGGCGGGTAACCTCAGGAACCACTGCACCCAGCTCTTGATGACTGAAGACTTTTTCTGCCATGGTGGTAGTGAATCACTTACCTGCGCATCATGACTGGGAAACTGAACTTTCCTTTTGATAGCATGAACTGCACCCAGCTCTTGATGCATGAGGTGAGACTTCGCCAAGATCAGCATTGAAAACCAGTAAAGTAACAACGGAGCAGTTGTGATGCACTGTGGGTATTGAAGTCCCAGCATAGAAATGTGAACCAGTAAGCTACCTCCATGGGTTCTATGAATTCCAAAATGAATGGATGTTAAAAAGACTCTGCCACTGGGCTTGAAATAATTAACTTTAATGAATGGGAAAAGAAAGAAAAAGTGCAACTGTCTCCTTTAAGATCTGGACGTAATGGACTGAGTCCTCCCTCAATGTCTATAGTCCCGTTATTTAAACCTAACAAACCCACCTGTGTGCAGAAAGCGGCATTTGAAAAAGAGTCCTGTACTCGAAACGCGTCATGCCTATTTAAAACCCTTTTAAATAAAGAAACAATTTCTTTGCAGTATCGCTGGTGTGGTCTGGCTTACGTGACTGAATGTGCACGTGTTTTTGCATATATATATATATATATATATATATATATATATATATATATATATATATATATATATATATATATATCCACACTAATATAATAAAGAGAGAGCCCAAACCTTTGAGGCGGGTAACCTCAGGAACCACAGCACCAATCACAACACCCTATACAGCATTGGAAAGGGCAGTTGCAGCAGAAGGACATAGGCTATGCAGACGCCCACCATATGCATTTAAAAGGTAAAAGAACCGTGCCAGCAAAGTAGTCCCTTGTGGGCGTGTCTGCGTTGTGCTGTGGGCGTGTGCTGGGGGAGCGACAAACGCTGGGGGCATGTGGTACGTTCCACCCTTCATGCCATGTCTCATATCATGTGCTAATTCCACCCTGCTCCCTTTAAATACCCCTGCACCCCATAATCATATCCCACCCTACTCCTTAAAATACCCAAACACCCTTAAACACTAACCCATCTTAACCCTATAAATATACCCTGTACCCCAAAACCCAAACCTATCCCTAAACCATAAAAATACCCCTGTACCTCAAAACCCAAACCTAGCCCTGAACCCTATAAATACCCCTGTACCTCCAAACCCAAACCTACCCCATAACCCTAAAAATACCCCTGTACCCTAAAACCCAAACCTAGCCCTGACCCCTACAAATACCACTGTACCCCAAAACCCAAACCTACCCCTGAACCCTAAAATACTCCTGTACCCCAAAACCCAAACCTATCCCTGAACCCAAAAAATACCCCTGTACCCCAAAACCAAAACCTAGCCCTGAACCCTTAAAATACCCCTATACCCCAAAACCCAAACCTACCCCTGAACCCTAAAAATACCCTGTACCCCAAAATCCATACCTATCCCTAAACCCTAAAACTACCCCTGTACCCCATAACCCAAAACTATATCTGAACCCTTAAAAACCCAAACACCCCAAAACATATACCTCAGTACCCCAAAACATATACCCCTATACCCATACTTACCTTAGCCAAACATTAAAAAAAAGATGCTTTTACCATTCATGCATTTACAACAAATTTCGTTGTAAATGTATTCGTGGTAAAAGCATATAAAGTGTAATGCCATGCATTATAATGGCATTGCGGAGTCATGGTACTTTTGTAATGAAAGTATGCAGAGTGATGGTATGCGGAAAGAAAGTTGCGGAATAATGGGTGTTTACCCTCCCCCGGTAAGTACATTGGTGGCACGGCGGCCCACATCTCCAGCAACATACTCATATTTTTTCACTACCCATTTGAAAAATGCACAGGTCTCTCTCTTGATGGCCAGCACAGACATACACTTTTAGACACACCTCATGCCACAAGTTCTAGAATTGTGAACTTTAGAGCTGGGGAGCTACGTTCGAATCTCTGCATCAGCTCAACATCCTGTGATTCCAGGCAAATCGCTCTGTCTCCCCGTGCCTACCACAAATGAATGTGTTGTTCTGTAATGTAAATTGTGCTCATGCAATGTTGTCGAGTTCGCGCTATATAATATTGCAAGGAAAAATCAAGTAGAGAAACTAGAATTCAAACACTACTGAACGCACACTCTTAAGTGCATCAGCAGTGCACTGTGAATCGGAGCGTTTCACAGGACTGTCACAGATAAGAAATGCTATCTAAACGAAATCCTACAAAACAATATACTACCGGCCGGCAGCAATTCATACCCGGACAACGTCGGGACAGGCTGCTAGTATATATATATGTGGCTCCATAGGGCCTGGATGTGGCATGAATTTAATAAAACTTGTTATCGGGAAAAAAATGCTGTGCATGGCCGGGTGAATGCAGGAGAGCATCCTATCTACAGAAATATGGCACTACTCCCCCCTCCGTAGCACTGGCACACAATTTGGTGCCCAGTTTCCCACACACACCTTTGCACCATAGTGCAAGCTTGTGTGTGTGAGTGAGTTTAGCATAGGTTTTGTACTGGAAGGATTCACCTTCCAGTACAAAATAATATGGATAGATCAGTTTCAAAACAGTGTAGCACATATGCAAAGTTAGAAAAGAAGGGAGAAACGAAAACATTTATGTTTTTAACACCTGCTTTCAAGTGGTTTTAATTTTGTGACACAACCCTGTCTCCTATCGTTAGTAGATAGTGTTTTACTTCAAAAAGCATGTGTGTTTGCATGGGAACGCGCATGTAACACCTATGTAATGCGCAATTGACACTAAGTACTGCGAAGCAGTGCTTCGCGCAGATTTGCGTTGCTTTAAGGCTCATTTCCAGCGCACATCAAGTTTTGCGCTACAAAGTAACAAAATATTTGTGCTGGTTTGTGCCACTTTTATGACGCAAATCCGGAACAAAATGTTTGTAAATCTTTTCTTTTGACAAAGGGCAGTATGAAAGGGCTGCCAAGCAAGCCAGTAAGAGTGTGGTCTGTGAGGATGTGCGAACGTGTGTGTGTATGAATGAGATATATATGTATGGAGGACTGAGAGCACGGGACCCGGATCTCTTGACTGGGGGTGAATGTTTAATTTGTTCCTCATTCCAGTCATCATTTGTGTGTCTTTTGCTATTTAGCCTTAAGTGCACCAGGTGTTCCCAGACATAGGTCCCGGGCTCACTGTGCCTCTGGATTTAAGCTACCCTGGCTGATGAGGGGTTATACACCAAAACGGGTCCCATGATGCTTGTTTCTTGTCCAGAGAGGACCTGGCTTGGCAGTTCGGGCTGGACTGTTCCAAAGAGGAGCAGAGTCAAGAATGATTTGCATATGACTGGATCTAACCTGGGGTGGCATTCAAAAGACCGGTGGATTCAACCCAGATCTCTTGAATGGCAGGTGAATGTTTGATTTGTTCTGCATTCCGTCTATATTTTGCGTGTCTTTAACTTTCTAAGAGCACCATTTTCAAAATTGTGATTGAAAATCTGACTTTACAACAAAAGAGGGCTTTAATTACAATTCTTTAGACACCAAATTAGACCTGTCTACCTGTTCTTATTTGGAAGTTACAGCTTATTAAAATTAACAACATAGAGCCAGCTTACCGCAACTGACTCCTTCACTTTCACCATCCCACCAGATGCCTATGCTGTGCCTCACTCTCTCTTGCACATACCCCACACATCTGCAGAACAGCATTATCCTACCTCATACTCAAAACGTGGAAACATCTCCCTCTACACATAAGAGCCTCCTCCATGCTTCTGGAATTCTGCAAGATGCGAAAGGCCTGGCGTTTCAACTAACACCACCAGACTATCTACACACCTGCACAGCACCTGTATATCCTTAGGGTGATAATCCATGCTTTACAAATCCAGCTAACATAACATAACAATAAGGTAACTTCAATGAGAGGTAAGACGTGCAGTAGTGGAAAACTAGTTTTTCACTACCAGGACATGTAAAACTTAAAAGTACATGTACAACTTTTTTAATACACTGTACCCTGCCCTTTGGGCAGTTCAGGGCCTACCGTAAAGGTGACTTATATACATCAAAAAGGAAGGTTTGGGCCTAGCAAGAGATTTATCATGAAAGGTCTAAATGACAGATTAAAATCTGCACACACAGGCAGCAATGGCAGGCCTGAGACACGTTTGAGGGGCTACTTAAGTGGGAGACACAACAAATGCAGCTGGCACACCAGTAGCATTTAGTTTACACAGGCCCTTGAGTACATGTAGTACCACTCCACTAGGGACCTACAAGTGAATTAAATATGCCAATTGGATGTAAGCCAATTCTACGATGGTTAAAGGAGAGAGCACAGGCACTTTGGCATTGGTTTGCTGTGGTACACTACAGAGTCCTAGAGCCAGTAAAAACAAAGTCAGCAAACTAGGAGGGTTAAAGGCGAAATGTTCGGGGAGAACCACACCAAGGATGCCAGGTCTAACACCTGGCTTTTCGAGTAGTGTCATTAGGTACTGGGTGTTTATAAACTCTAACCTTCTCAGCACCAGCATATCCTCCAGGGTGATAGTGCGAGCTACAGATCTGATTACTATAACATAAAATTCCTCACAACAAAACAATTTGCCTTATAGCAGTCACCTTGCCATAGCTTACCATTCCAGAGGGAATGAGGAAAGAAAACAAAAGGAATAATGAGGAGGCTTTTAGATAAAACATTCCTTTCCCAAAATCCTAGCCTCTGACCACACAGGGCGCTCACTGGGGCTCACTTTGCTTTGAAATAACACACTGACTTAAGCCTGGTGATGAAGGTAAAACATTGCATCCTAAAAGAAGAGTGTCTTCCTAATTCATGGAACCTTACAAAAACCTTTCAAAGAAAGCTCAAGAATTATGGGTGTGGATTTACCAAAATGCTAGGGCCTGAAGCAGTGACATATTATACCTTTTGACCTTAATGACATCACAGGAAGCATCATATACCCTTGACTCTGATTTTTCACAAGAAGGTATGTCACATGACCCCCTACATCACAACAATTGATATAGCTGAAGTTCCATAATAACTGCATAATTAGCATAACACAGACAAATGTATATTTGAGATACCACTGATATTATGGGATTGAGTTGATTTTTGAAAGTTCTAGGACATAATACTTGCCCTGTACTGTAGTGAGCAAGCAAAGGTAGTAAGCCAGACCTCTACTAGGGGTATTCTCCCCCCCCCCATAAGGATATTATGAAATAGTGCATTTTTAAGCACAATCATCACATAAATTTGATTAAATGCCATAGGCGCTGAAAGGACACTCATTAAATAGTCAATTGGTGTGCCCAGCTAAGGAAACCTGACCTTCCCAAGCAGTTGACCCAATTTTTTCCAAAATGTGGTTCGGGTGCCCCCATATGCCAAAAATTACCTCCTTTGTGCCAGGGCCAGCATTTTGTCATGGGTGCCCTCATACTCCATGGGGCCCATTATATAAAAAGTACATAAAATATACCTGTGCCAACATTTTGCAATTTATGCCATCTATACACCTTGTGTCAAAACTTACCTCAGTATGCCAGGGGCAGGGTTTTATCTTGATTGCCACCCTCCCATAGGGTTTATGCCAAGAATGACCTCCATTGAGCTAGTATAATTTTATCACTGGTGTTCCCATGCCAAGAATGTCCTTAATACACATAAATGCACGGATGCCCTATATACCATGAATTACCAATAGTATTCCAGCACCAGTATTTTAAAATTGGTGCCCTTCATGCAAACAATTACCCCAGTTTATCAACACCACTATTTCGTCACAAGTGTCTGTCATGCTAAGATTTGCTGCAAGTATGCCAGCACTAGTGTCTTGCCCTGGGTGTCTCTATAAGTGAATAATTTCCTTCAGTATGTCAGGGCCAACAACAAACTCAAAAGCATTACATCACCTTCTCACTCACACTCATTCGCTCACTCTTACTCATTCATCCTCTTTTTGAAGCAAACTATCCAAGGAAAATCAGGATTTGCCTTGGACAGTATCCCAAAGTATGACAAAGTTGAGCTATGTACTCCTTTGTTTTGCATCAAGGGGACATTTCATAGGGGGTGCATGAACTTACCCATGCAAACACCCATGGGTTTGCACACAAATCCCTATCTACAAACATTGGTAGACAGGAATTTGTGCCAAAATCCTATGTCTCCTCCTCGAGGCAGGTGTAACAAGAAATCTTTTTATTTTCTTCTCATTTCTTCAAATGTGCATGTGGGCTGCTTTGTACGGTAGGAAAAGCCATAAAGCATAGTTTTTGTACTGGAAGAGCCTTCCAGTAGAAAACCTATGCTTCAGAGAATGCACACACTCTGGCACTATGGAGCAACAGTTATGCATTGGCAGATGGCTGCCAAAAGTGCCAGGGCAAGGGGGAAGCAAACATGCACCTTATCTTAGTAGATGTGGCACATGTGTTCTCTCTCCTTTTGGTGCAAGGCAGTGCAGACGCTTAGGTGCAGCGTCGCCTTGCTGCAAAGAATAGTTAATCTAGTCCTAAACCTCACACAATCTCACCCACTGCCTGTCACTGACTCTCACTCACTTTCACTTACACACGTGCTTACATCATACATATACTCGCTCTCTCTAACATAAACACACTCTCACCGCAAACCATTTGTATCACAGCTGCCACCAAATCTCCCATTCCAACCAGCTGTACTCCGTTTTACATTACTAATAATTATTCTAATATTCACTGTTAGTGTAATGAAAAAAAGGACAGAAAACAAGGAATGCGGAACTGGTTCTCTAAAGCCAGGGGTCGCAAGACCGTGCCAAGGGTCAAAAGGAGAAAGCCAAAGGATGCAGGTGCGACTCCTGGCGACCCTTAAATGGTGCCCAAGCCAAGAATGCAAAAACTCCTTGAAGATGACCCAGAACTTTACACTGAATGTGGCAAAATGACAATCACCGATGGAAGATATAACATATGTATGTATCAAAACTGTTTTTTAAACTTCTTTGTATTTCTCAGTGCTCAGTCAACAGTACAAGGAGGACACATGTCGCAGTATACCATCAATCGATGAGTCATGAGTACAATGGTCAAATCAACTTGGTGGAGTCATCACAACAATGTTAAATCTATTTTCCTTCCTATAACTAAGAGTCCCTTCTTACAGACCCTGATAAGCCTGACACTCTCCTCATACCTTTTCCCATTTGCGTGGGCAGCCTCTACTCTCATGTATTGTCTGTTCAGCTCGCCAGCACCAATCCAAATCAGTTTCCCAATCAGCCACTGTCGGGGGGGGAGGCCGCTCCCCAGCTCTGTGCTATATTACGTTTTGGCTCACTGCAGCCAGTGTCAACCATAGCACTTTATATCTAGGCCAAGCCTCTTCTCTCGAGATAACCAACAAGCACCATTTTGCTTCGAGAGGGACCCAAACACTCCTGCGATGATCCTCCGGATCACAGCCCAGTATTTATTTATGAATGGACATTCGCACTGTAAGGGACAGAAGGTCCCCTCTTGTCTACAGCCGCTCTGGCAAAGTGTGTTTATAGCTCATTTCAGAGGATATAGCAGAGGTTTGGAGTAGAATATTCTATGTCAATCCAGCCAGACCCCCAGATTTTTAACTTCGGCCGCTGGGAGGGGGGTCACCCCTAGTTCGGGAGGCCACCACTGATCTCCCCAGAGGTCCGCCTGCTTCCCTACGTTTGCGCATGTGCAGGCAGGCCCTTTTCCTTCTTTCTGCTGTATCCACTGGCACCTTCTTAATCCATTAGACTGTTGCTGTGTCCTACACATTTTTCTTCCACCCACTACAGCGTACAATATGGGGCAGTTTTCTGAGGGTAGTGTTCAACCTTGTGTTGTCACAAACTATACCCTTCCTGGTTTTTAACCTGAGACAGACTGTTGTGTTCTTGTAGGTGGCCGCATCTGGAATCAATAGTGATTATCGAGGACAAAAAAAAAAAAATATGGGGCAGTTGGTCATCCCACTTCAAGCTATTGGCTAACTTCACTGTGAGTGATGGCATTCTGCTATTTCACAACAAGCACATCTGCCCTCAAAGTAGTTTCCTTCAGTGCCAGGGGCCATTATGTCAATATCTGTTTTGTTAGCAAAAAAATATTTTTTATTTTAGCCAATAGTTCCTTTTTTATATTGTTGAGTGCTCAGTAGTTCTATCAGGAATAACGTTTTCCAAAACCCATGACAAAACAAGCATTGACAAACCTAATCAGCTGGCATGAAATGCCAGATGTATTAGTGTTGCCACTGCTTGTATAATCCATGGTGTTGAGGAAAGTCTGAGTGAAATACAGTGTATTATTATATAAATATTTCTGTAGTTCAACATCCACAATGTTCCAAATGTTATCTTAAAGGCATAGGTGGTCAACGAAATAAAAAACAAATGGGGGCATCCTATTTTAAGACTTTGCTACTAGGGAAGTTGTGTGATTAATGCATTAATGCATTAATGAGAGAACGTTGGCCCATGCCTTCCATTGTAGATAGTACACAGTGTAGGTGTCACACAAATGCCAAAGGCCATTTATCCCGTAACCACCCGGGGTAGCACCATGTGACAATGGGTAGGCGTTAAAGTCTGCAATATAGTTGCCACTTCCTAGGTGGTAGGGTAGAAGGTAAACATGTTTGTATTGGGGGAGAGGTGTTGCCTATGAATGACTCAAAAAACAGGAAGCACTCAAATTGGAGGTATGCATAATGGCACGTGTGGCAGAGAACCAAGTTCAGCAATCAAAATAATGTCTTTTATAAAAATTGTCACTTTATGATGTGCAGATTGGATTTTAAATGTCATGCAAGACCATAACATGACACGAGTCAAAGGACAATCCAATTATGGCCTATAAGACATACAACCCACCTTAAATTCTAGGGGCCTGATTTTGAATTTGGTGAGCGAGGTTACCCCGTCATAAATGTGATGGATATGTCATCCGCCTAATTACAAGTGCCATAGGATCTATTGTGCTTATCATAAGGCGGACAGGATTTCCAATACATTTGTGATAGAGTAACCATCTACCAATCTCTAAAGCGGGCCCTATGTGAAGGCCATATATTTCCTTGTGAGAACTTAGGTTTTGCTGTTTGATTGACTTGGAAATAATGCGCTAAAGGTTTTACATGCTGCTGCTGTCAAGGTATTTTTCCTCAACTAACCTGAAGCAGACACCCCCTTTGAATTCTTCACTTCAAGAGAGTACCCTAGACCTAAATTAGTCTGAATTAGTCTGACATTAAAGTGTTTTGCTGGGGCCTAATTCTTGAACCCAGGACTCCTGATAAATGTTCTCACTAGGTGTGAGAAGTTGGCCTGATGTATGATGTCCACAGTTCTGTGGGCACCTTGTATCAGTCCAAACAATCCCTTATGGTGGTGGTTGTAAAGTCAACCTTATAGACAAGCTAGGCTAAACTCAAGAGGGCATGTGAAGCCAGCTGTTTTACCATATGCAATCTTGTAATATCAAATGAAAGGACACCACACAAGTTATATATTATAAAAATATATGTATTTATTACTAGAATAATCCTCTGTACTCTTTATGAGTGCAGAGGCACAAGCGTTTAAACAAAAACACAGTTAAACATTCAAAAATTGCACAATTTTGGATAGGCCCGGTGGCCACTTAAACCATATACTAAAATAGTGGTATAAGTACCACCTTTCGAACAATGGTAAGGCCTAGGGTGTTGTGAATCGCTGGGACTACTCGGGACTAGCAGTGATGAAGTCGGGAGAGGCCCGCGGGACAAGGGTGCAGTGCCTAAAGCACACGCATGCACTAATGCAAAGTCTATGGTGCGTAAAAGTTATAGAGTTACTGTTTTGGAAGTCTTCACACTGGAATAAAATTACCACACTTTAAACTAGGACACTAGAGGTGTAAACCACTACAGGAGCACCGGTGATAGATCGTTACATCACCCACAGGAAGCGGGTGCATAGGTGCCAAAGTGTGTCGGGTTTCGCCGTTTAGATCTATGGAGCCTGGAGATGAAGATGCTGCAGGCGGCCAGGAGGGAAGAGTCTGGTTGGATCCAAGGGTGGATCGAAGATGTAGAGTACCTGAAAGCAGAGGGGATAGAGTCTGGGTCACTAGCCAGTGACCAGGATGGAACCAGGAAGGAACCAGGCAATATTGGGGTCAATCAGGTGGTTGTCGTGAAGCTTGTCTCCGCTGCCACGTGGACTCTGGGGCATCGACGATGACCAAGAGTGGAGCACGAGCTGTCCCACAAAGGTTCTCGCTGTCGGCGGTGTCGGCTTCCAGATCGGAGGTAACAAGCCTTGGCAAGTACAACCCATGCAGGATTTGAAGATCGCTTCTTACTTGTACCAGCAAGGTCAGAGCGGTGGCTCTTTTTCAGGGAAGTGAGGGCAAGTCTGGAGCAACCAGACTAGCAGTGTAAATTTCAAGGTTCGTCGGTTCTGGGGCCACTAGCCAACGGGCAAGCGAACGGACCAAGCAGGAAAATGCAAAAGGGCCCCACGCAGCACTCAATGAGTGTGGAGGGGAGATCTTCAGTGCAAAAGCTGCTCGGGGGTGGGGCTTCTCAAACCCCAATGCACAGCTTCGAGGGTGCCTCGGGAGCTGCACGGTCAGCACTTTGCAGTCTTTTCAAGATGGCCGGCTCCACGCTTCACGTCACCTCCACGGGTCTCAGATTCGCTGGGACTGTGGATCGGGCTGTTAGAAGTCAGGGAAGCTGGGTCTTGTTGATCTCTGTTGCTCGAGTTCTGGCGGGAACTGCAACAAAGCAAACTGTTGGGCGCTGGATGGTGCCTGTTTGCGCAGGGTGGTCACTCCTTGACCACAAGGGAGATTCTTCAGTCTTCCACGTCGAGTGGGATGTTGAAGGGTCCAGAGTTCTGTATCAAAGTTTCGTTCAGGATAATCTAATGCTCCTGGGCACAGCTCCTACCTTTATTCCAAATCAAGGGTCTGGATTACCTGCTAGGTCCCTCCTGTGGGTGGGACCCAGGAAGGGGGTGGTTACACCCCTTTCCCTTTGTCCAGTTTCGTGCCAGAGCTGGGACTGGAGTGTCCCAGCACTGGTTTGAACTGGACTATGCATGGGAAGCCTTGTGTTCCCCAGGCAGAGTCTAGTTTCATTCAACCCTCCCTGCTACAATCCACTATCTCCTGTCTGGGGTGGTGTAACACCTCCCTGTGACAGGATACCATTTGTCCAGGCCTCCTCTGCCAGAGTTTCGGTCAGCAGCAGGAGGCCAGACTTGTGTCTGTGGCAGCAGCATCCATTTTGTGATGCTGGGGCTTTGGTTAGATTTTACCGTGTTTAAGCAAAGTAACATGTCTTCTCCCTCTAGAAGGGTGGAATGCCACCCCCGTCGCCAGAACTGGCGAGGGGGTAGTATTCCAAAGCCTATGACACCTTACACGACATGTTTTGATAAAGCCAAACCAAAGTTAGCAAGTAACTGCAAGGATTATAATGCACTTAAGAGTATATGGTATGGCAGTATCCCGGAACAGCTAAGGGCGTTGGTCCCGACAGCTGCAGACAGGCTCAGCTCATGCTAGAGCACCATCTCACATCAAACCAAGCACTCTGCCTCCAGGATTGTTAAGGCCTGCCATAGGAGTGGCTTGTAGGTATATATGTGTCCAGATATAGGTTTAGATGTAGGTATACTATATCTAAGCAAGGGGTGATTACACGACCTTGCCCCAGCTGAGTGATCAGCCAGTTGTGTCGGTTTGGATAGCCAGCCAGGGGTGGCAAAAGATATGCTGCAGCCCCTGGTAGGCCTTGGATACACCTATGCCCTGGGTACCTATAGTACACTGTACAGGGGCTGATAAGGTGACCCAATGTCCAATTGGAGATGTATCTAGGGTACATGGAGTAAACTTTACAGAAAGAACAGATAGCCTGGGGCCCTGATTAGCAGGATCCCAGGCCAACTAAGTCAAAAACCAGCTAAACACTAGGCAAAAAATCTGGGGTAACCATAGTCAGGTATCCACATTCCTACACTAGGGAATTGATAAAAGGATCTCATGTTCACCCAAGGTATTGATTGGGACTGGAGACCTTCTTTATTCCTTTTTTCCAAGTTTATGTCAACTGTGCAAGACAGGCATGGCAAGACGTGGCCGACACAAGCAAGGCATGTAAGATATTAACATTGAGTTTAAGGGTCTAGCCTTTTATTTTACTGAGTTGCTGTATAGTTGAGTGCAGAGCATTTTAAGTAGGGCCCGATTCACAGAACTAACTTACGACAAAATCCTAAACTTACTACTTTTGGTATTCACAGAAGTTAGGATTTTGTCTTAAGTTTGTCTTAAGAAAGACTTAAGACAGACTTAAGACAAAATCCTAACTTCTGTGAATACCAAAAGTAGTAAGTTTAGGATTTTGTCTTGAGTTAGTTCTGTGAATCGGGCCCGTACTCTCTGTCTATTCTGTCCTGCTGCACCAACAAGTACACTACACCACAAAAGCCTGGATCTTGCTATTCTTTCAACTTCACTGTCTCGGTGCAAAAAAAGACAGTGAATCTCTTTGCATTGTTATGTCAACACATAGCTAGGGTCTGCTGTTGCCATAGAGGAAATAGTTATGTCATGGTCAAGAACCTTTGACTGGGAAGTATAGGTCAATAACATAAAGTGTTTAATGTCTGAAATTTAGAATGCTTGAACTCTAGACAGATTTATTTTCTGCACAATTGGGGTCCAAAGAGGGATCTCATAAGGAAGAGAGCATGATTCTAAAAAATATACACATGGTTTTAAAGTAGATCCTTTTTGGACCAGCAGCAAATGAAGAGATCGAAGCTTGGCTGATACCCAATAAATGGATATTACATAAAAAAGGACTCTGCCTGATCGGTTCGGAGTGTGGTGCTGTTAATTTATGAAATATTCAGGAAGATCAAGAGTTAACCCATTAAAGAAGGACGTGCTTATTTCTATTTCTGTTGTGTCTCACTTTTGTCTTTTTTCAAAGCACACCTTTCATGGTACCATTTAGGATTACTGGAATAACCACACATTTTCTGGCAGATGAGCTCTAATCTACAATTTTCAAATTATGGAAAGGTTCCAGGCAATCATATTACTTTTATTCATTGACATCTGATCCCTTCACATGCAAAGTCAAGCAAGTCAAACCATTCTCTTCTATGGAGACACCAAATTATGGGCATGTGCTCTTTTGTGGTGCTCACTCATTGCACCTTTGATCTTCATTCATCTTTGTTAAAAGCCTCCATAAGCACAGAAAAGCCAGCCTTCAAAGTGTTTGGCTGATATTTTGACAGGATGCATAACAGGTATCACAGGTGCAATGCCACTGCATTTTTTCACAGTTTTTAAACAAACAACATTAGCTCATGTTTGCCTCTGCTTATGCTTGTGGGCTTTCTTTCTATGGCTACTCAGAATGACAAGGTGGAAGCAGATCTGTGGATTGAGGAGCGATACCAGAGCTCGCTGAACTCAACACAAGCTTCTGTTGGGGATGCAGAACCCTCACCCGCAAGTGTCATGCTTCATCATTGGGTTTCTTCTCCCAATCTCAGTCCTGGCTGGTGTCTGAGACGGGTGATCAGTAGTAGGGAATTCTTAGTGTTTTGTGAAGCAATTGCTACAGGATCTGCTTGCTTGCGCTCCGGTGATGTGGACAGGACTAAAAGAATCAATAAAGGTGCCCTGATGTGGACATTCCTTGTTTATTGGCTTCTCCCTTTGGCAAAGCAAAAAAAAAACCAAGCAAGTAAAATAGGTCTCTTTGTTTCTGTACTGTTGACATTTTTCTTACCTCTGTTCTGCCCGACAGTGTCACTGGCAATTCTGCAGGACTGTGTCTCTAAAACCTAAGTCCTTGCTGACTACCTTTTTATCTGTGTGTCTCGAAATCAAATCTGTAGAGTTTTCTACTTATGGGTCTTGAGCACACTTTCAGAGTCTGCAACAGAGATTCACATAAAACCCCCAAATATATATTTTTTAATAGGTAACTTTATTGGTATGAGTAGAACCTTTTTCACTCAGTGTGAACATCTGTGGGCACATTCAATTAATTCATGCCCACCACAAAGCTAAGAGGGGAATGGTCGGTAATTCTGATATGTACAATGAAGTGGCGTAGCGTGTCGTTAGCCTTCTGGGCTTAACGACACGCTCCGGCACTTCAGAAACACAAGGCTGCACCATATTTACAAGAATGTAGTGCAGCCTTGCGTTTCCCTCTGCGATGGCGCTAAGTTTAACAACTTAGCGCCAACGCAGGCACCCTTGCACCACAGTGCAAGGGTGTCTGTGTGCAGGGGAGGATTGGTTACCTGTATGAAGGGTTGCCTTCCTGCACATAAACAAACCATGGCATTTTGCTTTTTCCATGTGTGCTGCACAAGGTAGCACACGTGAAAAATGCAAAAACGAGGAGAAATAAACAATTTATCCTCGTTTCGCCAACTTAAGACCAGGATTTTCCTGGTCTTCATTTTGGAGCTGCCTCTTATGTACGCCAACCTTGTACATAAGGGGCAGTGTCAAATACAATGGGTATTGCGGTGGAACACCCACCACAACACCCACCCCGTGTCCCTTTCACAATAAACATAGAGTGAAAGGGTGCCTTATGTACAAGGCTGCGTTAAGCCACGTTAAGAGGCTTAACGCTGTCTTGTACATAGGGCAAAGCCACTTTCGCCGCGGGAATGTCCCAAAAAGTCACGTTCCCGTGGCGATAGGGGTTGTACATATGCCCCCAGGTAGCTTGGAATTATGATACTTGTATTGGAAGAGGATGATGTAGACCAAGCAAGAGCAGCACAGAACCATGGCATGAAAATCTCACATGATATTCTATACCCAATCTCCCTCCAGAGGCCTGTTTTGGATCCGTTGGACTTGCTCCGTGGGCTGAGTGGTAGTCTTCTCGGACACACGATGACTGGTCCTGTCATGTAGCCAAACATCCTCGAACCTGCCCAGGTGTATGCATTAGGATTATGCAATGGGTTGTTCAACAGGGAAGCAGACAGAAATAGGCCTTATAGAGTGGACAGGACCCCGCTGGTCACAGTGGCCAATGGCCTGAACTGTTAAAAAAAATTGTGAAGCAAGCCGCCTAGATTTCCACCAGAGGAAATGACTGGGTAGAAGGGAAAGCAGAAACTGCGTAAATTGCTCTCTTCAGACTTCTACTTTAGCGCGGAAACACATGTATTTGGGACAGCAAAGGGCAGAAAAACCAGGGGGAAAAGTTTTCAAAATCACTACACAGGGCAGAGTTGTGTCTGTTATTTAGGGAGATTATAGCAATATACATGGAATACCTATGCATATTTTGCATAACAATGGAAGTGGGTATGATAGGGGATGTGTGAAAGAAAATGCACCCTACTAATACTAACTCACAAAAGATAGATTGCTTTTCACAGATACAAAGACGACTCCAAACAAACATGTCATGCTTGCAAACAGAAATATAATTTATTTCGAGAAATTGCAGGAACAGGTAGGTTTGGCATAATAATGCTCAGCTCTTTTGTTTAACTGTATACAATTAAGCCCATGAAACTGTAGGCAAGATCATAGAGTTTGCTGGACACAAGCGCTGATCCCAACCTTCCCGGCTGCCCTTTCAAATTTGGCTATATCTATCCTGGTAGAAGCCACAGAGTTAGAACAGACACCAAGGTCCAGAATTTAAAATGGAGGTCTAAGCAGAAATGGAAAAGAAGTAGGAACAGGCTTAGGCATTCTTAATTAGTCTCGTGGTAAATGGGCTGGATTTTACCCACCCCCAGAGTTACCGATACCAGGGGAACCGCTAACTCCATGGGTGGGGAAAATCTGGTCCATTACAAGTGGGACCCAGAGGATCCTCTATGAAATGAGGAATTACACGGGGAATTAATAGTTCTAGGTCAGGTTCCCTGGTAATTCCTCATTTGGGCCAGACTTTCTCCTGGAGATATCGGCTGCTTTTATCTGCCGAAATACCTAGGTGAAAGTTAGGAGACCTAAGGTGTTTCCACAGAGCTCCTAATTCCAATGGAGCTTGTAATTCCTGTTACTAGTCAGATTCCAATTTATAGGCCTCTCCTAACGAAGGCCTAAGTGATTTAGGATGTAGAAATTTTAACTAGGGTATGCTAAAATCATCATTTTGGTGAGAAAATTGAAAAGGTACACAACTTTTGCACTTTAAGAAATTAGGAAAGAATAATTCCCTAAACCTTGCCCTGGGTGTGAAATGTTCTTGGTAAAAATATTTGGTTATAAAGTTTTACCCCTAAACTATTTTGTTAATGGAATTTGTCATTGAATCCTCGTTGTTCTAAACGTAGGTGCAGCTTTCGTTTTTCTCTTACAAGAAACGCCTATTAGTGGAATTTTCTGGTACTTTTGAGACACAACAAACTATGAGGTCCATAAAGTTTTAAGAACAATTTCTTGAAGCTGGGCTAGACCAAGATTCAGGAGTTGAGCAACTCAAAGCCAGCTGATGCTGGACAATTCCTGTCAATTTGAGACCATCTGAGAGAGAAGGAGAGAGCGAGAGAGGGATAGAGAGAAAGAAAGAGAGAGAGACAGAGAGAGAGAGAGAGAGAGAGAGAGAGAGTCTAAATGGACAGCAAAGGGGAACTTGGGACAAATGCACAGCAAGTATTTTGTGCATGAATTAAAGGTCCTGTGAGAGAAGTGGTTGTAGCCTATTGGTTGAACTTTTTTCATGGCCATCTTTGACTATTTGGTGTCTCCTCCAATTTCTTTTCCAAAAATCACCAGCTTTGCAAATCGCAAAGCAGGCAAAGTTTAAAAAACCACTTTGACATTGCAATGTTTGCAACTTCGCACACCCTACTCCAGGTCATTAAGGCTTAGCAGTGTAGACAGTGGTATAAATAGCGTGGAAAAGTATACTAGATCTGGGGCTTCTACCTCTTTAGGTATAGGCAAATGACCTTAAATATTATATCTGAGGAGTTGGCAGGGTCAAAGAAGGCCATTTTACTTTCAGACTTTACATTTGTACTACTGTCTCCTTCACGTTTTCTGAGATCACTTTTCCATCCATCACCTCTTGAACTATTGTCTGGACCTTCCTTGTTTTCTGCGGACCTAGAAAAATAAAAGATAATGCATGAGACCTGGAGAGCTTTATATTCATGACAGAAGAAAAGGTGGGCATTCTTCGTGATCATCTTCATCATCCTTTTTCTCCCTTAATAGAGATTTTTATGCCGCAAAGCAAAGCTACCCAGGCTTTGGTATGCAAATCAGAGCTGTAAATGGTAGACCATCATGCACTGCTCTGGGGAATGCCAAGTTTGCAAGTTAGCTGTTTTTATAAAAGCCTTTGGAGCAGTGGTGATCAGAAAAATAGACGACATGATATTTTCAAATATTGTTTTCATGCACCCTGCAGGATTTTTTTTTCTTTTTTTTTAAATGAGAGGGACACTGTATAATTTCAATCAAACCAATCACGCTTGGACAGCACTTCTACCATTTTTGCAGGCATGAATTAATGATATGATGTGGTCAATGGAAGAGGCATCCTTTTTTGTCAAAATACAGGCTTGAGGATCACCTCTACATTTTAGAGGTAAAGCTGGAGAAATGTCAAGTCCGTCATTTGGATTTCTGATCTGCTTACATCTTTAAGAAACAGAGCAACCATTGATGGTTAAACTTAGCTTCTTTGACCTCATGTAGGACATTTTGAGCAGTACTTGGTCTTACCTCTTACAACAGCCAGTTGCAGAAAACACAACGTGAGTCATGAAAACTGGAAACTGGCAGCCTTTAAGAAAATGATGTCTAGCCATCATAAAAAAACATCACCTCTGCTTTGTGACTGGGATCCCAATTGTGACCTCGACTGTGAACTCGGGAAAGCCCTGCAAGAAAAGAGAATGAATTTACAAGCATGAACCTATTGCAACAGTGTTAGATTGCCAATGGTAAAACGTGTATATTATGGTATTTAGATCTAGGCATAGCTTTAACCACTAGCCTGGGCATAGAACTTACATATATTACATTCGCGCCAGGATACTTTGTAGTAGCAGAGCGCGTAATAACATGTTTTATAACATAACATATAACATTCTATGTATGGTTTTTCAAATTTAGCAGTAGAAAATAATGATGTCTGTACTTTAGTTTGTAAAATCAATGTTTATACTGCCCTTCTCGAGCACTCCAATAATGAGATACTATTTCACACTAGAGTTCCTTACCTCACTGCACAAATATTGAATGGAATTTACTTGATAAATGTTATGATCGGTCAGCATTTTAAAAATTAATGGACTGGGCAATTGTTTTTTTAAGCATTTTAATGATTATAATGAAAAGTGAACCTTCTACTTTATAATCCCCCCACTTGGTAGAAGCAAACCAGCGCTGTGTTGATAGCGAACAACAAGCCTATTTTCCCTATTTTGTTAGCAGTAAACAGCGCGATGATGAGTTACTCATAAGCAATCGACTTACGCGCCATCTTGATCCATGAGCCGTCGGTAGGTCTCGATCTCCTTCTCCAGCAGGGTCTTGATATCCAGGAGGTCTTCGTAGTCTGCACACTGGTTGGAGGTCTCACACCGGATGGCGGCTAGCTGCTCTTCTATTGCGCTGATCTGGATTTGCAGCTGGGAGAGCTGCAGGCAGTAGCGACCTTCTGTTTCTGCAAGGGTCTCTTCAAGGGATTTTTTCTGTTGGTGAACGAACAGAGAATGGCAAAAAAAGAAACAAAAATTACAAGGACAGGCAAGGAATGATAAGGGATAGTAAGAACTGGAAAGGAAGACACAATCGACGTCAAGACAAAACGCAAGCAGGCTCCATAAGACCCCAGGGGGAGACCCTCGATCCTAACAGGTCAGCAGCACCATTGCCTCCTCACTCAAAGCAGTCTACCAGCTGCATTCAGAGCGGCTGACCCGGTGTGTTGTTTGTTGTGCCTACTTTGCAATTTTTTATTATTTTTCAAGAACAAACTCCCAAACTGGGACCTTGCTCTTGCAAAACAACATAAAACAATGGTCTGATATACAGGGGGCATTTACCCATGCTTGGGAGCCATTGTGAAATTTCCCTGCCAGAGAACGTTTCACCTGGTGGTTTTAAACAGGTAATTCTAGTGAAGGCCACCTGCTCTAAATAGGTTGGGTGACTACGCCCTCATATCCCTCTGCAGGACGTGCCCTCAGGTCAAATGTTTCAAACTACAGAGGCAGCTGATGCTCTACAGTCACAAACCCTGGGATTCCCCACCTCTAAATTGGTTGGGGCAACAACAATTATGATGGGGTAGGAGTACCGACATTTAATTGTGCTCCCACTTCCTGCAAACTCCAAATGAGCCCCAGTAAACCAAAGAGCACCTCAAAGTAAATAAAAACACAGATTGCTAAGGTGGAACCAGGGAGTTCATAGGAGTCAGAGGAAAGTCAAGAAGTAAAAGGAATGACTATGAGGAGCAATAGACAGCAAGACAGAACAAAGAAGCCATAGATAATCTAGGAATGGAGAGGCACAACAAATGAAGAGGACTGCCAAAGACGATCAACCAACGGCAAAAAATTAACACCCAAATTTGAGCCCTTCACCCATTTAAATAATGCTGAGGGAGCAACAAATGTATGGAGAAGCTATCTCGGGAGCAAGAAATTTTGAAAGATAGAAAACAATACGTTTTGGTGGTTCAGACAGGAGTGTACAGACAGGTCTACAAAAATTGATTGTGCTGGTGAATTCTTTTTAGATGACTTTAATTTTCTAGTGAAGTCAGGAAATTTCATTCTGGCCATTGTTTTCAAAATATGGAATGTAGGTTGAAAAAGCAAAACATTCTTACCCAATGCTTTCCCCCTTAGATTTCCACCTCATGGAGGTCAAGTATTCCTATGGGCTGATTACAACTTTTGAGCATTCGTGCCGGCTCTCCACTGGCAAAGCTGCACCAAAGCAACGCAAGGACCGCCGGCCTGATTACAAGTTCAGCTCGTGCAGGCAGATGATCCTTTTGCCTTTCCCGTGGTAGTGCCAGAAAAACAGGCACCGTAATGGGAACGGTAAAAATGTTCCAGTACAGCATGGGCTGCGAAGTCCATACCGTGCGAGAAATGGGGGTGCATGTTGTGCCCCCCTGAATGCACCCCCATGGTGGGTAGAATGGGGGCCCTCTAAGGCCCCTTTTGCTTCCCCACTGCCAGCCTTTTCATGGTGGACTCATGCCCATGAAAAGGCCGGCGGTGGGAAAACTCGTAATATGCTGGGCGGGACCGCACCACTTCTGCTCAGCATACTGCATAGCCCCCCCACGTGCCGCCGCCAAGGAACGGCGGTTGCCTGGCACAGCCGACGGTCCACTGCCGGAACAACTCAGAGAGTCGTAATCCGGCAGACTGTGGACTACCAGTGGTGCGCCACGGTGAGTGCGGCAGTCGTAAGTCCGCCGCCCATAGCTTGGACATTACCAGGGTCCGCAGTCACGTACCGTGGCCAAGGCCGCCCTCAGCTCGATCTCCAGGGCTTGGAGGCTGCGCTTGAGGTCGCAGATCTCACTCCTGCCGGAATGCATCTGGTCACTGCCACAGTCAATTTCTTTGTTCAGGTCCTTGCACTGGGGGACGAGACAAAAACAATAGAGAACGTTAAAGAAATCCAAGTGCACGTAGACTTTGGTACAGAAAACCTTCCTCCTTTGTTTTTTCTGTCACTGCTTTTACCGCTTCGTTGAACTTGCATTCGGCTTCTTTGCGGTTCTTTTCGGCCATGATTTCATATTGTGCCCTCATATTGTTCAGGACCTTCAGCAGGTCGATTCCTGGAGCAGCGTTAATCTCCACATTCAGCTGTCCGGCTGCTGGCTGATTTCCTTTCATCTCCTGGGCATTGGGACACAAAAAGTACAGTTTAAGGATTCATTTCGGTCCAGCATGAGCCTAGCCCAGTCTGCGTGTTGTGGCATCAGTGATAGGCAAGAAAGATTGTTTGTGAATATGCTCCTCAAGGTTTTTAGGAGGGTGAGTTTTATGTTTGTGAAAGGTGTCAGGCTGATTGCAAATTCCCAACTTTAGTCCTGAATTTTGGAAAACTGAGTGCTTGTCTAATTTTGAAGATACAACGATACATATCTGCAGTACAATATTGGTTAATTCGGGTCTTGACTTATTACTGACAAGATATATATCAATACATAGAAGAATAAGTCAATATTCTATGGAAAATGTAGGCAAAGTTAAGAAAATTCTTTGAAACTGAGAGCCTCATTTATTGTTTTTTGCAATAGGGCAGCACAGCAGGCCTTCCTGATGCGCCGCACTAGGACAAACGAAAAGGGCAGGAATGCGCCGTATCTATCAGATGCGAAGCATTCCTGTGTTTTTCCCCCGCGCCTGAAGACAATAGGCTGCCGTGCACCAACGCAACGCATGGTGCAAGGGTGCCTGTGTTGCGGGGATGATTATTTTGGTGCAGGAAGGGAATCCTTCCTGCACAAAAACAATCACAAGAGGCATTTTCCTCTTTCTATGTGTGCTGAAGAATGCAGCACACATAGAGAAAAGAAAGACAAGGAGAAATAAAGATATTTTGCCTCGTTGTACCTCCCTTACGCCTCCCCTGGGGAGGTGTAAGTTTCTGGCGCTGCCTGAGATTTACAATTTCTCATAAATCTCGGAGAGTGTCAAAGGTCATGGATGTTGCTGGGAATGCCCCAGCAACACCCATTGCCCTCCCCTTTAACTCTTTCCATGCTCAGCTCGTCATGAGCCACGCGCTCCGGTGCTCATGACGAGCTCAGCGTGTCATGAGCCGTGGAACGCTCGCATGCGGGGATAATTCCCCTGCTGTGCTGAGCGTTCCACGGGAACGGGTGTGGTTATGACGAGCTGAGCTCGTCATGAGCACAGGAGCGCCGTGTCTCATGACGAGTTCAGCTCCTCATGAGCATGCGGGCTCCGTGTGCGCCCCCCTCCCCCACAGCACAGCAGGAAAATAACCCCCGCAGCAAAGGGGTTAACGCAGAAAACTGCATTAACTGGAATGATATTTATGAGGCAGTTTTAAGCCAAAAAAAGTGATGTTCCGGCGGTGCATGGGGCCCAGAGAGGCCCTTGCAGTAAATGTTCGCCACCGGAGCTTCACTTTTCTGACGCTCCAGAGATACACAGTGTAGGCCCATATCTACGAGGCCACAGAAAGCCACCCTGCGTGAATTTTCATGGCCTCGCAGATACAGTGTGAGGCAATGCAGCGCAAGTTGCTGCATTGCCTCACACTGCGCCTGATAGGTCTGTCATGGGCGTTGCAGTGGGTGTTCCCACTCAAAGCCCATGGCATTTAACACATTCCCAGATTTACAACAAAGCATAAATCTGGGCATGCGTCAAAACCGGATGTATGTCGTTACAATGCATACTTTTACAACGCATACCTTTACAACGCATTTTTTTACACCGCAACATCCATTACAACGCATTCCATTACAACGCATGCCATTACAACGAATTCTTTTAAACTACCTTTACAACCCATTCCACTACAATGCATACTACATTTACAATGCATACCATTACAACGCATACCATTACATTGCATGTATGGTAAGTATTGGATAGTGTAGGGTTAAACATTACTATTCTAACTCCAGGGGGGTGCATCAGTAGGGTAAGTGTTGGATAGTGTAGGGGTTAATATTACTATTCTAACTCCAAGGGGTGCAGCAGTAGGGTAAGTATTGGATAGTGTAGGGGTAAAAATTACTATTCTAACTCCAGGGGGTGCAACAATGGGGTAAGTGTTGGATAGTGTAGGTATGCGTTGAATGGTATGCGTTGTAATGACATGCATTGTAGTGGTATGCATTGTAGTGACATGCGTTGTATGGTTGTGTTGTAATGGTATGCGTTGTAATGGATGTTGCGTTGTGAAAGTTTCGTTGTAAAGGTAGTGCGTTGTAAAAGTTGCGTAGTAAGTGTTGTTTCCCGTCAAAACCATATGCCTCCCAGGGCAGGAGCAACAATTTATTTTGTGAAGGAAGGTGTCCCTTCCTGTACAAAAACAACTGGATTTCAATGCAGGCACCAAGTATTAGCGCAAAACTGTCTAAACAGCGCCAACGGAATGAAAAAAACAGGAATGTGTCGTATTGCCATAAATATGCCACATCGTTGCCCTTTCCTTACGGTGCAGCAGGCTAGCTTGCGCCACCGCATTGCATCATTTTGTTGTCAAATAGCCCCTTAATGCTCATAGAAACCTGTGTCGCAGACATCGAAGCACAGCAGGTTTGGGCATTGCAGTTCGCCCTTAACATTAGGTACAAGACATAACTTTGCATTTCTTCTAAAAGAACACCAGGGCATGTTGGGGGAGAGGTGTGCAGCATACCATTACCTGGGTAGGGCAAGAGGTAGGGCAATTGGCTGCACCTGTTCTAAGACTTCAGGTCTTAGAAAAGATGCAGACTTTGCCAGACAAGCAGGTGCCTATAGAATCCTGGCAGGACTGAGGCAGAGCGAGACACGTCATGTTACATGACAAGTGAATGCCTCATCCCAATCCTATTTTCCATGTGACTGCCCTGGTGACATACATTGGTTTCTCCATAAGCCAGTCGGTGTGTGGTATTGCACACTCACAGCGTGTCACAACAGCACTGACAGACCCCAGCCTACCTCCTCGTGGTTCTTCTTGAGGGCGGCTAGCTCCTCAGTCAGGCTCTCCACCTGCACATCCAGGCTTGATTTGTCCATTCTCAGCTCATCCAGGACTTTATGAAGACCATTGTTATCCGCCTCCACGCTGACGCGCAGGCGCTGCTCGTTCTCGAGCCTGGGACCAGAGAGAGACAACAGTGCTAGCACATTACCAAGCATATAATCAGGTGATACTCGAAGCAATATCACACACATCCTGGTGCTTTCTAGCCTTAAGCACACAAAGGAGCATTATTAATCTAAATCGCCACAAGAAAAATATATTCTAGCTCTTCTTGGAACCTGTTGCCATATTTACAAAGTCTCACATTTTTTGAAACCATTTTTTGCCATCTCTTACTCTGCCTACTACTACATTTAACGTTTTTACAAACTATTGTTTTAGTCGTTGGCTTTGTAAATGTAAAAATGTCCATTGATAATATCTTACAGTCAGGTTTAATATTCACAGCTTCAAAATTTTGTTTATGTTCATTTATTAATGACGCGTTTCTTCGAGAAACGTTGTGCAGAGTAGGACCATCTAAGGTTCTTAAAATCAAAATTAAGTTGTTATCTGCGAGGCCGAAATCTTAGCTCTTCATCCTCTTCGAACTGTGCTGGCCTGATTGGCCCACCTTAAGACAGTCCTAATTAAGTTTGTCTCTCCTAGGACAAGAGTGACAAACTATCCTTTGTAAATTCGGACTGTCTTTCCAGGTTTAAATCTATCTCTTACGCAAGGATCACTAAAAATCAATCCCTCTTTTCTCCTACATTGGCTGGAGCTGTACGGAAGCCCTTCCGCTGAGCAGATTCTCAGCAAAGCATTGCTCTGCCTGTCTCTCACACCCTGATTACTACTCCTGCAGGATCCCCAGGGGGTGATACTGCATCCAAAAAATGCCAATACCACCATATGTCGTATTATTAGATGTGTCAAAGGGGAGGATAACACAGTAATAATTTATGTTTTCCTCAACTGAGGTGTGTTACCAGTTTTTCCCCATAAAAAGTAAGAGTTTTCCCTTTTGATGTTATTTACTACTCCTACAAAGGAATTATGTATATATTACAATGAACCAAAGAAAAGGGAAATATATGTCCCTATATATAGCAACACGTAGTCTAGATTTATATCCTTAGTTTTTTAAATTATTTCTTGCATCTTTATCAAAACAAAAACAATTTTATATCATGGTTAAAAACATTTCATATTTCATTTCTTAGAACAAATTTGTGCAAAGTTAAAACATAAACATTCAGGAAAATTATGTCTTTTTCAATAGTTTTTTCAACAATAGTTAAAGATGGTTACATAGATATTATACATTTCCTAGTGCATATTACAGTACAAATCCATTATAACATAATTTTTATAAAACAAACTAAACTTTTATCCTCTTGACGCGTTTCGGTGTGTCATGTAGTTAAAACCACCTTCTTCACGACCCAATCAAAATAAAATCACAAAGTGCTCAATCTTATCAACCCACCTAATCCTTAGTCGAGATTTGGTATACAGTTCAGTATATAAGTGTCATACTTTTCCTAGTATTCCTTTGTATGTCGTTTCTTGGAACAAAGGATTAATCCATTCCTTATCAAGAATTCTTGTGCAGAAATAGTGGACATCTACAAGTCCCTCACCCCCGTTAGAGGTCGATATCTTTATTACCTTTCTAATGTTGCCTTTTCCAATTAAAACGACGGTACTGGAGATTAGCGAGGTACAATTTTGTCACCCCTTAAGAGACCTGTATTCAAATAAAACTTCCTTTAAGACCACAGCCTTGCAGTTGAATACCGGTTCAATGTTCTCCCTTTGAGAGTACACCTGCCTTTTGTCAATTTGGTCAAGATATATCCTGTGTAAGACGCTACGCTTTTTTTCGCTTACCAAACCAGAACCCTGATAGCAGAGATGCGTAGAGTAACTCTCATTTATTCACTTTAACACCTAGATAGACGGTTCTTGACATATCCACCTCTTAATAAATTGAAAACAGAGGCACAGAATGTAGTTGTACTATCTATAGGTTCATTGTTGTGTGTGAGCAGGTTTGAATGTGTGTGCATTTAGACGTATGAGAGCATTTGTGTATGTGGTTCGAGCCTGTTTTTTATTACTGACACCTGTTTGTGGGGATGCAATATTTTCTTGGTTCGCAATTTTGGTATTGGCTGTAAAATGGCAAAAAAGAACTATAATATCAATTTGTCCTATGAAAACGTTTTGCAGCATATAATATATTTGTTCGTTATATGTCCACCTTTGATGCATTCTTTCACAAATTAAATGGATTGTATTGACTGTATCTTTAATAAATTCTATTTTTGTTTATTATAAAAAATGTTTTTGTTTGTGTGTACTTATATGGTTGTCGCATTCTCCCTGAATTTGTATTTATTGTGGTGTTATTATAATTTATGAGACGCATTTACGTGCCAGTATTAATATTTGGCAGCTGACACCCTTCTCCCTCACCTGTGAGGGGGGATTCTTTCTTTTACAGCAGCAACTGGGACCAGCAAACTGCACATTTTGCCCCATCTATGGCTGTCGTTGGCCAGAGCAGGCAATGTACTCCTGTTGCAGAATTCATTAATTCCTGCCCAGTACAGATCACCAGCCCGGGCCTACCATAGTCACAGGAATGCAACACAGTTGCGTGAATATTGATGAATTCTGAGCTGATGAAGTCTTGGGTTAGCACTGCTCGATCAAAGCAGACTAAATCATAATGAAGGACGATTATCCATTAAAGCAGTTATTTCTCAAGTAGGGAACTTGGACATTTGGGAGTAGCTTTTTGTGTTGAAAACCAAGCAGCATCATGAAGATTGCAGCTTTCGATTTGCGACTAAATCACGAAAACCTGGATGTTTGAGACAATGTCTACCACTCACATCTTTAACATGAACAGAATAATTTCTCGTTCAGTGCTATTCTCCCTAGAAAAGCTCTGCATAAGATTTACACGGAAACACCGCAATTATGCGCCATTGTGTGTAGAAAAGCTGTGTGACCGATAAACTTGCATAGCACTCTCCATACAGATTCCAGGGTGGCTCGGTTCAACTAGCACACAAATTACCTCATAATGTGGGTACAACAGCTGAGTGAAATTGTAAATTTGTGAATCTTTGCTGGCCAAAACCAACAGAATCTCGCACACCCCTTCACATAATCCCAGCCCATGTTTCCTTTCTGATATTTTCATAGATTTCAGTTCCACAACTAGAGGTACATGAAAGTCTTTCCAAAATATATCTGTACAGGGTCATCTGTCAATTCTCGAATAGCACTAAATCATTCAGCTTCCACATCAACACCAGATTCAGTCTCAAGACCCAGATTGCACTAAAGCATCAACTGACCGTCCTCCAAAAACTCACAAAGATGTTTCATTTGTTCCTGCAAGCTGCCTTCAGGAGCACCATCTAAGCACGGGTCTTATCTCCTATCATCTCGACTGCGACAAGGTTCTCTGCCGGCATTCCCAGAGACTCACCTAACTTCTGTAAATTACTTTGAATGTAGCAGCTCATTTAAGCAAATGTCTTCATAAATATGTCAGAAATGGTCCAGATCTCTGAAGGTTCCTCTGGCTCCACTATTGACACGCATCCCCTACAAGATCTGCTTCATCATACCTCAAGGCAGTCAACACCAATACACCACCTTTCCAACAACCAAGACTAAGACAGCTGGTGAACCACTCTCAAGACAAAGAACTCCATCCCAGTCCAAAGATGACTGGCCCCATCCTTTTAGAAGGAACTGAAGGCGCACCTCTTCCAGCAACACCTCATCGCAAAATAACACCCCACTACTGGTGTCTCTAAACAGCACGTCCCTCTATGCGCAGTCTGCCCATAAAAATACTACTATCCTCCTTCTCAAGCCACGACTCTAAGATCATGCTGCATCCATTACCTGCCATGTGCCTGCCTGGACAGTGTATCTCAATCCCAAGTCTAATACATACATACTTTACATGGTTTAGACAAATATGTGCACCCTGTCTCCCTCTGCTCTCCACCTCACATGCATTTTTCACCAAATACTGCTTTTAGCCTTTTATCATACTTTTTGCACCATCTCCAATATTTTCACCTCATGCCCTCTCTTGGCACTCATTTTTAGGGATCGGGATTTATTGTTCAACATCATCAAACTTTGAATCAGAATAAGAGAGAAAAGGGAAGAAAAAGGGGAACGAAGGTGGAGGAGTAAACAGTGAGATCAGGGTTGAAAAAGAACTTCAAATACTGAGCTAAACAAACAGGAAGTGTAGGGTGGTGGACGATGGATCTTGCCTTCCAGCAATATTCCCACAGCAACAACTCCCATCCTCCCCTTACTGGTGTTCAAGTTTAATATTTCAATTAAAAAAAAATATGTCAGCTTATTTTGGTGGGCTTTCATCAGGTTTTATAAATGTTGCCAGTTTAACATTTCATCATGTCTTTTGTTGAGCTTAGCTTCAAAAGGATGACTTTCATCATGTTTAATTTTCTGCGAGGAAAGAAATGCCCATCTCCCCTCCCCCACCCCAACTCTCCCCAAACTCACTTCATTTTGAAATCATCCAGTGCCAGCCTTGCGTTGTCCACCTGCAGGATGGTCTTGGCATTGCCAATGGAAGCAGCTATGATCTGGAAGACAATAGGACAAGCTGGACGTGACAATACATTCCCTTGGGCTATACACTCAACACTTTTCATAGTGTGGGCCATATTTACAATGAAGTAGCGGTGAGAGGCGTTAGTCTTCCAGGCCTAAAGTCGTACTCCACCACTTCAGAAACACAGGGCTGCACCATACTTACAGTACTGTGCAGCCCTGCGTTTCTCCCTGCGCTGGCGCTAAACGTAGCAGCCTAGTGCCAATGCAGGCGCCCTTGCCGGCGTTTAGGGGAAGATTGCTTATGTGCAGGAAGGGTCACCTTCCTGTACATTTTGACTGCACCACGATGCGGCACTGCAAAAACACAGGAATGCAACATATTTACAAGGATATGTTGCATTCCTGTGCTCTCTCCTCCGCAGGTGCACAAACAGCTGCCATGCGCCGGCGGAGTCCCCCTGCCTGCGTCATGGGTGATTGTTTGTGTAGAGGAAGGGGCACCTTTCTGCACAAAAACAACCACTACGGGCATTTTCCTCTTTCAATGTGTGCTGTAGAATGCAGCACGCATTGAAAGAGGAAAAAGCGAGGAGAAATGAAAACATTTCTCCGCGTTGCGCCTTGCTCCCCACCCCTAGGGTGGCATAGCATTCAAACGCACCTCGTAAATCTGGAAATGTGTCTTGTTCCATGTGTGCCGCGTGGGAATACTTACAGCAACACCCATGGAATGCCCCTTTCACGCAAAGTGCGGCGTGTAAAGGGGTCACATTTACAAGGATAAGAAAAGCTGCTTTATAAATAAGGCAAAGCCTCTATTGCCACCACAATGTCACAGAAATCGACGTTGTGGTGGCGACAGGTGCTTGTAAATATGCCCCTAAATGCCGTGGTCTTTTTCACCAACGTACTGTTTAAAAACACCATTGTTTTAAAAAAAAAATTAATTTTCAGTAGAAACGTCAATTCAGTTGATTTATCGGAAGTTCAAGTTGGATCAAATGCTATGGCTGAATAATAGCCTACAAACTGCAAAAGCGCCCTTGTACCTAATTTGCAGTCAAGTTTAGTGATTTTTGCCATGCGGACATTTAAAGGCATTTAAAGCACTTTAAATTCACAGCACTCATTCGCTGTGGAACCAGCGCATCCAGTCACAGCAGACAGCTTTGCTTTTTTCGGCTTGGTCTTTCACTCGACCTCTCGTTCCTACAGAAAGGGTAAGAACTGTCCATGGAGGCAGACTCATAGATAAGCCAGGGGGAGCGGAAGTGACATCACATACACTTTGCCCACTGACGCCATGATAGGATTGGCCACTTGTGCTACACTTGGCCCTCACCAGCCTCTTATCTGCTGCTTTGGAGCTATGTAAGAGCAAATATTGAAAACTGCAGAAGCAAACAGGGCCCTAAGATCCCGCCTTCATGACCCCTGAGATCAGAGGTAGTCAGGACAGCGCCATGGAAACCAAAGACGGACCAGCTGCTGACCATGGAGGGATATCACAGATTGACATCTATGGCATCTTGTTTTTCAGGAAGGAAGAGCTCCTATGAAAGCGAGCTCCTAAGCGAATCCTAAGGACAACACAAATGACATTCCCCACAAATCCTACAGGCTCAGACACTACCTCACTCGTCACATACATTTCAAAACCAAGCGTGATTTCCTTGAAGTGCAGGCCTTTCCCAACGCAAGCAATAGTTCATAAAACATGTGTACAGTAAGGGTGCTGCTTGGCAGACAGCGCTTTCGACACACCCACACATTTGTTTTAAATTGTTAGTTTACTCCTTCTCGAGGCTAGTTTACAAACGCAGCGCCTAGAGGTAATTACATCAGGAGTGTGCTCCACAAAGGCGGGCACTTTTAATGATGCTATAAATGAGGTGTGGCGCGATGTGCCACACTTTCTTACAGCCATCAGATATTGTTTTTGTGTGGCATGGCGGACAAATCCTATTGAGATCACAGATCATGTTCATTCACTGCTTCCACCTTACAGAAAGAACTTGGGGGGACTCCAGCTTGGCACTTGTTGCTTGTGGTTACTAGCTTCAACCGAGGCAGGCCCATCACAAGCGAAAACAAGAAAACACAATATATTACATTCTGAAGTGAAGGTGGCTAGTAGCACTGCTCAAAGCATCAGTCCTACCTGTTTCTGAAGCTCCTGAATCTGCTTGAAGTAGTTGCTGCAGTCGGGGCCTCCTGCGCTGCATTCGGCGTTGTTCTTGTACCACTCTTTGATTTTATACTCCAGGCCGGCGTTGGCCTCCTCCAGGGACTTCACTTTGCCCAGGTAGGAGGAGAGGCGGGTGTTGAGGTTCTGCATGGTCTCTTTCTCTCCACCAGAGAGAAGAGCTTCCCCTCCACCACCCCAACCTCTGCCACTACTTGTTGCACCGCCACTATAGCTACTCCAACGTTCTCTACTCATACCACCACCAGCACTGCCAAAGGCACCAACACCCAAAGAGATACCACCATTGTGGCTTTGAAGTCCTTTCAATGGGACAGTTTGTTGCCCACTGGAGTAGCCACTAGGGAGACCTCCATGATGGAGCCCCGACCCGGATTGCCAAGCGGACATTATCAACTTAGAACCCCTACCACACTTAAATCTACCAACTGGTGGAAAGTCCCCAAAAACAGATCTTTGATGAGGTACTCTCCCAGGTGCACCCCAAAAAATCTTCGATGACTCTGCTCGCCTGGAAAGTCTAAGATGCCGCAGTCGTGAGGCAAGCACCAGTCGCCTCCAAGGAAAGTGGTAGAGTCTGACTGAGAGCTAATCCATCCTTTTATAGAGAGGACCATGGGTGTTCCAAGCCTCAGACCTGGCCTCTCCTGAGGGCAAACCCTACCACCTACAGCAATTACCATTAGTTAGGAGTGGTCCCTTTCTCCTCAAGCCCCATTTTGCTTGAGTTGTGGATGCCGCGTGGCTGTTTACCATCCAGTGTTGATAGGAAGTTGAGAAAAGGGTGGAGTGGGAGAGGCCAACCTTGATGCGATTTCGTTTCATCTTTACAGCATAATTAAGTAATTATTTCTCCTTGTTTTAACCAATTTCTTCTTCCTGGTTTCTCTGCACTTGTTCCCCTCCCTTCTGCTGTCACCTGGTTGCTCTCATCACAGACACAACAACTTGAAGTCATGCTAGGGTGCCGGGGAGGGGGCATTCTCTGCTGCTGAATCAGGCCTCTTGACCCAGTATCAGGGATAGCCTTGCCTCGTCGCCCTTGCTGTGACTCAGCCGGCAGACATCACGTCATGTGTTGGCCTCTGCTTCTCGTTACAAATTGCAGCTTGTTTATGCTTTTCCTAATCTCAATTATGGCGCCCTATAACCACATTTCTAAATCCTGTTGCTTTTCTCCTGCTACGCCAGAAGTGGCATCGTCCAGATGACTGCACATTACATTGCACCGAAAAAAATATAGCACCGGCTGTCACTTTTCACGACTTACAGGTGCAAAACATTTCATTGGATGCTGGAAATGAAAATTACACGATATAACTCAAAATACTGCTTTTAGTACAAACATCAGCTAGTATGTTGCATGAATTTTTTACGTAAGAATCACTTTCCTGTGGGTAAAAGTTATGTGTAATTGTTAATTTAACATTTTGAGAAATTGAACGAAATTCAAGAATTTCGCCAGTGAAATTACAATTTCTCCCAGGCCCATATCTGAAAAAGCCTGGTATTTTAATTGGTTACAATGCGATTTCTGCTTGGAAGTAGTAAAAGTTGAGAACAAAATTGTTACATGTTGAGAGAGGTAGCAATGTGAACTGTGGTGAAAGGTTGTTGTAGGAAAATCACTTTTCCGGGCAATTTCACAGATTTTCCCTTTTATTTTGGCTGGGCTTGTTGGTTTCTTGACTCTAAGGAGTGTGAGAGTGCCACATAATCTCAATGTGCGTGTGCTCTGACAATTAACCAGGCGTAACATTTGGCGAACCCAAAAGACTTATTTAATTGTGAACAATAAACCACACAGGGTGTCTTGGAGCACACGATTATGGATATTAAAGTCATAAAAGTGGGAAAGCTAAATATGAAGATTAGTATGCCCTTATATTAGACGCTACAAAGTACTGTTTTCAGAGAGTTGTCACTGTGACTAAAATAAATGAGAATGGAAACCGAAGAGATTGTATCACAAATGGCCAAGCTGAGGCCTGGTGTTTTGACCTATATAAAACTCCACACACACACACACACACACACACACACACCTGTTTATTAGGGGTGAATGGAATTTGCGTAGTCGCGCTACGCAAAGCTCTTTGAAACAGTAAAAAATCTCTGCGAGCACGCCGAGTTCCGCGAACACGCGGAATTACTTGTACCGCCCATTCGCGATGCTGTTTCCCTGTTCACGAACGCTGTTTGCGTGCTCAGGGGGAAATATCTTGTGAACATGCATTTTGAAAGCGCTAACAAGCAAAAAATTCCGCTAAGCCTCGGATCGAAGAATTTTTGGAAATTCTGTGTTCTTTGCGGAACGTGAAATTATCCAAATTCCGCAAGCGGAACAGAATTTACCGCCCAGGCCTACTGTTTATGCCATACAAGGACTTAGCATGAGCGAAGTTTTAGAACTGGGATTCGATCTTTACTTCTTGTCTATGATTCCAGTTGATGGAAACTGTTTCCAGGACTAGCGAGGGACGGTTTTGAAGCTGTGGTAACAATTTGGGCAGTCACTGAGTGGGGCCTGGTATTTTTAGCAACAGCTTGTGTTATACATTGGAGTAATGTATACGAGAACTGCAGCAAAATCTAGGAGAGCTTGGCTGTGGGAATTCGGTCGGGTTTGGTTCCACTCATTAGCTTTTGTATAGGAAAAAACTCTTCCCACAGCCTGCTCATCGGAAGGCAAGTGGACTGTGGGTGAGATTTTAAAAACCTGGTCACGACGTCTGCTTGTTCTTTGCTTTCTGCCGAGAAAGACTGAAGCCTGAACATAATATTAAAGAACTACAAAAGCAATTAAGAGTGAACTGCAGGGGCCCATGAAGGGCCCTGTCTAGAGTCAGTGATTAAGCCATCATCTTTTTGTTCATCAATGTTATGGACACTAGATGCCTACTCCAGCTGTTTGAGAGCCTTGAGAATGATGATGAATCTTTCAGGTCCCTCTAGAAATGTCAGACCCACAAGGGGGGGGGGACTTGGGCAAGGTACCAAAGTTCCTGTTGGACCTGGCTCTCTCTGCAGGGTCTCCCCAAGCCTTTTGCCTGTACCCTTCCTATTTTTGCTGAATTCGTTTTTGTTGGTCTTAGGACTCTGTGCACTTTACCTCAGCTAACCAGTACTAAAATGATTGTGCTCACTCCATAAAACATGGTAAAAGTGGCTTACACTTGATTGGCATATTTAATTTATTTATAAGTCCCTAGTAAAGTGGTATACTGTATACCCATAGCTGGTAAATGAAATGCCCATATAGCCAAAATCAAAAACATGGAACTTAGAAAAAGTTTGGCTAGATAGTGGTCTGAGAACCCAGAGAAGACCGGGATCAACCTGCTTGCCGATCCGCCCACGGTGCATTGCTGGTTGGCTTGACTATTCGGATTTCCCACTGCGGTCTTTTCTGTAGCAGCCAATCCTGTTCAGTGGTCGTCACAGAAAGGGTATTCGGGTTCATGGAGCCATTGTTGAGTTCCAAAAAATGAGTCTAAATACAGACAAAATATTCTTCACTTCGACCAGCAGTTCCCTGACGGCAACACCGCCTCCTCGGGCACCACCAGCTGCCTTATCCCACTAAACTTTACCGTCTCACACATTTTTCCTTGAAATTTCTTCTAGGTCTGAAGGTATGTGGAAACCGGACCCAGTCCGCTTTTGTATACAAACCTCGCTCCATCATTGTTGGCCATAACCTTCGACTTTGCCCTGGTCTCGCATGACTAGTAAATTTATAGCTCCGGTTCTACTGATTGGATTTTTGATGTTTTTGTGTCAAATATTATATTAAAATTAAATCCTTCGTTATAAATTTGTTTGGGATTTTTCTTGTGTTATGAATTCACTTTATTACTGTTTGTGTGCTGCAAAAAATACTTTACACATTGCCTCTATATTAAGCATGAAGGCTTTTAAGTAAGTGTGGGCGGAAAATCCGTTCCGCTCGTGGATTTTGCGATCCGCGAGATTCACGAATTTACCGCTAAATCCGCGAGCGGAACAGATTGGGTCAAAAGTTGAAGCTGACTTTTGTAACTATTTTAGAATGGCGCCGGCAAGCTGCCAGAGCCATTCTAAAATAGTTACAATAGTCAGCTTCAACAGGAAGCACTAATAGATAAAGTAAAGCAGGTGCTCGAGTTGAAGCTCAAATTCAGTTACACAATCATTAATCACCCCAAACTTGGGGTGATTAATGATTATGTAACTTATTTGACCTTCAACTCGAGCACCTGCTTTACTTTATCTATTAGTGCTTCCTGTTGAAGCTGACTTTGTAGCTATTTTAGAATGGCGCTGGCAGCTTACCGGCGCCATTCTAAGTGGGGCTGAGGGCAGAAGGGCACAAAGTGGGACAGAGGGCAGAAGGGGACAAAAAACGAGTGGGGCAGAAGGGCACAGAAACGTGTGGGGCAGAGGGCAGAAGGGGACAAACACGAGTGGGGCAGAGGGCAGAAGAGCACAAAAACGAGTGGGACAGAGGGCAGAAACGAGTGGGGCAGAGGCCAGAAGACCACAAAAACGAGTTGGGCAGAGGACAGAAGAGCACAAAAACGAGTGGAGCAGAGGGCAAAAGGGCACAAACACGAGTGGGGCTGAGGGCAGAAAGGCACAAAAACGAGTGGTACAGAGGGCAGAAGGGCATAAAAATCGAGAGGGTGGCAGTGACGAACCAGAGGGCGCATTACGGTCTCGCCCAAAAAAATACCCGCGAACATGCCAAAACGCCCCGCGAACACGCAAAGCGCCCAGCGATCACGCAAAAAGAAAAAAATCCACAAATTCGCACAAATTCACGAATTTTGCGGATTGCGAATCCGCAAATCAGCAAATTTGCGAATCGCAAATTTGCAAAATTCGCCCATGCTTACTTTTAAGCCAAGGTACCAGAGGGTTAGGCACGGATTAATTTAGTGACATTAGTGGTTCAACCTGGTGGCGGTTGTGGCTGTTCCTTGAGAAGGGTTCACCCCCTCCGCCTCAACCAACAGCCAAAGTGTTTACAGTTCCCCAAAAAACTGGGCCTCAGTGGCCAACATTTGCTAGTTTATATTGTGAGAAGCTTTGGCATGCTAAGTTTGAGTCTCTTGCGAGACCACCAAGGAGAAGTATACAACCTCTAATAGCCCTTGTCAGCTACAGTTAACTGCCTTTATAAGTTCAGGGTAAAAACATGATCTAGACAAGTCACTAACGCTTTTTTTATGCGTCTGGTTGTCTACGGACTGCCGGACTTGTGGGGTGCAGCGGTGGGACCACCCTATTATGACACGGGTGGTCGGACCGTTCTGGGATGCTGCAACCGCCATGGATGCACCAGTGGCCTCAAGACCACTGGTGCAGTGGTCTTGAGGCCACAATATGCTTGGTGTGACCACAGCTTTCGTATCAAGCATATTATGAGGTTCGACTCCGCCATGTTGTTCTTGGTGATTCCTCCTCCATGTAAACCGTAGCAAAGAGGAAACAAAGGACCCCCTCAAGGCCTGGAGATGCATGTAAGGGGGCACATGGTAAAATTATGGTGTAATCGTAATCTGGAAGGCGGTTCACACAGGGTGGTCGGTGCCGCAGCGAGGCAGTCCTGCCCTAAGTCATATGTGACCACTGCTCCATCACTCCTAGGTCCTGGTTAACCATACTGCTGATTTGTATTTTCTCGATACTTTTTTAAATAAAACCTTTAAAAATTCATATCTTTAGGTGATATCATTTTATTTTGATAATTAATGTGTCATTTTGCTTATTCAATTATTTCATGGTTTTCCAAACAGATTTGGAAGATGTTATTTCTTGACTTTAATGTTGAACATTGCTGCTTGATACTTTTGCATATTTCACAGTGGAAAAGCCTGCTGTTTAAGTCATGATTACCAAGGTTTTTTTTAATTGAAGTGAGTGTAAAACTGGTGCAAATATATTGGATTAATTGGGTCACCATATTGACCAGCGTGACATCAAACTCAAAGAGACCCTAATAAGGGGAATTAAAGAGGTACCTAACCCTACAAACAAAGAGATACTGATATTTTCTAGGATTAGCAGAGTATTACATAAATTCGTCTGTAGAATATATATTTTGGTCTGTTTGACCAAAATATTGAATCTAAAAACATCGTAGCTGAACATTGTAATCTCAAGAATATCATGGGATTTACTATCGAAGGTAAGATCATTGCTTTTAGGTATTTTTAATAGACTTGTTTATACTATTGTTTTTCAACTTGTTTGATAGATTTTCATTATATTAGTATTCTACGGTATTAGCATTGTAATAATATTTATGTTTATTTTGTTTTAGAATATTAGTATATTTTGTAATTTTTTTTTTTTAACTGGAATTAGAAATTGTTAATTTAACAGTGGGTTTTTGGGTTTGTCTGTCTTCCTTCCTCTTTCTTCCTCTATCTGTCTCCCTCCCTCTGTCTTCCACTGTCTGTCGCCCTCCTCCCTCTGTCTGTCTCCCTCCCTCGGTCTGTCTCCCTCTGTCTGTCACCCTCTGTCTCCCTCCCGCTGTCTCACTCTCTCCCTCCCTCTGTCTGTCTCCCTCTGTCTGTCTCCCTCCCTCTGTCTCCCTCTCCCTGTGTCTCCCTCTCTCAGTGTCTCGCCTCTCTCAGTGTCTCCCTCCCTCTGTCTGTTGACCTCCCTCTGTCTGTCTCCCTCCCTGTCTCCCTCCCTCTGTCTCTGTCCCTCTATCTCCCTTTTGTCTGTCTCCCTCTGTCTCTCCCTCTGTCTCCCTCTGTCTGTGCCCTCTGTCTCCCTCCGTCCCTCTATCTCGCTCCCTCTGTCTCCCTCTGCCTTCCTCTGTCTCCCTCTCTCTGTCTCCCTCTCTCTCTCCTTCCCTCTGTCACCCTCTGTCTCCCTCCCTTTGTCACCCTCCCTCCCTCACCCTCCCTCTCCCTTCTCCCTCCCTCTCCCTCTCTCTCCCTCTTACTCTCCGTCTCCCTATCTCTGTCTAGGCGAGGTGTAATAATTCTATTACAAATATCTGGAAAGGCAAGAGCTGTTTGCTACACACATCGAATCACCTTCCCCAGCCTTCCCAAAATCTGCAGCACGTTATTAATGACACCCTAATGTAGAGGGTGCACGAGAGCCGGCTGGACCTACGGAGCAGAGATCGGGTGTAATTTGGAGGGCAGAGATTCCAAGTAAGACTGGGCCGACTCAGACTTTCATCCCTTCAGTGTTGATAAAACAAATGCTACTCGGGGAGCACGAGCTGCGCAGAGTGATCTCCGAGTTCATGCTCGGTTCAATCAGTCACAGGGTTTGTCTTTGAGTCCTGGTCACTGTAATTGTGCAACAATTCCCGGATTGCAAGAGAGCAGAGAGAGAATCGAAGTGGGAGGACTGCTCACCGCAACCACAGCGGAAGCCCCTGAGTCACAGAGCCAAAGGGGCTCCTGGTCAGATGCTTCCCCAGGCCCGACTCCAGCCATGCGCTGGGTGTAAAGTGAAGCTTTGGACACTGTTATTAAGAGTAGGTTGTGAAGGACAGCCCTGTCGTCAGCCAAGGCCAAGCAAGCTTATGTATGTGACCACCATAAACCTCCGTGCCAGGCCAAAGCCCTGCAGGAAATATATGTGCCACATACAGGAGCGCAACGCCCATTGAGTTCAAAGGGCTTCCCACCCCCCCACATTACCCTTGTGTGTGTCAGCCGGGCTGAGACAGCTTCCCTGGGCGCGCACACAGCTGCACCCCGAGTACTACACAGGTCTTTAATAGACCATTTACTTGTTAATGAGGCTTTGTTGTATTTCACCTCTTCTTAGCACCCCTGCATCTCCACTCTGAATATCACTGGAATCGCCCGGCCCCTGTAGAGGAGAGTCTCTTGGAGTCCGCAGTGCTGCAACCAGTGGTGTTTGCTGACACTCTTTAAAAAAACACAAAAAACAGGTACAATATCTGCAAGGTCCGTGGGCTGCCAAAGAAGGCTTGCCGGGCCGCTGGCGGCCCATGGGTCGTACTATGAATACCCGTGCTTTAGAGGATCTGTTTTTCTATTTCTTCACAGATTTCTTTTTCTGGACCGTTGGTGTATTGTCCTCCTATCTATGCCAGCAAGTTCATGAAAGCTCTAGATGAGGCTCTGGCTCATAAGATTTTGTAACATGTTAATTTCACATTACTTGGAGAGTTCCATTTGCATGTTGATAACTGTTAGGGTTCCCATGCTGCCTCACTTATTGCCACTGGATTCAAACAAGTCTGGCTGGTGAGGGGTGTTAGTTGAAAACTGGTTCCAGGATGCTTGTTTCCGGTCCAAGGAAGACCTGTCTTGGCAGTTCGGGCTGGACTGTTCTCATGAGGAACAGGGTCAAGACTAATTTGCATATGGCTGGGTCGGAACTGGGGTGGCGAAGTGAGCTAAAGAATGATGAAGGATTCAACCCAGATTTGTCACTGGGGGTGGGAGTCTGAGAAGTTTCAATGCTCTGCCCATCACTTACTTGTGCTTGGTTTGTTCGCCCTAATTTGGCAGGGTATGTCCAAACGTGGGTCCCTTGCTCACCTTTGTCACTAGATTCAAGCTAGCCTTGCTGATGAGGGGTGTCACCCCTAAAACCAATTCCAGGATGCTTGTTTACGGTCCAGGGAAGACCTGTCTTGGCAGTGAAGGCTGGACTGTTCCCATAAAGAACAGGGTCAAGACTTGTTTACTAATACCTCCAAGAGGTGATTAGGAAGTTTGCAAGGGCGAAGAAGTTGGCTGGCCAGCAGCATGGGCTGGGGAGTGGGTAAGGTGAGAGGGGGGAGGAGAGCTAAAGAACGATGCTGGATTCAACCCAGATCCGTTACTGAGGGTGAGTGTTTGAGCTGTTTTAGCACTCCGTCCATCATCTCCTTGTGTTGGCATAGCACAGAAACAGAATTCCAGGAGATTCAAATTGACTCTGAAGCAAGGCAAAACAAGGCAAAAATGGTGCATTGATATTATATTGCAGCGGCATTCAATACAGTCTCCCATGCCATCCTGTTACAATCTCTCTCAGATATTGGGGTATGAGATATGGCATGGGATTGGATCCGTTCTTTTCTAAATAGCAGAGGACCAGCAGTCTGGATGGCTCCTTACTCATCTGCTATGAAGACTCTTAAATTGAGAGTACCTCATGGCTCGTCTTTAAGTCTGATTTTAATTATTATCCATATGTTGCCATTAGCTACATTATCTGAGTCATTTGGAATTAAGATAATTTCCTTGCAGATGACACAGCTTTTTCTTTCATGTGAGAATAACTCTCTTGCTGCAGATGAGGCTTTTAAAGCATGTGTGGAAGCAGTAATTAACAGGATGCGAGACAAGAACCTGCTGTGTAATTCGGATAACAATGATTTTCCTATGCTTGCCCTGGCTCCCACTTGCTAATGGGACAGTTGTTGGCTCACCTTGCTGGCTCTGCCGCTCCTCCTGCTGTGGTAGTCAGGAATAAGGGTGTTACATTTGACCATTGTCTCTCCTTTCAACCTCAGGTATCAGCGGTGGTCCTGATCTTTTTTTGCCTTAAAGAAGGCGATTAAAAAATGTTTCTATCTAGTGCCATTTAAGGTTTAGAAAATGGTGGTTGATTTACAAATTATATCACGGTTGGATTACACCAATACAATATACCTTGGGCTCCCAGTCTATCTTATCAATTGCTTGCAAGTTGTCCAGCGTGGAGTGGTATATATTTTATTCTAACTACCTTGCTGTGCTTCTCTCTCCACCTATCTAACTGAGCTACACTGGCTGCCAATCAAGAAGAGAATTTGGTGGTGGTTAATGGAGCTTTCCATGGGTCAGGCCCCAAGTATTTCACTAACAGTATTAGGCCTTACCTTCCGGTGAGAGATCTTTGCTCAGCTGATGCTCGTCTTATAGCTGTTCCTCGATTTCAACCCTCAGGGAGAGGTGGCTCCTTCTATTCTGTCTTGGCCTTGCAAGCTTGAAACCGATTTCCAATTCAAGGTTGGGGATACTCAGAAGTAATTTCAATTACGGAAAGACTAGAAACAAATTCTCTCTGTTTACCCCACTTTTACTAGTTTAGCTGGCATGTCAGCCAGTTTCCAAGCACCGGGATACTCCCCGAGAAGCCATAAGCTCTATAAACTTGATCATTCATTCAGTGTACAGATGATGGTAAGAATTATTAAGGAAAATAGTGTGTGTGCACCATCTTCCAAAAATAATCAGCATTATCATCCAAAATAGGAATTATGTGGTGGCAGCAAAAATACAAACCCTAGACCTTTTTGAGCTAATATACCTATCAAGGCCCTAGCAACAGGTAAGCATCCAACTGACTTCAGATATCTGTATTTCTGGAGGAGACAGAAAGAAAGTAAACCATGATTGAGCTCTTCTCCTGAAAATGCAATTTTTTACAGAGGAATAGCACCTGTAGTTGATGTAGATTCATTTAGTGACATTGATGCAGGTAGTTCCACTTGTAGATGATGTTGCACCAAGTTGATTTGTTAAAGATGTCGCTTTCACCACATTATCATAAGTACTTGTAGATGGTACTCGTAGATAGTTTTAAAGCTGAAGATTCAGCAGGCCCCTGATTTGGACCAATGATTTCAACCTCTATTCTCAATGTAACTACGGAATATGCAGGGACCCGTTGGTCTAATCTGGTGGCACTTTGACAAGGATGGTGGGTGACATAATACTTATTATTAAGACCCTTTGAAAAAACCAGGCCTAGACATGGCCGATTTGGCCAACTATCGCCCTATCTCGCTGCTGCCTGGTCTAGGAAAAATTGCTGAAAGAATTGTAAATAAACAGCTCTCTGGGTTTTTAGAAACCAATGACCTGTTGAGTGGCTCGCAAACGGGCTTCCGCCCGGGCCAGGGCACTGACACAGCCCTCATAGTGGTAACTGAGGAGGCAAGATGCATCTTGGATTCAGGGGGGTCTGGAGTTCTGATCCTCCTGGATCTAAGCGCTGCATTCGATACGGTGGACCATAAAATACTAGTCCACCGCCTTGCAAGACTCGGGATCACGGGATTGGCCCTGAAATGGTTGGAATCCTTTTTGGACGAACGAGCATTTAAGATCTGGGAAAATGGCATTATGTCCAAATCTACTCTCCTCCAGTGTGGAGTCCCCCAGGGCTCATCCTTGAGCCCTACCCTATTCAATGTTTATATGGCCCCACTGGAGGAGGTAGTAGCCCCGTTCGGGATTAAATGCGTCACCTACGCTGATGACACCCAACTTGTCGTCTCGCTGACGCAAAATTTGGGATGTTCAGACAACCTTTCAGCCTGCCTCTCGGAAATTTTCTCCTGGATGACCAACTCCAAGCTCAAATTAAACGGAGCAAAAACCGAGATTTTAATGCTGGGTCACCAACTCTCCTCTCTACCCTCCACATCTTGGCCCCCGTGTATGGGAGAGGTGCCCTCACCAAAAGACAAAATCAAGAGCCTGGGGGTATGGTTCGAGCCCGAACTAACCTTCAGGGCACATGCCCAAAAAGTGGCAGGCACATGTTTCGGCTTGCTCCGCCACTACTACCCTTCCAATCCAGAAAACTATTAATTCAGGGACTGATCTTGTCCAGACTGGACTATAGTAATGCTTTGCTCCTGGCAGCCCCGGAAGCCACTATCAACACGCTACAACGAGTACAAAACGCTGCTGCCAGGATGCTCTTGGGTGCCCCAAGAAGAGCATCAGCAAAACCATTGCTGAAAACCTTGCACTGGCTCCCAGTGCGTGAACGCATCTCTTTCAAATCATCATGTATCGTCCACAAAGCTCTTCAAGGTAAAGGTCCCCAAGCCCTAAGCAGTCTGATACGCCAATACAGACCCTCACGAGCCTTGAGATCGGACCTTGAAAACCTGGTCATAGTCCCCAGAGTCAGAAAAGCTCGCTCGGGAGGCCGTCGCTTCTCGGTAAATGCAGCAAAGACCTGGAACGCCCTCCCTAGACACATCTGCACTGAACCTTCCCTTAGCAAATTCCGCAAATGTCTTAAATTCTTTCTTTTTCCCAAAGCCTCTTAAAATTCCCCTGCCCCTCCTCAGAGCCTCTTAATTTCGCATGGTAGCGCTGGGACGCTTACGGGCAGCCATGCGCTTTATAAATTCAATTTCATTTCATTCATTTCATTATGTGATCAATCAACACATTACCGTTTTTCTTAACACCAGGAAATGGTGGCCGCATTATGCCAGGACCACAGAGTGAATGCCTTCAGCTCCAAGAATTGGCACAGGTGTCTGTGGAACAGTTCAGATGGCACTTTTTTTGTGATGATCTAGTTCTTCCACATTTGGGAGCCACCCATTTACAGCAGTTGTATCCTCACTGGCAGAGTCAGATAAATTCTGCTTGTTTGAAAGTTTCTCTCGCATGACTTTAATGTTCAGCAATAGAGGGAAAGAAGATATGTAGTCAGAAGTATCAAAGTGGCATTCTGCCCTTCCAGGAAGCACTACGTGGGAAACGTACAGGGGCGCTTCAAACAGCATTTCATTTTTTTTTGGATCTGTTTATTAGGTTTTTTGATATAGATTATAAATTTTACAAGCATATGTTACTTACAAAATCATAAGTTACATAAAAAAACATATTTCTGCCTGCCAGTGAACAAGGGATATGATTCCAGAAACGTGTTTGGTACAAAGAGGCAGATTGACAGTCTTATTGCGGGAACTGCCGTGTTTGTACTCTGCAGGATGCAAATAAAGAAGTTGATAACATGCTACAGGTGGCTTTCTAATTTTCAGTGTTTGCATATGTATATATATATATATATATATATATATATATATATATATATATTACCTACTGGCTATCGCCAGTAGGTATATATAGTTAGGATTAATTCCCTATGGGATTTCTGAAAATTCTATGTCTAATAACTTTGGCGTTTGTGGACGGAATCGGCTGAAATTTTCAGGAAAATGGCACATTTTGTTTCTGAGCAGCCCCTGAAAATTTGGTGGGGTTTCGTCAAGGGGGGGCTGAGAAAAAAGGGGGGTCCCAAAACGCGTTTTTTGCATTGAGTTTTCCATAGGGCGGTTGGACTCACTTTTAGCTCGAACGGCTGAATGGATTTGCACGAAACTTGGCAAAATTGTAGGGACTGTTAGCCCGATGTGCCTTTGCTAGGTCTCAATATATGTGCTTCAGTGGATTTTGAGAAATTAACGTTTAAATCAAGATATATATCTGTAACAGCGCTCCGGGCAGCGATCCGGTCCGCTTACTTTTCGCGTTTCGGAACTTTGCGTGCAGAAAGCTGATTGGCTCTCCGGTGTCTGTCAACATTCTAAACAGTCCGGAGCGGCCGCCATCTTGTCTCTCGGTAGGATCGAGAGAGAAGAAGAGGTGAAAAACGAAAGGGGAATTTAATGAAAGGGGGCAAGGTATCCCCCTCTTGACCCCCTAGGAATGTTGTTGGGGTTATTAAAGGGTCCCGTGGGGAAAAGAAAAAAAAAATGATTTTTCACGGTAGAAGCGCTTCACGGGCCGCGAACTGGGCCGCAAACTGGTAGCGAAACGGGAATTCGCCATTTTGTGCTTCGTTTTAATTGTTTAGAGATAAAAATTATCGCCGCACATCGGCCACAATGCATGAGTATCGTTGAAAAGTCAGCGATATTCATGCATTATCCAGCAAATGCTCTTAGCCGTGTTATCCACCTTCCATTGGATAACATGGTTAAAAACTGCTCTGTGCGTGAGCTTTTTTTTTTTTTTTTTGCTGCGTGACGTTTGTTAACGTTCGATTCGATGGAAATCAGGAAGTGTTGACCACCATTTTGTCACTGCGAGTAAATATTTTGTTATAAATGAATCCTTATTGAAAAACATTGTCTGCGCCATCTTGCCTTTTTGTCCAATGCCACAATTTTGTCGTGCACGGCAGCCATTTTAGATGCCTTGACCAGGCCCACTCTCTGCACGCCGCCGATCCTCAGCATGGCTTCCCACCCTCGCAAGCATCTCCCCCACGCACTGGTCATCCCCGCTCTGTCTCTCATGCATGGGCCATATACTTCCCCCCATCTGCGCTGCTCTTCTCTGAGAATCACACCCTGTGCCCTCCCGACACCTCTCTTTCACCCTATTCACTACCGCACCCTCTGACACTCCTCTTCCTCTGTGTCCGATTGTCCAGGCCGGACCTAGGCTATCACCTACCCCTGCGGATGTAGTTTATGGCCCCAGCTGTAGAGAATTCAGACATGCCAACCCTCCCGATTCAGGCGTGTGACTACTGATTTCAGTGCTAGTCTCCCGCCTCCCGATTTCTGCAAGCAAAAACTCAGGGGCATATTACCAACAACTAGCGATAATTTTTGTCTCTTATTTGTTTAGAGACAAAAATTATCGCCGCACATCGGCGATTTTTATCGCAGATAAACCTTGCTATTATCGCAGAAAAGTCAGCGATATTCATGTATTATCGAGCAAATGCTCTTAGCCATGTTATCCACCTCCCATTGGATAACATGGCTAAGAACTGCTCAGGGCAGGTGTTAGATTTTGGAGATATTCGCGCTTAGCGCGAATATCTCCAAAAGTTGGTAATAGGAGATAGCGATGTTAGGGACTGTTTCCAGTCGCTAACATCTTGGCACGCCCGCTTTGCATGTCATTAGTGATAAGTATCACTGACATGCAAAGCGGGGCCCAAGATGGTCGCTATCTCCTTTTAGCTGTCACTAACTGGTGTTAGCGACAGCTTGGTAATAGGGAGATATTTTTATCTCCGCTTTCTTGGCTTTTAAAGCCAAAAAAGCGGAGATAAACCCCCTTGATAATATGCCCCACGATTCCTTGGGGGTTTCAGCTGACAGGGCTTGGTATTGTGTTACATGGTAATTTTTCCAGGAAACGTCAGAGGGTCGATGCAGGGGTTCTAGAAGAGGTGATAAACCATTTAAGCCTCATGAACAAGCGCATGGTCTTTTAAAGATTTGTGAAGTACTCGGGGCTGCGGTGTGTGTGTGCCCTCTTTCAGGAGCGGGCGGGGGGGCACTGCCAGCAACTTGCCAGGTCAGGTAGTGTTCAACACGTGCATCACCCTTTCTCTGCCTGCTATTGCGCTCCATGCTTCGGAAAGGTAAGAAAAAGAACGTGCATTTGAGTTTGAAATGTCCGATCCTGCAGCAGCACACTTCCAAAGCCCACACATGACAATAACCCGATTCAAGGCCCCATTCACCCGTTTTAAAAAAAATAGATAACACTCCAACAAAGTAAGATTATAAAACTTTATTAACTATTAACTATAACGAACGGAACAAAAACTAAAAACATTTAAACATTTTTCAACACAAAAAGCAACAATGGTTAGAAGCTGTCTTTTGTGCGAATAGTCCCAAGGCAGCACAACGTGCAGAGTTCTGGACGGCACCCAGGTGATGTCGCCTGGGTGCCGCACTGGTTTTGGGATCCTACAATGCAGCACAGAAAAACAGCGTGGGGCGTCCCGGGTGGTGCGGGGGGAGGCCTCGTCAGTAGCGGTCTGTTGTGCGAATAGTCCCAAGGCAGCAGAACGCGTTGAGATGTTGATGGGACTGTGTCCAGTGTCACATGGCTGACACAACATGTACGACAGGCACCCAGGTGATGTCCAGTAAACTGCCGCACTGGTTTTGGTATCCTACAATGCTGCTCCGAAAATTGGCGAGCGGCGGCCCGGGGGTGGGGGAGGCGGCGTGAACGGGCCTCCCCAGGTGGCGGCCATCTAGCTGAGTTGCGCTCGCTTTTGCGGCTACAGCGTCTCGCTCACCATGTTGTTGAGTTGCTTCCACTCTTGCAGTGCAGCGATAGGCGGCTGCCACATGGCTCTTAAAATGGCGGACGGCTCCTCGGTTTTGGGCCTGGTCCACTGAAATGGCCCTGGGACACCTTGGAACTCGGACGCTTGCCTGCTAGGGCTTGGGCTCCATTCTCGAAAAGCGTCCCCTCAGCCGTGAAGATTCTACAAAAGTTTTGGGGGCCCCCGACTCCCGCAGGCTTCCGGTGGGGAGCGGCTGCCATGATTGCTCGCGGAATGACCACGACGGAGCCACGAGATGGTGGTGCTCTCATGCTGACGCCAGTTTCAGTCTGAATGATCCCGAAACAAGGTGGGGCTTTCATCGTTTGGGAAAAAAAAATGTTCTAAACCAATGAAAAGTGTTATTTTTAGGTCATATGACCAAGCCTTCCATCTTTAGGAAACCAAAAGTAAAATGAACCAATGAAAAGTTTTATAAACAAGTCACATGACCTGTTATGCGGCATAGGGCTACAAAAAGCGTAGAAAATCCGTTGGCACGTGAGGCGGCGTCAGTAGCGGACCGATGTGCGAATAGGCCGAAGGCAGCACAACGCGCCGAGATCCGGATGGCACCGAGGTGGTGTCCAGCAAATTGCTGCACTGGTGTGGCCATCCTACAATGCTGCGCCGAAAGACGGCGTGTCCAGCTGAGTTGCGGTCACTGTTGCGGTACAGTGACTCGAACGCGCCGAGATCCGGATGGCACCGAGGTGGTGTCCAGCAAATTGCCGCACTGGTGTGGCCATCCTACAATGCTGCGCCGAAAGACGGCGTGTCCAGCTGAATTGCGGTCACTGTTGCGGTACAGTGACTCGAACGCGCCGAGATCCGGATGGCACCGAGGTGGTGTCCAGCAAATTGCCGCACTGGTGTGGCCATCCTACAATGCTGCGCCGAAAGACGGCGTGTCCAGCTGAGTTGCGGTCACTGTTGCGGTACAGTGAGTCGAACGCGCCGAGATCTGGATGGCCCCGATGTTGTGTCCAGCAAGTTGCCGCACTGGTGTGGCCATCCTACAATGCTGCGCCGAAAGTCGGCGTGGGGTGCCCCGTTGGCTTATGAGGTGATGTCAGTAGTGGACCGATGTGTGAATAGGTCGTAACCAGCACAAGGCGCCAAGATCCGAACGGCAAGTCCTGGATGTTGAGTGCCTCAGTTGAGAGTTCTGAGCAGTGCTTGTAAGACTATCTGAAGTTTATTATAAGAATCAGAGTAAGTTGAAGACTGTCTGAAGCTTATTTGCACCTTTTGCAGCTTCACTATTGCCCAAGGTGGTGTTCAGCGGAACTTTTTTCCTTTTCCTTTCTGCTTCTTTTCCTACAATCTGTTTCATCTGAAGACACGACCAGGTCCCTGAATGTGTGTAGGGGGACGCTATTGAGTGAATGAAAATGGCGGCTTGTCCAGCTGAATTGCGGTCACTGTTGCGGTACAGTGAGTCGAACGCGCCGAGATCCAGGACCGATGTGTGAATAGGTCGGAACCAGCACAAGGCGCCAAGATTCGAATGGCAAGTCCTGGATGTTGAGTGCCTCAGTTGAGATTTCTGAGCAGTGCTTGTAAGATTGTCTGAAGCTTATTTGCATCTGCTGCAGCTTCACTATTGCCCTTGTGTGGCCAAAGGTCGCACATGACATAGGCGGCCGGCTCCCGAGGTCCGGCGGAACTTTTTGCCTTTTCCTTTCTGCTTCTTTTCCTACAATCCGTTTCATCTGAAGACACGACCAGGTCCCTGAATGTGTGCAGGGGGACGCTATTGATTGAATGAAAATGGCGGCTTGACACAAAGCTGACTCAAGCGTTACTGTTGATGCTATACAGACAAAAATTGGTTTTCAGTTTGTACATTCTTCATGTTTTTTTTTTCCATCCAAGTCTGATTAAGAGTTTGTAGAAAAATGGCTTCAGATTTTCCACATACTACTCTTCAACATTCTTCCTAAATGTAACAATGTGAAACTCACTAGGAGAACGGCTGTTTCTGTTTCCTTTCAAAATGCTGCCAACAATATTTTCTGAATGGAAGACACCATCTTGTAGCATAAGGGCCGAAAGGGGTTCTGGTCTGGCCGATGGTTGGTGGAGACATTTTGACTATATCTTGGACCTGCCCGGCCTCGCCCAAAATGGCGCCGGTATAAATGGGACTCGTAACTCCTTGCCCGCAAACGTATATCTAGAAAATGTTATTGTAAGTGGCCCTGTCCTATTTTAATTACAAAATGTATGTCCACCGATTCCGCAACTGTTAGACACCTTAGTTCTTGCAACCTAATGGCCCGCTCGTTACGTTCCTCTACAGTGTAAATGTCTCCTCATCATATACGATTTCAGTTTGCTCCGTGGCCGGCCCACGTGGTTATAGGCCCGTATTTGTATACTGACATTTTCACAATAAAGGTTTTTAAAACAAAACACGGTAGTAGTATTTACATTGGTAAAGTTTTTACTTTTAGTCACTGTTTTCGAATCAGTAAAAGGCAAGTGAAATAAAGCAGTCCAATTACATGACGGATAAAAGGTATAATATGTAGGAACGCAGTAAAGATAAATGGTCAAGGGCAGTTGTGTTTTTCATGTCTGCAACATAAAGTGATCGATAAGAATCTGATAATCAGGCGTATCGGCGACTAAGACAGCAGGCCGAATCTCTTTTACTCAACGGTTCCGTCATGGAAGGAAGAAACGCCCTTTTTCTCGAAAAAGGAATATATTTTACTTGCAAGACAGTTGTAAATTTTCCGGGAAAGTACATTAGCCTGGAATATTATAACATATGTTTGAAAAAAAAATATTCGAAAACAATAAAAAGCGTAATTTTTAGGTCATATGACCAAGCTTTTCATCATTAAATTAACAAAAGTAAAATGAACCAATAAAAAGTTTTATTAACAAGTCACATGACCTGTTATGCTTACGTTACGCGCTGCGCGCTGCGCCTCGGATCACTTCCGGGTGCGCTAACGCGGCGTGTCATATAACGCATTACGCGACAACGTAGGTCAAGAATATAGTCAAAATGTCTCCACCAACCAGCGTGCAGAACACAACCCCTTTCAGCAGTTCAAAAAGTTCTGTTAAATGACAACAGAGGGGACAGGCAACAAGAACCATCAGTCAAAGAGGGGAGGGCAAGTTCTTCTCTTCCGGGTCATGTTGGGGCGCTACCGGAACTGATCGAATTGGTAGTCTACAGTGTTTCTGGATGTTTCAGACTAAAGCTGGCGTCAGCATGAGACCACTACCATCTCGTAGCTCCGTCGTGGCCATTCCACGAGCAATCATGGCAGCCGCTCCCCACCAGAAGCCTGCGGGAGTCGGAGGCCCCCAAGACTTTTGTAGAATCTTCACGGCTGAGGGGACGCTTTTCGAGAATGGGACCCAAGCCCTATCAGGGAAGCGTCCGAGTTCCAATGTGTCCCAGGGCCATTTTAGTGGACCAGGCCCAAAACCGAAGAGCCGGCCGCCATTTTGAGAGCCATGTGGCAGCCGCCTATCGCTGCACCGCAAGAGCGGGAGCAACTCAACTACATGGTGAGCGAGACGCTGTAGTCGCAAGAGCGGGCGGTAAACAGCTGAATGGCGGAAGAGGCACAGTGTAGCAAAAGCGGGCGGAATGGCAACTAAAACGGTAAAGGGGCGCCCCACTACAGCTTGTCTTCAGGTGAAACGGATTGTGGGACAAGGTCCAGAATTGAAGAGTCATCAAAAGGCAAAAAGTTCCGCCGGACCCCGGGAGCCGGCCGCCTATGTCGGGGGCGATCTCAGGCTACACCAGTGCTATAAGACTTGGGGAGGGTGTCGGAGCCAAGCGTCTTATCCGAGTCCATGGCCATCACACCGCCCCTCAGGGGCCTCCGTCAAGCTGTTTAGGAAGGTAACATATCACATTGTTTTCTAATGCAGTCAGGTCCACAAACGACACTCACTTACTTTGAGAATAGTGAAGCTGCAGTAGGTGGAAATAAGCTTCAGACAGTGTTACAAGCACTGCTCAGAACTCTTAACTATGGCACCCAACATCCAGAACTTATGCTATTTGAGAATGGCAGTGACATCGAAGCAACTCAGGGACCAAAACCATTAACGTACTTTCACGTATGAAAATCTTACTTGGGGAGGGGGCAGGAGCGAAGCGCCCCCTCCCAGTCAGCGCCACCACACCGTATGTTGAAAATTTGAAGCCATCGTTCTACAAAGTCAACCAAACTTGGATTGAAAAATCTAGAAAAATGTACAAACTGAAAACCAGTTTTGGTATGCTTAGCATCAGTAGCAACGCTTGAGTCAGCTTTGTGTCAAGCCGGCATTTTGATTCAACAAAGCACAGGCATTGAAAAAGGCTCAAACTCAGAACTCTGAACTATGGCACCCAACATCCAGGAGCTTGCCATCCGGATCTTGGAGCCTTGTGCTGCTTTCGATCTATTCACACATCGGTCCACTACTGACATCATCTTATAAACCAACGTTATGTAAATAGTTTTTTAATAAAATGTTTTACCCTGTTTCTTTGCTGGTGTGTTGTCTATATTTTTAATATTTGCATAGGGTTTGTCATTATTTTGTGCGGGATGGGTGATGGAGCCGAGCTGTCTTGCAGCTCTCATGGTGTGGAGCTCAGTTCATCTCACTATTTTCGTATTTCTCATGAAGGGTTGTTCCTAATATTTCTATTTTAGCGAGGTCAAAAAGAGATCCAATTAGTGGCCTACTGATTTTGCTCGATTACTTTTATTTTTTTACACGATTTTTCACTATCTGCAAAGACTAAACAGAGTATTGCGACTTTGTGCTTGTTTGTAAATAGAGAATGATCCAAAGAGAACCAATTCTAAAACAGTAAATGCTTGGACAACATTCAATCAAATGGAGAGACAAGCAGGCACGACGGATTACAACGGGGGCAAAGGCTTGCGTTAACTACCGTTCACTATCTGCAAAGAGAGAGTACTACTAAGACAAAAGAGGGGAGGGGGGGTGCAGCGTTCAAAGCACATCAGCGTGCATAAATACGAAAATGTTTTTATCTATCACGTACTTGACATTTTAAAGCTTTTCATATTTGCTATTAAAAAACCAATGAAATTCACAGAAAAAACCATAGGTTATAGTGGATATATAGTTAGGAATTTGCATTTACAAAACCTTGAAAATTCAATGAAAAAACCATTGGTTTTAGGCCATATATAGTTAGGGATTTGCATTTACAAAACCTTATTTTACTCGCATAAAACCATTGAAATTCCATATATAGTTATAAGCGCTAACTATATATCGCGCACCCGCAATCCACTGCTGATGATGTCACATATTACATCATTCATGACATGGTTAGTGACATCACTGATGACATCACTGATGACATCTCAAATGACATCACTGATGACATCACTGAAAACATCTCATTTGACATGACTGATAACATCACTGATGATATCATTCATGTGATAATACGATGAACCTCTTCAGACTCTAATATAACCTTAGATACAATCAGTGTAAACAGACACTCACAGACTGTCACTCATCCATGGAGTTACTCACACACCTAGTCAGTCATGCAAAGAATCAATCACACCTCCATTTCCTCAACTATACAGTTATACAAACTTTACTTATTCAAACATATACTAACACATATTTACTCTATTATACAATCCCTGATACAAGTTCACAATGATCCATACAGCCACTCACACATTCACTGGCTCTTATGCACAGTTATTTATATATGTCAACTCTCACATGTACTGTGTTTTACATATGTACTTACTTTGACATGTAGCACTGAGATATCCATTCACTCACCAATGCACTCATGCACACAGTCAACCGCCCATACAGCTGTTTCCACATGCACTTTTGAAACCATACATCTAGTGAATCAACTGCTCACACATCTATGCACAGAGTCATACACCTCCCAGCCACCCACACACACACTCAGTATCCCATACAAATACTTGGGCAACCAATCAATAACCCATATAGTTACTCATATAGCTACTTATCAACACATGCAACAGTTTACAGAACAACAGACATAATGATGCACAAATTAAGACAGTTTAGTCACTAACCCATGCACTCAGTGAGACACATTTAATCACTCACTCATACAGTCAGTCATGCACCTACTAAATCCTTCATCCAGACACTTATATATCCACTCATTCTTCAATATGTAAGAGATATTTTAACTTTACAGAAACATACAGTCACTGGATGTTGTCATCAGTGATGTCATCAGTGATGTCATTTGAGATGTCATCAGTGATGTCATCAGTGATGTCACTAACCATGTCATGAATGATGTAATATGTGACATCATCAGCAGTGGATTGCGGGTGCGCGATATATAGTTAGCGCTTATAACTATATATGGAATTTCAATGGTTTTATGCGAGTAAAATAAGGTTTTGTAAATGCAAATCCCTAACTATATATGGCCTAAAACCAATGGTTTTTTCATTGAATTTTCAAGGTTTTGTAAATGCAAATTCCTAACTATATATCCACTATAACCTATGGTTTTTTCTGTGAATATATATATATATATATATATATATATATATATATATAAATATATATCAATCTAAAAGCGCAAGCTGGAACGCTTGCAACGCCTATCCCAGCCACTTGGAGAAGGCGGTCCGTGACGAGGCAGGCAGCCTCTTCAAAATACACCACAGCTGTTCTCCTTTCTCCTATGTCAAAAGACCAGCAGACACGGACACGAGGCCAGAGTTTAGTGCAGCAAACCTCGATTTATTGGGCAAACGGGTCTGGCAAGAATACACTCAACGCGTTTCAGGAACACTCCCTTGTTCCTGAGTGTTTGATCCTACGCTGCTTTTCACTTTATATATCACGTGACACATTCACGCCATAGTGAGTGAAAACAGACTAGGCTGCTTGTCAATAGACTCTCAAATTCCGTCAAATTAAATGTTACAGTCTGTTACATACATAAAATACAAATACAAGCATAAGTGAAAGCATCAAAATAAATCATATTTTGTCGTTTTGTGCTGCGCTAATCGTAAACCTTCATGTTTGCTCGTGTAGAACGCGCTCAATAAAGTATGACTTGCAACAATGTTGCAAAAAATTAACAATAGCACAAGATCGGTTGCTACTGACTCGTTGAGAGCGAGTCACCCCTCGATGAATGTAAACAGCAAATAACAGTGTTTTAAATCAACGCCCATGTGGGCTAACATTGCGTGTTTGATTATCAGGCGGGTAAACAACATCATAGTCCGTAGTTTATGATAAAGCCCCAGTGGGCTAGTACTTCCAGACAGACCTCAAAAGCCTATTAACATTAACTTGGCGGCCTAATGTACAAGAATTCCTTTGCTAGATTTCATTTCTTTAACTTATGCAAGTCAGATCTAAAAAATAAACATAAATAATAATACCATTGTGTCATCTATAATGTGTGTAACCTAAATCATAACAGTGCAGTAAGATCAAAGACAATTAAAATAAAATTTTCTGCGGCATAATTTAGTTCTGGACATTCTAAGGAAGGTACATCTATACAGCTGAATTCACATTTTGTCAATACAGACCAATTTAACCTAAATGAACGGCTATCTCTTCGTCACAGTTATGGCCTGACGGGGTAAGGGTTCTGTACTGTATAATAAGCTTGGACTCTAATCTGCGTAGTTCTTTTAGTCTATTTCCACCTCGTACTGCTTTGACACAGTCCAAAACTACAAAACTCAACAGATTGGTGTTCTGTTCGCGATGACTTTGGAAATGATGGGCTATGGGGTAAGCTTTGTTAGAGTTTTTCATAGCACGTAAATGCTCTAGAATCTGTATTTTAGCCTTGTGGATAGTGCTCCCAATATAGGCTAAACCACAGGGACAAAATAATGCATACACTGCATACTCTGTGTTGCTCGAAGTGTGCTTCTTAATCACATACAGTTTACATTCTGAGGACAGAACACATTCTTTTTTATTCCTGCTGTTTTTACAAGCTTTGCTGCTTCTGCATGTATAAAAACCTTGGATTCCAGGAATCCCTGTCTTGGTTATTTCTACATCTCTACAGGGTGTCTCTCAGAGATCTAGCTCTCTTATATGTGATTTGCGGGCTTAACCCTATGCAATCAGTCAGGTCTTTATCGGTTCCTAAAACAGGCCAAAATTCATTTGCGCACTGCATGTGTTGTTTGCTATACGTGGTTATGAATCTAACAGTTTGATTATCTTTACTCGCTACACTTTCTTCTTGTGTCTTATCAATGAGTAAAGATTGTCTGGAACGTGTCGATACTTCTCTCAGTGCTTTATTGACTGTTTTTCTTGTGTACCCATGTTGCAAGAATCATTCAGTCATAACTTTAGATTCTATTTCAAACTTTTTGGTTGTGCTTCAATTCCGCTTGGCTCTTAGGAGCTCTCCAAGTGGTATGCTTTGAATGAGTGCGTTTGAGTGGCAACTGTCCGCATGCAGGAGACTGTTTCCTGCAGTACTCTTTCTAAAAAGACAACTCTCAATTCTGCCGTTCTCAACACTCAATCTAAGATCAAGAAATTCTTGTGTTGTTTGGGACCATTGTGATGTGAGGTGGAGATTGAAGCAATTAACATTAAGAGCTGTAACAAATTCTTCAGCTTCTGCTTCAGTTCCTCCCCAAATACAGAAAATGTCATCTATATACCGGGTATACATTGGGACTTTGTCCTTGAACTGTGTCATTTTACTGACTACTTCCTCCTCCCAATACCCCATGTAGAGGCCTGCAAAAGATGGCGCAAAACAAGTCCCGATAGAAGTAGCAAGGGTTTGGTGAAAGATTTTGTTGTCAAAGAGGAAGTAGTTCTATTTGAGACAGATAGTGATCATCTCAAGTATCATTTCTGTGTAGGCGATGTAAGAGGCTGATCTGTTAGCTAAGAAGTATCTGCAAGCTTCTACTCCTTTGTCCTGTGGAATACAGGTATATAGGCTAGACACATCCATTGTAAGCAAAGAGTACCCATCCATCCACTCAGTTTTTTCTAATTTACGCAGGAAGTCACTGGTGTCTTTGACATATGAGGGGAGCTGTCGGGTCTGGCAAGAATACACTCAACGCGTTTGCTGTACTAAACTCTGGCCTCGTGTCCGTGTCTGCTGGTCTTTTGACATAGAAGAAAGGAGAACAGCCGTGGTGTGTGTGTGTATATATATATATATATATATACCATACAAAGCGGCGTTCCAAGCGTGCTCTCAGATGCAAATAATCCACGCTCACATCGTAGGTCTGTCAGCAAAGGTAGGGTTTATTCACGCCATAAACCCTACGTGTCGCGTTTCGCACTCCATGAGTGCTTGTTCACACAATGGTGATCACAAAGTTAGCCGTATTTACTGTTTCCGTAATAACAACACAAATGACGGACTTATTAACAAAACTTTACAATGTGACGCCATCTTGGAATGTTAAACTGTAATCTCATTCTATCCATAAGTTTACATAATCTACATGTACTAATATACAATGTTGTGATACAGCTCACACAAGTACTTTAGTTAAACAAGGCATATCGACAGACTAAATCATTGAAATATACATAACTTAAATGCAGTCTGCAAGAATCCTGATAGTCACAAGTAGATAATACTGATGGCGTAAGTAGTCGGTCCAAATGTAAAAGCCATGTCTAGGTGTGTAAAAATAGCTGAAATAGTGCTAAGTTAGGACAGGGGAGGAATCGACCTGCGAGGTATGGTCACGTGCCTGCCTACCCAATAGAGGGCGTGGATGACTGGTAGTTATGGTAACTGTAACCCAGTGCCGGCACGTGGGCAAGTTCGTCCAGTCATCTGTACTGGACGGTTGCTATGGAAATTACAAACACCTCGTAGGAGCAAGCAATGCATGTCGGACTTGCCCAGTATGAACCTCAGGTGAGTGGGGTATTGCAAAGTACTAATGGGGAGCATATATGAATTGCATGACCCCATCTCATGGTGTACACTGTCTAGGAGGCGAAATGTGGAAAGGGGCGACCACTCGGTCCCCCCGAACGTATGGTTGGGTGCCCCGATCCCCCCGGGAAGCCATTTTGGGCAGGGGGCGTGGCTCGGCTGGTATGCCCGAAGCGGCGCAGCCTGGGCGCTCCTTTTCCCGCCCAAGAGGGGTTGTCCTAGACACCTACACCGAAGACCACGCCCAGTAGGCGTACCGGAGGAGGGTACACGCCCTCCCGCAGAAGAATAAATAGAGCGGGAATCCGAAGAAGCGTCCTCTTGTTCCTGTGCTCTGAAGGCTGCACCCACTCGTTGCTCGTGAGCCCTCGACGGAACAAGCAGCAATTTTGAGAACTTGTAATTTTGTTGTTTCTCTTTCAGTTACTTGGAGTTCGAAGAGTCCGGAACCTCGTCGATCGGCTAGGAGCAGAATACTCGACATCATGGCTGGCAAGAAAGCGGGAAGGGGTTCCGAGACGGATAAGGTGTTACGCCTATTGTCGAACCAGATGGCTTGCATGGACCGAAAACTCGGACAAGTCCAATCGATCGGTAGAGGTTTGACGGAGGTCAAAAAACAGCTGGCTGCACTGAGCAACCCGGGTCACCCTAAGAAGGTAATAGGCCTGGCCTTGCCGGGAGTCGTCCCTGAGGGTAGAGGGAAACGGGTCAAGAAGAGGGCGGTTTCGGGGGAGGTCCCGGTTCCAGAGGTACCCCCAGTCGCCCCCCTCATGCCGGTAGACAACTCCAGATATGGGGCAGCCGATCCCGGTTGTGATTACTCCCGATAATGATGAGGAGATGCCTCCCGAATTGGCCATCCAGTTGGCAGCATGGCTCAAGAAAAAAGCAGGGGGATCAGTGGCCCCTAGAGACCCGGCCGAGGAGGCCAGACTACTAATCGAGAGATGTCGCAAATGCGAATGTTCCTCTTGTTTCCCCACAGGTGGCACCGGTAGGACCTGCAGTTGGTCACGAGAAGACGGCGGGAACAACGGCCGAACCGGGTAAGCTTGCATTGCCAATGGCGGGGGAGGGTTCATTACCCTCGAGGCGGGAGAAGGTGGCACAGCACATCCCTTTGGCCACGAAAGAGTTAATATGGGGAGACAAATATGTTAACATGTTTTCATTATTAACTGACCATCGCGAGATGGAATATGCTAAAACCCAGAAGGATTTGTGGCACCCGAGCGTCTGGCGCGCCAAGATGGCGGAATTCAGGGTGGATGAGACAGTAACAAACTGGGTTAAGGCCTTTTCTATATTTACTGCAGTTATGGGGGAACGTAAACCCGAGGTGATGACTGAGTTAACTTGTTATCAAAATCGTATTATGGATTTTTATTCAATGTATGAGGGGGAGGAATGGAAAGGTTATGACATGAAATTCCGGAAAGCGAAAGAATACGAAGCTGGAGAAGTGTGGCTCACCGGTTAGAGGAGGCAGACCCAGAAGCAGAGGTCGGCCCGGGACCAGGGTTCAATTCCCGACGCGGCAGGGTTTGGAGCCCAAATGTCCACGGACCTGATAATTCTCGCTTCGGTGCCTACTTGAATCAGGGGTTCACGCTCTGCAACTCTGGGCAATAGCTTGCTCAATCTCCACTACGCCCCCCGCGGCGGGATGCCTGGCTTTCACCTTGGGGGTGCCCAGCTGGGCTATCCCACAGGGAAAAACCAGGACGGGTTCCCAAAGCAAGCGCCAAGATACCCTTTGTGGTGATACGTGCGCTATATAAGAAACTACATTACATTACATTACATTACATGCTACTTTCACTTGGGATTGCCTGGACTCGGTGTCATGGCACAAACAGCTCCTGCCAGGGGCGGCAGGTACGTCCTCGCCAGGCGGGAGTGGGTCAGGGGTCGTCCGCCAAAAGCCCGCGGTGCCCTTTCGAGCGGGCGCCGGTGGGGATTACCAGCCTAAGACCGGCGGGAATGGCGGCAAGCGTGGGGTTTGTTGGGGCTTCAATCGAGGCAATTGTAACAGACCACAGGGAACATGTAGGTTCAAGCATGTGTGTGCGGGCTGTGGGAATTCCTCACACCCGGAGAGTACATGTAGATCTAAAAATAGCGGGACGGGAGGAAAAGGAGGGTCTAAGCAGGAGTGAGGTAGAACGTTGTGACCGATTGCCTACACCCGTTGATATCATGGCTATGACTCCTTGGTTGAACAAATACCCTGATCATGTATCCGCTGGGGTGTTGAGGAAGGGATTCTTACATGGCTTCCACATCCCGGCGGGGGATTTTCGGGGGGACTCCATCGATACAGCACAACCCAAGCGTGGCAGAGAAGAAAATTGCAAAAGAAGTCAGCTTAGGGCGAGTGGCAGGGCCTTTTCATCGCCCGCCGGAGGCGGAGTTCATCTGTTCCCCGTTGGGGGTTGTCCCGAAGAAAGACCCAGGGGAGTTTAGACTTATTCATAACCTGTCTGCTCCAAGGGGTTCCTCGATGAACGAAGCCATTGACCCAGAAGTTTGTTCAGTGCGGTATGCATCGTTCGATGATGCCATGACCATGTTAAATCGCCTGGGCCCCGGGGCGCTGATGGCGAAATCAGATATCGAATCGGCGTTCCGGTTGCTCCCGGTACACCCACAGGATCAGCGCTTGCTAGGTTTTGCATTTCAGGGGAGTTATTACATGGATAAATGCATGCCTATGGGTTGCTCCATTTCTTGTGTCTATTTTGAAATGTTCAGTTGTTTTTTAGAGTGGGCATTCACCAAGGCCACAGGGCATAGGCATGTTATGCACTATCTTGATGACTTCCTGTTCTTGGGAGCAGCCGGCGCTACGAAATGTGCGCAGGCGCTGCACGACTTCTGCATCCTCATGAGGGAGTTTGGAGTCCCATTGGCACCAGGTAAGACGGTTGGACCATCTACTTCACTAGAGTTTCTGGGAATTGAGCTCGATTCTGTGGAGGGATGTTTCCGTTTATCGATAGAAAAGGTGGCCAAGTTCAGGGCTTCCTTGACGCAATGCCTGGGCAGGGAGAAAGTGACCCTGCACCAGTTACAACAAACAGTGGGTCAGCTTAACTTTGCTTTGAGGGTGATACCAATGGCCCGCCCCTTCTCACGCTCTATTGCGCAAGCTATGGTTGGTCTCAAAGAGGGGCACCACCGAACGAGACTGTCGGCAGAGGTTCGCCAGGATATGCGCATTTGGTTGGCATTTCTGGCGGACTTCAACGGTCGAGTCGTGTGGAACAAGCCGCCAGCGTCTTCAGATGAACTAGGTCTGTGGACTGACTCAGCGGGGAGCGTGGGTTTTGGCGCCATCTTAGGTAATCGATGGTCGGCGCAAACATGGCTGGCGTTGTTGCACTCTAGCGGTCTCACAGGTAACATTGGGTTCTTGGAGTTGTTCCCCATTTTGGTTGCTCTGATGGCATGGCCTGACGACTTCAGGGACCGCTCAGTGGTTTTTTGGTCTGATAATATGACTGTTGTCGAATGCATTAACCAACAGGCAGCACCCTGCAAATGGATCTTGAGATTGTTGAAAGAAGTTGTGCTGCTTTGCATGAGACTGAATGTACAAGTTCAGGGCGAAACATGTGCCAGGCGTACTGAATCATGCAGCTGATGCACTCTCTCGTTCACATAGGCAGGCGTTCAGGGGTTATCTGCCTACAGCGGACCTAGTGGCGGCACCATTCCCCGAAGCACTATGGCTAATCGGTGCCCCGGATTACAAGACCTCGTGGCAGCAAGCTTAGCCCCCAGGACAAGGAAGGCATACGAAGGAGCGTTTCGTTCCTATTGCACATTTTTGGGTCCAACAGGGAGTCAGAGCTGGGGTCAGGAGGAATCCTTCCTGGGGTTCCTGGTAGCGCTGCACAGAGAAGGCCGATCAGCGGCGACGGCCAGTAGGCATAGGGCGGCCATTTCATTCATGGCGCAGGTGCATGGCATAAAAGACCCAATGGGTTCCTTTATGGTTAAGAAGGCCCTTCGCTGCTGGCAGCGCCTCGAGGGTCGCAAGCAAGATGCGAGGCGCCCGATTGGCTTGGACAGGTTGTCTCTACTGGTAGCGAAGCTAGACGAGACATGCGCCTCCCATTTCGAAGCAGTTCTGTTCCGGGCAGCTTTCGCATTAGCATTCCATGGGGCTATGCGGGTGAGCGAACTGGTCGCAAGGAATAAGAAAGACGTTGAGGGAGGCTTGTGCAGTGATCACGTCCAAATTAGGGGTGATTCGATGGTGGTCTCGATAGCCAGGTCCAAGACCGACCAGGTGGCTATGGGAAATAGTGTTGTCGTGCAGCGCGCGCGAGGGTCCCCCACAGTGCTTAATTTGGACCGGTGCTTTTCAGTGCTCAGCACCGGTACTTATTTCACCGGGCCGGGTCTATATGATTTTTCTCCTCTGACTCAGGCAGATGGCCCGGTAATTATTTAAAAATCACGCTCGTCTTCTGTTGCTTCCTGGTATGTCCTCATCGGAAGGCCCACCCTGTTCCAGGCATATTGAAAGAGCGTGATCATCACGTTAGTTAGTGATGTCACGTCAGCAGATCGCGCCTGCCTCGGCTCCCACAAGGAACATAGTTTCATTTCTGTTGGAGAAAGGTCAAGGGCGGGCTTTTTGCTGAACTGGGGCAAGGCAGGCTGGAAATGTGAAGGACTGCAGGTTAAATGTTTTACAATACCGAGGAAGTGAATTTACACGAGGCCCGACTCGAGAACAAACGGGTATGATTTTCATAGTTTGGACTTATTTGTTTGCTTCTTTAAAGCAACAAGAGCTTCACAAAAAATAAATACATATGCGGTATTAGCGCTCATTCGCTGTGTAGCTCACTCAGCTATTACAAATTTTACCCCCCCCCCCCCTCCCCGGCCCCGGCTGCCCTCGATTTATTACAGCCCACTCGAGGAAGACCAACTAAGTTAGCGACCCGGTTGCAGGGCCAAGCGGTTGCCAAGACAGTTTCATTGGACAGCCCCGCTCGGGTCCCGGAGACAGCCAGGACTGCTCGATCATTGTGGAGGTACCGGATCGATGATGCTGGGCGGCAAACCTCAAATGCCGCCTCCTGTGGTGTCTCGCTCCTTTGCTGTTCAAGCTGAGCCTGCCTGCCAACCCTTGCAGACCAGAGCACCACCCACCTGCACCACAGTCCAGGCTCACCTAAGGCCAAGCCGCGGCCCAAGACAGTAAGTCCCACCCATTGTGAGTCTCTTATGTGTTTGTTTGTAAGATAGTAATGATGCTAATGCCAGCACTCGCTCACATCAAACAGCTGCATCCGTTGCCTGCCGATGTTAAAGTTCTTACTCTAGGAGGGTGACATAGGTGGATGAATCCGATCGACTGGCGTTGATTTGTTTCAGGAATAAGTTATGGATATGTGGCACTACGATCGAGAATGTTATTAAATAAAACATGTGTTACTTTTCTCTGTAACTGACAGCCCCGCCTGGGAACTGGAGCCAGTTCATATTGTTGTTGTGCCTCTGGCATCTGCCGTTCCCATGGCCTGTTGGAGCGGGTCACTCCCTTGATGTCAGAGGCCCGTATCGTGATGCTGTCCTGATTTTGCCGGCAAGGAGGGGGGCCCCACCACAAAGGGTGGCAATTTGTGTGTTGATTTTCAGCAGGCCTGCGCGCCTAGCAACAGTAGGTACCAGAGGAGTGTGTTGTTGGACCCTCACACCTCGTGTTTTGGCCGTGTCCCACGAGGCAGAGAGGCCCTGGATGGAGCGATGCTCTAAGCAGCATCTTTAATTACGAGGTAGGAGCCAGGGGGCCCAGTCCCAGCCACCTAAGGCTGGAAAGAAGGACTCTCCCAACCTGCCCAGCAACACAGATATCCAGGCAGGTCCATCTCAGTTGGGGCCTCACACATCCCGTTTTGGCCAGGTCCCACGTTATTTATATTTTTACCTCGTAATCATTGCTTGATTTTGTTTGTGAAACAGGCACTCGTCGTCGTTGAAATGTCACTCATAATTACACTTAAATTATGAAAATGTCACACATAGCAATTTGAAACGTTGGCAGCTATGATTCTATTAAACTTCTGTCTTTTGTGCTGAGGCCCTGCACTTTAGATTTAGTGCCTATTAAAATTCGACTCATGGTTGCCAGAGGCTGCACCTGAGTCACATAGTTTGGGTTTTATAGCAGGATGCTATGAAACTCTCCTAGATTTATTTTGGTGCCATGCCTTTCTGAACTTGAGTGTGTTGCTTTAATTTTTATCGCACTGACCAGGAGCTGTAATTTTGCATTCAAAGTGCTCATGGCCCACCCCTAACTATGGTGTGCACGTGCTGCTCTGCACTTGGAAACTGCCAGCACTAATTGCGTGGCACAGGCCGTGGCAGCATTACAGGGAGCAGCTGGGCAGCAAGCATGGAATGGCATGCTGAACCCAGTCAGCACAACGTGACTCAACACAATGTGACTAGCCCATCACCTCTCAAGGATAAGGTAAGTCGTAAGTGGAGCAAATAATTTTCGGCACTGGGAGGGCCCTTGCCCTCAAATGAGGATACTCTGTCTTTGGATGTCTCACTCCACCAACGGCAAGGTGGTCCTCTGTCGGGGGAGACTTAGACCCTGTGGTGGGCTCGGGTGAGGAAGGGAAAGGCCAAATAGGGGAACTTCTGTGAAAAACATTACTAAATATTGCATACAACTGTGAACTTTAGCCATGGAATTTAGGTTGAAGCCCCAGTGGTCACTTAGTGAGTATGCCTCAAGCTCAATGGCAGTGCGGTCCATACCCCATGAAAGTGTTTCTTGTTGCACATCTCTCATCTCACCATGCTCCCCTTTTACTACCAGTATCACCAATACTTTAAATAGAAATGCGGAAGTGCAGATACCCTCCGTCTAAGAGTACATCTTTACTAATGAGATGTGGTGGCACTCTCTCATTACAAGGATTGCTCCAGAGATGAGAAGTGTTGGTACAGTGTTTGCCTTGAAAATTAGGAGTTAGTGTATTTTTGTAGTGTTTCATTTTCTTTGCGACAGATAGTTCGCACTGGCTCAGCTCTAGGATACAAAAAGTCCACATTTGTTAGAAGCAATAGATGACAGAAATAGCAGATATCTGAAAAGAAGGCTGTTTCTAATCTACAAGTTGCTTTTGACTTTACCAAATTAAAAAGACTGGATAACGAGAACCCTAACCAAAGGAAGCTTTTAAAAATGATACCTATCATCCAGAATCACAAGTGTATGTGCTTTGTGATTTAAAATGCGGTTGTCAGTGGGCTGAAACAGGTTAGTTAATAGCAGGAAAGTATTTGTGTTATTTGTGCTTAAACCGATTGATCTAAACATACATGCCAGTTGATTAAAGTGTCCTAAAGCAAAATGAGCGATAGTATGCTGCAGAAAACATTGCCCGTCTCCTTTATTAAATCCACTAATGGTAAAATGCCACTCCTGACGCACTACACTTTGTGTACCTGGCCTATTATGAGATGGAAAGGGATAATTATTTTGAAAAAAACAATGTTCATTTAAGAGCTAAATTGAAAGAGTCATATATGGCTTTTTGGTTCTTCCATCATTTTTGCCTCTTGGGAACTGTAGAGTTATTCATGTTGTGCAAATGATTTGTGCACACTTGTTAAAATGTAGAATGTTTAGGATACACTAGAGGCTTACCTGTGCATACACGACTGAAGTGGACAAATTGTAAAAGGAAGCCCTAATTTTAAAATTTGATAATGTTTCTATCTTTACAAGGAGTTAGTTGTGATGTATTTTTAATACTTAATGTGAGTGGTTGAATTAATGAGTTTCTAAGTGAATGTGTTGGCAGCGCGGCTTTAGCGCTCCTGGAGTCTAGTGCTACAATTGCTTTTGGCAGCGCGTACACTCTGAAAGAACGAGTCCTTAAAACTAACAATGGCACATGCTTTCACAGTGCATGTGCAAATGGTGTGCTCCCAAGCTTGCCACTCAGTCCTGAATCGCTATTGCGTTTCTTGGACAGCACAGCTATGTAATAATGAGACAGGCCAAGAATGATACAGCCCTGTCACCCCTTAACTTTACATCATTAATGACTCTATACTTAATAAAGGTGAGGTGTGGTGTTTTCTTGCTCTTCCTCAGTATCTGCTTTTCTTCCTCCCCTTCACACCTTACTCCTTCCGTTCTCTCCATTCTTCTTTCACTTTCTGCCCTACGTCCACGTTTCTTCTTAATCGGCCCCTCCCCTCATGAACTACTTTTAATTTTTCGCCTTCTCATCTTTCCCTTCCACTTTCTTTTCACACACTGCCCGCTGTCTGCTCATCCTTTTTTCATTCTCATCATGTTCCATTCCAATCTCCCACTCACTATCTCTGCTTTCCTCACTTCTCTTCACATTCTTTGTCTACTGTATCTAAATTTGCTTAGAGACCTCTCCTCCTTCGTCAATCTCCCTTTTATGTTTTTCTTTCTTGCGCATTTCTTTATATCCACTCCGGGAATCAGTGTTTGTTCTTAGGCTCATCATTTTAAATCTTGGTGCGGCAACTCAATCTTTTATCTTTCTGAGGTCGATGAAATTTGTGCTGTTGAGCTGGATAGTAACAACATTTTAAATTCATTGTCAAGGCCCCCTTTGGTGAATATGTGCTTTACAAACATTCATGGTATGTTAAGGACACAAATGTATTTCAATCTTTTCTTTTTCTTTGCAATTTTACACTATCATTATTCTCTCTGTCCCTACTTGACCCAGTACACTTCATACTCATATCCATTCCCCTTACCTCATTTCTTTCCTTCCTTTTTTCTCTCCCTTTGGCACCTTCAGCCATGTCTACTTTACCCTCTTGCTTCTTGCTTGCTTACACCCTCATTCCGTTCTTGCTTCCTTACACCCTCATTCATTCCCCATCCTTCCTCCCTTGGTGCATTTAATTCTTCTTCCTCCATTCTTTCCTTACTTTCTTTTTTTACTGCTTATACCTTCACCTCTTCTTTAATTTCTTCCTTTCTTATCAACTCTTCCGTATGCTTATCTTGCTCCTTACCTTTTTTCTATTCACCCATCACACATCATTCACTTCCTTTCTCTCTAGTCCTTCATTTCTTTCTTTCACATTCTTTTCTTATTTCCTCCTTCTTTTATCCATTACTCATATATTGCCTCACCCCAGTACACCCCTTCCTGCCTGCATTTGTTGCTGCCTTCTTTAATGTATTCCTTCCTTCACTCCTTCCTTTATTTTAAACAGCACAGTATAAACAGTCTCTTTAGTTTGCAAAGCTACCTCAAGTCCTTTAATGACCTTTCCTAAAGCTGCATTTTGAGATTTACACACAATCTCTAATTTGAGTTAACTTTTAAGGTTTAGGGTTACATTATGTTGTGTTGTATTGATTCGTACACTAATCCCCCGTGAGGGTATCTATGCACTTGGGCAGGTATGTAGGTGGGGGTCCCCAAGGTGCTTATGTGAAGAGCAAGGTCTTCTGCTTCTTGTGGAACTCGAGATGTGAGGAGGTGGCTAAGATGTGTTGAGGCTTGTGGGTGCTGGTAGAACCAAGATAGGAAGTGGGTGGAGCCTCTGGAGGAAGTGGGTGGAGCTGGAAAAGTATTTGAATTTGAATTTGTTTATTGCACAGTTAATAAAAACTCACAATTTTACACAAAGATTAAAATAAATTTAAAAGTCTTTTGACTATGTAAAACTTTTCCTAGCGAAAAGGATGTTGCACATAAATAAAGTCTCGAAGAGTGTGATCGGTTAAGTGGATCGTCCTGTTGATCGCTGCTATTGTTAGTTGTAGTTCTTGTAGTTATTAAGTAATTGCAGGATCTATGTTCCCCTGGTTTAATTAATTTTCGCTCAGCAGTCTTAATACTTTTATTAAGGGGTCGTATGAGAAGGTTACCTTTGTCCCAGTGCGGTTGGTTTTTCGCGTCCTTGTTCTGTTTCATTTAATTTTTTGGCCACTATTTCGAAATATTTAACTGTTCTACAGTTTAACTGGGTTTCGTTGGGGTCGAAGCAGAGCATTACTGCTTGCCTACATGATCTTACACCCTTCTGGTTCCATAGGGGCCGGAGCATTGACCGCCTTATATCCTCAAAAGCTTTACAGATGCATATAATATGTATAAGGTCCTCCGTTGCAGATTGGCAAAGGCGACATGTGTTGGACGGATCGGGCCTTTTCCAAGGTTCCAGGTGATGTGCTATGGGTATGTTGCCTAGGCGCATGTTTAAGAACTTGCTTTTTATTTTTTGTGTAAGGCCCCTTAATAGATATTCTTGTGGCTTGATGGCTCCATAGCCTTCGAGCACTACCCATCCGTGAGCTCTCCTGGTCAGGGTGGCTCTATCCTCGAGTGAGGAGACCAGTTTTGTGACCTTTGTCACCGTTTTCTTAAAGGTCCCGAAGTCCGTACTTGTTTCCCAGAGCTTATTTAATCCTAGGCTCTCCAATGAGTTTATTAAGTAGGCCCTTGCTGGGGAGATTTCTTTGGCGTGAAGCTCGGTCCATAGGTTCGCATTTAGCGATCCCTGCTCCGATTCTTTGATTTTGCGCCAACTTTTTACATATTGTCCTTTCCTCTCCACCGATTGTTTCAATAATCCGAATTCAAGACGAATTTGGGCAGGCGAGGAGTTTTTTGGGAGATGGAAAATTGCCCTATATGCATGACTGATGGTTTTGTCCAGAGTGCTTGCATCATTACCCCGCATTGATTCGCTGCCGTAAGAGAGCATTGGCAGTAGGCGAGCTTTGATTACCTGAAGAAGTGGCGCTAGTGTCCTGTCGGGAAGGACTTTCTGCAAGGGTCTTATTGATATTTGAAAGGTCATGCCCTTCCTGCGAATGGCATCTAGTTGGTGCTTGGAGGAGCCATTGCCCTCTATTATGACTCCTAGATATTTGTAAGAGGCTACCAGTTCTAGTCTTTGTTTGTCCAGATACCATGCGGGCTTCTGTTTTTTGTTGTAGTTCATTGGCATGACCTTGGTTTTGTCCAGGTTAATTGTTAAGGAGTTTGCTTTGGAAAATGTATTTGTTTTATCTAGAAGGTTTTGAAGGCCGATGGGAGACCGGCTGATAAGGACCAGGTCGTCTGCGTAAAGCAGATTTGAGAGCGTGATATTTCCTAGCCGGGGTGCGTGTGATGTGACTGTTTCTAACTCTTCGGGAAGATCCGCAAGGAAGAGGTTGAACAGTGTTGGTGCTAGGACGCAGCCCTGCTTTAGGCCTTTGCTGGTCTTTATTTTCCTCGATAGATGTGTGCCGGATCCCAGTTTTATTTGGAGCCATGTATCGGTATGCAGCATTTCCAGCTGCTGTAGAAGGGGGCCAGGGATTCCCCATGCGCTCAGCTTCCGCCATAGTTTGTGTCGATCTACATGGTCGAATGCGGCACTGTAGTCGATGAAACATACAAACAGAGAGCTTTTTGCCGTTTTTGCTGCGTCGGACAGTAGGGTTAATGCCATGATGTTGGTTAGGGTTCCCTGACCCGTCCGAAAGCCCGTCTGAGTAGCTGGAATGATGTTCTCTTTTGTTGCCCATGTTATTAGATCCTTCAAAATGAGGCTTGCGTAGTACTTCGCTTCTACATCTAACAGGGCAATCAACCGGTAGCTGCTTGGGTCGATCCTTGCGCCTTTTTTATAGATTGGGCTTATTATCGAGCCTCTCCAAGAAGCTGGTATTTTTCCTATTTCCCTTGCTTCATGGAAGATTGGGGTCAATGTGGAGCACCAAAAGGCCGGATCCTGTTTATATAGTATAGGAGGGATCCCGTTTGGTCCTGGCGCCCCCTCAAGTTTTCCCTTTGAAATTTGTTTGAGGATCGTGTCTGTTGTTTCTTGGAGCGATAGTCCGGGTTCTGTTTTACTAGAATCGACTATCTTGCAGGTGGCATCGTTCACTGCTAGAATGCGTGGCCCGGTTGTTTCCATGTTTGATGCTTGTTTTTCTTTTTTGGCTTGAATATCATTTTTTCCTAGTTGGAGGGAAGCTCCCTTTTCCGAGTTTGTCCCCTCGGCTTTCTTTTTTGCGGGATCAGTTGTGTTAAAGTGAGTTGTTAAGTAGTTGGCCCAGACCGATTCCGGTATTTCAGAAGTAATACCTCTGTGGTTTGGCTGTTGGAGCCTGTGAATCATCTTCCAAAAGCTAGAACTATTCTTCTGCTTTGAGTTATGTAAAATCTTTGCCCATAGATCTTCGTTCAGTTCCCGCTTCCTTTGCCAAGTTTTCTTTTGTAGCAGTGCCTTTGACCTACGTAACTGCAGTTGAATTTCCGGGTTATTTGGAGCTTGCCGGAGCTGTATGAGGATCCTCTTTATTTCGAGCTTAATATTTTTTATTTCTACTGTTGTTACTTTGCCAAACGTCTACCTAGTAGTGTTCCCTTTTTGGTCTGTCTTCCTTATGGCATGTTTTTCTCCTAGTGCCGTTGTAAATTTTTCCCATAAAGTAATGGGGTTGTCTGGTGTATTATGTGTTTCCTGTATTATTGTTTTTGCACTGTTTGTAACAGTTTCTATATCCGAGATCTTGCATCGTATTCGTTTATAGTCGGTAGTATGTTCTGTGCACATACTTCTGATTTCGATGGCTTCGTTCTTGCAGGTTAGTGCTAGGTTGGCTTCTAGCGGCAAGTGGTCGCTCTGGGCTCTGTCGCCTATCTTGAAATCTTGTACAGTATCATACAACCGGAGTGTAACTAGAATAAAGTCTAAATAGGATGATGCCAATGACGAATGAAATGTTGGTACTGGAGGAATGTCCTCTTTGAAACGGCCATTAAGGGCGCGCAGGTTCAGTTTCTCTAAAGATTTTAATAGCCTGGATGCAGTGTTGCACTGTTTGTAACTGTGGGGATTTTTTTGAGGAGGAATTTTCCAGACTGTGTCCATTTCTTGCGTCATCTCATCGGTTGTCGGTTCACCGAATAGCTGGAGGTTGAAGTCGCCTCCCACTAGTATGTTTTCTGTTTCTTCGTCCTCCGTGAGTCTTGTTAGTTCTCGGACTAATTCGTTTGACCCAGACAGCTTTTTCTTGGGATGAATGTAGGTGTTGACTACAAGTAGCTGTTGACTTTCCTGAATTTTTCCTATTGTAATTGATATCGCCTGAATTGCATTCGGCGGAGTAAGGTTTGTAGTTAGTAATTTAATTTCTCCTATTACTGGTATTGAGGTGAAGATTGCCAGGCCGCCGGAGCAGCGGCCATAATGTGATTCCTTGCGGGCCGGGTGTATCCAAGCTGTGTATCCTTGCAGAGTTATTTCATTGGGCTCCCATGTTTCCTGGAGGAGAATCAGATCGAAAGATTACAGGTAGTTCAGTGTTTCAGGATCCTCCAATTTGTCTCCTAAGCCGTTTATATTCCAACTACAAATTTTAAATTTGTCTTTTCTTTTGTTGGGACCTGCAATTTTGTCCACTGTAACTGGCTCGATTTGTCAGTTTGTGGCCCTTCCGATTATTGTCCGAGTAATTGTTTCTTTGAAGGAGTCTGTTCGTTGGAACGTTGGAGTTTGTGGTTTCCTATGATGTTTTTCCCGTTCTGGGGAGTAGCTTAGTGCTCCTTTGAGTACTGATGTAGCTAATTGAGGTCGTTTTTCCTTCCGGTCTTCGAGTAGTGGAGTGGGGTAGGCTGGTTTTATTTCCGGTTCAAGCTGAATTCCCCACTGGGAGAAACTTGGTACGTGCTTCATAATCGATTTTGCTATCTCTTTGGTTTTCCACGTTGCCCTTGTTTTCTCGTTCCATTGTGAATTTGTTGCTGGATGGAATTCAATTGATAGTAAGTCAGAGGTGTTTATGGACTTTAGTTCTTCTATTGTATTAATTAATTTTAATATGTTGCCCCTATTTAAGATGTCAACTCTTCCCTTAGATTTATATTCGGGAATGAAAAAGATTGTTTCTGAGTCTGTTTCCCTTGTGGGTTGCGTTATCTCAAGAGACTGCTCCCGAGTTACGTTTATCCGCTCTGGGTGTTTGATGTTCTGTTCGTTTGATGTGGGCTGTGAGATGCCCTGATAGGGTTGATCGCTGGGAGGCGTGTCGCCGGTATTTGCGTTACGTGAGATTTGGAAGTTTGGTTTAGTTGGTGTGGTCTTTGCCTTATTACAGGAACACCGTGATATACAGTTATTCAGGATCGTTTCGTTTTTGGTGGAATTTTGACTTTCCTGGTCATCTCTTTTGTCCTCCGGATTTTTTTTCTTTTCCTTTGAGTGGTCGTCCGGTGCCCCTAATCCCGACTCAGCTTGATTTTGGCCTGCAATTTCGGTTGTGCTCTCTACCAGTTTTCTCTTTGATTGGTCTGTTGGGCCCATACAGGTAGTAGCGGATTCAGACTCATTTGTTGACGGTGGGATTTCTGAGTTCTGTTGAGGGGGGTTGTCGTTCCTTTGAGGATCGAAGTTATCGGTCATAACTAATTGCCCCTTGCCATCCTGTACTATAGAGTTCCAGTTTTCTCCATGGTCATCCACGATGACCTTTCTGTTGCGCCCTTTCCTTTTTTGTTTACGGCGCGCCTTTGCATTCGTCATACCCCCTAATTCATTTGATTGTCCAGTTGTAGGGGAGTTCTGGATGGTCTTTTTCTCTGTAAAGATGGCATAATTAACTTGGCTCACTGAGGAGTTGAGTTTTTCCTTATCTGAAATATTTTCTCGAGGACCTCTCTTTGTAGGAGGTAATTTTGCTACATTTGTTTTGTGGTCGGGCCTCTCTAACTTAGTTTCTGTTTGGAGAGGTGTTGAGGAATTTCGTTTTATTTCTTCCAGAAGGTTGCTCAACATCGTAGGTAGAGATGATAGTTTGTCAATTATTAAGGGACACGTACAGCTAGTTCTGTCTATTTCTGTTAGTTTTACGGAATCTTGTCCTCTTTTTATAAGTCCGTTCAGGTCGGCTAGTTTCCTGTCTATTCCCATTGTTGCTTCTGCTAGGTTTTGCAGAATAGATAGTTGTAAGTCCATCTTATCGGATTGGTATTGTAGGGCCGTTGAGGATAGTTGTATTGTGTTAAGGAGAGTGATCCAAAAAGTATTGACTGATTCCGTATTCCTCTCGGGAAGTGAATGCGAGCTTTCTTCGCTGATGTTGTTAATTGGCTGCCTGCCGATGTATGCTGTCTCCAGGTCAATCGATTCTTCCGAGGTCAGGAAGGTCATATCTTTGGTTGGGGATGAGGTTGGTACGAGGACTGCGTGGTCTGATTTTAGCTCTAGGTGATCGGGGGTCCTTATGTTTGTGTTAGTCTTTGATTCAGAGTTTACTTGAGAGGTTTGGTGTAGATGGCCTACGTTTTCATAGATTTTTTCGTCCTCTAGAGCTGTTTCTTCAGTGGAAATAGGTTGGGTTGTTGTAGTGGGCTTACTGCACTGATTGTTTCTGTGTGGCCCTAAGTTCCCGTCACAACTTTTCGGTTGCTCGCTCACTGGAACTGATGCCTGTGTCAGGTTAGTTAGTTGCGTCTCCTCTATGTGTCCCTCGTGTAGGGATGGCTGAGTGGTGTGGCCCTCCTTTGGAGGTGTTCTAACTTGTTGATGGTCCGGCTTGGTCTTATTTTCTGCTCCAAAACCGGTTATTTCTTCTGGTGTTGGTGTCATATGGATCTCTGCTGTGATGAGGCCTGTATTTGTGGGGCAGGCATTGGGCTCGCTGGCTGGTTGCAAAGGGGATTGAAGACCAGTTATAGAGGTATTAGAGGAGTAGATTGCGTTTCCCGGGTTTTTTAAAAAATTGAATTTTGTGTAGATTTTGGGCTGGAAATTGTGTTTTATTTCACTTTGTTGTCCTGTTAATTTAATTAGTTCCTGATTGTTTTTTCGCTTCTGACCCTTGCGACTCCCTTGTTTTGTAGATGGACTGCTGTTTATTTTGTTGGCCCTAGATGTTTCAAATGCTGGGGCAAGGCTGCTCTCCGCTCCTAGACTTGGCCCTTCGACCTGCCCGTCAGCCGAGTTGATGCTGGGTCCCTCTTCGGTGCTTTCCAGCGAGGTCTCGTGCCCTTTCATGTTTTCGGACGCGTTTTTTTCCCGGGGGGTTGATTCGGTCCTATTAATCAGCTTTGTCAGCTTTGTCTGCTTGGTCAGCTTGGTCATGGCGGGCGGGTCTGGGCTTGTTGATGTGCTTGTGTTGTTCCGTTTTCTTTTGTTGGGCTGGGTCACTAGAGGTTTTCTTACCCTTCCAGACCTCATGGTGGACTGCCTGCATCCAATGTACTGCTCCCGTGGCTCCCTTGATATCGTTGACTGCCTATGGCTGTGAGACTGAAGGCAGGAGGTGCACTATTCTCTCCGCTCTTGCACTCACGTTTTTCTGCTCACGATTTGCCGCCCACCCGCTGTTTCAAATCAAATAGGTTTTTTGAGTTGATTTTTAAGGTTGGTTTTCGGTGGGTAGATGGTAGATAGTTGGGTAGGCGGGCAGGTAGATGCTTAATTGGTGGCTTAGTGAGTATTAGTGGGTATTTCTACCACTCTTGCCATCCTTCGGCTGCCCCTTGACTCCCCCTGGTGAGTTGGTGGGTTGGTGGTGGTCTTGTGATAGTATGTTTCGAGCTGTAATGCAGGCTGAGGCGCCGGAATTTCGCTGCTGCTGCTACTTCTAAGCTACCATTTAGCAGCAAGGCTGGGCTGTCAAAGGTGCCGAGCTGATACAGCGCTGTCGAGATTTTCTTGCGTGCTGCCAAAGTCTGCAGCAGGGAGTAAGAGTGGGAGTGAGTGAGGGGAACTGATTTGCCCAGGTTTTGCTCAGACCAAGTCCTTGTCTCTTGCTCGGGCTCGTGTCCTGAAGAGAGCAGAAGTGAGGGGGGGAAGGGGGGGGGGGGGGCGCGGTGAGCCAGGAGATTAGAGGCTGCAAGGAATTGGCGGCTACTAGTGAGCGGCGGTAGAGAGAAAGGGACTTAGGGCACGGTTTTTCCGAGCTCTGAAAAGGTGCCGCCCTCTCAATCTCTAATCGCTTACCGCGCTGCAGCACAGCTGCACCGGCCTCGTCTCACCTCTCGCTTCACGCCACCGCCTCCTGCTGCCGCCTCCCGTTCGTCCGCCCAATCCGCCCTGGTCCTTGGGGCGTCTTTCGTTCACGGGTGCGGGTGCCGGGTGCCGGTATGACCACGGCACGCAGTGACACTTGGCTCTCACTCCCGCTTGGCTTTACCGCTCTCTCGGCACAGAAGTGCAGGGAAACTTGGAAAGAGCTCTATTTCGGCTGCCCGGCTCACAGCGACCACAGCAAACCACAGCAAGCCGTCTGAAAATCCGAGGTGGAGCGGAATGCTCGCCTCTCTCTCCGTCTCTCTAGCACCACCGTCTGCTCAACATCAGTCAGTCAGAGCTGGAAAAGTAGGTGTGGCATCCTAGAAAAAATTGAGCACCTGCACCTAATATTTTACAAATTAAGCACTGGTCCCCACGTGCCCGATAAAGTGTATAGAGAAATACTTGGCACTAAGGGCGGCTACATGGGGGGGGAGTTTGCTAAGGCACAAGGATGGCACCCCACTGACGAAGTTTCAGTTCCAGAGGGTGCTAGCACTGACAATCGCTGCTGCGGGCATGGACCCGTGCGATTTTGGGACCCACACCTTTAGGATAGGGGCTGCTACTGAGGCTACAGCCAGGGGTCAGAGTGCGGAGGAAGTGAAACAGTTGGGACGATGGTCCTCGAATTGCTTCAAAAGGTATGTGCGATTGCACATGTTGTAAAGATCAATTGACATGCACTCACGCTTCTTGTCTTTTGTTTGAATTACAGTTTCGCGAGCCTGTCACGCGGGGCGGAATTTGCAGTCGACCCAGCACCAGGAGACCAGCGGTCAAGGATCACCGTCTGGAGGGAGAGTGGTATGGGTCGTGGGCCACTCATATGTGAGGCGCGCCGGGGACGTATTCAAAGCAGGTGACGTGACTCACGCAGCTGGGGAATATGGGTACAGAGTGGCCTTCCATGGGAAGGGCGGGCTCTGTTTTGACCAATTCGAGTCATTTTTTGGGGGTCTCTTAGGGCGGCAAAGGTCACTGCCATCTGTGGTCATAATACACCTGGGGGGCAATGACTTGGTGACACTGGGTAGACGAGTGTTATTTGAACAAATTTTGTCTGCTGTTAGCTGGTGGGCTAAAAGAATCCCGGGGTGCACGATTGCCTGGTCCCACATGATTCCCAGGAAGGTATGGCGGGGTGGCCTTTCGGTGTCAGCACTGAACCATTCGGTGAAAAGGGTTAACAATAAAATTGGTAAATTGTTTCGCTCTTCGCAGTTGCATAGCATTCCTCACGGGTGTATTCGGGGTGATCTCATGTATCTAAATGATGGGGTTCACTTGTCCAGGGAGGGGAATGATTTACTCATAGGTGACTTCATAGCATGACTAAGGGGTTTGAGGAAGCATGACCTTTAGGAGGAGTAGGGGGGGCCGGATAGTCGGTCAACTATCCGGCCTGTGGCGGTAAGGTCATGATCGGTGAGCAGTAATTTCAAGGTCCCTAGAGGGGGGCGCCACCCAGAATGGATGGGAGCGCCCGGGGGGAGGCGGCCATTGGCCCCTCCCACGGGGAGGCGGCACCCACTAAGGATGGGTCGCCTAGGGGGAGACGGCCATAGGCCCCTCCCAGGGGGAGGCGGCTAGATGCCCCTCCTACTAATTTCCCGGGGGCCAGATATCCGCGACGGCGGATAGAGAGTGTGGGGATGGGGGGGAGTCCACGCTGTCCTTCCTACAGATACCTCACACGGGAACTCGGACGACCTTTAAGATGGCGTCGAGTGGAAAGGGGGCCCCCACCACGACAAGGGAAGTTACAGTTGGCAACGAGGGTAGAGTCCTCTGCGCATGCGCCACTCACGCCGTGAGGGCGTGAGTTTTGGTAGTAGGGATCTGACACCGGTTAAGACCTTGCGGTTGGCCCGTAATGCTAGGATGTACAATTTTAATTTAGAATGGATGCATTTGCAGGATGTTAGACTCGGCTAGGAAACCTTTGTATTAGAGATCTGTTAAGGTTAGCCAAAGAACATGTCTTCATCGAAATGTAATAAATGTAAAATTGTACATAATTATGAAACTTTTATTTAATGTTTTAAATTTTGTTTCATATTTTAATAAATACGGCCGGGAGGGTGACTCCCTCCCGCCTTCCAAAAGTTCAAACCTGTCTCCGACTTCTCCCATCCTTGGGGATTGTGTTGGGAGGAGGTGCCGGGCATCCCGGCCATATGGAAAGGGGCGACCACTCGGTCCCCCCGAACGTATGGTTGGGTGCCCCGATCCCCCCGGGAAGCCATTTTGGGCGGGGGGCGTGGCTCGGCTGGTATGCCCGAAGCGGCGCAGCCGGGGCGCGCCTTTTCCCGCCCAAGAGGGGTTGTCCTAGACACCTACACCGAAGACCACGCCCAGTAGGCGTACCGGAGGAGGGTACACGCCCTCCCGCAGAAGAATAAATAGAGCGGGAATCCGAAGAAGCGTCCTCTTGTTCCTGTGCTCCTAAGGCTGCACCCACTCGTTGCTCGTGAGCCCTCGACGGAACAAGCAGCAATTTTGACCCACCCACCAGCCCCTTATGGCAATGTTTGTTTTAAATAAAGTACCAGTACATTTCACACCCCAGGGGTCGTACGGGGTAGTATATGATTTACTTTCACTAATCACATGAATTTGACATCTAGCGCATGTACATTTTGTACAGCTCGCTCCCACGTTATCTTCCAGCAACATGTCTGGACGAACTTACCCACTAACCAGGGTCGCATACACACATTTCGCCTCCTAGACAGTGTACACCATGAGATGGGGTCATGCAATTCATATATGCTCCCCATTAGTACTTTGCAATACCCCACTCACCTGAGGTTCATACTGGGCAAGTCCGACATGCATTGCTCGCTCCAACGAGGTGTTTGTAATTTCCATAGCAACCGTCCAGTACAGATGACTGGACGAACTTGCCCACGTGCCGGCACTGGGTTACAGTTACCATAACTACCAGTCATCCACGCCCTCTATTGGGTAGGCAGGCACGTGACCATACCTCGCAGGTCGATTCCTGCCCTGTCCTAACTTAGCACTATTTCAGCTATTTTTACACACCTAGACATGGCTTTTACATTTGGACCGACTACTTACGCCATCAGTATTATCTACTTGTGACTATCAGGATTCTTGCAGACTGCATTTAAGTTATGTATATTTCAATGATTTAGTCTGTCGATATGCCTCGTTTAACTAAAGTACTTGTGTGAGCTGTATCACAACATTGTATATTAGTACATGTAGATTATGTAAACTTATGGATAGAATGAGATTACATTTGAACATTCCAAGATGGCGTCACATTGTAAAGTTTTGTTAATAAGTCCGTCATTTGTGTTGTTATTACGGAAACAGTAAATACGGCTAACTTTGTGATCACCATTGTGTGAACAAGCACTCATGGAGTGCGAAACGTGTCACGTAGGGCTTATGGCGTGAATAAACCCTACCTTTGCTGACAGACCTACGGTGTGAGCGTGGATTATTTGCATCTGAGAGCACGCTTGGAACGCCGCTTTGTATGGTATATGATTGCCGGGTGCTTCACCGGCAGCGTGCCACCCCCACTAGACGAGGGATACTCCAAAGAAGCGATCTTTGGACTGATATATAATATATATATATATATATATATATATATATATATATATATATATATATATATATCCACTCGATCCGCTCGCTCGACGAAGGGACGACAAGCCACACCAGCCAGGTACGATCAAAGTTTCTTTATTGGGCACAAAAACAGAAGCGTTTCGAGCTCACGGGCTCTTGGTCACACAGTAAAACTACAGCGTGATTGACTCCTTGATAATGCAATGTATGCCTCGAACTACGAGTCTGTTATTCATGTCTATCACGCTGTAGTTTTACTGTCACGTGATTGGGGTTTGTTTGCACAGCGTTTATAATGGCCGCTATGAAACATGAACCTTCGGTGATCAAGCCTGCAGGTCAGGCGAAACGCGTCCGAATGGCTGACTTTAATAAAAATTTTGGCCAGCACATGGTGTTGTCAAGCGTTGCGTTTTGCTGCGTGTTTGGAGCATTAATATATATATTTGAAGCCCCTCCTATGTAGAGAAGCAAGAGGCCACACGGGGGAATGTTGATGGAAGCCTTTTATTGGACACTGGGTATGATACATGATGTATTTCGGCGACCATTCGCCTCGTCAGATGCCTCCATTAACCCAGAACCAGTCCACATCCACCTTTGAATCTCCTCCCGCTCTCCTACTGGTTGGAGAGCAGCGCCCCACAGCTGTTTTTTTGCACGCCTACTGTAGTCCGTTGGTCTTGACTACAGTACCCAGAATGCACCATTATGGGAAGGCAATGCGTGGGGGAAACAACTTGACTGTCAATGTCCACGGGGGAAGGGGAGTATTGTTGTAATGGCTGGCCCCGTTTAGAGATGGTGTCCTTCGACTTCCTCGAGTCCCCACTGACGTTCCAGCCCCTCTTCAGGAACATAATATATATATATATGTATGTATGTATGTGTGTGTATATATATATATATATATATATATATATATATATATATATATATATATATATATATATATATATATATATATATATATATATATATATATATATCCATACTAATATAATAAAGTGAGAACCCAAACCTTTGAGGCGGGTAACCTCAGGAACCACAGCACCAATCACAACACCCTATACAGCGTTGGAAAGGGCAGTTGCAGCAGAAGGACATAGGCTATGCAGACACCCACAATATGCATCTAAAATCTAAAAGAACAGTGCCAGCAAAGTAGTCCCTTGTGGGCGTGTCTGCATTATGCTGTGGACGTGTGCTGGGGACGTGACAAACGCTGGGGGCGTGTGGTACGTTCCGCCCTTCATGCCATGTCTCATATCATGTGCTAATCCCACCCTGCTCCCTTTAAATATCCCTGCACCCCATAATCATATCCCACCCTTACTCCTTAAAATATCCCAACACCCTTAAACACTAACCCATCTTAACCCTATAAATATACCCTGTACCCCAAAACCCAAACCTATCCCTAAACCCTAAAAATACCCCTGTACCCCAAAACCCAAATCTAGCCCTGAACCCTATAAATACCCCTGTACCTCCAAACCCAAACCTACCCCATAACCCTAAAAATACCCCTGTACCCTAAAACCCAAACCTAGCCCTGACCCCTAAAAATACCACTGTACCCCAAAACCCAAACCTACCCCTGAACCCTAAAATACCCCTGTACCCCAAAACCCAAACCTACCCCTGAATCCTAAAAATACTCCTATACCCCAAAACCCAAACCTAGCCCTGAACCCTAAAAATACCCCTGTAACCCAAAATCCATACCTATCCCTAAACCCTAAAACTACCCCTGTACCCCATAACGCAAAACTATATCTGAACACTTAAAATACCCAAACACCCCAAAACATATACCTCAGTACCCCAAAACATATACCCCTATACCCATACGTACCTTATCCAAACATTAAAAAAAGATGATTTTACCATTCATGCATTTACAACGAATTTCGTTGTAAATGTATTTGTGGTAAAAGCATATAAAGTGTAATGCCATGCATTATAATGGCATTGCGGAGTCATGGTACTTTCGTAATGAAAGTATGCAGAGTGATGGTATGCGGAAAGAAAGTTGCGGAATATTGGGTGTTTACCCTCCCCCAGTAAGTACATTGGTGGCACGGCGGCCCACATCTCCAGCAACATACTCATATTTTTTCACCACCCATTTGAAAAATGCACAGGTCTCTCTCATTGATGGCCAGCACCGACATACACTTTTAGACACACCTCACGCCACAAGTTCTAGAATTGCGAACTTTAGAGCTGGGGAGCTACGTTTGAATCTCTGCATCAGCTCAACATCCTGTAAATTCTAGGCAAATCGCTTTGTCTCCCCGTGCCTACCACAAATGAATGTGTTGTCTGTAATGTAAATTGTGCTCATGCAATGTTGTCGAGTTCGCGCTATATAATATTGCAAGGAAAAATCAAGTAGGGAAACTAGAATTGACACACTACTGAACGCACACTCTTAAGTGCATCAGCAGTGCACTGTGAATCGGAGCGTTTCACAGGCCTGTCACAGATAAGAAATGCTATTTACACGAAATCCTACAAAACAATATACTACTGGCCGGCAGCAATTCATACCCGGACAACGTTGGGACAGGCTGCTAGTATATATATATATATATATGTGGCTCCATAGGGCCTGGATGTGGCATGAATTTAATAAAACTTGTTATCGGAAAAAAAATGCTGTGCATTGCCGGGTGAATGCAGGAGAGCATCCTATCTACAGAAATATGGCACTACTCCCCCCTCCGTAGCACTGGCACACAATTTGGTGCCCAGTTTCCCACACACAACTTTGCACCATAGTGCAAGCTTGTGTGTGTGTGTGAGTTTAGCATAGGTTTTGTACTGGAAGGATTCACCTTCCAGTACAAAATAATATGGATAGATCAGTTTCAAAACAGTGCAGCACATATGCAAAGTCAGAAAAGAAGGGAGAAACGAAAACATTTATGTTTTTAACATCTGCTTTCAAGTGGTTTTAATTTTGTGACACAACCCTGTCTCCTATCGTTAGTAGATAGTGTTTTACTTCAAAAAGCATGTGTGTTTGCATGGGAACGCGCATGTAACACCTATGTAATGCGCAATTGACACTAAGTAATGCAAAGCAGTGCTTCGCGCAGATTTGCTCATTTCCAGCGCACTACAAGTTTTGCGCTACAAAGTAACAAAATATTTGTGCTGGTTTGTGCCACTTTTATGACGCAAACCCTGAACAAAATGTTTGTAAATCTTTTCTTTTGACAAAGGGCAGTATGAAAGGGCTGCCAAGCAAGCCAGTAAGAGTGTGGTCTGTGAGGATGTGCGAACGTGTGTGTGTATGAATGAGATATATATGTATGGAGGACTGAGAGCACGGGACCCAGATCTCTTGACTGGGGGTGAATGTTCAATTTGTTCCTCATTCCAGTCATCATTTGTGTGTCTTTTGCTATTTAGCCCTAAGTGCACCAGGTATTCCCAGACATAGGTCCCAGGCTCACTGTGCCTCTGGATTTAAGCTACCCTGGCTGATGAGGGGTAATACACCAAAACTGGTCCCACGATGCTTGTTTCTTGTCCAGAGAGGACCTGGCTTGGCAGTTCGGGCTGGACTGTTCCAAAGAGGAGCAGAGTCAAGAATGATTTGCATATGACTGGATCTATACTGGGGTGGCATTCAAAAGACCGATGGATTTAACCCAGATCTCTTGAATGGCAGGTGAATGTTTGATTTGTTCTGCATTCCGTCTATAATTTGCGTGTCTTTAACTTTCTAAAAGCACCATTGTCAAAATTGTGATTGAAAATCTGACTTTACAACAAAAGAGGGCTTTAATTACAATTCTTTAGACACCAAATTAGACCTGTCTACCTGTTCCTATTTGGAAGTTACAGCTTATTAAAATTAACAACATAGAGCCAGCTTACCGCAACTGAATCCTTCACTCTCACCATCCCACCAGATGCCTATGCTGTGCCTCACTCTCTCTCGCACATACCCCACACATCTGCTGAACAGCATTATCCTACCTCATACTCAAAACCTGGAAAGATCTCCCTCTACACATAAGAGCCTCCTCCACGCTTCTGGAATTCTGCAAGATGCGAAAGGCCTGGCGTTTCAACTAACACCACCAGACTATCTACACACCTGCACAGCACCTGTATTTCCTTAGGGTGATAAGCCATGCTTTACAAATCCAGCTAACATAACATAACAATAAGGTAACTTCAATGAGAGGTAAGAAGTGCAGTAGTGGAAAACTAGTTTTTCACTACCAGGACATGTAAAACTTAAAAGTACATGTACAACTTTTTTATTACACTGTACCCTGCCCTTTGGGCAGTTCAGGGCCTACCGTAGGGGTGACTTATATACATCAAAAATGAAGGTTTGGGCCTAGCAAGAGATTTATCATGAAAGGTCTAAATGACAGTTTAAAATCTGCACACACAGGCTGCAATGGCAGGCCTGAGACACGTTTGAAGGGCTACTTAAGTGGGAGACACAACAAATGCAGCTGGCACACCAGTAGCATTTAGTTTACAGGCCCTTGAGTACATGTAGTACCACTCCACTAGGGACCTACAAGTGAATTAAATATGCCAATTGGCTGTAAGCCAATTCTACGATGTTTAAAGGAGAGAGCACAGGCACTTTGGCATTGGTTAGCTGTGGTACACTACAGAGTCCTAAAGCCAGCAAAAACAAAGTCAGCAAACTAGGAGGGTTAAAGGCAAAATGTTAGGGGAGAACCACGCTAAGGATGCCAGGTCTAACACCTGGCTTTTCGAGTATTGTCATTAGGTACCGGGTTGCATAAACTCTAACCTTCTCAGCACCAGTATATCCTCCAGGGTGATAGTACGCTCTACAGATCTGATCACTGTAACATAAAATTCCTCACAAAAAACAATTTGCCTTATAGCAGTCACCTTGTCATAGCTTACCATTCCAGAGGGAATGAGGAAAGAAGACCAAAGGAATAAGGAGGAGGCTTTTAGATAACACATTCTTCCCCAAAATGCTAGCCTCTGACCACACAGGGCGCTCGCTGGGGCTCACTTTGCTTTGAAATAACACACTGACTTAAGCCTGGTGATGAAGGTAAAACATTGCATCCTAAAAGAAGAGTGCCTTCCTAATTCATGGAACCTTACAAAAAGCTTTCAAAGAAATTATGGGTGTTGATTTACCAAAATGCTAGGGCCAGAAGCAGTGACATATTATAACTTTTGACCTGAATTACATCACAGGAAGCATCATATACCCTTGACTCTGATTTTCCACAAGAAGGTATGTCACATGACCCCTACATCACAACAATTGATATAGATGAAGTTCCATAATAACTGCATAATTAGCATAACACAGACAAATGCATATTTGAGATACCACTGATATTATGGTGTTGAGTTGAGTTTTGAAAGTTCTAGGACATAATACTTGCCCTGTACTGTAGTGGGCAAGCAAAGGTGGTAAGCCAGACCTCTACTAGGGGTATTCTCCCCCCCAAAAGGATATTATGAAATAGTGCATTTTTAAGCATAATCTTCACATAAATTTGATTTGATAAAAAACATCTCTGGGGTCACCGCGCCCGGAGGCGCTTGAAATTGCCGCCGTCCTAGGTGGAGCGGGTGTCTTGCCACAACTTGCCACAACTTGCCTGGGGGTGTTGAGCTGCCAGAACCTCACCTTGCCTCGGACTGCATTGGTTTCCCTCCCGCCGCCGCTCGAGTCCTTCTCGCGGCCGCCGAGCGGAGGGAAACTACATTTCCCAGACTGCCCAGCGACCCGGAAAAACATCTCTGGGGTCACCGCGCCCGGAGGAGCTTGAAATTGCCGCCGTCCTCGGTGGAGCGGGTGTCTTGCCACAACTTGCCACAACTTGCCTGGGGGTGTTGAGCTGCCAGAACCTCACCTTGCCTCGGACTGCATTGGTTTCCCTCCCGCCGCCGCTCGAGTCCTTCTCGCGGCCGCCGAGCGGAGGGAAACTACATTTCCCAGACTGCCCAGCGACCCGGAAAAACATCTCTGGGGTCACCGCACCCGGAGGCGCTTGAAATTGCCGCCGTCCTCCGCGTCGCGGGACGCGAGCGGGACGCCCGGACGAAGCCCGGACAAAGGGCGGACAGTCTAAGACAGTCCAAGACTGGCCACGACTGGACTGGACCAGGCCTTTAACATCATCAGTACCGTGAGTCATCTGCCTCTGCGCTCTACTGCTATTGACTGTCTATAGATGTAAGGGTAACATCTTGCCCGTAGCACTTCACAATCGTGTTAAAATATGTCGAAACAGAAAACACCCAACACCCCTGCTAATACTATGGACAATTATTTAGTACACAGGGTGGCAAAAATAAATAGTGAACGGAGGTCTTCCTTGGGGCTTAATGACTCTCCTCCTTGTTCCCAAAGAGAAGCTTTAGGTTTAATTGAACTGGATCCTGAAGCAATGAATATAATAGATGCTCAAACCGCAGAAAATAATGATTGCTCAGTATTAAATGCTTCTATAAATGTCTTACATCCAGATATAAATGTTGATCTACTAACGGGGGATGAGCTACATATGTCCTGCAATGACTTAGAGATAGTTGAAGAGAGCATCACTCCGCCAACGCCTGTCCCTGCTCCAAGAGCGGCTAAAAGGTCCACTAAGGTCCCCCCCAAAAGACCAGGGCTACGGTCCAGCAGCAAAAAACCTGCACCCCCCCCCAAAATTAAACACAAAAGTGTTACTGATGAAATAAGGGAGGAAGGGAGCGGTACAATAGATTGGGATGAGCTGTTATCGAACAAGTTTATGGGCATGTTAGAATCCAAGATATCACGAATAATTAAACCGCTCATATCCAAAATAGACCATTTGTCTGATAAAGTACACAAACTGGAGTCCCTCTTAAAAATTACAAATGATAACATGGGTGAAATTCCAAACTCAATCATGAATAAAATAGATGAAAAACAGGTGAATATGACTGGTAATCCAAAAGCAACACCCGACCCAACCCAGACAGGTGTAACCAGTGTTAGAAATGATCTTAACAACCCCACAGTTGTAGTACCTCCGACAACCCAAGGGAATGTTTTAACACCTGATCTCCATTTAGAATTAAACCCTGTAGAGTTGATAGTGGAAGCCTCTCCCTGGTTTTAGTACTTGCTAATGTCCCACCGCTGAAAAAAGACCAGATTGAGACTCCTGACTCCCTTCTAAACAAATCTTTGCAGTGGTTAGGTAATAATATGCAAATATCTCCATGGGGCAAAGAAAAGCTGTCCGAAGATCTCCTAACAGCAAGAAGAGTAAAGTGGATAGGGACTAAACCAAAGAAATTTGCCGGGGATTGTGTGGTACTAAACCTCAAGGGCCCAGATGTATTATCAGACATTCTGCTTAATATCTTTCCACCACAACGTAGAACGGCAGAAATAATCCCACTAACGTTGGACTTCTTTTATAGCAGAAGAGGCCTAGTGGCAAAACCAAGTATCCTAAGGACTAAGTGGTCAGTAGTTGGAACTAGAAGGGCTAGGGGTGGTCCAAGTTGTGATTGGGGGCTAAATTTGGAAAACTGCTTCTCGGCTTTATCCGATTTAAATGAATGTGATTGACTCACAAGCCGTGATTCGGCTTCTCCCAATAGGCCGATGTTGCAAAAGTATGTAAGCGGAGGAAATATGATATGCACTCACTTGGCCAATCAGAATATGGATAAACAGAAACCACTCCATATGGTATGCAAAAACCCTGCTCCCGAAGAGCCAAAAATAGTTACAGAGGGTACTGTCTGTATTGTAGAGGAGAAAGGGACCAAGGTTATATCAAGGGAGGGAAAAATAGTAACATCAGAAAGTAAAGCAAATGCAAGCAAATATGAAAATGGCCAGCTATTGCCTCAACAAGTATCTATCTTACTATCCCTTGTATCCTGGAATATTGCAGGCATAGCAAGCAAGATAACCACATTGGAATGGGTTGAATTCATTGACCAACATGACATCATTATGCTGCAAGAAACCTGGTCTCTTATTCCAACCTTTAGAGAGGGGTATCTAAATTTTTACATCCCAGCAACTAGAAATCGCCTAGGACGTCCCTCTGGAGGCCTGTTAATTTGGATACGCCAGTCTTTGAATTGTACCATAAAACAACTATCCATACCATCTAATGATATTATGGCACTCATCGTTAGATGGGATAATGGCCAAGAGCTTATTCTGTTTAATGTCTATGCCAAGGGAGTGGCTAGTGGCAAATCCTCAAATACTGTAACAATCTTAGAGCAGAATATTGAAATGTTAACACCACAAAGCCAAATAATAATGGGCGGTGATTTTAACGCCACTTTTGAGCCCCTGGGTGAAGAGGACAGGATTTTGTCTGAGGAAGAGGACGACAAGTGGGGAATACCACAGCTGGAGTTGCCAGCCATTAAAAAATGGAGTAGTGTGGCAATCCAGCTAAAAAGTCTCTGTCTAGCTAGAGGCTTGAGAGCGGCAAATGGGCGCTCGCCTTCCGACCTAAGAGGAAATAATACGTTTGACAATGGTCGATCAACTAGCAGAATTGATTATATACTACTAGATGTAAGGATGTGGAGTAAAATGCTAGACATGGTTGTAGAAGATAGACTAGAAAGCGATCACAACCCCCTGCGATTGACATTCTATTCCCACTATGAGTCTATAGTGCAAACCAATAATAATGGAATGGTAACGCAGGATGTAGCATGTTCAAATAACCTACGCCATCTCAAATGGAGAATGCTGATAGAGGACACAACAAAATTAGAGGTACTTAAAAAACTAGTAGTTGATGAAGTAAATAACATCAAGTCTCATCAAGGGATGCCCAACTTCCAAGACTACATGATGGAGGCCCATGAAAACCTCTTCGCTAAAATACAAAGTTTTTTCACCAAAAAAGCAGATCCCTGTAAAGTGGAAAAAATTCAACAGAGGCAAGGTTGGTATGATAAGAGTTGCAGGGTGGCACGACACAATCTGAGTCTGGAACTGAAAACAGGCAATGCAATAGCAATTAGGAGGGCGAGAGATGTATACAGACAAACCCAAAAACAGGCCAGGAAACGCTGGGATGAAGAAGGTTGGCTGGACTTGAAGGAGGCCTGTGCAGCAAAGGATTCTAAGTGCTTTTGGGCTATAGTAAAATGGGAGAGGGGAGGAATAGCTGCCCAGCCACAAAACAATGTTCCCATAAACAAATGGACTGAGTTTTTTAAACCACAGTATGCCCGTAACCTTGCCCACATCTCTGATCAACCCCCCCCCATCTATCTTTTTCAAAAACCAAATATTTGATGAGAAGGATGTGAGCAAAGCATTGGATTGTATAGCGGGGGGGAAAGCGCCAGGCATGGATGGCATCCCGGCCGATGTATTCCTATCGGACCGGATTGCCTGGTGTTCTTACTTTAAAATGTTGGCAAATGCTGTGGCGATGGGGGGGAGCAGAAATAATCCCCATATTTAAAAAAGGAGATAAAACATTAGCCCAAAACTATAGACCCATCAGTCTTATAGACACAGCGCAAAAATTGATGGGGCGCTTAGTCCAGAATAAGCTGCAACAATGGATTGACGAAAAGAACATATTGTCCCCTTATCAGGCAGGGTTCCGTCCACTGACTAGCAGTGTTGACCAAGTTCTCTACTTTATAACCATCTATTGGAGAAATGTCACACTTAAAAAGGGCTCGTTGTATGCTGTCTTTGTGGACTTAAAAGCAGCCTTCGATTTAGTCCCTAGAGAAAAATTGTGGCAGACCCTGGCTGATGTAGGACTAAGCCAGGAACTCCTCACCCTCCTAGTTCGCCTCCATGATAATAATTTTGCTAAAATCAGATGGGGCAAGCAAGGAGAAGTCACAGATTCTTTTCCAGTAGAACGAGGAGTAAGGCAAGGGTGCGTCCTAGCACCAACACTATTTTCAATCTACATAAACGGAATTGTTGACCATCTAATGAAATCCCCAAGCGATGCTCCAATCATAGCAGGCTCCCACGTCCCGGTCCTAATGTTTGCGGACGACACGCTTTTACTTTCACGCACCCCGAGCGGTCTCCAAAAAGTGGTTGATGCCTTTGGTGAATTCTGTGATAGTAGGGGCTTTGAATTGAATACTACCAAAACCAAATTCATGTGCCTAAACTATCAGTCCTCTTTCAAAGGTGTAATCAAATACAAAGGTACTCCTTTAGAGAAAGTGGATGCTTTTACTTACCTAGGCATCACCCTTCAGGGAAACATGAAGTGGAAATCGCATATTAACAAGACATTATTGAAGTTTAACCAGCTTGCTGGCGCAGTTGCCCTAAAACATCGTAAATCGCTAACAAAGCCGGTTAACTGTGCACTTGAAATATACAATATGAAAGTACTAGGCGCCTGCTTATATGGATCCGAATTATGGGGGTTTTCAAATTTGGGAGAGTTGGGACGTGCAGAAAACAGATTTTTACGAGGGCTTGTTATGGTTCCCCAAAGCACACCCACAATTCCTTTGAAACTGGACCTTGGTAGAAAAAATATCGAGGACATAGCCAGACTACGGCCACTTCTATACTGGAGACGTTTGATGGTGACCCCAGAGCTGAGCCATTATGCTGCAGCTCTGGAGGATGTTGTTGAGTTCGATCGTTTTCATTGTATTGAATGGCTAAAAGAACTACGGGGGCTTCTTGTATTGTTAAAGCTGGAACACCTCTGGGGCAACCATGATGTGGCTAGCTTTCCTTCGAAAGCAAAATTGAAAGAACTATATTGGGAGATGGTGTATGTAACAATGTTCTGTAAAGGTTCCCAATCAAAACTGACAACTCGCTTTTGTGATATTAAAATGTATCCATCATGTGAAACATATTGGGACATAATAGAACGACCACATGATAGGAAACTATACTTTCAATTTCGTATAGGAACTTTACCAGTGAATGCATTCAAAAAACACTGGTCTCCAATGTGGGATGATCATTGCTATTATTGTAAAGATCAAATAGAGCACATTTCCCATTTGTTGTTCTGTTGCCCATTATATGCTAGCCCCAGACGTAAATGGCTGAAGCCAGTGTGCCTAAATATGGGCACCCGCAGTCAATCGACAGCCCTCAGAATACTTGAATCTGATTGTTCCACACCATTTGTTGTTGCCGTAGCTAAATTTCTTGCTTGGGCATGGACAATTCGCACACGCACTTTAAAGTCAAATGTAAATGAAATGGTGTTCCCCTAATCTAATCATTCTATTGTATGAAATGTTTTTAAAGAAACTGTTTTTAGAAATAATTGAAAACTTTCCTGTATTTTTCATGTATAATATTCGACTGTCATTGTTTAATATGTGTTTTAGAATTATTTTTAAATGTAGTATTTATTGTAATAGGGTTAGGAAGGATGCTTTTATGACAAATGTCGAATAAAGCTTTGAAATTTGCTTTGATTAAATGCCATAGGTGCTGAAAGGACACTCATTAAATAGTCAATTGGTGTTCCCAGCCAATGAAACCTGACCTTCCCAAGCAGTTGACCCTATTTTCCAAAATGCAGTACGGATGCCCCCTTATGCCAAAAATGACCTCCTTTGTGCCAGGGCCAGCATTTTGTCATGGGTGCCCTCATACTCCATGGGGCCCATTATATAAAAAAATACATAAAATATGCCAGTGCCAACATTTTGCAATTTATGCCATCTATACACCTTGTGTCAAAACGTACCTCAGTATGCCAGGGGCAGCATTTTATCTTGAATGCCACCCTCCCATAGGGTTTATGCCAAGAATTACCTCCATTGAGCTAGTATAATTTTCTCACTGGTGTCCCCATGCCAAGAATGTCCTTAATATACCAGCACATGAATGCACGGGTGCCCTATATGCCATGAATTACCTCTAGTATGCCAGTACCTGTATTTTACCATTGGTGCCCTTCATGCAAACAATTACCCCAGTTTATCAACACCAGTATTTCGTAACAGGTGTCTGTCATGCTAAGAATTGCTGCAAGTATGCCAGCACTAGTGTCTTGCCCAAGCATTGCATCACCTTCTCACTCACACTCAGCCACTCACACTCATTCTCTCACTCTTACTCATTCATCCTCTTTTTGAAGCAAACTATCCAAGGAAAATCAGGATTTGCCTTGGACAGTATCCCAAAGTATGACAAAGTTGAGCTATGTACTCCTTTGTTTTGCATCAAGGGGACATTTCATAGGTGCTGCATGTACTTACCCATGCAAACACCCATGGGTTTGCACACAAATCCCTATCTACAAACATTGGTAGACAGGAATTTGTGCCAAAATCCTATGTCTCCTCCTCGAGGCAGGTGTAACAAGAAATCTTTTTATTTTCTTCTCCTTTCTTCAAATTTGCATGTGTGCTGCTTTGTACGGTAGGAAAAGCCATAACGCATAGTTTTTATACTGGAAGAGACTTTCAGTACAAAACCTATGCTTCAGAGAATTCACACACTCTGGCACTATGGAGCAACAGTTATGCATTGGCAGATGGCTGCCAAAAGTGCCAGGGCAAGGGGGAAGCACAAATGCACCTTATCTTAGTAGATACAGCACATTTGTTCTCTCTCCTTTCGGTGCAAGGCAGTGCAGACGCTTTGGTGCAGCGTTGCCTTGCTGCAAAGAATAGTTAATCTAGTCCTAAACCTCACACAATCTCACCCACTACCTGTCACTGACTCTCACTCACTTTCACTTACACACTTGCTTACATCATACATATACTCGCTCTCTCTAACGTAAACACACTCTCACCCGCATTCCCGCACGCAACATACATTTCAAACCATTTGTATCACAGCTGCCACCAAATCTCCCATTCCAACCAGCTGTACTCCATTTTACATTACTAATAATTATTCTAATATTCACTGTTAGTGTAATGAAAAAAAGGACAGAAAGCAAGGAATGCGGAACTGGTTCTCTAAGGCCAGGGGTCGCAAAGACAGTGCCAAGGGTCAAAAGGAGAAAGCCAAAGGATGCAGGTGCGACTCCTGGCGACCCTTAAATGGTGCCCAAGCCAAGAATGCAAAAACTCCTTGAAGATGACCCAGAACTTTACACTGAATGTGGCAAAATGACAATCACCGATGGAAGATATAACATATGTATGTATCAAAACTGTTTTTTAAACTTCTTTGTATTTCTCAGTGCTCAGTCAACAGTACAAGGAGGACACATGTCGCAGTATACCATCAATCGATGAGTCATGAGTACAATGGTCAAATCAACTTGGTGGAGTCATCACAACAATGTTAAATCTATTTTCCTTCCTATAACTAAGAGTCCCTTCTTACAGACCCTGATAAGCCTGACACTCTCATCATACCTTTTCCTATTTGTGTGGGCAGCCTCTACTCTCATATATTGTCTGTTCAGCTCGCCAGCTCCAATCCAAATCAGTTCCCCAATCAGCCAGTGTCGGCGGAGAGGCCGCTCCCCAGCTCTGTGCTATATTACGTTTTGCCTCACTGCAACCAGTATCAACCAGAGCACTTTATATCTAGGCCAAGCCTCTTCTCTCGAGATAACCAACAAGTACCATTTTGCTTCGAGAGGGATCCAACCACTTCTGCGATGATCCTCCGGATCACAGCCCAGTATTTATTTATGAATGGACATTCGCACTGTAAGTGATAGCTGGTCCCCTCTTGTCTACAGCCGCTCTGGCAAAGTGTGTTTATAGCTCCTTACAGAGGATATAGCAGAGGTTTGGAGTAGTATATTCTATGTCAAATATTGAGCTGAATCAGCTGGGAGTGGGAGCGTATGGCAACCTCTCTTGGCCCCTTCATGGTTATTACCAAGTCCTAGTCATCTATTGGGCCAAGATCGTTCTCCCAAGTCACCCACAATGTCCACAATGGGTCTACAGAGTTATTGACCCGCTTTTTATAGATTAACGAAATCGCCTTGTCGGTAAGTGGGCCTGTAAAAAATCGATCTTCTACAGGGGCAACCACAGCCAACGCCCCCCCTTCATGGATATCCCCCAAAGTGCATGTCCCAGCTGTAAGTACCGGAGCCACTCCGCCTCTCCCAGGTCATAATCCTGTTGTAAAGTTGTGAATGCAATGTAGGTCTGTCCTCTCCCCACGTTTTCCAATCTTTCAAGGCCAATCAGTTCCCATTTGTCAAATCCCACCAGTTCCCCCGCACCACAAAGAAACGATCCCAGAGTGGTGTCATCCCTGTTAATCTACCTTCCCAACCTAAGTATTTTGTTGCCTCTCGCCATGCCCAAACCACTGTTTGCGCATGTGTAGGCAGGCCTCTTTCCTTCTTTCTATTGTATCCACTGGCACCCATGTCCATTCTATCTACATGGTAGGCTGGGTCTGTCCAGTAACCAAACCCCCAGTCATTTACTGTGACAAACTGGGCAGCACAATAGTATTTCTTAGTGTTCCGGGTCTGCCAGCCCTTCATCATAGACTCCTCTCTGCAACTTATGGAAGGCTAACCGGAGGCGCCAACACTCCATAACAGGGACCGCAGCTCTGTATGTATCAAAACTTTTAACAAGCCTTCTTAATCCATTAGACTGTTGCTGTGTCCTTCACATTTTTCTTCCACCCACTACAGCATACAATATGGGGCAGTTGGTCAGCCCACTTCAGCTATTGGCTAACTTCACTGTGAGTGATGGCATTCTGCTATTTCACAACAAGCACATCTGCACTCAAAGTAGTTTCCTTCAGTGCCAGGGGCCATTATGTCAATATCTGTTTTGTTAGCAAAAAAATATTTTAGCCAATGTTTCCTTTTTTATATTGTTGAGCGCTCAGTAGTTCTGTCAAGAATAACGTTTCCAAAACCCATGACAAAACAAGCATTGACAAACCTAATGGGCTGGCATGAAATGCCAGATTTATTAGTGTTGCCACTGCTTGTATAGTCCATGGGGTTGAGGAAAGTCTGAGTGAAATACAGTGTATTATTATATAAATATTTCTGTAGTTCAACAGCCACAATGTTCCAAATGTTATCTTAAAGGCATCGGTGGTCAGCGAAATAAAAAACAAATGGGGGAATCCTATTTTAAGACTTTGCTACTAGGGAAGCTGTGTGATTAATGCATTAATGCATTAAGCAGAGAACTTGGATCCATGCCTTCCATTGTAGATAGTGCAGTGTAGGTGTCACACAAATGTCAAAGGCCATTTATCCCATAACCACCCGGGGTCAGCACCATGTGACAATCAGTAGGCGTTAAAGTCTGCAATATAGTTGCCACTTCCTAGGTGGTAGGGTAGAAGAAGGTAAACATGTTTGTATTGGGGGAGAGGAGTTGCCTATGAATTACTCAAAAAACAGGAAGCGCTGAAATTGGAGGTATGCATAATGGCACGTGTGGCAGAGAACCAAGTTAAGCAATCAAAATAATGTCTTTTCTAAAAATTGTCACTTTATGATGTGCAGATTGGATTTTAAATGTCATGCAAGACCATAACATGACACGAGTCAAAAGACAATCCAATTATGGCCTATAAGACATACAACCCACCTTAAATTCTAGGGGCCTGATTTTGAATTTGGTGAGTGAGGTTACCCCGTCAGAAATGTGATAGATATGTCACCCGCCTAATTACAAGTGCCATAGGATCTATTGTGCTTATAAATAATAATAATTACGCACTTATATAGCGCACGACTACCCGGAGGCATCTCGTCGCTTGTACGAATACCACCGAGGAACCCTTCCTGGCCTTTCCCTGTGAGGAGCCCACTCCTGGGCACCCCCAAGGTAAAGTCAGGCATCCTCAGCGTTGTTGGGGCCATTGTAGAGATTAAGCAAGCTATTGCCCAGAGGTGCAAAGTGGGGCTCATGATCAGAATAGGCACCGAGGCGAGAATTATCAGGTCAGAGGAAGTTGAGCCCGAGATCCGCCGAGGCGGGAATTGAACCCTGGTCCCGGCCAGACTACTGCATCAGGGTCTGCCGCTCTAACCATTGAGCCACACTTCTCTACTTATCATAAGGCGGACAGGATTTCTATCACATTTGTGGTAGAGTAACCATCTACCAATCCCTAAATCGGGCCCTATGTGAAGGCAATATATTTCCTTGTGAGAACTTAGGTTTTGCTGTTTGATTGACTTGGAAATAATGCGCTAAATGTTTTACATGCCGCTTTACCACTGTCAAGGTATTTTTCCTCAACTAACCTGAAGCAGACAACCCCTTTCAATTCTTTAGTTCAAGAGAGTACCCATGACCTAAATTAGTCTGAATTAGTCTGACATCAGAGTGTTTTGCTGGGGCCTAATCCTTGAACCCAGGACTCCTGAAAAATGTTCTCACTAGGGAATTGATAAAAGGATCTCATGTTCACCCAAGGTATTGGTTGGGACTGGAGACCTTCTTTATTCCTTTTTTCCACGTTTATGTCAACTGTGCAAGACAGGCATGGCAAGACATGGCCGACACAAGCAAGCCATGCAAGGCATGTAAGATATTAGCAATACAATTTAGAATAGCTTTCATGTCTATGGAGCAAACTCCCTGCACATTGGAGGCATTTAATTTTTGTATTTACAAAACAAACAACTGGATTAGAGTTTATTTTCTCAATAGAAAACCATTTGCCACCCACTCAACAAACCTTTGCTGTGAAGGGAACGGTGGTGGCTTCATTCTCAGCACAGAGATCTCCGTCTGGTAGGTGAAGATCGCTCAGTAGGGAACACGATCTTCCACCATGGTGGCATAGTCCTTGGCCTCCAACTATATGTCAACTTCCGGGTCATCCACCAGTGTCTAATGGAGCCCATATCTCCTCTTCTTGCATCAAGGTTACTCACAGCTGGTTTAACAATAGGCAGCTGAGTAGCAAGAGTACATCTCAAATAAGTTGTTGTATTTTTGGACCATAAAAAGGGAAGCACTGAGGGGTCAGCGAATGTTGTAAATCCAGATGGTGAACTTTCAAAATTGTAGCTCAGAAAATGACCTCTTCCAGATACTCTTAGGAAAGGTCTTTGAACAATTTAGAAGATAAGAGAGAAACCATGGTGGCCAGTGCACTGATTAAAGATCTTCAAGTATTGATCATGGAAGGGCGAATCATATCGTGAAGGTCTGCATACGTCAAAGAACCAGCACTTATGTAAAATGTCAGTTGTGGAGATGCTATAGAGGGATACTGCTGGATGATCAAAAACCCTTTGCCGTTCTTCTTTCCTATGCTCGATCAACAGGTCATATTTAATAGTAGGCTTTGGTCATTGAGTTTAAGGGTCTAGCCTTTTATTTTACTGAGTTGCTGTATAGTTGAGTGCAGAGCATTTTATGAAGTCTCTATCTATTCTGTCCTGCTGCACCAACAAGTACACAACACCACCTAGGCCTGGATCTTGCTCTTCTTTCAACTTCACTGTCTCGGTGGCCAAAAGACAGTGAATCTCTTTGCATTGTTATGTCAACACATAGCTAGGGTCTGATGTTGCCATAGAGGAAATAGTTATGTCATGGTCAAGAACCTTTGACTGAGAAGTATAGGTCAATAACATAAAGTGTTTAATGTCTCAAATTTAGAATGCTTGAACTCTAGAAAGATTTATTTTCTGCACTATCGGGGTACAAAGAGGGATCTCATAAGGAAGAGAGCATGATTCTAAAAAAAATACACATGGTTTTAAAGTAGATCCTTTTTGGACCAGCAGCAAATGGAGACATCGAAGCTTGGCTGATACTCAATAAATGAATATTACATCAAAAAGGACTCTGGCTGATCTGTTCGGAGTGTGTTGCTGTTTATTTATGAAATATTCAGGAAGATCAAGTGTTAACCCATTAAAGAAGGACGTGCTTATCTCTATTTCTGTTGTGTCTCACTTTTTTCTTTTTTCAAATCACACCTTTCATGGTACCATTTAGGATTACTGGTATGACCAGATGAGCTCTAATCTACAATTTTCAGATTATGGAAAGGTTCCAGCCAATCATATTACTTATATTCACTGACTTCTGATCCCTCCACATGCAAAGTCAAGCAAGTCAAACCATTCTCTTCTAGGGAGACACCAAATTATGGGCATGTGCTCTTTTGTGGTGCTCACTCATTGCACCTTTGGTCTTCATTTATCTTTGTTAAAAGCCTCCATAAGCACAGAAAAGCCAGCCTTACATTTGTGTGTCTGATATTTTGACAGGATGCATAACAGGTATCACAGGTGCAATGCCACTGCATTTTTTCACAGTTTTTAAACAAACAACATTAGCTCATGTTTGCCTCTGCTTATGCTTGTGGGCTTTATTTCTATGGCTACTCAGAATGACAAGGTGGAAGCAGATCTGTGGATTGAGGAGTGATACTAGAGCTCGCTGAACTCAACACAAGCTTCTGTTGGGTATGTTGTTTAAAAGATGCAGAACCCTCACCCGCAAGTGTCATGCTTCATCATTGGGTTTCTTCTCCCAATCCCAGTCCTGGCTGGTGTCTGAGATGAGTGATCAGTAGTAGGGAATTCTTAGTGTTTTGTGAAGCAATTGCTACAGGATCTGCTTGCTTGTGCTCCGGTGATGTAGACAGGACTAGAACTAAAAGAATCAATAAAGGTGCCCTGATGTGGCACATTCCTTGTTTATTGGAATCTCCCTTTGGCAAAGCAAAAAAAAACAAGCAAGTTAAATAGGACTCTTTGTGTCTGTACTGTTGACATTTTTCTTACCTCTGTTCTGCCCGACAGTGTCACTGGCAATTCTGCAGGACTGTGTCTCTAAAACCTAATTCCTTGCTGACTACCTTTTTATCTGTGTGTCTCGAAATCAAACCTGTAGAGTTTTCTACTTATGGGTCTTGATCACACTTTCAGAGTCTGCAACAGGGATTCACAGAAAACCCCCAAATATTTTTTTTTAATAGATAACTTTATTGGTATAAGTAGAACCTTTTTCACTCAGTGTGAACATCTGTGGGCACATTCAATTAATTCATGCCCGCCACAAAGCTAAGAGGGGAATGGACGGTAATTCTGATATGTACAATGAAGTGGCGTAGCGTGTCGTTAGCCTCCTGGGCTTAACTACATGCTCCGGCACTTCAGAAACACAAGGCTGCACCATATTTACAAGAATGTAGTGCAGCCTTGCTTTTCCCCCTGCGATGGCGCCAACGCAGGCACCCTTGCACCACAGTGCAAGGGTGTCAGTGTGCAGGGGAGTATTGGTTATCTGTATGAAGGTTTCCCTTCCTGCACATAAACAAACTGTTGGACTTGGCCCGCAGGGCAGGTTCACCCCTAGACTTTTTGCCTTATTTGTGACCCTGTGTTAGTGATTTTTGGGTCTCTGCGCACTTTCCCCTGAGTCCCAGAGTGAAAGTGCGTGCGTGTAGTATGGCTGGCCTGCCCTCCCATAGGAATGCATGGGGAATGTGTGTGTCCCTGGTAGTTCCTGATGCGTGGGGAGTGCAGGCTCGAGTTTGGTATGCTTAAACTCGTGAGAGTGAATGCTGCAAGATGGTGTCTGCGGCATGTGTGTGTCTAGTTGGGAAGTGCTACTTCTGGACATTGAGATATGTGTACAGTGAGGGTGCTGGAGCGTGATTGGCTGGAGCTGGCTGGCATGCCAGGCTCCAGGAAGTCTGGATGGGTCTGCCCGGTGGTGAGTGGGAGATTAGCATGAGTGATGTGTGGGAGGAGTGTACCTGTGTCCTGGATGGGCTGGGTTTTCCCCACACAATGCTGGCTCCGCCCCCCTGTGGTGTGTCTAATGACCCTAGCCTCCCCAGTGAAAGGAATGGGTGGTTGGGCCATCAAGAGTGCTCCAGAACCAGCTGCGACTGGTTTTCCCCCCACCCTGCACATTGTAACAAAGGGATTTACAGTATAAGAAGGGGCTGTGTCCCCTTGGAAAATGTTCTCCTTTTGGATCCTGCCAGAGGGGGCTGTTGCTGCTGCTGGGGCCAGAAGGACCGCCACTTGGGGAGTCTCCCTGCCTGGAGACCCAGTGTGCTGGCTCTGGCCCAGCCTTGCCCCCCCTGCCTGCCTCCAGCCCTGCTGGAGCCCTGTCCTGTCCTCCAGTGCTGGGGAGCACTGAGGACTTCGTTGTCTGCAGCCTGAGAGCGCTGCTCTCTGCCCTTCAGCGCTGGGAGCGCTGAGATCGCCTGCCTAGCGCTTGGAGAGCGCTGGATTGTGCCCGAGCGCTGTGAGCGCTACATTTTGCCCGCCCTGTGTGGTGGTTTGACGGCGCGGGTGCCACCCCGCTCATTGCCGTATTGTTTTGCCGGTTTTGGATCGATCTACGAGGGAGCCCACTCCTCGGATCACCTGGGAGCCCGCCTGCCTGCCTAAAGCGAGCCGCCGCGCTGCCCGCGGCGACCCGGAAGTAGTGAGGAGGCCCGGCCAATCACAGCGCGGCCCAGGAAAGGCCGACCGGAAGTCCCGCCTCCCTCGCCGAGCCGCAAGAGAGCCTGCCGAGGCTCCCCGAGAGGAAAGGAGATCCCCGGGACCAGCGGGAGAGACCCGCCGCCGCTGGAGAGCCCAGCGCTAGACCGGTGAGTGCCGGTGCCTGCAGAGGAGGGGGGGAGCGTCGGGACACATTGCCGGTGTCCGCCCCGCCCCCTCTCTGTAGCGCGACCTCGCGCCTGGGTGCTTTGAGCCTGAGGGCTCAGGGGGCATTTCCTTATTTCACGAGCCCTGAGAGGCTCTGAGCGCCCCACGTTCACGTCGAGTCCCCAGAGGGGGGACTCCCAAAGAGAAGCGCCCGTGTGTTCTGAGCCTGAGGGCTCAGGGAGCATCTCCGCGTTTTGGAGCCACGAGGTGCCCCGGGGGTACCAGTTGATTTAGAGCCCAGCGTGGCTCTTGGCAAACATCATTGCTTTGGGTCCCCAGAGCGAGGGACCCCCCAGCCCAGCGAGGCTGCACCTGTTCGCTGCTGGAGCCCTGAGAGGCTCAGCAGCCCCCCTTATTGGTGAGAGAGCCTAAGAGAGGCTCACCAGTGCCACAGTGGTGGTTCTTTGAGCCCAGAGAGGCTCCAACTTTGTGCTAACTTTCCCTGCTCCAGTTGCCCAGCACTTTGTGGGCAACTGCCACGTTTAGGCCCTGACATTGGGACACCGGGACAGTCACAGGTGGTGACTGGTGAGTTTGGGGAAATTGTTATTGATTCTGCACCTCTGAATGTATTGATTATGCGTCATGTGCCTTTACACCTCTGAATGTTACGGCATCATGTGTTTTGCTTACACCTCTGAATGGGTAGATTATTCATCATGTGTTCTCTTTGTCCTTTTTACCTCTGAATGTTACGACATCATGTGTGTTGCTTTTACACCCCTACAGGTAGTGTGACGTGTAGGTGGTTGTTTTCTCCCTAGTACAGGTGGTGCTAGTGAGGCCCTGTTACCAGTAATTACTGGTTGTATGCTATTACTGAAAGTATTGCTATTACTGAAAGTATTGCTTTATTACTGAAGGTATTGCTAAAGTGCTATTACTGAAAGTATTGCTTTATTACTGAAGGTATTGATGAAGTGCTATTACTGAAGGTATTGCTTTATTACTGAAGGTATTGCTAAAGTGCTATTACTGAAAGTATTGCTTTATTACTGAAGGTATTGCTAAAGTGCTATTACTGAAAGTATTGCTTTATTACTGAAGGTATTGCTAAAGTGCTATTACTGAAAGTATTGCTTTATTACTGAAGGTATTGCTTTATTACTGAAAGTATTGCTGCTAAAAGTGTTGATACCCTTGACAGTGGTCCAAGTGGCCCTGTCCTGTACAAATATCCCTTGTAAATTCTGCCCGTGCCTGTGGCACAGTGTAACAAGATGTGTGTTTTATCTGATGTATATTTATTATAATACAAAGGCTATTTTTATATATCCTTGTGTGGAGTTTTCCTTTGTGGTGGGCCTTTGGTTGTTGTTGCTGGGGTGCGTGCGCAAATACTTAACTTACATCGCCTCCAAGTTTAGCCTTGACTGCTCGCGCCACGTTACCTAGAGGGCGAGTGAGGGGTTATCTTGGCGTGTAACTCCCTTGCCCGGACACTTGGAAATGGCGATCCCTGACTGACCTCGACGCGAGTCTTGGCCGGCCAGGGTCCCGTCTCCAACACAAACCATGGCATTTTGCTTTTTCCATGTGTGCTGCACAAGGTAGCACACATGAAAAAAGCAAAAACGAGGAGAAATAACCAATTTCTCCTAGTTTCGTCAACTTAAGACCAGATCTTAATTTTGGAGCTGCCTCTTATGTACGCCAGCCTTGTACATAAGGGGCAGCGTCAAATACAATGGGTGTTGCGGTGAAACGCCCACCACAACACCCACTGCATGCATCTTTAACACTAAACATAGAGTGAAAGGGTGCCTTATGTACAAGGCTGCGCTAAGCCACGTTAAGAGGCTTAACGCTGTCTTGTACATAGGGCAAAGCCACTATCGCCATAGGAATGTCCCAAAAAATGACATTCCTGAGGTGATAGGGGCTTGTACATATGCCCCCAGGTATCTTGGAATTATGATACTTGTATAAGAAGAGGATGATGGAGACCAAGCAAGAGCAGCACAGTACCATTGCATGTAAATCTCACATGATATTCTATACCCAATCTCCCTCCAGTGGCCTGTAAAAGACTGTCCGTTCCTCTGTTTTGGATCCGTTGGGCTTGCTCCGTGGGCTGAGTGGTAGTCCCCAAGGACACACGATGACTGGCCCTATCATTTAGCCAACAATCCTCGAACCTGCCCAGGTGAATGCATTAGGATTATGCAATGGGTTGTTTGATCAGGAAGCAGACAGAATTAGGCCTTATAGAGTGGACAGGACCCCGCTGGTCACAGTGGTCAGTGGCCTGAACTGTTAAAAAAAATTGTGAAGCAAGCCGCCTAGATTTCCACCAGAGGAAATGACTGGGTAAAAGGGAAAGCAGAAACTACGTAAATTGCTCTCTTCAAACATCTACTTTAGCGCGGAAACACATGTATTTGGGACAGCAAAGGGCAGGAAAGCCAGGGGGAAAAGTTTGCAAAATCACTACACAGGGCAGCGTTGTGTCTGTCATTTAGGGAGATTATAGCAATATACATGGAATACTTATGCAGATTTTGCATAACAATGGAAGTGGGTATGATAGGGGATGTGTGAAAGAAAATGCACCCTACTAATATAGGGATTGGAGCAGTTATCAGGTCAAGAAGAAGAAGATGCACAAACATTGGCTCTCGAAGGATGTAGTGCAGGAAAAAATGCACAAAACTTCATGGCACGTGGCCTACAAATGCATTAGGGGCTGGTGGAGATTATCCACTAGACGCGTACTGACACGGTTTAATGTATAGTGGGCTATAATAGTGATAGCACACGTTCCGTCACTCACTCGCTCAATCGCTCACTCACTCACTCACAAAAGATAGATTGCTTTTCACAGATACAAAGACGACTCCAAACAAACATGTCATGCTTGCAAACAGAAATATAATTTATTTCGAGAAATTGCAGGAACAGGTATGTTTGGCATAATAATGCTCAGCTCTTTTGTTAAACTGTATACAATTAAGCCCTTGAAACTGTAGGTAGGATCATAGAGTTTGCTGGACACAAGCGCTGATCCCGACCTTCCCGGCTGCCCTTCAAATTTGGCTATATCTATCCTGGTAGAAGCCACAGAGTTAGAACAGACACCAAGGTCCAGAATTTAAAATGGAGGTCTAAGCAGAAATGGAAAAGAAGTAGGAACAGGCTTAGGCATTCCTAATTAGTCTCGTGGTAAATGGGCTGTATTTTCCCCACCTCCAGAGTTACCGATACCAGGGGAACCGCTAACTCCATGGGTGGGGAAAATCTGGTCCATTACAAGTGGGACCCAGAGGGTCCTCTATGAAATGAGGAGCACACGGGGAATTGATAGTTCTAAGTCAGGTTCCCTGGTAATTCCTCATTTTGGGCCAGACTTTCTCCTGGAGATATCGGCTGCTTTTAGCTGCAGAAATACCTAGGTGAAAGTTAGGAGACCTAAGGTGTTTCCACAGAGCTCATAATTCCAACGGGGCTAGTAATTGCTGTTACCAGTCAGATTCCAATTTATAGGCCTCTCCTAACGATGGCCTTAGTGATTTAGGTTGTAGAAATTTTAACTAGGGTATGCTAAAATCATAATTTTGGTGAGAAAATTGAAAAGGTACACAACTTTTGCACTTTAAGAAATTAGGAAAGAATAATTCCTAAACCTTGCCCTGGGTGTGAAATGTTCTTGGTAAAAATTATTTGGTTATAAAGTTTTACCCCAAAACTATTTTTTTTAATGGAACTTGTCATTGAATCCTCGTTGTTCTAAACGTTGGTGCAGCTTTCGTTTTTCTCTTACAAGAAACGCCTATTAGTGGGATTTTCTGGTACCTTTGAGCACAACAAACTATGAGGTCCATAAAGTTTTAAGGACCAGGGGCCTCATTTATGAGGCTGTGCTTCACTTTTTTATTGCGCCGGTGCGTCACTTTTTGTGATGCACCAGTGGCGTAAAAAATGCGCCTTGTTGCGCCATATTTACAAAGTGACACATCTAGGTAGATGCGTCACTTTGTAAACCCCTGCCCCACATTATACCTGCGCCAGGTATAATGTATGCAAGGGGGGCGTATTGACGCAAGGAAGGGTTGTAGAAGTGACGCAGTGAAATCTATGAGATTTTACTGCGTCACTTTTAGGACCCCGTTGCATCAAAATCTTGCGCCTGCCTCACAGCAGGCGTAAGACTGACGCAGGCCCTTACACATGGGGCTTGCCCCATGTGAAAGGACGCATTGCTGGAGTTGCGTCACTTTTGTGACACACTCCAGCAATGCGTCACTTTTGCGCTTGTAGATACGTCAGAAATACTGACGTATCTGTAACTCCTTGCGACATGATGCGTCATACATTAAATATGACGCATCAGGAATGTCGCAAGGAGTGCGCACTGAGAAGTGACCCATCACTGCTTTCACGCAGCGATGCGTCATTTCTCATAAATGAGGCCCTATTTCTTGAAGCTGGGCTAGACCAAGATTCAGGAGTTGAGCAGCCCAAAGCCAGCTGATGCTGGACAATTCCTGCCAATCTGTGACCATCTGAGAGAGAAAGAGAGAGCGAGAGAGAGAAAGAAAGAGAGATAGACAGCGAGAGAGAGAGAGAGAGAGAGAGAGAGAGATAGAAAAAGTCTAAATGGACAGCAAAGAGGAACTTGGTACAAATGCACAGTAAGTATTTTGTGCATGAATTAAAGGTCATGTGAGAGAAGTGGTTGTAGCCTATTGGTTGAACTTTTTTCATGGCCATCTTTGACTATTTTATTTCTCCTCCATTTTTTTTCCCAAAAATTACCAGCTTTGCAAATCACAAAGCAGGCAAAGTTTAAAAAAAAGACTTTGGCATTGCAATGTTTGCAACTTCGCACACCCTACTCCAGGTCATTAAGGCTTAGCAGTGTAGAAAGTGGTGTAAATAGCGTGGAAAAGTGTACCAGATCTGGGGCTTCTACCTCTTTAGGTATAGGCAAATGACCTTAGATATTAGATCTGAGGAGTTGGCAGGGTCAAAGAAGGCCATTTTACTTTCAGAGTTTACATTTGTACTACTGTCTCCTTCACGTTTTCTGAGATAACTTTTCCATCCATCACCTCTTGAACTATTGTCTGGACCTTCCTTGTTTTCTGTGGACCTAGAAAAATAAAAGATTATGCATGAGACCTGGAGAACTTCATATTCATGACAGAAGAAAAGGTGGGCATTCTTCGTGATCATCTTCATCATCCTTTTTATCCCTTAATAGAGATTTTTATGCCGCAAAGCAAAGCTACCCAGGCTTCGGTATGCAAATCAGAGCTGTAAATGGTAGACCATCATGCACTGCTCTGGGGAATGCCAAGTTTGCAAGTTAGCTGTTTCGATAAAAGCCTTTGGAGCAGTGGTGATCAGAAAAATAGACGACATGATATTTTCAAATATTGTTTTCATGCACCCTGCAGGGTTTTTTTTTTTTTTTAATGAGAGGGACACTGTAATAGAGACATGTGGCACTTGAGGGCTTTGGAGAATGGTGACTGGTGAGTTGGTAGAAGGGGATATAAAAACACAGGACATGTGAAATGTACCAAAAGAGAACTTTGTATTTATTCATTTAGTCCAACAAAATATTGCTCTGCTGTACTCACTCCTGGTTTTCACTCCCTCAAGGCATTTATTGTATAGAACAACAGTTATATGAAAATTTACCTAATCACTCATCCACTATTTTGAAAAATTAGTCTAAAGACTATTTCCTAACAGAACTTCCATTGGCCAATAGGTGGGATTTCCAAGGGAGATATTGTAACACTTTACACCACACCTAAATGGGTCGCAGCCTTGCCTGTTATGTGATATCGTAGCCCAAATGACTTTTGGTATTAATTGGCCTCCAGGGGACCATCCTAAAGGCTACTGTCTTAAATTAATCTTCTTTTGTGTGGCTGAGAAAATGCCATCTGTCCTGGACTTGCAGACATGACAGTTGTCCTTAAAATCAATATAATTTCCATCAAACCAAACACGCTTGGACAGCACTTCTACCATGTTTTGCAGGCTTGAATTAATGATATGATGTGGTCAATGGGAGAGGCATCTTCTTTTGTCCAAATACAGGCTTGAGGATCACCTCTACATTTTAGAGGTAAAGCTGGAGAAATGTCAAGTCCTTCATTTGGATTTCTGATCTGCTTACATCTTTAAGAAACAGAGCAACCATTGATGGTTAAACTTGGCTTCTTTGACCTCATGTAGGACATTTTGAGCAGTACTTGGTCTTACCCCTTATAACAGCCAGTTTCAGAAAACACAATGTGAGTCATGAAAACTGGAAACTGGCAGCCTTTAAGAAAATGATGTCTAGCCATCATAAAAAAAACCTCACCTCTGCTTTGTGACTGGGATCCCAATTGTGACCTCGACTGTGAACTCGGGAAAGCCCTGCAACAAAAAAAATTTGAATTTACAAGCATGAACTTTATTGCAACAGTGTTAGATTGCCAATGGTAAAACGTGTATCATATGGTATTTAGATCTAGGCATAGCTTTTACCACTAGCCTGGGCATAGAACTTACATATATTACATTCTATGTATGGTTTTTCAAATTTAGCAGTAGAAAATAATGATATCTGTGCTTTAGTTTGTAAAATCAATGATTATACTGCCCTTCTCGAGCACTCCAATAATGAGATACAATTACACACTAGAGTTCCTTACCTCAGCATTTTAATGATTATAATGAAAAGCGAACCTTCTTCATAATCCCCCCACTTGGTAGAAGCAAACCAGCGCTGTGTTGATAGCGAAAAACAAGCCTATGTTCCCTATAGATGGCAGACAAAGTGCATTCTCCCCCCGCCACACTGCATGCTTTACAAGGACCCAACCCCACATCAAACTCTGGAGTCGTACTTGATTTTCTGCAGTGTGCTGCTTGTTTATTAAAATTTAAGTTCTCTGGTCAATTACCTCATTGACCCCCCAATCTCTTTATTTATTCGTACATATTCCAGTACAGTATTTAAAATTAAACTTGCACTTATAATACAATATATACATTCACCGCCCATTCCACTGGGCCTTTTATTTGACTTCAGGGTTGCGCCAGCAGGCCACAATCCAGATCACCTGCCCCATAACGTTAACCCCCTTCTGGTCAACAGAGCCGCAGGTGAGGAAAGCGCCCCCTTGGGCAACCAGCGGCCTCTGGGGTAGGGCTGAAAAGTCAAGGCCACCAGCAGGTCGGCCCCAACTCTCCCGCCAGCCCAGAGTCCAACTGATTTAGCAAACCTGTTCAGAATTAACTGTCTCTGGACAAGAAGTTCCCGTGGTATTCTTGTCCGGAACCCCGCTATTGCCCTAATTGAATCCTTATTAATAGGGATGGGTGGGTGGGTGTCTTCTCTTGGAGACGTCCGACTCCTGGATGATCAGCGGACAAAGAGGGGGCCTCTAGGCTGGTCGCGGGCTTTTAAGCCTCGCGCCCTACTAACACTTCCGGGGCGTACCTCGACCTTTGTTCCCATTGGTCCTGACGCGACGCTCACTTCCGGGTCACGCAAACCGGAAGTGACCCGGCTCCGGGTCGGCCCTTTGGCTGCCACTAACGACGCCATTCCCCGATGGGGTTGGCGTCTTCCATTTTGTTAGCAGTAAACATCGCGATGATGAGTTACTCAAAAGCAATCGACTTACGCGCCATCTTGATCCATGAGCTGTCGGTAGGTCTCGATCTCCTTCTCCAGCAGGGTCTTGATATCCAGGAGGTCTTCGTAGTCTGCACACTGGTTGGAGGTCTCACACCGGATGGCGGCTAGCTGCTCTTCTACTGCGCTGATCTGGATTTGCAGCTGGGAGAGCTGCAGGCAGTAGCGTCCTTCTGTTTCTGCAAGGGTCTCTTCAAGGGATTTTTTCTGTTGGCGAAAGGACAGACAATGGCAAAAAAAGAAACAAAAATTACAAGGACAGGCAAGGAATGATAAGGGATAGTAAGAACTGGAAAGGAAGACACAATCGACGTCAAGACAAAACGCAAGCAGACTCCATAAGACCCCAGGGGGAGACCCTCGATCCTAACAGGTCAGCAGCACCATTTCCTCCTCTCTCAACGTAGTCTACCAGCTGCATTCAGAGCGACTGACCGGGTGTGTTGTTTGTTGTGCCTACTTTGCAATTTTTTATTACTTTTCAAGAACAAACTCCCAAACTGGGACCTTGCTCTTGCAAAACAACATAAAAAATGGTCTGATATACAGGGAGCATTTACCTATGCTTGGAAGCCATTGTGAAATTTCCCTGCCAGAGAACGTCTCACCTGGTGGTTTTAAACAGGTAATTCTAGTGATGGACACCTGCTCTAAATAGGTTGGGTGACTACACCCCCCTCATGTCCCTCTGCAGGACGTGCCATCAGGTCAAATGTTTCAAACTACAGAGGCAGCTGATGCTCTACAGTCACAAACCGTGGGGTTCCCCACCTCTAAATTGGTTGGGGCAACAACAATTATGATGGGGTAGGAGTACCGACATTTAATTGTGCTCCCACTTCCTGCAAACTCCAAATGAGCCCCAGTAAACCAAAGAGCAACTCAAAGTAAATAAAAACACAGATTGCGAAGGTGGAACCAGGGAGTTCATAGGAGTCAGAGGAAAGTCAAGAAGTAAAAGGAATGAATATGAGGAGCAATAGACAGCAAGACAGAACAAAGAAGCCATAGATAATCTAGGAATGGAGAGGCACAACAAATGAAGAGGATCAACCAACGGTAAAAAAATTAACACCCAAATTTGAACCCTTCACCCATTTAAATAATGCTGAGGGAGCAACAAATGTATGGAGAAGCTATCTCGTGAGCAAGAAATTTTGAAAGATAGAAAACAATACGTTTTGGTGGTTCAGACAGAAGACAGACAGGTCTACAAAAATTGATTGTGCTGGTGAATTCTTTTTAGATGACTTTGATTAATTCTCAAAATTTGGAATGTAGGTTGAAAAAGCAAAACATTCTTGCCCAATGCTTTCCCTCTAAGAATTCCACCTTATGGAGGTCAAGTATTCCTATGGGCTGATTACAACTTTTGAGCATTCGTGCCGGCTCTCCACTGGCAAAGCGGCACCAAAGCAACGCAAGGACCGCCGGCCTGATTACAAGTTAAGCTCGTGCAGGCAGATGATCCTTTTGCCTTTCCCGTGGTGGTGCCAGAAAAACAGGCACCGTAATGGGAACGGTAAAAATTTTCCAGTACAGCATGGACTGTGAAGTTCAAACCGTGCGAGAAATGGGGGTGCATGTTGTCCCCCCCTGAATGCATCCCCATGGTGGGGAGAATGGGGGCCCTGTAAGGCCCCCTTTGCTTCCCCACTGCCAGCCTTTTCATGGTGGACTCATGCCCATGAAAAGGCTGGCGGTGGGAAAACTCGTAATATGCTGGGCGGGACCGCACCACTTCTACTCAGCATGTTGCATAGCCCCGCCACGTGCCACCACCAAGGAACGGCGGTTGCCTGGCACAGCCGACGATCCACTGCCGGAACAACTCAGAGAGTCGTAATCCGGCAGACTGTGGACTGCCAGTGGTGCGCCACGGTGAGTGCGGCAGTCGTAAGTCCGCCGCTCTCATCAGCCCCATAGCTTGGACATTACCAGGGTCCGCAGTCACGTACCGTGGCCAAGGCGGCCCTCAGCTCGATCTCCAGGGCTTGGAGGCTGCGCTTGAGGTCACAGATCTCACTCCTGCCTGAATGCATCAGGTCACTGCCACAGTCAATTTCTTTGTTCAGGTCCTTGCACTGGGGGACGAGACAAAAACAATGGAGAACATTAAAGAAATCCAAGTGCACGTAGACTTTGGTACAGAAAACCTTCCTCCTTCGTTTTTTCTGTCACTGCTTTTACCGCTTCGTTGAACTTGCATTCGGCTTCTTTGCGGTTCTTTTCGGCCATGATTTCATATTGTGCCCTCATATTGTTCAGGACCTTCAGCAGGTCGATTCCTGGAGCAGCGTTAATCTCCACATTCAGCTGTCCGGCTGCTGGCTGATTTCCTTTCATCTCCTGGGCATTGGGAGACAAAAAGTACAGCTTAAGGATTAATTTCGGTCCAGCATGAGCCTAGCCCAGTCTGCGTGTTGTGGCATCAGTGATAGGCAAGAAAGATTGTTTGTGAATATGCTCCTCAAGGTTTTTAGGAGGGTGAGTTTTATGTTTGTGAAAGGTGTCAGGCTGATTGCAAATTCCCAACTTTAGTCCTGAATTTTGGAAAACTGAGTGCTTGTCTAATTTTGAAGATACAACGATACATATCTGCAGTACAATATTGGTTAATTCGGGTCTTGACTTATTACTGACAAGATATATATCAATACATAGAAGAATAAGTCAATATTCAATGGAAAATGTAAGCAAACTTAAGAAAATTCTTTGAAACTGAGAGCCTCATTTATTGTTTTTTGCAATAGGGCAGCACAGCAGGCCTTCCTGATGCGCCGCACTAGGACAAACGAAAAGGGCAGGAATGCGCCGTATCTATCAGATGCGAAGCATTCCTGTGTTTTTCCCCCGCGCCTGAAGACAATAGGCTGCCGTGCACCAACGCAACGCATGGTGCAAGGGTGCCTGTGTTGCGGGGATGATTATTTTGGTGCAGGAAGGGAATCCTTCCTGCACAAAAACAATCACAAGAGGCATTTTCCTCTTTCTATGTGTGCTGAAGAATGCAGCACACATAGAGAAAAGAAAGACAAGGAGAAATAAAGATATTTTGCCTCGTTGTACCTCCCTTACGCCTCCCCTGGGGAGGTGTAAGTTTCTGGCGCTGCCTGAGATTTACAATTTCTCATAAATCTCGGAGAGTGTCAAAGGTCATGGATGTTGCTGGGAATGCCCCAGCAACACCCATTGCCCTCCCCTTTAACTCTTTCCATGCTCATGACGAGCTGAGCTCGTCATGAGCCACGCGCTCAGGTGCTCATGACGAGCTCAGCTCGTCATGAGCCGTGGAACGCTCGCATGCGGGGATAATTCCCCTGCTGTGCTGAGCGTTCCACAGGAACGGGTGTGGTCATGACGAGCTTAGCTCGTCATGAGCACAGGAGCGCCGTGCCTCATGACGAGTTCAGCTCCTCATGAGCATGCGGGCTCCGTGCGCGCCCCCCTCCCCCACAGCACAGCGGGAAAATAACCCCCGCAGCAAAGGGGTTAACGCAGAAAACTGCATTAACTGGAATGATATTTACGAGGCAGTTTTAAGCCAAAAAAAGTGATGTTCCGGCGGTGCATGTGGCCCAGAGAGGCCCTTGCAGTGAATGTTCGCCACCGGAGCTTCACTTTTCTGACGCTCCAGAGATACACAGTGTAGGCCCATATCTACGAGGCCACAGAAAGCCACCCTGCGTGAATTTTCATGGCCTTGCAGATACAGTGTGAGGCAATGCAGCGCAAGTTGCTGCATTGCCTCACACTGCGCCTGATAGGGCTGTCATGGCATTTAACACATTCCCAGATTTACAACAAAGCGTAAATCTGGGCATGCGTCAAAACCGGATGTATGTCGTTACAATGCATACTTTTACAACGCATACCTTTACAACACATTTTTTTACACCGCAACATCCATTACAACGCATGCCATTACAACTAATTCTTTTAAACTACCTTTACAACCCATTCCACTACAACGCATACTACATTTACAACGCATACCATTACAACGCATACCATTACATTGCATGTATGGTAAGTATTGGATAGTGTAGGGTTAAAAATTACTATTCTAACTCCAGGGGGGTGCATCAGTAGGGTAAGTGTTGGATAGTGTAGGGGTTAATATTACTATTCTAACTCCAAGGGGTGCAGCAGTAGGGTAAGTATTGGATAGTGTAGGGGTAAAAATTACTATTCTAACTCCAGGGGGTGCAACAATGGGGTAAGTGTTGGATAGTGTAGGTATGCGTTGAATGGTATGCATTGTAATGACTGCGTTGTAATGACATGCATTGTAGTGGTATGCATTGTAGTGACATGCGTTGTATGGTTGTGTTGTAATGGTATGATTTGTAATGGATGTTGCATTGTGAAAGTTTCGTTGTAAAGGTAGTGCGTTGTAAAAGTTGCGTAGTAAGTGTTGTTTCCCGTCAAAACCATATGCCTCCCAGGGCAGGAGCAACAATTTATTTTGTGAAGGAAGGTGTCCCTTCCTGTACAAAAACAACTGGATTTCAATGCAGGCACCAAGTATTAGCGCAAAACTGTCTAAACAGCGCCAACGGAATGAAAAAAACAGGAATGTGTCGTATTGCCATAAATATGCCAAATCCTTGCCCTTTCCTTACGGTGCAGCAGGCTGGCTTGCGGCACCGCATTGCATCATTTTGTTGTCAATGAGCCCCTTAATGCTCATAGAAACCTGTGTCTCAGACACCGAAGCACAGCAGGTTTGGGCATCGCAGTTCGCCCTTAACATTAGGTACAAGACATAACTTTGCATTTCTTCTAAAAGAACACCAGGGCATGTTGGGGGAGAGGTGTGCAACATACCATTACCTGGGTAGGGCTAGAGGTAGGGCAAATGGCTGCACCTGTTCTAAGACTTCAGGTCTTAGAAAAGATGCAGACTTTGCCAGACAAGCAGGTGCCTATAAAATCCTGGCAGGACTGAGGCATAGCGAGACACGTCATGTTACATGACAAGTGAATGCCTCATCCCAATCCTATTTTCTATGTGACTGCCCTGGTGACATACATTGGTTTCTCCATAAGCCAGTCGGTATGTGGTATTACACACTCACAGCGTGTCACAACAGCACTGACAGATCCCAGCCTACCTCCTCGTGGTTCTTCTTGAGGGCGGCTAGCTCCTCAGTCAGGCTCTCCACCTGCACATCCAGGCTTGATTTGTCCATTCTCAGCTCATCCAGGACTTTACGAAGACCATTGTTATCCGCCTCCACACTGACGCGCAGGCGCTGCTCGTTCTCGAACCTGGAACCAGAGATAGACAACAGTGCTAGCACATTACCAAGCATATAATCAGGTGATACTCGAAGCAATATCACACACATCCTGGTGCTTTCTAGCCATAAGCACACAAAGGAGCGTTATTAATCTAAATCGCCACAAGAAAAATATATTCTAGCTCTTCTTGGAACCTGTTGTCATATTTACAAAGTCTCACATTTTTTTAAACCATTTTTTGCCATCTCCTACTCTACCTACTACTACGTTTAACGTTTTTGCAAACTATTGTTTTAGTCAGTGCCTTTGGAAATGTAAAAATGTCCATTGATAATATCTTACAGTCAGGTTTAATATTCACAGCTTCAAAATTTTGTTTATGTTCATTTATTAATGACGCGTTTCTTCGAGAAACGTTGTGCAGAGTAGGACCATCTAAGGTTCTTAAAATCAGAATTAAGTTGTTATCTGCGAGGCCGAAATCTTAGCTCTTCATCCTCTTCGAACTGTACTGGCCTGATTGGCCCACCTTAAGACAGTCCTAATTAAGTCTGTCTCTCCTAGGACAAGAGTGACAAACTATCCTTTGTAAATTAGGACTGTCTTTCCAGGTTTAAATCTATCTCTTAGGCAAGGATCACTAAAAATCAATCCCTCTTTTCTCCTACATTGGCCGGAGCCGTACGGAAGCCCTTCCGCTGAGCAGATTCTCAGCAAAGCATTGCTCTGCCTGTCTCTCACACCCTGATTACTACTCCTGCAGAATCCCCCAGGGGGTGATACTGCACCCAGAAAAGGCCAATGCACCATATGTCGTATTATTAGGTGTGTCAAAGGGGAGGATAACACAGTAATAATTGATGTTCTCCTCAACTGAGGTGTGTTACCAGTTTTTCCCCATAAAAAGTATGAATTTTCCCTTTTGATGTTATTTACTACTCCTACAAAGGAATTATGTATATATTACAGTGAACCAAAGAAAAAGGACATAAATGTCCCTATATATAGCAACACGTAGTCTAGATTTATATCCTTAGTTTTTTTTTATTATTTCTTGCATCTTTATCAAAACATAAAACAATTTTATATCATGGTTAAAAACATTTCATATTTCATTTCTTAGAACACATTTGTGCAAAGTTAAAACATAAACATTCAGGAAAATTATATCTTTTTCAATCGTTTTTTCAACAATAAATAAAGATGGTTAAATAGATATTATACATTTCCTAATGCATATTACAGTACAAATCCATTATAATATAATTTTTATAAAACAAAATAAACCTTTATCCTCTTGTCGACGCTTTTAGGTGTGTCATGTAGTTAAAACCACCTTCTTCAGGACCCAATAAAAATAAAATCACAAAGTGCTCAATCTTATCAACCCAATTAATCCTTAGTCGAGATTCGGTATACAGTTCAGTATATAAGTGTCATACTTTTCCTAGTATTCCTTTGTATGTCGTTTCTTGGAATGAAGGATTAATCCATTCCTTATCAAGTATTCTTGTGCAGAAATAGTGGACATCTACAAGTCCCTCACCCCCGTTAGAGGTCGATATCTTTATTAACTTTCTAACGTTGCCTTTTCCAATTAAGACAACGGTACTGGAGATTAGCGGGTACAATTTTGTCGCCCCTTAAGAGACCTGTATTCAAATAAAACTTCCTTGCATTTGAATACCGGTTCAATGTTCTCCCTTTGAGAGTACACCTGCCTTTTCTCAATTAGGTCAAGGTATATCCCGCGTACGACGCTACGCGTCTCTGCTATCGGGGTTCTGGTTTGGTAAGCATTTTTTTCCGCTAGATACACAAAAGATGACACTCTCTCAAGAGGTTTACCATTTAATCACTTTAACACCTAGATAGACGGCTCTTGACATATCCACCTCTTAATAAATTGAAAACAGAGGCACACCAGCAACTGGCACCGTGCAAGACAGAGACCACTGGGCAAGAATTCCTTGGTAATAATTATGAACTATTGCCCACTTTACTATTTATTGTTGGTCTCTGCTTTTCCTTGTTTGAATGTAGTTGTACATATCTATAGGATCATTGTTGCGTGTGCGCAGGTTTGAATGTGTGTGCTTTTAAACGTATGAGAGCATTTGTGTATGCGGTTTGAGCCTGTTTTTATTACTGACACCTCTGTTTGTGGGGATGTAATATTTTCTTGGTTCGCAATTTTGGTACAGGCTGTAAAATGGCCAAAAAAGAACTATAATATCTATTTGTCCTATGAAAACGTTTTGCAGAATATAATATATTTGTTCGTTATATGTCCACCTTTGATGCATTCTTTAACAAATTAAATGGATTGTATTGACTGTATCTTTAATAAATTCTATTTTTGTTTATTATAAAAAATGTTTTTGTTTGTGTGTACCTATATGGTTGTCGCATTCTCCCTGAATTTGTATTTATTGTGGTGTTATTATAATTTATAATTTATGAGACGCATTTACGTCCCAGTGTTATTATTTGGCAGGTGACACCCTTCTCCCTCACCTGTGAGGGGGGATTCTTTTTTTTTACAGCAGCAACTGGGACCAGCAAACTGCACATTCTGATCCATCTATGGCTGTCATTGGCCATAGCAGGCAATGTACTCCTGTTGCAGAATTCATTAATTCCTGCCCAGTACAGATCACCAGCCCGGGCCTACCATAGTCCGAGGAATGCAACACAATTGAGTGCATATTGATGAATTCTGAGCTGATGAAGTCTTGGGTTAGCACTGCTCGATCAAAGCAGACTAAATCATAACGAAGGACGATTATCCATTAAAGCAGTTATTTCTCAAGTAGGGAACTTGGACATTTGGGAGTAGCTTTTTGTGTTGAAAACCAAGCAGCATCATGAAGATTGCAGCTTTCGATTTGCGACTAAATCACGAAAACCTGGATGTTTGTGACAATGTCTACCACTCACATCTTTAACATGAACAGAATAATTTTGCATTAGACATTCTTTACAGGAAAGAGTGCTCTTCACCTGTACAGTGCTATTCTCCCTAGAAAAGCTCTGCATAAGATTTACACGGAAACACCGCAATTATGGGCCATTTTGTGTAGAAAAGCAGTGTGATTGATAAAGTTGCATAGCACTCTCCATACAGATTCCAGAGTGGCTGGGTTCAACTAGCACACACATGATCTCATAATGTGGGTACAACAGCTGAGTGAAATTGCAAATTTGTGAATCTTTGCTGGCCAAAACCAACAGAATCTCGCACACCCCTTCACATAATCCCAGCCCATGTTTCCTTTCTGGTATTTTCATAGATTTCAGTTCCACAACTAGAGGTACATGAAAGTCTTTCCAAAATAAATCTGTACAGGGTCATCTGTCAATTCTCGAATAGCACTAAGTCATTCAGCTTCCACATCAACACCAGATTCAGCCTCAAGACCCAGATTGCACTAAAGCATCAACTGACCGTCCTCCAAAAACTCAAAAAGATGTTTCATTTGTTCCTGGAAGCTGCCTTCAGGAACACCATCTAAGCACTGGTCTTATCTCATATCATCTCGACTGCGACAAGGTTCTCTGCCGGCATTCCCAGAGACTCACCTAACTTCTGTAAATTACTTTGAAAGTAGCAGCTAATTTAAGCAAATGTCTTCAGAAATGTGTCAGGAATGGTCCAGATCTCTGAAGGTTCCTCTGGCTCCACTATTGACACGCATCTCCAACAAGATCTGCTTCATCATACCTCAAGGCAGTCAACACCAATACACCACCTTTCCAACAACCAAGTCTAAGACAGCTGGTGAACCACTCTCAAGACAAAGAACTCCATCCCAGTCCAAAGATGACTGGCCCCGTCCTTTTAGAAGAAACTGAAGACTCACCTCTTCCAGCAACACCTCATCGCAAAATAACACCCCACTACTGGTGTCTCTAAACAGCACGTCCCTCTATGCGCAGTCTGCCCATGAAAATACTACTATCCTCCTTCTCAAGCCACGACTCTAAGATCATGCTGCATCCATTACCTGCCCTGTGCCTGCTTGGACAGCGTATCTCAATCCCAAGTCTAATACATACATACTTTACATGGTTTAGACAAATATGTGGACCCTGTCTCCCTCTGCTCTCCACCTCACAGGCATTTTTCACCAAATACTGCTTTTAGACTTTTATCATACTTTTTGCACCATCTCCAATGTTTTCACCTCATGCCCTCTCTTGGCACTCATTTTTAGGGATCGGGATTTATTGTTCAGCATCATCAAACTTTGACTCAGAATAAGAGAGAAAAGGGAAGAAAAGGGGGAACGAAGGAGGAGGAGTAAACAGTGAGATCAGGGTTGAAAAAGAACTTTAAATACTGAGCTAAAGAAACACGAAGTGTAGGGTGGTGGACGATGGATATTGCCTTCCAGCAATGTTCCCACAGCGACAACTCCCATTCCTGGTGTTCAGGTTTAATATTTCAATTTAAAAAAAATATGTCAGCTTTTTTTGTTGGGCTTTCATCAGGTTTTATAAATGTTGCCAGTTTAACATCTCATCAGTCTTTTGTTGAGCTTAGCTTCAAAAGGATGACTTTCATCATGTTTAATTTTCTGCGAGGAAAGAAATGACCATCTCCCCTCCCCCACCCCAACTCTTCCAAACTCACTTCATTTTGAAATCATCCAGTGCCAGCCTTGCGTTGTCCACCTGCAGGATGGTCTTGGCATTGTCGATGGAAGCAGCTATGATCTGGAAGACAATAGGAGAAGCTGGACGTGACAATATATTCCCATGGGCTATACACTCAACACTTTTCACACTGAGGGCCATATTTAGAGAGGCGTTAGTCTTCCTGGCCTAAAGTCGTACTCCACCTCTTCAGAAACACAGGGCTGCACCATACTTACAGTACAGTGCAGCCCTGCATTTCCCCCCTGAGCTGGCGCTAAACGTAGCAGCCTAGTGCCAACGCAGGCGCCCTTGTCTGCGTTTAGGGGAAGATTGTTTATGTGCAGGAAGGGTCACCTTCCTGTACATTTTGGCTGTGCCACGCTGCGGCACTGCCAAAACACAGGAAATTGACATATTTACAAGGATTTGTTGCATTCCTGTGCTCTCTCCTCTGCTGGTGCACAAACAGCTGCCATGTGCCGGCGGAGGCCCCCTTGCACCATGGTGTAAGGATGCCTGCATCTTGGGTGATTGTTTTTGTAGAGGAAGGGGCACCTTTCGGCACAAAAACAACCACTACGGGCATTTTCCTCTTTCAATGTGTGCTGTAGAATGCAGCATGCATTGAAAGAGGAAAAAGCGATGAGAAATTAAAACATTTCTCCCCGTTGCGCCTTGCTCCCCACCTCTAGGGTGGCATAGTATTCAGACGCACCTCGTAAATCTAGAAATGTGTCTTGTTCCATATGTGCCGCGTGGGAACACTTACAGCAACACCCATGGAACGCCCCTTTCATGCAAAGTGCGGCATGTAAAGGGGCCACATTTACAAGGACAGGAAAAGCTGCCTTGTAAATAAGCAAAGCCCCTATTGCCACCACAACGTCACTGAAATTGTCGTTGTGGTGGCGACAGGGGCTTGAAAATATGCCTCTAAATGCCGTGGTCTTTTTCACCAACGTACTGTTTAAAAACACCATTGTTTTTTTAAAATAAATTTTGAGTAGAAACGTCAATTCAGTTGATTTATCGGAAGTTCAAGTTGGATCAAATGCTATGGCTGAATAATAGCCTACAAACTGCAAAAGCGCCATTGCACCTAATTTGCAGTCAAGTTTAGTGATTTTTGCCATGCGGACAATGAAAGGCATTTAAAGCACTTTAAATTCACAGCACTCATTCGCTGTGGAACCAGCGCATCCAGTCACAGCAGTCAGCTTTGCTTTTTTCGGCTTGGCCTTTCACTTGACCTCTCGTTCCTACAGAAAGGGTAAGAACTGTCCATGGACGAAGACTCATAGATAAGCCAAAGGGCGCGGAAGTGACATCACATACACTTTGCCCACTGACGCCATGATAGGATTGCAAACAAAACAAGTGATGGACCGTATGTGGATCAATGTCCCACATTCACCCCAGTCCAAAGATCTGGGCCCAAATCCATCGTTTTTTTGCACTCCACACCACCCTGGGTTAGACAATGGCGATATGCAAATCAGCTCTGACCCTGTGCCCCATGGGAACAGTCCAGTCCGAACTACAAAAGCCATGTCCTTCCCAGAACGGAATCAAACATCCGAGGACCGGATCGGTTTCGAGGTAACACCTCTCATCAGCCCGGCTAGCTTGACTCCAGTGGTGTGGAGTGCCTGGGACCCACGTCTGGGCATCCCCAGCGCACTTAGGGCGGCAATTGCAAACAAAACAAGTGATGGACCGAATGTGGATCAATGTCACACATTCACCCCAGTCCAAAGATCTGGGCCCAAAGCCATCGTTTTTTTGCACTCCACACCACCCTGGGTTAGACAATGGCGATATGCAAATCAGCTCTGACCCTGTGCCCCATGGGAACAGTCCAGTCCGAACTACAAAAGCCATGTCCTTCCCAGAACGGAATCAAGCATCCGAGGACCGGACCGGTTTCGAGGTAACACCTCTCATCAGCCCGGCTAGCTTGACTCCAGTGGTGTGGAGTGCCTGGGACCCACGTCTGGGCATCCCCAGCGCACTTAGGGCGGCAATTGCAAACAAAACAAGTGATGGACCGAATGTGGATCAATGTCACACATTCACCCCAGTCCAAAGATCTGGGCCCAAATCCATCGTTTTTTTGCACTCCACACCACCCTGGGTTAGACAATGGCGATATGCAAATCAGCTCTGACCCTGTGCCCCATGGGAACAGTCCAGTCCGAACTACAAAAGCCATGTCCTTCCCAGAACGGAATCAAGCATCCGAGGACCGGACCGGTTTCGAGGTACCACCTCTCATCAGCCCGGCTAGCTTGACTCCAGTGGTGTGGAGTGCCTGGGACCCACGTCTGGGCATCTCCAGCGCACTTAGGGCGGCAATTGCAAACAAAACAAGTGATGGACCGAATGTGGATTAATGTCACACATTCACCCCAGTCCAAAGATCTGGGCCCAAATCCATCGTTTTTTTGCACTCCACACCACCCTGGGTTAGACAATGGCGATATGCAAATCAGCTCTGACCCTGTGCCCCATGGGAACAGTCCAGTCCGAACTACAAACTGCAAAAGCGCCATTGCACCTAATTTGCAGTCAAGTTTAGTGATTTTTGCCATGCGGACAATGAAAGGCATTTAAAGCACTTTAAATTCACAGCACTCATTCGCTGTGGAACCAGCGCATCCAGTCACAGCAGTCAGCTTTGCTTTTTTCGGCTTGGCCTTTCACTTGACCTCTCGTTCCTACAGAAAGGGTAAGAACTGTCCATGGACGAAGACTCATAGATAAGCCAAAGGGCGCGGAAGTGACATCACATACACTTTGCCCACTGACGCCATGATAGGATTGGCCACTTGTGCTACACTTGGCCCTCACCAGCCTCTTATCTGCTGCTTTGGAGCTATGGTAAGAGCAAATATTGAAAACTGCAGAAGCAAACAGGGCCCTAAGATCCCGCCTTCATGACCCCTGAGATCAGAGGTAGCCAGGCCAGCGCCATGGAAACCAAAGACGGAGCAGCTGCAGACCATGGAGGGATATCACAGATTGACATCTATGGCATCTTTTTTTTCAGGAAGGAAGAGCTCCTATGAAAGCGAGCTCCTAAGCGAATAGCTAAGGACAACACAAATGACATTCTCCATAAATCCTACAGGCTCAGACACTACCTCCCTCATCACATACATTTCAAAACCAAGCGTGATTTCCTTGAAGTGCAGGCCTTTCCCAACACAAGCAACAGTTCATCAAACATGTGTACAGTAAGGATGCTGCTTGGCAGACAGCGCTTTCGACACACCCACACATTTGTTTTAAATTGTTAGTTTACTCCTTCTCGAGGCTAGTTTACAAACGCAGCGCCTAGAGGTGATTACATCAGGAGTGTGCTCCACAAATGAACCTAATCACTGGCAACATCAAGGCGGGCACTTTTAATGATGCTATAAATGAGGTGTGGCGCGATGTGCCACACTTTCTGACAGCCATCAGATATTGTTTTTGTGTGGCATGGCAGACAAATCCTATTGAGATCACAGATCATGTTCATTCACTGCTTCCACCTTACAGAAAGAACCTGGGGGGGACTCCAGCTTGGCTCTTGTTGCTTGTGGTTACTAGCTTCAACCGAGTCAGGCCCATCACAAGAGAAAAGAAGAAAACCACAGTATATTACATTCTGAAGTGAAGGTGGCTGGACGCACTCCTCAAAGCATCAGTCTAACCTGTTTCTGAAGCGCCTGAATCTGCGTGAAGTAGTTGCTGCAGTCGGGGCCTCCTGCGATGCATTTGGCGTTGTTCTTGTACCACTCTTTGATTTTATACTCCAGGTCGGCGTTGGCCTCCTCCAGGGACTTCACTTTGCCCAGGTAGGAGGAGAGGCGGGTGTTGAGGTTCTGCATGGTCTCCTTCTCTCCACCAGAAAGAAGAGCATCCCCTCCACCACCCCAACCCCTGCCACTACTTGTTCCACCGCCACCATAGCTACTCCAACGTTCTCTACTCATGCCACCACCAGCACTGCCAAAGGCACCAACACCCACAGAGATACCACCATTGTGGCTTTGAAGGCCTTTCAATGGGACAGTTTGTTGCCCACTGGAGTAGCCACTAGGGAGACCTCCATGATGGAGCCCCGACACGGATTGCCAAGCGGACATTATCAACTTAGAACCGCTACCACACTTAAATCTACCAACTGGTGGAAAGTCCAGCAAAACTGATCTTTGATGAGGTACTCTCCCAGGTGCACCCCAAAAAATCTTCGATGATTCTGCTCGCCTGGAAAGTCTAAGATGCCACAGTCGTGAGGCAAGCACCAGTCGCCTCCAAGGAAAGTGGTAGAGTCCGACTGAGAGCTAATCCATCCTTTTATAGAGAGGACCATGGGTGTTCCAAGCCTCAGACCTGGCCTCTCCTGAGGGCAAACCCTACCACCTACAGCAATTACCATTAGTTAGGAGTGGTCCCTTTCTCCTCAAGCCCCATTTTGCTTGAGTTGTGGACGACGCGTGGCTGTTTACCATCCAGTGTTGATAGGAAGTTGAGAAAAGGGTGGAGTGGGAGAGGCCAACCTTGATGCGATTTCGTTTCATCTTTACAGCATAATTAAGTAATTATTTCTCCTTGTTTTAACCAATTTCTTCTTCCTGGTTTCTCTGCACTTGTTCCCCTCCCTTCTGCTGTCACCTGGTTGCTCTCATCACAGACACAACAACTTGAAGTCATGCTAGGGTGCCGGGGAGGGGGCATTCTCTGCTGCTGAATCAGGCCTCTTGACCCAGTATCAGGGATAGCCTTGCCTCGTCGCCCTTGCTGTGACTCAGCCGGCAGACATCACGTCATGTGTTGGCCTCTGCTTCTCGTTACAAATTGCAGCTTGTTTATGCTTTTCCTAATCTCAATTATGGCGCCCTATAACTACATTTCTAAATCCTGTTGCTTTTCTCCTGCTACGCCTGACGTGGCATCGTCCAGATGACTGCACATTACATTGCACCGAAAAAAATATAGCACTTTTCACGACTTACAGGTGCAAAACATTTCATTCGATGCTGGAAATGAAAATTACACGATATAACTCAAAATAACGCTTTCAGTACAAACATCAGCTAGTATGCTGCATGAATTTTTGACGTAAGAACAGATACTTTTGACAAGAATCACTTTCCTGTGGGTAAAAGTTATGTGTAATTGTTAATTCAACATTTTGAGAAATTGAACGAAATTCAGGAATTTCGCCAGTGAAATTACAATTTCTCCAAGGCCCATATCTGAAAAAGCCTGGTGTTTTAATTGGTTACAATGCGATTTCTGCTTGGACGGGCAGCATTTATGGAGCACCGGTAAAGTAGTAGAAGTTGAGAACAAAATTGTTACATGTTGAGAGAGGTAGCAATGTGAACTGTGGTGAAAGGTTGTTGTAGGAAATTCACTTTTCCGAGCAATCTCACAGATTTTCCCTTTTATTTTGGCTGGGCTTGCTGGTTTCTTGACTCTAAGGAGTGTGATAGTGCTTTTGAATCTCAATGTGCGTGTGCTCTGACAATTAACCAGGCGTAACATTTGGCAAACCCAAAAGACTTATTTAATTGTAAACAATAAACCACCAAGGGTGTCTTGCAGCCCACGATTATGGATATTAAAATCATAAAAGTGGGAAAGCTAAATATGAAGATTATTATGCCCTTATATTAGAAGCTACAAAGTACTGTTTTCAGAGAGTTGTCACTGTGTCTAAAATAAATGAGAATGGAAACCGAAGAGATTGTATCACAAATGGCCAAGCTGAGGCTTGGTGTTTTGACCTATATAAAACTCCACACGCACACACACACACACATCTGTTCATTAGGGGTGGGTGAAATTTGCGTAGTCGCGCTACGCAAAGGTCAGGAAATGGTAAAAAATCTCTGCGAGCACGCGGAATTCCGCGAAGACGCGGAATTGCTTGTTCCGCCCATTCGCAATGCTTTTTTCCTGTTCACGAACGCTGTTTGGGTGCTCATGGGGAAATATCTTGTGAACATGCATTTTGAAAGCGCGAACAAGCAAAAAATTCCCCTAAGCCTCGGATCGAAGAATTTTTGGAAATTCTGTGTTCTTTGCGGAACGTGAAATTATCCAAATTCCGCAAGCGGAACAGAATTTACCGCCCAGGCCTACTGTTTATGCTATACAAGGACTTAGCATGAGCAAAGTTTTAGACCTGGGATTCGTTCTTTACTTCTTGTCTATGATTCCAGTTGATGGAAACTGTTTCCAGGACTAGCGAGGGACGGTTTTGAAGCTGTGGTAACAATTTGGGCAGTCACTGAGTGGGGTCTGGTATTTTTAGCAACAGCTTGTGTTATACATTGGAGTAATGTATACGAGAACTGCAGCAAAATCTAGGAGAGCTGGGCTGTGGGAATTCGGTCGGGTTTGGTTCCACTCATTAGCTTTTGTATAGGAAAAAACTCTTCCCACAGCCTGCTCATCGGCAGGCAAGTGGACTGTGGGTGAGATTTTAAGAACCAGGTCATGACGTCTGCTTGTTCTTTGCCTTCTGCCTAGAAAGACTGAAGCCTGAACATAATATTAAAGAACTACAAAAGCAATTAAGAGTGAACTGCAGGGGACCCATGAAGGGCCTTGTCTAGAGTCAGTGATTAAGCCATCATCTTTTTGTTCATCAATGTTATGGACACTAGATGCCTACCCCAGCTGTTTGAGAGCCTTGAGAATGATGATGAATCTTTCAGGCCCCTCTAGAAATTTCAGACCCACAAGGGGGGGGGACTTGGGCAAGGTACCAAAGTTCCTGTTGGACCTGGCTCTCTCTGCAGGGTCTCCCCAAACCTTTTGCCTGTACCCTTCCTATTTTTGCTGAATTCGTTTTTGTTGGTCTTAGGACTCTGTGCACTTTACCTCAGCTAACCAGTACTAAAATGATTGTGCTCACTCCATAAAACATGGTAAAAGTGGCTTACACTTGATTGGCATATTTGATTTATTTATAAGTCCCTAGTAAAGTGGTATACTGTATACCCATAGCTGGGAAATTAAATGCCCATATAGCCAAAATCAAAAACATGGAACTTAGAAAAAGTTTGGCTAGATAGTGGTCTGAGAACCCAGAGAAGACCGGGATCAACCTGCTTGCCGATCCGCGCACAGTGCATTGCTGGTTGGCTTGACTGTTCGGATTTCCCACTGCGGTCTTTTCTGTAGCAGCCAATCCTGTTCAGTGGTCCTCACAGAAAGGGTATTCGGGTTCATGGAGCCATTGTTGAGTTCCAAAAAATGAGTCTAAATACAGACAAAATATTCTTCACTGCGACTTCGACCAGCAGCTCCCTGAGGCAACGCCGCCTCCTCGGACACCACCAGCTGCCTTATCCCACTAAACTTTACCTTCTCACACATTTTTCCTTGAAATTTCTTCTAGGTCTGAAGGTATGTGGAAACCGGACCCAGTCCGCTTTTGTATACAAACCTCGCTCCATCATGGTTGGCCATAACTTTCGACTTTGCCCTGGTCTCGCATGACTAGTAAATTTATAACTCTGGTTCTACTGATTGGATTTTTGATGTTTTTGTGTCAAATATTATATTAAAATTAAATCCTTCGGTATAAATTTGTTTGGGATTTTTCTTGTGTTATGATTTGACTTTATTACTGTTTGGGTGCTGCATAAAATACTTTACACATTGCCTTTATATTAAGCATGAAGGCTTTTAAGTAAGTGTGGGCGGAAAATCCGTTCCGCTCGCAGATTTTGCGGATTTTCGGCAAATTTGCAATCCGCGAGATTCGCGAATTTACCGCAAAATCCGCGAGCGGAACGGATTGGGTCAAAAGTTGAAGCAGACTTTTGTAACTATTTTAGAATAGCGCCGGCAAGTTGCCAGAGCCATTCTAAAATAGTTACAAAAGTCAGCTTCAACAGGAAATTCAGTTACACAATCATTAATCACCCCAAACTTGGGGTGATTAATGATTGGGTAACTTAATTTGACCTTCAACTCGAGCACCTGCTTTACTTTATCTATTAGTGCTTCCTGTTGAAGCTGACTTTGTAGCTATTTTAGAATGGCGCTGGCAGCTTACCAGCGCCATTCTAAGTGGGGCTGAGGGCAGAAGGGCACAAAGTGGGACAGAGGGCAGAAGGGGACAAAAACGAGTGGGGCAGAGGGCAGAAGGGCACAGAAACGAGTGGGGCAGAGGGCAGAAGGGCATAAAAAACGAGAGGGTGGCAGTGATGAACTAGAGGGCGCATTACGGTCTCGCCTAAAAGAATGCCTGCGAACATGCCAAAACGCCCCGCGAACACGCAAAGCGCCCCGCGATCACGCAAAAATAAAAAAATCCACAAATTCGCGAATTTTGCAGATTGCGAATTCGCAAATCAGCAAATTTGCGAATCGCAAATTCGCAAAATTCGCCCATGCTTACTTTTAAGCCAAGGTACCAGAGGGTTAGGCACGGATTAATTTAGTGACATTAGTGGTTCAACCTGATGGCGGTTGTGGCTGTTGCTTGAAAAGGGTTCACCCCCTCCGCCTCAACCAACAGTCAAAGTGTTTACAGTTCCCAAAAAAACTGGGCCTCAGTGGCCAAAATTTGCTGGTTTGTATTGTGAGAAGCTTTGGCATGCTAAGTTTGAGTCTCTTGCGAGACCACCAAGGAGAAGTATACAACCTCTAATAGCCCTTGTCAGCTACAGTTAACTGCCTTTATAAGTTCAGGGTAAAAACATGATCTAGACAAGTCACTAAGGCTTTTTTTATGCATCTGGTTGTCTACGGACTGCCAGACTTGTGGGGTGCAGCGGTGGGACCACCCTATTATGACACGGGTGGTCTGACCGTTCTGGGATGCTGCAACCGCCATGGATGCACCAGTGGCCTCAAGACCACTGGTGCAGTGGTCTTGAGGCCACAATATGCTTGGTGTGACCACAGCTTTCGTGTCAAGCATATTATGAGGTTCTACTCCGCCACGTTGTTCTTGGTGATTCCTCCTCCATGTAAACCGTAGCAAAGAGGAAACAAAGGACCCCCTCAAGGCCTGGAGATGCATGTAAGGGGGCACATGGTATAATTATCGTGTAATCGTAATCTGGAAAGCGGTTCACACACAGGTTTGTCGGTGCCGCAGCGAGGCAGACTGCACCACCAAACTCGTAATCCGGCCCAGGATCATATGTGACCTCTGCTCCATCACTCCTAGGTCCTGGTTAACCATACTACTGATTTGTATTTTCTCGATACTTTTTGAAATAAAACCTTCAAAAATTCATATCTTTAGGTGATATCATTTCATTTTGATAATTAATGTGTCATTTTGCTTATTCAATTATTTCATGTTTTTCCAAACAGATTTGGAAGATGTTATTATGTTATTTCTTGACTTTAAAGTTGAACATTGCTGCTTGATACTTTTGCATATTTCACAGTGGAAAAGCCTGCTGTTTAAGTCATGATTACCAAGGTTTTTTTTTAATTGAAGTGAGTGTAAAACTGGTGCAAATATATTGGATTAATTGGGTCACCATATTGACCAGTGTGACATTAAACTCAAAGAGACCCTAATAAGGGGAATTAAAGAGGTACCTAACCCTACAAACAAAGAGATACTGATATTTTCTAGGATTAGCAGAGTATTACATAAATTCGTCTGTAGAATATATATTTTGGTCTGTTTGACCAAAATATTGAATCCAAAAACATTGTAGCTGAACATTGTAATCTCAAGAATATCATGGGATTTACTATCGAAGGTAAGATTATTGCTTTTAGGTATTTAATATTGGGTTTTATCAATAACGTATATAATTTTTTTAATAGACTTGTTTATACTATTGTTTTTTAACTTGTTTGATAGATTTTCATTATATTAGTATTCTATGGTATTAGCATTATAATAATATTTATGTTTATTTTGTTTTAGAATATTAGTATATTTTGTAATTATTTTCTTTTACTGGAATTAGAATTTGTTAATTTAACAGTGAGTTTTTGGGTTTGTCTGTCTTCCTTCCTCTGTCTTCCTCTATCTGTCTCCCTCCCTCTGTCTTCCACTGTCTGTCGCCCTCCTCCCTCTGTCTGTCTCCCTCCCTCGGTCTGTCTCCCTCTGTCTGTCACCCTCTGTCTCCCTCTCTCTGCCTCCCTCTATCTCCGTCCCTCTGCCTCCCTCCCGCTGTCTCACTCTCTCCCTCCCTCTGTCTGTCTCCCTCTGTCTGTCTCCCTCCCTCTGTCTCCCTCTCCCTGTGTCTCCCTCTCTCAGTGTCTCCCTCTCTCAGTGTCTCCCTCCCTCTGTCTGTATCCCTCCCTCTGTCTGTCTTCCTCCCTGTCTCCCTCCCTCTGTCTCTGTCCCTCTATCTCCCTTTTGTCTGTCTCCCTCTGTCTCTCCCTCTGTCTCCCTCTGTCTGTCGCCCTCTGTCTCCCTCCCTCTGTCTCCGTCCCTCTATCTCCCTCCCTCGGTCTCCCTCTGCCTTCCTCTGTCTCCCTCTCTCTCTCCTTCCCTATGTCACCCTCTGTCTCCCTCCCTCTGTCACCCTCCCTCCCTCATCCTCCCTCTCCCTTCTCCCTCCCTCCCTCTCCCTCTCTCTCCCTCTTACTCTCCGTCTCCCTGTCTCTGTCTAGGTGAGGTGTAATAATTCTATTACAAATATCTGGAAAGGCAAGAGCGGTTTGCTGCACACATCGAATCACCTTCCCCAGCCTTCCCAAAATCTGCAGCACGTTATTAATGACACCCTAATGTAGAGGGTGCACGAGAGCTGGCTGGACCTACGGAGCAGAGATCGAGTGTAATTCGGAGGGCAGAGATTCCAAGTAAGGCTGGGCCGACTCAGACTTTCATCCCTTCAGTGTCCATAAAACAAATGATACACGGGGAGCACGAGCTGCGCAGAGTGATCTCCCAGAGGGGAAACATCACTTACAACGCAAGCATTACAACGCACTACCATTACATCGCAACCATTACAACGCAAACCATTACAACCCATTGCGCTGGGGGGCGCTCTAGGATAGGGAATATATTTAATTTACTATCCAACACCTTCCCTACTATCCACGGGGACTGGAGTTGGAATAGTAAATTAAATAATTCACTATCCAGCGCCTAAAAGCACTATGCGTTGTAATGGTATGCAATGTAAAAACCGCGTTGTAACAGCAGGTGTTGTAATAGCCTGCGTTGTAACGTCATATATCCATCTCCGAGTTCATGCTCGGTTCAATCAGTCACAGGGTTTGTCTTTGAGTCCTTGTCACTGTAATTGTGAATAATTCCCGGATTGCAAGAGAGCAGAGAGAGAATCGAAGTGGGAGGACTGCTCCCCGCAACCACAGCGGAAGCCCCTGAGTCACAGAGCCAAAGGGGCTCCTGGTCAGATGCTTCCCCAGGACCGGCTCCAGCCATGCGCTGGGTGTAAAGTGAAGCTTTGGACACTGTTATTAAGAGTAGGTTGTGAAGGACAGCCCTGTCGTCAACCAAGGGCAAGCAAGCTTATGTATGTGACCACCATAAACCTCTGTGCCAGGCCAATGCCCTGCAGGAAATATATGTGCCACATACAGGAGAGCAACGCCCATTGAGTTCAAAGAGCTTCCCACCCCCGCCCTCCCTCCCACATTACCCTTGTGTGTGTCAGCCGGGCTGAGACAGCTTCCCCGGGCGCGCACACAGCTGCACCCGAGTACTTCACAGGTCTTTAAAAGACCATTTACTTGTTAATGAGGCTTTGTTGTATTTCACCTCTTCTTAGCACCCCTGCATCTCCACTCTGACTATCACTGGAATCGCCCGGCCACTGTAGAGGAGAGTCTCTTGGAGTCTGCAGTGCTGCAACCAGCGGTGTTTGCTGACACTCTTTAAAAAAACACAAAAAACAGGTACAATATCTGCAAGGTCCGTGGGCTGCCAAAGAAGGCTTGCCGGGCCGCTGGCGGCCCGCGGGCCGTACTATGAATACCCGTGCTTTAGAGGATCAGTTTTTCTATTTCTTCACAGGTTTCTTTTTCTGGACCGTTGGTGTATTGTTCTCCTATCTATGCCAGCAAGTTCATGAAATCTCTAGATGAGGCTCTGGCTCATAAGATTTTGTAACATGTTAATTTCACATTACTTGGAGAGTTCCATTTGCATGTTGATAACTGTTAGGGTTCCCATGCTGCCTCACTTATTGCCACTGGATTCAAACAAGTCTGGCTGGTGAGGGGTGTTAGTTGAAAACTGGTTCCAGGATGCTTGTTTCCGGTCCAAGGAAGACCTGTCTTGGCAGTTCGGGCTGGACTGTTCTCATGAGGAACAGGGTCAAGACTAATTTGCATATGGCTGGGTCGGAACTGGGGTGGCGAAGTGAGCTAAAGAATGATGAAGGATTCAACCCAGATTTGTGACTGGGAGTGGGAGTCTGAGAAGTTTCAATGCTCTGCCCATCACCTACTTGTGCTTGGTTTGTTCGCTCTAATTTGGCAGGGTATGTCCAAACGTAGGTCCCTTGCTCACCTTTGTCACTGGATTCAAGCTAGCCTTGCTGATGAGGGGTGTCACCCCAAAACCAATTCCAGGATGCTTGTTTACGGTCCAGGGAAGACCTGTCTTGGCAGGTAAGGCTGGACTGTTCCCATAAAGAACAGGGTCAAGACTGGTTTACATATACCTCCAAGAGGTGATTAGGAAGTTTGCGAGGGCGAAGAAGTTGGCTGGCCAGCAGCATGGGCTGGGGAGTGGGTAAGGTGAGAGGGGGAGGAGAGCTAAAGAACGATGATGGATTCAACCCAGATCCGTGACTGAGGGTGAGTGTTTGAGCTGTTTTAGCACTCCGTCCATCATCTCCTTGTGTTGGCATAGCACAGAAACAGAATTCCAGGAGATTCAAATTGACTCTGAAGCAAGGCAAAACAAGGCAAAAATGGTGCATTGATATTATATTGCAGCGGCATTCAATACAGTCTCCCATGCCACCCTGTTACAATGTCTCTCAGATATTGGGGTATGAGATATGGCATGGGATTGGATCCGTTCTTTTCTAAATAGCAGAGGACCAGCAGTCTGGATGGCTCCTTACTCATCTGCTATGAAGACTCTTAAATTGGGAGTACCTCATGGCTCGTCTTTAAGTCTGATGTTAATTATTATCCATATGTTCCCATTAGCTACATTATCTGAGTCATTTGGAATTAAGATAATTTCCTTGCAGATGACACAGCTTTTTCTTTCATGTGAGAATAACTCTCTTGCTGCAGATGAGGCTTTTAAAGCATGTGTGGAAGCAGTAATTAACAGGATGCGAGACAAGAACCTGCTGTGTAATTCGGATACAAATGATTTTCCTATGCTTGCCCTGGCTCCCACTTGCTAATGGGACAGTTGTTGGCTCACCTGGCTGGCTCTGCCGCTCCTCCTGCTGTGGTAGTCAGGAATAAGGGTGTTACATTTGACCATTGTCTCTCCTTTCAACCTCAGGTATCGGCGGTGGTCCTGATCTTTTTTTGCCTTAAAGAAGGCGATTAAGAAATGTTTCTATCTAGTGCCATTTAAGGTTTAGAAAATGGTGGTTGATTTACAAATTATATCACGGTTGGATTACACCAATACAATATACCTTGGGCTCCCAGTCTATCTTAACAATTGCTTGCAAGTTGTCCAGCGTGGAGTGGTACATATTTTATTCTAACCACCTTGCTGTGCTTCTCTCTCCACCTATCTTACTGAGCTACACTGGCTGCCAATCAAGAAGAGAATTTGGTGGTGGTTCATGGAGCTTTCCATGGGCCAGGCCCCAAGTATTTCACTAACAGTATTAGGCCTTACCTTCCGGTGAGAAATCTTTGCTCAGCTGATGCTCCTCATAGCTGTTCCTGAATTTCAACCCTCACGGAGAGGTGGCTCCTTCTATTCTGTCTTGGCCTTGCAAGCTTGAAACCGATTTCCAATTCAAGGTTGGGGATACTCAGAAGTAATTTCAATTACGGAAAGACTAGAAACAAATTCTCTCTGTTTACCCCACTTTTACTAGTTTAGCTGGCATGTCAGCCAGTTTCCAAGCACCGGGATTCTCCCTGAGAAGCCGTAAGCTCTATAAACTTGATCAGTCATTCAGTGTACAGATGATGGTAAGAATTATTAAGGAAAATAGTGTGTGTGCACCATCTTCCAAAAATAATCAGCATTATCATCCAAAAAAAGGAATTATGTGGTGGCAGCAAAAATACAAACCCTAGACCTTTTTGAGCTAATATACCTATCAAGGCCCTAGCAACAGGTAAGCATCCAACTGACTTCAGATATCTGTATTTCTGGGAGAGACAGAAAGAAAATAAACCATGATTTAGCTCTTCTCCTGAAAATGCATTTTTTTACAGAGGAATAGCACCTGTAGTTGATGTAGATTCATTTAGTGACATTGATGCAGGTAGTTTCACTTGTAGATAATGTTGCACCAAGTTGATTTGTTAAAGATGTTGCTTTCACCACATTATCATAAGTACTTGTAGATGGTACTCGTAGATAGTTTTAAAGCTGAAGATTCAGCAGGCCCCTGATTTGGACCAATGATTTCAACCTCTCTTCTCAATGTAACTACGGAATATGCAGGGACCCGTTGGTCTAATCTGGTGGCACTTTGACAAGGATGGTGGGTGACATAATACTTACTTATGTGATCAATCAACACATTACCGTTTTTCTTAACACCAGGAAATGGTGGCCGCATTATGCCAGGACCACAGAGTGAATGCCTTCAGCTCCAAGAATTGGCACAGGTGTCTGTGGAACAGTGCAGATGGCACTTTTTTTGTGATCCATTCATGATCTAGTTCTTCCACATTTTGGAGCCACCCATTTACAGCAGTTTTATCCTCACTGGCAGAGTCAGATAAATTCTGCTTGTTTGCAAGTTTCTCTCGCATGACTTTAATGTTCAGCAATAGAGGGAAAGAAGATATGGAGTCAGAAGTATCAAAGTGGCATTCTGCCCTTCCAGTGAGCACTAAGTGGGAAACGTACAGGGGTGCTTCAAACAGCATTTCATTTTTTTTTTGATCTTTTCATTAGGTTTTTTGATATAGATTATAAATTTTACAAGCATATGTTACTTACAAAATCATAAGTTACATAAAAAAACATATTTCTGCCTGCCAGTGAACAAGGGATATGATTCCAGAAACGTGTTTGGTACAAAGAGGCAGATTGACAGTCTTATTGCGGGAACTGCCGTGTTTGTACTCTGCAGAATGCAAATAAAGAAGTTGATAACATGCTACGGGTGGCTTTCTAATTTTGAGTGTTTGCACATGGATATATATATATATATATATATATATATATATATATATATATATATATATATATATATATATATATATATATATATATCAATCTAAAAGTGCAAGCTGGAACGCTTGCAACGCCTATCCCAGCCACTTGGAGAAGGCGGTCCGTGACGAGGCAGGCAGCCTCTTCAAAATAAACCACAGCTGTTCTCCTTTCTCCTATGTCAAAAGACCAGCAGACACGGACACGAGGCCAGAGTTTAGTGCAGCAAACCTCGATTTATTGGGCAAACGGGTCTGGCAAGAATACACTCAACGCGTTTCAGGAACACTCCCTTGTTCCCGAGTGTTTGATCCTACGCTGCTTTTCACTTTATATATCACGTGACACATTCGCGCCATAGTGAGTGAAAACAGACTAGGCTGCTTGTCAATAGACTCTCAAATTCCGTCAAATTAAATGTTACAGTGTTTCAGTCTGTTACATGCATAAAATACAAATATAAGCATAAGTGAAAGCATCAAAATAAATCAGGAGGCATGCAGATTACGCTTCCTGGCTCGGGGCTATTCCAACGAAGTCATAACCAAGGCTATCACACGCTCCAATTCAGTAAGCAGGCAAGAGGCACTAATTCCCAGAATGAGCAATGCCCAACTGACTGGTAACATGATCAAGGATGCTCAAACAGGTTCCCCTAGAGCTATTCTAACTTTCAATCGCCAGCATGGGGCTCTTCGTAAGATTTTTAATAGGAACTGGAATCTAGTTCTTAGTGACCCCGTGATAGGTCACATGTTAGATACTAAACCGGTTCTGACTTTTCGAAGATCCCCTTCAATGTCTAAAGCTCTTGTCAGCAACACTTTGGAACCTAAGTCTTCTAACACCTGGTCTGCATTAAAGAAGGGCTTTAAGATCTGCCCCCAATGTAAGGCTTGCCGCTTTGGCAGTAACAGGACACATTACAAAAGTCCTTTTTTTGAGCATCCAACCGCCATCTCTAAAAGGCTTACATGTAAAACAGAATATGTCGTTTACGTGTTGGAGTGCCCTTGTGGGCTACAATACGTGGGCAGCACTAAGCTGCCCGCCCACAAGCGCATCCTCCAGCACATAAGGGCTATTTCTGGACATGATCAAAACTATCCGGTTGCCAGGCATTTCCAGGACAAACATCTGGGCGTCCCTGATTCACTTCTCTTCTTTTTAATTGACTGTGTTGAGGCTTCAAGGAGAGGAGGTGACCGTGAGGCTAAACTCCGGCTCCTGGAGACTCGATACATTCTGGAGTTAAACACCAAACACCCGAACGGTCTCAATGACAGGGAAGACCTTTATACTTGCCTCTAAATCATTTCCATACCTGCCCATGCCTGTCCGGATATTTTAGTACTCCATTTACTGTTCCCTGATAAATGTTTCCTGTTGTATATATGATGAATTTTTCTTAATCTCTAGCACAATGCTGTTCATGATTTTATCTTTTGGAATCATCTATTTTTAATACCTTGCACTTTATTGAATCTTTGCACTTCACTTAATGCACTTTGTCTATGACAATTATCGTGACTTGCCCACTTGGGCCCTATTTTGAATGCATACTTTGGTGTCATTACTTTGCTGCTATTTGATATTTTTTATTTGCGTGATTTGCAAATATTATACTGACTTGTACATATTGGAATGTTTGGTTTTTAATACTGTAGTTTGTACATAGATGTAATTTTTTATCATGTGCATTTATATAACAGTGTTTTTTCTATTGATCAAGTTTTGCATTTCTTCATGGTTTTAACCTGTACATACTGATTCATGTGCTTTATTGGTTATAACGATATGAATTTTCAATCTTGATGCTTGGTAAGCCCACTTGGGCAGTATTCACCATTCCAATGTACTCATATGCAGCAATTGCGTGTTTTGAAGTATTTCCTTCATTTCCTTGACACACTTTTTGCACTGTCACTTTAAAAGTCTAGCTCGATGTACACTGTTTGTCATGTGATCAAGCCTCCCTGGAGGCGAAACGCGTCATGGCGGCAGCGCTGGCTCTCAGAAAATAAACACTTTTCACCAGCACCTTTTGGGTCGGCTCTTTGTTGCTCAAGACTTGGATACTTGCTGTTCCGTGCAACAAGGTTCGCTATATATATATATATATATATATATCAATCTAAAAAAGCAAGCTGGAACGCTTGCAACGCCTATCCCAGCCACTTGGAGAAGGCGGTCCGTGACGAGGCAGGCAGCCTCTTCAAAATACACCACAGCTGTTCTCCTTTCTCCTATGTCAAAAGACCAGCAGACACGGACACGAGGCCAGAGTTTAGTGCAGCAAACCTCGATTTATTGGGCAAACGGGTCTGGCAAGAATACACTCAACGCGTTTCAGGAACACTCCCTTGTTCCCGAGTGTTTGATCCTACGCTGCTTTTCACTTTATATATCACGTGACACATTCACGCCATAGTGAGTGAAAACAGACTAGGCTGCTTGTCAATAGACTCTCAAATTCCGTCAAATTAAATGTTACAGTGTTTCAGTCTGTTACATGCATAAAATACAAATATAAGCATAAGTGAAAGCATCAAAATAAATCATATTTTGTCGTTTTGTGCTGCGCTAATCGTAAACCTTCATGTTTGCTCGTGTAGAACGCGCTCAATAAAGTATGACTTGCAACAATGTTGCAAAAAATTAACAATTGCACAAGATCGGTTGTTACTGACTCGTTGAGAGCGAGTCACCCTTCGATGAATGTAAACAGCAAATAACAGTGTTTTAAATCAACGCCCATGTGGGCTAACATTACGTGTTTGATTATCAGGCGGGTAAACAACATCATAGTCCATAGTTTATGATAAAGCCCCAGTGGGCTAGTACTTCCAGAGAGACCTCAAAAGCCTATTAACATTAACTTGGCGGCCTAATGTACAAGAATTCCTTTGCTAGATTTTATTTCTTTAACTTATGCGAGTCAGATCTAAAAAATAAACATAAATATTAATACCATTGTGTCATCTATAATGTGTGTAACCTAAATCATAACAGTGCAGTAAGATCAAAGACAATTAAAATAAAAATTTCTTCTGCGGCATAATTTAGTTCTGGACATTCTAAGGAAGGTACATCTATACAGCTGAATTCACATTTTGTCAATACAGACCAATTTAACCTAAATGAACGGCTATCTCTTCGTCACAGTTATGGCCTGACGGGGTAAGGGTTCTGTACTGTATAATAAGCTTGGACTCTAATCTGCCTAGTTCTTTTAGTCTATTTCCACCTCGTACTGCTTTGACACAGTCCAAAACTACAAAACTCAACAGATTGGTGTTCTGTTCATGATGACTTTGGAAATGATGGGCTATAGGGTAAGCTTTGTCAGAGTTTTTTATAGCACGTAAATGCTCTAGAATCCGTATTTTAGCATTGTGGATAGTGCTCCCAATATAGGCTAAACCACAGGGACAAAATAACGCATACACTGCATACTCTGTGTTGCACGAAGTGTGCTTCTTAATCACATAAGGTTTACATTCTGAGGACAGAACACATTCTTTTTTATTCCTGCTGTTTTTACAAGCTTTGCAGCTTCTGCATGTATAAAAACCTTGGATTCCAGGAATCCCTGTCTTGGTTGTTTCTACAGCTCTACACAGGGTGTCTCTCAGAGATCTAGCTCTCTTATATGTGATTTGCGGGCTTAACCCTATGCAATCAGTCAGGTCTTTATCGGTTCCTAAAACAGGCCAAAATTTCTTCAGACATTTGCGCACCGCATGTGTTTGTTTGCTATACGTGGTTATGAATCTAACAGTTTGATTATCTTTACTCGCTACACTTTCTTCTTGTGTCTTATCAATGAGTAAAGATTGTCTGGAACATGTCGATACTTCTCTCAGTGCTTTATTGACTGTTCTTCTTGTGTACCCATGTTGCAAGAATCGTTCAGTCATAACTTTAGATTCTATTTCAAACTTTTCGGTTGTGCTTCAATTCCGGTTGGCTCTTAGGAGCTCTCCAAGTGGTATGCTTTGAATGAGTGCGTTTGAGTGGCAACTGTCCGCATGCAGGAGACTGTTTCCTGCAGTACTCTTTCTAAAAAGACAACTCTCAATTCTGCCGTTCTCAACACTCAATCTAAGATCAAGAAATTCTAATGTTGTTTGGGACCATTGTGATGTGAGGTGGAGATTGAAGCAATTAACATTAAGAGCTATAACAAATTCTTCAGCTTCTGCTTCAGTTCCTCCCCAAATACAGAAAATGTCATCTATATACCGGGCATACATTGGGACTTTGTCCTTGAACTGTGTCATTTTACTGACTACTTCCTCCTCCCAATACCCCATGTAGAGGCCTGCAAAAGATGGCGCAAAACAAGTCCCCATAGAAGTAGCAAGGGTTTGGTGAAAGATTTTGTTGTCAAAGAGGAAGTAGTTCTATTTGAGACAGATAGTGATCATCTCAAGTATCATTTCTGTGTCGGCGATGTAAGAGGCTGATCTGTTAGCTAAGAAGTGTCTGCAAGCTTCTACTCCTTTGTCCTGTGGAATACAGGTATATAGGCTAGACACATCCATTGTAAGCAAAGAGTACCCATCCATCCACTCAGTTCTTTCTAATTTACGCAGGAAGTCACTGAATGGTGTCTTTGACATATGAGGGGCATCAGCCGGGACGCTGCTACGAAGTCAGTGCAAGCCGGAGTCCAGGGTCGCCCCTGGACTCCGGCTCGCACTGACTTCGCAGCAGCGTCCCGGCTGATGCAGCGTGAGATTTTTCATTAAGACTGTGGCGGTCTGCCGCGTACTTTCCCCCGCCTACAGCCGCCTGAAAACAAGAATTGCATACAACGAACGCCTGGCTACATTGCAGCCACACAATTGAATCTTTAACCTCTTTGGCGACTTGTGGCTACGCTTTAAAATAATCTCACCAGGAGACACGTTCTCATATAGAACGCATGCAGACACCTTTTCCTCTTCTTTTAGAGCTAACACCTTGAAGCTTTGAAACACTCAGATTTTCTGTCTGGTCCTGATGAGAATCGGACAAAGGGTCCGGTTCGAAACGCGTCGACCTTGTTTGTTTAGCTTGGTGTCAAAAAACTTGTATATATTTGGATCTTTTTAATACTGTTTGATATTAAGTATTTTGAAAAACAGTCTCTCTTCTATAGTTTTGCGAATAGTTTATGGATTAAGTCATTGACCTTTTTGCTTTCCATGTTGTCTATTGTGCTATATGTCTGGTATATTGTGAGGTGATAGGAGTGTAAATAAGTCTGGAAAATGGTTGTTGTCTGAGTGAGGGTGAATATATGTCCCAACTGTCTATTGTATGGAGTGTCTGTCTTACCTTTAAAAACTCTCTTTGTCCAATTGTTTCTGTATACATATATATATGAAAAGTTCTTCATTTTGGTTGTGTTTTCTCAAAAAAGATTTCGCACAAAATAAATAAATAATGATGGATAAATTCCAAATATCTGGCTAATAATTGATTGTTTGTTAGCTTTGAACATAATTTGGTTTGTTTTTGAAACTGGTCTCAGTATTGGCATTCTCTTTGTTGATTCAAGCTTGTAAAAACAGCAGGAATAAAAAAGAATGTGTTCTGTCCTCAGAATGTAAACCTTATGTGATTAAGAAGCACACTTCGTGCAACACAGAGTATGCAGTGTATGCGTTATTTTGTCCCTGTGGTTTAGCCTATATTGGGAGCACTATCCACAAGGCTAAAATAGGGATTCTAGAGCATTTACGTGCTATAAAAACTCTGACAAAGCTTACCCCATCATTTCCAAAGTCATCACGAACAGAACACCAATCTGTTGAGTTTTGTAGTTTTGGACTGTGTCAAAGAGGTGGAAATAGACTAAAAGACCTACGCAGATTAGAGTCCAAGCTTATTATACAGTACAGAACCCTTACCCTGTCAGGCCATAACTGTGACGAAGAGCTAGCCGTTCATTTAGGGTAAATCGGTCTGTATTGACAAAATGTGAATTCAGCTGTATAGATGTACCTTCCTTAGGGAATGTCCAGACCTATGTTATGCCGCAGAAGAAATTGTTATTTTAATTGTCTTTGATCTTACTGCACTGTTATGATTTGGGTTACACACATTAAAGATGACACAATGGTATTATTATTTATGTTTATTTTTTAGATGTCACTTGCATAAGTTGAAGAAATGAAATCCAGCAAAGGAATTGTTGTGCATTAGGCCGCCAAGTTAATGTTAATAGGCTTTTGAGGTCTGTCTGGAAGTACTAGCCCATTGGGCTTTATCATAAACTACTGACTATGATGTTGTTTACCCGCCTGATAATCAAACACGCACTGTTAGCCCACATGGGCGTTGATTTAAAACACTGTTATTTGCTGTTTACATTCATCGAGGGGTGACTCGCTCTCAACGAGTCAGTAACAACCGATCTTGTGCCATTGTTAATTTTTTGCAACATTGTTGCAAGTCATACTTTATTGAGCACGTTCTACGCGAGCAAACATGAAGGTTTTTGATTAGTGGCAGCACAAAACGACAAAATGTGATTTATTTTGATGCTTTCACTTATGCTTGTATTTGTATTTTATTTATGTAACAGACTGAAACACTGTAACATTTAATTTGACGGAATTTGAGAGTCTATTGACAAGCAGCCTAGTCTGTTTTCACTCACTATGGTGTAAATGTGTCACATGATATATAAAGTGAAAAGCAGCGTAGGATCAAACACTTGTGAACAAGGGAGTGTTCCTGAAAAGCGTTGAGTGTATTCTTGCCAGACCCGTTTGCCCAATAAATCGAGGTTTGCTGTACTAAACTCTGGCCTCGTGTCCGTGTCTGCTGGTCTTTTGACATAGAAGAAAGGAGAACAGCCATGGTGTGTGTGTGTGTGTATATATATATATATATATATATATATATATATATATATATATATATATATATATATATATATATATATATATATGTCCAAAGATCGCCTCTGTGGGGTATCCCTCGTCAAGTGGGGGTGGCGCGCTGCCGGTGAGGCATCCGGTAATCAATATGCAGTCCAAAGCGGCGTTCCAAGCGTGCACTCAGGTACAAAAAATGATCCACACTTATACTGCAAGTCTGTCAAAAAGGTAGGGTTTATTCACGCCATAAGCCCTACGTGACGCGTTTCGCACTCCATGAGTGCTTGTTCACACAATGGTACTCAGAAAGTATGCCGTTTTTACCGTGTGTACAAATGTAAACATAAATGACGGACTAACAAACATAATGCTGTAACATGAAGCGCCATCTTGAAGTTAGTCAGGCATGATAACATTGTATACATCAAATACCAAGTATATACAGGTACTCGTAGACAATAGTGTCTCACATTGCTATTTGTCATCTAATACCTGTCGTAGCTAATTATTAACGTATTCCAGACAATTTGCATACGTCCCATATGTTGTTTTAAAGCATACAATATGCGCCACGTTTACAAAGGTAATAGTCTAGCATGGGACCGTGTGCATCATCCGTGTTTCCGTGTTGTGTGCTGGCTTTGATAGCTGTGATTAAAACTATTGTAAGCCGGCGTTTGTGGCAGGTCACGTGTCATAGTTCTCCAATCGAAGTCAATATTGACAGGTTGCTATGGTAGCTAGTACCGGCATTGAATTTCACTCTTGTAGGCGGTTGCCATGGCAGGGTAACACGCTGCAATCTGAAATAACAGATTGTTCTGTGCTGATACGTCATGTCAATGACTGCCCTTAGTGTATCAGTATTACATAGGAGTCTGTGTGCACTGAGAGCGAAGTGTCAGTATGTACCACAGCTCCACCCCACAATATGTTAAGGTCCCCTGGTTAGTGGGAGAGGGGTATGTGAATGTGTATCGGTAGTAACACAATATGTCATGTAAGGGTTACACGCTGCATCCTATCCCCTGGTTAGTGGGAGAAGGGTATGAGAATGTGTGTCAGTGTAGTACCCTGGATAGTGGGTCTGACTAAAGAATGCCAGTATACAAATTGTTATCCAATATATGTACCCGTATTACATTGTTATCAAAGACACACATGATGTAAAAAGGGGCAAGACTACGAGTACTTAGTTATAGATCAGCCAAGAAAAACCAGTGTTCCAAATTACCATTAAATACAAATGACATAGATCAAGGTGCACTGTGATTCAATACAAAATAACAAAATTAAAAGAGACATACTTGGAGCGGAGAATGGAGAAGGCCAACGTTGAAAGAAGTAGGGTGCAGATGTCGCAAGCCTGAGACAGAGTCCCTCCCTTTCAACCTGTTGGAGAAAGCATATAAAAGCGAATGTAACTATACACTTTACTTAGTGTTAACTAAAATCATTCACCATGTAAATGTACATTGTATTCCTCATCGAGGTTGTGTCCTTTCGGAAAACGGGTGCAGAGACCTATGATATGTCTCGACTCTAGTTGTCTTAATTTCAAAGCACGGTTGCCACCTCTCGCAGATAGGATCACCTGTTCAATAATATAGTATCTCAGAAGTTTAGCATTGGAAAAATGGTGACTCTCAAAATGACGAGCAATTGGATACTGTTTGTCCTTGTTCGTTATGGCTCTAGTGTGTTCAAGTATTCGTTGTTTTGCTATTTTCGTAGTGCTACCTACATACTTGAGGTCACATGGACATACCAATACGTAGATCACGAACATGGTAGTGCAAGTTAAAAATTGTTTGATAGTTTCCATCTTGTTGATGCTGGGATTCCAATATTCCTTTACCATCTGGCTGTTGGCACAAGCTTTGCAGTGACCGCAAGGAAAGAATCCAGGGAGATCAACCCCCCGTGCTGATCATGTTGTGCACCAAGAGATCACTCAAATTGCGGCCCCTGCGGTACGTAATACTGGGTCTAGAGTAAGCATGGGCGGAAAATCCGTTTCGCTCGCGGATTTTGCGGATTTTCGGTAAATTCGCAATCCGCAAGATTTGCGAATCTCCCGCAAAATCCGCAAATCCGCGAGCAGCGGATTTTGCTTGCACTGTTCGCGTGAGTTCGCGGCTTCCCAGTACAACTTCGCGCCCCGCGAATAAGTGCAAAATTGCAGAAATACGATCTTAGCAAAACTGAAACTACTTACCATGTTCAAAAGTTCAGGCTCATCATTAGTAGCCATTTCCTGTAGTGCTTCCTGAGGGGCCCCTCCAGAGTTCAGTTGCCAGTTGCAACTATTATGTGACCCTGCTCTGAACCTCAGAATAGTTACACATATGCCACAAAGGTCCTGAATTACAGCTAAGGGAGACAAGCAGGAGTCAGGCTGGAAGTTCAAATCCATTAATCAGCCCCTAATTCATTATTGTCAGTTGGGGCAGGGCAGGTGTTGTAACTAATTTTGCAACAAAGGAAAGCACTTAGCAAGTGCAAAAGATCACTAATTAGGAAGCACTAAGGAAGCAGGTGCCAGCTAAAAAAATATTCTGTGACACATTAATCAGCCCCAAATTAATTCAGGTCACTCGAGGCAGGGAAGGTGTTCTTGCGTTGCCACAATAATGTACACTGACTGGACAACCAGAGGGTGCTGTGATGAAACAGAGGGTGGCATGGGTGGGCCAGAGGGTGGCATGAGTAGTCAGAGAGTGGCAGTGGTGACAGAGAGTGGCAGTGATGAAGAAGAGTGTCCCAAACAGGCTGGACACGTAGAAACAACAAGTTCGCGAAACTTGCGACCCGACAGGTAAGTTCGCAATTTGCGACATTGTACAAAACCCTTGCGAACTGGCAGAAACCCGCGCAAACACAAAAAAAAAAATCCGCAAATTCGCGAGAATTCGTGGATTTTGCGGATTGCGAGTTCGCAAATCCGCAAAATTTGCGAACGCGAGATTCGCAAAATTCGCCCATGCTTAGTCTAGAGGGGATGGTACTTCCTATTAGAGGGTCATTCTTTAGTATATCCCAGTTTTTTGTGATACTTTTCTTCGTCTGTTTGTAGTTGCCATTGTAATTGAGGATGACATGGGTGACATTATCATCCTTCATTATGTCATCATCTTTCCATGGGTTGTTGAGTAGGTCCTTACGTTCTACTAGTTTCACTCTGTTGATGGCTCGTTTGATAACCCATTTAGGGTATCCTCTGACTGTGAACCTTTCCACCATTGTTGTTTCTTCCCTCACATAGTCATCAATGGTGCTGCAGTTGCGTTTCGCCCTGAGCAGCTCCCCATAAGGGATACTCCACTTAAGGGGTTCAGGGTGGCTGCTCAGTGCGTGCAGTAAGGTGTTACCTGCTGTTGCTTTCCGAAACAATACAGTTTTCAGTTTATTATCCTGAACTTTCACCTTGGTGTCCAAATATTCAATCTCCGTGTTACTGATATTGCTTGTGAGAGTGATATTGTTACTGTTTGTATTCAGTTTGGAGATGAATTTAGTAGCCATATCTTTACTGCCCTTCCAGATAAGAAAGATATCGTCTATGTATCTTAGCCACATAGTCACCTTTTGAAAGTCTTCTTGCAGATCTAGTCTGTGTCTGATGTCCACCTCCCATGCGCCCAAGAACAGGTTGGCAAAGCTCGGGGCAAAGCATGTGCCCATCGCTGTGCCATGCATTTGGACATAGATGTCATCATTGAACAGAAAAAAGTTGTTAACTAGGCAGTGCCTCATCATGTCCAATATCATAGTAGTGTGTCCAAGGTACTTAATGTTGCGAGTTTTCAAATATCTGGCGCATGCCTCAATCCCTTGTGTGTGTTCTATTGAGGTATATAGTGAGCTAACATCAAGAGTTATGAGCAGTTGATTGCTTTCCCACTTGACGTCCTTGATTTTATCAAGGAAGTCTTTGGTGTCATATAGACAATCTGATGGCTTTGGACGAGATTAACAATGAAATGGATGAGCATGAGATAAGCCTGGAAGCCAAGCGTATCTTGGAAGCACTTGAGATACAACACGATAGCAATACCAGAAGTAACTTTAAACCCCAATCCACCTTTACCCCCAAATTGTACCATGACAATATTGACACTTTCCAAGAAATAGTGGGCAAGGAACTTCTCCAATACAGGAGCCAGAATTGGCCGAGAAAAATGAAAAGTTTTAAACACAATTTAACGTCAGCGGAAAAATCAGCTATGAAAGAACTAGCAGAGGACAACAGTATTGTCATCCGCCCTGCAGACAAGGGCGGCAATATTGCAATCCTGCCTAAAGCCATGTACATAGGGGAAGCATTGAGACAACTGAAGGATGCAAAAACCTACAAAAAGAGCAACAGAGTGGAATACAATTTGAGTATTACCACAATCTGGGACAAACTCACAGATTGGAAGGATAAAGGATGGATTGAGTGGGAGGAATATTGCTATCTCAAACGGGACTATCCCGTCCTTCCTATATTATATTTACTTCCAAAGGTACACAAATGCAAACATAATCCCCCGGGCAGACCCATCATCTCGTCCAGAGGAAGCGTTCTGGAAAATATCTCCAGATACGTGGACTATTTTTTGCAGGAATATGTCAGGACCTTACCCACATATGTACGTGACACCAAAGACTTCCTTGATAAAATCAAGGACGTCAAGTGGGAAAGCAATCAACTGCTCATAACTCTTGATGTTAGCTCACTATATACCTCAATAGAACACACACAAGGGATTGAAGCATGCGCCAGATATTTGAAAACTCGCAACATTAAGTACCTTGGACACACTACTATGATATTGGACATGATGAGGCACTGCCTAGTTAACAACTTTTTTCTGTTCAATGATGACATCTATGTCCAAATGCATGGCACAGCGATGGGCACATGCTTTGCCCCAAGCTTTGTCAACCTGTTCATGGGCGCATGGGAGGCGGACATCAGATACAGACTAGATCTGCAAGAAGACTTTCAAAAGGTGACTATGTGGCTAAGATACATAGACCATATCTTTCTTATCTGGAAGGGCAGTAAAGATATGGCTACTAAATTCATCTCCAAACGGAATACCAACAGTAACAATATCACTCTCACAAGCAATATCAGTAACACGGAGATTGAATATTTGGACACCAAGGTGAAAGTTCAGGATAATAAACTGAAAACTGTATTGTTTCGGAAAGCAACAGCAGGTAACACCTTACTGCACGCACTGAGCAGCCATCCTGAACCCCTTAAGTGGAGTATCCCTTATGGGGAGCTGCTCAGGGCGAAACGCAACTGCAGCACCATTCATGACTATGTGAGGGAAGAAACCACAATGGTGGAAAGGTTCACAGTCAGAGGATACCCTAAATGGGTTATCAAACGAGCCATCAACAGAGTGAAACTAGTAGAACGTAAGGACCTACTCATCAACCCAAGGAAAGATGATGACATAATGGAGGATGATAATGTCACCCGTGTCATCCTCAATTACAATGGCAACTACAAACAGACGAAGAAAAGTATCACAAAAAACTGGGATATACTAAAGAATGACCCTATAATAGGAAGTACCATCCCTCTAGACCCAGTATTACGTACCGCAGGGGCCACAATTTGAGTGATCTCTTGGTGCACAACATGATCAGCGACAACACACCACGGGGGGTTGATCTCCCTGGATTCTTTGCTTGCGGTCACTGCAAAGCTTGTGCCAACAGCCAGATGGTAAAGGAATATTGGAATCCCAGCATCAACAAGATGGAAACTATCAAACAATTTTTAACTTGCACTACCATGTTCGTGATCTACGTATTGGTATGTCCATGTGACCTCAAGTATGTAGGTAGCACTACGAAAATGGCAAAACAACGAATACTTGAACACACTAGAGCCATAACGAACAAGGACAAACAGTATCCAATTGCTCGTCATGTTGAGAGTCACCATTTTTCCAATGCTAAACTTCTGAGATACTATATTATTGAACAGGTGATCCTATCTGCGAGAGGTGGCTACCGTGCTTTGAAACTAAGACAACGAGAGTCGAGACATATCATAGGTCTCTGCACCCGTTTTCCGAAAGGACACAACCTCGATGAGGAATACAATGTACATTTACATGGTGAATGATTGTAGTTAACACTAAGTAAAGTGTATAGTTACATTCGCTTTTATATGCTTTCTCCAACAGGTTGAAAGGGAGGGACTCTGTCTCAGGCTTGCGACATCTGCACCCTACTCCTTTCAACGTTGGCCTTCTCCATTCTTCGCTCCAAGTATGTCTCTTTTAATTTTGTTATTTTGTATCGAATCACAGTGCACCTTGATCTATGTCATTTGCATTTAATGGTAATTTGGAACACGGGTTTTTCTTGGCTGATCTATAACTAAGTACTTGTAGTCTTGCCCCTTTTTACATCATGTGTGTCTTTGATAACAATGTAATACGGGTACATATATTGGATAACAATTTGTATACTGGCATTCTTTAGTCAGACCCACTATCCAGGGTACTACACTGACACACATTCTCATACCCTTCTCCCACTAACCAGGGGATAGGATGCAGCGTGTAACCCTGCCATGACATAATGTGTTACTACCAATACACATTCACATACCCCTCTCCCACTAACCAGGGGACCTTAACATATTGTGGGGTGGAGCTGTGGTACATACTGCCACTTCGCTCTCAGTGCACACAGACTCCTATGTAATACTGATACACCAAGGGCAGTCATTGACATGACGTATCAGCACAGAACAATCTGTTATTTCAGATTGCAGCGTGTTACCCTGCCATGGCAACCGCCTACGAGAGTGAAATTCAATGCCGGTACTAGCTACCATAGCAACCGGTCAATATTGACTCCGATTGGAGAACTATGACACGTGACCTGCCACAAACGCCGGCTTACAATAGTTTTAATCACAGCTATCACAGCCAGCACACAACACGGAAACACGGATGATGCACACGGTCTCCATGCTAGACTATTACCTTTGTAAACGTGGCGCATATTGTATGCTTTTAAACAACATATGGGACGTATGCAAATTGTCTGGAATACGTTAATAATTAGCTACGACAGGTATTAGATGACAAATAGCAATGTGAGACACTATTGTCTACGAGTACCTGTATATACTTGGTATTTGATGTATACAATGTTATCATGCCTGACTAACTTCAAGATGGCGCTTCATGTTACAGTATTATGTTTGTTAGTCCGTCGTTTATGTTTACATTTGTACACACGGTAAAAACGGCATACTTTCTGAGTACCATTGTGTGAACAAGCACTCATGGAGTGCGAAACGCGTCACGTAGGGCTTATGGCGTGAATAAACCCTACCTTTTTGACAGACTTGCAGTATAAGTGTGGATCATTTTTTGTACCTGAGTGCACGCTTGGAACGCCGCTTTGGACTGCATATATATATATATTGTCAATTGTCAATTCTGACCCCAATTATCCAGTGGCACGCCATTTCAAGCTGGTGCACAATAACAATCTTAATGACCTGCAATACTATGTTATTGACGCAGTCCCCCCGAACAAAAGGGGTGGTGATAGAGAGAAAAGACTCATACAATTGGAAAGTCAATACATTTTGAGGTTAAACAGTAAGATCCCTAATGGCCTGAACATGGGAGAAGATCTTAACAACTTTTTGTAAATATTTTATTCCATCATATGCATGACTTTTTTATAATGGATTTTATACCTATTTATATGGTTTTAATCTATTTATTCATGTTGAGGATGATCTATGAAGATTTACATCGTTTACTCTGATAATCAATTTATTGATAATATTGATTTCTATACTTCTTACCTATAATCCAGCTGTATTACTATGAAATTAAGGTATGCCCTTTTTCTTGCTGCTATATATGAATCCAATAAGATGTGATTGCCTTTTTCTCCCCCCTATTTAGATATATGCACTGCCGCATTTTTGCACTTTTTGGCACTTTGCACTTTATCACTAAAATCCTATTCTGCTCCAGGTTTTTACCGGGATTAATCATGTTTGCTCCCAATTTTTGGGATTATGCACCCTGCACTTTTCTTTGTTGCACTATAATTCTATTAGTGGTTTTGACATCTATTTACTGGTTATATAACATGTCCCACTGACACAGATTTATATTGTTCAGTAACAATATGCATTTTTATATTGTGGTCATCCATTGGGCACTTGCCCTTTATGCTTTCAACAGATTAAATTTTTTAAATTGTTAGAATTGTATAGTGGTTTCAATATTGTTGCATTTATGCACTTAATTGCACTGTACATTGCAATTGGATTGTCCGCTTTATATACTGAAGGATATTTCCTTTATGTCTATTATTGTGTGGGAGGAGTTCCGTTTATCTACCAGTATTTAACCACTCATGTCTCTGGGTCTTGTCATGTGATCAAGTCCGGGTTCCCCGGACGAAACGCGTCATGCTGCCATCCCCATTGATGGAATAAAGCACATTATTTATTTCTAAAATCCTTGGTTTGTGGTCTGTACCTGGCTGTGTCCGTTTGCTGTTTCGGCGCTTCAGGATCGTGGATTCTTTATATATATATATATATATATATATATATATCCACTCGATCCGCTCGCTCGACGAAGGGACGACAAGCCAAACCAGCCAGGTACGATCAAAGTTTCTTTATTGGGCACAAAAACAGACGCGTTTCGAGCTCACGGGCTCTTGGTCACACAGTAAAACTACAGCGTGATTGACTCCTTGATAATGCAATGTATGCCTCGAACTACGAGTCTGTTATTCATGTCTATCACGCTGTAGTTTTACTGTCACGTGATTGGGGTTTGTTTGCACAGCGTTTATAATGGCCGCTATGAAACATGAACCTTCGGTGATCAAGCCTGCAGGTCAGGCGAAACGCGTCTGAAGGGCTGACTTCAATAAAAATTTTGGCCAGCACATGGTGTTGTCAAGCATTGCGATTTGCTGCGTGTTTGGAGCATTAATATATATATTCGATGCCCCTCCTATGTAGAGAAGCAAGAGGCCACACGGGGGAATGTTGATGGAAGAATTTTATTGGACACTGGGTATGATACATGATGTATTTCAGCGACCATTCGCCTAGTCAGATGCCTCCATAAACCCAGAACCAGTCCACCTCCACCTTTGAATCTCCTCCCGCTCTCCTACTGGTTGGAGAGCAGCGCCCCACAGCTGTTTTTTTGCACGCCTACTGTAGTCCGTTGGTCTTGACTACAGTACCCAGAATGCACCATTATATGAAGGCAATGCGTGGGGGAAACAACGTGACTGTCAATGTCCACGGGGCAAGGTGAGTATTGTTGTAATGGCTGGCCCCGTTTAGAGATGGTGTCCTTTGACTTCCTCGATTCCCCACTGACGTTCCAGCACCTCTTCAGGAACATAACATATATATATATATATATATATATATATATATATATATATATATATATATATATATATATATACATATACATATATATATATATATATGAACGTAATCTTCAAACCTCCACACACAAGCGGCGAAAGAAGAGGCAGACCCCACGTTATCCGGGCAAGTTGTTTTATTCAGTGCCTTTCAAAAATGCAACGTTTCGAGTACTGGCGTACTCTTGTTCACATATATATGTGGAAAATTGATACGGTTTGGTAAACATTATCTGCGCCATCTTGCCTTTTCCCTCGATGCCACACTTTTTCGTGCACACCCGCCATTTTAGGTGCCTTGGCCAGAACCACACTCTGCGCGCTACCGACCCCTAGCACGGCTCTTCTCCCTCACAAGCACATCCCCCCCGCCTGCTGACAGCCCCCGCTCTCACATGCCTTGGGTCATAAACCTCTCTTCCATGCAGCTCTGCCTCGGAACCCCATCCTGTTCCCAGCGCAACACTTCCCTCCATCCCTTTCATGGTCCCGGATCCCTTGATGACACCCCTCTTTCCTTTGTGCCCGTTGGTATGTCCATGTGACCTCAAGTATGTAGGTAGCACTACGAAAATGGCAAAACAACGAATACTTGAACACACTAGAGCCATAACGAACAAGGACAAACAGTATCCAATTGCTCGTCATGTTGAGCGTCACCATTTTTCCAATGCTAAACTTCTGAGATACTATATTATTGAACAGGTGATCCTATCTGCGAGAGGTGGCTACCGTGCTTTGAAACTAAGACAACGAGAGTCGAGACATATCATAGGTCTCTGCACCCGTTTTCCGAAAGGACACAACCTCGATGAGGAATACAATGTACATTTACATGGTGAATGATTGTAGTTAACACTAAGTAAAGTGTATAGTTACATTCGCTTTTATATGCTTTCTCCAACAGGTTGAAAGGGAGGGACTCTGTCTCAGGCTTGCGACATCTGCACCCTACTCCTTTCAACGTTGGCCTTCTCCATTCTTCGCTCCAAGTATGTCTCTTTTAATTTTGTTATTTTGTATCGAATCACAGTGCACCTTGATCTATGTCATTTGCATTTAATGGTAATTTGGAACACGGGTTTTTCTTGGCTGATCTATAACTAAGTACTTGTAGTCTTGCCCCTTTTTACATCATGTGTGTCTTTGATAACAATGTAATACAGGTACATATATTGGATAACAATTTGTATACTGGCATTCTTTAGTCAGACCCACTATCCAGGGTACTACACTGACACACATTCTCATACCCTTCTCCCACTAACCAGGGGATAGGATGCAGCGTGTAACCCTGCCATGACATAATGTGTTACTACCAATACACATTCACATACCCCTCTCCCACTAACCAGGGGACCTTAACATATTGTGGGGTGGAGCTGTGGTACATACTGACACTTCGCTCTCAGTGCACACAGACTCCTATGTAATACTGATACACCAAGGGCAGTCATTGACATGACGTATCAGCACAGAACAATCTATTATTTCAGATTGCAGCGTGTTACCCTGCCATGGCAACCGCCTACGAGAGTGAAATTCAATGCCGGTACTAGCTACCATAGCAACCGGTCAATATTGACTCCGATTGGAGAACTATGACACGTGACCTGCCACAAACGCCGGCTTACAATAGTTTTAATCACAGCTATCACAGCCAGCACACAACACGGAAACACGGATGATGCACACGGTCTCCATGCTAGACTATTACCTTTGTAAACGTGGCGCATATTGTATGCTTTTAAACAACATATGGGACGTATGCAAATTGTCTGGAATACGTTAATAATTAGCTACGACAGGTATTAGATGACAAATAGCAATGTGAGACACTATTGTCTACGAGTACCTGTATATACTTGGTATTTGATGTATACAATGTTATCATGCCTGACTAACTTCAAGATGGCGCTTCATGTTACAGTATTATGTTTGTTAGTCCGTCGTTTATGTTTACATTTGTACACACGGTAAAAACGGCATACTTTCTGAGTACCATTGTGTGAACAAGCACTCATGGAGTGCGACACGCGTCACGTAGGGCTTATGGCGTGAATAAACCCTACCTTTTTGACAGACTTGCAGTATAAGTGTGGATCATTTTTTGTACCTGAGTGCACGCTTGGAACGCCGCTTTGGACTGCATATATATATATATTGTCAATTGTCAATTCTGACCCCAATTATCCAGTGGCACGCCATTTCAAGCTGGTGCACAATAACAATCTTAATGACCTGCAATACTATGTTATTGACGCAGTCCCCCCGAACAAAAGGGGTGGTGACAGAGAGAAAAGACTCATACAATTGGAAAGTCAATACATTTTGAGGTTAAACAGTAAGATCCCTAATGGCCTGAACATGGGAGAAGATCTTAACAACTTTTTGTAAATATTTTATTCCATCATATGCATGACTTTTTTATAATGGATTTTATACCTATTTATATGGTTTTAATCTATTTATTCATGTTGAGGATGATCTATGAAGATTTACATCGTTTACTCTGATAATCAATTTATTGATAATATTGATTTCTATACTTCTTACCTATAATCCAGCTGTATTACTATGAAATTAAGGTATGCCCTTTTTCTTGCTGCTATATATGAATCCAATAAGATGTGATTGCCTTTTTCTCCCCCCTATTTAGATATATGCACTGCCGCATTTTTGCACTTTTTGGCACTTTGCACTTTATCACTAAAATCCTATTCTGCTCCAGGTTTTTACCGGGATTAATCATGTTTGCTCCCAATTTTTGGGATTATGCACCCTGCACTTTTCTTTGTTGCACTATAATTCTATTAGTGGTTTTGACATCTATTTACTGGTTATATAACATGTCCCACTGACACAGATTTATATTGTTCAGTAACAATATGCATTTTTATATTGTGGTCATCCATTGGGCACTTGCCCTTTATGCTTTCAACAGATTCAAGTTTTTTAAATTGTTAGAATTGTATAGTGGTTTCAATATTGTTGCATTTATGCACTTAATTGCACTGTACATTGCAATTGGATTGTCCGCTTTATATACTGAAGGATATTTCCTTTATGTCTATTATTGTGTGGGAGGAGTTCCGTTTATCTACCAGTATTTAACCACTCATGTCTCTGGGTCTTGTCATGTGATCAAGTCCGGGTTCCCCGGACGAAACGCGTCATGCTGCCATCCCCATTGATGGAATAAAGCACATTATTTATTTCTAAAATCCTTGGTTTGTGGTCTGTACCTGGCTGTGTCCGTTTGCTGTTTCGGCGCTTCAGGATCGTGGATTCTTATATATATATATATATATATATATATATATATATCCACTCGATCCGCTCGCTCGACGAAGGGACGACAAGCCAAACCAGCCAGGTACGATCAAAGTTTCTTTATTGGGCACAAAAACAGACGCGTTTCGAGCTCACGGGCTCTTGGTCACACAGTAAAACTACAGCGTGATTGACTCCTTGATAATGCAATGTATGCCTCGAACTACGAGTCTGTTATTCATGTCTATCACGCTGTAGTTTTACTGTCACGTGATTGGGGTTTGTTTGCACAGCGTTTATAATGGCCGCTATGAAACATGAACCTTCGGTGATCAAGCCTGCAGGTCAGGCGAAACGCGTCTGAAGGGCTGACTTCAATAAAAATTTTGGCCAGCACATGGTGTTGTCAAGCATTGCGTTTTGCTGCGTGTTTGGAGCATTAATATATATATTCGATGCCCCTCCTATGTAGAGAAGCAAGAGGCCACACGGGGGAATGTTGATGGAAGAATTTTATTGGACACTGGGTATGATACATGATGTATTTCAGCGACCATTCGCCTAGTCAGATGCCTCCATAAACCCAGAACCAGTCCACCTCCACCTTTGAATCTCCTCCCGCTCTCCTACTGGTTGGAGAGCAGCGCCCCACAGCTGTTTTTTTGCACGCCTACTGTAGTCCGTTGGTATTGACTACAGTACCCAGAATGCACCATTATGGGAAGGCAATGCGTGGGGGAAACAACGTGACTGTCAATGTCCACGGGGAAAGGTGAGTATTGTTGTAATGGCTGGCCCCGTTTAGAGATGGTGTCCTTTGACTTCCTCGATTCCCCACTGACGTTCCAGCACCTCTTCAGGAACATAATATATATATATATATATATATATATATATATATATATATATATATGAACGTAATCTTCAAACCTCCACACACGAGCGGCGAAAGAAGAGGCAGACCTCACGTTATCCGGGCAAGTTGTTTTATTCAGTGCCTTTCAAAAATGCAACGTTTCGAGTACTGGCGTACTCTTGTTCACATATATATGTGGAAAATTGATACGGTTTGGTAAACATTATCTGCGCCATCTTGCCTTTTCCCTCGATGCCACACTTTTTCGTGCACACCCGCCATTTTAGGTGCCTTGGCCAGAACCACACTCTGCGCGCTACCGACCCCTAGCACGGCTCTTCTCCCTCACAAGCACATCCCCCCGCCTGCTGACAGCCCCCGCTCTCACATGCCTTGGGTCATAAACCTCTCTTCCACGCAGCTCTGCCTCGGAACCCCATCCTGTTCCCAGCGCGACACTTCCCTCCATCCCTTTCATGGTCCCGGATCCCTTGATAACACCCCTCTTTCCTTTGTGCCCGTTTGTCTCACTCGTTCCCAAGCCGCCACCTGGCCCTGCGGATACTGTCATTACCCCCTTCCTCCTGTACAGTAGGAAACCCCCCATCAAAGGATCCTTGAGCTGATCAAAGCCCCCACCCCATGAGATCCGATCAACCTCACACATTCCGTGAATCGGCGGAATGTCCAGCTGCGCAATAATTATCATCTGTTGTGACCAGGGTGGGGACTTCAACTGTAAATGTGTGTGGGAACGGGCCTGAAGCGGGGATTCCGAGGATGTCTTTCCGTACATCAAAGGGTTGACAGAGATGTGTTTTATGCAATAAAGTAATAAACTCATGTATAAGAGGCCAGGCTGAGGTTCCGTGACGATTTGAACCCGTGTTTTCAATATTGTCGGAAATACATAATATTGGTATCAGCGAACCGCAAATGATCCATTTAGCATATCCTGGTGTTTTCGCTATGCTACGAGCAAGAGTACTCCTGTAAACAAACACATTTCTGATTTACCCATGGCATCCATCTTAGATCATGGCGGCCATTTTGTGTTTCTTGCCCTCACATACGCAATAACCTCTGATCACTTCATTTCGATTAAGGACACGTAGCCTTAGCCGGAGATTCACCTCTTTCATGACACGTGCACCTTAAACCAGAACACGCTGTAGCTGCATGACTCGACAAAGGCTGCCTCCTCTGCCCGAGGCCAGCCCTACTGAACTGGTTCTCGTGTCCATTGTCCCGATCATGATTAGGCGGCCGAAGCCGGTAGCCTTGCCCATTTACAACCCACAAACATCTCTTATCCCGCTTTTCTATCTTCCACACCTGGCTCCGTTCCTTTCTTTCTGAATCTTTATTAGGGGGAGGCAACGAAATTTACGATGAGGCGGTCCGGCTCTTGAATGCAATATTGACAAGGGATTGTGATGAACTAGTGGGAACCCCTCTTCGTAATGTTGGCATCAGATATTATCGACGGTTCCTGTGTAACGCCAAATATTTATTGTTTTAGACACAAAGGTTTTGAGAATGTATTGCATGTAAAGAATTTGCCCCCAGCTTAAAATTTAGTATATAAGGAGCAACCCTCTTTGTACAAATCGAACAGGCTCCTAGATTCTGCCCGTGTGTGGTTTCTGTGACTTCTGTGTCCCTGCAGTAATAAACCTTTGGTCTTTGACGCCACCATCGAGAAGCCCGTGTTTCTGTTTATTTGTGCACCAAGGCAGGTGGAACTCCGGGGTCTTTGGGTGTTGTTCCCTGACACCTCTGGACGGAACCAAAAAGTCCAGAACTCTAATTGGCGCCCAACGTGGGGCCACGTCATTCGGTACCGGTCCAAAAGCCTGAAGAGTTCGAGAAGCTTCGTGTGAAGATTCCTGAGGGAGGCGCCCCACTTCATCGATCCCGGCATATCGCAAAAGTGGCCCGAAGTTCTCTTCCACGAGGGTTCCCGTTCAGAACGCCTGCAGTGGGCCGTTGCCTTGACCGTCGCCCTGTCTTGGACCCGAGGTGCAGTCCTTAGTACGGCGAAACGTGACGGGTTTCTCCTTGGTGACGTCTTCAGTGCCTCAGTTAAGTATTTAGTGGTTGCTAGTTGGTTACTTCGTGAGGGTTGTTAAAATCCTTTTTGGTCCTTGGTTTGGTTTGGTTTCGTAAGATTATCACTGGTTGTTCTGGTTACGATAATCTATTTGGTTTAGTTTGGGTATCGATACATCAGTTCGTTTTTGGTAGGCCTAAGTTCTTGGTTCAGGTGCACATATCTGTTTTGTGTTTTGTATTGTTCTGTGTTCCGGATTGCAAAATGGTAAGTCGGAGAAATTGTATGTTGTCGTGCTTTGGTTGCAACAATGATTCACGATTGGAGGACTCATGTCTGGTTCCTCCGATTGGGACTCCCTTATATGACTTGTACTGTAAACATGGTGTGGGTCCTATATCTTATAATGAGGTGTGGGTCCGATACACTGAGAAGGATGGTGTCCTAAGTTGGCCACTACATGGTAGTTTTGAACCCGAAATCCTTGATAATTTAGAAGCGAAATTGTTTAGGAAGAAAGCCCGGCCGGCAATGTTTGATTCTTTCCGTTACTGGCGAAAAGAATCCAAACAGAGAGAGATTAAGAGATTGAAGAAGGAACAGAAAGAGCAAGAAGAGTTGACTCTAGAGCAAGCGGTTAAACAGCTGCAAGTCAACGAATCAGAGAAGGCCATAGAGGTGGCCATTAGAGAGCATAATTTAGCGATTGACAAGTGCTATCCTGCCTTGCCATCGAAAACAGCTAAGATACTGGAGGACCCCGAAAACGATCCTCTGTTGTCTTATTTGTTACAGTCACCTCCACCGTATGCACAGGGTATTGTGGCTCCACCTGTACCGAATGTTCAGTTGCCGGTTGCTGGACAACCTGGTATTCCTGCTCCTGCTCCTCAGAATCAAGCTCCTGTACCTCCTGTGATCAATATAAATGTTCCTACGGCACCTCCTCCTCCTGGATTGCCGACTTCTATACCTGTATCTGTTTCGCTCACACCTACTGTTCCACAAACTATTTTCCTCGATACTCCTACTGTCCCGCTATCTGTCCCTACTTCTACTGTGTTCTCTGCGTCCGCTAGTGTGTTGACTCCACTTTCTGTTCGTCGAAGAATCACTGATTCTGTTTCTAACATTCTGTCTCCCTTCTATAAGACTTTAATTAAGACTCCTACTTCTGACTCTGTACAGAGACGTAGTCAGCTTCCAAGCACTGAGGAACGGGGAATTTTAGATTCCACGGCTCTCAGATGGATTTCGAAGAGTAGGAGATATAGTACGAGAGATGTGCTAGATACATTTATGCAATGGAAGGAGCCAACGCAACGGTATGTCTTTGATGAGATGTGCTCGCTTTTACGTGAGGAAGTAGAAGAAGATGATGTTGAATCGAATTTAGAAGACTTAATTAAGGTTCAGAAAGAGTTTGCTGCAGGAATGATAGTAGGTCAAAATATAGAAGAAGCGATGGAACTGATTTTAAGTTATAGGAGTGATCCATCACTTCATTCACCAAGAGATTTAGAGAAAAGTAAGATGAAGCTAAGTCGCCAATATCCAATGAGGGAGGTTCCTCCAATTTGGCGCGAAGCTGTGGAAGCTGATAATGCCAATGGTATTGTAGCTGCTCCGGCCCAATTCCAGAGAGTGTGGATACACATTCCATGGAAACGAGCCGAAGTGCTAGCAGTGAAACAGGCCTTGCCAGACCCGCGTAAAAATCCTGCCGGATACTATAAGGAACTAACACAAACAGTTGAGGCTTGTATAATGAACTTAGCGGACATTGACATGTTATTTGGCAATGTAGTTCCGCAACCAATTTGGGCTAAAATTCGTAAAGAGAATCATCCAGTTGCCCTAGGTGGTGATTGGGCAGCTATCATTGCAGCGGATGGTCAGCAAATAGGTGGTGCCAAACCTGAACCTCTAATTGCTAATCTTCCAGGTAGGATAATCGACTTAATGAAGACTCTGATGCCCGCATTGCGTGTTAATTGGGACAAGTTGTCCGCATGCAGGCAGAAGAAAGACGAAAGTGTCTCCGACTTTTTCACGAGGTTCGAAGAGACTTTTGTAGATCACAGTGGTCAGGATATGACTACAGAAGGAGGACAGAGACTGTTTGTCGATAAATTCGTGCATAATTTGTTACCTGAGTTATGCAATAAATTAAAGGATTCAGAGAGTGCGTGGGCTGTCTCTACAACTGCGCAAATACTTGCAACTGCACAGTATTATGAAAATAGGGATAAAGAGGAGAAAGAGAAATCAGATAAGAAAACAAAAGACTTAAAAACTAAAGTTCTCTTGCAACAGGCGTATCCGCCTCGTGCAAATCAGAATAATACGCAACAGGGTTCATATCAAAGAACAGATTATAACTCAACTAGGCCTCAATATCAGTGGAATCAGTGTGCGTACTGTAAGAAAGAGGGTCACTACAAAAATGAGTGTCCAGTCTTAGCGCAAAATAACGCAGCAGCAGCTCAGAGAGGTCGTGGTGGTTTTGTGCAAAATTCTAGAGGTCGAGTGCGAGGTGCTATGCCTCCACAGACGAATGATCGCCCTTCTAATCACTTTGATCAACGAAATGGACAGTCTGCTCAGCAAAATAGATCTCAACAATATCTTGTTGAGGACTATTGTGAAGTGGATGAGGGATTTCAGCAAAATGGGTACTAGGACAGCCATGGACAGAGAGAGGGAGTAGTATCAGTTCCAGTGGATCAGAGTGGGCCTTATGTCGCAGTAGCAACATCAGGTGTAGTCGAACCGTTTCTGTTGGATACTGGTGCAGCAAAAAGTTCTATCATTCATGCGAAACTCCCTGGCGCACCTTTGTCCGGCTCAACAAATGTTTCTGTAGGTTTTTCAGGCGCCCCTGTTTACAACCCCATATCTGGTCCTTTGTCTATTTCTGTTGGACCGTGTCAATTGAAAGCACCCCTAATTTTGACGACAGGTTGTAATGAAAATCTGCTTGGTTTAGACTTATTAAAACGCCTATATGCGACGTTATACTGTTCTCCGGAAGGAGTACAGCTTACATTGGGCAAAAGAATCACCTCTCCGATGTACTTGTCAATGGATGCACTCCCGCCAGAGCTGTGTTCACTCCCTGATACTCTTTGGGCGACTGGTCCTAACGATGTAGGCCTTTTAGAGATACCACCATATGTAGTCACTTTGAAAGCAAATGTAAAATTTCCACGAATTCCTCAATATAAAATATCTAGTGAAGGTGAACGAGCACTTTTATTGATTGTACAAGATTTAATTAAGAAAGGTGTGGTTGAAGAAACTAGAGGAAATGTCTGTAACAGTCCTGTATTACCGATTTTGAAACGAACTGATCCTACAAAGCCTCCAGTGTATAGGTTTGTCATCGACCTCAGAGAAGTTAATAGGATTGTGGTCCCGCAGTTTCCTGTAGTTCCAGACATTACTGCCTTGTTAACATTGATTCCTGCTACAGCCACATGGTTTTCAGTCATCGACTTGAAGAATGCCTTTTTCAGCATTCCGATAGCCGAAGAAAGCAGGGATATTTTCGGCTTCTGTCTAGGAGGTCGAAGTTTCAGATTTAAACGCGCTCCACAAGGCTATTGTGAGAGCCCATCTATTTACAGTCAAGCACTAAAAAGTCAGTTAGATTCCTTTGTCCTTCCTCCAGGCTCTGCTCTAGTGCAGTATGTAGACGATCTTCTAGTGGCTGCTGATGACAAGGAAACTTGCAAAGCAGCTACGATTTCGTTATTGCATCATTTGTCTAATTTGAATCATAAGGTATCACCTTCGAAAATGCAATACTGCTGCCAAGAAGTGACCTACCTAGGTCATCTCTTGTCAAAGGAGGGAAGGAAGTTGACCCCAGAGAGAATAAAAGCAATTATGCAGATGAGTGTTCCCCGCACACAGAGAGAAGTGCGTGCCTTTTTAGGTATTACCTCTTACTGTAGGCAGTGGATCCCAAATTTTTCTCTTTTAGCAAAACCATTGGTAGCTTTGACTGGGAAAAATGTTCCGAGTCCGGTGCCATGGTCTGATGAATGTCAGGAGAGCTTTTCTGAGTTACGAAAAGCATTGTGTTCAGCTCCTGTATTGGGTACACCCGATTACAGTAAGCCATTCACACTCTATGTTCACGAGAGAGAAGGTTGCGCGTTGAGTGTTCTGACACAGACATTTGGTGATAAACAACGCCCTTGTGCGTATTTTTCATCAACATTGGATCCGGTAGCTAGAGCGTTACCTAGTTGTTTGAGAGCCACAGCGGCAGCTGCGGCTTCCATTCGACAATCTGCTGGTTTGGTGATGAACAACATGCTAGTGGTCATGGTTCCTCATGCTGTGGACACACTCATGAATCGAACTAAGACACAACACCTTACCAGTGCGAGACTATCTGGTTATGAGCTGACATTATTAGCGAGTCATATTCAGATCAAAAGATGTAATGTATTGAATCCAGCAACGTTGTTGCCGGCTAATCAAGAGTCGAGTGATTCCGAGCCTCATGATTGTTGTTTTAGAACGGAGGAAGAGACAAAAGGCCGAATTGATTTAAAGGACACTCCATTGTCAGATCCGGATGGCACGCTGTATGTGGATGGGTCATGCTTTAAATTGGAGAATGGTGATGTGACTGCTGCCTATGCGGTAACGACTCTAAGAACGATTGTGGAGACTGCAAGAGTGAGTCAGAATTCTGCCCAAGCTGCAGAATTAATAGCTCTAACAAGAGCGTGTGTTTTAGCTAAGGGAAAGAGAGTGAATGTGTTTACAGATAGTCAGTACGCATTTGGCGTGGCCCATAGTTTTGGCCGTTTGTGGAAAGAAAGAGGTTTCATTACGTCCCATGGGACTAAGATTCAACATGGTCAGCTAGTTAACGACCTGTTGGAATCTCTAACCTTGCCGACTGAAGTTGCGATTGTGAAGTGCAGCGCTCATAAAGCAATCACGGATGATGTTGGTCGTGGGAATGCTTTTGCTGATGAAACTGCTAAACAGACAGCTAGAGACATGATGAGTAGAATGTATGTTGCTACGTCTGCAAGATGGATTTCTGAGTCTGGAATGTGTGAGGATACAATGGAAAGTGTGAAAGAGATTCAGAAAGAGGCAACTGAGGAGGAAAAACGTGTATGGAGAGAAAGTACGGGCAAGTTGGATCCGAGTGGGTGTTGGATTGATTTGTCAGAACAGCAGCGTTGGATGTTGCCTGATGTGTATGTGCTTGCAGTGGTGACGATGGCGCATGGAGTAGCGCATATAAGTTCTAAAGGAATCTGTAAGATGTTGGCTCCAGTCTGGAAGAATGATGGGATCAGTAAATGTGCAGAGAGAGTGGTGAAAAATTGTATGGTATGCCTGATGCATAATCCTGGCAAGGGAACTCCAACTCCTGCTGGTCACTTCGCTCCTCCTTCCTGCCCCTTTGAAGTGATTCAGTTAGACTTCATTCACATGGATCGGTGTAATAATTTGAAATACGTCCTGGTGGTAGTCTGTGCTTTTTCCAGATGGATCGAAGCATATCCACTAAAGGACAATACTGCCCTATCAACTGCCAAAATTCTTCTCAAAGAATATTTCCCTAGGTTCGGAATGCCACGGATTGTATGGTCAGATAACGGAAGTGAGTTCATAGGGAAAGTTATGCAGAGTGTGTGTGCCGGTCTGGGCATCAAACAAAAGTTTCACAGTGCAAACCATCCCCAGTCTGCTGGTTTAGTTGAGGGTTACAATGGCACACTCAAATTAAAACTAGCTAAAATACAGGCATCCACGGGTTTGTCCTGGCCAGACGCACTACCCTTGGCTTTGTTATCAACGAGAGCAACTGTACATTCTAGAGTAGGGCTTAGTCCCTATGAGATTGTCTTTGGCCGCCCGGCAAATGTGTGGGGTGTGCCTAGACCAAAGGAGTTTTGTTCTCTAGAATATCCTATGTTGATCGATTACCTTTACGACTTGACTGCTAAATTGAGTCTTATTCACCAACAGGTTTTCGATGCATTGCCAAAGCCTCCGGAGAGTCCAGGGCATCAGCTGAAACCAGGCGACCACGTTGTGGGCAGAAACTTTGCGAGGACAAAGAACCTTCAACCGAAATTCGTCGGCCCGTTCCAAGTCCTGCTTGTGACAAGAACCGCAGTTCGTGTAGCTGGTCGCAAGAACTGGATTCATGCATCTCATGTCAAACGTGTGCCTTTGCCACTTCCTTACGACGACTGGGTGAAGAAGGGAACTGGTGCCTCCGAATTTGAAAAAACGCCAAAGTTCATCCCTTTCAGCGATGCCGAATTGATTACCGACACTCCGAAATCTGACTCTCCTCCTGAAAAGACTCCTTTGAACTCTGAACATTTGTCCTCTGCATCAGAAAAAACTCTGTCATCTGTGAACTTGAACACTGCAACAACTACTAGTGATATGCTATTTGCCGACCAAACAGTACCTGCAAAGCAAAGATACAATTTACGACCTCGTAATATGGACAAATAAAGCAGGCAACTGCCTATTGTGATATTTTGAAATTTTGAACTTTTGCCTTCAGCCAGGAAGTTTGCTATTGTTTTATTGTTTTTAAAATTGCCTTGCCGTCTGGGTAGCCGTAGGGTCGTGGCTGTGTGCCTAGTTGAATCTGCGGGGGTCTGACACAAGGTCGATCTTTCTGTTGGTTCTGGGAACTCCCAGGGCTAATAGAGGCATTTTCATCTACGTACACATCATCAGTGGTCGCGAGCGGATTGTAGAAGATGGAGCTTCCTGCGCTGCAACGAGAAAATGTGATTTATGTTCGCAGAAACAGACTTTACAGAATTCTTCACAGCAAATGCTTTTTGATACAATGTGCCATTACGTTTTTGATTGTTTTGATAACGTTGGTGGGTGGAATCGTCTTTGGTATGAGTTTGATTTTTATGCCAGTAACCACAGTACCTCCCCTTGATCCTGCTACTTCTACTGTTTCTTCTATACACTCTTTTCACTCGTTTCCTGAACATGAGCAAGCTCGACGCTCATAATTCATTAATAACACTTTTGTACAACTCTTGCACCAACACCAACTGGTAGTTAACACTACAGACTGCTGGGTGTGTGGCTTGATACCCCACACTATGGATAAAGGTATTCCCTATCTGGTTTTGCCTTTCAGCTACAATGGATCATTTCAGGCCTTTCAAACCATCTTTGCTTATGCCCTTGAAACCTATCCTCCGCGTCCACCACGTTCCACTAAATATAACTCTGCCAACAAAGCTTTAGTCCAGGGAATTATTGACATGATCAAAGACGTCAATAATACTCCATCTTACCCTAGAGACGAATTGCGAGTATATTTAAGTTGGAATTCTTCAGAGTATCGCCTTAGTTTGGGAGAAAGCAAGCGTAAAAGCTCAACTCCAATCTGGGTCGTACCACACCGAGGTCAAGTCTGTTTGCAAGGTAATGGGAGAAATCCGAGAGCTCAGCTAGGGAGGAGTGAGTGCGTAGAGACTTACGTGTTTCCGGCTAACTCTTCCCCTGCCTTTCTTACTGCTAGGGGTACTTACTTCATCTGTCTAGACAGAGCGTATACATGGTTACCTGCTGACTTTTCAGGTTCATGTTATATTGCTCGATTGTTGCCTCCAACATACACTGCTTCATCTGACTACCACAAGACCAGAGTAGCAAGAGGTGTTTTCAGCAAGGAAGATACCGCTGGTCAGGAAGCTGGAGACTTCTTCAAAGGCTTCCTTCCGTTCTGGGGGCCTATGGCCAATAGTAGAAACATACGTCAGCTAACACGGGTAGTTGAATCTACTATCACCGAAACTGCTGGTGCCCTTAGCAATTTGACAGCTGAGCTTCAGGCGGATAGACTCATGACGTTGCAGAACCGTATGGTTCTAGACGTAATACTTGCAGATCGAGGTGGGGTATGCAGAGTGATCCAATCGAGCTGCTGTGTCTTTATTCCTAATAATGCTCCAACAGTCTATGAGGCAATCTCGAAGCTACACAAGATTTCCGACTCTATTCATGTAGACAAGGGAAACTGGTCCTTCATGGAGTGGTTTTGGACTCTGATATCCGCGTGGGGATGGAAGGTTCTGATGGTCATTGGTGTCATCTTAGTATTCCTATTCTCATGCTGCCTGATTATCCAGTGTGGTCCTGCTCTGTGTAGTCTCTGTGCTGCAACTTGTCTTAGAAAACCATCTGCGTTTGGAGAAAAGGCGCGAGAAAGGATGATGATACAACAACATGTCACTGACCTGATGAGCATAGAACTAGATTCTGACATAGACTGAGTAATTGCCTATGTAAGGGCAAAAGGAGGGTCTGAGGTTCCGTGACGATTTGAACCCGTGTTTTCAATATTGTCGGAAATACATAATATTGGTATCAGCGAACCGCAAATGATCCATTTAGCATATCCTGGTGTTTTCGCTATGCTACGAGCAAGAGTACTCCTGTAAACAAACACATTTCTGATTTACCCATGGCATCCATCTTAGATCATGGCGGCCATTTTGTGTTTCTTGCCCTCACATACGCAATAACCTCTGATCACTTCATTTCGATTAAGGACACGTAGCCTTAGCCGGAGATTCACCTCTTTCATGACACGTGCACCTTAAACCAGAACACGCTGTAGCTGCATGACTCGACAAAGGCTGCCTCCTCTGCCCGAGGCCAGCCCTACTGAACTGGTTCTCGTGTCCATTGTCCCGATCATGATTAGGCGGCCGAAGCCGGTAGCCTTGCCCATTTACAACCCACAAACTTCTCTTATCCCGCTTTTCTATCTTCCACACCTGGCTCCGTTCCTTTCTTTCTGAATCTTTATTAGGGGGAGGCAACGAAATTTACGATGAGGCGGTCCGGCTCTTGAATGCAATATTGCCAAGGGATTGTGATGAACTAGTGGGAACCCCTCTTCGTAATGTTGGCATCAGATATTATCGACGGTTCCTGTGTAACGCCAAATATTTATTGTTTTAGACACAAAGCTTTTGAGAATGTATTGCATGTAAAGAATTTGCCCCCAGCTTAAAATTTAGTATATAAGGAGCAACCCTCTTTGTACAAATCGAACAGGCTCCTAGATTCTGCCCGTGTGTGGTTTCTGTGACTTCTGTGTCCCTGCAGTAATAAACCTTTGGTCTTTGACGCCACCATCGAGAAGCCCGTGTTTCTGTTTATTTGTGCACCAAGGCAGGTGGAACTCCGGGGTCTTTGGGTGTTGTTCCCTGACACCTCTGGACGGAACCAAAAAGTCCAGAACTCCAAGGCCTCGGAGATGCAGTTAGAGCACCTCGTGACGATACTTGCTGTCTGAACTGATGTGTTCTCCTCCGGAGAGAATAAACCCGTGTTTCCAGCCTTCCAGTCTCCAGCGCCTGCCTCTTCATTGATTAATATTTTGTGGGTTAAAGAGGCGATACCGCCGGGCAACACTTAAGGATCTTCGTTTATTGGTTGCTTCCTACCTTTTAACAATTGGCGTCCCAAACGTGGGGCCCATCAGCGACACGTGGATCCAGTGGGAGAGGTCCTGACGACAGAGTGAACGACTGCAACGATCGGGAGAGCTCATGCCCAATAGACCCTCGTCTGGCAGCCGATCATCCGAACTTCACTGGTTCCGAATCGACCTCTCTCGAGTGATCTAGGGTCCTGACTGGGAACCCTCAGGAGTGCTGTGGCAATATCGGAGATTGGAGGACGATCGGGCGCTGGACGCGGAAGACGAGAAACAGCCCATGTGGTCCGGGTAAGGTCGTGTAAACACGACGAATTGCGAAATGATTGTTTGATTGATCGGAAAATACTAGTATTACTCTTTGTTGATTCGTTTGGAGATTCGCTGTCTGCAAACGGAGAAACAATAGGCTCTCCCTTTGCAAGCAGTGAAGGATAGGTAACGCAGACTTTCGTCTCCATTGTAACCCATCGTGCCTATCTTTCTCCCCCACTGATTGATTGTTTGAAGATTGTTCTCTGGAGATTTCCTTCTCCCCCACTGATTAAATGATTGAACCCGAACTAACGTTCGCGGATTGTTTTCTGGATATTCTCTATCTACAAACAGGAAAGAACAGATTTCCTCTTTGCAGATGGTGAAAGGGTAAGTAACGCAAACCTTTGCGGGCCTACTTATTCTCCCCACTGATTGATTGACTCATTGACTGATTGATTGATTGTAAGGGTCGCTATTGTCAGAATAGATTTTGCTTTTGAGATATTCACTATTTGCAAACAACGTAGAATAGCAATATTCTGTCTAGTCTTTGCAGGTAGTGAAGGATAGGTAACACGGACCTTTTGTCACCGTAGTGATCTGTCATGCCTATCTTCTCCTCACTGATTGGTAGCTGGTTCAACCCGGATCGTTTATTAGAGGTGGACCATCTAGCTCCGCTGGAAGGCACCCCTAATAAAGACATGTTCACAAAATATGGATTAGTTACCATAGCCTATAGTAAGCTGTGGCATAAGTATACCAAAGAAAACCAAGAGAAACAGTGGCCACTGATAGGATCCTTCGACCTTGATACAATAGAAACGTTAGAAACAGCCCTTTGTAACAGTAAGACGACGCCTATCATGCTCGACAGCCTCGGTATGTGGCGCAAAGAAGCAATGCAACGAAAGAAAAGAGACGAAGTCAGAGTAGATAAAGAAACGCGACAGACAAATACCTCCGCATCTGGTAGGCCAAAGGAAGGGATAGCGGCGACACGGTTCCGCGGAGTAAACACAGGAAGGGAACAGTGTAAAGGGGTATACCGATAGGACAACCCCAAGACACAACGACTCGAAAGTAATACCCCGACACCACGCACAGGACGAACAGACTTAGGACAAAACCAATGTGCTTTTTGTAAATATTCCGGACACTGGAAAGCCCAATGCCCGACTCTACTGAACACGGGTAAGAGCAGAGGGCCGACAGAAATAACAGGCCGCCCGAAAGGGAAAAGGCGTGAGACAAAGACGAATCACACTGACACGGACAGGCCAGATAGAACCACCCCGTTTGATTACGCCCGATGGCACAGATTTCGCCAGACAGATTTCAGCGACATGTTTGAGTTCTCATAGAACGAACAACGCTAAGAGGGGAAACCCAGTCAAGCTCTAGGTTACCCGGTGACGAACCCCGTACTACCGCTACTGTTCCTGAACACAAAAGCCACCCTTTCGGATAACATACGAAAACAACACACAGAGTAGTTTCGGACAGATTAGTACACATTCCAATAATGAACTCAAACTTTGAGCGCAATGGGACTGATTACTCTCTGCTGACCCCACTCTGTGGACAAAAGCAATTACAGGCTTGCATAGACAACCCCCCCGTTCAGGAAAACTGTTCTTGTGGACACCCCACCCCCCCATTACCCAGGCATAAATACCTACCCCCACTGCAGTAAGGTTCTCGTAGTAAAAAGATTCAAGGAAGCCAAGTCTCTGTCATATAATTTAAGATTTATTTTTCAGTAAAGTAACACCATAATAATAGGAGCAATGCAATACATATTTCCGGAAGTTCCCAAAATGCAACAGGTCGCCGGTCACGCCCATCCGGAAGGTGAAACACTCAGCACGTGTGGGGTGGAGTCCTGCCGGCAACCAGCGATCACAGAGGTCGCCGGTGGGATGTCCAGGAGGCACCATGGGCCCGGCTTGTCCCATCCTCTTCTCCCATATGGTCCCGCGGTTAGGATTCCTGGTTCTTCACTGCCGCGGCCCAGGCCACGAGTAGGGAGGGGGCGGAACCAGATGACCCCCTCCCTCGTATCTTCTGGTCCGGCCATCACGAATACCTCCGCTGAAATTGGTGCAGGGTGGGCTGGGAGAGGGAGGCGGCGCGAACGAGCCCCCCTCGCCTCCCCAGGTGGAGGTTTCCCAGCCCCGGCCCAGCGCAGAAGTCCTCCAGCCGGGCGACGACCCTACCTGCGCAGCACAGAACATGCAATGGCTGGCCACCCTACCTGCGCAGCACAGAGCATGGAATGGCCGGCCACCCTACTTGCGCAGCACCGGACACAGAATGGCCAGCACCCCTATTTGCGCAGCACAAGACATACGATGGCCCTCAAGTGTACTGGTGGAGGCACCACAGCTGCACCCTAGCGCCCCGAGCCGAATGTCCTGCTCCCACGGCACAGTTCCGTCTTCTTTTTTCGCCCCAAGAAGTCTATGTAGCTAGGACGCTTGCCCACCTGGGCACGAGTCCCCACCTCCGACAGCACCTCCACGACCTTGAAGATTCTACAAGAGTCCCAGGAGCCCTCGGCCCCTACAGGCTTCCGGTGGGGAACGACTGCTTTGATCACTAACGACGTAGCCACAAGATGGTGGTGCTCTCGTGTCGGCGCCAGCTTCAGTCTGAACCGTCCAGAAAGACTGTGGGCTGACGGATTCGAGCAAGCTCCGGCTGAACCTCAACGTGACCCGGTAGGGGAAATTTTGCTTCCCACCCCCTTTTGACTGATGGTCCACATTGCCTGCCCCTTCTGTTAGCACAAGTCTTTTTGAACTGCCGCAAGGGACTCTGGTCCAACCGCCGGTTGTTGGAGACATTTTGTCCCCGACGCTGTCTTCGGACTAACCCGGCCTCGCCCAAAATGGCGCCGGTGTCAACAGGAACTCACGAACGCCTCGTGGTGTTTTTAGCTAATAAGACTTGATGTTCTGAAATATGTATATGATCCTTTGTACACTTGACGAAAAAGAGGGAGGGTTCACTTGGCGAACATGTAAAGGGATCCCGTTAAAATGTTGTTTTCAATGTACGATTCATTATGATATTATTGTAACTGACACATGACGTCACTTATGACACTCGCCCACGGTATGTATATAGGAAATTTGATTACAGCTAATCTGACTATGCTTCCAATAATGAAATGAATGCATCCCTGATCCCTCAACTATTGATAGATGTTTTTAGTTTCCTGCAAATAACTAATAAAAGCTTTTAAATGTTTTTAAAACTGCAAATATAGCTCCCCCGCCCCTACTGTACACGCTCCAGCCAACGCCGTGTCCGGCCGAATACGATTACACTCTCATATATACAGGCTGAATAATTGTGCAAATAAAGGTTTTTCAAACTATGAACAGGTATCGTATACTTTTGTAAACGTGGGATCAGCGGGAGGGTTTTCTGTGCGATCTGTTTTGTTCTCTTTTTAAGGTTACTAGAAAATGGTTGCTCAGCTCCGGATTGATGATCGAATCTAAAGCACGATACGCTGCCACCAAGTGCGCGACTGGCTCGGGAACAAACGCATGGGGAAGGACCTCGACTTCTGAGAACGGGTAAAGTAAAGCGGTATGATCAATAAAATGTTATAAGGATATGGTACTCGAAGGGACTAGGGAACAGGGCTGGCCAAAGAGCTGGTATGCCTTAGGACTTCACAGCATTGGAAATGATTTAAGGATCCCGATAGCTAGATACATCTACAAACCAGGTACCTCGCACTAAACGCCTCTGATCTCTAACGTTTCCTTACACACGACCTATAATGCCACACTCGGACCGTCTCCCTCATGATCAACTTATCGCTCGCCATCCTTACCACACTGCCCGCCCCCACCCTGGCTTCAGAAACCAAGACCCCAGGGATTACATCCCGAGGAGATAAGACGAGTATGCGGTAAGTAAAGGACTTTCGTGCCCGTACATTTGATATGCGCGAATGCTGTCCCCCTCTCCCTTCCCCTCTTTTCCTCCCCCTACAGGTTACATTGGAATAACGACTCGGGTATAATGAAGATCCGAAGCCACGCCATGTCTGATGCATGAAGCGGACTAACGCTGCAAGGTGGCACCTGAAGACACCCACGAACTACCCTTGTAACGAAAAAGCCAACTGTTGTATGATATGATGGGGCGCGATCACCCCTAACCCGTGTTGCGTGAATGAGCACACGTCACGTATGTCTGAAACTATCAACACAATGGTGCCCTTTACTCAATACATGTCCCTTTGTACCCGGCCTAATGCTCGTCTGTCCCAAAATTGCATGCTTTCTAAATTCTAACACAGACCCGTTAATGTCTCATGTTATGTGATGCGCTGAATAGCCTATCCTAGTACACGGCCACTCTCCATGTCTCATGTGTACTGTTTAGCCTATTGTTGCATCTCTCTCTCTCTCTCTCTCTCTCTCTCTCTCTCTCTCTCTCTCTCCCTCTCCTCCACACTCTCGCTCTTCATAACGACTGGCACCTAATTGGCGAACCGCCATCCATGGTGCACCACCCAATTGGCTCCAAATACCGCAAGTATTTGCACAAATTTGTCTTAATAAAATCACATTGATGCCATGTTACTGCTTCTCCTTTCTGCTAAATATTGATAAAAACTAGATTGGCCAGAAGAGAAAGGACAGGTAAGACGACTGAGGTTCCCTAATCTGACCCGTAACCAGGGAATCACGTCAGTGGCTTTTATGATGAAAATGCCTCAGGTAACGCGACCCCCCCCCCGTCCCAAATTGTCTCAATGCCCAAACAGTAAAAGTGATTGAAGCATCCCCGTCTTCCCAGAACACCCCCAGTTTTGTATCAGCTGCCCCGAACGAGAGTTTGAAAAATGTGGCTCACCCCCGGCTGTAAGAGATGGGTTGGCTTACAACTGACACAAACCAGCTGTTGTTCCTAGAAATAATTTTTGATGAACAAGCTACAAAGTTTAGAAAATTCGAGAAATGTCCCTGAACGCATACCAACTGAACTGTAGCCTTCTGCTAGATAACACCCTTATGACACGAAGCAAGACGATAGTCCCTCCCCCGGTCTGCTATGTTCCTAGTTGTTTTACATAAGACCCCGGTCACCCCAAGGATGAGTTGAATAGATATCGCAAGCCCCCCGTTTTTAATGAAGTAGCTAGGTTGTAAAAGACTATGTAGAAATTAGAATGATGTTTGCGAAGTTAAAATTAGATCGAAATGAAGAAATTGTTGCAGTAAACCCTGTTGAAAGTAAAATGTTTAGCTGAAAAATAGGACACATCGACATAATGGAAAATTGTTTAGCCTATGTTCACCCCTCTGAAAGATATCTATCAGGCCAAGGTGATAGCACGTTGCACTTTTTTCGTGAAATACAGAGCCCTGAAGAGCGGTATGGCTTTGCAAGACTCGTACTAGAAAAGTAAGGTCTCAGCCAGAGGAACTGATGTGACTGTAACAAACAAATGCAATGAATAGGTATCAGACCTCGTACCACGACAATGAATGTAATACCAACAAACGCCAAAGAAATAGTCACGATGGAAAGTTGTAGGGAATCCCGCAACCCTATTATCTATTATTTATACGTTGGTTGTAAACCCCGATGTAACGGACGTTTCCCCAGTTGCTTGGAGCTGGGAGAGAAATAGACTTATGTGATTACCTTCCTCTGCCAGTTCTCTAAAGACTGTCTTTTCAAACTCATTTAAGGGTACCACTGTCGGAGGAGAGAGAGACCGGATGTGGGAGCACGCAGCCTGACTGCAGATCGTGGAACACCTGCGACATTGACCAAGGCGGGACCGCAACAGTAAGGAGCCGCAGGACGAGGCACTGTTTCCGACAAAATGAAAGGAAAGGGCTGACCTGATGCCCCTGCTCGATGATCAACATGTGCCGAAAGTCCCCGCCCTCTGAGCCCGGTCATGGGCCCACCTACCTGAAATTTTCCGTCCCCTTGGTCTGTTCCCGATCTGGCCCTGCTCCATCCCCTCTTCCCCCGACCTACCACAAGGACTACCCACACACCCCCTTCTTCCACCTGAACTCTTTGACAATCGACTCGAAAAAGAGCAACGACTGCAGTCCGATTGAATAGGGTTTTGTTGCAAACTACAAATGAAACTTGGGTGCCCTGTCTAAGGTACCCATGAAAAGAACACTTAGGACACAGGGTGAAAAAGGACCTTTTTGACCAGAAAAAAAAAGAGGAAAAGGTCATGCCCTGCAACGCAGGACCCGGAATAGAGCTGAACGCATAGCTCCACCGCCGGTGCTCAACAGTGCCAACGGAAGACGACAAAGAACGCTGAGAACTCACTAATAATCGTCTAGAACAATAAGACACTGGAAAAAGCAACACCCCTCCTCTTCGAACAATGACACCCCTGATTATTGTTTTTACTACGTCTCATTTCTCTCCCAGCCACCATTGTATTGATTTTGCTCCAACCAGATATGAAATGAACTCCCCTACGTAATAACCTATCAGTTCATATTCCGAATGACTATAAACATCTGTGAAATGTACCCAATGCTATCACTACAGAATCATTTTTATCTGATATTGTATTACTATGACTTTCCTGCAACAAGTTTAACGAGGGGCTCGCCTCCTAAGATGAAAGATTCAAAATGTAATGTTTATGCATAGTTCCTTCGCCTAGGTTCCTACTTCTTTACTTATGACTGCCACAGTAGACGTGAATAGGAAATAGGCCAGCAAGATGTCTTGTGAATGTTAAAGGGAGGACTGTGGAAAATTGATACGGTTTGGTAAACATTATCTGCGCCATCTTGCCTTTTCCCTCGATGCCACACTTTTTCGTGCACACCCGCCATTTTAGGTGCCTTGGCCAGAACCACACTCTGCGCGCTACCGACCCCTAGCACGGCTCTTCTCCCTCACAAGCACATCCCCCCCGCCTGCTGACAGCCCCCGCTCTCACATGCCTTGGGTCATAAACCTCTCTTCCTCGCAGCTCTGCCTCGGAACCCCATCCTGTTCCCAGCGCGACACTTCCCTCCATCCCTTTCATGGTCCCGGATCCCTTGATAACACCCCTATTTCCTTTGTGCCCGTTTGTCTCACTCGTTCCCAAGCCGCCACCTGGCCCTGCGGATACTGTCATTACCCCCTTCCTCCTGTACAGTAGGAAACCCCCCATCAAAGGATCCTTGAGCTGATCAAAGCCCCCACCCCATGAGATCCGATCAACCTCACACATTCCGTGAATCGGCGGAATGTCCAGCTGCGCAATAATTATCATCTGTTGTGACCAGGGTGGGGACTTCAACTGTAAACGGGCCTGAAGCGGGGATTCCGAGGATGTCTTTCCGTACATCAAAGGGTTGACAGAGATGTGTTTTATGCAATAAAGTAATAAACTCATGTATAAGAGGCCAGGCCTCGGAGATGCAGTTAGAGCACCTCGTGACGATACTTGCTGTCTGAACTGATGTGTTCTCCTCCGGAGAGAATAAACCCGTGTTTCCAGCCTTCCAGTCTCCAGCGCCTGCCTCTTCATTGATTAATATTTTGTGGGTTAAAGAGGCGATACCGCCGGGCAACACTTAAGGATCTTTGTTTATTGGTTGCTTCCTACCTTTTAACATATATATATATATATATTATCGTGATCAAGAGGTTTTACCTCGAAACGCGTTGAGTAGGAGCTAAGAATAAAAGCTCTTGGATAACTGCAAAGCTGGCCTGGACATTTCTGTTTGTATTGTGTGGAATCGATTTTGGATATATATATATATATATATATATATATATATATATATATATATATATATATATATATATATATATATATATACATACATAAATATATATATATATATATTTTTTTATTTTTTTATTTTTTTTTCTACGGGCTCTTGAGTCCAGATACATAATCGATCTTCAAAGTATGCAGCCGAAGGGGCTGAATAACAATGAGGAACTCTGGGTCCATTTAGAGTAATTCAACGTATTCCTCATAAAAACACCAGAAATGAGAACAGAGGCCAGCATTGAGATTTTTTAGATAACTTTCTCTTTGTTTATGAAAAGACAGGATTTGGGATTACCAATCATGGTATATAGAATGAGCCCATACAGGGCGTCAATTTTGATTCAACTGGGAACACAACTTTGGCAAGCTAAGCCCATACAGGGCGAGATAAAGGCATAAACATAGGAGTATATAAAAATACATAATCTTTTAAATAAGACTGCTATGTGAATATATGATGCATGTCTACTAAAAAAAAAACATTCTACTATATCAACTTGTAGACCTTGCTTAAGAAATGAACCCTGTAATTTCATGTTTTTAATTATGCATGAGCACTTTTTATCACCATTTTTCCAGATGTTATTCTGTTTTGTGCCTAGATGAAATTTATAACCTGCACATTATAAGATGGCTGCCAATAAGAACTCAGCGAGGCTCTAGTCCTTCCTCGATGTTTGGGGAGGGTTGGGAATATAATGGTGAAATGTACGAAAAATGGCTGACACTGACGAAGCCTAACGGGTGAAACGCGTATGTCTAAGGGGGCAGGGGGGTCCGCCAAATAAATCTTTTTGATTAATAATCTGACTTGGAGTGCCGTCTATCTTTGACACCCGACGAACTTCGAGTGAGTGGCGACATACATATATATATATATATATATATATATATATATATATATATATATATATATATATATATATATATATATCCATACTAATATAATAAAGAGAGAGCCCAAACCTTTGAGGCGGGTAACCTCAGGAACCACAGCACCAATCACAACACCCTATACAGCGTTGGAAAGGGCAGTTGCAGCAGAAGGACATAGGCTATGCAGACGCCCACCATATGCATTTAAAAGGTAAAAGAACCGTGCCAGCAAAGTTGTCCCTTGTGGGCGTGTCTGCATTATGCTGTGGGCGTGTGCTGGGGGAGTGACAAACGCTGGGGGCGTGTGGTACATTTGGCCCTTCATGCCATTTCTCATATCATGTGCTAATCCCACCCTGCTCCCTTTAAATACCCCTGCACCCCATAATCATATCCCACCCTTACTCCCTAAAATACCCCAACACCCTTAAACACTAACCCATCTTAACCCTATAAATATACCCTGTACCCCAAAACCCAAACCTATCCCTGAACCCTAAAAACACCCCTGTACCCCAAAACCCAAACCTAGCCCTGAACCCTATAAATACCCCTGTACCGCCAAACCCAAACCTACCCCATAACCCTAAAAATACCACTGTACCCTAAAACCCAAACCTAGCCCTGACCCCTAAAAATACCACTGTACCCCAAAACCCAAACCTACCCCTGAACCCTAAAATACCCCTGTACCCCAAAACCCAAACCTAGCCCTGAACCCAAAAAATACCCCCGTACCCCAAAACCCAAACCTAGCCCTGAACCCTTAAAATACCCCTGTACCCAAAAACCCAAACCTACCCCTGAACCCTAAAAATACTCCTATACCCCAAAACCCAAACCTAGCCCTGAACCCTAAAAATACCCCTGTACCCCAAAATCCATACCTATCCCTAAACCCTAAAACTACCCCTGTACCCCATAACCCAAAACTATATCTGAACCCTTAAAATACCCAAACACCCCAAAACATATACCTCAGTACCCCAAAACATATACCCCTATACCCATACTTACCTTATCCAAACATTTAAAAAAAAGATGCTTTTACCATTCATGCATTTACAACGAATTTCGTTGTAAATGTATTCGTGGTAAAAGCATATAAAGTGTAATGCCATGCATTATAATGGCATTGCGGAGTCATGGTACTTTCGTAATGAAAGTATGCAGAGTGATGGTATGCGGAAAGAAAGTTGCGGAATAATGGGTGTTTACCCTCCCCCGGTAAGTACATTGGTGGCACGGCGGCCCACATCTCCAGCAAAATACTCATATTTTTTCACCACCCATTTGAAAAATGCACATGTCTCTCTGATTGATAGCCAGCACCGACATACACTTTTAGACACACCTCACACCACAACTTCTAGAATTGCGAACTTTCGAGCTGGGGAGCTACGTTCGAATCTCTGCATCAGCTCAACATCCTGTGATTCCAGGCAAATCGCTTTGTCTCCCCGTGCCTACCACAAATGAATGTGTTGTTCTGTAATGTAAATTGTGCTCATGCAATGTTGTCGAATTCGCGCTATATAATATTGCCAGGAAAAATCAAGTAGGGAAACTAGAATTCACACACTACTGAACGCACACTCTTAAGTGCATCAGCAGTGCACTGTGAATCGGAGCGTTTCACAGGCCTGTCACAGATAAGAAATGCTATCTAAACGAAATCCTACAAAACAATATACTACTGGCGGGCAGCAATTCATACCCGGACAACGTCGGGACAGGCTAGTATATATATATATATGGCTCCATAGGGCCTGGATGTGGCATGAATTTAATAAAACTTGTTTTCGGAAAAAAAATGCTGTGCATGGCCGGGTGAATGCAGGAGAGCATCCTATCTACAGAAATATGGCACTACTCCCCCTCCGTAGCACTGGCACACAATTTGGTGCCCAGTTTCCCACACACACCTTTGCACCATAGTGCAAGCTTGTGTGTGTGTGTGAGTTTAGCATAGGTTTTGTACTGGAAGGATTCACCTTCCAGTACAAAATAATATGGATAGATCAGTATCAAAACAGTGCAGCACATATGTAAAGTCAGAAAAGAAGGGAGAAACGAAAACATTTATGTTTTTAACACCTGCTTTCAAGTGGTTTTAATTTTGTGGCACAACCCTGTCTCCTATCGTTAGCAGATAGTGTTTTACTTCAAAAAGCATGGGTGTTTGCATTGGAACGCGCGCGTAACACCTATGTAATGCGCAATTGACACTAAGTAATGCACAGCAGTGCTTAGCGCAGATTTGCATTACTTTAAGGCTCATTTCCAGCCCACATCAAGTTTTGCGCTACAAAGTAATAAAATATTTGTGCTGGTTTGTGCCACTTTTATGACGCAAACCCTGAACAAAATGTTTGTAAATCTTTTCTTTTGACAAAGGGCAGTATGAAAGGGCTGCCAAGCAAGCCAGTAAGAGTGTGGTCTGTGAGGATGTGCGAACGTGTGTGTGTATGAATGAGATATATATGTATGAAGGACTGAGAGCACGGGACCCAGATCTCTTGACTGGGGGTGAATGTTTAATTTGTTCCTCATTCCAGTCATCATTTGTGTGTCTTTTGCTATTTAGCCCTAAGTGTACCAGGTATTCCCAGACATAGGTCCCGGGCTCACTGTGCCTCTGGATTTAAGCTACCCTGGCTGATGAGGGGTTATACACCAAAACGGGTCCCACGATGCTTGTTTCTTGTCCAGAGAGAGACCTGGCTTGGCAGCTCGGGCTGGACTGTTCCAAAGAAGAGCAGAGTCAAGAATGATTTGCATATGACTGGATCTAAACTGGGGTGGCATTCAAAAGACCGATGGATTTAACCCAGATCTCTTGAATGGCAGGTGAATGTTTGATTTGTTCTGCATTCCGTCTATAGTTTGCGTGTCTTTAACTTTCTAAAAGCACCATTTTCCATATTGTGATTGAAAATCTGACTTTACAACAAAAGAGGGCTTTAATTACAATTCTTTAGACACCAAATTAGACCTGTCTACCTGTTCCTATTTGGAAGTTACAGCTTATTAAAATTAACAACATAGTGCCAGCTTACCGCAACTGAATCCTTCACTCTCACCATCCCACCAGATGCCTATGCTGTGCCTCACTCTCTCTCGCACATACCCTACACATCTGCAGAACAGCATTATCCTACCTCATACTCAAAACCTGGAAAGATCTCCCTCTACACATAAGAGCCTCCTCCACGCTTCTGAAATTCTGCAAGATGCGAAAGGCCTGGCGTTTCAACTAACACCACCAGACTATCTACACACCTGCACAGCACCTGTATATCCTTAGGGTGATAAGCCATGCTTTACAAATCCAGCTAACATAACATTACAATAAGGTAACTTCAATGAGAGGTAAGACGTGCAGTAGTGGAAAACTAGTTTTTCACTACCAGGACATGTAAAACTTAAAAGTACATGTACAACTTTTTTAATACACTGTACCCTGCCCTTTGGGCAGTTCAGGGCCTACCGTAAGGGTGACTTATATACATCAAAAAGGAAGGTTTGGGCCTAGCAAGAGATTTATCATGAAAGGTCTAAATGACAGTTTAAAATCTGCACACACAGGCTGCAATGGCAGGCCTGAGACACGTTTGAGGGGCTACTTAAGTGGGAGACACAACAAATGCAGCTAGCACACCAGTAGCATTTAGTTTACAGGCCCTTGAGTACATGTAGTACCACTCCACTAGGGACCTACAAGTGAATTAAATATGCCAATTGGATGTAAGCCAATTCTACGATGTTTAAAGGAGAGAGCACAGGCACTTTGGCATTGGTTAGCTGTGGTACACTACAGAGTACTAAAGCCAGCAAAACAAAGTCAGCAAACTAGGAGGGTTAAAGGCAAAATGTTAGGGGAGAACCACGCCAAGGATGCCAGGTCTAACACCTGGCTTTTTGAGTATTGTCATTAGGTACTGGGTGTGCATAAACTCTAACCTTCTCAGCACCAGTATATCCTCCAGGGTGATAGTGCGCTCTACAGATCTGATTACTATAACATAAAATTCCTCACAAAAAACAATTTGCCTTATAGCAGTCACCTTGTCAAGGCTTACCATTCCAGAGGGAATGAGGAAAGAAGACAAAAGGAATAAGGAGGAGGCTTTTTGATAACACATTTCTTCATTTCTTCCCCAAAATCCTAGCCTCTGACCACACAGGGCGCTCACTGGGGCTCACTTTGCTTTGAAATAACACACTGACTTAAGCCTGGTGATGAAGGTAAAACATTGAATCCTAAAAGAGGAGTGTCTTTTTAATTCATGGAACATTACAAAAACCTTTCAAAGAAAGCTCAAGAATTATGGGTGTTGATTTACCAAAATGCTAGGGCCAGAAGCAGTGGCATATTATACCTTTTGACCTCAATTACATCACAGGAAGCATCATATACCCTTGACTCTGATTTTCCACAAGAAGGTATGTCACATGACCCCTACATCACAACAATTGATATAGCTGAAGTTCCATAATAACTGCATAATTAGCATAACACAGACAAATGCATATTTGAGATACCACTGATATTATGGTGCTGAGTTGATTTTTGAAAGTTCTAGGACATAATACTTGCCCTGTACTGTAGCGAGCAAGCAAAGGTGGTAAGCCAGACCTCTACTAGGGGTATTTCCCCCCCCAAAAGGATATTATGAAATAGTGCATTTTTAAGCATAATCCTCACATAAATTTGATTAAATGCCATAGGTGCTGAAAGGACACTCATTAAATAGTCAATTGGTGTGCCCAGCCAATGAAACCTGACCTTCCCAAGCAGTTGACCCTATTTTCCAAAATGAAGTACAGATGCCCCCTATGCCCAAAATTACCTCCTTTGTGCCAGGGCCAGCATTTTGTCATGGGTGTCCTCATACTCCATGGGGCCCATTATATAAAAAATTACATAAAATATGCCAGTGCCAACATTTTGCAATTTATGCCATCTATACACCTTGTGTCAAAACGTACCTCAGTATGCCAGGGGCAGCATTTTATCTTGATTGCCACCCTCCCATAGGGTTTATGCCAAGAATTACCTCCATTGAGCTAGTATAATTTTATCACTGGTGTCCCCATGCCAAGAATGTCCTTAATATACCAGCACATAAATGCGCGGATGCCCTATATGCCATGAATTACCTCTAGTATGCCAGTACCAGTATTTTACCATTGGTGCCCTTCATGCAAACAATCACCCCAGTTTATCAACACCACTATTTCGTCACAAGTGTCTGTCATGCTAAGATTTGCTGCAAGTATGCCAGCACCAGTGTCTTGCCCTGGGTGTCTCTATAAGTGAATAATTTCCTTCAGTATGTCAGGGCCAACAACAAACTCAAAAGCATTACATCACCTTCTCACTCACACTCATTCGCTCACTCTTACTCATTCATCCTCTTTTTGAAGCAAACTATCCAAGGAAAATCAGGATTTGCCTTGGACAGTATCCCAAAGTATGACAAAGTTGAGCTATGTACTCCTTTGTTTTGCATCAAGGGGACATTTCATAGGGGGTGCATGAACTTACCCATGCAAACACCCATGGGTTTGCACACAAATCCCTATCTACAAACATTGGTAGACAGGAATTTGTGCCAAAATCCTATGTCTCCTCCTCGAGGCAGGTGTAACAAGAAATCTTTTTATTTTCTTCTCATTTCTTCAAATGTGCATGTGGGCTGCTTTGTACGGTAGGAAAAGCCATAAAGCATAGTTTTTGTACTGGAAGAGCCTTCCAGTAGAAAACCTATGCTTCAGAGAATGCACACACTCTGGCACTATGGAGCAACAGTTATGCATTGGCAGATGGCTGCCAAAAGTGCCAGCGCAAGGGGGAAGCACAAATGCACCTTATCTTAGTAGATGTGGCACATTTGTCCTCTCTCCTTTTGGTGCAAGGCAGTGCAGAGGCTTTGGTGCAGCGTTGCCTTGCTGCAAAGAATAGTTAATCTAGTCCTAAACCTCACACAATCTCACCCACTGCCTGTCACTGACTCTCACTCACTTTCACTCACACACGTGCTTACATCATACATATACTCGCTCTCTCTAACATAAACACACTCTCACCCGCATGCCCACAAGCAACATACATTTGTATCACAGCTACCACCAAATCTCCCATTCCAACCAGCTGTACTCCGTTTTACATTACTAATAATTATTCTAATATTCACTGTTAGTGTAATGAAAAAAGGACAGAAAACAAGGCATGGTTCTCTAAGGCCAGGGGTCGCAAAGACAGTGCCAAGGGTCAGAGGAGAAAGCAAGGGGATGCAGCTGCGACTCCTGGCGACCCTTGCATGGTGCCAGAATGCAAAAACTCCTTGAAGATGACCCAGAACTTTACACTGAATGTGGCAAAATGACAATCACCGATGGAAGATATAACATATGTATGTATCAAAACTGTTTTTTTAAACTTCTTTGTATTTCACAGTGCTCAGTCAACAGTACAAGGAGGACACATGTCACAGTATACCATCAATCGATGAGTCATGAGTACAATGGTCAAATCAACTTGGTGGAGTCATCACAACAATGTTAAATCTATTTTCCTTCCTATAACAAAGAGTCCCTTCTTACAGACCCTGATAGGCCTGACACTCTCATCATACCTTTTCCCATTTGTGTGGGCAGCCTCTACTCTCATATATTGTCTGTTCACTCGCCAGCACCAATCCAAATCAGTTTCCCATTCAGCCACTGTCGGGGGGAGAGTCCGCTCCCCAGCACTGTGCTATATTACGTTTTGCCTCACTGCAGCCAGTGTCAACCAGAGCACTTTATATCTAGGCCAAGCCTCTTCTCTCGAGATAACCAACAAGTACCATTTTGCTTCGAGAGGGACCCAACCACTTCTGCGATGATCCTCTGGATCACAGCCCAGTATTTATTTATGAATGGACATTCGCACTGTAAGTGATAGATGGTCCCCTCTTGTCTACAGCCGCTCTGGCAAAGTGTGTTTATAGCTCATTTTAGAGGATATAACAGAGGTTTGGAGTAGTATATTCTATGTCAAATCTTGAGCTGAATCAGCTGGGAGTGGGAGCGTATGGCAACCTCTCTTGGGCCCTTCATGGTTATTACCAAGTCCTAGTCATCTATTGGGCCAAGATCTTTCTCCCAACTCAACCACATTAGCTACAGTGGGTCTAAAGAGTTATTAACCCGCTTTTTATAGATTAACGAAATCGCCTTGTCTGTTAGTGGGTCTGTAAAAAATCGATCTTCTACAGGGGCAACAACAGCCAACGCCCCCCCTTCACGGATATCCCCCCCAAAGTGCATGTCCCTGCTGTAAGTACCGGAGTCACTCCATCTCCCCCTGGTCATAGTCCTGTTGTAAAGTGGCGAATGCAATGTTTGTCTGTCCTCTCCCCACGTTTTCCAATCTTTCAAGGCCAATATGTTCCAATTTTTCAAATCCCACCAGTTCCCCCACACCACAAAAAAAAGATCCCAGAGTGGTGTCATCCCTGTTAATCTACCTTCCCAACCCAAGTATGTTGTGGCCTCCCTCCATGCCGGCAGGCCCTTTTCCTTCTTTCTGCTGCATCCACTGGCACCCATGTCCATTCTATCTACATGGTAGGCTGGGTCTGTCTAGTACCCAAACACCCAGTCATTTTCTGTGACAAACTGGGCAGCACAATAGTATTTATTAGTTTTCCGGGACTGCCAGCCCTCCATCATAGACTCCTCTCTGCAATTTATGGAAGGCTAACCAGAGGCGCCAACACTCCATAACAGGGACCGCAGCTCGGTACGTATCAAAACCTTTAACAAGCCTTCTTAATCCATTAGACTGTTGCTGTGTCATTCACATTTTCTTCCACCCACTACAGCATACAATATGGGGCAGTTGGTCAGCCCACTTCAGCTATTGGCTAACTTCACTGTGAGTGATGGCATTCTGCTATTTCACAACAAGCACATCTGTACTCAAAGCAGTTTCCTTCAGTGCCAGGGGTCATTATGTCAATATCTGTTTTGTTAGCAAAAAATTTTTTTTTTTTAGCCAATGTTTCCTTTTTTATATTGTTGAGCGCTCAGTAGTTCTGTCAAGAAAAACGTTTTCCAAAACCCATGACAAAACAAACATTGACAAACCTAATGGGCTGGCATGAAATGCCAGATTTATTAGAGTTGCCACTGCTTGTATAATCCATGGTGTTGAGGAAAGTCTGAGTGAAATACAGTGTATTATTATATAAATATTTCTGTAGTTCAACAGCCACAATGTTCCAAATGTTATCTTAAAGGCATCGGTGGGCAACGAAATAAAAACAAATGGGGGCATCCTATTTTAAGACTTTGCTACTAGGGAAGCTGTGTGATTAATGCATTAAGCAGAGAACTTGGGCCCATGCCTTCCATTGTAGATAGTGCACAGTGTAGGTGTCACACAAATGCCAAAGGCCATTTATCCCGTAATCACCCGCGGTCAGCACCATGTGACAATGGGTAGGCGTTAAAGTCTCCAATATAGTTGCCACTTCCTAGGTGGTAGGGTAGAAGGTAAACATGTTTTCTATTGGGGAGAGGAGTTGCCTATGAATGACACAAAAAACAGGAAGCACTCAAATTGGAGGTATGCATAATGGCACGTGTGGCAGAGAACCAAGTTCAGCAATCAAAATAATGTCTTTTCTAAAAATTGTCACTTTATGATGTGCAGATTGGATTTTAAATGCCATGCAAGACCATAACATGACACGAGTCAAAGGACAATCCAATTATGGCCTATAAGACATACAACCCACTTTAAATTCTAGGGGCCTGAATTTGAATTTGGTGAGCGAGGTTACCCCGTCATAAATGTGATGGATATGTCATCCGCCTAATGTTATGTTATTTCGATTTATATAGCGCCAAATCACCGACAGGTCTCTTAGCGCTTGCTTTGGGAACCCGTCCTGGCTTTCACTGCGAGATAACCCCTACTGGGCATCCCCAAGGTGAAGACCAGGCATCCCATCGCAGGGGGCCTTAGTGGAGATTAAGCAAGCTATTGCCAGAGTTGCAGAGTGTGAACCCATGATTCGAGTAGGCACCAAGGCGAGAATTATCGAGTCCGTGGACATTTTGAGCTCAAGACCCTGCCGCGTCGGGAAACCTCTGCATCAGGGTCTGCCTCCTCTAACCAGTGAGCCACACTTCTCCACCTACATTACAAGTGCCATAGGATCTATTGTGCTTATCATAAGGCGGACAGGATTTCCATCACATTTGTGATAGAGTAACCATCTACCAATCTCTAAAGCGGGCCCTATGTGAAGGCAATATATTTCCTTGTGAGAACTTAGGTTTTGCTGTTTGATTGACTTGGAAATAATGAGCTAAATGTTTTACATGCTGCTGCTGTCAAGGTATTTTTCCTCAACTAACCTGAAGCAGACACCCCCTTTGAATTCTTCACTTCAAGAGAGTACCCTAGACCTAAATTAGTCTGAATTAGTCTGACATCAAAGTGTTTTGCTGGGGCCTAATTCTTGAACCCAGGACTCCTGAAAAATGTTCTCACTAGGTGTGAGAAGTTGGCCTGATGTATGATGTCCACAGTTCTGTGGGCACCTTGTATCAGTCCAAACAATCCCTTATGGTGGTGGTTGTAAAGTCAACCTTATAGACAAGCTATCCTAGGGGTAGCATGGACTAAGCAGTCTTAGGCTAAACTCAAGAGGGCATGTGAAGCCAGCTGTTTTACCATATGCAATTTTGTAATATCAAATGAAAGGACACCACACAAGTTATATATTATAAAAATATATGTATTTATTACTAGAATAATCCTCTGTACTCTTTATGAGTGCAGAGGCACAAGCGTTTAAACAAAAACACAGTTAAACATTCAAAAGTTGCACAATTTTGGATAGGCCCGGTGGCCACTCAAACCATATACTAAAATAGTGGTATAAGTACCACCTCTCGAACAATGGTATGGCCTAGGGCATTGTGAATCGCTGGGACTACTCGGGACTAGCAGTGATGAAGTCGGGAGAGGCCCGTGGGACACGGGTGCAGTGCCTAAAGCACACGCATGCACCAATGCAAAGTCAATGGTGCGTAAAAGTTATAGAGTTACTGTTTTGGAAGTCTTCCGACTAGAATAAAATTACCACACTTTAAACTAGGACACTAGAGGTGTAAACCACTACAGGAGCACCAGTGATAGATCATTACATCACCCACAGGAAGCGGGTGCATAGGTGCCAAAGTGTGTCGGGATTCGTCGTGTAGATCTACGGAGCCTGGAGATGAAGATGCTGCAGGCGGACAGGAAGGAAGAGTCCGGTTGGATCCAAGGGTGGATCGAAGATGTAGAGTACCTGAAAGCAGAGGGGACAGAGTCTGGGTCACTAGTCAGTGACCAGGATGGAACCAGGATGGAACCAGGAAGGAACCAGGCAATGTTGGGCGCAATCAGGTGGTTGTCATGAAGCTTGTCTCCGCTGCCACGTGGACTCTGGGGCATTGACGATGACCAAGAGTGGAACACGAGCTGTCCCACAAAGGCTCTCGCTGTTGGCGGTGTCGGCTTCCAGATCGGAGGTAACAAGCCTTGGCAAGTACAACCCATGTAGGATATGAAGATCGCTTCTTACTCGGACCAGCAAGGTTAGAGCGGTGGCTCTTTTTCAGGGAAGCGAGGGCAAGTCTGGAGCAACCAGACTAGCAGTGTAAATTTCAAGGTTCGTCGGTTCTGGGGCCACTAGCCAACGGGCAAGCGACCGGACCAACACGCCAAGCAGGAAAATGCAAAAGGGCCCCACGCAGCACTCAATGAGTGTGGAGGGGAGATCTTCAGTGCAAAAGCTGCTCGGGGCTGGGGCTTCTCAAACCCCAATGCACAGCTTCAAGGGTGCCTCGGGAGCTGCATGGTCAGCACTTTGCAGTCTTTTCAAGATGGCCGGCTCCACGCTCCACGTCGTCTCCATGGGTCTCAGATTCGCTGGAACTGTGGATCGGGCTGTTAGAAGTCAGGGAAGCTGGATCTTGTTGATCTCTGTTGCTCGAGTTCTGGTGGGAACTGCAACAAAGCAAACCATTGGGCACTGGATGGTGCCTGTTTGCACAGGGTGGTCACTCCTTGACCACAAGGGAGATTCTTCAGGCTTCCACGTTGAGTGGGATGTCGAAGGGTCCAGAGTTCTGTTTCAAAGTTTCGTTCAGGATAATCTAATGCTCCTGGGCACATCTCCTACCTTTATTCCAAATCAAGGGTCTGGATTACCTGCTAGGTCCCTCCTATGGGTGGGATCGAGGAAGGGGGTGGTTACACCCCTTTCCCTTTGTCCAGTTTTGTGCCAGAGCTGGAACTGGAGTGTCCCAGCACTGGTTTGAACTGGACTATGCATGGGAAGCCTTGTGCTCCCCAGGCAGTGTCTAGTTTCATTCAACCCTCCCTGCTACAATCCACTATCTCCTGTCTGGGGTGGTGTAACACCTCCCTGTGACAGGATACCATTTGTCCAGGCCTCCCCTGACGGAGTTTCGGTCAGCAGCAGGAGGCCAGACTTGTGTCTGTGGCAGCAGCATCCATTTTGTGATGCTGGGGCTTTGGTTAGATTTAACCGCGTTTAAGCAAAGTAACATGTCTTCTCCCTCTAGAAGGGTGGAATGCCACCCCCGTCACCAGAACTGGCGAGGGGGTAGTATTCCAAAGCGTATGACACCTTACACGACATGTTTTGATAAAGCCAAACCAAAGTTAGCAAGTAACCGCGAGGATTGTAATGCACTTAAGAGTATATGGTACGGGAGTATCCCAGAACAGCTAAGGGCGTTGATCCCGACAGCTGCAGACAGGCTCAGCTCATGCTAGAGCACCATCTCACATCAAACCAAGCACTCTGTCTCCAGGATTGTTAAGGCCTGCCATAGGAGTGGCTTATAGGTATATATGTGTCCAGATATAGGTTTAGATATAGGTATACTATATCTAAGCAAGGGGTGATTACACAACCTTGCTCCAGCTGAGTGATCACCCAGTTGTTTCCGTTTGGATAGCCAGCCAGGGGTGTCAAAAGATATGTTGCAGCCCCTGGTAGGCCTTGGATACACCTATGCCCTGGGTACCTATAGTACACTGTACAGGGGCTGATAAGGTGACCCAATGTCCAATTGGAGATGTACCAAGGGTACATGGAGTCCACTTTACAGAAAGAACAGATAGACTAGGGGCCCTGATTAGCAGGATCCCAGGCCAACTAAGTCAAAAACCAGCTAAACACTAGGCAAAAAATCTGGGGTAACCATAGTCAGGTATCCACCTTCCTACACTAGGGAATTGATGTTCACACAAGGTATTGGTTGGGACTGGAGACCTTCTTTATTCCTTTTTTCCAAGTTTATGTCAACTGTGCAAGACAGGCATGGCAAGACGTGGTCGACACAAGCAAGGCATGTAAGATATTAGCAATACAATTTAGAATAGCTTTCATGTCTATGGAGAAAACTCCCTGCAAATTGGAGGCAATTAATTTTTGTATTTACAAAACAAACAACTGGATTAGAGTTTATTTTCTCAATAGAAAACCATTTGCCCCCACTCAACAAACCTTTGCTGTGAAGGGAACGGTGGTGGCTTCATTCTCAGCACAGAGATCTCCGTCAGGTAGGTGAAGATCGCTCAGTAGGGAACACAATCTTCCACCATGGTGGCATAGTCCTTGGCCTCCAACTATATGTCAACTTCCGGGTCATCCACCAGTGTCGAATGGAGCCCCATATCTCCTCTTCTTGCATCAAGGTTACTCACAGCTGGTTTAACAATAGGCATCTGAGTAGCAAGAGTACATCTCAAATAAGTTGTTGTATTTTTGTACCATAAAAAGGGAAGCACTGAGGGGTCAGCGAATGTTGTAAATCCAGATTGTGAACTTTCAAATTTGTAGCTTAGAAAATTACCTCTTCCAGATACTCCTAGGAAAGGTCTTTAAACAATTTAGTAGATAAGAGAGAAACCATGGTGGCCAGTGCACAGAGTAAAGATCTTCAAGTATTGAAGTTGACTGATTCATCAGTGATCATGGAAGGGCGAATCATATTGTGAAGGTCTGCATACGTCAAAGAACCAGCACTTAAGTAAAATGCCAGTTGTGCAGATGCTATGGAGGGATACGGCTAGATGATCAAAAACCCTTTGCCGTTCTTCTTTCATTTCGATCAACAGTTCATATTTAATAGTAGGCTTTGGTCATTGAGTTTAAGGGTCTAGCCTTTAATTTTACTGAGTTGCTGTATAGTTGAGTGCAGAGCATTTTATGTAGTCTCTGTCTATTCTGTCCTGCTGCACCAACAAGTAAATGTAAATGTAAATGGATACTTGTATAGCGCACTACTCACCTGCAAGGGTCTCAAGGCGCTTGTACGAATATATCTGTGGAACCCATCCTGGCTTTCCCTGTGAGGTGTCCACTCCTGGGAACCCCCAAGGTGGAGGCCAGCCATCCTTAGCATTGTGGAGATTAAGCAAACTATTGCCCAGAGTTGCAGAGTGGGACTCAGTGATTGGAATAGACACCGAGGCGAGAATTATCAGGTCCGTGGAATTTTTGAGCCCAAGACCCGCCAAGGGGGGGAATTGAACTCTGGGCCCAGGCTAGACCGCTGCATCAGGGTCTGCCGCTCTAATCATTGAGCCACACTTCTCCTCACTACACCACATAAGCCTGGATCTTGCTATTCTTTCAACTTCACTGTCTCGGTGCAAAAAAGACAGTGAATCTCTTTGCATTGTTATGTCAACACATAGCTAGGGTCTGCTGTTGCCATAGAGGAAATAGTTATGTCATGGTCAAGAACCTTTGACTGAGAAGTATAGGTCAATAACATAAAGTGTTTAATGTCTGAAATTTAGAATGCTTGAACTCTAGAAAGATTTATTTTCTGCACAATCGGGGTCCAAAGAGGGATCTCATAAGGAAGAGAGCATGATTCTAAAAAAATACACATGGTTTTAAAGTAGATCCTTTTTGGACCAGCAGCAAATGGAGAGATCGAAGCTTGGCTGATACCCAATAAATGGATATTACATAAAAAAGGACTCTGTCTGATCTGTTCAGAGTGTGTTGCTGTTTATTTATGAAATATTCAGGAAGATCAAGAGTTAACCCATTAAAGAAGGACCTGCTTATCTCTATTTCTGTTGTGTCTCACTTTTGTATTTTTTCAAATCACACCTTTCATGGTACTATTAAGGATTACTGTAATGACCACAAATTTTCGGGCAGATGAGCTCTAATCTACAATTTACAGATTATGGAAAGGTTCCAGGCAATCATATTACTTTTATTCACTGACTTCTGATCCCTCCACATGCAAAGTGAAGCAAGTCAAACCATTCTCTTCTATGGAGACACCAAATTATGGGCATGTGCTCTTTTGGGGTGCTCACTCATTGCACCTTTGGTCTTCATTTATCTTTGTTAAAAGCCTCCATAAGCACAGAAAAGCCAGCCTTAAATTTGTGTGGCTGATATTTTGACAGGATGCATAACAGGTATCCCAGGTGCAATGCCACTGCCATTTTTCACAGTTCTTAAACAAACAACATTAGCTCATGTTTGCCTCTGCTTATGCTTGTGGGCTTTATTTCTATGGCTACTCAGAATGACAAGGTGGAAGAAGATCTGTGGATTGAGGAGTGATACCAGAGCTTGCTGAACTCAACACAAGCTTCTGTTGGGTATGTTGTTTAAAAGGATGCAGAACCCTCACCCGCAAGTGTCATGCTTCATCATTGGGTTTCTTCTCCCAATCTCAGTCCTGGCTGGTGTCGGAGATGGGTGATCAGTAGTAGGGAATTCTTAGGGGCAGATTTATGAAGGGCTTGCGCCACGTTTACGCCGCCGTTGCGTGACGCAAACGGCGCGGAAACGTGGCGCATCCCTGCGCCCTATTTACAACGTGACGCATCTAGGAGATGCGTCACACGGTACAGCACTGCGCCATGAGGAGGCGTTCCTGCGCAGGGGGGGCGTTCCTGCGCAGGAACGCCTCCTGAAAGTGGCTGAGTGAAATCTATGAGATTTCACTCAGTCACTTTCAGGGCAATGCTGCGTCAAAACCCTGCGCCTGCTTGAAGCAGGCGTAAGGCTTGAGGCAGCATTGAAAGAATAGGCTTCCCCAGAGCATTTCTGGAGCTGCGTCGCGCTTGCGACACAACTCCAGCAATGCGTCACTTTTACGGCACAGATGCGTGACGCATCTGTGCCGTTTTTGCACCATGGTGCGCCGCATTATAAATGCGGCGCACCATGGCTGGCGGAGCTGTGGCGCACTGTGGCGCATGTTAACTGGCGCATCCCTGGGGATGCGCCAGTTAACATAAATCTGCCCCTTAGTGTTTTGTGAAGCAATTGCTACAGGATCTGCTTGTTTGTGCTCCGGTGATGTAGACAGGACTATAAGAATCAATAAAGGTGCCCTGATGTGGCACATTCCTTGTTTATTGGAATCCCCCTTTGGCAAAGCAAAAAAAAAGAAGCAAGTTAAATAGGACTCTTTGTGTCTGTACTGTTGACATTTTTCTTACCTCTGTTCTGACCGACAGTGTCACTGGCAATTCTGCAGGACTGTGTCTCTAAAACCTAATTCCTTGCTGACTACCTTTTTTATCTGTGTGTCTCGAAATCAAACCTGTAGAGTTTTCTACTTATGGGTCTTGATCACGCTTTCAGAGTCTGCAATAGAGTTTCACAGAAAACCCCCAAATATATATTTTTTAATAGATAACTTTATTGGTATGAGAAGAAACATTTTCACTCAGTGTGTACATCTGTGGGCACATTCAATTAATTCATGCCCACCACAAAGCTAAGAGGGTAATGGAGGGTAATTCTGATGTATACAATGAAGTGGCGGAGCTTCAGAAACACAAGGCTGCACCATATTTACAAGAATGTAGCCCAGCCTTGCGTTACCCCCTGCGATGGCGCTAAGTTTACCAACTTAGCGCCAACGCAGGCACACTTGCACCAAAGTGCAAGGGTGTCTGTGTGCAGGGGAGGATTGGTTACCTGTATGAAGGTTTCCCTTCCTGCATATAAACAAACCATGGCATTTTGCTTTTTCCATGTGTGCTGCACAAGGTAGCACACATGAAAAAAGAAAAAACGAGGAGACATAACCAATTTCTCCTCGTTCCGCCAATTTAAGACCAGGATTTTCCTGGTCTTAATTTTGGAGCTGCCTCTTATGTACGCCAACCTTGTACATAAGGGGCAGCGTTAAATACAAAGGGTGTTGCGGTGGAGCACCTACCACAGCACCCACCGCATGCCCCTTTCACATTAAGCATAGAGTGAAAGGGTGCCTTATGTACAAGGCTGCGTTATGCCACATTTAGAGGCTTAACGCTGTCTTGTACATAGGGCAAAGCCACTATCGCCACGGGAATGTCCCAAAAAGGGACGTTCCCGTGGCAATAGGGGCTTGTACATATGCCCCAAGGTATCTTGGAATTATGATACTTGTATTGGAAGAGGATGATGGAGACCAAGCAAGAGCAGCACAGTACCATTCCATGAAAATCTCACATGATATTCTATACCCAATCTCCCTCCAGTGGCCTGTAAAAGACTGTCTGTTCCTCTGGTTTGGATCCGTTGGACTTGCTCCGTGGGCTGAATGGTAGTCCCCAAGGACACACGATGACTGGTCCTGTCATGTAGCCAAACATCCTCGAACATGTCCATGTGTATGCATTAGGATTAAGCAATGGGTTGTTCAATCAGGAAGCAGACAGAAATAGGCCTTATAGAGTGGACAGGACCCCACTGGTCACAGTGGTCAATGGCCTGAACTGTTAAAAAAAAAAGTGAAGCAAGCAACCTAGATTATCCACTAGAAGCGTACTGACACGGTTTAATGTATAGTGGGCTATAATAGTGATAGCACACGTTCCGTCATTCACTCACTCACTCGCTCACTCAGTCACAAAAGATATATTGCTTTTCACAGACACAAAGACGACTCCAAACAAACATGTCATGCTTGCAAACAGAAATATAATTTATTTTGAGAAATTGCAGGAACAGGTAGGTTTGGCATAATATTGCTCAGCTCTTTTGTTAAACTGTATACAATTAAGCCCTTGAAACTGTAGGCAGGATCATAGAGTTTGCTGGACACAAGCGCTGATCCCAACCTTCCCGGCTGCCCTTCAAATTTGTCTATATCTATCCTGGTAGAAGCCACAGAGTTAGAACAGACACCAAGGTCCAGAATTTAAAATGGAGGTCTAAGCAGAAATGGAAAAGAAGTAGGAACAGGCTTAGGCATTCTTAATTTGTCTCGTGGTAAATGGGCTGGATTTTCCCCACCCCCAGAGTTACCGATACCAGGGGAACCGCTAACTCCATGAGTGGGGAAAATCTGGTCCATTACAAGTGGGACCCAGAGGGTCCTCTATGAAATGCGGAATTACACGCGGAATTAATAGTTCTAAGTCAGGTTCCCTGGTAATTCCTCATTTGGGCCAGACTTTCTCCTAGCGATATCGGCTGCTTTTAGCTGCCGGAATACCTAGGTGAAAATTAGGAGACCTAAGGTGTTTCCACAGAGCTCATAATTCCAACGGGGCTAGTAATTGCTGTTACCAGTCAGATTCCAATGTATAGGCCTCTCCGAACGAGGGCCTTAGTGATTTAAGTTGTAGAAATGTTAACTAGGGTATGCTAAAATCATAATTTTGGTGAGAAAAATGAAAAAGGTACACAACTTTTGCACTTTAAGAAATTAGGAACGAATAATTCCCTAAACCTTGCCATGGGTGTGAAATGTTCTTGGTAATAATTATTTGGCTATATAGTTTTACCCCTAAACTATTTTTTTAATGGAATTTGTCCATCCTTGTTGGTGCAGCTTTCGTTTTTCTCTCACAAGAAACGCCTATTAGTGGGATTTTCTGGTACTTTTGAGATATAACAAACTATGAGGTCCATAAAGTTTTAAGAACAATTTCTTGAAGCTGGGCTAGACCAAGATTCAGGAGTTGAGCAGCCCAAAGCCAGCTGATGCTGGACAATTCCTGCCAATCTGTGACCATCTGAGAGAGAAAGAGAGAGCGAGAGAGGGATAGAGAGAAAGAAAGAGAGAGAGACAGAGAGAGAGATAGAGAGAGTCTAAATGGACAGCAAAGAGGAACTTGGGGCAAATGCACAGCATGTATTTTGTGCATGAATTAAAGGTCCTGTGAGAGAAGTGGTTGTAGCCTATTAGTTGAACTTTTTTCATGGCCATCTTTGACTATTTTATTTCTCCTCCAATTTTTTTTTAAATCACCAGCTTTGCAAATCACAAAGCAGGCACAGTTTTAAAAACATACTTTGACATCGCAATATTTGCAACTTTGCACACCCTACTCCAGGTCATTAAGGCTTAGCAGTGTAGACAGTGGTGTAAATAGCGTGGAAAAGTGTACTAGATCTGGGGCTTCTACCTCTTTAGGTATAGGCAATGACCTTAGATATTACATCTGAGGAGTTGGCAGGGTCAAAGAAGGCCACGTTACTTTCAGAGTTTACATTGGTACTTCTGTCTCCTTCACGTTTTCTGAGATCACTTTTCCATCGATCACCTCTTGAACTATTGTCTGGACCTTCCTTGTTTTCTGTGGACCTAGAAAAATAAAAGATAATGCATGAGACCTGGAGAGCTTTATATTCATGACAGAAGAAAAGGTGGGCATTCTTCGTGATCATCTTCATTACCCTTTTTCTCCCTTAATGGAGATTTTTATGCCGCAAAGCAAAGCTACCCAGGCTTCGGTATGCAAATCAGAGCTGTAAATGGTAGACCATCATGCACTGCTCTGGGGAATGCCAAGTTTGCAAGTTAGCTGTTTTGATAAAAGTCTTTGGAGCAGTGGTGATCAGAAAAATGGACGACATGATATTTTCAAATATTGTTTTCGTGCACCCTGCAGGGTTTTTTTGTGTGTTTGTTTTTTAAATGAGAGGGACACTGTAATAGAGACATGTGGCACATGAGGGTTTTGGAGTATGGTGACTGGTAAGTTGGCAGAAGGGGATAGAAAACCACAGGACATCTGAAATGAACCAAAAGAGAACTTTGTATTTATTGATTTAGTCCAACAAAATATTGCTCTGCTGTATTCACTCCTCGTTTTCAGTTCCTCAAGGTATTTATTGTATAGAACAATGATATGAACATTTACCTAATCACTCATCCACTAATTTGAAAAATGTGCCTAAATACTATTTCCTAACAGAACCTCCATTGGCCAATAGGTGGGATTTCCAAGATAGATATTGTAACATTTCACACCACACCTAAATGGGTCGCAGCCTTGCCTGTTATGTGATATCGTAGCCCAAATGACTTTTGGTATTAATTGTCCTCCAGGGGACAATCCTAAAGGCTACTATCTTAAATTCATCTTCTTTTGTATGGCTGAGAAAATGGGATCTGTCCTGGACTTACAGACATGACAGTTGTCCTTAAAATCAATATAATTTCCATCAAACCAAACACGCTTGGACAGCACTTCTACCATTTTTTGCAGGCTTGAAATAATGATATGATGTGGTCAATGGAAGCGGCATCCTTTTTTGTCCAAATACAGGCTTGAGGATCACCTCTACATCTTAGAGGTAAAGCTGGAGAAATGTCAAGTCCTTCATTTGGATTTCTGATCTGCTTACATCTTTAAGAAACAGAGCAACCATTGATGGTTAAACTTGGCTTCTTTGACCTCATGTAGGACATTTTGAGCAGTACTTGGTCTTACCCCTTACAACAGCCAGTTGCAGAAAACACAAAATTGAGTCATGAAAATTGGAAACTGGCAGCCTTTAAGAAAATGATGTCTAGCCATCATAAAAAAAACCTCACCTCTGATTTGTGACTGGGATCCCAAGTGTGACCTCGACTGTGAACTCGGGAAAGCCCTGCAAGAAAAAAAATTGAATTTACAAGCATGAACTTATTGCAACAGTGTTAGATAGCCAATGGTAAAACGTGTATCATATGGTATTTAGAGCTAGGCATAGCTTTAACCACTAGCCTAGGCATAGAACTTACATATATTACATTCCATGTATGGTTTTTCAAATTTAGCAGTAGAAAATAATGATGTCTGTGCTTTAGTTTGTAAAATCAATGATTATACTGCCCATCTCGAGCACTCCAATATTGAGATACTATTTTGACACACTAGAAGTTCCTTACCTCACTGCACAAATATTGAATGGAATTTACTTGATAAATGTTATGATCGGTCAGCATTTTAAAACTTGATCGACTGGGCAATTGGTTTTTTCAGCATTTTAATGATTATAATGAAAAGTGAACCTTCTACTTCATAATCCCCCCACTTGGTAGACGCAACCAGCGCTGTGTTGATAGCGAACAACAAGCCTATTTTCCCTATTTTGTTAGCAGTAAACAGCGCGATGATGAGTTACTCATAGGCAATCGACTTACGCGCCATCTTGATCCATGAGCCGTCGGTAGGTCTCGATCTCCTTCTCCAGCAGGGTCTTGATATCCAGGAGGTCTTCGTAGTCTGCACACTGGTTGGAGGTCTCACACCGGATGGCGGCTAGCTGCTCTTCTACTGCGCTGATCTGGATTTGCAGCTGGGAGAGCTGCAGGCAGTAGCGTCCTTCTGTTTCTGCAAGGGTCTCTTCAAGGGATTTTTTCTGTTGGCGAAAGAACAGAGAATGGCAAAAAAAGAAACAAAAATAACAAGGACAGGCAACAGGCAAGGAATGATAAGGGATAGTAAGAACTGGAAAGTAAGACACAATCGACGTCAAGACAAAACGCAAGCAGACTCCATAAGACCCCAGGGGGAGGCCCTCGATCTTAACAGGTAAGCATCACCATTGCCTCCTCTCTCAAAGTAGTCTACCAGCTGCATTCACAGCGGCTGCCCGGGTGTGTTGTTTGTTGTGCCTACTTAGCAATTTTTTATTACTTTTCAAGAACAAACTCCCAAACTGGGAACTTGCTCTTGCAAAACAACATAAAACAATGGTCTGATATACAGGGGGCATTTACCTATGCTAGGGAGCCATTGTGAAAATTGCCTACCAGAGAACGTCTCACCTGGTGGTTTTAAAGAGGTACTTCTAGTGATTGCCACCTGCTCTAAATAGGTTGGGTGACTACGCCCTCCAGCAGCGGCCGATAGTGGGAGTACCGGCCGGGCAGTGACGTGGGAAGGAGGAGGGGCAGGGTGAGGGGTAGTAATGTATGGATTACGGACTTTAACAGGTAAGTAAACATAAAAATAAATAAAACGAATTTCGTTGCACACACTGCTTCACCAAATGCGATGCAGTGTGTGCAACGAAAATCGTTTTTTATTTTATTTTTATGTTTACTTACCTGTTAAAGTCCGTAATCCATACATTACTACCCCCCACCCTGCCCCTCCCCACGTCACCGCCCGGCCGGTACTCCCACTACCGGCCGCGGCTGACGCCCTCATATCCCTCTGCAGGACGTGCCATCAGGTCAAATGTTTCAAACTACAGAGGCAGCTGATGCTCCACAGTCACAAACCCTGTGGCTCCCCACCTCTAAATTTGTTGAGGCAACAACAATTATGATGGGGTAGGAGTACCGACATTTAATTGTGCTCCCACTTCCTGCTAACTCCAAATGAGCCCCAGTAAACCAAAGAGCAACTCAAAATAAATAAAAATACAGATTGCTAATTTGGAACCAGGGAGTTCATAGGAGTCAGAGGAAAGTCAAGAAGTAAAAGGAATGACTATGAGGAGCAATAGACAGTAAGACAGAACAAAGAAGCCATAGATAATCTAGGAATGGAGAGGCACAACAAATGAAGAGGACTGCCAAAGACGATCAACCCACGGCAAAAAATTAACACCCAAATTTGAACCCTTCACCCATTTAAATAATGCTGAGGGAGCAACAAATGTATGGAGAAGCTATCTCGGGAGCAAGACATTTTGAATGATAGAAAACAATACGTTTTGGTGGTTCAGACAGGAGTGGACAGACAGGTCTACAAAAATTGATTGTGCTGTGAATTCTTTTTAGATGACTTTAATTTTCTAGTGAAGTCAGGAAATTTCATTCTGGCCATTGTTTTCAAAATATGGAATGTAGGTTGAAAAAGCAAAACATTCTTGGCCAATGCTTTCCCCCTTTGAATTCCACCTCATGGAGGTCAAGTATTCCTATGGGCTGATTACAACTTTTGAGCATTCGTGCCGAATCTCCACTGGCAAAGCTGCACCAAAGCAACGCAAGGACCGCCGGACTGATTACAAGTTCAACTCGTGCAGGCAGATGATCCTTTTGCCTTTCCCGTGGTGGTGCCAGAAAAACAGGCACCGTAATGGGAACGGTAAAAATGTTCCAGTACAGCATGGACTGTGAAGTCCATACCGTGCGAGAAATGGGGGTGCATGTTGTGCCCCCCTGAATGCATCCCCATGGTAAGGAGAATGGGGGCCCTGTAAGGCCCCCTTTGCTTCCCCACTGCCAGCCTTTTCATGGTGGACTCATGCCCATTAAAAAGGCTGGCGGTGGAAAAACTCGTAATATGCTGGGCAGGACCGCACCACTTCTGCTCGGCATACAGCATAGCTCCTCCACATGCCGCCGCCAAGGAACGGCGGTTGCCTGGCACAGCCGACGGTCCACTGCCGGAACAACTCAGAGAGTCGTAATCCGGCAGACTGTGGACTGCCAGTGGTGCGCCACGGTGAGTGCGGCAGTCGTAAGTCCGCCGCTCTCATAATCAGCCCATAGCTTGGACATTACCAGGGTCCGCAGTCACGTACCGTGGCCAGGGCTGCCCTCAGCTCGATCTCCAGGGCTTGGAGGCTGCGCTTGAGGTCACAGATCTCACTCCTGCCGGAATGCATCTGGTCACTGCCACAGTCAATTTCTTTGTTCAGGTCCTTGCACTGGGGACGAGACAAAAACGATAGAGAACATTAAAGAAATCCAGGTGCATGTAGACTTTGGTACAGAAAACCTTCCTCCTTCGTTTTTTCTGTCACTGCTTTTACCGCGTCGTTGAACTTGCATTCGGCTTCTTTGCGGTTCTTTTCGGCCATGATTTCATATTGTGCCCTCATATTGTTCAGGACCTTCAGCAGGTCGATTCCTGGAGCAGCGTTAATCTCCACATTCAGCTGTCCGGCTGCTGGCTGATTTCCTTTCATCTCCTGGGCATTGGGACACAAAAAGTACAGTTTAAGGATTCATTTCGGTCCAGCATGAGCCTAGCCCAGTCTGCGTGTTGTGGCATCAGTGATAGGCAAGAAAGATTGTTTGTGAATATGCTCCTCAAGGTTTTTAGGAGGGTGAGTTTTATGTTTGTGAAAGGTGTCAGGCAGATTGCAAATTCCCAATTTTAGACCTGAATTTTGGAAAGCTGAGTGCTTGTCTAATTTTGAAGATACAACGATACATATCTGCAGTACAATATTGGTTAATTCGGATCTTGACTAATTACTTACAACATATATATCAATACATAGAAGAATAAGTCAATATTCAATGGAAAATGTAAGCAAAGTTAAGACAATTCTTTGAAACTGAGAGCCTCATTTATTGTTTTAGGGCAGCACAGCAGGCCTTCCTGATGACCTGCACTAGGACAAACGAAAAAGGCAGGAATGCGGCGTATATATTAGATACGGAGCATTCCTGTGTTTTTCCCCTGCGCCTGCACACAATAGGCTGCCGTGCACCAACACAACGCATGGTGCAGGGTGCCTGTGTTGTGGGGATGATTATTTTGGTGCAGGAAGGGAACCCTTCCTGCACAAGAACAATCACAAGAGGCTTTGTCCTCTTTCTATGTGTGCTGAAGAATGCAGCACACATAGAGAAAAGAAAGACGAGGAGAAATAAAGATATTTTGCCTCGCTGCACCTCCCTTACGCCTCCCCTGGGGAGGCATACATTTTTGGCGCTGCCTCAGATTTACGATTTCTCATAAATCTGGGAGAGTGTCAAAGGTCATGGATGTTGCTGGGAATGCCGCAGCAACACCCATTGCACGCCCCTTTAACGTAGAAAATGGCATTAACTAGAATGATATTTACGAGGCAGTATTAAGTCAAAAAAAGTGATGTTCCGGCAGCGCAAGGGGCCCCGAGAGGCTTATTTACAAGCCCCTTTGCAGCAAATGTTCGCCACCGGAGCTTCACTTTTGTGACGCTCCAGAGGCACACAGTGTAGGCCCATATCTACGAGGCCACAGAAAGCCACCCTGCGTGAATTTTCATGGCCTCGCAGATAAGGTGTGAGGTAATGCATCGCAAGTTGCTGCATTGCCTCACACTGCGCCTGATTGGTCTGTCATGGGCGTTGCAGTGGGTGTTCCCGCTCATCGCCCATGGCATTTAACACAATCCCAGATTTACAACATAGCGTAGATCTGGGCATGCGTCAAAACCATATGCCTCCCAAGGCAGGAGCAACAATGGATTTTGTGAAGGAAGGTGTCCCTTCCTATACAAAAACAACTGGATTTCAATGCAGGCACCTAGTATTAGCGCAAAACTGTCTAAACAGCGCCAACGGAATGAAAAGGACAGGGATGTGTCGTATTGCCGTAAATATGACACATCCGTGCCCTTTCCTTACGGTGCAGCAGGCTGGCTTGCGGCACCGCATTGTATCATTTTGTTGTCAATGAGCCCCTAAATGCTCATAGAAACCTGTGTCACAGACGACGAAGCACAGAAGGTTTGGGCATCACAGTTCGCCCTTAACATTAGGTATAAGACATAACTTTGCATTTCTTCTAAAAGAACACCAGGGCATGTTGGAGGAGAGGTGTGCAACATACCATTACCTGGGTAGGGCAAGAGGTAGGGCAAAGGGCTGCACCTGTTCTAAGACTTCAGGTCTTAGAAAAGATGCAGACTTTGCCAGACAAGCAGGTGCCTATAGAATCTTGGCAGGACTGAGGCAGAGCGAGACACGTCTTGTTACATGACAAGTGAATGCCTCATCCCAATCCTATTTTCCATGTGACTGCCCTGGTGACATACATTGGTTTCTCCATAAGTCAGTCAGTGTGTGGTATTGCACACTCACAGCGTGTCACAACAGCACTAACAGACCCCAGCCTACCTCCTCGTGGTTCTTCTTGAGGGCGGCTAGCTCCTCAGTCAGGCTCTCCACCTGCACACCCAGGCTTGATTTGTCCATTCTCAGCTCGTCCAGGACTTTATGAAGACCATTGTTATCCGCCTCCACGCTGACGCGCAGGCGCTGCTCGTTCTCGAACCTGGAACCAGAGATAGACAACAGTGCTAGCACATTACCAAGCATATAATCAAGTGATACTCGAAAAAATATCACACACATCCTGGTGCTTTCTAGCCATAAGCACACAAAGGAGCGTTATTAATCTAAATCGCCACAAAAAAAATATATTCTAGCTCTTCTTGGAACCTGTTGTCTTATTTACAAAGTCTCTTACATTGTTTGAAACCATTTTTTGCCATCTCTTACTCTGCCTACTACTACGTTTAACGTTTTTGCAAACTATTGTTTTAGTCAGTGGCTTTGCAAATGTAAAAATATCACATTGATAATATCTTGCAGTCAGGTTTAATATTCACAGCTTCAAAATGTTGTTTATGTTCATTTATTAATGACGCGTTTCTTCGAGAAACGTTGTGCAGAGTAGGACCATCTAAGGTTCTTAAAATCAAAATTAAGTTGTTATCTGCGAGGCTGAAATCTAAGCTCTTCATCCTCTTCGAACTGTACTGGCCGGATTGGCCCACCTTAAGACAGTCCGAATTAAGTCTGTCTCTCCTAGGACAAGAGTGACAAACTATCCTTTGTAAATTAGGACTTTTTTCCTGGTTTAAATCTATCTCTTAGGCAAGGATCACTAAAAATCAATCCCTCTTTTCCCCTACATTGGCTGGAGCCATACGGAAGCCCTTCCGCTGAGCAGATTCTCAGCAAAGCATTGCTCTGCTTGTCTCTCACACCCTGATTACTACTCCTGCAGGATCCCCCAGGGGGGGGATGTATGACGTTACCACGCATACCATTACCACGCATACCGTTACAACGCGGTATTTACAACGCATACCATTACACCGCATAGCGCTTTGAGGTGCTGGATAGTGGTAAGTATAATTTTATATTCCAACTCCAGTCCCCGTGGATACTTGGGAAGGTGTCGGATATAAAATTAAACTTATTCCCTATCCTAGAGCGCCCCCCAGCGCAATGCATTGTAATGGTATGCGTGGTAATGCCTGCGTTGTAAGTGTAGTGCATGGTAAAAAATGCGTGGTAACAGTTGTACACCCCCAGGGGGTGATACTGCACCCAGAAAATGACAATACCACCATATGTCGTATTATTAGGTGTGTCAAAGAGGAGGATAACACAGTAATAATTGATGTTCTCCTCAACTGAGGTGTGTTACCAGTTTTTCCCCATAAAAATTATGAATTTTCCCTTTTGATGTTATTTACTACTCCTAAAAAGGCATTATGTATATATTACAGTGAACCATAGAAAAATGACATAAATGTCCCTATATATAGCAACACATAGTCTAGATTTATATCCTTAGTTTTTTTTATTATTTCTTGCCTCTTTATCAAAACATAAAACAATGTTATATCATGGTCAAAAACATTTCATATTTCATTTCTTAGAACACATTTGTGCAAAATTAAAACATAAACATTCAGGAAAATTATATCTTTTTCAATAGTTTTTTCAACAATAATTAAAGATGGTTAAATAGATAATATACATTTCCTAATGCATATTACAGTACAAATCCATTATAATATAACTTTTATAAAAACAAAATAAACTTGTATCCTCTTGTTGACGCGTTTCGGTGTGTCATGTAGTTAAAACCACCTTCTTCAGGACCCAATAAAAATAAAATCACAAAGTGCTCAATATTATCAACCCAATTAATCCTTAGTCGAGATTCGGTATACAGTTCAGTATATAAGTGTCATACTTTTCCTAGTATCCCTTTGTATGTCGTTTCTTGGAATAAAGGATTAATTCATTCCTTATCAAGTATTCTTGTGCAGAAAAGTTGACATCTACAAGTCCCTCACCCCCGTTAGAGGTCGATATCTTTATTAACTTTCTAACGTTGCCTTTTCCAATTAAGACGACGGTACTGGAGATTAGCGGGGTACAATTTTGTCGCCCCTTAAGAGACATGTATTCAAATAAAACTTCCTTTAAGACCACTGCCTTGCAGTCGAATACCGGTTCAATGTTCTCCCTTTGAGAGTACACCTGCCTTTTCTCAATTAGGTCAAGGTATATCCAGCGTACGACGCTACGCGTCTCTGCTATCGGGGTTCTGGTTTGGTAAGCATTTTTTTCCGCTAGATACACAAAAGATGACACTCTCTCAAGAGGTTTACCATTTATTCACTTTAACCCCTAGATAGACGGTTCTTGACATATCCACCTCTTAATAAGATGAAAACAGAGGCACAGCAGCAACTGGCACCGTGCAAGACAGAGACCACTGGGCAAGAATTCCTTGTTAATAATTATTCACTATTGCCCACTTTACTATTTATTGTTGGTTTCTGCTTTTCCTTGTTTGAATGTTGTTGTACATATATAGGATCATTGTTGGGTGAGAGCAGGTTTGAATGTGTGCATTTAGACGTATGAGAGCATTTGTGTATGCGGTTCGAGCCTGTTTTTTATTACTGACACCTCTGTTTGTGGGGATGCAATATTTTCTGGTTCGCAATTTTGGTATTGGCTGTAAAATGGCCAAAAAAGAACTATAATATCTATTTGTCCTATGAAATCGTTTTGCAGCATATAATATATTTGTTCGTTATATGTCCACCTTTGATGCATTCTTTCACAAATTAAATGGATTGTATATACTGTATCTTTAATAAATTCTATTAGTGTTTATTATAAAAAATGTTTTTGTGTGTGTGTACCTATATGGTTGTCGCATTCTCCCTGAATTTGTATTTATTGTAGTGTTATTATAATTTATGAGACGCATTTACGTCCCGGTATTATTATTTGGCAGGTGCACCCTTCTCCCTCACCTGTGAGGGGGGATTCTTTTTTTTTACAGCAGCAACTGGGACCAGCAAACTGCACATTTTGATCCATCTATGGCTGTCATTGGCCAGAGCAGGCAATGTACTCCTGTTGCAGAATTCATTAATTTCTGCCCAGTACAGATCACCAGCCCGGGCCTACCATAGTCACAGGAATGCAACACAATTGAGTGAATGTTGATGAATTCTGAGCTGATGAAGTCTTGGGTTAGCACTGCTCGATCAAAGCAGACTAAATCATAACGACGGACGGTTATCCATTAAAGCTGTTATTCCTCAAGTAGGGAACTTGCACATTTGGGAGTATCTTTTTGTGCTGAAAACCAAGCAGCATCATGAAGATTGCAGCTTTCGATTTGCGACTAAATCACGAAAACCTGGATGTTTGTGACAATGTCTATCACTCACATCTTTAACATGAACAGAATAATTTTGAATTAGACATTCTTTACAGGAAATAGTGTTCTTCACCTGTTCAGTGCTATTCTCCCTAGAAAAGCTCTGCATAAGATTTACACGGAAACACCGCAATTATGCGCCATTGTGTGTAGAAAAGCTGTGTGACCGATAAACTTGCATTGCACTCTCCATACAGATTCCAGAGTGGCTCGGTTCAACTAGCACACAAATGATCTCATAATGTGGGTACAACAGCTGAGTGAAATTGTAAATTTGTGAATCTTTGCTGGCCAAAAACAACAGAATCTCGCACACCCCTTCACAAAATCCCAGCCCATGTTTCCTTTCTGGTATTTTCATAGATTTCAGTTCCACAACTAGAGGTACATGAAAGTCTTTCCAAAATAAATCTGTACAGGGTCATCTGTCAATTCTCGAATAGCACTAAGTCATTCAGCTTCCACATCAACACCAGATTCAGCCTCCAGACCCAGATTGCACTAAAGCATCAACTGACCGTCCTCCAAAAATTTAAAAAGATGTTTCATTTGTTCCTGAAAGCTGCCTTCAGGAACACCATCTAGGCACTGGTCTTATCTCATATCATCTCGACTGCGACAAGGTTCTCTGCCGGCATTCCAAGAGACTCACCAAACTTCTGTAAATTACTTTGAAAGTAGCAGCTAATTTAAGCAAATGTCTTCAGAAATGTGCCAGGAATAGTCCAGATCTCTGAAGGTTCCTCTGGCTCCACTATTGACACACATCCCCTACAAGATCTGCTGCATCATACCTCAAGGCAGTCAACATCAATACACCACCTTTCCAACAACCAAGACTAAGACAGCTGGTGAACCACTCTCAAGACTAAGAACTCCATCCCAGTCCAAAGATGACTGGCCCCATCCTTTTAGAAGGAACTGAAGACTCACCTCTTCCAGCAACACCTCATCGCAAAATAACACCCCACTACTGGTGTCTCTAAACAGCACGCCCCTCTATGCGCAGTCTGCCCATAAAAATGCTACTATCCTCCTTCTCAAGCCACGACTCTAAGATTATGCTGCATCTATTACCTGCCATGTGCCTGCCTGGACAGCGTATCTCAATCCCACCGCACTCTGTTGCTTGATGGCTCAGTTTGCAATGTGTAAGTCTAATACATACATACATACTTTACATGGTTTAGACCAATATGTGCACCCCGTCTCCCTCTGCTCTCCACCTCACATGCATTTTTCACCAAATACTGCTTTTAGCCTTTTATCGTACTTTTTGCGCCATCTCCAATATTTTCACCTCATGCCCCCTCTTGGCACTCATTTTTAGGGATCGGGATTTATTGTTCAGCATCATCAAACTTTGACTCAGAATAAGAGAGAAAAGGGAAGAAAAAGGGGAACGAAGGAGGAGGAGTAAACAGTGAGATCAGGGTTGAAAAAGCACTTCAAATACTGAGCTAAACAAACATCAAGTGTAGGGTGGCGGACGATGGATCTTGCCTTCCAGCAATGTTCCCACAGCGACAACTCCCATCCTCCCCTTCCTGGTGTTCAGTTTTAATATTTCAATTAAAAAAAAAAATATGTCAGCTTATTTTGGTGGGCTTTCATCAGGTTTTATAAATGTTGCCAGTTTAACATCTCATCAGGTCTTTTGTTGAGCTTAGCTTCAAAAGGATGACTTTCATCATGTTTAATTTTCTGTGAGGAAAGAAATGACCATCTCCCCTCTCCCACCCCAACTCCCCCAAACTCACTTCATTTTGAAATCATCCAGTGCCAGCCTTGCGTTGTCCACCTGCAGGATGGTCTTGGCATTGTCGATGGAAGCAGCTATGATCTGGAAGACAATAGGACAAGCTGGACGTGACAATACATTCCCTTGGGCTATACACTCAACACTTTTCATACTGTGGGCCATATTTACAATGAAGTAGCGGTGAGAGGCGTTAGTCTTCCAGGCCTAAAGTCGTACCCCACCACTTCAGAAACACAGGGCTGCACCATACTTACAGTACAGTGCAGCCCTGCATTTCCCCCTGAACTGGCGCTAAACGTAGCAGCCTAGTGCCAACGCAGGCGCCCTTGCCTGCATTTAGGGGAAGATTGTTTATGTGCAGGAAGGGTCACCTTCCTGTACATTTTGGCTGCGCCACGCTGCAGCACTCCCAAAGCACAGGAATGCGACATATTTACAAGGATATGTTGCATTCCTGTGCTTTCTCCTCTGCTGGTCTACAAACAGCTGCCATGCACCGGCGGAGGCCCCCTTGCACCATGGTGCAAGGATGCCTGCGTCATGAGGGATTGTTTTTGTAGAGGAAGAAGGGACACCTTTCTGCACAAAAACAACCACGACGGGCATTTTCCTCTTTCAATGTGTGCTGTAGAATGCAGCACGCATTGAAAGAGGATAAAGCGAGGAGAAATGAAAACATTTCTCCTCGTTGCATTCAGACGCACCTCGTGAATCTGGAAATGTGTCTTGTTCCATGCGTGCCGCGTGGGAATACTTACAGCAACACCCATAGAATCCCCCTTTCATGCAAAGTGCGGCATGTAAAGGGGCCACATTTACAAGGACAGGAAAAGCTGCCTTGTAAATGAGGCAAAGCCCCTATTGCCACCGAACGTCACTGAAATTGACGTTGTGGTGGCGACAGGGGCTTGTAAATATGGACCTAAATGCCGTGGTCTTTTTCACCAACGTACTGTTTAAAAACACCATTGTTTTTTTAAAATTCATTTTGAGTAGAAACGTCAATTCAGTTGATTTATCGGAAGTTCAAGTTGGATCAAATGCTATGGCTGAATAATAGCCTACAAACTGTAAAAGCGCCCTTGCACCTAATTTGCAGTCAAGTTTAGTGATTTTTGCCACGCGGACAATTAAAGGCATTTAAAGCACTTTAAATTCACAGCACTCATCTGCTGTGGAACCAGCGCATCCAGTCACAGCAGACAGCTTTGCTTTTTTCGGCATGGTCTTTCACTCGACCTCTCGTTCCTACAGAAAGGGTAAGAACTGTCCATGGAGGCAGACTCATAGATAAGCCAGGGGGAGCGGAAGTGACATCACATACACTTTGCCCACTGACGCCATGATAGGATTGGCCACTTGTGCTACACTTGGCCCTCACCAGCCTCTTATCTGCTGCTTTGGAGCTATGGTAAGAGCAAATAATGAAAACTGCAGAAGCAAACAGGGCCCTAAGATCCCACCTTCATCACCCCTGAGATCAGAGGTAGCCAGGACAGCGCCATGGAAACCAAAGACGGAGCAGCTGCTGACCATGGAGGGATATCACAGATTGACATCTATGGCATCTTTCTTTTCAGGAAGGAAGAGCTCCTATGAAAGCGAGCTCCTAAGCCAATAGCTAAGGACAACACAAATGACATTCCCCACAAATCCTACAGGCTCAGACACTACCTCACTCATCACATACATTTCAAAACCAAGCGTGATTTCCTTGAAATGCAGGCCTTTCCCAACACAAGCAATAGTTCATCAAACATGTGTACAGTAAGGATGCTGCTTGGCAGACAGCGATTTCGACACACCCACACATTTGTTTTAAATTGTTAGTTTACTCCTTCTCGAGGCTAGTTTACAAACGCAGCGCCTAGAGGTGATTACATCAGGAGTGTGCTCCACAAATGAACCTAATCACTGCCAACATCAAGGCGGGCCCCTTTAATGATGCTATAAATGAGGTGTGGCGCGATGTGCCACACTTTCTTACAGCCATCAGATATTGTTTTTGTGTGGCATGGCGGACAAATCCTATTGAGATCACAGATCATGTTCATTCACTGCTTCCACCTTACAGAAAGAACCTGGGGGGACTCCAGCTTGGCTCTTGTTGCTTGTGGTTACTAGCTTCAACCCAGGCAGGCCCATCACAAGCGGAAAGAAGAAAACCACAATATATTACACTCTGAAGTGAAGGTGGCTAGACGCACTCCTCAAAGCATCAGTCCTACCTGTTTCTGAAGCTCCTGAATCTGCTTGAAGTAGTTGCTGCAGTCGGGGCCTCCTGCGCTGCATTCGGCGTTGTTCTTGTACCACTCTTTGATTTTATACTCCAGGTCGGCGTTGGCCTCCTCCAGGGACTTCACTTTGCCCAGGTAGGAGGAGAGGCGGGTGTTGAGGTTCTGCATGGTCTCCTTCTCTCCACCAGAGAGGAGAGCATCCCCTCCACCACCCCAAACTCTGCCACCACTTGTTGCACCGCCACCATAGCTACTCCAACGTTCTCTACTCATGCCACCACCAGCACTGCCAAAGGCACCAACACCCACAGAGATGCCACCATTGTGGCTTTGAAGGCCCTTCAATGGGACAGTTTGTTGCCCACTGGAGTAGCCACTAGGGAGACCTCCATGATGGAGCCCCGACCCGGATTGCCAAGCGGACATTATCAACTTAGAACTGCTACCACACTTAAATCTACCAACTGGTGGAAAGTCCCGCAAAACTGATCTTTGATGAGGTACTCTCCCAGGTGCACCCCAAAAAATCTTCGATGACTGCTCGCCTGGAAAGTCTAAGATGCCGCAGTCGTGAGGCAAGCACCAATCGCCTCCAAGGAAAGTGGTAGAGTTCGACTGAGAGCTAATCCATCCTTTTATAGAGAGGACCATGGGTGTTCCAAGCCTCAGACCTGGCCTCTCCTGAGGGCAAACCCTACCACCTACAGCAATTACCATTAGTTAGGAGTGGTCCCTTTCTCCTCAAGCCCCATTTTGCTTGAGTTGTGGATGCCGCGTGGCTGTTTACCATCCAGTGTTGATAGGAAGTTGAGAAAAGGGTGGAGTGGGAGAGGCCAACCTTGATGCGATTTCGTTTCATCTTTACAGCATAATTAAGTAATTATTTCTCCTTGTTTTAACCAATTTCTTCTTCCTGGTTTCTCTGCACTTGTTCCCCTCCCTTCTGCTGTCACCTGGTTGCTCTCATCACAGACACAACAACTTGAAGTCATGCTAGGGTGCCGGGGAGGGGGCATTCTCTGCTGCTGAATCAGGCCTCTTGACCCAGTATCAGGGATAGCCTTGCCTCGTCGCCCTTGCTGTGACTCAGCCGGCAGACATCACGTCATGTGTTGGCCTCTGCTTCTCGTTACAAATTGCAGCTTGTTTATGCTTTTCCTAATCTCAATTATGGCGCCCTATAACTACATTTCTAAATCCTGTTGCTTTTCTCCTGCTACGCCAGACGTGGCATCGTCCAGATGACTGCACATTACATTGCACCGAAAAAAATATAGCACCGGCTGTCACTTTCACGACTTACAGGTGCAAAACATTTCAGTGGATGCTGGAAATGAAAATTACACGATATAACTCAAAATACCGCTTTTAGTACAAACATCAGCTAGTATGTTGCATGAATTTTTGACGTAAGAACAGATACTTTTGACAAGAATCACTTTCCTGTGGGTAAAAGTTATGTGTAATTGGTAATTCAACATTTTGAGAAATTGAACGAAATTCAGGAATTTCGCCAGTGAAATTACAATTTCTCCAAGGCCCATATCTGAAAAAGCCTTGTGTTTTAATTGGTTACAATGCGATTTCTGCTTGGACGGGCAGCATTTATGGAGCACCGGTAAAGTAGTAGAAGTTGAGAACAAAATTGTTACATGTTGAGAGAGGTAGCAATGTGAACTGTGGTGAAAGGTTGTTGTAGGAAATTCACATTTCCGAGCAATCTCACAGATTTTCCCTTTTATTTTGGCTGGGCTTGCTGGTTTCTTGACTCTAAGGAGTGTGAGAGTTCCACTGAATCTCAATGTGCATGTGCTCTGACAATTAACCAGGCGTAACATTTGGCAAACCCAAAAGACTTATTTAATTGTAAACAATAAACCACCAAGGGTGTCTTGCAGCCCACGATTATGGATATTAAAATCATAAAAGTGGGAAAGCTAAATATGAAGATTATTATGCCCTTATATTAGAAGCTACAAAGTACTGTTTTCAGAGAGTTGTCACTGTGTCTAAAATAAATGAGAATGGAAACCGAAGAGATTGTATCACAAATGGCCAAGCTGAGGCCTGGTGTTTTGACCTATATAAAACTCCACACGCACACACACACACACCTGTTCATTAGGGGTGGGTGGAATTTGCGTAGTCGCGCTACGCAAAGGTCCGTGAAATGGTAAAAAATCTCCGCAAGCACGCGGAATTCCACGAAGACGCGGAATTGCTTGTTCCGCCCGTTCGCAATGCTTTTTTCCTGTTCACGAACGCTGTTTGGGTGCTCATGGGGAAATATCTCGTGAACATGCATTTTGAAAGCGCGAACAAGCAAAAAATTCCCCTAAGCCTCGGATCGAAGAATTTTTGGAAATTCTGTGTTCTTTGCGGAACGTGAAATTATCCAAATTCCGCAAGCGGAACAGAATTTACCGCCCAGGCCTACTGTTTATGCCATACAAGGACTTAGCATGAGCAAAGTTTTAGACCTGGGATTCGTTCTTTACTTCTTGTCTATGATTCCAGGACTAGCGAGGGACGGTTTTGAAGCTGTGGTAACAATTTGGGCAGTCACTGAGTGGGGTCTGGTATTTTTAGCAACAGCTTGTGTTATACATTGGAGTAATGTATACGAGAACTGCAGCAAAATCTAGGAGAGCTGGGCTGTGGGAATTCGGTCGGGTTTGGTTCCACTCATTAGCTTTTGTATAGGAAAAAACTCTTCCCACAGCCTGCTCATCGGCAGGCAAGTGGACTGTGGGTGAGATTTTAAGAACCAGGTCATGACATCTGCTTGTTCTTTGCTTTCTGCCTAGAAAGACTGAAGCCTGAACATAATCTTAAAGAACTACAAAAGCAGTTAAGAGTGAACTGCAGGGGACCCATGAAGGGCCTTGTCTAGAGTCAGTGATTAAGCCATCATCTTTTTGTTCATCAATGTTATGGACACTAGATGCCTACCCCAGCTGTTTGAGAGCCTTGAGAATGATGATGAATCTTTCAGGCCCCTCTAGAAATTTCAGACCCACAAGGGGGGGGACTTGGGCAAGGTACCAAAGTTCCTGTTGGACCTGGCTCTCTCTGCAGGGTCTCCCCAAACCTTTTGCCTGTACCCTTCCTATTTTTGCTGAATTCGTTTTTGTTGGTCTTAGGACTCTGTGCACTTTACCTCAGCTAACCAGTACTAAAATGATTGTGCTCACTCCATAAAACATGGTAAAAGTGGCTTACACTTGATTGGCATATTTGATTTATTTATAAGTCCCTAGTAAAGTGGTATACTGTATACCCATAGCTGGGAAATTAAATGCCCATATAGCCAAAATCAAAAACATGGAACTTAGAAAAAGTTTGGCTAGATAGTGGTCTGAGAACCCAGAGAAGACCGGGATCAACCTGCTAGCCGATCCGCGCACGGTGCATTGCTGGTTGGCTTGACTGTTCGGATTTCCCACTGCGGTCTTTTCTGTAGCAGCCAATCCTGTTCAGTGGTCCTCACAGAAAGGGTATTCGGGTTCATGGAGCCATTGTTGAGTTCCAAAAAATGAGTCTAAATACAGACAAAATATTCTTCACTGCGACTTCGACCAGCAGCTCCCTGAGGCAACGCCGCCTCCTCGGGCACCACCAGCTGCCTTATCCCACTAAACTTTACATTCTCACACATTTTTCCTTGAAATTTCTTCTAGGTCTGAAGGTATGTGGAAACCGGACCCAGTCCGCTTTTGTATACAAACCTCGCTCCATCATGGTTGGCCATAACTTTCGACTTTGCCCTGGTCTCGCATGACTAGTAAATTTATAACTCTGGTTCTACTGATTGGATTTTTGATGTTTTTGTGTCAAATATTATATTAAAATTAAATCCTTCGGTATAAATTTGTTTGGGATTTTTCTTGTGTTATGATTTCACTTTATTACTGTTTGGGTGCTGCATAAAATACTTTACACATTGCCTTTATATTAAGCATGAAGGCTTTTAAGTAAGTGTGGGCGGAAAATCCGTTCCGCTCGCAGATTTTGCGGATTTTCGGCAAATTTGCAATCCGCGAGATTCGCGAATTTACCGCAAAATCCGCGAGCGGAACGGATTGGGTCAAAAGTTGAAGCTGACTTTTGTAACTATTTTAGAATAGCGCCGGCAAGTTGCCAGAGCCATTCTAAAATAGTTACAAAAGTCAGCTTCAACAGGAAATTCAGTTACACAATCATTAATCACCCCAAACTTGGGGTGATTAATGATTGTGTAACTTAATTTGACCTTCAACTCGAGCACCTGCTTTACTTTATCTATTAGTGCTTCCTGTTGAAGCCGACTTTGTAGCTATTTTAGAATGGCGCTGGCAGCTTACCGGCGCCATTCTAAGTGGGGCTGAGGGCAGAAGGGCACAAAGTGGGACAGAGGGCAGAAGGGGACAAAAACGAGTGGGGCAGAGGGCAGAAGGGCACAGAAACGAGTGGGGCAGAGGGCAGAAAGGCATAAAAAACGAGAGGGTGGCAGTGATGAACTTGAGGGCGCATTACGGTCTCGCCTAAAAAAATGCCTGCGAACATGCCAAAACTCCCCGCGAACACGCAAACCGCCCCGCGAACATGCAAAAATAAAAAAATCCACAAATTCGCGAATTTTGCAGATTGCGAATTCGCAAATCAGCAAATTTGCGAATCGCAAATTCGCAAAATTCGCCCATGCTTACTTTTAAGCCAAGGTACCAGAGGGTTAGGCACGGATTAATTTAGTGACATTAGTGGTTCAACCTGATGGCGGTTGTGGCTGTTGCTTGAAAAGGGTTCACCCCCTCCGCCTCAACCAACAGTCAAAGTGTTTACAGTTCCCAAAAAAACTGGGCCTCAGTGGCCAAAATTTGCTGGTTTGTATTGTGAGAAGCTTTGGCATGCTAAGTTTGAGTCTCTTGCGAGACCACCAAGGAGAAGTATACAACCTCTAATAGCCCTTGTCAGCTACAGTTAACTGCCTTTATAAGTTCAGGGTAAAAACATGATCTAGACAAGTCACTAAGGCTTTTTTTATGCATCTGGTTGTCTACGGACTGCCAGACTTGTGGGGTGCAGCGGTGGGACCACCCTATTATGACACGGGTGGTCGGACCGTTCTGGGATGCTGCAACCGCCATGGATGCACCAGTGGCCTCAAGACCACTGCACCAGTGGTCTTGAGGCCACAATATGCTTGGTGTGACCACAGCTTTCGTGTCAAGCATATTATGAGGTTCTACTCCGCCACGTTGTTCTTGGTGATTCCTCCTCCATGTAAACCGTAGCAAAGAGGAAACAAAGGACCCCCTCAAGGCCTGGAGATGCATGTAAGGGGGCACATGGTATAATTATTGTGTAATCGTAATCTGGAAAGCGGTTCACACACAGGTTTGTCGGTGCCGCAGCGAGGCAGACTGCACCACCAAACTCGTAATCCGGCCCAGGATCATATGTGACCTCTGCTCCATCACTCCTAGGTCCTGGTTAACCATACTACTGATTTGTATTTTCTCGATACTTTTTGAAATAAAACCTTTAAAAATTCATATCTTTAGGTGATATCATTTCATTTTGATAATTAATGTGTCATTTTGCTTATTCAATTATTTCATGTTTTTCCAAACAGATTTGGAAGATGTTATTATGTTATTTCTTGACTTTAAAGTTGAACATTGCTGCTTGATACTTTTGCATATTTCACAGTGGAAAAGCCTGCTGTTTAAGTCATGATTACCAAGGTTTTTTTTTTAATTGAAGTGAGTGTAAAATTGGTGCAAATATATTGGATTAATTGGGTCACCATATTGACCAGTGTGACATTAAACTCAAAGAGACCCTAATAAGGGGAATTAAAGAGGTACCTAACCCTACAAACAAAGAGATACTGATATTTTCTAGGATTAGCAGAGTATTACATAAATTCGTCTGTAGAATATATATTTTGGTCTGTTTGACCAAAATATTGAATCCAAAAACATTGTAGCTGAACATTGTAATCTCAAGAATATCATGGGATTTACTATCGAAGGTAAGATTATTGCTTTTAGGTATTTAATATTGGGTTTTATCAATAACGTATATAATTTTTTAAATAAACTTGTTTATACTATTGTTTTTTAACTTGTTTGATAGATTTTCATTATATTAGTATTCTATGGTATTAGCATTATAATAATATTTATGTTTATTTTGTTTTAGAATATTAGTATATTTTGTAATTATTTTTTTTACTGGAATTAGAATTTGTTAATTTAACAGTGAGTGTTTGGGTTTGTCTGTCTTCCTTCCTCTGTCTTCCTCTATCTATCTCCCTCCCTCTGTCTTCCACTGTCTGTCGCCCTCCTCCCTCTGTCTGTCTCCCTCCCTCGGTCTGTCTCCCTCTGTCTGTCACCCTCTGTCTGTCACCCTCTGTCTCCCTCTCTCTGCCTCCCTCTATCTCTGTCCCTCTGCCTCCCTCCCGCTGTCTCACTCTCTCCCTCCCTCTGTCTGTCTCCCTCTGTCTGTCTCCCTCCCTGTCTCCCTCTCCCTGTGTCTCCCTCTCTCAGTGTCTCCCTCTCTCAGTGTCTCCCTCCCTCTGTCTGTATCCCTCCCTCTGTCTGTCTCCCTCCCTCTGTATGTATCCCTCCCTCTGTCGGTCTCCCTCCCTGTCTCCTTCCCTCTGTCTCTGTCCCTCTATCTCCCTTTTGTCTGTCTCCCTCTGTCTGTCGCCCTCTGTCTCCCTCCCTCTGTCTCCGTCCCTCTATCTCCCTCCCTCGGTCTCCCTCTGCCTTCCTCTGTCTCCCTCTCTCTGTCTCCCTCTCTCTCTCCTTCCCTCTGTCACCCTCTGTCTCCCTCCCTCTGTCACCCTCCCTCCCTCATCCTCCCTCTCCCTTCTCCCTCCCTCTCCCTCTCTCTCCCTCTTACTCTCCGTCTCCCTGTCTCTGTCTAGGCGAGCTGTAATAATTCTATTACAAATATCTGGAAAGGCAAGAGCTGTTTGCTGCACACATCGAATCACCTTCCCCAGCCTTCCCAAAATCTGCAGCACGTTATTAATGACACCCTAATGTAGAGGGTGCACGAGAGCTGGCTGGACCTACGGAGCAGAGATCGAGTGTAATTCGGAGGGCAGAGATTCCAAGTAAGGCTGGGCCGACTCAGACTTTCATCCCTTCAGTGTCGATAAAACAAATGCTACTCGGGGAGCACGAGCTGCGCAGAGTGATCTCCCCGAGGGGAAACATCACTTACAACGCAAGCATTACAACGCACTACCATTACATCGCAACCATTACAACGGAAACCATTACAACGCATTGCGCTGGGGGGCGCTTTAGGATAGGGAATATATTTAATTTACTATCCAACACCTTCCCTACTATCCACGGGGACTGGAGTTGGAATAATAAATTAAATAATTCACTATCCAGCGCCTAAAAGCACTATGCGTTGTAATGGTATGCAATGTAAAAACCGCGTTGTAACAGCAGGTGTTGTAATAGTCTGCGTTGTAACGTCATAGATCCATCTCCGAGTTCATGCTCGGTTCAATCAGTCACAGAGTTTGTCTTTGAGTCCTTGTCACTGTAATTGTGAACAATTCCCGGATTGCAAGAGAGCAGAGAGAGAATCGAAGTGGGAGGACTGCTCCCCGCAACCACAGCGGAAGCCCCTGAGTCACAGAGCCAAAGGGGCTCCTGGTCAGATGCTTCCCCAGGACCGGCTCCAGCCATGCGCTGGGTGTAAAGTGAAGCTTTGGACACTGTTATTAAGAGTAGGTTGTGAAGGACAGCCCTGTCGTCAACCAAGGGCAAGCAAGCTTATGTATGTGACCACCATAAACCTCCGTGCCAGGCCAAAGCCCTACAGGAAATATATGTGCCACATACAGGAGCGCAACGCCCATTGAGTTCAAAGAGCTTCCCACCCCCCGCCCTCCCTCCCACATTACCCTTGTGTGTGTCAGCCGGGCTGAGACAGCTTCCCCGGGCGCGCACACAGCTGCACCCGAGTACTTCACAGGTCTTTAAAAGACCATTTACTTGTTAATGAGGCTTTGTTGTATTTCACCTCTTCTTAGCACCCCTGCATCTCCACTCTGACTATCACTGGAATCGCCCGGCCACTGTAGAGGAGAGTCTCTTGGAGTCCGCAGTGCTGCAACCAGCGGTGTTTGCTGACACTCTTTAAAAAAACACAAAAAACAGGTACAATATCTGCAAGGTCCGTGGGCTGCCAAAGAAGGCTTGCCGGGCCGCTGGCGGCCCGTGGGCCGTACTATGAATACCCGTGCTTTAGAGGATCAGTTTTTCTATTTCTTCACAGGTTTCTTTTTCTGGACCGTTGGTGTATTGTTCTCCTATCTATGCCAGCAAGTTCATGAAATCTCTAGATGAGGCTCTGGCTCATAAGATTTTGTAACATGTTAATTTCACATTACTTGGAGAGTTCCATTTGCATGTTGATAACTGTTAGGGTTCCCATGCTGCCTCACTTATTGCCACTGGATTCAAACAAGTCTGGCTGGTGAGGGGTGTTAGTTGAAAACTGATTCCAGGATGCTTGTTTCCGGTCCAAGGAAGACCTGTCTTGGCAGTTCGGGCTGGACTGTTCTCATGAGGAACAGGGTCAAGACTAATTTGCATATGGCTGGGTCGGAACTGGGGTGGCGAAGTGAGCTAAAGAATGATGAAGGATTCAACCCAGATTTGTGACTGGGAGTGGGAGTCTGAGAAGTTTCAATGCTCTGCCCATCACCTACTTGTGTCTGGTTTGTTCGCTCTAATTTGGCAGGGTATGTCCAAACGTGGGTCCCTTGCTCACCTTTGTCACTGGATTCAAGCTAGCCTTGCTGATGAGGGGTGTCACCCCAAAACCAATTCCAGGATGCTTGTTTACGGTCCAGGGAAGACCTGTCTTGGCAGGTAAGGCTGGACTGTTCCCATAGAGAACAGGGTCAAGACTGGTTTACATATACCTCCAAGAGGTGATTAGGAAGTTTGCGAGGGCGAAGAAGTTGGCTGGCCAGCAGCATGGGCTGGGGAGTGGGTAAGGTGAGAGGGGGAGGAGAGCTAAAGAATGATGATGGATTCAACCCAGATCCGTGACTGAGGGTGAGTGTTTGAGCTGTTTTAGCACTCCGTCCATCATCTCCTTGTGTTGGCATAGCACAGAAACAGAATTCCAGGAGATTCAAATTGACTCTGAAGCAAGGCAAAACAAGGCAAAAATGGTGCATTGATATTATATTGCAGCGGCATTCAATACAGTCTCCCATGCCACCCTGTTACAATGTCTCTCAGATATTGGGGTATGAGATATGGCATGGGATTGGATCCGCTCTTTTCTAAATAGCAGAGGACCAGCAGTCTGGATGGCTCCTTACTCATCTGCTATGAAGACTCTTAAATTGGGAGTACCTCATGGCTCGTCTTTAAGTCTGATGTTAATTATTATCCATATGTTCCCATTAGCTACATTATCTGAGTCATTTGGAATTAAGATAATTTCCTTGCAGATGACACAGCTTTTTCTTTCATGTGAGAATAACTCTCTTGCTGCAGATGAGGCTTTTAAAGCATGTGTGGAAGCAGTAATTAACAGGATGCGAGACAAGAACCTGCTGTGTAATTCGGATACAAATGATTTTCCTATGCTTGCCCTGGCTCCCACTTGCTAATGGGACAGTTGTTGGCTCACCTTGCTGGCTCTGCCGCTCCTCCTGCTGTGGTAGTCAGGAATAAGGGTGTTACATTTGACCATTGTCTCTCCTTTCAACCTCAGGTATCGGCGGTGGTCCTGATCTTTTTTTGCCTTAAAGAAGGCGATTAAGAAATGTTTCTATCTAGTGCCATTTAAGGTTTAGAAAATGGTGGTTGATTTACAAATTATATCACGGTTGGATTACACCAATACAATATACCTTGGGCTCCCAGTCTATCTTAACAATTGCTTGCAAGTTGTCCAGCGTGGAGTGGTATATATTTTATTCTCACTACCTTGCTGTGCTTCTCTCTCCACCTATCTTACTGAGCTACACTGGCTGCCAATCAAGAAGAGAATTTGGTGGTGGTTCATGGAGCTTTCCATGGGCCAGGCCCCAAGTATTTCACTAACAGTATTAGGCCTTACCTTCCGGTGAGAGATCTTTGCTCAGCTGATGCTCGTCTTATAGCTGTTCCTCGATTTCAACCCTCACGGAGAGGTGGCTCCTTCTATTCTGTCTTGGCCTTGCAAGCTTGAAACCGATTTCCAATTCAAGGTTGGGGATACTCAGAAGTAATTTCAATTACAGAAAGACTAGAAACAAATTCTCTCTGTTTACCCCACTTTTACTAGTTTAGCTGGCATGTCAGCCAGTTTCCAAGCACCGGGATTCTCCCTGAGAAGCCGTAAGCTCTATAAACTTGATCATTCATTCAGTGTACAGATGATGGTAAGAATTATTAAGGAAAATAGTGCTTGTGCACCATCTTCCAAAAATAATCAGCATTATCATCCAAAAAAGGAATTATGAGGTGGCAGCAAAAATGCAAACCCTGGACCTTTTTGAGCTAATATACCTATCAAGGCCCTAGCAACAGGTAAGCATCCAACTGACTTCAGATATCTGTATTTCTGGAGGAGACAGAATGAAAATAAACCATGATTTAGCTCTTCTCCTGAAAACGCAATTTCTTACAGAGGAATAGCACCTGTAGTTGATGTAGATTCATTTAGTGACATTGATGCAGGTAGTTTCACTTGTAGATAATGTTGCACCAAGTTGATTTGTTAAAGATGTCGCTTTCACCACATTATCATAAGTACTTGTAGATGGTACTCGCAGATAGTTTTAAAGCTGAAGATTCAGCAGGCCCCTGATTTGGACCAATGTTTCAACCTCTCTTCTCATGGTAACTACGGAATATGCAGGGGACCCGTTGGTCTAATCTGGTGGCACTTTGACAAGGATGGTGGGTGACATAATACTTACTTATGTGATCAATCAACACAGTACAGTTTTTCTTAACAACAGGAAATGGTGGCCGCATTATACCAGGACCACAGAGTGAATGCCTTCAGCTCCAAGAATTGGCACAGGTGTCTGTGGAACAGTTCAGATGGCACTTTTTTTTGTGATCCATTCATGATCTAGTTCTTCCACATTTGGGAGCCACCCATTTACAGCAGTTTTATCCTCACTGGCAGAGTCAGATACATTCTGCTTGTTTGCAAGTTTCTCTCGCATGACTTTAATGTTCAGCAATAGAGGGAAACAAGATATGTAGTCAGAAAGACAGAGTTGATGCTCTTCGGGGAAGCCAAGGTTAAATGGTCCCCCGAATGGTGGCCTCCTGATTTGGGCCCTGTTCCTGAGCCAAAAGCAGTAATCAAGAACTTAGGAGTCAGATTGGAGCCGGAGTTGACCATGAAGCAAAATGTTAACACTACTGTAGGATCCTGCTTTCATGTGATTGGTCTCCTCTGAAAAAATTTTCCCTTCCTCCCTGACTCTTACAGGAAGACCTTAGTTCAGGCGCTGATTATAAGCCGCCTTGATTATTGTAACGGTCTTCTGGCCGGTGCAAATGAGGAGATTTTGGATCGCTTACAGGTGGTGCAAAATACAGCGACTAGGCTGGTGCTAAATGCACCCCCCAGATCCCCCTCAAAACCACTACTTCATAAACTTCACTGGTTACCAATACGCTTACGAGTGAAGTTTAAGACCTGCTGCATCATTGACAAGGGCCTCAATCAATTGGGACCAGAGTATCTTGCCAGCAAATTTGTTCCTTATGTCCCTACCCGGGCTCTTAGATCCAGTGACCAGTTGCTACTGAGTGTTCCAAAGATAACCAAATCAAGGCTAGGTGGCAGGGCTCTGTCCGTAGTAGGCCCCAATCTTTTGAACTCACTCCCGCTCTCATTGAGACAATGCCATAACTACCTTCAATTCAGGAAATATTTAAAAACTTTTCTGTTTAACTCATTTTAATTAGCTCTGTTGGTCCATAGGAGTTTCCATCACACTTTTAATTTCATTGTTTATATTATCAGTTCCTACCGGTTGTCATCAGCGCGGAGATACCCCTACGGGAGTTTATTCACAGCGCTTTACAAACACGCAAATAAATAAATAAATAAATAGAAGTATCAAAGTGGCATTCTGCCCTTCCAGGGAGCACTAAGTGGGAAACTTACAGGGGTGCTTCAAACAGCAATTCATTTTTTTTGTTTGATCCGTTTATTAGGTTTTTTATTATAGATTATAAATTTTACAAGCATATGTTACTTACAAAATCATAAGTTACATAAAAAAACATATTATGTAAGACGATACACCTGTATGACAGCATATGACATATCCGCAACCATTTGTCCATACAGCATTAAATCGTGCAACAGATATAGCTCGCAGATAAGGTATATCATGGAGTGGTGCTAAATCAGCTTGTATACATACAAGAGGCGTCCACCCGCACATGCACTTGTTTGCTGCAACCATTGCTATTGTCTCCTATCAACTATGCTGTATTTACAGGGTTGGTGATCAAACGGCTATACATATAATACCAAAACTTATAACAACAAATATGAGGGGGAGGGAAACGGGGTGGGCTAAGTAAGAGAAAGGTGATGCGCGGCCACAACTACCGTGCCACTTCCCTAGTTTAGATCTGATAGCTATGTTGACATGGTTCTACACTTGAGTCTAAAGTGTGTGATAGGTGCTATTTTCTCTTTCATTTATTTATTTTATCTGTCACTTTAAGTGAAGTGCATTTTTCATTTTCTGTATGTTCCACATCACATGGAACCCTGCCTGCTGCTAGGCACCAGGTCAGTTGCACTGTTCCTGCCGGCCTACCAGCTGTTGTTTGGTCCTGCGCCGCATTCATGTTAATAAATCTTCAAATATACAACTATTCCAGCTTAATTTCTAACGAAATTTGGCAATGAAGGTAAAGCATGAAGTCCAGGACACCCTACCAACTTTTAAAGCGGCACAGGCGTGGAGTGTTCGTGTTCAAGACCTTTCTGCTCGAAGGATTTTGTGAGTACTGTACATACTTTTTCATACAAGGTACCATTTTCATTTTACGGAAAGTCCGGGGTTAAGGAATTTATCCATTGTGGAAGGACAGATTTTCGAAGATTATTTGAAAATTTGCAGTTGTTTCCTTTCAAAAGTTACGCGTGCATCGCTTACCGGCGATCTGAAAGAGACGTCATCCAGACGAGGAGCGAGACCAGGCATGCAAGTTGGAAGAAGCACGTTCTGTTAGACCCGGCAGGCGAGGTGCTGACGCAGTCTGGATGACGCTGAGCTGTCATCACAAGACGCGACGTGAAGACATCATCACGCATGCAGCAACACGTCAGACGTGACGGCCATGTTTTTATATTAGTTTTTGCATGTTACCATGGTTACACAGTTACCGAGTGGAGAAAAGCAGCTTCAGTACCTTTTGCAGAGCTTTTAAGCAAGCAAATTTCTTTCTTTGAGGAAACGTTTCAAATCCTTGGCAATTTCTTAAAGTAAGTTACCCTATTCATTAAAAAAAAAAAAAAAAGAAGGCAAGATCTTTGGATTTTTTTTTTCATTTCGAGACTGCACAATAGCGTACATTGCGAGACTGTACGTATTCTAAAATCCTTATTCATGGTTGTTGATCAAAGTGGACATATTACAAACATTGTAGTGGGGAAGAGCACAAAGTAAAAAAAAAAAGGAAGAATAGGAAAAAAAAAACAGGTTTCCACCTTACTACATGACCATGCAGCTTGATCCGCCGGATAAATTCTTACAAAACAAAGGAGATCCCCCCCCATCCCATGGACACGATGGAAGGAGGAATTTATTAATTACATGAAGGCTATTGATGGCGAAAGAATGGGAGCAGAGAGAAAGAAGAGTATTATTTTACACTGTTTAGGGTCAGAGGGACAGATGGTATTTAGGGTATTACCACAGGTTCCGCCTGAAGGTGAAGGCAGTAATGTTTACAAAGAAGCATTACTAAGGTTGGAAAAGAGATTTAAACCAGTCACAAATATTGCTCTCAACCGGTAGAAGTTTTATACGAGGGCGCAACATGACACAGAATCGTTTGACAATTTTATTACTGCTTTAAGATCTTTATCATTACATTGTAATTTCGGTAATATGTGTGATGAAATGTTAAGGGATCAAATTATTGTGCATGTAAAGAATAAGAAAACTCAGGAACGTCTTTGGGAGCTCGGAGATCCCAAATTGTCTGAAGCCATTCCTATTGCAAAGTCTTTAGAGCAATCTGAGAAATGGATGCTTACAGTTAAAAAACACAATGAGCATAAAACGGAGTTTGGTGATGAAGTGATGAAGTGTGTGTGGTCAAACGTACAGACATACATACAAATGACAATTTACATTATGGTTCCAGTGCCACTAAATTCAACAATTATGGCAATGTTATGGCAATGTTAGAAAATGTGATAAATCCTTCATGTGTTTTAGATGTGGTAGCAGGACATATATGGCTTCATATGGGGGATGCCCTGCAATTAATAAAGAATGCAGGAAGTGTGGTAGGTTGGGACATTTTTCTACAGTATGTAGGGATGTCAAGAAATGTGTTCCAAATACTCGTGGTAAAATAGCACCTGTTACAGAGGAAATTCCCACGGTGTGCAAGTGTGAATGTGGTGGGGGGTGCAGTGATGAAAAAAAAGGGTTTGTTGTGTACCTTACTGATGGAATTTCTAACGTCAATGACCCCTCTGAGTGTCAACACAAAAGAAAACCTTTATGTGAAGTGGATGTGTTCGGGGTTAAATTGGTACTTATGGCTGACTCAGGGTCTCCTTGGACGATTATTTCTAAGGATTATTTTGATATGCATTTAAGTTCCAAGTTGGACTTTTCTAATATTTTATCGTCTGACATTTTTGCAGTAAGTTTTGATGGGTCCAGAATTGACATGCTGTTTTTTTTTAAGTGGACCTTACATTTAAAACCAGGTGTATGGCAGTCAAATTGTATGTAGCGGTCAAAGGTGTGAATGCACTAGGATGGAGAGATCAGTGAAAATTTGGAATTATTCTTAATCCTCATGCTGCAGAACCTGTGATGTTGGATGAAACTGTATTTTTAGATAACATTGTTTTAGTCAAACCTGAAGAGAAGGAAATTCTAATTAAATCTGAATTCAAAGATGTTTTTTCTGATAACTAGGGCATGAGTAAGAATTACTTGCATAAGATAAAACTTAAAACGGGTGTATTTCCTGTCAAACAAAAACTAAGGGGAGTTCCCATTAATGTTAGAGAGGAACTCAAGAAAATGCTTGAAGAATTGGTTTCTGAAAAAATTATTGAGCCTATAGATTCAGCGGAATGGGTTTCTCCCATTGTTTTGGTGAGAAAACCTGATAAAAATGTAAGAATGTGCGTTTATCTCAGGGCTCTCAATTCAGGTAATATTGTAGACTGGCATCCGCTTCCCAATATTAATGAGGTAGTTTATATGTTGGAGGGGGCTAAAGTGTTCTCCACACTCGACCTGAGATCGGCCTATCATCAGATTCCCCTTACAGAAGATTCGAAATGCCTTACAGCTTTTATCACTCCCCAAGGCTTGTACCAGTACACCAGATCGCCGTTTGGTTTAGCCTCGGCAGCATCGGTATTTCAAAGAATTATGTTCAATATATTCAGAGATGTTGACAATTTCGTTAAGTGCTTTCAGGACGATATTTTAATTTATTCAGGTACCAATGAAGAGCATGTACAACACTTACGGAGTGTCTGTGAAAAGTTGAGGGTTAATGGGTTGACTTTAAAATCTAGCAAATGTAAAATGTTTCAATACTCAGTAGAATATTTGGGGCACACATTGTCTGGTGATGGTGTGGTGCCAAAAAAGTCCAATGTTGAGGGTATTACCAACGCTCCTTCTCCCACAAATAAAGAACAGTTGCTTTCTTTCGCAGGGATGTGCGAGTGTTATAGTAAGTTTGTAAACAACTTTGCATCCAAAATGGAGCCCCTTAGAAAACTTCTCAGAAATAACACTCCTTTTGTTTGGCAACAGGAACAACAATTAGCGTTCAACTCAATCAAATCGGATATTTTGCAAGCCCCTACTCTCAAGCCTTTCTGTATGATTAAAGTGTGTATAATTACTGTGGATGCCAGTATGTATGGCATTGGGTCTGTGCTATTACAGAAATGTGGAAAAGAAAAGTGGAATGTTTGTTTAGCACCTAGCACTCTGAGTGAAACTGAAAGTAGCTATGCGGTGATAGAAAAAGAACTTTTAGCATGTGCGTGGGCCATTGAACACTTCAGGAATTACATTTGGGATAGCAAATTTGTTTTGAGAACGGATCATAAACCTTTAGTTAGCATCCTTTCCCCAGGTGGTGGATGGAATTCAACTGCTCGCATTGCCAGATTGACCTCTAGATTACAGGAATATTCTTTCACACCTGAGTTTGTTCCAGGTAAGAAGAATGTTATTGCAGATTTCATGTCTCGCCTTCCATGTGAAACCATCAGCAATGATAAATCTGATGATACTGAAGTTGTTACCTGTTTAATGGATATTTTGCAGACCATTAAGAAGTAGATTTTAGAGGGTTGGCCTGAAAATTTAACAGACAATTGTATGCCTATGTTTAGTGTACTGAATGAGTTAGAATTAGAAGGTGATTTGATTTTCAAGGCTGGCAAATGTGTACCCCCTTTTGGTATACAAAAGGTCATTTTGGATATGGCACATAAAACGCATCCTGGAATATCTGCTATGAAACACTTGATCAGGAATTATTTTTGGTGTCCAGGGGCTAGATGTATCAAGCAGTTTGCGATTCGCAAACGGTCTTTTTGCATGTGTTGGCATGTAACAAAAATTCGCAAAATAAGGAATCGCAAAAATTTGCTATTCCTTATTTTGCTTAAGCATTTAAGGAATCGCAAATTTGCGATTCCTTAAATGCTATGTATGTAGTGTTTTGGAATTGCGAATTTAGGTTAAAAAATTGCAAATTACCACCAACTTGTAGTTGGTGGTAATTTGCAAATTCTTTTAAAAATGCACAATTTGGCATTTGTGAAGGTGGCATGTGACGCACATACATGCCCATAGGGCATGTATGTGCGCCATATGCACAAACATGTAAATTTCAGGGGTGCAGCAGGGTGTCTTTGAGACACCCCTGCACCCTTGAAATTATTTTCAATTTGCGATTAGGAAATTGCCAATCGCAAATTGAGAAATATTTCACAATCATTCCTATGGGCCTCCTGGCCATAGGAATGAATGGGAAATTATTCCTTAATTGCGAATTCGCAAATAAGGATGATAAGAAATTGCTACAAAATAGCGATTTTCTACATACATCCCATTTTGCGATTTCTAAATAGCGATTCCTTAAAAATTGCTATTTAGAAATCGCAAAAGGGTATGTTGATACATCTACCCCCAGGTCTAGATAGGATGGTGAATCACAAAGTGAGAGAATGTGAAGTTTGTATGGGAAGTGAGAAAATGTTGAAACTTAACCTTCCCCCTTTAAAGAGCTCATCTTGGCATACTGAACCTTGGAAAAAAACTGGCATTTGATATCTCTGATATTCCTAGGGATTCTCGTCATGCTTTTGTACTGGTTCATTACCACTCTAAGTGACCAGAGGTCAAATTTGTTTCTTCTGCCTCAACCAACATGGTTATTGAATTTTTCAAAGAGGTGTTTTCTAGGGAAGGTTGTCCTTCAATACTTGTTACTGACAATGGAGTCCAACTTACCTCTTTGGAGATGAAGGAGTTTCTTAAATGCCAGAATATTAAACATTGCACTGTATCAGTTTATGAACCTCATGAAAATGGTTTGGTAGAGCATTTCAACAGGGTTTTGAAGGGGTTTGTATCTGATGTTGTCAAGTCTGGTAGTAGTTGGAGGAATTTAGTAAGAGAAAAACTTTGCCTATATCGCATCACTCCACATTTAACAACTGAGGTCAGTCCCTTTCGTCTGCTCAAAGGGCGTGATCCAGCTTCTTCTATTTGTCCGTGGTGGTTCAAAGACAAATGCTTAAACAAATCTTTTTCAAGGGATTTGGTAAGGGATGTTTCTCAAAGAGTAGAGTGCAAACAAGCCAAAACTAAAGACTTGTATGATAACAAATGGAATGCTAAAACACCCAATTTATCTGTTGGTGATTTGGTAAGAATTAGGAGACCAGGGGTCTAATTTATGAGAAATGACCCATCACTGCGTGAAAGCAGCGATGCGTCACTTCTCAGTGCGCACTCCTTGCGTCATGAATGATGCGTCGTATTCATAATATGACGCATCATGTCGCAAGGAGTTACAGATACGTCAGTATTTCTGACATATCTGTAGGCGCAAAAGTGATGCATTGCTGGAGTGTGTCAGAAAGGTAACGCAAATCCAGCAATGTGTACTTTCACATGGGCAAGACCCATGTTGTTAGTGTCTGCGTCAGTCTTACGCCTGCCATGAAGCAGGCATAAGATTTTGACGCATTAGCGGCCAAGAAATGGCGCAGTGAAATCTTATAGATTTCACTGCGTCACTTCCATGACCCTTTCTTGCGTCAAAACACTCCCCTTGCATACATTATACCTGGCGCAGGTATAATGTGGCGCAGGGGTTTACAAAGTGGTGCATCTATCTAGATGCGTCACTTTGTAAATATGGCGCAAGAAGGCGCATTTTTTATGCCACTGGTGCGTCACAAAAAGTGATGCACCGGCGACGTAAAAGTGAGGCACAGCCTCATAAATGATGACCCAGGTTTGCTCACCAAATACTCTGACAAGTTTAGTAAACCAATGAAAGTCATCAAAGCCTTTAATAACAGTGTTATTACTCAGGATGGCAAATTATGGAACATTAAACGAGTTGCCAAATGTCCTTCTATTCATAATTCCACTGTTCCTGATGTACGCCTTGTTTCCAATGAGGCTATTGCCTCTAGAGTTAAGACTTCTGTCCGTTCAAGGTGTCCTCCTAGAAGACTTGGTGATTATGTTAAATAATTTTTAGTTGTTTTAACTGTTGATTTTTATTTGTTAAAAAAGGGAGGTATGATACATTTTCTATCTCTTTCATTTATTTATTTTATCTGTCACTTTAAGTGAAGTGCATTTTTCATTATCTGTATTTTCCACATGGAACCCTGCCTACTGCTACGCACCAGGTCAGTTGCACTGTTCCTGCCTGCCTAGCAGCTGTTGTTTGTTGTTGTGCCGCATTCATGTTAATAAATCTTCAAATATACCAGCTTAATTTCTAACAGCTACACATTCCAGACCACACTGTTTGCTGGCTGTGATGTCGACCTGCGTGCAGGTCAGGCTAGATGGTGTTGGGCTTGTTGGTGGGATCTTCCGGGGCTAACTCTAATTGAAACGCTGTTAAAATTACATTCCAACCAGTCGAAATAGGATATTTGAGCAGTCCAAGGATATCCTCCCTTTGCAGTGAGACACCCTCAGCGTTGGCCCAGTTTAGCATGCATTGAGACCAGCCTTTTAGTGTCTGAGGGTCCTCAGCTTTCCAGCGTTGTGCGATAAGCCTCTTGGCTACCACCATACCAAGATCGAAAAATCTGGAGGTAGCTCTATGTTTCTTGCCCCTGGCAAAATTCCCTGTGATGCAAGCTTCCCATGTGTTTGAAAGTGTCCTGTCATTGCCTGCGGACAAAAGTTGCATCACTCCTTTCCAATAGTAGTGAAACTTTGGATATGACCATAGCATATGCAGTAGTCCGGCATCTATTAATTTGCGGCATGGACAACATGCATCTGCTCTGTTAAAAAAACCTAGCAATTTTATCAGGGGATATGGTTGCCCTGTGAACTATGTAAAATTGGATCAATCGGAACCTAGCATTTCTGGGGATCTGCCTGGGGCTCTCCGGCATCATGGTCCATTCTTTAGGTGTGTACTGGCGGGCCATGTCTGCTTCCTATCTGTTCCACAAGGGCCCCAAGTCTGTTGCAGAGTGTTCACGGATTGATTCTGCAAACCATTTTATGGGGTGTTGTCCCGTGCCCATCATGTTTATATACTGCATTAATAAATGTGTTTGAGGTTGTTGTTAGATGTTGCCCCAATGGTGCCCCAGTGTGGCTACCTAAGAGGCATTGTTTAGGAAGAGTCCAGGAGGGACTCCCTCTTCATCAGTCAGGGCAGCAAATGCCCATAGCGCACTCTCTGCATATAGGTCTCCTAGTGTGTATATCCCGATCTCATTCCAGGCTGTAAGCTCTGCCATTGTGACTCTGCCCCCACCCCTCGGCATGCCCAGGATCAGGATGGCTGGTGCATATGGCATGACCTGTCTAGTGAGATATAAAGCCAGACGGACACACTTCTGTGCTATCTGTACAAGTAAGGGGAGTGAATTGTGCTGCCCGGTGCATGGATGGAATATATATAAAAGTCTATCCACCATGTGTGGGGGACCACATCCTGCCGTATCAGCAAAGTGTAACTCTGCCACCCATCCCGCCACCCATTGTATCTGGGATGCCAGAGAGTAGTGTTCCATGTTTGGCAGTGCTAGCCCCCCTGCATCTGGGGTAAATATAGCTTTGCAAGCGTTACCCTGCAATGTGTGTTGCACCATATGAGATCTCTGAATGCACCCTCCAAGGAGCGAAAAAAGAACGCTGCCAAATATAACAGAAGTTTAGTAAAATAATTGCAGCAGGCGGGGAAGCATCACCATTTTTATGAGTGCCAACCTGCCCGGAATGGAGAGGTTGAGTGTTTTCCAAAACTCTATTTGAGACTTCAGAGCTGTGACTGCTCTGGTAGGATTGCCATCCAAGATATCCCGATACGTGTGATATACACTTATACCCAAGTAACGAAACATAACTGGCTGCCAAGTCACTGGTGCACCATTGATCACCAGACGGGGGGCTTCTGCATCCGGGGTATGATTTCCCCAGTTTACACCCAGCCCTGATAGCTTCACAAATAGTTGAAGTGTATTTGAAATGATCAATGATATTTCCTGTAGGTTGTTAATGTAAAGCAAAATGTTATCCGCATATAATAAAATGATGTGTATTTACTACCCCAGATGTATACCCCAGTGTTCTGCCAACTGACAGTGGATCTATAGCCAGGGAAAAGATAAGCGGTGAGAGGGGGCTCCCCTGTCTAGTTCCTCTTCCAATATTTATGGGCTCTGAAAATAGTGTTCCTAAGCGTACACATATTGTAGGTGCTCCATACAGTAATTTGACCAGACTTAAAAAGTAAGGTCCAAATCCAAATTTCTGTAGCACCGCAAACTTATAGGTCCATTCAACAGTTTTAAAAGCTTTTTCTAAATCTAGTACCAGGCCCGCTGCTGGCCAATTTGCTGTAGCATTCAGCATTACCCGGAAAGGTCTGTGTATGTTGAAGAAGGTATTTTGGGCAGGGACAAAGACATTCTGGTCTTGATGGACAAGGTGTGGCGTGATGGACGCCAATCTGCCTGCCAGGACTCCTGCCAGTATCTTATAATCTCCATTCAGTAGAGCTAAGGGTCGATAAGACCTGTTTGCATGAGGTCTCTCTCCGGATTCAGGAGTGTAATCAGTGTAGCTTCTGTCAGGTCGGCTGTGAGACAGGCAGTTTGTAATCCCTCACTATACACCCTGAGTAGCTGGGATCCCAAGAGGTCAGCATATGTTTTGTGAAATTCATGTTGGAGACCGTCCAGGACGGGGAACTTTGGCAGACGGTAATGCTCGCATTGTGTCTCTTACTTCTTCAAGTGTGAGCTGGGCATTTAATTCTCTACGTTGTTCGGGTGTGAGAATGGGAAAGGCAAGGCCATCAAGAAAGGTATGTATATCTGCCTTAGACACATCTAACCCTGATCGGTATAATTGTGTGAAGTGTGTGGATTTCGTGTTGTGTGTATTTGAGTCCACCTTTCTGAGATCTCGGTGCAGTGATGGGTTCCAATGATTGGTCCTGTTTGATCAACTAGGCCAGGAGGTCCGCTGTGGCATGGGTTTTCGCTGAGTGTGCTGCGAATTTGAAACATCATAGGCGTTCTAGGAGTGTTGTGTGTTTTTTACATGCTTCTAGCAATGGGGTGGAATCTAGAGCTTCCGCTATCGCGCTTTGTCATCGGATATCACTAGGAGTCTTGCTGGGTACAACGATGAATATGAAATGGCTAATTTTTTAAGCTTCTGCTTGACTTGCAGGAAAGATCCCCGCTGGCACTGGACCCTTATAGTGTAGTCTGGAAAAAACAGGACCTTCGTATTCTCAAAGCTGACCTCAGAAAGTTTCTGCATTTGACGTAGGATCATGTATCTGTCTCTAAAGTGCAGTATTTTTAAAAAAAGTGGACGTGCCCCCGAGCCATGTTCTGCTTCCTGGCTGGGATGCGGTGCGCTTGCTCTATAGTAAAGAATGGAGACAGAGAGGAGGAGGATAGAGTGTCTTTAAGCCATTGTTCCATAAAAGCAACAGCATCCTGGCCCTCCGCTCCTTCTGGTAGACCACTCAGCCGAACATTGTTCCTTCTAGAGTGGCCTTCCGCATTTTCCACTTGATCCTCAAGGAAGTGTATTCTGACCTCATATGCATTTTGTTGTTTCTCTATGAAATCGATGGCTGGCTTGAGCTCGGCTATGTCTTGCTCTGCAAAAATAACTCGGTCCCTCAACTTCCGATGATCTGCATGCGATAACATTAGGTCCAATGCACCTTTATTTATTTTGGATTTCAGCGACTCTCTAGATCTCTCTATGGCATTCAGAATTGCTTCCAGTCTGTCCTCCGGGAGGCCTTGCAGTGACACTGGCTGCGTTAGATCCATGTCTACCGGGCCTGCAACTTGCGAGGAAACGCATGGTCCAATGCCTTTAGGGCCGCCCATCTCCTCAGCTGGGTGATCCGACTTGTCTGGCAGACGTGTTGCACCGTACCGGTTTAAACAGTCTAGTTGGCTATGGCTGCACTAACTGACATAACGTGTTCTACTGCACCGGAGCTATATATTTGTGGCAGCTCTACAAAGGTGCAAGTCTCATCTTACTTGCCAATGAATCTGGCATAGGGGTCCTTCTATATGATGTATCTCGTTGGGCTTCCATTACATATTCTAGTGTATAAGTGCTGTGCAGAAGCTGCGTCCCTTATCGCTTGGCAGAGAATATGCTAGCTATGGCAGGGCGGAGGTAGCATCTGTTCTGTGAGGCCACAGCTAGGAGTCTCTCCATATGTAGTTGTAGGCCTCACTTTACATGTAGCGGGCAGCCTTTGCTGGTACCCCAGCCACAGGGCTCAGAGTCTCAGTCAATTAGGCTGCTTCAAGAGGGCTTCCCTCCGCGATTCTCTAGTTTCTGTTCCTTTGCAGGAGATGTCAAGCGATGGGAAATTCTGAGGAGGCCTGTTTATGGGAATAGTGTGGATTATGTGTATGGGACTGTTTTGGGGTATGGTCCGATTTAGGGATAGGTGGAATAGTGGCGGGAGGTACAAACATTGTATCAGCAGTGGAAATTGGGATGGGTTTTCGAATGGGCCAGGTATTGGAATGGGGTCGGTTGGTGGAATGGGGTCAGTGGTTGGAATGGGGACAGAAGGAGGACTAGGGACAGGTGTGCCAGAAGTACTTGTGTCATATGTAGCCACTAGTAGAGAAAGGATCTTTCTGTATAGCAGACAGGGCAGATCGCATGTTATCCTGTATGTCAATGACTTGATTATTACCCCTGAGAGCATGCAACAATGGTGTCTGCCCCACAGAGAAGTTCTTAAAAACCTCTAGTGCATCTTCTAACATCAGTACTTGCTGGATAAGAGCTAGGGGAGAGGTGTGCTGGGCTGAAGGAGATCCCAATTTATTTACAGTTTATTTACAGACTTGGTGGTAGATTGACAGCAGGGGGACAGAAGTGAGTATGGTGCTGGTGATAGAGATAGTGGTGGCTACAGGCACAGATGTAGCAGTATGAATTATTTCAATTCCCACCATGAGGGGCTGGCCAGAGTCAGCCCCCAAGGTGTCACCCTCAGTGCTATATGTCCCTCAGTGCCGATTGCTCCAACTTCTGACTTGCAGTGGCCCTCCTGATGGTCCACCAATCTGTGGCAGCCTCTCCCTCACTTGTGGAAGCTGAAAGTAGACATATGTACACATGAGTTACACACTACAGAGTGAATGTACATACATCAGAGGGTCACAAGTTTTACATTGAAGTTTAGTATTCTTAAGAAAGGGCATCCAATGTGACTTCACAAAGTGCCTGATTTAGATTTAGGTAGACGGTTGCTCTGTCGCAAATATCATGGATATCCCATCTGCCTTATTACAAGAGCATAATATCCTATAGCATTTGAATTAAGACAAATAGAATATCTGTATTTGTATGTATTTGTATTTGGTATTTGTAGAGCGCATATATCATCATAAGGTCTCATAGTGCTAACTAGTGTTCAAGGCAGGACAGGACAGAAAGGGTTTTGATTTACGGAACTGAGCTAAACAACCAAGTTTTGAGTAGTTTACGGAACTTCTTATGGTCCGTCTCCAGACGGAGGCGTAAAGGCAAGGTGTTCCAGGTGTCTGGGGCCACCCGGGAGAAAGATCTACCCCCATTTCTGGCGGTTCAGTTCTTCAGCACTGTCAGAAGAAATTTGCTGTTGGACCTGAGGGATCTAGCCTGTTGATGTATAGTAAGCTTTTTCGCTAGGTAAAGGGGCCCTTTATTATTGAGTGTCTTATGTTCCAGGCAACACAATTTAAAATGGATTCTTTTTTTGATTGGGAGCCAGTGTAGGGTCTTCAGGCTAGGTCCGGATGGGGAGCGCAAGGGCAAGTTGAAGACCAACCTGGCTGCCGTATTTTGCACGACCTGGAGCTTATTGTCAAGAAAAGATTCCCTTTTGGGTACAACTGTAAGTCGTAAAGCAAATAACCATCACATCACATTCATCCAGGAGCAGTAAAGGAAAAGTAAATTAAAACAAGGACAATTTATTCAATACAATTCATTAAAAAAGACTGTTCATTTCTGTACAATAGACACAAGTAAAAATCACATTAAAATGTCATTACATAATACATTAACATCTTGCGAATGGGAAGCAAAGCTTAAGGAAAAAAATGTATCCTATTCTCACGAGGTAAGTACATTGACCATAATCAGGATCACACTCTGATCTCAAATTGGTTTTTTCTCTCCAGACTTACTGTCACTAAAGCCTAAAGTACTTAAACTCAACACAAAAGGGCATCAACGCGTTTCGGTGGGCATAATGTTTTTTTAGAAGCCAACACCTTCTTCAGGATATAATGGTTGGTTCCCACAAGAAAAGTAAAATATCTTGGTATAGGCTACTGTTTCAATAAAACTAAAACGGTATGATATCACAACAGTGATTATCTTTTGATAGGGCGCAACCTCTTCTTCGTGTTATCTAAGTATGCTGAGTTGTTTCACAATCTAAAACACAGTACAACATCCATAGGGCCTTATTTATGAGACCTTGCAACAGTTTTGCCCTTCCGTTGCGTCTCATTTTGTGACGCATCGGCAGCGTAAAACATGCCTCCTGTTGCGCCCTATTTACAAAGTGACGCATCTAAGCAGATGCGCCACTTTGTAAACCCATGCGCTACATTATACCTGCGTCAGGTATAATGTATGCAGGGTGGGCGTTCCCACGTAAATAAGCCTCGTAGAATTGATTCAGTGAAATCTACCAGATTTCACTGCGCCACTTCTAGGGTGCAAATGCGTCAATATCTTAAGTCTGCCTCACAGCAGGCTTAAGACTGACGCAGTCCCATGTGAAAGGACACATTGCTGGAGTTACGTCACTTTTGTGACACACTCCAGCTATGCGTCACTTTTGTGTCATACAGATATGGCAGAAATACTGACGTATCTGTAACTCCTTGCGACATGATGCGTCATACAGTAAATATGACACATTAATCATGTCGAAAGGAGGGCGCAGCGATGCATCTCTTCCGGGATCCAAGTTTTGGCCACAGAGCCAAGAATGTCCTCCGGAAACCCTACAAGTGAAGATTATTCCATCTGACCCAGCCTTCGGCATCCTCCACCATAGTGGCAAGGCCTTTCGTAAGTTTCTCACGCACGTTTATTTTCTCTTGGAGGGTCTATAGGGTATTTTCTATGCTTGATACTCTACTTTCAGCTTGAGTAATGCGTTCAATAGCGTTGCGTAAGTCCTGGTGTAGTAGTATGACATCTGACACCACCGCCCGATCTTGGCGTCCAAAGCGTCTCTAGACTGGGTAATGGCGGCTAGTAGTGTGCCATTGTCAGGGACATTGCTTGGGGCCCCCGCAGCCATCATTGACGATGACCCGGTAATCAAGCCTATATATTTGTCCATGGTGCATTGTTTCGTGGCTGATATGGCTGCTTTATCTGTTGACATGGCTGCCCAGGGTCCAGCCCAATATATGCGTCCTATTGCCTGGACAAATGATTCGAGGGGCTGCCTCCTGTAAGGTGATTACCAGGTAGACTCTCCGATCTCAAGTGCAGCGGTATTTAATTGGCACTAAAGGGGGTTCACCTAGCCAATAGGTCGCAACAGAGCCTAGTGTGGCGCTACTGTGGACTGGGCTACACCCCCACCTCTAACGGGCACAAGTATCTGCTCGTCTTCTATGGTGAGGTCATTTCTGTGTTTGCTCCTCAGTGAGTCTCTAGGCCTAGAGGACGTATTGCGGGCGGAAGGGACCCTGGTGGTAAGCATCTCTATCTACGGGTAATTATCACAACACTAAGTGCAGCCCATGCCGGTATGTAAAGTGGTATTCCCCTGCCGCAGATAATCCGATTAACGCACCAGCCGTTCCGCCTAGTGTCGTTTTGGTGGGGAGGAGTGGGGGGGGAAGGAAGGGCACTCTACCAAGACTCTTGCCCCTAGCCTCTGCCCCATCCAGGGTGTTGTCTGAATGTTTATGCCACCCACTTTCATCTGCAAGGCATTGGATGTGCTGGGAATCAGACCTGGGGTCCTCGCCGTCTCCTGACCAGGCACTCACTGTGTTGGATTAGACTCGCCGGCTCTGCTCGTTTCCTGCTGTCTATGGTGCACACTCTTTGCTGCTGATCAATGGTGCCCGCCCTTGGCTGTCTGCTCCACACTTGCCGCCTTTTGAAAAACGCTGCCTCCTCAGGCGTGCGACTAGGTCTCGCAGACTCGCCGTCCCTGCGTGTCCTCGGCAACTGAGACCTGCAGAGGGCGATGCCGCAGCTCTCCGAGGTTAGGTCCCAGTGGCCCTAGCCTGGAGATCGGCCCCTGCCGCCACGGAGCGGGGCACCCTCAGTAGTACCATGCATGACTCACAGGCCTTGCTGGACCGCATGTCTCATCTTGGTCTGCAGCAGCCAGACTTGCCCGCCTCCACTGCAGGCCGCGCCACTCATCGTCGACAGTCTGGGCAGTCCCGGGGGTCTCCAGTCGTCAAATGTTTGTCGGGATTTAGAGGGCGGGCTCTACTCGTCGGGCACCAACCGGGCCACCTAGTCAATAGCGGTAGGATATTCGCTGGATTAAGGTTGGGGCACACAGAGCTTTTCTAACTTGTGTCCGCCATGTTAGACAGCTTGCCCACGACCCTTAGACAAACATTTTGACCAACATACTGACCCATGCTTTCATGCACTTGTACTCAGTGTTGTGTAATAGTATCCCATTTGCCATACTAAAACAAGGAACATATTGTCAATTGTATCTTTTTTAATCTAAAAAAGTATTTAATTGGTCAAATGTTAATTTTTGTTTTAAATTTTAAAAAACATTAAACACTGCACGTCTATTTTGGTTGTGTTTTGAGGTAACTGAGTAAGTGAACTAAATTCCTGTGTTTGACATGTATTGGATAATGTAGCAAACAACATCCAAATTATTTACATTGTAACCATGTCAAATGTCTGTATTTTCACATGTAACTACATTTAATATTATTCAAATGTGTCAATCAAACGTGTGTATACCTATATAATCTACACACTTTACTCATAATTTTCAGATACGTCCATCATCCATCGCTGGCAAGACCGAGAAAGATATGCCAATGAAATTAATATGTGTTCAAGCCATGTCCAGATTTAGAGACCACTCAGGAAAGGCACAACCATAAGAAGTACAGACTAAGCAGTAACGTCATTTAGGCTTTGGGACAACAATTTCAATGTGAACATTTGCTGAACATCTTAATTCAGAGTGCAATCTCATCTACTGTAAAGACGGGTGCAGTACAACATGGCTGTGTTACTGCCTTCCTCCACTACACCGTTAGTGACTCAAATGGCATATCTCAGCCAACATGTTAAGCTGTTTTCAACTGGGTACTGGATGTTATGCTCAGACAGATGAAAGCTACATCCAATTTCCATCAGATGATGCTACACTGAGTAATATGAAGGTTGAGATTTATGGATTGAGAGGTATATCACATGTGTTTGGTGCCCTAGATGAAACCAACATTGCATTAGTGCCACCTAATGACCAGGAGAAAGTGTACTTCAATATGAAACTTTTCCGCTCAATCAATGTGCAGGTGGTTTGCACAACAGATCTCTACATCACCAGCATTTGTGTAAGATTCTTTGCCATACAACAGCTTCGTTTCCCAACAAATGTCAGGCCTTGTACCATAGGGGACCTAGCTTGTTGGTAAATTCTAAGTTTTATGTTTACACTATTATGTAATTTTGTGCCCTTCAAACATCACTTCACTTAAGTTTGCTTTGTGATTAGTACCTGGCTATTAACACACCTGAGGATCACAACAGCACCAGGGAAAGTCTGCTTTAATTCGGCAGGTGTGTGAATGAGGGCTCCTATTGAGCAGGCTTTTGGGTTGTTAAAGGTCTGGTTCAGGTGCTGGACAAGAACGGAGGGGCCCTCCTCTTCTATCCTGGAAAGGTCTGAAAGATTGTTGTGTTATGTTGTATGCTACACAACAATGCCTTGAGGAGAAACATTCCATCTATTCCTGAAGACAATTACCAAAAGGAACATGACAGTAATATTGGTGACATGTGTCAGCAAGTTGACAGTGACAAGGATGAAGATGACCTCAGGTGTGAGCTCTCTGAAAACATCTTCGCTTGATGGTAAGTGACGGAAAAAAGTGACATTTGTTTGTATTCCTTAAGCACGTATCCTCTATTGGGATTTAACCTATCAATCAACAAACTTCCTTTCCGATTTCAGTTTGCTCAGTATTTTCAAAGTGTTCTTGAATTTAATAGTATGTTTGAATGCAGACTAGTATAGTTTCAAAGTCACAATGTAATATTGACCATGCATGTAGAGAAGTTATGTTTAACAGTTATTGATGTTGGCTTATCACATTTTCTTTTTAAATACAAATGACTATATAATTGTCATTCTCCTATGGCTGAGATACCCGCCACCCCCTCTCAACACAATCATCCCCAAGAATTGGGAAACCGGAAACAGTTCTTGAACTTTTGGAAGGCGGGAAGGGAGTTACCCTTCCCGGCCGTATTTATTAAAATATGAAACAAAATTAAAACATTAAAATAACAGTTTCATATTATGTACAATTTCATTTCCACATTACGATGTTTGGCTAACCTTAACAGATCTCTAATACAAAGGTTATCCTAGCCGAACTAACATCCTACAAAACATTTGACTTGAAATTGTACATCCTAACGTTAAGGGCCAACGGCAAGGTCGTAACCGGTGTCAGATCCCTAAACCAGAAATACCCCCCTCACTTGTGAGAGGAGCGACCGCACAGAGGCGTACCTCAAGTGCATCTACCAATTTCCCTTTGTACTTGACGGGGGCCCCAATAGACTCGACGCCATTTAACGGTCGTTCGAGGACTCGTGTGAGGTGTCTAAAAGGTAGCGTAAACCCCCTCCCGCACCCCACACAACTTACCCATCTGCCGTCGCAGATGTCCTGGCCCCGGGAAATTCCCCAGGAGGGGCCGTAGCCCCTCCTATCCAGGAAGGGGCCTTGACCACCTTTCCTTTCCTTCCGGCGGCCTCTCCTTAGACAGGACCGCCTCCCCGTTGAGGGGCCAATTGGCCACCTCCCCCGAGCGCTCCCATCCGTAATGGGTGACGCCCCCTCATAGGGATCTTCGAATTACTGCTCACCGATCATGACCTTACCGCCACAGGCCGGATAGTTGACCGGCTATCCGGACCCCCCACAAAACACTCCTACCTAAAGGTCATGCTGTAAACTCCTTAACCATGCTATGAAGTCTCCTATGAGTAACTCGTTCCCCACCCGGGACAAATGAACACCGTCCCCCAAATACATACTGTCCCCTTTGATACAACCATGCGAAACAGAATGCAGTGTATTTGAACGAAACAATCTACTCACTTTGTTATTTATCTTCCTTACTGAATGATTTAATGCAGTAACCGAAATAGCCCCCCGCCACACTTTCCGTGGGATCATATGGGACCATGCAATTGTGCACCCTGGAACTCTCCTTGCCAACCAACTTACTGTGGAAAGCATTGCCTCAAGAAGAAGTCGTCTACCAGAGGCCACCAGATCGTTACCCCCAAGATGGACTATGATTATAGACGGCGGTGACCTTGTCCGCTCTAACAAACCCTCAAAAAAGAATTGAAACTGGTCAATACAGAGCCCGCCCTTTCCGTAGAAGGACACCCTGTACCCGTATTCCCCAGCCACGTGAATCATATCACCTGCTTTGAATACGTCCGCCGCACGCCTCACATATGAGTGGCCCACGACCCACACCTCCTTATTCGCAGACGGTGATTTCTGACCGCTGATCCCCAGGAGTCGGGTCGACTGTACAGTCCGCCCCGCTTCGTAAGCTTGCGTAACTGAAAATCAAACAGAAACAAGAAGCGTGAGTATATCATTACAGCTTCACAACATGTGCAACCGCACATACCTTTTATAACAGTTCGAGGACCAACGCCCCACACGTTTTACTTGTTCCACACTCAGACCCCTGGCTGTAGCCTCAGTAGCAGCCCCTATCCGAAAGGAATGGGTCCCGAACTCGCCGGGGTTCAAGCCCGCGGCCGAAATCGACATCGCAAGCACCCTCTGGAACTGAAACCTCGTCAGTGGGGTGGCGTCAGCGTGTCTCAAGAAGGTCCCCCCCCCATGCTGCAACCCTCTGTGCCAAATATTCCTCTATGCATACCACAGGGCACATGGAAGACCCGGGGATCCTCTGAATGATTACACAGTCCCCAATTGCACCTTGATCGGATTTGGACCTAACAAATGAGACCGTCATCGTCTCCCCCCTGACCTGAATGTGCTCCCGGCACAATCCCCCCATCGTATCCCTCTTGTTCTTCGCCACTAGTTCGCTTACCCGCATAGCCCCATGGAATGCTAGCGCAAATGCGGCTCGGAATAACACAGTTTCATACTGGGATGAACATGTTGCAGGGAGTACGGAGGATAACAGGGCCAACCTATCCAGACCTATCGGGTGCCTCTCATCCACTCTGCGACCCTCAAGGCGTTGCCACCCACGTAGCGCTTTCTGCACAACGAAAGACGCTGTCGGGTCCTGGATCCCATGAGCCTTTGCCATAAAGGAAATGGCGGCCCGATGCCTCTGGGCCGTAGCTACTGATTTGCCTGCCTGATGTAAAGAGAGCAGAAATTGTACTACAAACTCTTCCTGACCCCAAAACTCTCCCCTAGCAGTACCCAAAAAGGCCCAATAGGAACGGAACGCCCCTTCATATGCCTTCCTCGTCCTGGGTGCTAAACTCTCTCCCACGAGGTTTTGTAGTTCGGGGCACCGAGAGACCAGAGAGCTTCGGGAAAGGGTGCCGCCACCGGGTCCGCTGTGGGCAGAAAACCCCAGAAGGCCTGCATATGGAAACGAGAAAGTGCATTAGCCGCTTGGTTCATCACCCCCGGCACATGTCTTGCCCTAAACAGTACATTCAGTTGCATGCATAACAACACAATCTCCTTGAGCAGTCTCAGAATCAATCTGCATCGTGCTGCCTGACTATTGATACACTCAACCACGGTCATGTTATCAGACCAGAACACCACAGAGTGATCACGGAAACCCCCGGGCCACGTTTTCAGGGCCACCAAAATAGGAAAAAGTTCGAGAAAAGCAATGTTACTCGTCAACCCGTACTCATGCCACCATGACGGCCATTTTTTAGCAGACCATTGTGTACCAAATATGGCACCAAAACCTATACTCCCCGCCGAATCTGTCCAAAGGCCCAGCTCCTCGGAGGACACCGCTGGTTTGTTCCAGACAATTCGACCATTGAAATCCGCCAGAAATGCCAACCAAATGCGCATGTCCTGGCGAACCTCTGCCGAGAGTCTCGTGCGGTGATGTCCTTCCTTCAGGCCGACCATGGCTTGTGCAATCGAGCGGGAAAAGGGGCGCGCCATTGGTATCACTCTTAGGGCAAAATTCAACTGACCCACCACCCGTTGCAATTGATGCAGGTTTACTTTTGTTGCACGAATACATGTCTCAAGGGATAACCTGAATTTCAACACCTTCTCCTTGGGTAATCGAAAACAACCTTCTACTGAGTGGAGCTCGATCCCCAGAAACTCGATCAAGGTCGAGGGCCCCACAGTCTTACCTGGCGCCAATGGCACACCAAATCGATTCATTAAGAGACAAAATTCCTGTAAAGCCTGTCCACACTCAGGATCCCCGGCTGCCCCCAAAAACAGAAAGTCATCGAGATAGTGCATAACATGTTGAAAACCTGTCTTCCTTGTGAATACCCACTGCAGAAAACAACTGAACTTCTCGAAATAGGCACATGAAATCGAGCACCCCATTGGCATACATCTATCCATGTAATAGCGACCCTGAAACATGAAACCAAGAAGACGCTGATCGTCTGGGTGTACCGGGAGCAACCGGAACGCTGACTCGATGTCTGATTTCGCCATCAGCGCCCCGGGCCCCAGGCGATTCAACATGGCTACGGCCTCATCGAAAGATGCATACCGCACTGAACACACTTCCGGGTCTATCGCGTCATTCACGGAAAGACCACGTGGGGCTGACAAGTTATGTATCAGCCAAAACTCACCCGGGTCCTTCTTGGGGACCACCCCTAGAGGGGAACAAACAAAGTTAACAACCGGTGGCAAATCGAATGGACCGGCAACACGACCTCGAGTCACCTCCTTCCCAATCTTTACCTGTACCACCGCCGCGTGCTGCAAGACCGACAGTTGATTCTTACAGTTTGCTACACCCTGAAAATCCCCCACTGGGATGCGGAAACCATATGAGAACGCGTTTCGCAACACCCCAGCGGAAGCATGATCCGGGTATTCGTTGAGCCAAGGAATCATTGCCATGGTATCAATCGGGGTAGGTAAAGGCGCCCCTCGGACTATATCAGACCTGTTTGGCGCCTCCCTTACCACCGTTATCACCCGTTTTGGCTCTGCACAAGGACTCAGGATGGGATGGCTGCCCACACCCCCCACACTCATGTCTGAATTTGCATGACCCCTGGGGCCTCGTACATTTCCCTCTGTTAAAATTCCAACAGATCCCCCTTTTCCCTGTGTTGCCACTCGGTTTCGAGTGGTACTCATTACCTGCACCCGTCCGAAAGGGCGTCCCAGAGTTTTGGCGGGAAGATTCTCCTCCGTTACTCCCTACCAATGGTACCTTCAACATTCCTGTACTCTCCATTTTTTGCCATGACACGGAGTCGTAACAATCCCAAGTCAACAATGGGTTGTGTTCCTTAGCTTTTCTAAAAAGATTGTCATAGCAGAACCACTGATTGCCCCCATATGCCACAAAATACTCCATAATACGTGACTGATAAATGGGTAACTCGGTCAGCAACTCGGGCCTGCGCTCGCCCATGATGGAGGTAAATATGCCCCACGCTCTGCCCCAAGTACCAATGTTCTCGTCAACCTTAAAGGCGGCCATTTTTGCGCGCCAAACACTCGGATGCATGAGCTCCTTTTGGCTCTTCACATGCTCTATCTCGTAATGGTCGGTAAGCAATGAAAACATGTTTACATACTTATCCGCCCAAATCAATTCCTTAATTTCTAGTGGGACATGCTGGGCAATCTTCTCCCTTCGAGAAGGTACAGACCCCTCCCCCGCAATCGGCAATGGCCGCTTACCTGAAGTAGACCCCGTGCTTGTCGCCGAACTTGGGCCTGCTGTACTTCCAGCCGCCGGAACCTGTGGGGGAACAGAAGATGTTGCCTTCGCAGCCTCCCTAGATTCCCGCAGTTGCCTCATTACTGCCCGGGCGTCGTCAGCCGTGGCGCCCTCGCTGTCTTTTCCCAACCACGCTGCCAATTGTGCCGCTAACTCGGGGGGCATATCCTCCCTGTTCACGGGGGTGACCACCACAGGAATTGGATTCCCCTCTTTCGGCACCGGGATTGGCTCCTCACGTGGGGTATCGGGAACCGGGGTGTCTCCCCCAAGTGCTCCCCTTCTGGGCCTCTTGCTTTTTCCACCGGGGACTGCTCCCTGCAAAGGCCGTTTCGGTCCTCCCGCCCCGTCCTTAGCCTCCACCTTTTTCTTCAGATCGGCTATCTCCTTCATGAGCATGCGGAGCATCTGCTCGGTACCGACCCGCTTTCCGACTTTCTTGGGCATTCTCAGACGGGATATCTGTAAGACAAAAGAAAGATTACAACGCTCAAAATTGGCTCTTCGTTCCGTCTCGAGCTCACGTGCAGCGGGGAGGTGCAGCTTCAGAGCACAGGAACAAGAGGATGCTTTCTTGGCTTCCGCTCCTTTTATCCGTCTTCAGGGCGGGCGTAAACCCGCCCTCGCCTGCCTCCGAGGGCGTGGCCGGCCGCGTCGGTGTCTAGGCCAGCCCACTCTAGGGCGGGAAAAAGGTGCGCCCCGGCTACGCCGCTTCGGGCATACCAGCCGAGACTCGCCTCCCGCCCAAGATGGCTTCCCGGGGGGATCGTGGTACTCCACCATACGTTCGGGGGGACCGAATGGTCGCCCCTTTCCATTAATCCCTTTCACGTTGTATCATTCTGTCATCTGCTGGGGCATAAGAAAGTCATTGATGAATACTTTGGTGTGTTGCACAGATAATGATTAAAGAGATATCTGCAAGGCAAGTGTCCTGACCACTGGTGAATTAGCTCTGAAACAATTACCGGTCCCTGTCAGTCAAGGAGTGATGCCAATGTACATCACAGGTACCTTGTGTGTACTTGTGTGTGTGTGTTTGTGTACATATAAAAGGCTAAAGCTCAGATTTTTTTTTTTTTAGAAATATTTTTATTGATTTTTTCTACACTGTGTATAACAAACCATAAACAATCAAGGTATGCAATAAAGTCAATCAATTGCGCTGAATACATTTCATCACCATCAGACCCTTGTCGTTCAACAGGAATTTCATGGAGTGTTCGCCCATCACCACCCCATCCCGCCTCACTCTTTGCATCAGTCGTGTCTTGGTCCTTCAATCCCTTTCGTTCGTTAGTGAGATGTGCCTCCACACCGCCCCTCAGCCTCATGGCACCTGTCCATATCCCTGGGATCATTGATCTATCTCCCCATCTATACCATAGTACGTTCTCCATTTATCCCATATTTATTTTTTGGGGCAGCCCCTGGCTTGATATGTGACCCTCTCCGCTGCCATGTATAGGTCCATCCCTGTGTTCCACTTCTCTATTTGTGGTCCCTGTGCAGAACCCCACTTCCTGGCGACGTCCCTTTTAGCTACAACCAGGGCCAGGGCTGCGAAGATGAAGTGAGGACGACTTAGATCCACATCGCCTGGTATGCCTAGGAGGATAAATTTTGGGTCTAGTGGTAGGGTTTCGTTCAGCACCTTCCCCAATTCCAGCGTCACTTTCTACCAGTATACCTGAATAGGGGGGCAGTCCCATATAGTATGATAAAAGTCTCCTTGTTCATGGCCACATCTCAGGCAACACGGGTCCCTAGCTCTACTCATCCTGTGCAACCGGGCCCTATCGTAGTAGATCCGATGTAAGATTTTATATTGTATAACTCTGAGTCTGGACTTGATTGCCACCTCCCGGGGATGCATAAGTCCCGATTCCCAGTCCGTGGTGTCAAAGGGCCCCAGATTCCTTCCCCACGTCTCCCTCAGTTTTGTCAAACAGTCCGGGGCATTATTAATCAGAGTTCTATAGGTGTAGGACACTGCTTGTTCTTGTAGGTGTTCCTGCAATAAACGTCCCTCTAGCAGCGCGTAGTCTTGCAAAGGGGAAGGGAAGGCACCTTCTGCCTTCCATGCATGTTTCAATTGTGGATACCTATAGTGTTGTGTGGTGCTAAGTCTGAAATCTGCTCGTAGTGTTTGAAACGTTTTGAAGGAGGTGGCTGTCATTACATCCCCCAGAGTGGATATGCCCAGGTTGTCCCACGCTTGAAAGCCGCGCAGCTTATGTATTTCACGTAACCACGTGCTGTGCCATAATGTGGTCTGTCTCGTGGGTGTGCGGTTCCAACCCATGGTCCTGTGTGCACAGTGCCACAATGCAATAGTTTTCTGGGTGGCCGGCGGCAGTCCCGTGCGTATCTTTCCCCCATATAGGTAATAGAGAGGAGTGTGTTTTCCCATTTTATATCATTCTAACCTGTAAGTGGGGTGAGTTGCTTCTGTGTGAAGCCAGTCTGAAATCGGGGTGAGGGGCGTTGCTCGGTAATATGCCTCAATGACTGGGAGGGATATTCCCCCGTTGTACTGATTGCGGCATAGCGTGGCGAGGGAAATTCTGGGCTGTTTTCCTAACCACAATAAAGACCTCAGTTCCGCCTTAATCGCTTGGAACACTTGCTGCGCGAGGGGGAAGTACTCATTTTGGAGAGCATACAGGAATTTTGGGAGCGTGATCATTTTGAACATGGCCGCTCGGCCTAGTATGGTAAGGGGAAGTGTCCTCCAGCGTTGGGCATCTTCTTTAAAGGATAGGAGGATACGGTGTATATTTTCCTTATATGACCGTTGTTTGTCCGGTGTTAAATAGATCCCCAGGTACCTAAAACCATGGGTTGCCACCTGTAGGGTGTGGGGTAGGGATGGCCAATCGTATCCCGTCTTGGGACTGAATATAACCGATTTGTGCCAATTGATGGTGTATCCTGAATACGTGCCGTACGTGTTTAGCGCCTCAAAAAGGATGGGGAGGGTAGATTCAGGGTCAGTAACGTACAGGAGTATGTCGTCAGCGTACAGGGAAATATTTCCTCCGCCACGTCTGCCACTGACAGTCTAAATCCTCGTATATCTGGATGTTGCCGCACCACACAAGCTATTACTTCTATAGTGAGAGCGAATAGGAGCGGGGAGAGTGGGCATCCCTGCCGGGTGCCTCTCTGTATTGGGAATTCGCGGGACAGCCGACCGTTCACCCTCACTCGCGCCACCGGGGCCGTGTACAGCAGGCGCACCCAGCTCCGGTACATTGGCCCAAATCCAAATCTAATTAGTGTGGCCTCAAGAAAAGGCCAGTGGACCGCGTCAAACGCCTTTTCGGCATCTAGGGAAAGGAGGAGATGGGGTTGCTTGCGAGATAGCGCCTCCATCATCCAATTGTGGGTTCGGCGCAGGTTCATCCGGGTCGCCCTTCCGGGCATAAAACCCGTTTGGTCCTTATCTATCAGCTCCGTAATGACCCGTCTCATGCGTAGGGACAGTACAGTTGCTAGGATCTTCGCTTCCATATTTAGGAGGGAAATGGGACGGTATGAAGCGCATTCCATCGGTGGCTTCCCAGGTTTGTGTATAGGAACAATGGTTGCTCTGCGCAGATCAGGGGGGAGGGTCTCCTCCTCAATTGCGCTTTTAAAAAAGAGTTGGAGATGTGGGGCCAGTATGTCTAATCCAAGTTTGAAAAATTCTGCCGGTAGAGCATTTGATCCCGGTGTTTTACCGGGTCTCAGCCTGGTGATAGCCTGACGGATTTCTTAAAGTGAAAGGTCCGCTTCTAAACCATCCCTGTCTTCCTCTGATAGGTGAGGCCTGCTACCGCCTCCAGGTATTCCATTATAGCCGGGGTCTCCCGCAGGACCCGGGCTTCATAAAATGCACCATAGTAGGCGGCAAACACCTCTGCTATCCCCTCGTCTAGACGTATCTGTGTGCCCGCCTCGTCTGTAATGGTTTCGACCCAACACGCTTCCATTTCCCTGCGACTGAGCCACGCCAACAGCTTTCCCGACTTGTCACTGGCGTCATATAATCTGTGGAGCGTAGCTAATCTGTGCGTCTTTGCTTCTTGGGTCGCTAAGGCCCTATAGTTAAGTTGGGCGTCTTTCAGACGACGCCTATAGTGTTCATTCTGGTGGGTCAGGCACAGCTTTTCGAGGGCAAGAATCTGAGCTTTGCATTCGTCCATCTCTTCCCTCTCCTTTTTCTTCGCCCATGATAGTCTGTTTTGCGCCCGGTCCCTGAGGACCGTCTTGTATGCTTCCCAGACCACCACCACCCCTGATTGGACTGAGCCCGTGTTTTCAACAAAATAAACTTTTGTGTCCGCCCGAAGGCCCTGGCGTAATTCCTTAATTTGCAACTCCCACGCCGGAAGGCGCCATTCCCCTCTGGGTCAAACTCTATCCCTCCCTATACTGACCTCCAGTGGTGAGTGATCAGATAGACCACAGGCTCGATATTCAGCCCCTCTGATCTGTCCCTTGAGGCCCCGTGTCACGGAAATGTAGTCTAATCTAGAATACACCCGATGAGGCCCTGAGAAGTAGGAGAAGCAGGTGTCTTGTGGGTGCACTGCCCTCCAGACATCTACAAGGCCCAAGGATTGAGCGAATCACGCTAAGTGCGTTTCGGCCCCTGTTCATGTGGAGTTCTCGGTCATGTCAGCCTCTGGGCGCATTACGTCATTAAAGTCACCACCTATCACTAGTAGAGCATTCGGGGTTTCAAGCATAATGTCAGTGACACCCTTTAAAGTCCTGGCCTGTAGCTGAGGGGGGGCATATACCGATATGATCGTGAATTCGGTCCTGCCCCATTGCCCTGCTCATCTGTCCACGTGCGTTGAACCTTAAAGGGGGGGACCATTTTATTAGAATAGCTACCCCTCTGGACCCTGTTGTGTATCCCGCGTGTGCCAGGGCGGTGTAAGGCTTTCTACCCAGGAAACCACACCCAGTCCCACGAAGATGGGTCGCCTGTAGGAGCACTATATCAGGGTGAACCCGTTTGATATGGGTACCAGACTTCTCTTGATGCGGTCTCCTAGGCCATTGACACTCCATGTGTACACAGTGTAGGGACCTATCAGGTTTTGCCTATCAAGTGATACCGGGGGGGTCATTCATAATCTGGCGTATTATCGGTAAAAGTCTTCTGGCAAGCCATGCATCTTCAGCTAATAATATGACTTTACCTTCTGAAAACCTATAAAACATTGCAACATGTCCGAACAAACTAACCATAACCCACCCCGAACCCCTCCCAGCCCCACCCCCCCTCCGTTGGGACTCTGGCGCCAGCCGGTGTCGGTCCCCCACAGTGGCAGGTTTGGCCTGTCACCCACCCATGGTCGTAGCTCTTCGCACTACCGTGTCAACAGGACTTCTGCTGTGCGTGCCCCAACTTTGTAAAACCAAGGTCTCGCAGAGCGGGAAACAGTTCAGGAGTAGTCAGAGGGCCGACAAGAGTGTGGAGAAAAAGATGGGTTGGAAGAAGGAAGAGGGGGCGAAGGAAGGTGAGAGTCATGAAAGGAAAGAGAGAGGGAAGAGGGGGTGTGTGGCTCTTCTCGATTAGCTCCGACGGGCAGGCTATATCAGTGCCATCGGGGCTGTGCCCTGGAATCATGAATGTGAGTCCGGCAGTTCAGCTTGCGAGTGTTCCGTGTTGGTATCCTGTTCCATTGCGACAATCTCCGCTATCAGAGGATGGGTTGAGGTTGTGCTGTGGTCATCGTCCTCCACTATCCTTTCGTCTTCGGATACACTCCTTTGCAAGTCCGATTCCGCATTGCTTTCAGGTTCCGCGGGGAGAGGCAGGGTGTGGGAGCGCAATTGGGGCTGCGAATTCAGAGGTTGGTCGGCCGTATCGGGCGGTTGGCGAGCTGTGGCGGACCAAGGGTAAGGTGGATTCCTCCAATGTCCTGTGGCGTCCCGTGGTCGCAGTGTCCTGCCCTGTTCCGCACCTTGCTGTCTCGGGGGCAGACCCGGGGGGGTCTTTCGCACTTCTCTGCTCCTCCGTCCGTTTGAGGAGCGGACGTTCCTCGAGCCATTCCCAGGCCGCTTCTGTTTTTTCTCTGAAGATTACCTTGAGCTTGGCTAGGAAAAGTAACATTTATTGTATGCCTTTTTTGCGCAACTTTGCCTTGCCGGATAGGAAGGATCTTCTGTTAGCTTGCACTTCTCTGCTGTAATCCGGAAAGATCATGATACGTGAATTGTCAATTTTAATATCCCCCAGTTTCCTGGCTTCTTGGAGGATCATGTCCCTGTCGAGGAAATTCAGGAAGCGGGCTATGATCGTGCAGGGCTCTGCGCCCGGAGGGGATTTTGCCTGCAGTGCCCTGTGTGCTCGCTTGATCACGAAACAGGTGGAGAACTTTTCCGCAGGGAAGGTGTCCCGGAGCCACTTGTGCAGGAAGGCCGCCGTGTTCGACCCCTTGATTCCCTCTCTGAATCCCACGGAACGGAGGTTGTTCCGTCGCGCCCTATTTTCGGCGTCATCCACACTCCATTGCAGGTCTTTGGTGGTGGTCCGGAGTGTCGTGAGGTCTCCCCTGATGTCCTGCAGTCCATCCTCTGATTTGCTAATTCTTGTCTCTGTTTCGGTCACTCTAGCGGCCATGTTCCTCATGTCCTGGCGCAGGAGCGATACCTCTGTGCTGACCGCCCCTATTTTCCCCTCCAGGGCCTGTCGCGAGTCCCCAATAGCGTGCAGGAGAGTCTCCATGTCCCCGCTACGCAGCTGGGTGTGGGTGGGAGGTGCGGCGTGGTGAACTTGTCCATTTTGGCCTGTCTAGGTGTTTTAGATGTTTTATCTCTGGTCATTGTCAATTAGGCCAACTGCTAGAGGCAGTCTCGGGCACCAGAGGTCAGGATGGTCCACCACTTAGTTCCAGGGCCCCGGCATCAGGCCGAATGGACCCCCGGATTCTCCCCTTAGCGAGCGGGCCCCCAGCTCAGTGGTAAGATGTTCTTTGCGCCAAAGAAGGCAGCGCTGCGAAGCACTCCCAGGGGGTCAGGCCACTGGCGTCCGGTGTATTCCACCACTGCACGGTCCGTCTCCCTAGTTGGGCCGGAGGGGGCGGGAGGGGGGAGCAGAAGTCTTCAAGTCGGGGGGGGGGCACCCCAGGAGGCGAGTGAACAGATGGAGTCCTGTGCGGCCCTGTCGTGGCCTTCAGTTAACGTCGGGCCTTGCTTCTAGGCCGCAGCCTCGCCCTCTCCGGCCTCGGAGGGGGGCATCAGGCCCTGCAGCATAGGCTGCGCCCCAGGCCTCTCACTCTGTCCTCGGGTGGGTAAATCAGGGGCCCGAGTCAAAGCGGTGTGTCCCGGCGGCCGCTGGGTGTCCTATCTCACTTCCCCCAGTGGCTCGGGCTCTCCTGTATGTGTAGTCCCGCTCAGGGCATTGGCGCCCCGCAGGGCCCCCAGCCGCTCCCTCGGTCGCTCTCACCTACCGCCGGCGCTGGAGCCCTCCAGGATCGCCAGACAGTCGCAGGACAGGGCCCTCCTCGATCCACCAGTCCAGACCAGGGTTCTACCGGGCCGCTCTCCTCTGATGTAGTCGGGTCGGCTCACCGGGATATCCGGGGGAAGTGGGGGGTCTTCGGTCTCACCGACAGGTGTGGCCCCTCTCAGCGGTCCGATGGCTCAGGCGGCGGTACAGGCCTGCCGCCGCTGTTCCCCTGGCTGTCTCTGTGGGACCAAGTGAGGCTCCTCACTCCGGGGCTCGGGCGGGGATGGCGGCCGCCATTTTGGATCGTCCGCCTCAGAGCCGTTTTTGTCCGAAAAGACGGATCGCAGTGGTTTCTCCGCAGACCGTGCACTGCCAGGGGAGTTCCGGACCTCAGAAGCAACGTGTGGCATCGAATTATAGCCCTTGTGGCCCAGGATTACATCAGGATCATGCTCTTGGCCACGCCCCCCGGCTAAAGCTCAGACTTGATGTTATTAGCTGCACCTGACCTGCAGAAATGTGGGTAGTGTATGACTAAGACTTAGCATACTCCACAAGGCAGACACAAGGACAACCCTGTAAGTGACTGAATACTACCATTATGGCTGAACTGTATTAAACGGGCCAGTTTGTACCAATATGTAACACTGAGTTTATATCTTCATAATAGGTGGAATCATTGTATAGCTTGCATTTATTTATATATTCATTTAGTATATTTATATAGCCCCAGCTCATCAACAGTTAAACAAGAGCATTAACAAAGAACAATGAGCCGAGTACATCAAAACATTTTTAAATATTGGGGGAACTTTCCTAGCGTACATAAGGAGTGAAGAAGGGTTATGTAGCAGGGATATGTAAAGGAGGACTGTAACCTTATAACTCAGGCATCAAGATTCAGTAATCAATTTCAAAATGTTGCTATGGGGGGTGGGGGGGTTGGCCTGAGCATGGCATCTATGATAGCCCCCATTCAGAGCTTAGTATCTTACGGCCGAGGTCTTCGAAGAAGGTTCTAGAGATGTAAATACATTTAAACAGTTTCATTTGTCATTATGCCTCTGACAATTTTTTCTATTTTGGTATGTACTGCCTAATATGTCTCCTCTCCATGGTCTGCACATGTTGCTGGCATGTCTTTCTCCCTTGCTGGGCTGGACGTTTATATTTATTTGACTTTTTTTTTTGTCATACCATAGTTGATTTTGCTCATACTGAGCTTTCTATAAATCATTATCATGAAATGTGTATTGTGTACAGAGAATATGAATAGAAGATTTATTAATTTTGATGGAAAGTATGGATGGTTTGATAACAAATCAACTTTTAATTTAAACACTATATTAGAAAGAGCCCATTTCACACATTATTTCTGATTAATTATGATATATATTTAAATTGCCAAAAGTAATGCTTAACATTATTTGACACCCATTAAGATTCTCAGAAACAGTTGCTCACAGTCTGTTTCCAGACAAAAGTCCATGAACAGATGGGAAAGTAAGGTCAGCTCATAGCTGAGGAGAATAGTCCGACACACACATTAGGGCAGCACTTTTTGCATCTAGTGGTGGTTATTATTGTTAGCCTTAGCTGGACCAGACGAACCACCTCTCCTAAGGGACATTGAAGCAGCCTGCGTGTCTACTGGGGGACAGTGATAACAGGGTCAATGGACCACTTTTCATGGCAATGCCGGCTGCAGATGGCTCTGGGACCGAGCTGACAGCAGATGGTGCTTGACCATAGAACGAGGCAGCTAAATCAAAAACTGTGCACTGATGCCATCCTGCCCCACTTCAGAAGGCACTCAGGTGACACTCTAGGAGACCATTTTGGCCCTCTGGATATTATTCTGGGCAGTCATGAGATTGTTGTGGGCCCATGGGAAGTCAATAATCTAATCTGGCCAAGCTGATCCTCCTGATGCGTAGTTGCACCCATGGTATTGATATTGGTCACCACACCCTGAAGTTCCCTCCCGACGGCAGGTCCTTCCCCAGCCCGTTCCAAAGCTTCATGTGATCATAACTGGGTGGCCACAGGTGTAGTGTGTTCTGCCTGCACAGCAGATGTCATTGCTGTCGTTATCGCAAGAGTCAGGACAGGGGTGGCAAACATCCAGGTCGTGGGGCTCCTGGCGGGCAAAATGATGGTAATAGTGACAAAAAGCTGCTGTCTGATGTTCATCTTGTGCCCTCAGGGGGAGCGAAAGCCTGGGGTGCTGGCCACACAAGCCTGGTTTGCAAGCTGGTCTTGAAGATCATCCTTTTTGGCAGGATTGCTGCTCTCACTGAAGGCTTGAAATCTTGTTTTCTCGGGCAGAGTGGACAACACAGTTAAGACTGATGACTTTGATACCGCTGTGCCACCTTGCAGAAAAAAATGCTATTTTTAAAATGATAGATGCTACTGTATAAATTGGTATTGTATACTGTTAAACATGTTAATGTTAATGTTAATATTGATTGCATTTGTAAAGCGCTGCTGCTACCAAAAGGTGTCCTGGCGCTAGGGTGAAGTGCCTACTGACGGAAACTAGGAGATTGATTTATATACTAAAAACGACCTAATTGGTAAATAGCCATGTATTTAAGCCCTTCCTGAAGGCCATCAGGTTGGTCATGTGTCTTAGATGCTGAGGGAGGTAATTCCAGGCTACGACTTCATTAGCGATAAAGCTTCTGCCGCCCCAATCGCCCCCATGTGCTATTAATTTATGTTTATAGTGTCAGACAGCTCATCAATGATTTGGGATCAGCCGCCTATGAGGCAGCCTCCCCACAATCTGAATCATGATGCGACCACCCTCACGGCGGTCGCATCACCTATATTTTGCATTCTGGTGGGGATGCGGTCAGCTGCACCGGCCACAATGCAAAGTATAGGGTGCAGACATATCCCTGCACTACATGGCAGGCACCCTGCGGTGCCACCCACATGGTGAAGGGATATGTAGGGGTGCACCATAAATGCCCCTCAGGGTACATTTCCCTAAACGTGAGATTAAGGGGAGCCCGCTACGGGCCCCCAAATCTGTTTCCGCCAGCCGTTTTCCAGTAGTTTATTCCACCGCAGAGGAAAGGGAGATCGTAATCCCTATTGGTGGTGGCACCGCCACAATGTTTGGCAATGTTGCTGTTCTGACAGGCGGTCGGAAAAGGACCACCTGTCAGAACCGTGGCGGCGATCTTTACGACCGTCCTGCTTCCCCAGGGATTCCCCCCGCTGTCATAATAGGGCGGGGGAAAACAGCAGTACGATGGTGGAAGGCTCACTACCGACCGGCTGCTGGTGGCGGGCCTGCCGCCATGATAATGAGGGTTGTTTGCATTTTCTATCTCAGGGTCCATCATACTATGCCTTAGCAACACTGTGTGAAGTAGAACCCTCAAACACTTGGCTGTCAGTATTGATCCTAGACTTCTTAAAGAGGTTACTGTGGGCAAACAGCACACTTAAATTGTAACGTGTGGGCTAGAGTGCATTAAACAATTTGAGATTCACAATGCTTTATTTTGATGTATAAACTATAATATTTAAACATCGGACACAATGCAGGTGTGAGTCAAAGAGATCTAGGGTTGCTGATTCCCTGTAACACAACTAACACACTTTTGTAGAGTTGGGAATACGAGCAAGCTACACCTCACATATTACAACACATGAACGCTACATCCAATTTCCATCAGATGATGCTACACTGAGTAATATGAAGGTTGAGATTTATGGATTGAGAGGTATATCACATGTGTTTGGTGCCATAGATGAAACCAACTTTGCATTAGTGCCACCTAATGACCAGGAGAAAGTCTACTTCAATATGAAAAATTCCACTCAATCAATGTGTAGGTGTTTGCACAACAGAACTCTACTTCACCAGTATTTGTGTAAAATTATTTGCCATGCAACAGCTTAATTTCCCAAAAAATGTCAGGCCTTGTACTTTAGGGGACCTAGCTTGTTGGTAAATTCAAACTTTTATGTTTACACTATTATGTAATTTTGTGCCCATCAAAACATCAGTTCACTTAAGTTTGCTTTGTGATTAGTACATGCCTATTAACACACCTGCTGAGCTGTTATGTGACCTCATTGATAACATTACTGATGACAAATGAACTGCTATAATCGAAGACAACGCTTTGCGTGGTGGGGCGCGAGTTATAGTTACTTGAAATAACATTTACTGTTGAATTACAGTGTTTCTTTTAGTTTAAAATGTTACGTTTAAATTAACATTTTCACCTAACTATAACGTCACTTTGATCTTTTGTTTCTTCAGTGGATTTGTGAGGTTGAAAATAAATTTAAAGTAAGATATTATTTCCATACTTAACTATTACGTCATTTTAACCTTTGTTTTTTAATTATATATATCTATATATATATATATATATATATATATATATATATATATATATATATATATATATATATATATATATATATTTTTTTTGTCCAAAGTGCTCCGCAGCATTGGAAACGCACTTGACATCATCCTGCCATACAGCATAAAGGTGCAGCTTGCATCTCTGGGGCATCGTTTCATTCAGGCTGCCAACGCGTTTCGAGGTTCACCGACCTCTTCATCATGGGCTGAAACAAATTACATGTGAAGCCTCGCATTGTGATTTTCGGCTTTTATTAGCATATTTGGTGTCTGCCCCCAGTGGGCGTGGTTCCGTATGTTTCAATTGGTTTATGGGGCACGGAGTCCGAAATGCGAGTATAAGTCTTTCTTTTGTAAGTTCAAATGTTTCGTTTGTTGATTAATTCAAGTATTCCCTTAGTAGGCTGTGTCCCAGAGAGCAGGCTAGTGTTGCATAGGAGACGTGCTGATCACATCTTGACAGTTCAAAACGGCAGCCTCGCTCAGCCGGATATCGTTGTACCTTCCAACTGTTCGATGGTGCAGCTTAAACAAAATGTGTATATGACCTGCACACCCCTATTTTTTTAATCTTAGTGCTCTCTTATAGACAAATCGGTGCAGACCTGCTGCCTGACTAACCCCTGTCAGGTTCCTACTGAACTGAACACTCAGACACAACTGTGTCTTGTGCAGGAATGCACTGTTCGAACTTGCACAGGTGCAATTCACTTACTTCATTTTCTTCTTTTTATATTCACATATATTTCAACTTTTTCAACATTTAAAAAGGTAATATGATCCCTACGTCAATTGTAACTTTACTGCCAGTATTTATCCCAAAACATAAGTGAAATAATAAAAAACCTTTATACCAATTCACTAATCATTTACTGATGATTTTCAAAAGTGTTTCATATTAGCATTTCTACATACATATTCACAATTTAATTAATTGAAAATATGATTCATTTTCTTTTGGCTCACGCCAAACTAGTGTAGATATAGCACAGTGATTATGTTGCACATCGCGACGACTCCCAATGCATTTCGATGCTTCAGCATCTTCGTCAGGGGACAAGCTATATCTAAAAAAACATTTTTTGGAATGAGATCAGACCATGATGTATATACATATTTTTCAAATAAATTTTTCACACATTCTCTTGTGCTCATGCTTTACGTGAAAAGTGAACATCTCTCATAAATGATCATGCAATTATATGATTTCATAATTTACAGGCTCACCAGTGAACCAATTGCTGCTTGTTAGCTAATATTTTGTGGTTAAACCCTATACATGCCATCAAGAGTGGTATAGTGCTTCCAACGTGTGCATACGTGTACCGTTACCAGAAATGATAGAAGACTACGAAAGGAAAACGAAAAGGAAGACATACCCTCCAAGCGGGTGTAATATCTCTTGGTGAAATTTCGTATCGACAACAACAATATCTGCAAACCAACCAGACCATTGTAAATGCGAAGCTGAACCAACGCTATTGAGAATGAAAATACGCCTGACGCGTTCATCACTTACTTACTTTGTGTTTCCAAAAAACCCGAATAGTCTTGAGTTTAAGGTTCGGCCTATAAAACAAAAGCCACCCTTAATATTTGCACATGTTTACTCTATGCCGCCTGATCTTATGGTCAAAACAGACCCGTAACATAACCTTTCTAATTCTTACCGAGTGTGCCCTCCGAACCTCTGATACCGGCTCTCTCCTTCCTGCTCCTGTGTGAGAAAACGCCGTCTCCAGGCGTTACGTGCTTGAACGTAAAATAACGTTCAACACAAACAACGGACTGTTGTCCCTCCCTCTTTCATCACGTCTATGTCAATAACACTGGTCTTAAAAGGATTCTTCATGTTTCAAAAGGCGGTTTTATAATTAAATTGTCGCTGTGACCATGAGCCGAATGCTAAGAGAAATACAAAAATAAACGCAATTGCAGACTGTAACTTAAATTACGGACTAATACTACTCAGGAGCCAAGAGTTACTAGTCATCAAAAACGGACTATCGTTCTGCCTGGGATACTCCCCTCAGTTTGACCACATCAAAACAAGTCTAAAAACACAACTAAAGACCGAAGTCAAGAGTCAATTTCTAATGGTGGACATCCTATATTAATTGGTATTAAGTCCTGTTTTTAAAAATAAAACGTAAAAATAATAATAATACTAATGTGAGTAATAAGATAGATGTATCTGTGTACACTAACATTGGATGCACTTTATCCAAACTTAATTCTGTATTCACAACTTATTGATACCACAATAGCAAACATTTAGAATCATCATAAATAGCAAGCAAATTCAATTTTGTCATTCAGCCCTCCCGGTTTAACGGTATTCAAGTACCTCATCCAAAATGTTTCTCTTTGAGCTATACGTATGGTGGGGTCCACATGGGGCTCGACCAACACTTGCTCCAGTACAGTAAATCTTAGTTGGGGAATAGTGTGTTGTCTCTCCTTCCAGTGTTGCGCCAAACTTGATTTTTCATTTCCTAACCTTATGTTTGATTTGTGTTCTGTGAGCCTGACCTTAATTTTCCTTGTGGTGCGGCCTACATAAACTAGGCCACACGGACACTTAATGGCGTATATCACTGAGCTCGTGTTACAATCCGAAGTGTGCCTGAGCTTAATTTGTTTGCCTGTATGTGGATGTGTAAATGTGTCTCCCATTAATACGTTTCCACAATGTCCGCAGTTAAAACATTTGCGCATTCCTTTTGTGATCTCTTGAGATATCTTTTTATCCGTACCTGCAGGCAAGCCGTGACCAGGTGGATGCAAGCAGGTTCAAACATTTTGATATGCCGCAGGGTAAAATTTATGAATTCTGTAGAGATCCAGCTTCAAAAAACAGAACTAGACCTCTGATAATGACTGGGTCAATTTGTAAATGAAAAAACGAGAAAAGACACTTTTAACTAAAGGAATTTTTAATGTGTTTGCTATTTTAAACTGTTTTTGGATACATATGTTTTATGGTTATGAAATACCAAATAAAGTAATCTTTGACTGACATATCTTTTTGTCTTTGTGTTTTAAAAGTTCTTTGAGATTTTTGGATCTTGACAGCGCGAAGATATTTTTGTCAACAAAAACCGTTTTAAAGTCTTCTTCCTGCTCAATTAATTCCCATCTTCGCAATATGCACTTCTTGATTTTAGGGGTGAGCGTGGATTGCTTCAGAACACATACTTCTCTTCTTGCTGGAATCTTTTCTGTCTTTTTGAGTAAAGCCTCCCGGGGTTTTGATAAAGCTTTCAATTTTGCCTCATTTAGTATTTTGTCTGGATATCCTCTGTTGCTGTATTGTTGCGCCATTTCCTCTATATCCATAGCTGCCTGTGTTTCATCGCTACTGATCCTTTTTATTCTGATGAACTGCGAGAACGGCAAATGATTCTTCAAAGACTGCGAATGAAAGCTAGAATAATGGAGAGCATTGTTTCTGTCTGTCGGTTTCTTAAATGTTCTAGTTGTAATTGAATTGCCCAATTTAGTTATGGTGATATTCAAAAAGTTTATGGTGTTCTGGTCAATATGGTGGAACTTACAAAAGAAACACTTATACTCGCATTTCGGACTCTGTGTCCCATAAACCAATTGAAACATACGGAACCACGCCCACTGGGGGCAGACACCAAATATGCTAATAAAAGCCGAAAATCACAATGCGAGGCTTCACATGTAGTTTGTTTCAGCCTATGATGAAGAGGTCGGTGAACCTTGAAACGCGTTGGCAACCTGAATGAAACGATGCCCCAGAGATGCAAGCTGCACCTTTATGCTGTATGGCAGGATGATGTCGAGTGCGTTTCCAATGCTGCGGAGCACTTTGGACAAAAAATTACTACACAGCGGTTCCAGCCGTGGGAAGCTGCACCATCGAACAGTTGGAAGGTACAACGCTGTCCGGCTGAGCGAGGCTGCCGTTTTGAACTGTCAAGATGTGATCAGCACGTCTCCTATGCGACACTAGCCTGCTCTCTGGGACACAGCCTACTAAGGGAATACTTGAATTAATCAACAAACGAAACATTTGAACTTACAAAAGAAACACTTATACTCGCATTTCGGACTCCGTGTCCCATAACCAATTGAAACATACGGAACCACGCCCACTGGGGGGCAGACACCAAATATGCTAATAAAAGCCGAAAATCACAATGCGAGGCTTCACATATAGTTTGTTTTAGCCCATGATGAAGAGGTCGGTGAACCTCGAAACGCGTTGGCAGCCTGAATGAAACAATGCCCCAGAGATGCAAGCTGCACCTTTATGCTGTATGGCAGGATAATGTTGAGTGCGTTTCCAATGCTGCGGAGCACTTTGGACAAAAAATATATATATATATATATTAGCAGTGGCGGATGTTCAAAATATGGTAGGAGCGATGCCCAAAAAAGTTACTGCACCGTACTTGCTGGCCCCTTCCGGTGTGTCTCTCCTCAGAGGGATCAGAATCCTGGTGCCCACGAGCAGGAAAGGGAAGTACCTTCTTCCTGTTCATGGAAAGCAAATACAACCAATCCTGGAGCAGCTCTCATGCTGTTTTCAGCATCAGAGCAGCTCCAGGATTGGTTGGAGCAGGCTACCCAACGCTCATTTTGAGGCAGGGGGCCTGTCCCAGCAATCCCCAAGCTGTTTCACATCCCTTGGATCTTGGTCTATAGTGTGCATGTCGGATAGGATGGTTGTAGACAGCTGGCCAATCTGACATGCACACTGTACACCAGTGCAGTCATCTTGCATTTGCAGGATTCAGCCCCACCCCTACCCTAACAATGTACACAGCGCGAGGGGTGGTAAAAAGAAAATGGCACTATGCCATTTTATGTATTTGTGTTTGCCTGCTGCGCTCTCAGCAGGTGGGGCAAACTCCTCCGCCATTTAGCAGGAGCTGTCCCTGTATATTAGGCTTGTCAGCCTTAGGGTGGCCTTCCCCCAAAGTTTTTGCCTTCACCCCTCTGATTTTTCTGATCTCGTTTTTGTTGGCCTTAGGACTCTGTGCACTATAGCACTGTTAACCAGGGCATAAGTGCCTTGTGCTCACTCACTAAAACCTGATGAAATTAACTTCTACTTTTTATTTAAAAGTTCTTTCTATTGAAATTTTTCATAAGAGTAAATAGAGACAATGAAAAGAGACATATCAGCTTCATGGCTCAATGCATACCGTGAGCAGCTTTGTATGAAACAGAATGTCCTCAGTGGGTATCCAGACATAGTCCCTAAGCATATAATTGAGACAGTATCCCAGTCCTTCTGTGCATTCTGCTGCTCTCTGTGGCATCCATCTTCCTGAGTTGTGCTTCAGGGCTCTTTGCTGGCCCCAATGAAGGAGGGATTTGGATACAGAGGGAGGGACATTTGAAAAAGGGGGGATACAGAGAAATATGGAAGGTATGAAGGCAATTTCTCTCTGAGTCAAGCAAAGGTGAGATTCTTCAGTAACGCCTGTATTTCCAACTGACTATGGACATAAGGGGTGTCCTATACATAGTGCCCATACTTGCGCTGCTGCTCTGTCATCATTGTGCGAGGAGGTAGAGTCTAAATTAGTCTGAAGTGGTGTCCACATATCTTTGGGGCAAGCCTGTGCAGGCATCAATTCCCAGTAGTCAGACAATTGATTATGGCCGAACGCTGCACCCTTAAGCCACTCCATTACCCTCGGACTATGCCTGCGACCCCAACAGATGACCTCCCGTCTCTACACCAAGAGTAATAGCATGGGCACCAATTTCCTATGCTCAGCAACTATTCCACGCAAATAACCCAACAGCGTCACCAGGGGAGAGCATTCCACTGCAGCGCCTATCAGCGAGGCCAGCACCTCAAAGATGCTTTTCCAGTATCTTGCCACCTCCGTACACTCCCTGGCCAGGTGTGGAAAGGAGGCCTCCGGGGCCCGACAACGCACACATCTTGCATCCTCACTTAAACCGGCCCTATGTAACCAGGCAGGAGTCCTGAACAATCTGTGAAAAAACTTAAAATTAATAAGACGCAGTCTGTAATTGGGTGACATTTCTTTCATTTGCGCGCAGCACTACGCCCATGTTCTCTCTACCAGCGGACCACCCAAGATCTTTTCCCACTCACGCTGTGGCGGGGGTGAGCATATAGGAGATGTACGCTGCATACCCGAAAAGATTCGAGTAACAAGCTTGTGCAGCAAGGGGTTCACCAGGAATTCCTCCAGTACTAGGAATGTTGGTGGTGCAACAGGAAAAGATTCACACAGCGTACAAAGCACCGCTCTCAATTGATAGTAAGTAAACTTGTCCAGCATCCCTGTGCGATCTTCGCCCAGCGCTTCGTCTATGGTAGCAAATTTCCCACAACGAAATGCCTTCCCCAGTGTGTAAAGTTGTATCTCCCGCAGTTTTTGACCCACCCCCAACTGTGCAGTGAAGGGCAGTTCCGGGTGTTTAATAAGTGGGCTAGAGGGGACAAATGTGATTTCCAGTCGTGCTCTGTGCCCGACTTCTCGCCATGCCCACACCGTGCAGCCCACAGTATCCACTCTAGCCCGTGGTCTCTTTGGGGGTCCAAGCAACTCCATGTGTAAGGGCATCAGGTCCGCCCTTTTGCTTTCCGGGGCAGTGTGTGCCATAAAGAGGGTTGGGGACACCCATTCATAAGCAAATTATGCTTGAGCACAGTTATAATAAAGCTCCATATCTGGAGCCACCATCCCACCCTGCTCAAATGGTAACGTCAGGACCTCCCATGCCACCTGGGGCTGTCTGCCTGCCCAAGCCTGCATTATCAAATCAGAGCGTAGTTGGAGCCTAAATGCAGCAGTGAGGGGGAGGGGCAAGTTAGTGAAGATATGTAAAAACTTGGGAAGATCTACCATCTTGGCATTGGCCAAACGACCCACCAGGGATAGAGGGAGTGCTTTCCACCTATCCAGTCTACTCTCCAGCCACTCCAAGAGCTTGCCATAGTTATGCTTCCAGAGTTCGTCTACATTCTGACTCAGCCAGATTCCCAAGTATTTCACCGGGGAATTCGCCCACTGAAGTGGGAATTCCGACTGAAAGTAAGTGGGAAGATGATTGACTTTCCCCAGTTTATGGACATACCTTATACTCCCCCATAACGGACAACCACCCGGATGAGCGGGTTTAAGTTCTCGGCTGGGTGCAGAACATATAAGGTCACATAATCCACATACAACGAGACCAAAATCACCCTGGGAGTGAAATCAAGACCTCGCCGGGTGTGATGCTGCCGGTGACTGGCCGCGAGCGGCTCTGTCATGATCGCAAATAACAGGGGGGGAAGGGGACATCCCTGTCATGTACTTCGGGCCACCGGGATAGCCAAGGATACCCGGCCATTGACTCTCAGCCTAACCAACCGGGCTAAGTAAAATATATATATTTTTTTTGAGGAAGCGGGAACTGAAACCGATACGGGAAAGGAGTGCAAACAGGTAAGGCCACTCCAGATTATCGAATGCTTTGGTTGCACCCAAGAACACAGCCGCAGCGGGAATAGAGGAATCAATTACCTGCATGGTCACAAAGAAAGTGCGCAGATTGTGAGATGTGCACCGCCCAGGCACAAAACCGCATTGGTCAGGCCGGAGCACTGTTGGTAACAGAGGGAGCAGGCGTGATGCCAGTAGTTTGACTAGTATCTTATTGTCTAGATTGATCATGGACAAAGGTCTATAGGAGTCACATAGCTGTGGGTCCTTATCAGGTTTGAGGATGGTGACCATTAGTGCCTCTCGCAGAGAGGGGTGTAACATACCTCGTTCTAAAGAGTGCTTTTGCATGTTGAGGGGGTGTGGAACCAGGAGCGGTGCAAATTCCTTATGGAATGAAGCAGTGAGCCCTTCCAACCCGGGAGTCTTGTCACCGGGCATAGCTCGGATCACCGCGATCAAATCTTCCTCCTCAAAAGGCTCTTAAAGATATTTTCGTTGCCCATCGCTCAGTCAGGCGAGCTTAATTGAATCAAAGAGGGGAAGTAGGTCCAGATGCACCGCTGTCTGTTGAGCCGTGTATAGGGAGGCATAAAATGTGAGCAGTTCTGCCTGTACCACTTCCTGGCCAGCAATGGTCTCCCCGCTGTCTCTACACAATTTGCAGATATATTCACTGGCCCAGGGTTTCTTCAGTAGTCCCGCCAGTGTTTTCCGAGCGCGGTCCCCCTCTCCGTATTGGCGTAACTGTGCCTCCGTGCTCAGATAGTGCGTCTCCCGATGTGCAGCCTCCTCAAATGTCGCTATTTTCCCGTTAATGATGCCCAGTATTTTGGGGCTATTACAATCAAAGTATTCCAGTTCGAGCTTCCAAGTTTCCTCCTCCAGATGCCGGAGGTCTCCTCTGAGTGAGGCGAATACTCCTGCCTGCTTGGCGATGCACTTGCCCTGAATTACCGCCTTACAGGCCTCCCACAGTACCGAGGGCTAGTCTACGGACCCGCAATTAAATTCGAAGTTTTCCGTTATATTGGCCCTAATCGATTCTCTAAATGCCTGGTCTCTGAGTGCCCTGGCGGGGAGTCTCCAGCTGAAAGGCGTATGCGCTGCATTCGGCAGCGCAAAACGCAGCAGCACGGGGCAGTGATCTGACAAAGAACGAACCAAATGGATAACAGTAAGCACCCATGCGTCCATGTCACACGTTGCGAGCCAATAATCAATTCTAGACCAAGATGGGGCAGCGGTGGATGTGCCTGTGCACTCTTGTCTGGCTGGTAGCCGGCATCGCCAGACGTCCACCAGCTCATGGTCCTCCATGAGTACCCAAAGCTGTTCTGCCACCCTGGGATGAGGCCAGCGAAAATCACCAGATCTGTCCATGCTCGCATCCGGTATTACGTTAATGTCTCCTCCCGACAGGACTGTTCCAGGCCCAAAGGACTCTGACAACCTCCAGACCTTACTGAAGAATTGTGGGTCATCCACATTCGGTCCATAGACCGACACTAGCCTAACTGGTTGTCTTCTCAGTTCCCCTGCTACTATTACATATCTCCCCTGTGGGTCGCAAAGGGCAGTGCACGTTCTCCAGGGAATTCCTTTTCTGAGGATTATAGCTGTGCCCTTGGCATAATTGGAGTAGCCTGATATGAATGTCTCCCCCATCAATCCCGCCCATTGTCGCACACTCTCACTATCATTGTAAGTAAGGTGTAATTCCTGCAAAAAGTAGATGTCCACCCCATGTCATTGGAGATATGCTGCCACCAGTCTTACCTTATGACAACCATTCAAACCTCGCACATTCCACGTCACTGCTTTGATCACATCCCTTTCCTTAGTGGTCTCGCCCACCCCCGATTCCCTTTGGGTCATGACATGCTGGATATCTCGACATACCTAGTTGACCCTGCGGCAGAGAGGGGAAAGATAGGAGTAGAAAGAAAGAACATGGAGAACTCAACAGCACACCATGTGAGCACCCCATCCAACAAGCCCACCCACCTCCCACTTCAGCCCCCCAACATGGCTGATAGCTAAGCCCGTTACCCAAAGTAGGCCCACAACGGTCAACATAGAGAACATCCATGGCATTCATCCCTGCAGGAGGCACTAGGTGCTCGGAAAAACCTCAGCGGTAGTGTGCTGGGTTGCTGGACAAGATATGTTCGGGAGTAGGAAGGGAAAAACCCTCACCTCCCTCCAATCGAAGGCCGATTAGGTGGGCCCCCAGAACCCAGAGGTAGGGCAAACAGTCACCCCGGCTAAGGTAAAAAATGTCTCATGGGAGTAGCCCCATTCAGTCAAATGCTCAACTGTTTTACTGGCTCATTACTGCTCACCCGGTGCCTCAGTCGTTCTCGTCCAGGGGGCCTCCCTCAGCATGCTGCCTGTTCGCCTGTACAGCTGGCGCAGGCTGCCTGAGGGAACATGCAAACTTGTTGGCCGCCTTGGGATCAGTGAAGAAGACCGTCTTGCCCTGATGGAAAATGCGGAGGTTTGCAGGGTAGAGGAGCGAATACTTCATGTCCTGCTGTTCTAGTAGTCTCTTCACAGGCACAAACTCCCTCCTTGTAGCCTGCACCACTAAGGTAAAGTCAGGGAAATAGGAGATCACGTTTCCCTGGTACCTCGTGTCCTGTAGGTCTCTAGCACTGCGCAGCATGACACCTCGATCCCTGTAGTTCAACAGGCATGCAATGATTGGCCTAGCCAGGGCTCCCGGTGGTGGTCTCGGACCACTATGCAGGCCTTAGAGAGGGAGTCCCCAAACATCGCTCTGAGCATTTCCTCAACGTAGTCCTCGACTCTTGTCATAGCCGTTGTCTCCGGTACTCCCATCTAGTGAATGCGACTAGGAGTGCGCTGAACATGGCAGCCTGAGTTTAATTATGAGCCCACAGGTTCCCCCTGATTGCGCAACCGCCATAACTAAATCACACCAAAACAGAGGATTTACAAAAGACGTATTGGACAGAAATAAGTTTGAAGGCGAAGGCGACGAGTGATAGTGAAACGTGGGATTACTAGATTGATCTCCCACTATCGGGTTGATCAGAAGGCTTGCTCAGATAATCTATTGGGTCCTTAAGAGAACATTACAGCTACTAAGAGTTCGAAATGCGTAGACCAGTTTTTTCTAGCCATAAGACAACCAAACAACATTTTTAATTGTGTTTAAAAAGATTAAAAAGATGATTTAGGTTTCTATGGCATTTTTCCAAATTAAAAAAAGACTGAATTGTAAATAGATAGTGTCAGCTATGAATGTAGTGGATGTATGTTTGAATGTGTGTAAAGATTGAATGAAAGATTGAATGGGGGAAATCGAGAAGAACAATTGTTACTTACCTGTAAACAGGTGGTTCTCCAGTATTGGTGTCTTTCATAGATTCACATGCTTGAATATTCCCCGTCGTCGGAGTGGGAGTCCCACGGTAAATAAAATAGCAATAAATACTAAATATATAATAATATATAATAAATATATATATACATAATAAGGAAAAACCCAAAAAATGCATACAAGAGGCATAGGGTACCTAACTAAAAAGTTCTCCATAGGAATGCATGGGAATAAAACAGTTCCAATGCAGCCTATCCTTGTCATTATGTTAGTCCAAACTGCAGCCAATCAGGCGCCAGCAGCCCTCTAGAACCTTCTCCTCAGAGCTCAAGCCCTCAGATTTTCGTAGCACAAGAGTGACCACAGAGTCTATGAGGAGAAGAGAGCCTCTGAGGGGAGGATGGGAGGGTCGCATGTGAATCTATGAAAGACACCAATACTGGAGAACCACCTGTTTACAGGTAAGTAACAATTGTTCTTCTCCAGTATTGGGGTGTCTTTCATAGATTCACATGCTTGAATATAGAATAGTTAGCAGTCCGTATCCCAACACAAAGTTTCCAGAATGCAATGTATAAACAAAAGGCTGGAATCGACAGGTGTAAAAACCCATGCCATAGAAGTTATACAATTATATGTATACATAGAGAAGACATGCATTAGACTGGAAACTATTAGGAGGAGGGTAGAACAGAGGCTCACCTTATTGAAAAAGATTACGGAGCACAGCTTGTCCCACTGCGGTATCTCCTTCAGCCATGGCACCCAGATTGTAGTGCTTTGTGAACGTGTGCCTGCTGGACCACGTGGCTGCTCTGCAAATCTGATGCAATGGAACTCCGGCAAAGAGTGCAGTCGAAGAGGCCATAGACCTGGTGGAGTGGGCCCGTACTGCAGTCTGTAAAGGCTTTCCCGCTTTCTGATGGCAGAAAGCAATCGCCGAAGCCACCCAGCGAGCTACTGTAGGTTTGGTGACTTGCCGCCCTTTCTTGAAAGCGGCCATAGGCTACAAAGAGTTGATCTGATTTTCGGAACTGGGCTGTTCTGCTGATGTAAAATTTTAAACATCTTTTAATGTCCAAAGAGTGCAATCGTTGTTCTGCAGGAGTTTGCGGGTTAGCAAAGAAAGACTTCAATATAACAGGCTCATTAATATGGAAGTCTGAAGGCACTTTTGGAAGAAAAGTAGGGTTAGTGTGTAAAAGCACAGAATCCGGTTTAAACTGTAGAAATGGTGGTTTGATCGTGAATGCATGCAAATCACTCACTCGACGTGAAGACGTCAAGGCAAGTAAAAGCGCGACCTTCCAGGTGACATACTTGAGGTCTGCTTTATGGATTGGTTCAAAAGGTGCAGTCATTAATTGTGATAGGACAATGTTGAGGCGCCACTCGGGAGGGGGACGCCAAACTGCAGGAAAAGTCCGAAGAAGTCCCTTGAAAAATTGACGTATCAACCTGGATGAGCATAGGGAGGCGGAGCCATCATGGCGGAAGCGTGATATTGCCGCCAGAAAAACCCTTAAAGTAGCATGTGACAAACCCGACTGAGCCAGATGGGGAAAGAAAGGGAGAAGCTCAGCGGGCGTGGCACGCAAAGGATGTACTCCGGCGTCTGCACACCAGTGGCAAAAGCGTTTCCATTTCAACTTATAGGTTTTTATAGTTGATGGAGCCCTGGCCTGTGCAAGGATGTTACGACACTCCTGAGGGATGGTCAGATGTGCAAATTCACAGTGCTCAGGTTCCAGGCTGACAAGCTCAGGGAAGAGGGGTCCGGATGGTAGATTTGACCCCTGTTCATGGAGAGAAGATCCATTCGAGGATGAAGAAGAATGGGTTTGCATTGAGACAGGAGTAGCAGCTCCGAGAACCACGCCTGTCGTGGCCACCTGGGAGCAATCAGAAGGATGTGGCAGGGTTCTCTCCGCATCTTCCAAAGTACTCGAGGCACTAGAGGGATCGGAGGAAAAGCGTAGGCGAAGAGATACGACCAATCCATCAAAAGGGCATTGCCTTGGGATCCTTTGTGGGGATGCCAGCTTGCGTAAGCGGGGCATTTGCGGTTCTCTGGAGTCGCAAATAGGTCGATTTCCGGGAATCCCCAACGGTGAAAGACCATATCGAGTGTTGGCTGGTGGAGTTCCCACTCGTGGTTGGATGATCGGGATCTGCTTAGGGAATCTGCCAGAAGGTTGGACAACCCCGGAAGATGAACTGCGGTGATTTGGATTTGATGATTGATGGACCAGTCCCAAATCGCCTCTGCCAGACGGGATAACACCGGAGACCTTGTTCCGCCCTGTTTGTTTATATAATGCATGCAGGTCGTGTTGTCCGTCTGTATGAGAACTGACTCTCCCTGCAGCACTGGTTGAAATGATTTCAGGGCCAAAAAGATAGCCATAAGCTCCAACTTGTTGATGTGCCAGGTCTTTTGATGCAAATTCCATTTCCCTTTGACGGAGAGGTCTTGGAGGTGAGCTCCCCATCCCTCCAGGGAGGCATCCGTCGTTAGAGTCAGATCTGGGGTGTTGAACAGAAAGGACGTGCCTGCCGCTAGCTGGTGTGGTTGTGCCCACCATTTGAGCGCTTTTTTCATGGGAATGGTGATGGAAACCTGATCGTTGAAGGAACCGGTGACTTGACGCCACTGTTTGTCCAGAGCCTGTTGGATAGGTCGTGCTTGTAGTCGGCAATGAGGGACAAGAGCGATGCACGACGAAGCCATCCCTAGAAAGGACTTCAACAAACGGACTGAAACGCACTTCTTTGCCAGAAGAAGCGAAACTAGTCGGAGAATCCTTTGCTGACGTTCCCGGGAGACAAATGCCTTGGCTAGTTTGGTGTCCAGCGTTGCTCCTAGGAAATCCTTGCAAGTTGTTGGCTGCAATTGAGATTTCTCCAGATTGATGGACAGACCCAAGGAACGGAATACTGTCTGACAAACTGCAGTATGGTGTTGAAGTTGTGAGCGGGATTGTGATTTCAGGAGGCAGTCGTCGAGATATGGGAATATCTGTATGCCTTGGAGACGAAGAAAAGCCATGACCGGAGCCAACATTTTTGTAAAGACTTGGGGGGCCGATCGGAGGCCAAATGGAAGGACCTTGAATTGGAAATGAAGGTGCCCCACCTTGAAGCGCAGGAACCTGCGATGACCCGCGAGAATTGGGACATGGAAGTAAGCGTCTCGGAGATCGATGGTTGTCATGAAATCTCCGACTGAGATCAAACGCAAGATCTCTGTAAGCGTTAGCATACGGAAGGTCTGATCCTTGAGGTAGTGATTGAGTGCTCTCAAGTCCAGTATGGGTCTCCATTCTCCGTTCTTTTTGACGACAAGGAAAAAACGGGAATAAAACCCCTTCCCTCTCTGAGACTTTGGTACTACTTCCACCGCACCCTTTTGAATGAGCAGGCGAACTTGATGAAACAGTTCTTTGAGGTGCGGAGGTGGCGGTCCGGAAGGTGGTGTTGGAGGAGGTACCTCGACAAATTCCAATGCATGGCCTCTTTTCACAATGTCGAGTGCCCAACGGTCCGTAGTAATGGAGGACCATTGAGAACCAAACAGAGAGATTTGACCTCCAATTCTCCGTTCGACAGACAAGTCATTGACGTTTGTTGGATTGTCCTCTGAAATTAGACTTTCCTCTGTAAGTTCTGGCAGGTTGCTGGCGGGAAGACTGTTGGCGGTTACCGGTGAAGCGTTGGTTACCTTGGTTGAAGGACCGATATTGACTGCTTCCTCCACGAAAAGTGGATGTAGTGCCACGTCCTCGAGCACCCCGAAAGGGCTGCTTCTTAAACTGAAGGGTACCCAAAGCACGTGCAGTGTCCGTGTCCTTTTTTATGGATTGTAGCGCTTCATCAATATGCGCTCCAAATAATGACTCGCCGTCATATGGCATATCCAGGATTCTTGCCTGAACTTCCTGTCGAAATGAAGTTGAGCGTAGCCAACCCTGTCGACGCAGGACGGCCGCTCCAGCGAGTTGGCGAAAACCTGTGCAGGCCACATCCACTGCACAATCAATAAGTTCCTCTGCTGTTCTTACTCCTTCTTGCAGAATTTTCTGTGCTTCTGCCTTGGAAGCATCCGGGAGTAATGCCACATAGGCGGACATGTCAGCCCAAGCCTGACGGTCATAACGACCTAATATAGCCATAGCGTTAGCTACTCGAACCGTTGTAGAGGACATGGAGGAAAATGTACGCCCAATAGCATCTAGGCGACGGCCCTCACGATCTGGAGGAGCGGTGATTGTAGACGCCGGATTCTTTGAACCTCTTTGAGCTGCCTGCGTGACGACAGAGTCGGGCTTAGGTTGACCTGTAAGGCATGCTGGAGAGCCCACAGGAGCCTTGTATTTCTTTTCCAACCTCGGCAGTTGAGCCGGTAGAGAGTTAGGCGTCTTCATTATCTTTTCCCCTTCAGACCAGATGAAGTCTATAATCGGGACTGTGTGTATCTGTTTCAAGGGCTGGTTCTTGAAATCGTATAGGAAGCAATCTTCCTCTCTGTGTGCTCGTGCTAATTTGAATCGTTGCGCCGCCCTGTCCATTAACTGGTGGAATCCTGCGATATCTACTGGAGGAGAATCCCCCGTTGGCACCTGAGAAGGGGATGGTGTTTGAGCACGATAGTCATACCACTCCGCTAAATGTTCTTCACCATCCTCATCTACTTCAGAAACTTCTCCATCCTCACGCTCTGGAGGATTCTCGTCATCATCATCCTCTGGATAAATTGTTGTGTGCACCCGAACTGATGTAGTTCTGTGAACAGTAACAGGCGACGCCGGTTGAGGAGGAGCTAGAGCCGGCTCCAAAACTGGATTCAACACCGATGGGACAGCTGTAACCTGTGGAGTTGGTGGGAAACGCCGATTGTAATCTTCCAACATACTTTGGAGGTTCGATATCATTGATATAGGCAACATCGCAGTTGGAACTTGAGAGTGAGTTGCTTGATGTTGGCCATAGTGATCTTCTTCGTCGTTACTGAATTCTTGGCACTTAATGTTCAGATCTGAAAGACTTTGAGCTTGGTCATCAGACTCTTGATCAGAATCAGTAGCAAACAGCGGATATGGAGGATTTATCATCTCTCTTTCTGTAAAAGTCTCGAACTGAGTTTTGCTGGACTGTAAAGGCAATAAAGGCATTGAAACAAATGAAGAGGCTGGCGTGGAAACTGTGCCTTGCGTACGCGTCGACGGCATGACATCAGTCGTCTTCTGCAATGGAATTGTCTTGGATGCCATCGTCGACGAGGAGACCGTCGACGGAGTAATCTTCATTGGCATCGTCGTCGGAGCCATCGTCGACGGAACCTTTACTTTTAATGTCTTTGTCGACGGAGCCGTCGTCGACGGAGTCGTCGCCGACGGAGCGGCCGTCGACGGAGCGGTCGTCGACGGAGCGGTCGTCGACGGAGCGGTCGTCGACGGAGCAGATAGAACAGGCCCTCTCGTCGACGGGACAGATGTCGGCGGTGCGCTCACCGTCGAGGGCGTCGACGAATTCAGAGTCTTCGAACTTCTAGTCGACGACGACCGGGTCGTCGACGAGTGAACTTTCTTCGTCGACGAAGATGAAATTGGAATCAAAGAAGACACGGTCTTAGAACTGAGAACCACTCTCATCGACGACGAAGACGTCGACGCCAAAGCTGACGACGATCCAGAGGCCAGCGTCGTCGTGACCGTCGTCGTCGATTTTGAACCAGAGACAGCCATTCTCGTCGACGGAGCTGAAACTACCGTCGTCGACGATAAATCCGTTTTCTTCACAGAAAAACTGGAAGTTGAAGCAGAAGGAGCCTGAGAGCTTTGTCTCGTGGGCCCAGACGTGGTAGGTAAAGGTGAAGACACCGCAGGGGTCAAAGTGAGGGCAAGTTTCCTCTTTTTAAGAAATGGTGAAGGCACCTCCTGCACACTACCACGTTTAGAAGCTGCTTTAGAACGGCCTGACACAAGACTTTCAGCATCAGAAAGTATATTGTCCTTGTCCTTTAGCCTTTGAAGCCAAACAAGTAAACGGCCTTCTCTGTCCTTAAGAGTTTTCTCTGAGAATTTTCTACAGAGCTTATAGGTGCCTACTTCATGGTCCGGGTAAAGGCAGTAAATACACCTACTGTGTGGGTCATCATGAAATAATCTCAGCTTTCCACAGGAGGAACAAGCTCTGAAGAGAGACTTCTTACTTGAAGACATTGTGGAGAGACTGGAAACACTTGAAGAGAAGAAAAACTGAGCAGAGCTCAGGGAGACTCCCTTACACACGACGTGCGGTAGAAAATCTGAGGGCTTGAGCTCTGAGGAGAAGGTTCTAGAGGGCTGCTGGCGCCTGATTGGCTGCAGTTTGGACTAACATAATGACAAGGATAGGCTGCATTGGAACTGTTTTATTCCCATGCATTCCTATGGAGAACTTTTTAGTTAGGTACCCTATGCCTCTTGTGTGCATTTTTTGGGTTTTTCCTTATTATGTATATATATATTTATTATATATTATTATATATTTAGTATTTATTGCTATTTTATTTACCGTGGGACTCCCACTCCAACGACGGGGAATATTCAAGCATGTGAATCTATGAAAGACACCCCAATACTGGAGAAATGTAAATGTTTTAATGTGTTACTTGCATTGCAATCATGATGTGAAAAATGTTAATGTTTTGTAAATTTGAAAAATCATAGTTTTGTCAAAAAAACTAATTAAAAAGCAAAAGATTTATTCATGATATGACTAAAAGGTCCATAGCACATGTTGTTTTTTCAATATGGCTGCATTAATTAAGTTATAAACAAAAGAACAGTATTGGCATTTGTTGAGTTTAATACATTTAGAAAGTTGGCATTTTCTTGTCCCTACCATTTTGTGACTGCAGCATGTTCCTGGGACGCGCGACTAGGTGTAGATGCCACTTGGCCTTGGTGAACTCCTCTTAGACAGTATCACAAAGGAGTGTGTGGGTGTTGGCAGGATGGGCCACCTCTACAATGATGTGGGGGAGCCGTCCCCTACCACATTTGCACTTCAAAGGCACTGGCTCAACTTACACACAAAAGATATCCTACTAGCCTATTGTGCCCCCAGACTGGTAGAAGGGCAAAGAGGAAATTCCAGACATCTTTGTAAGGGGAAACCCCAGAAACGTATCCCACTTCAAAAAAGGCACCAGGTATATTTATTGGACACTCAGACACAACTCTTCAGATCACTTCTGGAACTGTGGACTTACCAGGAAGAAGGATGCCCAGCTGTAAAGTCTGTCCTGCTGCCCAATCTTTACTATGCTGACCAAGGACTGCTTTGCAGCCCAAGGCCTTCTATTGCTGCACCAGGACTCTTCTGCTGCTGTGAGCTGTCCTGCTGAATCCACCCTGCCTATGCAGACCGAGCACTCCTGAGTATCTCCAAGGGTCAGTCGGCTGACCCCTGTTCAAACTCACAGGGACAGGCTTGTTTGTTGTCAATGCAACTCCACGCATATCAAAGCAGTGAGACACTGTTCACTACCGAAACTGCCTAGCGCAATGCATCCCGTCTTCAGGCAAAAGGTACTTTGTCAGCAGACTGAAGTCAGTCCTGTATCCCCCACTCCATTGCGATCAGCCTGAACTTGTGCTTTAGACCCAGTTTTCCGTGTCCAGAAAACCACGGTTGGCTCTTTTTGCTTCTTAGCGATTGATTTCTCCAAAATGTTTGAAAATGCATATATTCGGTTCTACTGATTGGATTACTGTCATTTTGGTGTCAAATCAGTTGTTAAAATATACCTTATTTGTCTAACTTGGTTTGGGATTTTTCTTGTGTGGTGTTTACACTTTATTACTGTTTGTGTGCTGAATAAATACTTAACACGGACGGGGATTTCAGCTGTTGCTTGAGCAGGGTTAATTGTTTCTGGTTCAGAAAGAACCTGTCCTGGCAATTCGTGCTGGAGTGTTCCCATGTAAAGCAGGCTCAAGACTGATTTGCATATGGCTGAGTTTAAACTGGAATGGCATGTGAAGCAAAAATAACGATGGACTTAGGCCCAGATCACTGTACTGGGATGAATGTTTGATATTGTTCAGCAATCTATCCATCAATTGTTCTTTTTGCATTTGTCACCCAGAGTGAGCCAGGTATGCCCAGACGTGGGTATAGTGCTCTTTATGCCACTAAAATCAAGCTAACCTGGCTGATGGGCAACTGATACCCATAACAAATCCCAGGATGCTTGTTTCTGGTCCAGGGAGAACCTGGCCTGGCAATGCGGGCTGGACTAATTTATGTAAGGCTGGGATTAAACTAGAATGGCATATCATATCTAGGCACAGTTTTAGCACCCAGCCCTCAGCCACACAAAAACACCACCTTACAGCAAAGGAAAACAATGTGGCCACTTAATATCAGTAAAAGCATAACATGCATTAACTTTGATGCAAAATTAGAAAGCTATTCAGTGCAGATTTGGCTTTATTATTACCCCCGGGTGCAGAGATTTGCCTACTCCGGGTTCCGCAGAGATCGGGAGTAGGCAAATCTCTGCACGCTCCACGGCGGAGTTGGCCAGCCCCCGCATCCCACCCCCCTATTAACAATTGATTAAAACTTAGATAAAAAGACTTTAAAGTAAATAAAAACCACTTACCTTGGTTGCGGCATCCCCGGGCTGCCCTCCTCCTCTTCATCGCCGTCTCTGGGAAAACTGCGCATGCTCACGCGCCCGCTCATTTCTTGCGAGAAATGCGCATGCGCGGATGAATCTGCCGTTTTAGTTACAGACGGCGATGAAGAGGAGGAGGGCAGCCCGGGAACGTTGGAGCCAAGGTAAGTGGTTTTTCTTTACTTTAAAGTCTTCTTATTTAAGTTTTAATCAATTGTTAATAGGGGGTGGGAGGCCTTGCGTAGCGGAGCTCCACGGAGTTTGTTCTCAACTCCATGGCCCTCTGCGTAGCCCCGCTACGCCCACTTCGCCCGGGGTTATCCAGGGTGGACACACCTCCAAAACTTGATGGACGCCTAGAAACTATTGGGATTGTGAGCATTCATAATATGTTTGAAGGTAGACTTTCACTCCAAAAAGGACTGGAGATTTACTCCTAACTGGGGCAGTTGTAAACACGATTGAAAGGTAGAAAAGGAGAGGAACTCATCGTCCAGAATTTGTGGATGTCTGAGGGAAGGGAGTGGGGGAGGGCTGTAGTACGTTGGTTTGTGCAAATATATTTTTGGATGGAATAGATTTTTCTTTTTACAAGTATAGACATTATTCATCGCGGAATGTGTATGCATTTAGGCATATGAAAACTGATGAGAGGATGTAGCTATCTCGGATTCCCAGGAGTACATTTGGAACTCTTTGGAAATTTCAAGAAAGTTTTGTAATTCCACACACGTAGTAGTAAGCCTACAGCTAAAAAAAAATCTGATATTCTTTGCCAGCTAGGGTCTTTATTATTATATCTTGCATTTACCTCTAATGGTTTATAAAAGCCAAATAAAATGTCGTCACTGCCACCTTGTGGAGACGTGTAAAATACCATACAAGAGGATCATTTCTCCGTGTGTTCACAGTCTAATGTCACGGCACAATGTTAACAAAACATTACTGAAGATGTGTATAAAGGTGGCTCTAACATTAGCGCATAAGAAATATACAATTAGACACCCAGAAGCCTCCACACTTTATTGTGCCCACACTTCTGAAATTATAAATTATATAAATCCCAAATATGATCAACAATCCAAGGCCATTTGGATACATCTTGTTGCCACAGTCTTATTGGTTTGAAGCACTGGTTCTTACAAATTTTTAACATTGGAAAAGTGGCGCAAAAGCGGCGCAAGGGGCTTGTAAATCTGCCCCAATGTATCTAGGCCTCGGAAGAATGAAAGCCTGAGTTGATGTCCTTTACGTCGAGCTTCGTAAAATAACATACAGGCAATCAATAGAAAGGAAACAAATGAACTTGCAGGCATTCTGTCCAAGTGCACCACTGACATTCTGGCACCTTTCCGCCTGACCGTTAGAGTACACGGGAGGTCTCATACACTGTTTGGAATATATTGTTTCCTACAATACTGATAATTGTTGGATGGTTGTGTGATGTGTGGCCATTCAATGAACTAAATAATCGAAGGCTATGCAACCTTTTCTCTTTGGGATATATAGGTCAGCTGTTTAGCACGTCTCTATTCTTTGGAAGGCTCTGGGTGAGCAACAGACAATTTACTGACTCAGTATCTATAGAAGCAGCTCTCGTCACGCAGACTATTGACAGTCGAAGGGGTTTTATTGAAACCTTTAATATAACACTGAACACGTATGTTTACCCTCTTCTGTTCTAGAGGACAATAAAACTCATGAAAAAATGGTTAATGATGATTATTAGATGGGCACCTTTGCCATCTGTTTCAAAATAAAGCACTGAGGGGCATATTACCAACGAGTAGCAATATTTATTGCTAACTAGGCTTTGCAACGATTTTTTTATCGCTAAGCATCGCCGGAAATTATAGCTGAGATAACTTGCTATTAGCAACGTTTATCTCAGAATTGATAAAAATCCTCACGCTAACTGCCAAATGAGAGATTATCGCTGGAAAACTAATGATAATCTCTCGAAGTTTGGTGTTAGCTTGATGATAGGGGCTCACAAACTTAGCCATGATATCCACCTTCCATTGGATATCGTGGCTAAGTCAGGAAAATACCAGGGGGCATATTATCAAGGGGGTTTATCTCCGCTTTTTTGGCTTTAAAAGCCAAGAAACTGGAGATAAAATTATCTCCATATTACCTAGCTGTCGCTACCACCAGTTAGCGACAGCTAGTAGGAGATAGCGACCATCTTGGGCCCCACTTTGCATGTCAGTGATATTTATCACTAATGACATGCAAAGTGGGTGTGCCAAGATGTTAGTGACTGGAAACAGCCGCTAACATCGCTATCTCCTATTACCAACTTATGGAGATATTCACGCTAAGCGCGAATATCTCCAAAAGCTAACACCTGCCCTGAGCAGTTCTTAGCCATGTTATCCAATGGGAGGTGGATAACATGGCTAAGAGCATTAGCTTGGTAATGCATGAATATCGCTGACTTTTCAGCGATATTCATGCATTGCGGCCGATTTTTATTGCATTTGCGATAAACCTTGGCAATACCAAGGTTTATCTGCGATAAAAATCGCCGCAGCTCAGCGGTACATTTTTGTCTCTAACCAAGCAATAGCGATAATTATCGCTATTGCTTGGTAATATGCCCCCAGGTGTAAAAAAAGCAGCGATAATAGGAGAAATGTCGCTTAACAACATTTCTCCTATTATGTTTCTCTGGAACGCCCCCTTTGCATCTCATTAGAGATGCAAGAGGAAGCGTAGAGAAAAAGGGTGCTAACATGCGATTTTGCGTGTTAGCACCCTGTTGCTGATAGGGAGATAATTTTATCTCCGCTTTCTTGGCTTTTAAAGCCAAAAAAGCAGAGATAAATTCCCCAATACCACGGGAGCTTTCTCCCATGGTGTGCAGGTTTTTATTTTATTTTTACTGCCTGTCACAACCAGGTTTTACCTGGCAGTGAGGGACAGCAAAAAAAAAAAGTCATCCTTCCTCCCACTCAAAGGGTCGTATGGCTTACCTCTGACGGCCCGTACTCCGTCGGGTCATGGGGGTAGTGTGTAGGCGATGGAGCCGGAGTAGACTCCGTCACTGACATACTTTCATTCCATCCACCTCTGAATGAGTAGGGCGAACTGACATCCAGGCAGAGAAGCTGACCTGTTGTCATTATGACAGAGTTTACCCTCTCAGCCAAACTTTAAATCTGCCCCTACATCATTTTTTTCAGTAGTTTAGACTGTATGTCAACTTAAATAGTCTTTTAATAATGTATTGAGCTATGGAAGATTATGAAGGAGCTTGTTATATTCGGAAAAATCACATCTATCTAGGGTAGATATTATGAGATGTATGTGCGGTTGTAAAACACTTTCTCCTGATACAATTAGTCTAATTTATTTAAAGACAACCTGGTGATTTTTTGGGAGAGATTAGAAAAAAGCTTTGGAAAAGTCAAAAGGCCTGGCTTGCATTTTAATTTACAAGCCCAAACTTTTGGCTTTGATGTGGTTACAGACAAGGGGGCACACAGGAGTTGCAGAAGCTTTGGGGATGTCCAGAGGGAGTGCAAGGGGGCAAATGGGTACAGAGGGGTAGCATGGTTAGGGTAGGGCAATATATGAGCTCCAGGGATGCACGAACATCAAAGGAAGAATATGTAGTAATAAAAATCAGCAAAGTTGTAACACTTTGATATGTAGCCTTTAGCTACATATCATTTCAATTAAAGTTTTCTTGAACTGACTGAATTTGCCACATGTGAACTTTCATGGCTACTTGTACCTTAGCTTTAGTAAGAATTTAAGGAAAGTACAATTTCCTATTCAATTTACTAAGCAGCCAATTAATAAATGCATTTTTTAGTATGTGAATTAGTACTCCTTATGAGAATTAGCCCTGAAATGTCAAACTCCCCATTAGTAAAAGCACAGTTTGTTCTGTTTCTACTAAGCGGCCGATTACGAGTTTGGTGGTGTGGGAGCGATGCTCCCACACCACCAAACAGGGCTGCAGCCCGCCAGCGAGATTACAAGTGAAAATGTGGTCTGGCGGGCAAGCGGAGGTGCAGTAAAAAGGCTGAATGTGAGCCTTAATGCTGCATCAATTCGGGACCACCACATTGAGTTCCAGTACGGCATGCTGGAACTTGTGGTGCATGCACACAGAGGGGCATGCATCGACATGCAATGGAGGGGGGTCCGTAGGGCCCCCATTGTTTCCTGGCAGCAAGCAGTTTAATGGAATAGGAATCTCAATGAGACCACTGTCAGTCAGGTAACTCGTAATATGCATGGCGGTGCTGCAGCAGCACGTCAACATATTGTGACCCCCTGACCGCTGCACTACTGCCAGGGAACACGGTTGTGGCGGTCCAACTGCCTAGGTTGAAATATGGTGGTTGGACCGTTTGTACAGCGGTGGCGAAACCACCACCGCTGCACCAACATGAGTTTGGCGGTCCACGAACCGCCAAACTCATAATCAGGCCTTTAGTGTTCATGAATAATCCCTAAATATTCTGACTTTTGAGGTTTTGGGGCCAGTATCACAGGAGTACTGTTTCACATACTCATAATTGCCTTTGTGAACTGACCCCTAACAGTTTTTTTTGGCTCATCCATTCTTTACCAATTGTCCCATGCCTATTGAAGCAGGAAATATATGCTTGTCAAACTCCATATTTCGAAAAATTAATAGGAAAAAGAATGAAAACTGGCCCTTGGTGTAATGACAACCGTAATAGGCATCAATTTTGCAATATGTCCAATTTCTGTTGATAATTTTATTGTGTTGTATATGGATAATAGGATATTTGACAAGCAATGCTTGTGGACTTTGACACCATAGACTAGCCAGTTCTATTGAAAGGTAACACATAAATGACTGTCTTGGTAAAATATATATCACAGAGGAAGGTCCGTGGTGTTTTGTAGTGCACGTTGAGCCTTGTGAACTAATGCATCTGATGTACAGAAACGCACAGGCTGTGGGTGACGTTTGAAAGTGGTGGGGCGCAAAGTGATTTGCATCCAGCACCGTAGCGAAGGAGTGCAGCGAGCGAGCCCGAACCCCAAAAAGGGGGTTGGGGGGTAACCCCCCCCAAGAACATTTTGGAAAAAAAGAAGAAAAATAATGCATTTTCAAGCAAATTTGAGAAAGCAGGAAGGTTAATAAAGCAATTGTGAAAGTGCAGCTATTACATTAATAGATGGCATAACATAGGTAGCTGCTTATTCAGTATAACCACAGAGCTTCATACATTCCGTCCTATTACGCTCAGGTGCTGAATTCAGACTATAAGACTTTCATGAAAATCTCAGCTCTAAGAGTAGAAGAAGTTGCACAGCAGTTGGGAAACAGCCTTCACAAAGCATTGGGAACCACGCACCAACATACAGTTTTACTGCGCACAAGCGATAATGTGTGGAAATGTCATCACCTACTGTAATGATGTGTTTTGAACATATTCAAATATTTGTTTTCATCCCAGTTCAGAATTACAAAGAAAATGTGCTTCATTTGTACTTTCCTAATTCCGATATAACATCAGCACAGATAATGTTTGTTGGGTGCAAGAAAAAAATAACATCCTACACCCTCTAGTCTCATATGGGCACTGTGCAGGATTGTCACATAAAAACATTTCTATCACTTTGAAGTCAGAGAAAGAAATTAAACACCAAACTCCCTTGGAAGACAGAGAGTGACATTTGAGCTCTGTCTTCAATGCACAGCAAACGTGACCAGATAAGATTTAAAGGCCTGTTTACAGAGAGGCAGGACTTGGAAGGATCCAGTAAACAAGGGATGGGCTTGAATTCGCTAAAAATGTATAATAACATGCAAAGTTGCCCCTAACTCTGATGCACACTGCTAATTCCGCTGTTTGGCTGATGCTCAATAAAGGGTGATTACCTTCCACCACCTTCCCAAATATAGATTATAGCACGCTGCATACACTTGATTGACTAAGGTTTTGTTGAGTGTGGAGGCTGAGGTTTCATTCTGTGAACTGCACAAAGTACACTCTGCACTTCCAGGTGTGCACAAATGTATGAAAGCAACTAAACAATAACAAACAGGCGCTGAACCCTACAATGTACTGCAACTCTCTAGGTGCTGCACCCCTCTGTGCACTGCCACTCTGCTCTACACGCAGCGGCTGGTGATCTAGGGGCTGCACTGTCGTCTAGGCACTTTACATACACACCGCACATGTTATCACATACAAAGAAACAAGCGTGCACATGTTCCATATTTGTGCCTCACACGAACCGACATGGTTTCCTTTTCCATCCTTTATTTGCTCATCGGACCCAGGAATCAGCTACCCGCTATGAATTGTTTTATGAAATGAAGGGGTAGGCTACCTAACAATTCATAGTGCAATGCGGATCATGTAAACTCTGAATGTGTCCCCTTCCCAAAAAACAGGCGCATCTATCTGAAAGTCACATGTAAATATCATTTGCGCACTAATGGTGGCAGTTGGAACAAGCTTCTACAGCGTTTCACTTAAAAACATGCTAATATGCATCAAAATCCTGCCAGATTAAACAAGAACGTTTTCAGGAAACAATTTAAAGATTATTTGATCAGTCTGGATCTTTGGTTTTTCACCATAACCAGTTCAGACCTACTGCAGCACACGCCATCCCACGGTGCAAAAAGCACAAAGCGAACACACCATCTGCCCAACCAGAACTTGTAGAGATGAAGATCAACAGGTGTCTGCGCCTAAATCTCCCTTTAACCCCCACTCAGTGCAGATTTCTAAAACTCTTTTCCTGTTGATCACACAAGGTACAGCAACAGCTGCCCTGTCCAGCCAGACTCAATGAAAGAGTCCCTACGTCAGGGGAGATGCTTGTCAACGAGAACAGATGTCAGTTCAGCGCCACCTCATTGGCCCGGTCTTTCCTCCACCCCCTCTAATATTTCTACATGTGTTCCCTCTGCCTAGAAATTCAGGCAGCAATGCAATGCCTGTGGCTAATCTCTAGAATTGTCGGAACCCGTGGGATGATTTGCAAAATGTCCAACATCTGCGGGCGTCTAAGAAGTCTGCCGTCTCCAGCAACACCAGTTGTCCAAGTTTCTCTGGCTCGAGCTGGCCTTCCTTTCATAAACACACAGCAGCTGACTGGCGCGAGCGGTGCCTGCTCCCAACTGGGGTCCCACAATGACTTTAACCACAATTAAAATACGCCTCTTTACCATTCGAGAACAGGAATACAAACTGAAAGCGTATGTGTAGGCCACTCAGGAGCCCAGTACAAACTGGTGGTTTCCCCCATTATCACCTTCACCAAGCAATTACTGATACCGGGGGATATACTGGTATATCTAGGTTGGCAGGGATTCTGGGATACAAGAACAAGTGAATGGGCATTTCTGCATTACTAATAAGTGATTGTGTTTTGTGCACCATTCATACACGTTTTTGACAGGCGGGCCTGCGCTCCAATACCTTTGGGTCGAGTTCGCGCTATATAAATATGCAAAAAGAAAACCTGCAATCAAAATAGTTCTCATGCACATTACACATATTCCCACTTGAATTTGCACGAGACATCACACATGCATGCATGATTATATACACCAATACACATATTTAAAATTACAGTTACAATTGCAGTTGTTAACTTGCAGCCCCCAGACATGCGTCATGTTAATGCTAATCTATGCCCCTGTGGTGTGGTTGACAATGCACACATTGTTCCACGCTCGGTGGCTCGTGCTGCCTCTCAGCCCCAGGGTCATAAGGTCAGATTCCACTGCCTTCTCTCTGTTGCGTTAGCTTACTCTGAAATCACTTTTAAAGCGCTTGGACTGCATCACACATTGTAACTGGGGTGAGGTGCTAAGGACGCCTTAGAGCACGAGCTGCCAAGGATCAAGGGCTTGGCTGCGGGGAAGCAGTGGGGTGAACAGGCACGAGAGACACTCCATGACGTCATTCTTAGACTGCTTGCCGGGGGATTACTTTCCACACTCGAGTCTGGGTGGGAAGAGTGGAGGATCCGCCTGTGCACAGAGCTGTTGGGACACGTTACTTTACGTAAATAAAACCTTCAGCTTTCAGTTGTTGGGCTGCGGTAAACTGAAGGGTGTGGCAAGCAGGCCCGTCAACCATCCTTTCCCAGGAAACACACTACGGCAACAAACTGCGCCACCACACCAGGCCTTTTCTTTAATTAAATTATTAAACTGATCCCAAAACCATCCAGAGTGCAAGAGGCGTGCAGCACGACATAGGGAATCCAACATAGAAAATATACAATGCACTGACAAAAAACAATAGCTTCCTTTTGTGTTCAGTTAGTGCGCTTGTATGATAGCAGAAGCCTCTAGAGCTGCCCATAATCCTCAGAATGTCAAGGGTTATATAGAACAACAAAATACCTGATCAAGTAAAGTAACAGTCTCGAATCCGAGAAAGGGCACACACAGGCTGGCTCATGCACACGCTGGTCCACACACGAAGCGACTGGGTGGCGACTGGCGAGTAGAGAGAGGCAGGCTGGATCTGACGTCAGCAGCACCGCGCGCCGCAAAATGGCCAATCACTGCATGACTACATGAAGTCACACACAGTGATTGGCCATTATGCAGTGTGTGTGCACCACCCACGCAGGGCATCCAATAATGGATTGCCCTGCCCTGCTTCGCGGTGACCGGCCAATCTTGGCGCTGCAAGCAGCGCCAGGATTGGCTAGGGGGGCTCATGACTGCTCGCCATGTGTTGCCTTTGTAAAGCCGGGGGCTGCGGCCCGCTTAAACAAGCACCCCCCTACGGGGGAACACTGATGCGCATGCGCGGGCTAGTTTCTGCCCCAAGCATCACTTGCGCACTAAGTCAGATACCTTTGCTGGCTGTCTGCTGCTGCAGCTGAGTGCGTCACGTGGTCGTGGGCTGTCACTCAAGCTGCACAGCAGTCCAGACCAGCCCCCCTGCACTCCCCACTCCTGGATCACTCGGGTGCTTCCCGGATTCCCGGCGGCGCTCGCTCAAACTTTTTTTCAACAAGTCACCAGTTTATTTTATTGCAGCAGCGCGTCCATGGAGCTTGTGGGGCTACGCCCCTACGCCCCAATGGACGCTATTTGACTTTATGATCACAGGTTCGAATCCCAGCTGTTCTTCTGAGGTCAATAAATATGCTAAAAAACAAAATACTCTTCTCAGGTTGACAAGGCTCTCTACCATTAAGCCTACATTACGGAGATTGAACCATTAATCTAAGTTTAGTTAGATGTGGTTCTTCATTCATCTATTAATTTAAGATGTTAGATTTAGGGTCGACCAACAGCAAGCTTTAGAAACAGCATTGGTATTACAGAATAACTATTTTCAACATTAGATGTTATAAATTAGAATGGTTTGTGGTGTCTAGTTGAGACTGCTTTATCAATACTGGGATATGATGTGGGTGATAATGGATGGCATTATTAGACCGGATACTGAACATTTTTACCATGTAACAACTTTACAGTAACATTTTTTGTTACTCAATTATACATATTTATATTATATGAGAAATATTCATAATTTCCGGTTTCCTATTTTTTTGGCAATGTGTTCCTTGTGGGTGAGTCTGGTGGCCAGGGTGAATAAAAGTGGCTTGGCATTCTGTAAGAACTGGGGTTCAAATTCATCATGATTTATTTTATTGAGCCATTTGTGTACTGTATCTTGTTTGTTGTTCTTGGCACATTTAACAGTAATCTTGTCTTGTTTGAGCTTCAGATAGGCATTGGACATCAAGGCTTGCATCAAGTGCAAGTACAATTTGAGGCTATGCTTGCCTGAAGGAGAGGAAACTTTCAAGCAGAGTTATGTATCAATTGCATGCTGGTGAATATTGATGGTGTTATCTTTGAGTAGAGCACCAAGAGGGTCCCTGTAAAGGTTAAAGATGACAGGACACAGTATGGAACCCTGGGGGACTCCACACAATAGGGATCTTTGTGAGGTGGAGGTGCCCATGAGAACCAGTGAAGGACACTGCTAGGGAATCCCGTTTCAGACTGAATGGTGTGTATGAGGGTGGGATGGAACAAGGTGGGGGAACATAGACTTTTAATGTCTTCATCCTCCCTCCATAGGGGAGCTTAGAGAAAATCCCAGTCCATCAGCACCATGTTTTTGATTGGCTTCCAAACCTCTTTAAGTTTTTGGGACATTTAAAAAAAATAATTGTCTAGGAATTGTGAGGTGTAACAGAAAACCCTACCATTCTCCAATGTCTATTTATATTTAAAAATCTCTCATGAGGCCTATGAACTTTGGGAGAGATTAAAAAAGGTTTTGGAATATCAGTAGGCCTGTTTTGCCCTTTAAATTGCGCACCCAACCTAATGGCGCTGATATGGTTACAGACTGGGGAGCACAGAGGAGCTGCAGAAGCTTAGGGGTTGCACAGAGGGAGTGCAAGTGGGCAGATGGACACACAGAGGGGTTGCATGGCAAGGGGAGTCCCCAGCCATGGGATGCAGGATTGCAAGGAGCACATGCAGGGGAGGCAGAAATATACAGCAACACTGTGAGGAGACAAAGGACACTCGGGGGCTGGGAGAGCAGCACCCAGGGCCTGGTGCAGGGCAGGAGCAGACTGAGAAGGTGCAAGGGGCCGGGAGGTGGGTGAGTGGCTCAAATTGGCAACATTTGAAGTGGGATTGCGCGTAGGGGCTGCAGTGGGATAGGAGCACAGAGAGGGAGGAAGACACGGAGAGGGTGAAGGACACAGAGGGGCTACATGGAGGCAGATAGACCCACAAAGGGGCAGCAAGTCCAGGGCAGGGGGACATACAGGAGTACAGAAGGGACTGGGACACACAAAAGGGCTCCATGGGGTCGAGGACATATAGAGGCGAAGGACCCGGAACATTGAAGGGCTCCAGGGATGGTAGGAAGCCCACTTTGGGCAAGAAGGGATGAAGCAGTGAAGCATGTATGGGCATCAAGGAGGACGAGAGCACACATAGTGGCTGCAGTGGAGTAGGGCACAAAGAGAGGGCAGAGGAAACAAGCTCTGAAGAGTGGCAGAAGCGTCACAGATGTGCATTAGGGGCAGCACAGAGGGCATACAGGGGCTACAAAGGGGAAGGGGCATACAGATTGGCTGCATGCGGCAGAGACCATATAAAGGGGTTACCGGCGGCAAGGCACTTAGAAGGGTAAGCAGGGGTGAGGGTGGTGGTACAGGAGCTGCAGCTTAGACGTGGCTGAGAGGGTTGAGGGCTGTCGGAAGCACATGAAGGTGCACAAGGAGCAGGCCTGTGCAGAACAGCGAGGTTTGCAGTCAGGCGTGGGAACAAGGAGGGGAGGCAAGGCCTGGTGTGAGAGAGGAACTGTGGGGGGAACCGGGGACACACATGGAGGCTAAAGGGGTGCAGTACGGTGTCCATTGGGGGTGTGGGGGAAGGTTGCTCAGAGAGGTTACACAAACGCTCCACAAAAAGGCACAAAGGGCGGAACTGGGGTACAGTAGCAAGCAACAGTGGGGAAGGGCATAGAGAGGAGCTGTAGAGTGGCAGGGCACATTGAGGGGATCCAGGGAAGGCGGGTTGTAGAAAGGTGCTGCAGGAAATGTAAGGGCCACATACAGGGTCTATCTGACCGTGTAGCTGGGCAATAACAATTGCTAGCTCACTGGACATACATTGTGCATTATTGCCCTTCTACAAGCGTAATAATGCTACAATACATTCTGCCACATTTAAGCCAAATATGTGAAAGAAATTCCCACTTGAAAGAAATTCCCATGTTAGATCTCACGCACTTTATTTTTGCCTTTGGTTCTTCTCTTAAAGTAGTCATCTTCTGTCTGTGCATAATTATTTAACAATGTAATTAAAAATAAAATAAAAAATACTCCCAAAAAAGTAAGAATGCATTTTCTAGGTTCTCGCAATTATTCAACAAGGTAATTTTATGCACAATTGCCGAGTTAATGCGTTTAGGGAAAACATATTCCCTTCCTTCGAAGGGTTTATTTGAGGGGTGTTCTGAAATCTCTGTAATTTTCTGTAATATGTACGCCTGCGAAGATGACAAGTTATTTCAATTAAAATAAACAAAACGAATTAAAAATTCAAAAACAATTGCATTGAAACGAGTCATAGATTTATTTTGTCTATTCTTGCTGAATGTTGTTAGCTCAGATCCCATTGACCTGTAGGGATATCAGCAATTTTCTTTAAAGCTTTTTTTCACCCTTTGAAGTTTGTATTTATTGTTCTATCGCCTGTCATCACTTGGCTGAGTTCGCCGCAGGTCGTCAAGTGGATCTTGGCATCAGTGCGCGGATACTTTGGGAATATATTCTTCATATCAATCTGCAATGCACCAAAACTACCACTAGAGGGTAGCATCGCAAAGCGTTATAAATGCTTGCATAGCCCTGGTGTAGGTTTCAGGATCAATAATTTACAATTCTACCAAAACCAAGCACTAGCAAAGCCAATAGCTCTAGCCTTAGAATCCGGGTGTAATGGTAAAAAGAAATGAGAACAGACCACCACCTACACGTGTTTGCCATACAAAAGATACGTTTAAAAAACATTCTGCTTTAATAAGGATCTTTTATATTTTTTTTTCTCCAGTTCTGCCATGCATTCAACCATTATTTTTTGTGATGTCGACAAGGAAAAAGGAAAAACCCAACTACACACTCAAATTTCAGGTAGGTATAATGTCACTTAAGTATTTTTAACAGAAACTTTGAAAAGGAGACAGAAAATTCATTACCACCTAACTGGGCATCTGAAGTGCAAAAGCTGTTTTTCAAAGGTTATATACAAAAATAAAATTAAAAACACACTTTATAAGAGCTTTGTTATTTAAAAGGAAGGAACTATTTACAAGTGGATGTGAACAATGTGCACAAGTTTGTGCAATCACTCAAAGTGAAGGGAGCCAATGAAGTGAGCTGACTCAGCGCCCCATGCTATATGCCACGGTTGGCTGAAGCAAAATGCAACGGACACTTCAACAGACAAAAGGATGAACAGGCACATGCATCAAGCGATTTTGGAATCGCAAACGGTGCGAATCGTAAAATTCGGCCGTTTGCGATTCCAAAATCACTTTTTGGATCATTTATTTCTCATGTATCGCAATTTAAGAATTTGCAATTTTTTGCGATTTCTCAAATTGCGATAGCATTTAAGGAATCGCAAATTTTGCGATTTCTTAAATGCTATGCATGATTAATTTTAATTAGCGAAATCGCAATTTTGAAGGGAAAAATTACCATGAAGTAAACCTTCATGGTAATTTGCGAAAAGTTTCAAAAATGCAAATAAATGCATTTTTGAAACTTACATGTTACACACACATGCCCTTGGGACATGTGTGTGAGTAAAATGTACTTACGTGACATTCCAAGGGTGCAGGGGGGGTCCTTTGGACCCCCCCTGCACCCTTGAAATTGCATTCTCATTTTAAAATTCATTCATTGCGAATTCGCAAAATGAGAATGCCTTCCCATTGATTCCTAAGGGCCTCTAGGCGCATAGGAATCAATGTAAAGCGTTTCCTTATTTGCAATTCGCAATTAAGGAATCGCAAATAAGGAAAATTAAGAATCGCTGAAACTTTTGCGATTTCTTGATGCATAGGAATTTGTGATTCCTAAATTGCGATTCCTTAAGTTTCGCAATTTAGGAATCGCAAACTCCTACAATGATGCATGTGGCTGTTAGTCTGTTGACAAAAAACTCTTTATGAATGTGTACTATATATGATTTTGTTTTTTAAAAACAATAGTCTCTCTCGAAGGCCAGATCTAAAAACCAAGGGGCAGATTTATGTTAACTGGCGCATCCCCAGGGATGCGCCAGTTAACATGCGCCACAGCTCCGCCAGCCATGGTGCGCCGCATTTATAATGCGGCGCACCATGGTGCAAAAACGGCACAGATGCGTGACGCATCTGTGCCGGAAATGTGGCGCATTGCTGGAGTTGCGTCGCAAGCGCGACCCAGCTCCAGCAAGGCTCGGGGGTGCCCCATTTTAACAATGCTGCGTCAAGACCTACGCCTGCTTCAAGCAGGCGCAGACTTTTGACGCAGCATTGGCTTAAAAGTGACTGAGTGAAATCTCATAGATTTCACTCAGCCACTTTTGCGAGGCGCACCTGCCCCGGAACACCCACCCTGCGCCGGAACGCCCACAAGCGGCGCAGGGCTTTACAACGTGACGCATCTGCCTAGATGCGTCACGTTGTAAATCTTTCGTAGGGATGCGCCACGTTTACGCCGCCTTGCGTGACGCAACAGTGGCGTAAACGTGGCGCAAGGGCCTCATAAATCTGCCCCCAAGAGAATATTTGCAGTATTCAAATGCATACATGGAATTTGAATAGAACTCAACTCAATAATGTATCCAAATCATGCACATACTATTCTGAGAGCCACAGAGGAATGGTAGATTAGTAAGAAATTAAATGCTCCCAAAGACAGCAATTCTATATATGATTCCCAGAGTGCATACGAATCCTACTGAAATGCTGCGTTTCAGATGTTGGTGGAATACATAATCCCTTCCAACAATCATTAGAGAACGGAATGAGATCTTTTATGGAAGAAATTTGAGATTTTCTCAATATGATTCTACAACAAGGAGAGAAAACTTACTGGGATAGTATGCAGTTTAGATTTAAACAATCTTTACATAAATAATAATAGTGATTGGTTTGTATTATTGCATTCCCATAGTACTCAGTACTCTGATAAGGTGTCGAAGTGCTTTAACCTTTTCCGTGCTGATGACGGAACCGCTCCGTCATCAGCCGCGGTGGCGCTGTGCTGATGACGGAGCGGTTCCGTTATGGCCCACCCGACGCGCCTGCGTGGCGCGGATTTCGCGCCTGCGCTGGGCGTTCTATTTGAGCGGGCGGGCCATGACGGAACCGTTCCGTCATCAGCACAGCTCAATCTCGGCTGGTGACGGAGCGGTTCCGTCACCAGCATGGACCCGCCGCGCGGCCGCCCCGCCCCTTTAGCGCTGCGGCGGAATAGCCGCCGCAGCGAAGGAGCTAAAGCAGGTAGCACGCTACTTCAGAACCCCAGGTTAATTATGCAAAGGGAAGTGCATTTAGAGCCTTAAAGATCATGATATTGATGAAAGGAACACAGCACTTATTATTTGACTTGCAGAAATTGTCTTTCTGTATAAGTAGTTTATGTGCAAAGATCAATCAGCCAATAGTCATTAGGTCTACTGTAGCTCCATTGGTAGGATGTACTGTAGCTCTTTCGGTTCTGCATCTGTTTATGAGAGGTTATGAAGAGACAAATCATTATAACAACTCGGAGTGGAATCAAAAGCTGGATTTGAGAACGTGGTATTGACAATATATTTCTGACTTCTTCAGAGCTAAATAAAAAAACTGATGCTCATCACCATATTGAAATAAAAGCAATAAAGGGTTTGATGTCCAAAAAGCATGGAATGGAAAGAAAGAACCATCTTTGATGTAACCATAATAAAACAGCAAAAACAATGGTGTGCAAATATATTTGCGAAACCTAGTGACTGAAACAATCGAGGGGTATATTCACAAAAACGTGTGATAACTACCACAAGAGTAGCGTAACGCAACTTTCAACATCGCAGCCTATTCCGGAAAAACAACTCTGTGACAACGTGGAATTCACAAAATGGCGGTAGCACGCGATAGTTTGCGACACTGCGGCCAATGACTGTGACACAACCACCTCGATGGTGATGAAAAGACAAACCCCAACGTGAAAAAACCTGCAATGGGCAAAAGCGCGATAAAAAAGCAGTGACAACCAGCGCGAGGGCAGCAATACTCACGCGCAATGCGGGAAAATGCACAAGAACAGCATATGGAAAATACCACAGAACTGAATTTATCAACAGCGGAGTACCATGAATGCACCCTGGCCACCTGCAGAGGATAACATGTACACCACAAGTTCCTAGCACCGTGGAAGAACAGAACAGACAGGCATAGCATGAAAGAGACCAATGGCAGACAAATCAGATCCGCAGGAGCGACACACCCACCGTGCAGCATACTCACATAGGCAGGAGTGCACCTCGACATTTACAACATCCCGGTACAAACAGCACCCCTACCACATTTGAACACAGGACACTACTGGTTCAGCTAAAGTTGCCAACCTGGCAAATCACATCTGAAATCGCAGGGAAATGTAACATGACAATGTACAAGTACAACTTGAAAAATACAACTAGGTTTAATTCACACATGCAGTGCATTTGAGCAATTTCTACTGTTGCATGATTGCCATGGTGGTCACAATATGACGTGACAACAAATGTGGGTTGGTTTGAGCACTGCTGAATTTAAATGTGTAAGTTACACTTAGCTTACTGTGCTCAACAGTCCACTCCCCACTCTGGAGTGGATGATTGTAAAATAGAAATAAAGCATAGGGAAACAGGAGAGCGGGACCAGCACAGACATAAGGTACCCAGCAGAGTCGGCTTTTCTGGAGGAGACTGCTACTCTTGGCATCTGACAGAACCCCATCAGTGTCCGCCTCACAGTGGATCTGCCCAAGATCCCTTGATAAAGGCGCTGGTCACGCCGAAATGCATTGGGAGGCCAATTAAAGTTAACAATGAAAGGAAAGCTATATTGATGAAAATTCATATACTTTGATTGATGTGAATCAACATTAAGGATTTTGTTGTAAAGCATGGATTATAATTAAAATGGAACTATTGTAAAGAAGCATTGAACAGTCGTCTCACTAATTTCGCTGGAGATACCAGCCTATACTTGTGCCCAGGGAGACAAGCCGATCAAAGACTTGCTTTATTTCTATTTCACAATATGACGTGCTCATGAGAAGTAAGTGTCAATGATGGTACTCCTACGGGCCATTCCTGCCACTGCTGCAGTGGGTTGTGGACCACCTGCCCCATCACCACGATCATCGGTCGGTACCTCTGGAACTGGGATCCATGGGGCCCTGGTGCGAACACAGATGTTGTGCAACATACAACATGCAACGATCATCTTGCACACGATGTCTGGGCTGTACAAGAGCTTCCCACCTGTGCCGTCCAGGCACCTGAAATGTGACTTCAATACGCCAAATGTGTGTTCATCGATGCCCCTGGTGCGTATGTGGGCCTGCCTCTGGGCGGATGTGTTTCGATCTTGGAGGGGTATCATCGTCCAAGGGCAAAGTGCATATCCTTTATCACCTACGACAGTGCAGGGAGAAAAGAGTCAATACTTGGTTCGGCAGAATGTGATGGCAGGTCCACCAATCCAGTGATGACTGTGCTGGCTGTGTGTGGGGTGAGTGTATGCCAGCCCCCATGGAGTAGCTGATGCTGGCAACTACATCAGACATTCAGAAATGCAATGTCTGAACTACAAGGGGGGATGACAAGAGTTGCACAGAGCTAGTGGCCCCGGATGGACAGCGGGGGACATGGACCCAACGCCACAGGACGCTGACCTGCGGGAGACTGGGGTAGGGTCATGTGGGCAGAGCAATACCCCAAATGTGTCATGGCTGCATTCCGCAATGCCACATGTTCAGCTGGTGTGGGACTGTGGTGCCATGGAATGTCTGTATTGGGTGCAGGGGTAGGCCAGGATGACCATGGAGTGGTGTGGTCGTGTCTGGTAGGTGGTCGTGTAGTTTGACATGTTCATTGTGGCTTGGTCACGTGTGCATCCCCACAGTTGTGCATTGTGCTTTGGAGGCTTTGGGATGTGTGGTGTGTTCATTTGGTACTTACCAACAGGCAGTCCTGTTCCATATGGGCCATTCTGGAAGCGCTGGTTGATGATGGACTGTCAGAAGATGAAGGAATCATGCACACTGCCTAGGTAGTTGGCGACGACATTGGTGTTCAGTCCCCGGAGGTCCACTATTGCCTGCACATTGTTGGAATGCATGTGCTTTCTGTTGCGTTAGTGGTGTGCAGTATCTGCAAGGGGCACAAGTAGGACATGTGTGCAGTTGATTGCCCCCAACACAGCCGGAAATCCGGCTATGGCATAGAAGCCTTGCTTTGTCTCCAACTGTTCCTGCGCAGTGTTGGGGAAGTGAAGGTACTGGGGTATGAAGCTGAGAATGGCATCCAAGCCAGGTGTGATGAACTTTGATAGGTTGGCTGTGAGACCCCTCCGACTCTGGCAGTTGTTGGTTGGAAGGTACCAGAGACCAACAGGTGCAGCACAGCCAGCAGCTTTGTCTGCCGAGGGATGTTGGTTCTCTGCTGTGTTGGGACCGTCAGCCTGCGGATGATGTGGGTTATGAAGAGGAGAATGGTTGTCCATTTGAGCCTGTAGTGGGCAATGACTTCCTCGGGCCTAAGGTTTGTGAGTGTGGTGGGTTTTCGGTAGGACTGCCGACTTACTCTGCCTCTGTGGTGGTTCGAGGGGAGCGGGGGGTGGTGGCGGTCCCGGGGTGTTGGCGGTGGGTGTTGTGGCCCTGTTGGGGCTCCGAGCTGCATGATGAGTAGCTCCATGGTGTCGTTAGTTCTTCGGGTGTGGCTGTGTGCGGGGCTCCATTGACTACTGCAGGTAGTTGTCTGTCTTTACACCTGCTTGAGGCAGGTGTTAAATACTGTATCGCCTGTTTTTGGTTCGCTTCACGGATCTGTCAGTTCGTTGTGAAAGTGGTGTTATTGTTTTTTCGTGTGTTTCTGCACGGGAACGCATCTCATTTGCGTTAGTTGATGGTGTCTGCCGTGGTGTTAGGTTTTGGGGCTTTTATCGACGGAATTCTGATGTCTGCTGTTTGCATCAGTTTGTGAATGGGGTGTTAGTTCTATCTCCACTTTTGATGCGTTAAGGTGGTGATAAATTGGAGGCAAGTCCTTGTGAATATGCAACCTATTCTTGCAAATTAGCTCAGAACCGCTGGAGGGTTGTTTTCTGTACGGCCAAATGATCACGTGGTCATTCAACAAATTGTCCAGCTAAAGACAAGTAATGCAAAAATTGTAAAAAATAAATGGTATTTCAGCATGGTTGTCCAGGGAGTAAGATCAATGAACCCAGTTGATCCCAATGCATTGTTAAGTGTAGGAGGGCAAATAAAATGTAAGGGATTACCTCCATGCAAGAGTCTGATTGCTAGTAAAGAAGTTCAAATCATGGTGGTTTTCTGTACATGGTACAACATTCTAATGGCTAAACTAGTAGCAAAGTTTGTGGAAGCCAAGGAAGTCATTACCTACCAACATTTGCCAGGGGGATAGGTGAGGTGGGGATTACCGGTCAAAGAAATAATGTTCAGGGATACTTCTGGTGTGAAAAGAATTTTAAGGGCTGAAGTACAACTGGGAAAATATAAGTAGCGGTCATGGAGGATGTCATCTTAGATTTGCCACATCAGTAGAAGATGGGGATTTTATTGATACCTTGAGCAAATCTTCCAGAATACTTCATTGGTTCAGGCAAACTCAGTAAGAATACCAAAAGGAATGAGTAAGTGGAGAGACTTAGGGAGAGATTCAATTATGTGTTTAGTACCAACCTAGACATATATACCATTTTCAAGCATCACATTATACTGAAGGAAGAGGCCATTCCATTAGACACGGTATGCAAAATTTCCCTTTATCATACAGAGGTAAACCTGGAGGAGTTTTACATTTTGTGTACAAAAAATGTACCTGTGAAATCTTTTCCATGGGTGGCTCAATAGAAATGTCCCTCAGGAGCTTTATGATAATTTGGGGCATATGTGTAAGCCGCTATCACCACCACTTTTTTTGATGCTCTGGTGGCGTAGCACCATTTCCCATATTTACAAGATGGCACAAACTCCCTTAACGTGGCTTAATGCCATCTTTTAAATATGCCCCTTTCCGCCGCAGTTCTCTGCACATAAGGGGCATGCAATGGGTGTTGCTGTGAGCGTTCCACCGCAACACCCATTGCTTTTTGAAGATGCCCCAGATTTACAAGACTGAGGCAGTGGCAAAAACAAACACCATTTTTTGCTCTTTCCATGTGTGCTGCTTTCTGTGGAACACATGGAAAGAGGAAATCGGCATGAATGATTGAACAATTGCCCCTGCAGCGTAGGCACCCTTCCACCATGGCAGCAGGGTGCTTGTGCTGCAGCTAGGCATCTTTTTTTTGTATCAGCGCTGGAAAAAACACAGGGGAGCACCATATTCTTGTGAACACGGCAGAAATCTCAGAGAGCGGCACGCGCGAATTTGTCCCAGCTCCGCACTCCGAATTTTGTTTGTAAATATGCCCCTTCGTTTCTGCACTAATTTACATAGCATGAATGACATCAACAAGATCGACCACCATCCACCAACAAAAAAAAAATGAGTCATCACAGCAACATTTTCCACTTTAGACCTATCACACGCTTACCACCACGTCGTATTTGAAGAGGAATCTAAACAACTGACTGCCTATGTATTTATAATAAAACTTTATTCAGTTGACCAAAAACCATCAAAGTGTGCCCCCGCCGAGACAATCTGCAAACGCTACGAGGGCAGTGGCCCCGGAGTGAGCCTCGGCCATGACGAGAGAGGGTAGCGGGCCCGCCAAGCAGGGGCCCATCGACAAGTTTACGGGACCGAGTGGGGGGCCCGGAGCGCCAGGTGGCCAGGGATCGGGACCAACAATGCGGCGCTCATGGCGGCGATAACTCAGTCCAGGGACATGCTGGATGCCAAGATTGGGGCAGTTGGGGCGGACGTGACCCTGCTGCGCCAGGACCTGCGAAACACAGTGGCACGTATCACGGAGGCCGAATCCAGGATTTCGGTGGTGGAAGATGATGTTGGGACCCTGAAGCAGAAAATGGCGGCGATGGAAAACATTCAGAAGGGCCTGGCGCTTTGTGTGGAGGATGCCGAAGGGCGGGCGCGCAGAAACAACCTTCGCTTTGTGGGTTTTCCGGAGGGTTGTGAGAAGGGCAATATGGAACAGTTCTTGTCCCAGTGGTTGGAAAGTTGGCTCCCCCCGGATGTCCTATCCCGCTGTTTCGTGATTGAACGCGCCCATAGGGCCCTGACACAGAAGCCGCCGGTGGGAGAGAGGCCCAGACCGGTGATTGCTAGAATCCTAAACTTTCATGACAGAGACACTATATTGCGGGAAGCGAGAGCCAAAGACACCCTTCTCTTCGAAAACCAGAAGATCATGATCTTCCCCGACTACACCAGAATTGTACAACAACAGCGGCACTCGTTTATTGCCGCCAAGGCGAAAATACAAGGCCTGAAGATTCAATACTCCTTGCTCTACCCGGCCCGCCTACAGGTGGTCTTCCAATCGCGAACTCACTTCTTCGATACACCGGAGGACGCTTTCAAATGGACGGATGAGACGGTGAGAGTACGGCCACATGCTCAACCGGGCTTGGACCCGGGCCACTCGAGAGATCCATCGCAAGACCGGGGGGACCAGAATGCCCGAGGTAAAAGGAACAGGAGGTCTAGATCTCGGAGACGCTCTAATTCTCGCAATGGAACTCAATCTGCTGCGCCTACTGACTCTGATCACTCTGGAAGGGGCCGCTGAAAGACTGTGGGGACCGGTGTCCTTTTACAGATGCCATAAGCGCCAGCTGGGAGGAACTGTACAGCTGTGTTCTACTGTGCTGATGATCGAACGCTGAGTATATTGCCACAGCTAGTTTGTTATTATGACATTGTGTGGGGTTGTGGGAAGGGGTTCGGGGTGCTCCTTTCTAGGGGCTATTTGCCTCCTACGTGAGTGGGAGTTGACTAGGGGGGGGGGTTCTTTTGTTCAGTGGGTAATTGGGATCCATTGGTATGGTTGGCCTTGGGCGCTCTGTTTTGAGCCCGAGGTTGCCCATACCGCGACAGATAATTCAGTGTTCTATGAGGTATTGGGGTGGGGGGCAAAGAACAGGGGATGGGGAGTTGAGGAGTTCGGTTGGGAGGCAGGTGGCGGGTGGGGTGTGGGTTGGTTGGTGTGAGGGTACACTCGACTATTGATGCCTTGTTCCGTGATGTGCTATGCGCCTGGGCCTGGTGCGGGCGTTCTTATGTTGGGTCCCGTGGGATTATGGCTGAGGCATCCACCCCGGGGCTCCCCAGGGAGTCACTACGTATACTGAGTTGGAATGTTAGAGGGATGCTGGATAAAATCAAGAGGGGGTGGTATTGCGGTGGGGTAAGAGGGAAGCGGCAGATGTCTTGTTGTTACAAGAGACTCACATGATGGGGACGAAAGTGCTTAGCCTGCAAAGGTATGGATACCAACAAGTCTTTCATGCAGGATTTTCCAGGTGCTCCAGGGGCGTTGCCATCCTGATCCACCGGAGGCTGGCTTACGTGCACGAGAGACAGTGGATAGACCCCCAAGGCCGATATGTGTTAGTTCAGGGGATGGTGGGCACGGAATCAATTGTGTTTGGCAGTATTTATGCTCCCTCTCTCCCCTTGCAGTGGTCCCTGGCTGAGCGTTTGTTTGCAGTATGGGCTGAAATTCCAGATTCCCTAGCTGTACTAGGTGGAGATTGGAATGACGTGATGGATATGCATGAGGACCGTCGGAGGTTGCAGGGGACGCTTGCTGCTGCCGCCCCTACTCGGCTACATGCCATGGTGGCGGGGCTGGGCTGGGCGGATGTTTGGCGACACATGCATGCCAGGGCCCGTGACTATACATATGTCTCTGCTGTCCATGGTTCCTTCACCCGGCTGGACTATATATTTGTGCCTTGTGGATTCCTGAATAGAGTGCGGGAGGCTAATATCCTACCTAGGGGGCTGTCTGACCACTCCCCTGTGACCGTGGTGGTTGACCTGCGTGGGACGAGGCAGCCATTCCGGTGGAGGATGTCTTCATGGCACCTTCAGCAAGCTGACTATGTGCAACACATGCGTGGTGCGATTGCTAACTACTGGCGAGAAAATCTGGTGGAAGGCTCAGATCTAACGGTCGTCTGGGAAGCCATAAAACCTACCCTGAGGGGAATTGATATTGCGTGGTGTGCGGCGGCCCGTCGTAGGCGTCGGGAAGTTATAGTGGTGGCGGCGGCTCGGGTAGAGGCTCTGGAGCGACGGTGTCAGGAGGAGGGGGACGCGGTGGCAGTACGGCTGCTTCTGCAGGCGCAGCAATCCTATGCATCGGTGTTACTAGACGAGGCTCGACAGGCGTGGTTGGCCACGCGGAGTAGTGTATATCAATGGGGGGACAAGTCCTGTACCATGCTCCACAGGCTGTGCCAGCGTACCCTGCAGCCACTTGCCCTGCCTGGTCTTACAGATGGTGATGGTGTCACCGTTACGGACCCACCGGCACTAGCAGCTAGCTTCGCCTGTTATTATGCGGAGCAGTATGCGCCGCAGGATTGCCTTTCAGCTGAGGCGATTGACAAATTTATCGCCGACCTGCCCCCGAGGGCAGTCTCCACTGAGACACGAGCGGCGTTGGACCTTCTCCTCATGGCGGAGGAACTGGGTGATGCACTGGGACAGCTCAACACAGGGAAGGCACCCGGGCCGAGCGGCTTCCCGTGTGAATTCTATAAGAAATTCCATCTCCAATTGGGGTCCCATTACAGGGCCGCGTTAGAGGCAGCGTGAGAAGTAGGTAGGCTGCCAGCTGACTGCGCCATGCTGAGGTGGTGGTGTTTCAGAAACCGGGCAGGCCCCTTGATCGTCACGACTCGTACCGCCCTATATCATTGCTCAACATCGAGGCTGAACTATTGGCTAAGGCGTTGGCGAACCGTCTCCTCCCGTATGTAGCCGATCTGGTCCACCCGGATCAGGCGGGCTTTATGCCACGCAGAGCGACGTGACACAATATTCGCTGGGTGCAGACAGCCGTAGACGCGATGAAGGCACTGGGGAGAAGGCGGCCCTGCTCTTGGTGGATATAGACAGGGCTTTCGACTCGGTGAGTTGGACCTATTTGTTCGCGCTCCTGCCTCATCTTAACTTGGGCCCGGTGTTTATCTCCTATATCAAACTTCTATATACGGACATCACAGCGTCCGTGCGTGTCTCCGGAGCGATCTCGGAGAGGTTTACCATCGGCCGGGGTACCCGTCAGGGCTGCCCGCTATCCCCATATTTGTTTGCATTGACCATGGAGCCTCTCGCCTCTTGGGTGCGCATTGATGCGCAGCTACGGAGTTTTGTATGGGATGGTGGCCTTACCGATAGAATCGCCCTCTATGCGGACAACGTCCTATTTTTCCTCACTGACCTGAATAGATCGGGCCCCCGAGTGTTGGAGATAATGCGTATCTTTGGAGAAGTATCGGGCCTCTACCTTAACCCGCGTAAGTCCACCCTGTGGGTGCTGGGTGACGGGGCGGGTGCGGGTTCGTGGGCGTCGGCCCTGCGAGTGGTGGACTGGGGCATACTGTATCTTGGAGTGTTCTTGTCCAAGTCCGCGACGATCTCGTGGGAGCGTAACGTGCTACCGGTGTGGGAGAGGGTCCAAACGGACGTTAAAACCTGATCTCGAATGCCCCTTACAGGTCGGCGATCTTTAAAATGGTCACCCTTCCACGCCTCCTCTATCAATTGCAGAACCATCCGCATCCAATCACACCTCAGTGGTTCCGGCAGGTAAATTCCGTCTTGGGCCGCTTTTTGTGGGCAGGGGGTGCCTCTAGAGTGGGGCTGCGCACATGCTTTATATCCACGTATTGTGGTGGCCTAGCCACATCGGACATCCTCTCATATTACCAGGCCTCTCATCTGTTGGTCTTAAATGAATGGTGGTATGGGGATGGAGCTGAACCGGCATATGCTCTGGAGCGCTCGCTGATGGGGAATAACTTGTTACATACCATCTTGTACTTGGCCGGACTCAGGAGACGGCTGCCATCAGCCACGCAAGTGGTATTTACAGTTTGGAGACAAGCACTGCGTCGTATGGGTTTGTGGGGACCGTTGACGGCGGAGACCCCATTGTGGCAGAATGGACGACTCCCCGCGCTGGCCTCGCTGACGGGGTTTAGCGGATAGGACTCTATAGGGATTTCCTCGCTTGGAGGCGTTATGTCCGGTGTGACACTTAAGTCGTTCCAGGACCTACGAGACGAGTTCCACATGCCTAAAACTCAATTCTTCAGATATCTACAATTTTGTCACGCATTGGCACCTAGCCTAATTGGGATGGAGTCGCTGCCGGAGTTCAGCCCCAAGGAAGCGAAGGTTTTCATGGGTGATATTGGGGATAAAAAGGTGTCCCGCATCTATCAGACGCTGTTCACCCACTGTTCCTCCTCCCTGCTCCCGCTGAAGGCCGCCTGGGAAAACGACGTAGGGCCCCTGGATGAAGATGACTGGAGGGAAGCGTTGGAGTCCCCACGTGGGACTGCTATTGCGGTACGACTCCGACTAATCCAATTTAAATATTTGCACAGGGCCTACTATACACGGGAGCGACTGTGGAAGGCGGGCCTGATTGGGTCCCCGGAGTGTCTGCGTTGTGGAGCTGAGATAGGTTCCCTGATACATACTGTGTAGTCGTGTGCTGGCTTGACTAGGTTCTGGAATGGTGTTTGGAGTTGTTTGTCGGAAGTGCTGGGCTGGGATCTCCCCCGCACCCATCGTCTGGGACTCCTTCATGTGTTGGAGGGCATAGGTGGGAATATTTACAAACGTCACCTTTTGCTGTTGGGTCTAGTGGTGGCCAAGCGGGACTTGGCACGAGCGTGGAAGAATGAGGGAGCCCCCCCCCGAGTGAGTGGAAGGCTGGACTGGATTATTTTATGGGGTTGGAGCGCCCAGTGTTCGAGGCCAGAGGTGGCCCCCGGAAACATTACAAAATCTGGAAACGGTGGGCGGATTACAGAGGTTTGACTCTGGATCCCCCGGCAGAACCTGACGATGATATGGATTTGGGTGATGGACGCCGGGCCTAGAGTGGCGCAAGGCGCTTGGCATACAGATAGCACTTACAGGAGGCTTGTTATGATCGCGTGTACAGGGTTAGGGAGGGATAAGGGGTGGGTAGTGGGGTTACTGGGTGGCTGTGGGAGGTGGGGAGATTAGGGTGAAATGTTTTCTTTTTATTGATTGGGCTACAATGATATAAATGTGTTGATAATTTGCAGTGACCTCCTGATTGTGGAGAACTGTATACATGCTTTTACCTGATCAATAAAAAAAAAAAAACATCAAAGTATACAGAAAAAATACAAATATAAAAAAAACAATTACATTTACCTTTCCCTTGAATACTAATATAAGAACAAAATTCTGCTTGAATTTATATCTTTAAAACTATTCGTACCACCCTAAAATTCATAAGTATAGGTTCACAGACGGCTAAAAATATGATAATCATGTTCTGCACAAGAGGCCTAACATGAAAAGTGCCAGTGCAAAAATATCCTACAACTTTACGCCACATGCAAGACACATTCCACTATAAGCACAAATGTAGTCCAGAAGAAATAACTAATATGTACCCTCAAAGAAGCCAAGTGTAATATAAATTAAACATCACAGAATCTCTGCTAGTGGAAGTTTGCTGCATTTGTACCAGACAAAAAATTGCTGACAGCAAAAACAATTAGAGTTGATGAATCACTCTATAAGATTCTCTGAGCTACAAGATACCTAGTTATCTCCAAATTCAAGCTAATTGGTCCGATCCACTTCCGACAGAACCCACGATACTTCGGGCTACAAAACAATATGTGCACCTCAGTCTCAGAATCCTGGCTGCAGGCAGGGCACAGCCTAGAAACCTGCTCTTTTTTCCATTTATATGTAACTGATATCAGCAGAAGAGTGCCGACCCGAAAACGAATGAAGGGGCATATTATCAAGCCCCAGCGATAATTATCGCTGAGCACGCTTTAAATTATCGCCGGCTATCACTGGAATATATCGCCAAGCTAGCGCTGTATTATCAGCGCTTAGCACTATTGCGATAAATCTTCCAGCGATAGCGGGGTTTGCATGGAACATCGCTAGTTTTTCATCGAAGTTCCATGGAAAACGGCAATAACTTGATGATAAGGCCCTGTGGCCTCAGCCCCACAATCCACCTCCCATGTTAGATATGCCTTAGTCAGGAATGTAACAGATTTTAAATTCCTGCGTTAAGGCATAGTTAGCGCGATTTCAAATATCGCTACCCCTCGTTGATAATATTGCGAAGCTCAATTAGCGATATTTTCCCATGCTGTTTTGTCAGGCACGCCTCCTTTGCTTCTCATTGACAATGCGATGTGAGGCGTGCTGACAACGGGCTCTAAGGCAAGGGAACACGCGTTTTGTTGATAATGTGATAAAACTATCGCAGCTTTTCGTCCAAAAACGGACTCTAAAAAGGCTATAACATTATCGCCGCCCCTTGATAATATGCCTCGAACAGACTCTTGGCTAATGGAGGATAAATTTGGAGCAGGAATGGATCAAATAGCGGGGTTGTCCATGGAACATCGCTAGTTTTCTATCGATGTTCCATGGAAAAAGGCGAAAACTTGATGATAAGGCCCTATGGCCTTAGCCCCACAATCCACCTCCCATGTTAGATATGCCTTAGTCAGGAATTTAACAGATGTTAAATTCCTGCGTTAAGGCATAGTTAGCACGATTTCAAATATCGCTACCCCTCGTTGATAATATTGCAAAGCTCGATTAGGGATATTTTCCCATGGTGTTTTGTCAGGCACGCCTCCTTTGCATCTCATTGACGATGCGATGTGAGGCGTGCTGACAACGGGTGCTAAGGCAAGGAAACACGCGCTAGCGTGTCCTTGTTGATAATGTGATAAAATGATCGCTGCTTTTCGCCCCAAAACTGACTCTAAAGCGGCTATAACATTATCGCCGCCCCTTGATAATATGCCACGAACAGACTCTTGGCTAATGGAGGATAGATTATGAGCAGGAATGGATCAAAACACTGGTAAAGCCTATGCTCGAGAAATTTGTTGGTCAACTTGGCTGCATTTTTTGCATATTATTCATGAATGAACGCACAATAGCAAGATTTCAAGCCATTGAGCTCCGCTTTGTGAAGTACAACTCATCCAACAATCTCTGTAAACCCCACCTATGCAACCAGTCAGAGACCAATTTGATCCACGGTGCTCTCTTGGTATTAGTGATGTTAACTAGGTCCCTAAGGCAATCTCTAAGTTCGGGTATGGGCCAAAGGCGGACGCAATTCAAAAGAGCTTTCAGTGCAGCCAGGTCCGTTTTTTTCTTGAGTCCTAAGTCAAAAGAGAGGGGAATAAGAGGGGTGCTAGTCGGTACAAAGAACAGCTTCTGCACAAAATAATTTTCAGCAGTAGCCAATTGATGCGAGTCAGTGCAACCCCAGACCTCGGCACTTTGTGCCTTTACCCGATAAACCTCATTCATGTTTGGTTTCCTACTGGCCTTGAAGATATGAACTAGAGTTGAGCCCATTCAGTTCACCATCATTTTGAGGTTGGGGATGCGCTGGTATGTTGAACACGATGGTATTGTTCAGAATGTAGACAATGTCTTTCTCCATCTGGATGTTCCAAATAGTGAACCCATCACAGCGCAGAAACAAGTGCAGGTACAAGTGAGGGTGTGTTGAACACAGAGATGAAGAATGCAATGGCTCTCTAGACAGGTGATACAGCTCCCTCCAGGCCTGCAGTAAGATCTGTGATCCCATGGAGTGTACAGGGGAGCATTGAGGCACCATGATTAGTGCTCTTCCAGAGAAACTGAAAGATTTTGTAATTTCTTAGTATTATCAGTTGGTCTAGGTTAATTCCTGTTTGAGTGTGTGTTTGTTCTCCTATTTGTATTGTAAATCTTGTTCGTTTTGTGTTGTGTGTGTGGAGGTTAGTTTGTATCGCTGAATCATCTGTTTTAGTTTCGCAAGGAGGGGAAGATGTATAGTATCTATAGTGGCACTCCATCTGATAGGTGAATAATTGAAGGTTTGCTACCGGTAGAACGTCAGTCAGTCAAGGATGCGTCACTTGCATCCACATTTGGCCTGAGGCACACCTAACCTCTGACGCTCTCTGAATTCTGCCAGACTTTCAAGAAGAATACAAGTTACTTTTAAAGTCTGATCATCTCATTATTCTTGAAGCCATAACTTCAATAGTAATATAGCCCTCAGCTGTAGCTCTGTTTCTTGATGCCAAAAATTTGTTTGATCCTCTGGAATGGAACTTTATATTTTAAGTACTATGTAAGTGGGGCATGGGTAAATCTTTCTAAAAATGGTATGACTGGCGTGTTCTATTCTCTCTGGGAGGGAACGAACTACACAATTGTTGTGTGATTGTTGATGAAAGTTGCAGCATTAGTTCTGGCTGCTCATTGTCATTCTCACTGTGCTTTCTGTAATGCAGAAGTTTAATATGGTGTTTTGCTGCAGTGGTGGGCTGACCGCTTATACACCTAGGGATCAGCGGCGGCTCCTCTGCTATGACGGAGAATCGTTGCCTCACCAGCAGCTTCAAAAGTTGCAAAATAAAACAATAATAAACAATAATAATAAAAATAAAAACAAAATAAAACTATGTCGTTTTATTTTTCAAATTTTATGGGCTGAGTCTTGGGGGTGGGGCCATGAGGATGACAGTCACAGAAGGGAAGTGCTTGCACTGCTTTCAGTGCGTATGTGGATTTGCTGGGCATCTTAGGACACACATAGTGTCACAAATATTGTTTTAAAAAATTATGCTGCAGTTGGAGTTAGTAAAAGAAAATTAACATCCACTGGAGCAATGTTTTTGTAAACAATTTATAATGCCATGGTATTTATATTTGACGATATTTTCGCTTTCCATATTGGTATGTTGTTATAGCGCTTTGTATAGTACATTATTCACCAGTGAACAGGTATGTGGTCCCCGTACAGTAATTCAAAGATCCAGGTCTTCAGCTTCCTATGGAACTCCAGAAGTGAAGAAGAGGCTCTGATGTGATGGTAGGGCGTTCCATGTTCTGGGTGGGATGCAAGAGAACAAATGACATCCTGCTCCGCTTTGTGAATGCAGGAGATGTGTGTGAGTGAGAGTGAGGCTGACCGTAGGTGTGTGACAGGCTAGTGAAAGTGTACGTAACTATTCAGGTATGCTGAGTATTGCGCAATGCTTTGTAGGTGTGCATGAGACGTAGAGATCTCTGAGGTGGGCTGAGATGTTGGTGCAGCATGGGAGGTTTAGTATGAGTCTTGTGGCGGCATTCTGGATTTTCTCATTCATGTGTAGGAGCTGCTTGGAGATTCCGGCAGTGTGTTGTGGTAGTCTGTGTCAAATGCCGCAGAGAGATTGAGCGGATCAGGTCCTCTGTTTCTCCTCGGTCCACAATGGTCAGAATGTCTTCGGTGACTGCGATGAGTGCTGTTTCCGTGCCGTGTCGTTTTTTCAGAATCCTGATTGAGTGTTGTCCAGTACATGGTGTTGCTTAAGGTGGGTTATGATATGCTTGTTGATGGTTTTCTTTATCACTTTGGCTGGGTACGGGAGCAGGGAAATAGGACGAAAGTTGCTCACTTGACTCGGATCAGACAACAGCTTCTTTAGGAGGGTGTTGACCGCTGCATGCTTTTAGTCTTCTGGGAATTTGGTGGATGTGATGGAGGTGCTGATGATGTGGGTGAGGGTGGTGCTGATGAGTGATGCTCCAAGGTTGTAGATGTGGAGGGGACATGGGTACATGGGTATGTTTTAAGTTACTGAGTGGATGGTCTGCATGATCGTTTTAGTATCTTCTATCATGAGAGTTTTCCATTCAGTCAGGTGGCCGTCTTGGTTGGTGATATGCAGGTTTGTGATGAGATCGCTGGGTTTGGTTGATGTGTGAAGTTGCTATAGATGTTTGCGATTTTCCTGTGGAAGAAGTTCGAGAGGTTGTCACAGAGTTCTTGGGAAGTGGTGATGTTGTTGATGGAGGTCGAGGGTGTGCGGAAGTCCTTGATGATGAAGAGGATTTCCTTGCAGCTCCATTTGATGAATTCAGCTAGCTCTCTTCTCTTGGTGTTTATCATTTGCTTGTGGTAGCATTTGAATGCCAGTAGCTGGTGCTGATAGTGGTTTTGTGGCTGTCTCTCCATTTCCTTTCTAGCTGTTTACAGTGTCATTTGGAGTGTCAAAGGTCCTCTCAATCAGTCAAAAAATCATTACTTATTGAGCACGGCAATTCACCCCTGAGGGTATTCAGGCACTGAGTTCTCGCAGGCTTTAGTCGGAAAGCAAGGTCTTGAGTCCTTTTCTGAAAATCCATGAGGCAGGGTGATGTTCACAGGAGGAGGGGTAGGTTGTTCTAGGACTTAGCGGCGAGGAAGGAGAAGAACCACCTAGCTTCAGCGACTACGGAGAGTGCACACAAGGGAGTCAGTTGACTGGAAGGCTGGTGGAAGTTCTGGTGGTGGTTTATGTATGTCGTTCCCAGGTCTTGGAACACCTTCCAGATGTGTGAGGTGCGGTTATGTGGGTTCATCTAGGGAGGTTGAGAATGAGTCTGGCCACTGCATTTTGTATGGTCTGGAGTCTCTCGAGGAGTTGGGAGATGAGTTTGCCGTGGAATTCTTTGTGTACGAGGTGGAGGAAGTGGTGGGGCAGAAGTCAGTGGGTGTTCTGCAAGGAATGGAGGACCTGATGACTGTGGTGTTCCGCTTGGGAAGTAGGGTGCAGTGGGTGGTGTCCGTGGGTGTGCAGAGGTTGTCATTGTCGGCGGGTTAGGGTTCAAAGTTGCTGTAGATAGTAAATATCTTGTTGTGGTACCAGATGGTCTGCTTCTTGGTTCTTCATTGCTTTTTGGGTTTGATGGGTACTAGAGCATCTGCACAGTTCTTGATCCAGTTGTGGAAGTTGTTGATGTCCTCATTGAGGTTGTGTGTGGGGTTAGGTTGATCCGTGCTGAGGGGAATGAGCAAGTCTGCTTCAGAGATTTTGTCCCAATTGTGGCTGGGTAGGCTGACACTGGTGGGTGCTTTGACTTGCGATGTGTTGATTTGGAAGTGGATGATGGATGTTGGTCCATGTGAGCAGCTGGTGACGAAGAAGGGGTCTAATGTGTGTTGTGCAATGAATGTTGGTTCTGTGACAACCTGGTTAGTTCAATATTGTTCAGATTTTCAACGAATGCTGTAGAGCAAGGGTTGGTTCTGTATTCTAAGGTGAAAGGGGAGGTCACCTAGGAGTATGAAGGCTTTGGGGTTGATGGAGAGAGGTGCGATGAAGTCTGTGAAGAGGCTGATGAAGGTAGCTCATGGTCTGGGTGGTCGGCAGGCGAGGGTTCTGTCCATGGTGAAGTTTTCAGGGACTTAAGCCTGAAGAACAGCTGTTCCATGAATAGGATGGCACTCTCTGTGGATGTTAGGCACTGTTTGGAGTCTTTGCAGATGACTGAGTCCTCCTCCTGACTTGTTAATGAGGTCACGTCATGCCATTTTTAGCCTGCTGGGATTGGAATGGTGATGCTGAGTGCTGATGTGGAGTTGAGCAAGTTTTCCTTCAAGAAGACGAGGTCCAGGGCTTCACTGTTGGGCAGGTCTCATATTTCAGTTGCATGTTTGCTGAGGGAGCATGTGGTGAGAAGCCACATGAAAGTGAGTGTTGCGGTGCAGGTTTTCTGTAGCATATAGTGTTAGGTGGGAGTGTAGATGATGTTGCTGGTGCTTGCGTGGAGTGTGTGGGTAAGCTGCTGCAGGTGATCCTCCAGTGGATGCAGGTGAAGACTCTTACTGTAGTGTGTGGCGTGGCAGCAGCAGAAGGAGATGTGCCCCAGCCAGCAATTGAAGGGGCTCTGCGGGGGTATCGCTGATAGGAGATTGGACCGGGGTTTGTGGCCCTGGGCTAGGTCCAGGAGTAGACAGGCTTACCTGTGGCACGCCTCTGGTGCACCTGCTGCAGGGACATATATCTGCCGCCATTAAGTCGGTCCTGAGAGGGGGGAGGAGCACAGGGGGTCTCAGTTGGTGGAGCTTCTGAGGTGTGGGAAGAAGAGGTGAGAAGGATCACAGCCGGAAGAGCAGGTAGGGAGCGGGGAGGCACGAGGTAGGAAAAGACATGGGATGGGTGTGGGGACTGCAGGGATGAAACTGAGGGGGTAGAAGGTCTGTACAAGTGAAAAAGGCACAGGAAAATGCATAGAAATGTCAAAAAGGCATAAGGGGCGAAAGAGTAAGCAAGCTGAAAAACAGGTGAAAAGAGTGGCAAAAACACTAAGTAAAAGAGCAAAAGACACAGAAGGGTGAAAGAGCTTGGCAGAGCCCAGGGATTGGGTGAAAGAGAAAAGAGACTAGGAGCAAGTCAAAACTGGATAGCAGACGAGGGAGCACTGAAGAGCGAGGTGGGAGCATCAAGGTAAGGGAGCCGGGTCCTGGAGGGCCTTGACTGGTCAGAGGACCCGTCATCGGCTGGTGGGGTCTGGGGCTAGGCTACTTCTCATATATACAACTGATATTCTGTTGTACATTCCTGACTGTCACATGTACTCCATTTCAGAGGAAGCTCATGCCACAGTTTTCCTCCTACCTATTGTAAACACCATACAACAGAAAGAGATTGCTGGATTTCAGTTCACAGATTGTTAGGCCTGCGGGAGTTGAAATACATTCTGTCCATTTCACCCCTCTTGCATGCAATGCATTGGTCAGGTTGGATAACCATCCTCTGCTGTTCTATTGACTGCTTCCAAAGGTAGAAGACTCCAGCATTTTCTCTACATTGGTAGTGTGCTCCAGATACATTGTTGATAGGGCTGGCTGTGCTTGTGAGTGCTTGCAGATTTGTTGCTAGGCCGTAATTTCATTTCTGTCCAGTTGTTTATGAATGGGGGCACTGACAAACCACTAATATTGCTGCTATACTTTGGGTTGAGACAAGCAGTTCAATCAATGTATCCCAACTTCCTGAATCGTCCACAAAAGTCTGAAGTTCTGACCAAATTGGTTGTAAAGGCATAAACTAACTGCACAAGAGCGTTGTTGTATGCTGAAGCCATACAGGCAAGTAAATCAGATGCCCCTGTCGCTGGGAGGTTGACTTCCAGTGCAGAGGCCTCTTCGCATCTCACTGACTTGCTGAGATAAGTGGCCACAGTCATAAAGTTTTATCGAAGATTTTTGGCCTAAGTCTTGTTGACACTGAAGTGGAGAGTGACTATTTGTTCCACGCCTTCAGGATGGGTTGTGAGATCTAATATTATATTATTATTATTATACAAAATTTATAACGCGCTCAGTTACCCAGGAGCATCCCGGCACGAGAAAGACCAAGGAGGGAAGCTGCGCTCACACGCTACACTGGAAACAAGTGGGTCTTAAGAAGTTTCCTAAAGAGTAAAATCTTGGGCTCTGAGCGGATCTTAAGGGGCAGGGAACTCCATAAAGTCGCAACTTGCACTGAGAAACGCCTGCCCCCAGAGCGAGCCTTCCTTACTCTGGTAGACTGCAGACGATGTCCTTGATCCGAGCGCAGAGGGCGTGTGGGTTTATAAGGACGTGCCATAGTGGAGAGAATGGGAGGGCCCTTACCATGCAGAATTTTGTGGGCAGTGCATAACGCTTTAAATTTCACCCGCTCCTTAACGGGGAGCCAGTGCAGCGTTTTCAGGGCCGGGGCAGCTGAATGCCTTCTAGGAACATCCAACAACAGTCTGGCGGCTGCATTTTGTACTTGTTGGAGAGTTTTAAAAGTCGCTTCGGGAGCACCGAGAAACATCGCGTTCCCGTAGTCGAGCCTCGACAAGATTAAACCGCGAATCAGCAGCTTCCTTGCTGGATCAGGGAGCAGTGGCAGCACCTTGCGGGCTGACCGCAGCAGACCAAAACAGACCCCTGCGGTCTTCCTGGCGTGGGTCCTAAAGGACAGGTCTTCCTCCAACCAAACTCCCAAGGTCTTGATCTCCTTCTTGGGAGATGGTGGATCACCCAGGGACCGGGGCCAACAGCTAGCCATAATGGAGGGGCTAGATTTGCCTAGGAGCATCAGCTCAGTTTTTTCCCCATTGAGCTTTAGGGCAGAGTGAGACATCCAACGATGTACATTTGCAAGGCAGTCATGCAAAACTTCAGGTTGTTCCACCAGCTGGGTGAGGCCTACCACCAGCTGAGTATCATCAGCATAGCTGATAATCTTCACTCCTGAGGGGACAACCACTCTTTCAAGCGGGGTTATGTATATATTAAATAAGGTGGGGCTCAAGGATGAGGCCTGCGGGACTCCACATTGAAGAGGGAACGGGGTCGACTGCTCTGCCGCTTCCCAGATTTGGTAGAACCGATTAGAGGGAAAGGATTCCAGCCATTTTAGGGCCGTCCCTGACACACCCACCTCTGACAGGCGATGGAGGAGCACCTGATGACTTACGGTGTCAAAGGCAGCACTCAAGTCCAGGAGGATCACTGCCACTGACCCTCCTGTATCAAGAATGCTCCTAGCTTCCTCCACTACTGCCAGCAGGGCTGTGTCCGTCCCCTGACCGGGACGGAAGCCGGTTTGGGAGTCTCCCAACAGATGATGTGACTCTAGATGACAGGAGAGCTGACGGTTGACCAACTTCTCTGCGACTTTTGAGAAGCCGGGCAGTAGTGAAATCTGCCTAAAGTTGGCCAGATTAGAAGAGTCTAATCCTGGTTTTTTCAAAAGTGCTTTCACCACTGCCTTTTTCCATCTCTGGGGCACTATGCCCTGAGAGAGTGAAAGGTTGATAAGGTCAGTAAGCGGAGTGGACAGAGTGTCTGCAACTAGTTTAAGGTATTTCATGGGGAAGGGGTCACTAGGAGATCCACTCTTCATCTCTTTCAGAACTTTTGTGACCTCCTCCTCAGAAAAAGGGCCGAAGGAGGAGAGCTCCACAGGGCAAATTACTGGGCTAACATCTAATTCCGGGATCTGAGGGGTCGCAGGCAATGAGGACAGAATCTTGTCTATTTTAGAATGAAAGAAGTGAGCCAGTTCTTCACATTTTTCTTTAGGATTGTCATATGCAAACATATAACTAATTTTTATTTCACTATGGTGCAGCTGGACTATAGTCTATGGGATTTTTGGGACCTTCTTCAACACTACTTCTTACAAAAGGGGTTGGGGGCACTCCTTACTGATAATGTGTTATTTTATTGCTAGTAACATGTTTGTCTACACTGCTCTCAATTTCTTGATGGTGTGTTAGTATCTGGTGCCAGAGATGATAACACAAACTAATAATTAGCAAGCCAGCTACTCTGTATTATTATGACTAATGTTCTTGGATACTTGCCTTGGTAAAACATTACAACTTATCTAAATATTGGTTGAATTTAGATTTTTATGGCATGCATAAACAAATAAAAACAAGCATTTGAAATGCAATAGGTCTCGCATTATTAAAGTTTGAGATATTGGCATTGCTAACAATAATGCAACACTAATACCAGTAGCTATTGCATTGCATTTGTGCATGCACACTTCTACATGCTCGACCTAAAAATTAGCTGAAACACTGGCGAGGAGAGCAGTAGAAGAGAGAATAGAAGGCATTAGTGACGTGGCAGAGGGGATACAGAAAAAAGCATTGTGCAAGGACGAGAGAGCAAATGTCAGTTGAGAGGAGGCTCAAAAACAAAATTGTAGTGAGACAGCTGCAGTAAAAAGAGTAGAGCGAGAGAGAGAAGGAAGGATAGAAATGAGGCAAGGCTAAACATATGTGTAAGGAAACAAACAACTGGAATTTGGGGGAAGAGGGGTAAGAAATACAGAAATACGTGAAGGGAGCAACAGCAGAAAGAATGGTGGTGGGACGGTCAAGCCAAGAAATATTAGATAGATTAACAGACAGATAGGCGTTGGATAGATAGATAGATGGATGGATGGATGGCCTGTGGGAGTTGAACTACATTCTGTCCATTTCACCCCTCTTGCATGCAATGCATTGGTCAGGTTGGATAACCATCCTCTGCTGTTCTATTGACTGCTTCCAAAGGTTGAAGGCCCCAGCATTTTCTCTACATTGGTAGTGCGCTCCAGATACATTGTTGATAGGGCTGGCTGTGCTTGTCGGTGCTTGCAGATTTGTTGCTAGGCCGTAATTTTATTTGTGTCCAGTTGTTTACGAATAGGGGCACTGACAAACCACTAATATTGCTGCTATACCTTGGGTTGAGACAAGCAGTCCAATCACTGTATCCCAACTTCCTGAATCGTCCACAAAAGTCTGAAGTTCTGACCAAATTGGTTGTAAAGGCATAAACTAACTGCACAAGTGCTTTGTTGTATGCTGAAGCCATACAGGCAAGTAAATCAGATGCCCCTGTCGATGGGAGGTTGACTTCCAGTGCAGAGGCCTCTTCGCATCTCACTGACTTGCTGAGATAAGTGGCCACAGTCATAAAGTTTTATCGAAGATTTTTGGCCTAAGTCTTATTGACACTGAAGTGGAGAGTGACTATTTGTTGGCACATTTGCACAGCTCCACGCCTTCAGGATGGGCTGTGGGATCTAATATAAGCAAACATATAACTGATTTATAATTCACTGTGGTGTATCTGGACTATAGACAATGGGATTTTTGGGACCTTCTTCAACACTACTTCTTACAAAAGGGGTTGAGGGCACTCCTTACTGATAATGTGTTATTTTATTGCTAGTAAAATGTTTGGCTACACTGCTCTCAATTTCTTGATGGTGTGTTAGTATCTGGTGCCAGAGATGATAACACAAAATAATAATTAGCAAGCCAGCTACTCTGTATCATTATGACTGTAATGTTCTTGGATACTTTCCTTGGTAAAACATTACAACTTATCTAAATATTGGTTGAATTTAGATTTCTATGGCATGCATAAACAAATAAAAACAAGCATTTGCAATGCAACAGGTCTCGCATTATTAAAGTTTGAGATATTGGCATTGCTAACAATAATGCAACACCAATAGCAATAGCTATTGCATTGCATTTTTGCATGCACACTGCTACACTGGCGAGGAGAGAGGTAGAAGAGAGAAAAGAAGGCATTAGTGAGAAGGCAGAGGGGATACAGAAAAAAAGCATTGTGCAAGGACGAGAGAGAGCAAAGAAATACAGAAATACGTGAAAAGGGAGCAAAAGCAGAAAGAATGGTGGTGGGACGGTCAAGCCAAGAAATATTAGATAGTTTAACAGACAGATAGGCGTTGGATGGATGGATAGATAGATAGATAGATAGATAGATAGATAGATAGATAGATAGATAGATAGATAGATAGATAGATAGATAGATAGATAGATAGATAGATAGATAGATAGATAGATAGATAGATAGATAGATAGATAGATAGATAGATATGGTGAGAGGTACCAGAACAAAATATGGTGGGGAGAGCTTCAGAACAAGAATTAGTCTGGAGGCGAGCTAGAGAAAGAGAGAAAGTGCAGCAGATAGAGAGGGGCCAACAAGCAATACTGCAGTAACAAAATGACATCAGATGATAGAGAGTGGACGGAAGAAAACTATTGAAGAGGAGATGACAAGGACAGAGTGATAGGAATGGGAAGAGTCAGTATAAGAGAGCAGAGAGACAGTGGAGCACAGAGAAGGGCAAAGTGCGACAGAGCTAAAAATACAAGAGAGAAGGACAAAACCATAACTAATTTAGGGAAGGGCCGAAAAAGAGCAAGTCACAGAATAAATATATTAGAGAGGAGGGGAAAACTGGACTGGAGAGAGGGCTTAACAGTAAATGTAGAAGAAAAACAGAAAAGTACATATTAGAAAGTTTCAATAGATATTGGGCAAGACGAAAGAGCAGGAGAAAGTGATATACAAAGGGAGAGAATAAGGGTGCACGAGGAGAGAGAATGAGACAGTGAGGAGAGAAATTGAGGTGGGGAGAAGGAGAGAGCCGATATCTAAAAAAAATAGGTGAAGGAGAAATCTATTCCTGAAAAAGTTCTGAAACAAATTAAATATTAGTTTGCAGCAGAGCAGCCACAAATTAAGCAGTTAATGAAAACACAACTATTACATGTTTTACCTTGTGTGCTACATTCCACAACCCAAAGTGTTAGTTGGAGGGAAGAGAGAAATAATTCGTTGGTAAGTAAAACAATCAAAGCTTGTGCGCTGTGTGGCAGTTTTCATGCATGTGTAAGGAACACAAAATATGACATGCAAACTGAACTGCTGAAGATAGCAATTGCACAAACACAATACAAAAAGAGGGGAGGGCGTATTTGTAAAAACCAAGCAGAAACAAAAGAAAGAAGCAGAGGATGGAAAAAGCACAAAGTGTATTATAAGAGCAAAAGCTGGCCTCTCCTTGAAGCTAACCCACTGAAAAACACTCCAGTATTTTACTTCAGAAACTTTTAATGATCAGAAGCAAAACTTTTTCTGATACCTTAATCACAACTTTCCGCCTTGAGTCCGGTTTTACCAAACAGCTCAAATGGAACTTTTTTTTATAAAAACACAGGAACCAGGTTTGGAGCAAAAGAAAAGGCAGCCCATTCTGTGGTAAGGTTGGGCATTATGTGGAGTGGGAAAGTTGCACAAAAGCTGAGCTGCAGTGCGGGCTGATCTTTTATTGGACAATTTAGCATCTCTGAATACTCTTGTTTTGCAGCCGCCAATTGAAAACATAAAGGCCATGTAATGTCTTCGGGCCTCCAATCACGACAGGAGACGAACGGTCAGTAGAACAGCTTCTTTTATTGCTTCGTTACAGCCTCGGTAAAGTACGTCCTATCCTCTGCCCGGGTCATCTCATTCTGCCCACTTCCTTCCCTTGACCGGAACTGGTGTCTGGTGTCGGCCCCTTCCTGCACTCTGGCCTCAAGGTCCTAGTGCCCGCTATCCAGGGCACGACATCCTCCCCCTTGTTGCAAAACAAACATTTTGTGATACTACCTACTTTCACTGACAGAGAACTAAGAGAGAGAGAGAGAGAGAGAGAGAGAGCGAGAGAGAGAGAGAGAGAGAGAGAGAGAGAGAGAGAGATTCTTTAGGTGAACCTCTTCACATTACATCTCTTCGATCAGTCTCTTTGGTCTCTTACATTCCCTTCTCTATCGTTTCTCTCCGTTGTCTGCTTGTGCACCTTCGTCCTGTCAGGTTTCCTCCAGCACTGGTGTCTTCCTTTCTTCTTCTTTGACCTTCAATTCCTTGAAGTGCGAGCTATTTCTTGTGATGTGATAGCGCCCTGCTGAGGCTGTTAACATGGGCCCTCTTACTTCAGTCACTGTCAGCGGATTCTTCGAGAACGGGCTGTCTGACTTCCTCAGCTGTCTTTGCCGCACAACCACTGCGTCTCCCTCTTTGAGTTGCGCCGGAATGGCATGCCTCCTTGCATCGGCGTACGCTTTCATCTTCGCTTTTGCTTCTTTGTCCTTGGCGGCGATGCAGCCTCGCTCTTCCGTTGCTGTCTCTTCTATCTGCAGTATCCTTGTCCAGCTCACACGGCATAGCACTAGCTCTGCGGGGCATCGCCCTGTGGAGCTGTGAGGAGTGTTTCTGTAGTCCCTTAGTATCTGGCACAGGGCCTGCCCTATCAATATCTGTGTCAGCTTTGCTTGTTGGAAAGCCTTCTTTATCATTCTCATGAACCTTTCTGCCATGCCATTTGCCTGTGGCCACAGCGGTGTTAATTTCCTGTGACGGATCCCTAAATAGTCCATGAATTTTCTGAACTCCTCTCCTGAGAAAGGCGGACCATTGTCAGTCTTTAAAGTTTGTGGGGAGCCCCATGCTGCAAAGACATCATCCATGACTGGCAGCGTCGTGTTGGCTGACGTTAAAGCCACTTGCTGTACAATGGGAAATCTGGAAAATTCATCTATTATCACTAGCAGGTAGTTCCCTGTCTCCAGGGGCCCATAGAAGTCAGCTGCCAATTCGGTCCACACTGCCTTCGGGAGCTCTGACATCTGTAGCAGTTTAGGCTTCGTCGGCTGTCCGGTCACTTGACAGATATGGCAGTGTGCGACTGCTGTCTCTACCATGTTGTCTAGTCCCGGGAACCACACCTTTTCCCATAGCATTTTCTTGGTTGCTACCATGCCTCTATGTGATTCATGCGCCAGATCTACCGTCTGTCTCCTCAGGGCTCGGGCATTACTATTCTTGTTCCTCTCATCATTATTCCATTTTTGGTCTTTGAGAGCTCTTCATGGATCTTTTTGAATGCCAACATTTCTTCTTTGATCACTCCTTTTTCCATGATGCTGTTGTTGTTGACATGCCTCCACCTCTGTTGTCTTGCCACCGTCTTGATTGCTTGCATTGTTGGATCCCTTTTCGTTTCTTGTTCCAGTTCTTCCATCTTTAATGATGCCGGAGTGTTATGTTTTAGCACAAAGTTCAGGTACTCTTCCGCCTTGGATTTTGCCTCAAGTGCACGCAGCAGAGGGTGTCTTGACATGTAGTCCGCCGGGTTGTGCTCTTTTGCTGGTTTGTGTATGATCTTGAAGTAGTAGTCCATCAGTCTTATTCCCCACCTCTCTATTCAGGCGGTATTTATGCATTGGGGTTTCCATAGATCGGTACCAGCGCCTGGTGATCTGTTACTATTGTGAATGGTTTCCCATATATGAACATGTGGCAGTGCTCACATGCCCATAATACTGCCAGACTCTCTTTCTCTGGCTGAGAGTATGCTCTTTCGATGTCGGACAGGCTCTTGCTTCTGTAAGCGACTACGCACCTTGATTACTCTTTGCCTGGTCTGTGTTGTGCTAGTATTGCTCCCAACCCCACTGGGCTGGCATCCACCATCAGTTCTGTGCACAGCAACGGATCAAAATACGCAAGGTGGTCTACTGCTGTCACTGCTTGTCTGATCGCTTTAAATGCTTTGCTGCAATCATCTGTCCACGTGAATGTTTGGCCTTGTTTAGTTAGTTCCCTCAGTGGGGTGCTCACTGTGGCAAAGTCTTTAATATATCTTACACAATAGCTAGCAAGGCCGAGGAACGACCTTACTTCTGCAACATCGCTTGGATGTTTTGCTTTTTCTAGAGTGTCCACTTTGCTGCGATCTGGTAACATCCCTGTTTTAAAGAAAATGTGTCCAAAGAACACCCTTGCCCCAGTTTGCACTTATCCTCATTTAGCGTCAGCCCTGCTTGGTTTAGCTGTGAGCATACATCCCGCAGTGCTTTGTCGTGTTCATCATCTGACTTGCGGAATACCAGAATGTCGTCACTGTAGTTCAAACTGTTTTTTACCGGCCTTATTATTTGCCGTATTGTCTCTTGGAATATTTCAGCAGCCGATGATATTCCAAAGCTCAGACGCTTGTATCGGAAAAGACCCAGATGCGTGGAAAATGTTGTGATGTATCTGGACTGTGGGTCGAGTTCTAGCTGGTGATATCCTTTGCACAGGTCTAGTTTGGAGAACCGTCGGGTGCCTGTTAGGCAGCTGATCATGTCATCGAGGTGAGGTCCAGGGTGTCTTTCACGTTCAATTGCTGTGTTCGGTATTCTCATGTTGACACAGATGCAAATTTTGTATGTGTTTTTCTTGGGCACGGCAACTATTGGCGACACACCATGGCGTCGGTCCCTCGGCTGGCTCTATGATGTCCTGCTTTAACAACGCTTCAATTTCTTCCTCGACTTGTGGTTGTAAGTGTATTGGTACTCGCCGGTGATGTTGTGCTTCTGGTTTTACTGCTTCATTGATGTGCTGTGTTATTTGTCGTCCTTTTAGCTTCCCCAGTCCCTGGAGCAGTCTGGGATATTCTCGCAGGATGCTTTTCTTCTCCGACATGTGATATGTCATTTCGAGGAGGCCCATTACTTGCGCTGTGACCTGTGACATTGCTCAATAGGCACGGTGCTGGAATGTCACCCTTCAGTACATGTATCTCTTCTGTTAGTGTTTGACCTTTGTATGTCAATTTTTCTGTGAATTTTCCCATGTTCATCACTAGTTTTCTCGACCCCTACGTGAATACGTCAACTTTTGATGGCCTCAAAACTGGTTTTACTTCCATCTTCACATATTCCGACACACACATGATGTTACATGTTGCTCTGCTGTCTAACACGAACAGTGTCTTGTGTGGTACCAAGTCTATGGTCACCGTCTCTGTTTTCCTTACTTCATTTTTGTTTACTAGATGGACGCTTTCTCTCCGCGTGTCTTTTTCGGTGGCGACAGTATCGGACATCAGGTAAAGTCGATCTACCTTTTCTTCTTATTCGTCTTCTCCTGAATCAGCCGATGAGCTTCTATTTGTTGTTTCCACGTGTCTGACATGCCTGGTCGTCGTCATCCTCGGTCTGCCCGGTCTTCCTCTTTCACTCCTAAAATGCGGTCCCAGGCATGCGCTGGCAAAGTGGTTGCTCCTATTGCATTTCCTGCAGGTCTGGCCCATTGCCGGGCAAGCGCCTTTGTGTGGGAATTCCAGTCCGCATCTGTTGCACTTCGATTCAGGTTGCTTCTTTGTCACCTGTTCATTGTGTCCTTTCTTCCAACTGTTTGTGCGGTTGTTCTCCGCCATGCGGTGTGCTTGTTCTATTCGCCGTTCCTTTCCCCTCTCCATTTGCTTCGCTTGCACCGTTGCTCTTGCCTCAGCCCTTGCCAAAGATAAGATGTTCTCCAATGAGGTTGGTTCCTTCAGTATTCTCTCACAGAAGTCTGTGTCACGACATCCTTCGATGATGCACAGGCGAATCGCTTGTTCATTGTCGAACTTGTTGAATTCGCAGTGTGTCACTAACTTGCGCAGTTGGGTCGCGAAATCATCCAGCGATTCATCCGTGTGTTGAAATGCTATTGTGAAAGTATACCTCTTAAAGTCAACATTTCTCTGCGGATCGAATTTCTCTGATAGGCATTTTATCAGTCCTTTATATGTAGACGTCTCTCCTTCTGGTAGTGTTACTAGTAGGTCATCTACTTCATCGCCGACCAGATTTAGAAACAGATACATTTGTTTTGCTTCTATGACGTCTGTGGCGCGCATGTACCGCTCAAATTTTTTAATCCATCGCTCCCATCTGATCCCTACTTGCGGTTCTGACAGATTGAACAGGAGAGGTCTGCGGTATTGGGCACTCTGCTTTTCACTCTTTTGTTCAGTCATCTTTTGCTTGCAGCTCTTCTTTGATGCGTCTTCAGCTCTTTCTTGCTTGTTGCCTTTCTTTCCTTTATTGTCTGCTTTCTTTTTCTTTCTGTGCTCTTCTCAGCACTTCTGCTTTTCATCTTTCCTTTCTTTTTTTCTTTCTTTGTTTCTATTTCCCCTTTCTTTTTTTCACTTTTTTTGCTTCTCCCTGCCTTTATTTGCACTGTCTTGTGCTTGTTTTCATGTTTCTGTGCTCTTCTCGGCACTTTCCTTACTTTTTCCTATCCTGGCTTGGCAAAAATCGGATTTCTTCTTACCGGCACAGCTTCCAGGCGGATCGGACATCTTCTTCCCGGCGCTGCTGTCACAGCCGGGGTGGAGCTCGCGCCATGGCTCCTTTTCCACAAGCGAACAGGGTGGGGTCCTGGTCTCGCTTTTTCCAGTTTTGTCGGGCACCACACGTGCGTTCAATTCCACTCCTTCATCGCCAGATGTAATGTCTTCGGGCCCCCAATCACGACAGGAGACAAACGGTCAGTATAACAGCTTCTTTTATTGCTTCGTTACAGCCTCTGTAAAGTACGTCCTATCCTCTGCCCTGGTCATTCCATTCTGCCCACTTCCTTCCCTTGAACGGAACTGGGGTCCGGTGTCGGCCCCTTCCTGCACTCTGGCCTCAAGGTCCTAGTACCCGCTATCCAGGGCACGATAGGCCAGAGGAGCATGGCAGGAGGAGGAAAGGGCTTTCCTTTTCCCACCATCGCAGGCCAGTGGCGGGGACTTTCCCTGAATACCAAGCTAAGAGTCGTGTGGCGTTTTTTTTGCCGACTTGATAGCTGGGGCAGAGGCCTCAAATAAAAACTCCATTTTGAGCACACGTTCTCACTTTGGACTGGAAACGCAGGCTTTGGAAAGCCCGGATGTGTCTCTACTCTACGGGCTCGGCGCATCCTAGCCAGCTTGGATGCACACTTGTCTTGTGACTGGTAACAGATCTGGTCAATCTGTGTAATCCGCCAGATTTATAAAAGGGCCTGAGGTCTGGCTGTGAGAAAGGGTGGATTTGAATTGGCTTGCAGCCTCCACACCCATTTCCCCGGCAACCTCCTCGCACCGCTCTGAATCAGCTCAGAGAACATATCCTCGTAAAATCACAAATATCAGGTTACTCTAAACATCTTGAAACCTCTGAACTACTTTAGCAAACCCAGCGAGTTTTTGTCCTCGACCAATGTAAACTGTGCAGAACTCTAGACCGTGCCATAAATCATGGAACATTTGCAGCGCATCATTCCAACGCTAGAATAACCACGGCCAATTACATTTGTCGGCTCACTGTAAATGGTGCTGGTTAATTTATGCAATCCTGCTGCACAGGTCTAGGTTCGCCAACTCTTGCCAGAAGTGTGGAATGCTTGTGAACCCCTAAAACAATTACATAACATGGACTGATTAAAATGATGCAAAATGAAGGCAAAACAATGGAAATAAAAACCAGACCGAAACGAGTCTACAGTTTGACAAACAAGATATTATGTAAGGAATGACGGAACTAACTCAGATCGCCACATGACATGAAGGAAGCCATCACAAATTGCTTTTAGGAAAAGGTGCAGAGTATACTGTCAGTTTACTTGCAGCTTTTCAACAAATCCGCCATCTTGGATTGCTGCAACAAACCCCTCCTAAGAGGAGGCTCCCTCTGTTAGACCCAGAATTAAATAGCAGCATGGAAATACCATGTCTTACGTACATTTTGAAACCCAACACTTGAATACCCTTTGCCACAAGGGCACTTCGACAAACCTCTGCACGGAGGGGGCGGGGGACGAGGGCAAAACCTGTGCGGTAACCATGGTATGGGCCATCTCCTTTGTGTTTCGTAGCCCCTCCTCAATCCCCCCAGTTTGTATGGGAGTTTTCTGCCCATAAATCCAGCTACAAAGAAACAGTGTTACTGCTCAGATCACCCAGAGCTGCAGTTTGTTTTTAAGAAGAAAGGATAAATTTCACTGCACTTCTCAAGTTCTCCTTTAAAAAAATTTTTTTTTTAAAACTGCACCGCTCTTGCTGCTGAACACAGAGTCCTAATTAAATCCACAAGTAACAGCCTCCTTCTTCCGAAATGTGGAATTCGGCTGAAGTGATTTTCATACAAAAAAACTTGCCTTTTCAGTTTCAGCAGCCGGACAGACCTCAGTAACAAGGCTTAGCCAAACACCAATCTGTTTCTGTGATGGTGGTAAGCACGTGAGTGGTGCGTGTGCGCCACAGCGAGACATGTGTTTTTGCATTAGCGTGCACGCGTCTGGGCACGAAAATTAAAACCAGATGTTACCCTGTGCGCGTAACAGACACCAATGGGACATGGGCGGAGCAAAGGCGGGACATGCCCCCGCCTTTGCCCAATTGTGTGCTGTTTTTATTTTTTTAAACGGACACTAAAGCCAATTGCAGCCGGCGAAAGCAAAACCACACACATGAGCATGTTGTCAGTTTTCGGAACCCCCTACATGAGGTCTTGTGCTGCGCGGCAATGCTGCGCACTGCAACGCTAGGCGCGAGACCTAAAAAGGGAAACATTTTGGATCAAAACTTTGGCTGCTTCAACATCAAAATGGACTTAAGGCAAATTTTGGGTGGTCATGGGGCATATTACCAACAACTAGCGATAATTATCGCTAGGTTGGCTTAGCGGCAATCATTTTATCGCCGTGTAGCGACGATTTTTATCGCTTAGGAGCCTTGATATTATCAAGGTTTATCTCCTAAGTGATAAAAATCGGCCGAAATGTATGAATATTTCCAAAAGTTGGTAATAGGAGATAGCGATGTTAGCGACTGTTTCCAGTCACTAACATCTTGACATGCCCACTTTGCATGTCATTAGTGATAAATATCACTGACATGCAAAGTGGGGCCCAAGATGGTCGCTATCTCCTACTAGCTGCCGCTAACTGGTGTTAGCGACAGCTAGGTAATTGGGAGATAATTTTATCTCCGCTTTCTTGGCTTTTAAAGCCAAAAAAGCGGAGATAAATCCCTTGATAATATGCCCCTATGTGTTTTGTAATGGACTCAATGGAAAACATCAGGGAATCTCCAAATAATACCTTGTGTATGGATCCACCCTTTAACATCAACAATGTAATAGTGGCCCTTAATTCTGTGACGAGGGGAAGGGCACCGGGGCCGGAAGGGGTGCCAGCTGACATTTTTCTTCAGGATGAAATGCGTTGGGCACAGTACATCATGAAACTTGTCAATGCTGTGGCTCAGGGAGCCCCGGTACCGACGTCATGGAAGGGGCAGTAATAATCCCCGTATATAAAAAGGGCGACAGAACGCAGCCTGGGAATTACAGACCTATCAGTTTGATTGATATTGTACAAAAGGTATTGGGAAAATGGCACTGGAAAAATATAAAATTGGGTTGAAGGTGAAAATATTTTGTCTCCTTTCCAGGCTGGTTTTCGTAAATTAACTAGCACCATTGACCAGATTTTCCGTTTTACCCTTCTCCACTGGAAGACTGCTTTACTTGGTAAAGGCAGCATTTATGCAACTTTTATCGACGTACGTGCCGCTTTTGATTTAGTACCACGAGTTCAGTTATGGGATGTGTTAAACAAATTGGGTATGCCCCCGAAAAATTCTAACCCTGGTGATGAGGCTGCACGAGTCAAAGTATGCAAGAATCCAATGGGTCGGGCATGGACAAGTAACCTCAGAATTCCCGGTAGAGCGTGGTGTGCGTCAAGGTTGTGCTATGGCCCCCACGCTCTTTTCATCATATATTAATGGTGTAGTTGATCATATGGTAAAGGAAAGTGTAGATGCCCCTATTTTGGCTGGTGTAAAAACCCCAATTTTATTGTTTGCGATGACACGCTTATTTTATCTAAATCTCCTAGTGGCCTACAGCGTGCTTTGAAAATCTTTGAGAAGTTTTGTGCTGACCATGGGCTGGAAGTAAATGTAGCGAAAACAAAACTCATGGCATTTAATCCGCATCCTAGTTTTGAAGGAAAGTTTTTTATGAATGGGCAATGTGTGGAAATGTTGACGGATTTTATTTATTTAGGCATCCATGTGGCAAAAGGCAATAAGTGGGGAAAACATATAGAAATGTCGGCTCTAAACCATCACCAAAATGCAGGAGCAATAAGTTTAGAGCATAAGAAATCACAGACAAAGCCGATAAAGCCAGCTCTCCAAGTGTACGAGTCAAAAGCCCTAAGCTCGGCACTCTATGGTGCCGAGATGTGGGGATACGAAAAACTAACAGCATTAAAGCTCGCCGAGGATAAGTTTTTGCGTAACCTTACTGGTCTTCCAAAGAGTACTCCGATGAAGCCATTGAGAGTGAGACACGACCTAGGTAGAAAGGCTATAATAGATATGGCCAGATTGCGTCCTATTTTATATTGGCGCCGGATTTGGGTAACCCCGAGCTTGCTCATTACGCCCAAGGATTTAGGGATGTTATTAAAATTGATGAATTCAATTAGATAATGTGGCTAAAGGAACTCTCCAGGACTCTGGCGGAAATGGGCATGAAGGGGCTGTGGGAAATCCAGAGACAGCCCCATTTCCAACCAAAGATTCTTTAAAAGAAAAGTATTGGGAATTGGTTGCGTATCGTGACTGGAATAGTGCTGATCCTTTGACCATGGAAGGTCGCTTCCTGGAGGTTAAAACTACACCCAGTTTAGAGCTATATTGGGATGTTATTACAAAACCCGGGGATAGGAAGCTCTATTTCCAGCTTAGAGTAGGATCTTTACCTTTAAGATCACTGACCGGCAGGTGGGCCAGTGGTAATAGCAATATTTGTCTGGCTTGCTGAACTGAAAAAGAGACCATTGCCCATTTTCTTTTTGTCTGTCCGACCTATACCATCCCTAGACGAGTTTGGCTGAAAGCTATGTGCATATCGCTAGGCACCAGAGATAGTGCAGTGGCATTACGTTTAATTTGCAGTAGCACTTTACCGGTTATCTCAGTAGCAGTTGCCAAATATCTGGGGTGGGCTTGGGCCATTAGGAAAAAATTATGCTGTGATTAATCGGTTTATCCTAGATGCTCTTATGAAATTATGAATTAAAAGTGTGTCTTTTCCCTCATGGGACTTTGCCAGTATGAATTGTGATAATATGAATTTGGTTTTTAATTGTGCCCCATTACCGATCATTGCACATTTTACCGAATTGTTGATGTAGTGCTTTTAAATACTTTTTTATTCTTTTTTTTATGATGATAAATTAGTTTGTAATTGTAACAGAAAGTGTTTTAGACATTGTTAATGTCAATGTGTTTTTATTCATAATGGACTGTACATTTTTTTATTTTGCTTTTATGAGTTTTTTGCTCGAATAAAGCTAATTTGACTGACTGACTGACTGATAAAGAAATTCACAAAAAAACATGAGCTAGCGAGTCGCTTGTCATCATTAATGGGTGCGGAAGGTAGGAGCATATGCTCTCCCAAAAGTAAAGACCACTATTAGTACTGTGAGGTTTGATACAGCCTTGGCAAATGTGGTTGTGGGTGTTTAGTTATGTATCTTTGTTAGCATTATAATTGATTGCATACTGAATCATGTGGATTTACTTTTTGATCCTGAAAGGAGTCAGTTGTAGTTTCCGGAAAAGACCGACCCCAAAATTCAGAGAGAGAGAGAGAGATAAAAGAGAAACAATGTATTTCTTATGCAATATCAAATATGATGACATCATGCTGAAACTACAATCTTATGTACAAATTAAACATTGGATAACTAAGAAGAGCTGTAATTGTGTGTAGAGAGGAGTATGGAGTGCCTCTGAGTAAGAGAGGGTAAGGGTTATTGTGACCCAGTTAGAAACTTGTTAGAATATGCACCAGAAGAACAATGAAAATTAATAAAATTGGAATGCAGAAGACACAATTTAGTGTACATACATATGTTAGAACCGGGGTCTCTAGTTGGCAGGGGTATGCACCCTAGTCCAAGTGGGGACCACCGCTTCCGACCTGGTAGCTTGGCGAGAGCAGGAAGGCTTAACTTCAGAGGCAATGTGTAAAGTATTTGTGCAACACCCAACAAAGATGACACAGTAAAACATGCACAAAAATACTCTACACCAATGTGAATTATAAAAATAAGAATATCTTTATCTCAAGTTTCAGGCAAGATCATCAAGAGGAACTCACATATGCAAGGACTTTCTCTTGTGCAGTATATTCATGGACATGCAGGTTCAGGTGAATCTTTGGTGCAGGGCACTGTTCATAAGGAGAGAATCACCAGTTCAGTCCCTTAGGCCCGCTTTGTGGGCACTGGTTCAGTCTCTGATAAGGGTAGGGGTTAAAAGTCCCATGGGAGAGGAATTGTGGCTAAAGTCATGAGGTCTTGCAATGTCAGCGCTGCCCCTAGCACGCTGGGCCTCTCCCACTATTTGTCCCGTTGTCCGGTGTGCTGCAGCTCCCTGCAGGTCGGCGATGGAAGGATGAGTCAGCTCAAAGGGGATGAACTGTAATGACCCCCAGCGCAGACAGTCAGCCCCCCCTGTTCACAGGAGGTATGGGTCGTTATCAGCCAAGGGAAGTTCCCAACTCCGGCGGCCCAATGTTGTAATGTCAAGTCCCTGGTGGGGTATTACTGCTCCCACTGATGCACCCTGGAGTATGCCGGTAGGTCTATGATGACCGGGCAAGCCCGCTATGACCCCCGCCCACAGTCCCGGCGCTTAAAGAACTCGGGACCCCTTGCGCTGGGACAGTCAGCTCTCGGCCCGCATCCCGCACCCTGCCCAAACAGTACAGCAGACGGGGACTTAGGACGCACTCTGAGGGGTTTCCTGCAGTTGCAGCGAAGCGGGCACCGCCGTGAAGCTCCTCTCTCCCCCAGAGCTCTCAGTCCGCAGCGCCACTTGCACGCCCGCGGAGTGTGGAAGTCCTTTCTTTTCTCTGCGCGGCCTCACTCCTGATCGCGCCCCTTGAGGCAGCCACCAATCCCAGCGTGGCCCTCCAATGACTAGAAGGGAATCCTTGAAGCTCAGGGCCAATCAGAGCGCAGTTCCTGCTGCCTGCGATGACGCGCCCTCGCTCCTGAAACTCACTGGCCGCGGCGGTGATTACGGAGAGGCAGACTGGGATACTGAGGACCCGGTCAAGCGGCGTTGAGCGTGCACATATAGCGCTTCCTCCAGCAGTCCGTGGGACACGGCCACATAGCGCTCCTTTGGCAAAGCGCGTTATGTTGCCTCCAGGCCCCGGGCAGCGGCTGTCCTCTCACACACCTACAGTGCTCTCTTGCCAAAGCGCTTCAGTGCAAACAGGACAGAGATCAAGCACTTTTCCCCACCAGCCAGCGGAGGTGACTTTAGGCTTGCAGCGCTTCTTCCCCCAGGCGCTACCCAGTTCAGTTAGGGGTGCTAGCAATAGTCACCCCTCCCCTCCCCACCCCTCCTCAGGGCTGCAGATGTAGTTCCTTGGGAAGTCACAGGGCAGGCGAGGTTGCACGCAGGCACACGTGGCAGGGGCAAGTTTTTTTCCAATGTTGCAGGTTAAACAGGCAGTCCTTAAGAGATTGTGGAGGTGTTTCGTTCCAGTCCCCCTGGCAGGGCAGGATCAGCAGGCAGTAGGGCAGCTCAGTAGGTAGGTGCAGCAGTTTCTTGGAGTAGTCAGCCTCCTTCCAAATGGCAATCCTTCCTGGCGCAGCAGTCCTCACTCCTGCAGGGGTTCTTCCAGATCCAGCAGTGTAACAAGAATGTGAGGCCAGGACCCTCCCTAATATATGTTCTACAGTCCAGTGGCTAGAAAGTGGTGGAAGTCTCTGGAAGGGTCTGCAGGAAGGGGCTTCTGGAAGAGTCCAGGGAGTTCTGGTATGTTCCCTGCCTTCCCAGACCTGGCGGTCACAGTGACGAGAGACAGGCCGTTAAGGCTACAGTGGGCATCTCATCACAGCCCATCCCAGGGGAAAAGGTGTGAATCACCACTCCCATCTCCCAATCCAGGCAGGCTATCAGTATGCAGAAGGGAGGGGGATTCTGCAGAGCCTAATCTAAGTGTAGGCAGGAAAACGACCACTTTATAAAAGTGGGATCCCTAGCGTAGTAGTGCCCAAACCCCATATATCATTAGAAAGGGTTCCCCGCCCAGAGTCCAACAAGACCAAACATGACAGACTTATTAGGTTCCTATTAGAAATTATCCCATAAGGGGTGTTCCCAATGCTAACCTATGGAGAGTGACGCCTTACTGCAGTAGCAGGGTCTTGTGGCAGATATGTCAGGGTCACAAGGTTTTAGGGAAGTGCGCCTGTACCTCAGCACTGTTTACCAGAGGTGCCCAGAGTCTTATGTCCAACAAAAGGTAAGGTAAAAATGTGAGGTAAAAGGGCAAAAGGGTAGGGGAAGACCACCCCAAGGCTGACAGGTCCAACAACATAGGACTCCCATTCTAGCCTACTTGCCTATCAGGTTAACCCCAACCCATTATTTTGTTCATTTTCAGAAACTGCTCTTATCTTTTATTTATTGTGATAAAGTAGAAGTGGAAACAGACTTTAAACCCGAAGTCTGTTTTTCTTCATCGACGTATACTAGGGTAAAGACACACAGGGATTTTATCAAATGGGGCCATCTTTCTTTTTAGGGTCCCACTCTCGGCTGTTGTATCTGACTTAATTCATAAGGCTAGACCACCCTTCTCGCCAATCACAGACAGATTATCTCATGAAAACTTAATTTTTAACCCATATAGCGTTCCATATGTTTTTCCAGTTATAATACTGCTGATAGAGCGCCATGTTATTCTGAAAATTGTAGGGGTGCGTCATAATCATGGATAGTCAACACTTGCATATTTAGAGGATTGTACAAATGTGTGATCTTTAGAAACATAGTAATTAACCAAAATGATGTTAGATGGTTTTTGAGTGTTCATATCATTTGGAAACTAATGTAGTGTTAACATGAGAAAGTGCCTTAAGTAATGTAGAAATGATTGCTTCACGTATGAGATGTTGCATTAGGTTGAAACGTGCACCATGTTAAAAGTTGCACATGTAGGGTTGCTTATTGTGAGCAAATTGTAATGCATTAACAGGATTTTGAATCTAAGGTTTAGAATGTAGTTTAGAAATGTGTGTAAGATGTGTAAAGGCCTAACTGTATAAAAGCATTAATAAGAGGCCTAATTGTGGTTCTTAGCTTGTCGAGAAACTGTAGGCCTGAAAATGTATTTTTCCTTGGGATGGCTCCTTTCGTAGTCGAATTTTGTATTGCAGATCTGTGTGTGTACAAGGCTAATTCGTTCACAGGCTTTCTGTTGCAGGTGCAAGGACAAATGTTTAGTTAGGCAGAATAAATCTTTGTTTCAGGAGTTAGGATGGTAGGAGCGAGAGATGTGGGAAGGTACTAGAAGGTGGAGAAGATACTTTTGGCGGAGAAGGTGTCTGGGACCCAAGGACACACCAACAGTTTTTGGACGAAGATGCAGTTTTGATGGATAAGCACAGCCTGAAGACCTGCCGAAGGGGCATGTTTAGGGCGTGTTTAACGTTTTTGTATTAGGGACGGGCCCCCGAGGGAGGAGAGTCAGTTGGTGTTGTTCTTAGTTAGTGCTGTTTGGCAGGAGAAGGGCAGGAGAAAAGAAGGAGCATCGTAGAACGAGCTCAGTACCTTAGGCTGCTTACCCATGGAAAGTGAGTGTACATCTTAGGAGGTCTTCACTACTGACACCTTATTCTCTTGCCTGGGAGGGATGCTAAGTAGGGATGCCACTTTAGTGTTACTGTAGGGACAGACTAATTTTCTTTTCTTTCCTTTGATCGAATGCAGTCAAAGCTTCAAGCAGGAACTGTCATCGTTTGTCTAATGCTTTTAGAGATAACTTTAGTTATTATCTTAAGTCGTCTGAGACTTTTGCGTAGGATTATGTTTGTATTAGTGCCCGTTTATTTTCTCAATCTCTTGCTGAGGTGCCTGTATGTTCAGTTATTTTTGGCTTTGTAATAAACCCCTAAAATGTTATTCTGTAGTCAGTGGTTCTTAAGTTGGATTAATTTGGTCGTTTCTAAAGTTATTATGAACCTGTTGTTCTTCCCTTCACACTTCTTAGCAGACCGGACGGTCCAGTCGACAAGGATTCTTAAGATTGGTAAGAAAATAACTGGATAAGAATCCAGCCTCCAACACTGCCTCACAATAACTGTGTTAATTCGACAGTCCCTGCATTTAGGTGGTTATTGCAACCGTGACAGAAGCCTGGTTGGTAGTTTCCAGGATACATTATGTACTCTGCAACAGTGCCAACATCTCTGATAAATAACAGGAGAATCAGTGCCTTCACCCTATACAGTAATGTTGAATACATGTCATTACTTTTGAACCTATGAGAAATGTCTTTGCATCCTTTTGCTCTAGGATGGGGAAAGCACTGATAACTATTGGAAGCAATGTATTAAAATTATTTTATGGCAGAAATATCGTCTGTGGATTATATTATAGTTGAAGCCTTTTTAGGCATTTTACCAGGTCAGACAACGATTGGACCTATAGTGGTTTTATACATTCTGCAATGAGGGAGAGATGTGCTGTGCAACATTGCTTTAGTTAAAGGGAAATGGAGAAGTATAAGTGAGAAAGTTCATAGCATACTCTTTTCTTCATTGAAAAAGTTTGTGGTGCCCCAGTTGTGAATGAGTCCTCGGTTCTTGCAAATTGCTGTTTTGTAAGGACCCCCCTTTTAGTGTGACCAGAGGCAAGGAAACCCTACGCTGATCACTTCACCCATAAGCCTCAAAGGGCCATGCAGCTTTGCATAAGGCCTGGTCAATGGCCGTATTTTAAAGTTTTGAGGTGCAGCAGGACGCTCCCAGCAAGCTGCGTCCTGGCCTTCTTATGTGAATTAAGTCAGAATTAAATCACAAGCAGGTCTATTACTGTGTGCGTGTTGGCGATATACTTGCCCATTAGGGTGCCTTTTCTTAAAAGTGCTTCTGAGTACTGGAACGAGTACTACAGGAGAACTCTTTTACATACTCTAACATGCCTTTGCAAATGGGTCCAGACACGTCCAACTTCTTATCAGGAAAAGCAAAAGAGGGCACATTCCTTTTTGATATCTATGAATATTCTTTCAGTATTTGCATGTCAATCCCATTTTAGATATTATGAGGAGACCAATCTCTTAAGGAATGTGCATACAGGAGTACTACAGCAGTACTCTTTTACATACTCTAACATGCCATACTCTAACATGCCTCTGTGATATTACTATGATCATCAGAACATGCACATGGGAAATGTCCCTGGCAGTGAGCCTGCCATTAGGTCTGTGCTAATCTGTTTGCAGACAAGGGGCGGCTAAAGCTCAATTGAAGGATTGCATACAGGTTTTCTCTGGAGGGGAGACCAGTGAGACATTCTGAGTCCCTTCGTGCTCCACAGATAGTGCTGCTCTGTCTAGTCGGAAGAAAGTCACTCTTTACATGATTGCATCGGTGAATATGATGCCATTTTATTGTAGTATGCCCTATCAGGAGGAGGTCTCAGTGGAGGGACAGGGAGAGAATTACTGCCACGTTTGAATGTGACTCTATTATGGTCCAAGTCAGAGACAATTAGCAGAATATAAAGGAGCACCATGCATAGTTCCTCGTCTCTCGCTCTCTAAAACAGAGATCATCATCCTCAACTTCATAAATTAATTAAGAAAGTCAACTACACTTTAACAACCACGAAAAAACATCTCTGAAAAAAACGTTCAGACAATTTCATTAGTTGGATGCAAATCGAGTACAGAACGCTCTGCTCTGTTGAGATGATTGTCCTTGGTAGGCTGCCAGTCCTCATGTAATCACAGGGTGTGTGTGTGTTAGATAAACAATCGTTTCCTCCTCCAGAAAATAATTAAGTTTGACGCATTGCTCATAGGGGCTTTGTAGGGGTTAGATATCACATTGGAACCTTGTAGGGATTAAGGAGCAGATCAGAACTCTGGAGTTAGTTTTGAGCACACACAAGACCTGTGTAGGGCTGAGCGAAACAGAGAAATTCAGGGCCTGATTTAAAATTTTGCAAACAGGGTACTCTATCACAAATGAGTCGGAGTCAAAGTCACTATATTCGATTATTTAAAATCATAAAATCACAAATGTAATGGAATACTCTGTCTGCCAAAGCCTCAGTCCGCGCCCTCTTTAAGCAGCTCCTGCTAGCTCCATCGTTGGAAAACTTCATCAGACTACCCGCCATACTTAGAGCAAACGATCTGATGGCCTTTTTGTTTAGTCTGTCACCTCACAAAGAAAAATATTCACCCACACCCCAGGAAAAAACACTTGATGTGGGGGGTCATTATTTTTTTGTTTTTCAGAAACAATCTCCAAATTTGGGAGTTTGTTTCTGGAAAATAAAATTGTTTGGTCCATGGCTGCCTAAAAGATGATGGCCGACGATTTTTAATGCCTTCATGGGAGCTACCATGGTGGCGGCTCCTATGAATACACAAAGATCACTGCCGTGCCATCGGGGAACTCAAAATGTGGTGGTTTCTGTCCTTCAGGACATTACGTCCTCCGCCACCCGGGCAGGCAGATTGTAAACTGCCAAGTTCTAAAAAGATAGCACCTTAGTAGGGATTAAAGAGACATGGTGATTTGGGAAAGATTAGACAGCACATACAAACTTCGAGTATTCTGAAAGGGTTGGACAGCACAGATGGTCTTTGAGGCGACTGTACAGCACTTTGGAATTTAGTGAGATTTAAAAACAACACGCTTTGGGGTGATTAGACACACTGGGACATTGAAGTAAAGAGGCAGCACCCATGACATTTGCACGGATACGACCTGCACATAGGAACGTTATTTGGAACAGGCAGCACATACGAGGTTTCGAAGGATGAGAAAGAACATAGACAATGTGGATGGATTAGACACTGCATACGGGAACTTTGGAAGGGTTAGACACATCACAGATAAACTATGATGTGATTAGACAACTAAGTGGAACTTTGGAATGAATAAGCAGCTCAGAGATTTTGGAAGGATTGGATCGCACACAGAAAGCTTTAAAGTAGGTTCATATATACCCATATTAGGATTTCCCTCTATAAATCTTTTCTTTGATGGCAATAAAAAATAAGCCTACATTTCCAATGTTTATTGTCTAATACATTATGCTAACTGACACATCTTTGGCTTCAAAGATGGTCTATTTGATATTGTGAAATCAAAGGCAGAAAACAAACCTTTGCATTCCATTAAACTCAGAAGGCCTTTATAAATACACACCTTTGAGTTATGAAACAATATTTAACCTCGTTCATCACACTGCGTATTTACAGTAATTGATGGCACATACATGCCATTAGTTTAAAATTAAAAAAAAACTATTTATGAAGAGTGCAAATAAAATGAGGCATGGGGTTGACACCATTGAGTCAATTTCAAGTTAGTTTGTTTCCAGCAAACTTTGCAAAAATTGAGCCTCAGTTTACACATGAAGCAATTAGCTGTGGGAGGGCACCGTAGACTATTATTGTTAGGGCGAGCTAGACAAGGGCGAAACAACACCTCCTACACATAATAAGCAAATTATAAAATGTGCTTCAAAATTTCCAATTGGAACTATTTTTCACAACCTGTACTTCAGTTTTTCTTAACTACATTGTATGCTTATGTAAAAATTGTATTTACACTCAAGTGCTTTTTATTTTATCGTGTGCTCTTATGAACGGATGCACGGATGTCTCCAAAAAGTATGCTTTACTCAAGTGGGTTACCCAATGTTTTTAGACTCATACATTGTTAGAGTTATCCGCTTGGTGTTGTATACTCCCTTCATTAAAGTGCCTATTATGCCATCTGTCATTCCCATAATTGGTTCTTGGCATTTGCTGACTCTGTAAACTGCATTTTATTTTTGCATTAAGTTGAGAAATGTTTATTGCATCAATTACTTACCTCCAATATACCTTATAATGAGTAATAGTCAGTCAGTCAATATTAACTTTATTTCGCCGATACAATAACGGCATAAAAAGTATTCTACAAACATACATTTAGCAGTATTAAAAACATTACAGATTAAAAGAGACATTTATTAGAATACAAAAAAATTAGGAAAGACAGGTAAAAGTTATAAACTATAAAGCAAAATCAATATAAAAAAATAGTTCATCTATATAAAAACAACACGTAGTAAAATTGGCCCTTATCTTGCTGGTAGGGTTCAGAACTAAGGGCCAGATGTAGGTAAAATAGATTTACCGATTTTTAATTACCGAATTTGACCAATTCGGTAATTAAAAATCGGTAAATCTGAGGGGTGGATATGTAGGTATTCCAGATGTGCTGGAATACCGATTCGGAAGAATTCGGTGTTTACTGATTCGGTAAATACCGAATCGGTAATGCCCATTCATTCCTGTGGGCTTTGAAGCCCATAGGAATAAATGGGCATTACCGATTCGGTATTTAACGAATCGGTAAATACCGATTTTCACAAGGATGCAGGGAGTGTCACTTTGACACCCTCTGGCACCCCCAAAACAGGCTCGGGTGCCATGTGGCAGGCATACATGCCCTAAGGGCAGGTCTGCCTGTCACATGGCATAGGTGTGCATGCACATATGTGCATGCACACCGGAATCGGTATTTTACCATCAAATTGGATTTGATGGTAAAATACCGATTTGGTAAGGCCTCTGGGACTCTGAAGAGTCCCACCTACATCTGTGTGCCTCAGAATCAGTAAATTTACCGAATTTTTATTTTACCGAATCGGTAAAATTACCGATTCGGTAATTTTACCGATTCGGTAAAAAAATGCCCCCTACATACCTGTCACCCATTTACCGATCGGTAACGGCCAAAATCGGCCGTTACCGCTCGGTAAATGGCTTCAAATGGCCACCTACATCTGGCCCTAAGTAGTTAATCTTCTTCTCTTTATGACAGCTAGTTAAAACGAGACCAAACAAAAGCATTCCAAGAATTCAGGTAATGGCCGGAGGTAATAAAGTGCTGGGCGACATTGTCTAAAATTTAATTTAGACATAAACGGGAGGATGTATCTATTTCTTTCGTTTGTTTACAACTTGCAGAAAAATACAAAGGGCAAATCATTCTGAGGAGAACGGTTATCACATGGACAAAGAGGAAGGGCATCCATACAATACATTTTAGAGGGATAGCCTAGCATGAACGGGATATATTTTAATCGGAATCTCAATAATATATATCTATGCTGAAGGTTCGTGAAAAAGTTTGATATGAAGTTGGTGTATTATTTATACTAGGAGCTAAATGATATTGTCTCACTGTAGTCAGGTTGCGATGGAGCTCATATCTCTTTTTTATCAAAATTACCTATTAAACGAACCTTCAATTATTTTTTAGATGTTGTCAAACATAATTTCGGATCTTCATATCAGTTACGTAAGCCAATTGCCTGTAGGTTAATCTCAATGTATTTTAGCAATTTTACTTCATGTACACCATCTAAATTCAAACAATCTTCCAGGATGTGTCTGGTTAGGCTTAGGGTTTTTTTCATTCAGATTGAGTGCCACAGAAAAATCGATGCCATGCGAACCTTTTCAGTAACATAAGAAACACTCCGATCAGTGTGGCAGTTAAAGGAGGAACAGGATTTTGGAACACATATCAATCTTTTCAGAAAACCGTCCTCTATGCACTGCAATTGTGATGTATTAGATAAATCCCAGACAGCTATCCCATGAGAGGCAATAGATAGTATTTTTGTCTCATAAATCTTTTTTATTGCTTCTAGTGGCTTTGATCAGAGTTTTTTTTAATAAATCTAAAACGCGCGCTGATGTTTTTTAACATTATAATTCCTCTATTAGTCACCATATTTTGGCAGGTGTTGTTCCTATCAAAGATGATCCCCAGATAATTAAATGAATCCACAGTCTCAAGGTTTCACGGTTCAATAGACATTCTGGGGTGTTACATTGGTCTTGTATCTGCCACGAGTACAAAGGACTTGGTTTGATTTATCTTCATGTCTAAGGTATTCATACATTTTAATTCCTCTATGAATACCTGCAGTGTATTACCAGTTTGTGCCAGGAGCACTGCATCATCTGCATAGAGGAGTATTGGGACGGGAGAAGATTTAATGAAAAGGACATCTGAGGTAGAGCATACCAGAGCCGATTCCACGGCATTGGTATATAAAGCAAATAAAAGGGTCATAGTCCTTTGATACTGTGAGTTTGGACTATCTTTTAATGATCTTAAATTAATGTAGAAACCAATTCAGTGACACAGTGAAAGCCCTGTATGCAGGTGTGACATCAGTATTATGCATCGGTAACTCAAGACCTGAACCATGGGGGGTCCGCAGGGGGACCTAATAAGGAGCTTCATGGTCACTATGCTTGTCTTTGTTACTTTGGCAAATGAAAGCACGAAATGTGGTAACATGAAAGGAATTTAAATCGGTACAACTTACAACTTGCGAAGAGCTATTTTTTCCAATGACAAGTTAGTAACTCATTTATCTCAAAATTCTTCTATTCCAGTCCTACTGAAGGTACCAGCTCTCCCTACAAAAAAGTAAAACCGTTTCTTCTAGAAAGCAAAAGCGACTTCAGAAATGCTGTTCAAGCCCTTGTACTCTCGCATCAGGATGGTGGTAACGTTCTTCTCCATGGCCTCACAGACTCCACAGTGGCACCCCAATAAGGGCGCCATAAGGTGCAGCACATCTCATCCAGAGCTGGAAGAAATATGATCACATCACCCCCATCTTAACTGAACTCTCTTCCTTTCCTTTGCCGGCCCGCACCCTGTTCAAAACCAGCTGTGTAACTTACAAAGCCATCACAACTAGAACCCCCTTTAGACTGCAGACAAGCTAACCATCCCTGATGGTCAGGGCCAGGTTAGGAACACAAACCGGGCCTGGCAATTGAGTCGGACTGGCTGCAGGGGGGGGGGGGGGGGGGGGGGTGGTGCTTGGAAAACACTGCAGCTACTTTATTACCAGTACTAAAACTGCCCCCCAGGGGTCCAAAACCAGCCCCAACCCTGGCAGCACACTAGGGAACATCTGGTGCCCGCTACAGCCAGTCCAGACCTGCTGATGGATCCCAGCACAACCACAGCCAAGACCCCACCAATCTGCAGACCCAAATGTGTGAAAAAATAAAAATACAAGGCAGAAAGCCTTCTCCATCTATGCACCCAGCATCTGGACCAACATATCGGTATCATCAACACTGCCCCAACACTGCTGCAGTTAAGGAAACAGTTGAAGATTCGGCACTTTGTAGAACACTACATTAAAATGCATTAACCATCCAAAGCCAAGCTACCTCTCCCTTAAAGGTGTTGACTTTATGCTTGTCTTTGACCCTGTAAAGCGCTCCTCTGGCTTCTAACTAGGTTCATACTAAAGAAATATCATATACATCCATACATATATAAACATATGACAACTTTTGAAGTTTTTCTGGCTTCAAAATCTGAAAACTAAGGTTAGAACACTGTCCTCGATGTCTGCAAGATCCTACTTCAGATGTTTGTAATTTCAGCAGCAGAAAACCTTTTTTAGTACAACTGGGTATCCATTCTAGAGGTAATATCAGAAATTTAGAGGGTTTGACGGAATGGGAGAAGAGCTGTAAATTGTTGGTTCATCCACCCTGCAAAACCAGGGCCCCATTTATGAGGCTGTGCGCCACTTTTACGTCGCCAGTGCGTCACTTTTTGTGACGCATCAGTGCCGTAAAAAATGCGCCTTGTTGCGCCATATTTACAAAGTGACGCATCAAGGTAGATGCGTCACTTTGTAAACCCCTGCGCCACATTATACCTGAGCCAGGTTTAATGTATGCGGGGGGGGGGACGTTATGACGCAAGAAAGGGTCATGGAAGTGACGCAGTGAAATCTATAAGATTCCACTGCGCCATTTCTTGGCTGCTAATGCGTCAAAATCTTACGCCCGCTTCATGGCAGGCGTAGGACTGACGCAGGCACTAACAACATGGGACTTGCCCATGTGAAGGTACACATTGCTAGAGTTGCGTCATGTTTGTGACACACTCCAGCAATGCGTCACTTTTTTGCACCTACAGATACGTCAGAAATACTGACGTATCCGTAACTTCTTGCGACATGATGCGTCATATTATAAATATGACGCATCAATCATGACGCAAGGAGTGCGCACTGAGAAGTGACGCATCGCTGCTTTCACGCAGCGAGGCGTCATTTCTCATAAATGAGGCCCCCAGTGTTTTCCCCGGTTCCATTGAGAGGCAAGCTAATGACCAGGTTCGGATAGTACAGTCTCTGCTGGTGCTGCTGTCACAATCCTCTTTGCAGGAGCTCGTTCGCGACCCAGTCAATGTGTTAGAAGGCCGACACTATGAGCTTTCATGATTATTATTCCCGCCCACGACCGTCACAAGACATAATCTCCAAATCACCTATGCCAATGAGGTAAATGTCACTTTCAACACTCTATGCTAATGTTTGGGTGGAGAGTAGAAACAAAAATTAAAATCTCACTTGGAAATCTGAAGTTCTAAAGGAGGGTGCGGTTACCTGGGCTTATTATGAAAGATTCCTCCCGCTTAAAAGAGAAACTGGCACTAATCTCCAAAACAGATCCAAAGAGATCAGCACATTTTGCCACACCAGACGCTGAACATGCTTCTTTTCACCGACTGTATTAATTCCAATTCAGACTCGCGTATATATTAAGGGACTAGATAAGTGCAGAGCTATATGAAATGCATATTATATGACATAGACCTTTCCATAAGTTAGAAGCTGCAGCTGTTTGTAGACCACATCCTAGTCAACAATGAATAGCAAGAAAATGACAGCCTTCCACATGCTTCATAAAACATTGAGGGTTCCTTTTAGTGTGGGAGGTGATAAGCAATACTCAAGAGAGTGGAAGATTCCAGCCCCTTCCTACTCTTGGTATTCCCACCCCAAGTAGAGTTGAGCAAACCAATCAGTTTCCAATGGCAGAACCACCACGCGTTACCCTGTCAGATACTCTTTTGCTTGTGAGTCAGATGCCTGCCAGTTTTATCAGCATCAAGTCTAGATTGTATCATGGGTGAGGAGAGCGAAAAAACAAACAAGACTAAAAGACTGTGCCTGTCATTCCTACAGTGGAATGTCTAGAGCATCCATGGACCTAACCTGTCCTGGGTGCAGCCTGTTCATTTGTGGTGTTGGGTAGTGGATCCAAATATGCCTTGTTGAGCATGAACCACCACTCATATTTGTCGCCCTGTTTCGAAAAGATGTTACTGGTTGCCGTGGTATTCTGATGAAACTGTTACTGACCGTGGTGTCTAGCTAGGAATGAATAGATAAGTGAGCAACAGTGTGTTATTAAAGGATTTCATCCTGAATACAAAAACGGGATTTTATCATGTAATCTCTATCGTTTATTGACATTTCTCATGTTGTGCGTTATGGTAGGGAAAGGTGTGTTGCAATCTTTATTTTTGTTGTTTGCAACTTGCCATTTGAGTATCAATCCTTAATATTGTTCAATTTTCCACATTTAGTTTTATTTTTGCAATATTTCTGAGATCTTTGAACCTTTTGATTCAAGTAGGAAGGATAGATATTTTCTTGCGAATGCTCTACTTAAAACCTAAAATTGCCCGTCGCATCCATCAAAACTATTACGAATAAGCAGATGGACAGTTTCATCACAGGAACACTTCAAAAAAGGGACCCTGCGTATTATTAGTCCTCTATTTTAAACTGCAGTTCATTCTTTTTCTCTTTCAGGTACAATGTTTTTTTCATCTTTCCCATTGGTCCCCTCGCTGTGCAGGAGTGGGCGGCTCCCATGAGTCCATGCGAGCTATAGCTCTGATTGGCTAGCCAAATTCTGAACAAAAATGATGTGGCCACCATACAGGACTAGGGGATCGGCCCACGTGTCTTGAAAATGAACAAATAAGGTATAAGAAGGCTTGGTATCGGTGCCCTGATCCCCTGGACCATGTGGGGTAATGTAATGTAATTGCCAATTTGTATCGCGCAACAATCGCTCCAAGGAGCATCTAGGCACACGTGTAAGGTCAACCAGATGTCAGGTTGCCTCTCTGCTTACTTGACCAGATCCAGAATCCCACTAGGCTTCTGGCAGTTGTATCTTGGAGATTAAAAATCCAGGTTTTTAGGTGTTTACGATAATCTGTTTCCTTGTCCTAGAAGGACTCCCAACCCCCTGGATCACATTACAAAAAAAGAAAAGCAGGAGTCCCGTGAGTGCTAGGGATGGCCCCTAGACTCCTGTTGGAAACCCATAGATGCCAGCACGATGAGTAATACAATTTCTTTTTAAAATGAGGGGTTGGTGCCAAAAGGGAGATTTGGCTGGTGGCAGTAGAGTGGGTGTTAGGCCAGGTCATGGAGGCAGGGGGGCTTGTTATAGTTAGGTATGGTAATACTATCTTGCTATACGTTAAAGAAGAATCCTAAAAAAAACATGGGTTATAGTTAGGTAAAAATATCATTTAAAACGTAACATTTTCAACTAAAAAAACACCAAAATGCACCAGTTATAGTTTACCTATGACTTGCACCCTCACTATGTACTGCTTATACCGTCACATATATCAACACTCCTGACATGTTTTATGACATCATTGATAACATCACTGATGACAAATGAAAGGCCATCATTGATGACATCACTGTACACGGCGAGGGTGCAATTTATGGTTACTTAAGTTAACTATATTTGGTGAATTTCAGTAATATTTTTGATTTTAAATTGTTACATTTTAACTGATATTTTCACCTATCTATAACATCATCATAACATGAAAATAAATACATATGTTAAGTTATGTTACGAGGGGTTTATAAAGCGCTCAGCTACTCGGGCAGAGTGTCCCGGCGCTATCAGACCTAGCGAACAAAGAACAGGAGAACCAGACGTAATTATTGACCAAACAGCCATGTTTTAAGTTCCTTCCTAAAGGCAAGAAGGCTGTCAATCTTCCGCAAAAACAAAGGCAGTTCGTTCCAGAGTTGGGGAGCCAAACGTTTGAAAGAACGACCCCCGATACGGGCTCGCCTAATTGCCGGAACCGAGGCCAGAGCTAACAATGCAGAACGTAACGATCTAGAGGGGAGGTAAAAGCATATTGTTTTCCTAAGATAGCGGGCGCCCGTACCATATAGGGCCTTGAATGCCATGGTTAGGGTCTTAAAGGAAATACGTTTGCGTACAGGCAGCCAATGGAGAGATTTAAGAAAAGCTGCAGTGTTAGACGTCCGGCTAAGGCCAAAGATCCCTCGCGCGACGGAGTTTTGAACCCTTTGAAGGCGAGAAAGAAGATATTCGGGTAGGCCCAAATATAGCACATTGGCATAGTCCATCCGTGACCCTTTCAGTGCCTGGACTATGGTCCTCCTGTGGGCAAGGGACAGAAGTGGGAGAAATTTCCTCAGCATTTTTAGAAGACCAAAACACTGCCCAACTAAATCCAGAATCTGGGATTTAAAAGTAAGTTCGTTGTCCACTTTTATTCCTAGATTCTTAGTCACAGAGGTGGCGGCGGAGGAAGGAAACATAGCCGCAGGCCACCAGGACTTCCAGCAAGGGTCCGGGGGGCATCCAACAAAAAGAACCTCAGATTTATCCGAGTTACATTTAAGATGATTCTGTTGGAACCAAGAGAAGACAGCCCCTAAACAGCTCTTAATGCTCTCTCCATTAAAATCAGCCTTCTCTTCACATGTGAAAAGAAGCTGTGTGTCGTCGGCGTATGATACAATCCGGGCACCATAAGATTGCACCAGTGCTGCCAGAGGGGACATATAGATCTTAAAAAGAGTGGGGCTCAGGACCGATCCCTGCGGGACTCCCACCTCCAGTGGCGGCACTGAGGCTGAAAATGGAGGGGCACAGATTGTTTGTTGGCGGTCAGATAGAAAAGACTCGAACCAACTAAAAGCCGTCCTCCTCAACCCAATCTCATAGAGTCTTGAAAAGAGACGGTTGTGGGGGACGGTATCAAAAGCCGCCAAAAGATCCAGCATTACCAGCACCGTCTTTCCTCCGGCATCCAAGACCTCCTTAATAGATTCCGAGACCTCCAGCAGCGCCGTTTCCGTGCTCATATTTGCGCGGAACCCGGACTGGGTAGGATGGAGGACATCATGTGTCTCTAAAAAATTCGAGAGGGAGGAGTGGACATGTTTTTCCACAACCTTAGCAAATACCGGGAGAAGAGAAATAGGTCTATAATTAGCATGAATGCTGGGGTCAAGGTTAAGTTTTTTCAGGAGAGGAAGTATAAGAGCCTGCTTCCAGGCACGAGGAACCACTCCAGTACTTAGGGATTGATTTAGAACCGGATTAATTATGGGATTAATAACATGTGCTATTTTGGCAAGAAATTAGGCAGGACAGGGATCCATCGGTGACCCCGATTTTAATTTGGATAGAAGATCCAACGAGGCAAGTGGGGCAAGAGGTGGAAAATTCGAGAGCAAGGGACGGAAGAGGGTGAAAGAACAATGGAATTAGGAACCACAACCGAATCTAACGGCAGGAAGGACGCCTGAATGTTTTTGATTTTACTGGCAAAAAAATCTTGAACACTGGGATGTTATGGATGAGGGCGATGTAAATTCCTTCACTATCGCAAAGATTTCCTTGCTAGTATTGGCAGCAGCTTCGATTCTCCTGGCAAAGTAAGATTTTTTCTCCAAAATAATATCTTTGTGATATAACTTAGTACACTCTCTATAAGCATCCTTTAATAAACCATTGTAGTTTCGGCGCCATGCCCTCTCGGCCTTCTTACAGAGCCTTCGACTTTCATTGAGTGCAGGCGTAAACCAGGGTGCCGATGCACGTGCAGGGTTTTTGCGGGCAGACGAGAAAGGTGCCAGCTCGTCAAGGCGCTGCGCAAGACAAGTCTGAAAAAGAGCTAAATCGGCTTCTAAATCGCCTGTGGGCAGGCAAGGATGTGACGTCAGAGACTGTGCTAGCATGTCGGATGATACGCGATGAACAGCGCGCGAGGCCGGGGACAGACGACTTGAGCCACTATTTATAAATCTGGGTACACATAAAATATCAAAATTCACCAAATAGTGATCAGACCACAGCACAGGTACAGGTGTGGCAGCGGCAATGGGAGTAGTGGAGAAAATTTGGTCCAAGGTGTGGCCCTTATTATGGGTGGGGGTAGCAAGATAGGGAATCAATCCCAATGGATTAGTGGTATCCAGGAGCTTGATAGTATCACCAGCATCTGCCACATCCATGTGGATGTTAAAATCACCCAACAGCAAGCAATGCTTAAACTTCATATTTAGAGAAGAAATAGCTGTGTGAAGCTCCTCATGGAAAGAACCAGTCGGACCGGGGGGCCTATAAACCAGCGGCCCGGCACAAGATTGATGAGGCGAAAATGACAAACAGAAGCCCGAAGACTCCACCCCACGGATGTCTTCCGTAGGGACAATAGAACAAGTAAAATGTTTGTCAACCACCAGTGCAACACCGTCACCCTTGCTCATTATCTGATCCTTCCTTAATATGAAGTAGTTCTGGGGGAGGGCCTTAGCTACATCTGGACCCGAAAACTCACCGAGCCAGGTCTCGGTCAGAAAAAGACATGCAGGCTTGGACTCGGATAGTAAATTTAAAAGATCAATAGCATGTTTGCTTAATGACCGTGTATTAAGGAGTAGACAGTTAACATTAGATTGAAGATTCCCTACGACCGTAGCCTGATTGAGATGGTTCTCCAACCCAGGCAAGGCCTCCCTAATAGAACCACTAGTCAATGTCCAGCCGCAACTGGAACAGCAATTATTGCCCTTAGGGCTCTTGGGAAAGATTGAATGGCAGCCTCTAATATTGGCCCTTAGTGTAGTAAGCTGTGCGGATGCATATTTTAGCACCTTACCCAAGGAATGAATGGGCAAATCTCCCGCCAGACCGCCTCCAGGACGCAGACGGGATTTTCTTAGGTGCTCCTTAGGTGCTTAGGAGACGCGTCCGCTGCGCGGAGCCATGACAGTCTAGATTTATAGCGTCACAGCACCCCCCAGCAGGCTAGTCCGCCAACCAGCGAGCCTGCCTCCCCCAAGATGGCCGCTGAACTTACAGGCAGCCTCCTTGTCCCAAAAATGCAACTCAGCTCCTAATCGGCTGAAAGGGAACACAGGCGGCGAAATGCGGCACAAGTTTAAGAGGTAACAAAGTGGGTGTAAGAATTACAGTCTTTTAAAATCAGTGCAAGAGCAGACTAGCAACTCCCGGCTTCCGCCTCAGGAGTATTGCAGAAAGTGCAAGGAAAAGCGTCGCAAATTAGAAAAGTAACAGCGTGGATATAAAAGTTACAGTTTTTAAAATCACAACAAGTGCAAAGTAACATATATATAGTATATATTTCTTGTTAAGGTAATGATTACATTTCACACACCCCTAGTTAAGAATCGTAAATCAATATTTACAAATATATACATACTTTGACAATATAGAGGTAGTAGTTATTTTTAGCATGTCTAGTGCCAGCTTCCTGGCACTGCAGTAACTTCATGCCAACCCAGTGGGGCTCACCACTGGTACTGCATTCTTGCTGTATTCTGTTTTTAGCCTTTATTACTGCTTAGCCTTTAATCTGTTCTTTTAGCTTTTATTCTGCTCAGGCTATATACTACTGTTGCTTGTTTTTCCACTGTACTGTTTGTTTTAGCCATTATTTTAGCACTGCTGTTCTCGCTTGCCGTACCACCATTTCCAGCCTATTCCCGCATGCTTCCCGCCGCTTACAGAGACCAGCCCACCGCTCAGGACCTACTAATGGAGGCTGCAGCACGACTCCAATAGCAGGTCTTGTGCCAGCTTCGCGTTGCTGCTGCGACTTCACACCAGACCTGTGCGTCTCACCACTGTTGCTGCAATCTTGCTGTAATCCGTTAGCCTTTAGTACTGCTTAGCATTTCATCTGCTTTTTTTAGCAACTGTTGCTTGTTTTTTTCACTGTACTGTTTGCTTTAGCCTTGACTTCACCTCCGCTCCACTCACTTGCCTTCCGCTGTTTCCCTGCTCTTTCCCTCTCACATCCAGATGCTTGCACAGCCCAGCCCATTGCTTCCCGATGCTTGCAGAGCCCCGACCACTGCCCAGGACCTACTTATTGTGCAGTGTCACTGCACCAAAGGCAAGCCTGTGTGTCCCATCGGCGCCTGGACTCGCACCCAGTGCCAGGAATCCTGGCCCTGCCACCCTGCGCAGCTACACCGCCGCTGAGCTCCAAGCCCTAGACATATCAACAATAACATTTGCTGCCGCACATCTCCGTACACAACCAGAGGGATGCTCTCCTGCAAGAACTGCCACTTCACCTGCAGCACAGAAGCAACCAACAACGGAGACACAGCAAACACAACCATGTCCACCATGCCAACAAGACCAACACAGCACAACTCTAGTACATTCTAATCAATAGTCAATCACTCGGTAAATACGCCACAGAAATCTGGGACATGATCTCATACCTCACCCTAAAGTAATCAGCTTCACAGAGACCTGGCTGAAGCTCGCCTACGCCCCAGACATCGCCATCCCCACACCTGAAGGCTACAAGATAACAGACAAGGACCGAACCAACAAACACAGAGGTGGAATCGCCAATATCTACAAGGACAGTATCTGCTGCACAACCTCCTTAGATGACTCGATCTTGACAACAGAGCACCTCAACTTCCAACTCCACATAGACAAAAAAAATACCATCAGAGGTACCCTTGCCAACAGGCCACCAGCAACATCCCCAGCTTCTGCAATGCCATCCCTGACCTCATCGCCCCAATCAAAATTGACTGCAAGCACTACATCTTCCTAGGAGATCTCAACTTCCAACTCAATGACCCCAGGAACACCAACACAACCGACCTCCTGGTAAGCATGAGCAACTTGGTCCTCAAGCAACTAGTCACTGACCCCACCCCCATTGCTTGACACACGCATGATCCACTTTTCACATCCAGCAACAGAGTCAAGTAAAAACCACATCACGCAGCTCACCTGGACCAACTAACTCAGTGTTGATTTCACCATCACACGGCCCACCAACACTGGCATCAGGCCCCCCAACTTCATGAGTAGAGACTGGTAAATGGTTTCAGAAGACCAGTGGAACAGCGCTCCCAAGTGTCCAGGCACCACATCCAACCCAGAGCAGACTGCAAAGAAGTTCTCCCAGTGGATCACAGAATGCGCCAACACAATCGCCCCTGCCAAGCCAGCCAGGTCCAAAGGTCCCACCAGAAAAGCCAGCTGGTTCACAACAGAACTGAAATCCACCAAATGCAACTGCAGGCAACTAGAAAGGAAGTGGGGCACCAGCAAAGAAACAGGAGACCTCATCACAATCAGGACAGCACTCAACCAGTATCAGTGTCTACTGTAAGAAACAAAGAACAACCCACTAGCAGACCACATAGATGCCAGCACGAACCACAGAAAGGAGATCTTCAACATTGTGAAGCGGTTCTTCGACTCCGCAGCCAACAAGAACGACATCAATCCTTCCTAAAAACTGTGTGACACTCTGGCAAACTTCGTCCATGACATTTCAAGCCACAATTGCCATCACAAACTCCGTGCAATCGGGAGCAACCACAGAGCCCTGTCCCCACCCCGTCTTCAACCTCAGAAGACGATTGCTGAAGAGCTCAAGAAAGTTCTGAACACCTCTCTGAGGTTCCCTGATGACTGGAAACATGCAGTAGTGAGGTCCCTTCTAAAGAAACAGAAGACCTATTGCCCCTTCTCCCCTTTCCATCAAAGGTTCTCAAGAAAGCAATCAACCAGCATATCAATAAAAACCTGGAACACAATAACCTCCAAGACCCCTCGCAATACGGATTTCGAGCCAAGGACAGCACTGAGATAGCCCTGATCGCAGCTACTGATGACATCAAGTGTCTCCCAGACCATGGCGAAATCATTGTCCTAATTCTCCTGGACCTATCAGCAGCCATCAACACCATCTTCCATCACATCCTGATCAACAGACTCCACCACATCAGAATCCAGGGAGATGACTCTAAATGGATCGCCTCATACCTCACCGGCAGGATGTAGAGAATTTGTCTTCCACAATTCACCACGGAACTCACGGAGATCATCTGCGGCGTCCCCCAAAGAACATCTAATATGAACGTCGCTGACTGGATGAAGGACAACTGTTTCAAGCTGAATATAGGGCAGATAGAAGTGCTCATCTTTGGGAACAACACCTTGCCATGGAACAACACTTGGGGGCCTGCAGAACTCGGCCCATGCCTGACCCAATAGACCATGCCCGCAACCTTGGCATCATCTTGTACAGCAAGCTGTCCATGAAGCAACAGGTAAAAGCAGTCTTATTTGTCTGCTTCCACACCCTATGCATGCTCCGCAGGATCTTCAGGTGGCTCCCAGTCAACACCAAAAGGACCTTCATGGAGGACCTTGTCACCAGCAGGCTGGACTATGGAAACACATTCTACGTAGGAATCAACCCAACCTCCTGAAGAGACTAGAGAAAATACAAAACTCTGCGGCAAGACTCATCCTCGACCTCCCCAGACAGACCCATATCACACCCCACCTTAAGAAGCTACACTGGCTCCCGATTCAGAAGCGATGCCAGTTCAAGATGCTTACCAATGCATGCAAAGCCCTGAACAACGAAAACCAGCATTTATTAACAAACGCATGACATTCCACCAACCAACCAGACGCCTACGATCTGCCTCCATCTTCCTCACAGACGTCCCCCAGATCTGTCGAGCCAACAGTGGAGAATTCTCATTCTCACATCGGGCGGCCAAAGCTTAGACCGACATACCCCATGCACCTCAGGACCACTTCATCACTCCAGTAATTCAGGAGTGAACTTAAGACCTGGTTGTTAGAATGATGAACATATCACCTTTCAGCAGCTAGCAACCCTAGGGTCTTGGGACCCTCATGGGTGATTTGCCATGCTTTGTAAGTGATTGATTGATTGATTGACTGATGTTTACAAGTCTATGTGAAAAACTGGATATTCTGCTATTCACCAGACTGGAGCCTCAAACGTCTTTGCTAAAAGATCCATGTGGGACAATGCTAGAAATCGTAGGTGCTGAGAGCGAGTCTTTGTTAGCAGACATGCATCATTTCTTGGCTCTCACAGTTTTCCTTTGTCTTTGAAACTGTCATGGGGTAGAAATCTGCCAGCAGGGTAAGTATAGAAGCCATGATGTTGTCAGTTGCATGTTTTTTGTGTTCTCCTTCGAGACTCAATTGTGCGGCAAAGAAGCAAATAATTGTAACAAAGCTGCATCTTTGTCATGCATACTTAGCACCATAGCTCAGTCCCACAGAGAATATTTTCAAGGCTGCAATCTATGTGAAAGATCAGTTGTTTTCTTCCTGATGCCTCAGAGGTCGTCAAACTACCAGGACGGGCGTCTTGGACTCCAGGCCACAGGTTCAGGTCAGGAAGAAAAAACACACTTTTTTCACTTTGGAAAGTTTTCCTTTCCAGACAACTTTCAGCTTTGGGAACAGCTGGAGCAGTTCTAACAGCATTCAGGTAGCTATGACTGGCAAATATTCTTAAGCGGTTCCAGGGAGAGATGCAATACATTCTCTACATTTATGGCAAAAGTAACTAGTTTCTATTTCCAAAAGCTAATTTACTGCAAAACCAATTTCTCAATTATTTGTTTTCTAGTTTTCCAAAATAGCTGATCCAGGTTTGGCCAGGAACCACCTCTCTTTCTCTGTTCTCACTCCAAAGCCAATCCGCGTCAGCCACCCCACAAGCTGAAAGAAAAGGTCCACTCTTTTTAAATACTTCTGCTTTCCCCATATATGTAGAGAGGATCCTCTATATTGGCAATATCCATTATTTCAAAGAAGAGACGTGTCATGTGTCTCATTGGTATGCCAATGCCATAACAGAAAGGAACCAGGGCAGAGGGACCTTTGTAAAGAGAAGAATGAGAAACCAGGACCAGTTTGCAGGGTTCCCCCACTTGTTTGGCCCTAATAGATGCTGGGTTTCTGACTGACCCTGCCCTGGGCTCTACTAACCAGACCCATGGTCTGTGCGCTGTGTAAAAGGTACATGGTAATTAGGTATAACTACAATTGGTACTGACAACCTGCCTGTAAGTCCCCTAGTATATGGAAGGGCATGTACGTTTAAAGGCCCAGTAGATTTATTGCATTTAAGTGTGCACTACTATGGTACCAGGTGTCATTTTAAAAGTCAGCCTTGGACTGCAGGTTGGCTTTAAACATAAATGATATGCAAATTAGACTTCGTAATTAAAGGAACTTCCAAAGTCTCAAACTACCTTTTGTTTACATATAGGTCACCCCTGAGGTCTCCCCTAGGTTCCCCAGGGGTAGTATGAATTCTAACCATAAGCATGGGCATTACAAAAGATGTTTTATATAGCATGGTGAGGGAAAAACTGCCAATTTCATTTTTCCCATTGTAGCACAATGGCTCCATAGACTAACATGTCAAGACTTTATTAAAGTGCAAATAATGAAAGAAAGGAACTAAAACTTCAGAGTTTCAAAACTGATAGAATGGATTCAACAACTGACCGCTGTTAGATTTATTATAATTATCCCCGAAAATAAGTTATAGAACCTTCTTTTCTGTAAGGCAAAATGCAGCCTTACAGCAGCCCTCTTCTGATTAGCAGGCCTCTGCCAGGCTGAGGCAAGCTGTATAATAAGATGTGAAGTGGCCTGACTAGAGACAAAGGATGTTCTGTGGTAGGAGAACTGCAAGCAGCAGAGCAAAAGCCAAGATGGGGATGGAGTAGCCCAACTGGTCTTCAAAGACGGAATGACCATTTAGGGCATCACAGACTCACCCCCACATCCTGCAGTCCCTAGCCAGACAGGAACCCCTGTAATTAGATTAGCAGAGGAGTTGGAAGGGGAGTGTTAAGGAAACTTAGCCACGCCAGTGGGAGGGCTTAGCCAAATCTTAGACTCCAGGAGAAAGTCTCTACATTTTAGATTTTGGAGGAATAGTTTTATCTGGTAAATATGCCACACTTTGGAGGACAATTTCATCCTTCTTTGTGCCATCCTGTACTCTATTGGTCAGGGGTGCCCCCCAGCTTGTCCCCCTGGAACAGTGGGTAAAAATGGGAGAGCTGCACAGCAACTCATATCCCTGCCTGAAACAACAAGGAGAAGAAGGACTGCCGTGCTGTAACCTGATCTTCACCAAAAGGATTGAACTCTGAAGGATTGTACCTGCAGTGCGTTACCACCCTCACAATGCAAGAGTTTGGGGGTTTGAAAAGGATTTCTGAAGTTACTTTCTGGAAGAAATTATTTCACTTCCTTTGAAGAGAAAGGTGCTACCAGCACTTAATTATTTGTTTGGTATTGTGTTTCTTGAGGATGAGATTGGTGTCCAAGTATAATCCAAGTGTCTTGTTATTGCTTGAAAATTGATGTTCGAGGCTGTCAAGGTATATTTAAGTAGAGGAAATATTTACGGCGTGCATCCTCAATATCTAAACCAGTTCATCGATGGGCCAAGAATATTGAGGGCAACATTTTGTAAGCAAAATATATATATGGGAAAGAAAGTATATCTTTTTTATAACTAACTTCAGATATATGAGGCTGATATAATATATGTATATTCACTGGGAAAAAGTTAAATTAACATTATAGTTAGGTGAATAGGTCAGTGACAACAATAAAGTTTTGAAGTAAAAAAACACAGACATTCATCAGTTAAATTTAGCATAGCTAACTATAACTTTCGAAGCCAATTATAATTTGTGCCCCTCCTTGCATTGCTTATTACCTCACATATTACATAACTTGTGACATGTTCAATGAAATAATTTATGACACCACTGATGAGATCTCAAACAACATCGTGGATAATATCACGGATGGCATCACTGATGACATCCAATGAGTGTGTTAGTTTGTTTCGTAATTTACATAGTGATGATGATGGAGCAAGGACTCGTGTAAAAGAGACTTGCTTGGACGCAATCCTCTCATATAATCCCATAACAAACTATTAATAATGTTTGTAATACTAATTATGCACAACGTTCCATATATGTGTAGATAGAGGAAGCTTGCCTTTGTGTTTTACTAACAAATAAACCGAATGGGATTAAAAATGGCTGATAACGCAGGAAAATGAACTGCGCATGCGTCAGCTGTATGACCTCTTAACGCTTGGAGGGAAAATTCTGCTTCTGCGCAATATCATCTAATAATTTGGAAGCTCATGTGCTAAGCATCTACTTTGCTGAAACTAAACAGAGGTATATACTAAGTGCTAATTCATAAATAGTTTTTATATGTAAATTGGATTAGAGTAGAGATAGGTGGTATACAGTGAAATCATTTTATTTTGAATTTAATACTTTGTCTTTTGACCTCTCTATTAGTTCGTATTTGGGCCTCTGAACAATGCTAAAGTCTGACACCCACGTGGTCTTACCCGCATGCGCAAGAGGAACAACTCTGAATCAGTGAGCGCAAGTCTTGGGACTCATCCAAGGACGTTCTCTACACATGTCCTGGGAACCAGCTGAATATCTTGAAGACTCAATGGACAGCTGTGAAATTGTTTGCATTGTTGTCGATAAAGTTTCCAAATATGGGTGAGAAATAAAGCTTGGGAGAACAAATTGATGGGCGGGAACTTAAAATAATGAACTTAAGGAAAGTATTAAAAACTTAACATGGTGTGATGATCATCCCCTCAACTCGTCCAATCAGAAATAGGAGTTTCATAAGGTTGAAACATTTGAGGGTGGTATATGCCATTAAGAAAGTATAATTGAGGTAGTTAGTTAGATTAGTTAGAGCAGTTGCAGCCAGAATGCTGAGAGACTGAAATGCTGGCCAAATGCTGATCGGATATGCAAAGAAGCAGACTTAGAACTTCAAAGCAAATTAGAATTAGAAGAAGATCGCAGAAGAATCGAGGATGTAAAAAATTTGAAGAAGATCGCGGAAAAATCAAGGAGGAAGTTAGTATCAGAGAGGGGTGGGACGCAGGCGTCAAATCCAGAAGAAGTTATCTATCCTGTCCTATCTGATCCTGAAGTACCTTTCACCTGAACTTTCTAATGGGCCCATTTACCTCTTGGCCAGAGGGGTCTGATTTTTGCACCATTCTAGGTAAATATTAATCTGGTATTGTGTCAATGTGCTTTCTCTCTCTATCCTCTCTTTCCTGAGGTACTAACCGATATTACTTCCTCTAAAAGACAGAGTTAACACTGTAATTTGTTCTGCTCTTATGATTAATTTGAAAAATATTTAAAACGTACCAGAGTCTGTGATTATTCAATGAGATAATCAGGTAAATGAACCTATGTTATAATCATCAAATCCTATTCAACTAAAATGAATCTATTGTAAAGATGCAATACTCAGGAAGCAGGATAAAAGGAGTTTATTAGCCCAACAGGGAGGCAAGTCATCCACATCAAGGACCTGGAGAACAACTGACAGGCATAGGGAATTCCAGGGTGACATGGCTACATTCTCATGGCTACATTCTCTAAGAAGAATGTACATATTTAAAGACATAGATACAACACATCTCCCTTATAATAATGAAAATAAAAATAAAAGGAAACAAAAAGAACAAGGAAAAAACAGTAGGCAGAAAACTTGACAAGAAAGAAAATTAACCAGAATGGTAATCTTGGAGATACAAAGGTGGTCTCCTGATTCTTGGGTTTGTCCCACGGGACGAAACACACCCATCTTGAGGAGAAGATGGACCTGGGAAAACACACCCATCTTGAGGAGAAGATGGACCTGGGAAAACCTGTTCCTTCCCAATACATTTACCTGGAGCTAAACTCACAGGAGCAAGAGCAGGTTCGGGTACCATAACACCATCACCCCCCTCCACACACCTCGACAAACGTGACATGCTCCAAACATCTCCCCCCGCAAGCATAACCACATTCTTCATAACTTTCACAATGCGCCTGGGCCCAAAAAACTTAGATTCACCCTTTGGAGACCAAAGACCCTTTTTGACAAAATCAAAATCACCCACTTTCCAGAGGGGATCTCTCGCACCCTTCAATATGTCATACCTGCGCTTGTATCCATCCCGGTAATTACTTAACCTAGGATCATTGAGTACAGCGCCTCTATCTTTAATGGACAACCACAAAGGATTGAGTTTTGAACCAGCAACACGGCCCCTGAGTTTCTCAAAAGGTGAAATACCAGTCACACTATTGGGAGCATTCCTGTGCGCCCACAACTTTTCTCTGAGAACGGGTTTTAAAGGAAGGAATACTTCAATCTTCTGTTTAGCATATCCCACAGGATTGATATCAGAAGCTATGAGTTTAATCTTGTCGCCGTCAAAATTGGCAAACCAGAACTTATCACTGATAAGGGTGAACAAAGAACCAGAGTCAGCTAACACGGGAACAATTTTGTTGGCAATTTGAATGTCACAAGAGGGCATAACCACTTTATCGTCATCAACTTGATTCACACCATTGATGACATCATCCGTAATGCAATGAATGGAATCCTGGGAATAAACTTCTTCATCATCAACACAATTAACCTTGTTACTCTTGCACATCCTAGCATAATGACCCTTCTTCCCACAACTTCTACAAACGGTACTTTTAGGAAAACAATTCGGATAATTCGGTCCATGTTTCTCACTTCCACATCTGGGACATCTAAATTTATTCTCCCTATTGAAATTATTACCAGAATAACTTTGTTTAGGCTTTTCAGACTTAACCGTGGTTTTCTCTTGTTTAGGAGAAGTCTTACTAACAACAGCAACATTACACTCAGTTTGTAGAATTTGACGATGCTCATGAGTGACACTGGAAACAGGATCATTCTGAGAAGGCCCCTTCCTGATCTCCTTGACCCAAGTAGAGGTATGTTCAACACTCTCCACAATGAGTATAGCTTCTTTTAAATTGGGATTTTTTGACAACAGTTTCTCTTGGATTTTGAGATCATTAGTGCAGCGAACGAGTTGATCACGAATGAGGGAGTCAGTTAAGAGTTCAAATTCACAAGTCTGTGCAAGGGATTTGAGTGCTGCAACGTAGTTCCCAACTCTCTCATTTTTAGCTTGAACACGCATGAAGAACTTATGTCTCTCCATGACAATGTTAATGCGTGCACCAAAATGATTTTTAAGGAGAAGAACACTCATTTCAAATACATCCGAAGGTTCACCAGCACCTCTGCCAATGGGTATCGGATCTAGACTGTCATAAATGTTCCTTCCTTCAATTCCAAGGTTGTTTAACAAAACAGCCTGTTTCCTCACAGCAGAAAACTTCTCTCCACCAATTGCGAGTAAGTAGGAGTCAAAAATAGGTTTCCATTTCTTCCACGGTAAGATAGGTTCACCCTGCTCCATTAAAAACTGGGGAGGTTGGTTCATACCACTCGTAGAAGACGACATCCTGAAAGAAGACAACTAAACAAACTAAAATAACAAGTTAACTAAATAAGCTAACACAACAATTTAAAATAAGGAATTAAAATAACAACAAAGGGATTCTGCAACTTCCCTTAAAGTGTCACGAAAGTTATGTTTCACTGGGATACTTCTTCGCTTAACTCCACTGGAGTACTTCTAATAACTTCACTGCAGCACTGCGTACAGCTATTTCCACATGGAGATTTAAGCTTGAATCAAGTTCAACTGTTGGACTAGATTTCCAACTGCTTCAGCCAAAAATGTATGTCGACATACAAACAGTAATCAAAACATCCAAGGTCAAATTGTATTAAACAAAATAAGACTTGCCTCAGTCTGAAGAAAAACAAATGAAATTGTGCCCATAGGAGAGACTTCAGCGCGTTTTGTTCAGGACGATTTTAAGCACGTTTTAATTAGAAGAGTCCTCGGCGCGTCTCACAAATGGCCGAGAAAGAGACGCGCTGCATCGGCAAACACGCGGTTGCTAGGTGACTGGCTACGCGTTAAGAAACAAGAACGCGTTTGTTCATCACCCCGGCAACACGTTGCGTGTGACGTCTGGCTGGAATCTCCATTGTCAACCCAGCAACAAGTTGCAAGTGACGTGTGACTTGAGGAATCTCCGTGAGTGAGGAAACACACGCTAACAATGGCCGGCACGCTCTTGGCACGCTCCAGTGAAACAAGAAGGACTCGTGCAGGATTCAAAAGATGCCGAGTAACGGAGGTAGGGATACTGCATCAAATGACGCTAAATTTCCCAAAAATTACGAAAATGTACCTTCTGCTGGTGCTGGCGCCGCCAATTAAATTCTCCTCATAATTACTCGTAGGGCACAGTGTAGGCAAGGTAAAACAAGAGTTTCTCTTTTTTTTTTTTTTTTTAAACGGAAATCTTCACTACAAGAAGATCTTCATAGCGCTGGGTTCATAATCACCTGCTGGGCTCATCGTCGCCAGTATTGTAAAGATGCAATACTCAGGAAGCAGGATAAAAGGAGTTTATTAGCCCAACAGGGAGGCAAGTCATCCACATCAAGGACCTGGAGAACAACTGACAGGCATAGGGAATTCCAGGGTGACATGGCTACATTCTCATGGCTACATTCTCTAAGAAGAATGTACATATTTAAAGGCATAGATACAACAGAATCCATTAGTTATAGAGAGGGTTTCGGATCAGTAATAGATTAGAGAATTGATAAGCAAACAAACTTACAATTTTAGCCCTATGAACTTGATCCCCAGCGGTGTTCACCGGCCTATATGAGTGAGTGTGTTTATGGGCCCAGATGAGTATATAGTGATAGATGTCCGCAGGTTGGTAGCCCGCTCGATCAATGGGTAGCTAGCATTTTACTTTTCTACCTAATTGTTTATAGCCTGTGTTTAATTAATGGTTGTAAGTGTTTACAAAAAGCATGTGAGGTATTGACAAAAATATAAACTTTTGTATTGAAGAATAACTCTGTGTGCAGCTAACAGTTGATGACTTGTGTCCAGTATGTTCCACACAAGTTCTTTGATTCTGCACAAAAAGTTTCCAACAGGCAAAAGATTCTACATAGTCTATATTAAGTATTAAAAGCAGCCTTGAGTTATTGGCCAGAATTTTCTCACCATGACTATTTCTACATAACATAGAAGACTGTGAGCTCCAGGTACTAACCTATGGTCATTGTGCTTCTTTTGCTTCAGAAAATGGGCTACCTGTCACGTTTTCACCACAGTATGAAAGCTGCAGGTAGTATGATCTTAAGCACAACCAGACCTTGGATTTTAAGCAAATAGTGCCTTTTTTGACAAGGGTTGAGTATACACTGCTGTTAGTGGATACTTCTAAATACTCTGTGATGTATTTCTCATGAGAGTTTCACTGTCTGCAAACAGTGTGCCACAGAATAAACTCTTTCCATAAAGTAAACAGTACCCACTTTCCTACTCATATCAACTTTAGATGGGGCATTCATTTTGGAACAGATGTTGAGTTACTTGAGGAACTTGGCTTTCTCTGAACAGGTGTGTACAGATTGATTCCCATATATCTGTGGTTGATTGTTAACGAGATCTAAGCTACTATGAAGTGTATGGGATACTGTCAATGTTGCACATAACACATTTGCGACACCTAAGGGAGTTTTATTTGTGATGACATTAATGATGCTTCAAATTATTCTGAGCAAATGTGCACTTACTTTCAGACCCCTAATGTCATACTAGTTTATAGAGTAATGTTTGCAAAATAATCTCGGATGATGTCATCACTGATGTGATGATTGATGTCATTTGGATGTCATCTGTGATATCATAAATGATGTGATATGTGACGTCATGAGCTCTGCTAACTATAACTAGTGAATCTCTGTGTTTTTCTTTGTTCAAAAATTTTATGTTGTCACTGACATATTCACCTACTTATAGCATTACTTTAACCCTTGTTTATTTTCCGTGAATTTCTAGTTTTTTTTTTACATAAAGTAACATTCTATTAGCTTACCATATGTAAAGCCATCCCACTAACGTGCACAGCCAGGGTTTGGCAACAGGGCCTATGGCCAATCTACTCCAAGGCAGCCAACCCCACGCTACGCCCGGCCTTTCTTTACTCCGATGTGGGTTGGGCCGCAGGGCTTACAGCCAAGCCCTGTGTCCATCTCCCTGCAAGCAGCCATCCAGAGGCAACAAACTCCACAACGCTCACAGACTTTGACCATGTGAGACTTGGGGTTAGCTTGCAGCCAGTCCCAGCTTCCAACTCCCCGCAGGCAGCCTCTGGCTGTGCACAGTGGGTGGGTGGTTGGCCACAAGGCTTGGCCTGCAGCCAAGCCCGGTGGCTGCCAACCACACATCATGTACTGCAATTGCAGTGCACAGTGCAGGGTTGGCCCTTAAGCTCTTCGAACCCCGGATTATTATCCCTGGTACCACATCCCTCAGTGCCAAATACAATATATGGCCTCCCTCTCCAAGCCTTCATAGGTTCAGATACCTCATCCCCTTTGGCCTTCTTTTTAAAAAAAGGGGAAGGGGCTGCATGGCCTCCCTCCCCAAGCGTTATCAGGGACCGGCACCCTATCATATAAAGTCAACTGTAAAAGGCAAGAGTGTGCCCCCACCCAAGCCTTAATATGCCCAAGGCACCCCATATCCCACGGCTTAGTAATTAATAAAGGGAGTAGATGCGTGGCTCCCCTACCTGAGTCCCCTACCTGAGTCCAATTTGACTCTAAGGAAACCTAACATCTGAGGCCAAATGTGAATAAAAGGGGCGTGGCCATGCAGTCCCCTTCCTGGGGACATATTTGATAAAAAGGGGAGGGGCATGAAGCCCACCTACCCAAGCCTTATTAGACCCCAGGGACTCTATCCCCGGGGCCGAGTAATTAATAAAGGGAGGGAGGCACAGCGTCCTGTCCCCGAGCCTAATTAGGGACCATACCGCCGGGGGCCAAAATTCAAATAAAAGGGCTACCCAACTGGAGTACTTTCTACTGGTTAATTAAAGAGTGCTACTTCATTGTGAAAGTCTAGTTCATACTCTACAATACAGCTACATAAATAACCATAATTTTCCAATTACCTGGTACGTGTGTAATTTTGGCAATGCGATTGTTCCTCAAGCATCTGCATACAGAAATCAGTGACAAAATGAATCCTCGTATAGAGAAGATGATAAGACTACAGACAAAGTGTTGGACTTACATCAAACAAAGGTACTTTCTCCTAGTGATAAGAAGTAAGTGCTTCTTTGTTTGGTGGAGATGTCCTCATATTTTTATGCATCAAGAACTCAGCATTAAAATCAGCGGGAAACGCACTCATCTTGGACAGTCACTACAGAAGAGATAGTGCTCCAATAAATAAATGATGCATTCACCTCCATCAAGGATTTCAGATCGCTTATCAACATTTTTCAACATAGAATTGTTGAGAAAACACACTTGCAATCTTTTTTTTAAGGAGTGGAGGCACGCGGCCCGCACCTGGATCATATGTGGGCCCTGGGGACCCCATCCCCAGTACCAACATAATTTAAAGGTGAGTTTCCCCGTGCTCACCAAAGCACCTACCAAGCACAGGTTGGGGTCAGCAGGGGACCTCAAGGACACCCTTGGCCTCAGCCTGCTCCCCGCATGCCGCAGGAGCCAACATTTCTCCCTCTAGGCAGGAGCAATCTGTTGTTTTCCCTCCCGAATCAGTGCAGGAAGGAAAAAAATACGAGTCTGCTCCCAGCTGTCTGGAGCAGTTTTGAAGCTACCGTCTGCTGGGAGCAGACTTTGTGATTGGCGAAAGATTTGAAAATGCTCCTGCCAGACAGGAGCAAACACGTTTCCCTGCCCACGGCGGTGCGGGCAGGGTAACTACTGCGTCCCATGGGTGGACTCACTGGGACACAGCAAGTGAGCTGACCCTAGGGGATGGAATCCCTAGGGCCACTAAGGCTCGGGGAGGTGGGCCGCATGGCCTACTTCCCCATAGAAAATACTTTGGTCCCCGATGAATGGCATCCCTGGGACCGAATATGGCTTGAATGGGGAGCACTATGCAGTCTTCCCCATAATAATTTAATTGGGCCTTGGAGGATGGGGCCTTTGGGACCAAGAATGGATTGGGGAGGGGGGTCATGTGACCCCCTTCCCATAATAATTAAATTTGGCCCCAGTGGAATTGGGACCCCCAGGACTCAGGAGGGAGGCAGTGTTCCCCCTCCCCATAATAATGAAATCGGGCTCTAGGTATGGGGTCCTCAAGGCCGAAATGGCTTGGGGAGGGGGGGCCTTCTCACTCCTCCTTAATTAAAGAATGAGGTACTGGGCAGCCATTTTATTTTTTTACTGTGATTCCACTGGATCGTGGCCAAATTTGCAGACTTCTCCTCAATTTTGTTCCCAGGGGTCATTCTGGGTCCCCCTCACCGGGCCTGGAGGGGCATAATATCGCTACTCTACCCCCCTATATAATTTCTTTTTACATTCAGGACAGGGGACTAAGTTTCCAAGTTCTGGTATATCTTTCAGAAAACTTTTTCTCATTTTGCTGACAGTCTACAAGAGAGCTTGCTACCGCAGGAGTCTGACTCCCATGGGAGAGAGATGGTCCAAGGGAAAAAAAGCTCCCAGGGCCAATCATTATGCTTTCTTTTCAAACTGTTGCACCTGCAAGACTCTTGGGAGCCTCTCGCAGATCAACCATCCAGATATATATCTTAATTTCTCAATCTGCAGACCAATGAAATGAATGAAATGAAATTTGATTTGTAGAGCGCATGGCTGCCCGAAAGCGTCCCAGCGCTTGCTTAGGGAACCCGTCCTGGTATTTCCCTGTGAAATAACCCATTACTGGGCATCCCCAAGGTGAAAGCCAGGCATCCCGCTGCGAGGGGCCGTTGTGGAGATTAAGCAAGCTATTGCCCAGAGTTACAGAGTGGGACTCCATGATTGGAATAGGCACCGAGGTGAGAATTGTCAGGTCCGGGGAAATTTGAGCCCAAGACCCGCCGAGGCGGGGAATTGAACCCTGGTCCGGGCCAGACCTCTGCATCAGGGTCTGCCGCTCCAACCGCTTGAGCCACACTTCTCCACAATATGTAACGTCCTGCCAAATTTGGTATTATTCCATTCAGCAGTTGTTGCGGTATAGCTTCTTAAAGAGGTCTAGGGAAAAGGCATGGTAATTTTGCATTTTGGGACCACCTCCTTTGTTATCGGTTCACGCTTGATGGATCGCACTGAAACTTTCCATACAAAAACTAGGCAAAAAAGAGCATTTTTAGGAAAGTTTTCTTGAGATGTCAGACGGTGCCAAAGTTATTAGCAACACAAAAAGTGCATTTCCTATGGAAATGCTGACCTAAGAATACCTACTTGGGGGGCAGATTCACAAAGGGCTCCCGCACTCATAGCAGAGGGTACTACACTCGTGGCAGGACCTCCATACTGCAGTTACCCATTGCGCAGGTCCCAACATGAATGCGGACTCCCCCCGCCGCACCTGCCATGAGTGTGGAGGCCCTTTGTGAATCAGCCCCTCAATGGCGACCGCCACTGAGTAAGATATATATATCTACACGCACACACACACACACGCTATGAGGACCGAACCGGTCCTCACAGTGGGAGTTATACATGCCCACACACACACACACACACACACACACACACACACACACACACACACACACACGCACACGCACACGCACACACACAAAAAAGTTTAAAGAAATGTTTTACTTAGGTAAATACGTCAATGATAACATTAATATTTTGAACAAAAAAAATGACATTCACCAGTTAAAGTTAGCAGCACTAACTATAATGTGCACCCTGTATTGCACTACTTATGACCTCACATATGACATCACTCATGACGTACTATGACATCATTCATGACATCATTGATGACATTATCCTATGAGTGTGCTAGTTTGTTTTACAGTTTTGGTAAGTACCTATAAATCTGTGCGCAGGTGACAGCTGACTTGTGTTCATTGTATTTCACACCAGTTTTGGTATGTAATTTGTATGAGGGGGCATGAGTCCCTCCTCTCTGGGCTGATTTCGGCCCCTGCGACCCCAGGGCCAAGCGCACTGCTGTGGGAGGGGACATGAGGTCCCCCTCTCAGGGCTGATGTCAGTCCCGGGGACCCTATCCCCCGGGGATCACTGCAGGTGCCCCCCCTTGGGCTGATTTCAGCCTCGAGGTCCGCATCCCCTAGAGTCTGTTATGCTTTCTTCGGGGAGGTGGGGCACGTAGCACCCTCCCAGGAGATTCCATCTCCAGGAACCCCTTTGCTTGGGACTCGGTGTGCTTGTTTGGGGAAGAGGGGCACGCAGCCACCCTCCAAGACCCATTTTAGCCCTGGAGACCTCATCCCCTGGGTCCAGACAGCCTTTTTAAGTGGAGGGGGCACACGCAGCCCCCTTCTTGGGGCCAAGTTTGGCTCCGAGACCCCATCCCCTTGTGCCCAGCACCATTTAGAAGTGACAAACGCATGCCCTCCTCGGGTCGTTTTCAGCCCCAGGGAGCCCATCCCTGGGGCCTGGTGTTAAGATTAGTGTGAAGGGGACAAGCCACTCCCTTCCCTGGCCCCTCCCTTCCCTGGGGCATTCTTCTCCCAGATCCAGCCCCATCTGCCGGGGCCAGCATCACTGTGAAGGGGAGTGGGCAATCAGTGCCCTCCCCAGGTCACTTTCGGCCCTGGGTGCCTTATCCCACAGGGCCCGGCATAAGTGGGAAGGGAAGAGGGGCACACAGACCACTACCCCCCACTATTTTGGCCCCGTGGTCCCCATCCCCTGGGGCCCACTGCATTTTACAGAGGGAGAGGCATGGAGCCCACTGTTATAAGGTAAATTGTACAGATGACCGCAGGTAGCCAGGAGGTATTTTCATGTAGAGGTTTATTAGTTACTTCAGTAGATATAAGTTATAAGTAAAGTTAAGTTCAATTGAGGTCCAAAGGGAATCCCACCAGGAGCTACATGGTTGTTGCTCAGCCTACACTCTTCAACTGTCATTCCTCACATACCAACAAGCACACTCACATTCCAATCACACTGTCATCAGTCATTCCAACATTCCACGCAGACATCACATTCATTCTGGCTGAGCAACTAAGAAGAGGATGGACTAGGGAGAATTGAGTCACAACATATCCTCTTCCCTTGGGAACAATAAACAATAAAAATTGCAACAATGCAGCATAAACAAGAGAATGAATGTGCAAGAAACATTGTGCATAATACATCTAAAAAGTACAGAAGAAAAATTAGATGTGAAAAATACAAAGGAAGAATTAGCAAAGATTAGAACTCAGGATGCAAACAGCACTTCCCCCTTCCTACGGAAAACAATAGAAAAGGTGGACCACTTAAATATTCAAGCATCCTGTACCAGTAATGAATAAAGGAAATAATCAGAATCAAGACAGAATAAGAAAAGAATAAAAGGTACAGGTCATAGGTGTAGCTGGAGTTGAGTAAGGTAGATACTAGAAAGTACCACACACCACCATGTTTCTACACGCCGCACCAAGAAGGTATGGTGTGGATTTGAGAGAGTGGAGGACAAAATAGAAAGAGAAAGATATCCAGACACTCAAACCATGCCACACACCTCAAACACAGTATGGATTGTTATATAAATTATAAAACCACAGATGGGTACTAAGGCCAAAGCGCAACTATGGCACAAACCAAAACAAAAATAATACAGTGCCCAGGGCGCTATGCCAACCAAGAAGTGGCTAAACCCCCACAACGCACCTTAGAAAAACAGATGCCAAGGGAAAGTGTAGGGCATAGAAAGAAGAGGACACACAGGGCACCCACGAAGTGTAAATTCCACACAACTGTCACTGTTCAACTTGCCATAATTAGGTAATATACACCTCGGAACAACCAAGGGTGTATTTCCAGGAAAATGCATGCAAACCAATTAATACACGGAGATATGCCATTGCGCAAACAAAACAAAGTGAAAAAAAAAACACTGCGTAAACCAAGGCAAAGCATAGGACACAGAGAGAAGGGGACTCTCATGACATCCACGAAGTGTAATCTCCACACCACTGCCACAGTTCAACTTGCCACAATAAAGTAATATACTCCTCGGAACCAAAGGTGTACTCCAGAAAAATGCATGCAAAGCTATAAATACAAGGAGATGTGCCATTGCGCAAACAAAACAAAGTGTAACAAACTGTAAAAGAAACACTGCACAAGCGCAGGCCACGCCAAAAAAATAAAATAGGGTACACCGCCCACAGAATAAACAACAACATGGGTAGACCGCCCATTGTATAATGTACACAGAATAAACCACTGTATGGATACACAGAACAAAGTGCACCATAAACCAATTTTAAAATACAGCAAAAGAACAAAACTCACACTGCTAAATAAAACATGCGTAAAGGATGATGCAAATGTAACAAAGGCACAACAAAATGAACTGTATAGGGTAAAGACAGTGAGAAGGTGTGCGCACCACTCACACTGACGGATTGAAAGGATGTAAGACCAGCTCCTATACACAATTACCCTAACCGAAAAGAAAGAAACACAGTGCCCAAATACACACTACATAAACCAAACATCCAATTACAGCATGATTAACGAATAATAGTGCAAGCACAGTTCAACATGCTAACCATTGTAACACAATAAACTAAAACAATTAAAGTTGTCACCTTAGTCTCAATTCCATCGATACTTCTCTGTAGTTCTTGTAAGTCCAGTGCAAAATAGATTTTCAAGTCCATGTACACCATAAAGCAGGTAGATACCAGAGGACTTCGTAGGATCCATTGTCCTTGAAAAACTTTATTGACCCACAAAAAGAACAGCAAACACTTTCCAACAATTCTCGCAGATCGCAGTATGAAGGAAAAGTTTGGATATCTATAGATGGCGGCACGTCTTCTTACGCTAATCGGGTAGCTGTCAGCACTTCAGCACAGCAGGGCCTCTTTCAGCAGTGCAGAACGTCGGAGAGATGCCTTGAAGTCGAAAGGACTATGACGGAGATGTGGACGTAAGCAAGAGTAGCAGGTACGTGCATGTTTTTTTTTTTTTTTTAAAGATGGCTTGTGCACAATTGAAACATGGATTTGATTAACGGCTTCGCTGTAATCACCACCAAGCGGAAAATCAAAGTGCACATCTAAGAAAATCCACAAATTTGCCTCTATTTTTTTTGTGAAATCCCAATGTGCGGCAGTTCAAACGTGCACACTGTTCGTCGAAAGATGCCACAGTTGACACACGCCCAAGACAGTCAGTGGAAACACACGTGACGCACATTCAAATGTCGCTTAGAGTTACAGCACTCATGTAGACAATGTAATGATCAAAATAGGCTTCAGTCTCAAAAGTAAACTGTTGCATCCCATATTACAGCATACTTCGCACATGCTCCGATAAAGGCAGAACAGCGCAGATGGTCAACTGAGTCTCTGGTTCCTCTGACAGTTGAGCTTCCGAACATGGTAACTGGATAACACAGTATCGTAAACCAAGTACTCTTGCAAAAATACTAAAATATGCCACACCTCATTTCCGTTAATCAGGAACGTCTTTCTTAATGTCCATGCCTGTAGCCATCTGCAAATGTTTGCTATTCTTTCACTTAAGTAGGTTAACACTGTAATCTTTTTAACACAAGAAATATGAAGTATCATCCTTCTACTTAAGTAGGTTAACGCTGTATTTTTCTTTAAAAAAAAAAATAAGTCTACAATTACAAGGAATGCGAAGCGCCCTGGGTAGGCTGTCCAGATGTAGGCGGACACTGGTGGGACTCTGAAGGGCGTTCTTTTCCTTTGTTCTTATAGTTTGCTTTAATTATTTTCCATAAAGTTCCGTAAGTAGTAAGTTTTCTCACCTTCTCTGGTCTTGTGGCCTCCTCTGGTCTCTGGTCTTGTGTATGCTGTGGCCATACACAGGATTTATCCCATCCTCGTTGCCAAAATGTTATAAGGTAAATTGTACAGATGACCGCAGGTAGCCAGGAGGTATTTTCATGTAGAGGTTTATTAGTTACTTCAGTAGATATAAGTTATAAGTCAAGTTAAATTCAATTGAGGTCAAAGGGAATCCCACCAGGAGCTAGATGGTTGTTGCTCAGCCTACACTCTTCAACTGTCATTCCTCACATACCAACAAGCACACTCACATTCCAATCACACTGTCATCAGGCATTCCAACATTCCACGGAGACATCACATTCATTCTGGCTGAGCAACTAAGAAGAGGATGCACTAGGGAGAATTAAGTCACAACACCCACCCCCCTACTTTAGGCTGATTACGGCCCCGGGGACCACATCTCTGGAGCCCAGCTTTATTATCAGTGGGAAAGAAGCACACATGGCCCCTCCCCAGGCCAGTGTTGGCCCCGGGACTGTATCCAAGATAAGTGCTCTGGTAGCTACCCAGGGCACCCATCACACTGTCTTTGGAGGCCAAAAAGGCTCTTGTGGCCCCAGCCAGCTCCCCTTATTCAGTGGGAGCCAGCATTGCTCCCACCCACAGGGAGCAGCTAATAATGCTGCTCACTGTGACCAAACATAATAGTTAAATCTGTTTCCCTGCCTGCATCACTGCGGGCAGGGAACCCGATTTACAGACAAACCTGCCTACGCCCGTCTGCACCTATCTGTGCCTGGACCATGCTCAGTGCCATGGACCCTGGATCTCGGACCTCCCACCTACACATGTCAGCACCCTCCTCCTCCTCCTCAACACAGGCCACTACACCACCTGCCACCTCACATCACTAAAGGACACCTAAGGAACCTTCTCCTGCTGTATGTATCTGCAGTTACACTCTTGCCCACCTCCACACGCCAGCTCATCTCGCCGCCCAGCTGATCATCAGTGCACTCAAGCGGATCAGCTGCATCCTCCTCAACATGCACACCCTCCACAAACATGCCACAGAAATCTGAGACACTCATTGATACCACCTCTGCTGACATCGCCGCCCTCACAGAATCCTGGGCTAACCCCAGCTCTGGCCAGGACATTGCCACCGCCAGCACGATGGCTACAAAATCACCCGCAAGGACCGCGCCAACCGACAAGGAGGAGGCAACAGAATAAGCATACAGAAAACTAGCAGCTTTTGTTTGCGGTATTTGAGATTATCGAGCTGTTTTTAACGTTGAGTGTGTCTCCATGTCAAATGTAATTATGCATCACTTTGCATAATTTTTCTGAAATTTAACCTAATTACACGAAAGAAATTTATGTAAATTTCCCACACCCCTATCAAAAATACCTTTGTCAAAACAGCTCTTGTTATTTTTCAGATTAATTACGTAAAGGAAGAAGTTTGCTGCATTGCAAAGTTTAGAAGAATTCTAAATGGAATTTCCTGAACAGGTGAAATCATTTATCTTTGAACAACCCTAGGAAAAATAAACAATTTACAAATTGCACTAAGTAGAATACTCAGGCCTGATTCACAAAAAAGTAAAAGTCAGATATGTCACTACTATGTTTGGATTATATTAGTTACTTTTTGAGACTCTGATATGTACCTCCTAAAAGACGTAAAATGTGTAGGTTTTAGAAAAGATCTAAAAAGAGCATAATTTATGAAGTCTTTTGTTCTCGTTGGTTAAAATTCAACATACATAATAAACGCAGAACACAGTATCCACAAGATTTTTTTTCTCTACCTGCAAAATATTGTTGTCCTTCCACATAGACCTTCTATATTCCCAAGGAGAATTCCTTCAACTTTACCACCCTGAAAATAGACTTCCTCTTCTTGCTTACACAGGAGGGGATGTTTTTGGGTTTGTGAGTAGCCTCGGTAAGAAATAGTCTAGTCTACTGCATACCAAAATAGATGCAATCCACAGTTTTTCCCCCTGCTGTTCTACTGTGACTGTAAAATACAATGTGAAATTTAGTTTTTTTTTGTGTACCCAGGTTTGGGATTCTAGTGAGGGGTCTATGTTTAGGGGGCTCTAATCTAAAACAAAAGGGCCGGTACAGGTACGATAAAGTCAGGTTGTGAAATGAGAACTGGAGTAAGAAAAGTGCCTAGGTGAGATAGATGTTATGTGTGTTCAGATTGAAATGTGTCTACAAAACAATAAAGATTATCTAATGTCGACAGAGGTTTACTATGTTGTGAGAAGCTGGCCTGGTATATGATGTCCACTAATGTAAGTGGGCACCTTGCCCCAGTCTAAGTTTAAGAGGTCTCAGACAACCGTAGAAAGCTATCCAGGTAGTAGCTGTGGGGAGCAGCCTTCAGTCTTAGTCTTTAAGGAGTGTAAAGTAGCTTGTTTTACTAGAATGCAACCTTATGGTGTAGATTAAATGACAAAGAACCACACACGGTACTTATAAAAATATGTATTTATTATATAATACTCTCAAGTAAGTTCCAGTATCTCCTCTACGGAGATATACAGAAAGCACACAGTACTATAGAAAATACATCACAGTAATTAGCACTTATACACAGTGGGCCGCAGGAGGGGACCAAACCATATACTAAGAATGTGGTATAAGAAACATGATTCGAGTCAGGACTATGTCAAGAGGATGTAGAATTGCTGGGACCCCAAGGAGCCAAACAAGGTGAGTAGATAGGGACCCCACGGAAGACAACTCTACGTGTAAGTCGTGGGTGGTTTTTTTAAGATTAAGGACCCTTCCGCTGGACCATGAAAAAACTCTGTGGAAGACAGAAGGGGAAAGTGGCACCGGAAAACCGCTGTCAAACTTAATGGAAGACTTCAGGAGAGTGCCGCTGCTGGAAGAGAAGAAAGTGTCTGTGGGAATCCAAATGTGGATTCTTGATGAAGAGTACATGTAAGCAGAGGGGACAGAGTGTGGGTCACTTGACAGTGACCAAGGGCTTGGTAGACGAATGCCCACCGATGTTGGATGCTTCAGGATAGATGTTGACAACTTTGATTCTGCAGCAGTGGGGACCAGGTAATGCTGAGGATGACCAGGAGCTGGATACGAGCTGTCCCACGAAGGATGTCAAGTGCTGAGGGGTCATGTCTGGCAGCAGCACCAACAAGCCTTGGCAAAAGCAACCCATGCAGGAAGTCAGGAAGTTGCAAGAAGAGGACCAGCAAGGTCGAGGGTACTCACCACAAGCAGGGGAATCAGAGCAAATCCAGAGCAATCAGGATAGCCGAAAGAATCCCTAGTTGACCCTCCACCTGAACCCTAGGCCGGAGGCGCTGGTGTCTCAGGAGGACCTCAGGCAGCTTTATAAAACAGCAGGCCACGTAGCACACTGTGATGTGGCTAAATATTTTTGCAGGAGAAGTTGCCAGAGGTTGGGCCTACTTGGAGCCCAATGTACTTGTCACTAAGATGCCAACAGGCATATGCCCTTGCAAAAGCAATTGATGCACAGGGATTCGTCTAATGCAGTCCCCACAAAGGATTCTACCCCAAACTCAGTGAGAGGGCAGCTTGGGCCTTGGGAGACCTAGATAGCCACCACCTGTGTTGTTGAACTCTTCAGAGTCCGCAGGAGGTTGGGATCAGCAGACCCGTCAGCAATGTTGCTGTGCCTGCGAATGCAGGGGAGTGACTCCTTCCCTCCACTGGAGATTATCTTCAGGTGTATTGGATGCTCCACAGGCCCTACACGGATCCTGTATGGTGCACAGGCACAGACGAGGCAGCAGACTGAAAAGGAGATGAAGTCAGGCCCAAACGAAGTCCAGCAAAGTCCAGAGTGCCCAGACGGTAGCAGTGCAGTGGTTTCAGTTCTGAATATTGTCCACGATGATTCTAGGGACCTACACCCAGGTATGCCCTTAAGTACCCTAAGTAAAGAGTTGGTAAGATTCAAGGGACCTTCCCAGGGGAGAGTCTGGACAGGGGGAGGTTACTCCCATGTCCTTTGTCCAGTTTTGCGCCAGAGCGGGAGCCAACGCCTCCCAGGACTGGTTCGAACTGGATTATGTTCAGGGGACGCCAAATGTACCCTCATGCTGACTTTTAGGCGCTGGCAAGCACACCCAACCATCCCAATACACTAAATCCTGTCTGGGAGGTGGTCACATCTCCCTGTGACAGGATGCCTATTGCTCTGACTTCCCCTGCTCGAGCTTGGCTCAGCAGAAGGAGGGCAGAAATGTCTCTCTGGTCAGCATTTTGTGCTGTCTGGGACTAGAATGCTGGTACCAGGAACACTGAGAGCTTAACGGAGGGCTATCCCGGTGGGTGGAATCATACCTCCGGTATGGTTACCGGTGTGGGAGTATGATTCCAAAATGTTAGACACCGAACGCGATTTGCAGACGTTTTCGAGAAGGTCATCGTGCGGTCACGCAATGCCCCTCTATATTAGTATATGGCTGCTTCACTGGCAACCCGGGAGAATAGCCACTGGAGGGTTGTCCCGCTCATGCAGGGGCACTGTCTCACCTAGAAATATAGCAAATCTCTATCTTTAGTAAGTGGTGCATGCACAACGTACACAGGCTGCAATGGCGGGCCTATAGTTCCATTTTAAATAGTCTCTTATGGGTGGCATAATACATGCTGCAGCCCATGGGAGACCTATGGGATACCTATGCCCTGGGTACATGGGTTTCATATACTAGGTACTGACAAGGGTACCCCAGTATCTAACCTTGTGTGTACCTAAGTATAGAATACAACAGTTTAAGGAGAAAGCAGATAGACTGGGGTCCTGATTAGCAGGGTCCCAGTCAGACTAGACAAAAACAATGTCACATCAAGCAAAAAGTGGGTGAAACCATATGAAGCAGAACCTACCTTCCTACACAACCCCCCGCAAACGTAAGGAGATGAAACTAACCTTGCCCAGTTGAGTCTTCATTTTCTAAGTGGGAATATCTAGAGTGTCCATCTGCATTAGCATGGTTACTTCCAGGTCTCTGGTCCACTGAATAATCAACCCCCTGTAGGGAAATGGACCACCTCAAACGTTTGGGATTTTCACCCTTTATTTGTTTTCGCCATAAGAGGGGATTATGGTCTGTCTGAACAATGAAGTGAGTGGCAAACAAGTATGGCCTCAATTTCTTCAGTGCCCAGACCACAGCAAAGACTTCCCTCTCTATAGCTGACAAACGTTTTTTTTCTGGGGGTCAACCTTCTGCTGATAAAAGCTACTGGTTGATCCTGGCCCTCTGCATTTAGTTGAGATGGCACAGCACTTACCCCCAACTCAGATGCATCTGTTTGGACAATAAATTGTTTAGAGTAGTCAGGACTCTGCAGAAAGGGAGCAGTGCACATAGCCTGCTTGAGATCATCAAATGGAGGTCAGATCATTCAAGGGAGTCACATCCTTTTCCAAATCTCCTGTAATACCCAGTCAGGCCCAAGAAAGCTCTGACCTAAGTCTGGGTAGTTAATCATTTGCATTGTGGATGATAGGGTATGGCTTCAAGACCTGTGAGAACTTTTTTCAACCAGTTTTTGGATTATGGCAGGTGCCTTCTTCAAACCAAATGGCATTACCATCACCACAAATTGGTAATGCCCACTGGGGGTGAAAATGCTGTTTTTGGTTTGTCATCCTCAACTAGTCTGATTTGCCAATATCCAGCAGTAATATCAAATGTGCTTAAGACCTTGGCTGAGGCCAAAGTGTCAATGAGCTCATTTGCCCTGGGAATTGGGCGAGCATCAGTCCTTGTGACTGCATTGAATCCCCTAGTTAGCACAAAACCTCAGCCCTCTCTTACCACCCTGGGTGTAAGGTTTTAGTACCAAGACCACTAGACTAGCCCAAGGGCTATCTGAAGGCTCAATTACTCCCAATTGTAGCATCTTTTGAACTTCTGTCCTGATGCAAACTCTGGCATGGTCAGGCTGCCTGTAGGTTTTATTCTTAACGACTCTCACCTGTGTCCACTTCATGGGTACACCAGGTGGTTTAACTGGGTGCCAAAGAAAAGATACGCCTGTATTGATTGATGACCTTCCTGCAATCAATCAGCTGTAGGTCATTGAGGCTACCTGCCAAGGCTACACCATCAACTGGCCCATCATCAGAGTTTGTGAGAAGAGATCAGGGAGAGGGTCACTCTCTTCCCCTGATCCCTCATCTGTTGCCATGAGCAAGTCCATGTCAGCCCTGTCCACAAAATGTTTGAGCCTGTTCACATGGAGCACTCTGTGGGGGCTCCTAGGAGTGCCAAGGTCCACCTGATAGGTGACTTCACCTTTTTGCTCAATGACAGTGTGGGGCCCTCTCCATTTATCTTGGCGAGCTGCTGGAGCCATAGGCTCCAACACCCACACTTTCTGGCTTGGTCGGTAAACAGTCAGGTAAGCCTTTTGGTCATGCCAAGCTTTTTGTAATTCTTGGCTTGTCTCCAGGTTTTTACTGGCCTTCTTCATGCACTCAGCCATCCCAGAGCGGAGATCAAGTACATAGTCCACTATGTCTTGTTTGGGAGGTTTGAGAGGTAACGCCCATCCCTCCTTCACCAAACACAAGGGACACCTAACATGATGCCCAAACAGAAGTTCAAAAGGGCTGTAGCCAACCCCCTTCCGAAGGACCTCTCTGTAGCAAAAAGAAGGTAGGTCAAAAGAACATCCCATTTCCGCCTGAGCTTTTCTGGGATGCCCATGATCATTCCCTTGAGGGATTTGTTGAATCTCTCAACTAATCCTTTGCATTGTGGATGATATGGTGTGAAATTGTAGTTGACACCACACTCCTTCCACATTGCAGTCTTTTAACTTGACATGAAGTTTGTACCTATGTCAGTTAAGACCTCCATAGGGAAACCCACACTGAAAAAAATTCCTAAGGGGTCCCTGCCACCACAGGAGCTGTAGTGGTCCTAAGGGTTATTGCCTCTGGGTACCTAGTTGCATGGTCCACCACCACTAGAATATAGCTGTGCCCAGATGCTCTAGGAGGGTTCATGGGACCAATGATGTCAATCCCACTGCTGCCACCTTTGTGAGAAGCTGACCTGGTATATGATGTACACTAATGTAAGTGGACACCTTGCACAAGTCCAGATGACCCTTATGGTTATTTAAGAGGTTTCAGACCACCTTCGAAAGCTATCCAAGTGGTAGCTGTGGACAGCAGCCTTCAGGCTTAGTCTTGAAAGACTGTAAAGCAGCTTGTTTTATCAGAATGCAATCTTATATTGTAGTGTAGTTCCTATATTCCCAATAGGCTCTGCGCATTGGAATAATATATCCTATAGATGTGATGTAGGACTTATGTCTCCTAGGTCTCTATTGAATATATTAAACGTAATTGTGAGTGCCAGCTAGCTCAGAGGTCACTAGAAACCTTCTCAAGTTCACAAGAAGGGATTAGTTTCTGACAACTGCATAAACATGACAACTTTGTTTCTCTAAGATAAAATTGATCTTCAGAGTCGTGGAAACAATAGATAGATATCTTACTCAGTCATTCGTGCATGCTTCGTTTCACCAGAGGTGCAGAGAAATAGAGAGACAGGCGTTTTCAATAAAAGTATTTATTGAACAGTCTTCTTTCTCATGCAGAAGAAATGAACTGCTACAATCGTAAGACTGGCTGTAAAGTATAATGTGTACGGCAAGAAGAGTATTATAAAATAATACTGTAAAAGCATGGTATGGTTTCTAAGCCATAAAATACATACATAAATAAATAAAGACTAAAAGTACTCAACTGGTGATTCTAAAATAAGCCTACCCCGATGTACCTAACCTAAGTCTAGTACGAGGGAAGAAGTAAGTGTGGTGTAGCATACGTTTAGTATTCTTTTTGCCAAGAATCTAACCAAGATTTCTCTTAGGGTCTAATCAGCTCCGTACCTTGGTTTAGAATGAAGGAGGTGAGTCTCAGGACTCGATTTCCCAACACCCTGCAAGGGGAGCTTGGAAACACTGAGCTGGATTTCTCGGCAAGAGACAAGACAGCGTCTCTCTCAGTGCGTCTGCTGGAGGGTCGGCTTCCTTCGGCACTTGCTGTAGCGAGATGCGTCGGGAACGTAGATAGTCAACTGCTCCAAACCACCGTGTGTTGGCTAGGGCAATTGTGGGCATATTTATACCTTGAAGGTGCCGAGTTTGACGTAAAGGTGGACATAATAATGCCATCAAAGAGTCTCAGTTCTTTGAAAACACCATGAGTTCTTGGACAAATCAATATTTAAGCAAGGCGAAGTCCCTAACTGCTGAAGCAGTTTTCCAAGAAATTTTTGTGGCTTTTGGGAACTAGTGGAAGTAGCCAAGCCGTATTTGAACTGCAGGAGCTATGTCTAAATATGGTTATGATTTCTATACCCATATAAGGATATGGTGATTTATACCTATATAAGGGCATCAATCGGGAAAAAATACTAGGGTCCTAAAATGCTATACAACAATAGTATAGATGAAATGAAAAAGGACCACACAAGGTATTTATAAAAATATGTATTTATTGTATAATACTCTCTAGTACGTTCCAATAGCTCCTACATGGAGATATTCACAAAGCACACAATCCTGTAGCAAATAAATCACTGTAAATAGCACTAATACACAGTGGGCCCCAGGGAGGGACCTAACTATATACTAAAAAAGTGGACTAAAAACCACGACTGGAGTCAGGAAGATGTCGATAGGATGTAGAATCACAGGGACCCCAAGGAACCACCCAAGGTGAGAAATAGGGACCCCACAGATGATGCGGGCAGTGTGAGAACATAACTGCGGGCTCCGTACAACTCTACGGATAAGATGAGGTTGGATTTTTAAAGATTAAAGACCCTTCCCAGTGGACCCTGAAGAAACCCTGTGGAAGACAGAGGTTGGAGAGCCAACCTACCCATGGATACTCTGGTACCCAAGTTACCTATCCGCCGGAAACTGCTGTCGAACCCAATGGAGGACTTCAGGAAAGTGCTGCTGCTGTAAGAGGAGAAAGTGTCCATGGGAATCCAAACACAGATTCTTGATGAAGAGTACCTAAAGCAGAGGGGACAGAGTGTGGGTCACTTTGCAGTGACCAAGAGCTCAGTAGACGAATGCCCAACGATGTTGGATGCTTCAGGATAGATGTCAACAAGCTTGACTCAGCAGCTGCGCGGTCCTGGTGACACGGAGGATGACCAGGAGCCGAATACGAGCTGTAACACAAATGAAGTTGAGTGCTGAGGCGCCGCTGTCCCACAAACGATGTTGAGTGCTGAGGCGCCGGTGTCCAGCTGTAACACCAACAAGCCTTGGCAAAAGCAACCTACGCAAGAAGTCAGGAAGATGCAGGAAGAGGACCAGCAAGGTTCAGGGGACTCACCACAAGCAGGGGAATTAGGGCAAGTCCATAGCTATCAGGGAAGCCCAAAGAAGACGTAGTTGATCCTCCACATGACCCACAGGCCGGAGGCACTGGAGTCACAGGAGGACCATGGACAGGTTTCCAAAACAGCATGCCACAGAGCCCCCCATGCGATGTGAAGATCTTAGCAGGAGAAGTTGCCAGAGGTTCGGATTACTTGGAGCCAAATGAACTTGTTGCTAAATTGCCAACAAGCATATGCACTTGCAAAAGTATGAGGTGCTCAGGAGTTCAGCTAATGCAGCCACCACAAGGGATTCTGACCTCAAACTCGGTGAGAGGGCAGCTTGGGCCTCTGGAGATGTAGATAGCCACCACCTGTGTTGGTAAACCCTTCGGAGCTTGGAATCAGCAGACCGGTCAGCAGTGTTGAGGTGCCTGCGAATGCAGGGGAGTGACTTCTTCACTCCAAGGGAGATTATCTTCAGGTGTCTTGGATGCTAAACAGGCCCTAAATGGATCCTGTATTATGCACAGGCAGACTAGACAGCAAACAGAAAGGTCAACAAAGTCAGGCCCAAACAAAGTCCAGCGAAGTCCAGAGTGCCAAGACTGTAGAAGTGCAGTGGTTTCAGTTCTGATTCTTGTCCACGACGAATCTTTGGACCTACACCCAGCTAAGCCCTTAAGTACCCTAATGAAAGTGTTGAGAAGATTTAAGGCACACTTCCAGGGGAGAGTCTGAACAGGGGTGTGGTTACTCCCATGTTCTTTGTCCAGTTTTGCACCAGAGCGGGAGCCAACGGCTCCCAGGACTGATTTGAACTGGACTATGAATAGGGACACCAAATGTGCGCCTCATGCAGACTTTCAGGCGCTGGCAAGCACCCCCACCCAGCCCCAATACACTAAGGGCTAGATGTATAACTCACCAATTTGCAAGCCGCAAATTGCATCGCATTTGTGATTTGCAATTTGCGACTCGCAAATTAGGATGCACAACAGTGTCTGCGACACTGTTTGCTATTCCCAATGGGGTCGAAAATTGCATGCCTCATATTAATGAGGAAGTCTCAATGCGTGACCCCGTTAGGAATGGCTGACACTCCTAGGGATGGTGTCTTGCTAGGGTCAGCAGACCACCATGTCTGGGACTGCTTTTAAATAAAAACGTGGAACATTTAAAAAAAATCAACTTTTCAGTTTCATTTTTGAAGGGCAGGCAGTGGTCCCTGGGACCACTGCCTGCCCTCAAAAATATTGTTAGAACCACTAACATAGGGGAAGAGGTCCCCTGGGGACCCCTTCCCGTTTGCAATTGGTTTACCACCATTCTATGAAGGGTAGTACACTGCGACTGTTTTGCGCCTGTTATTGCGGTCGTAAAACAGTCATACATAGCTTCAGGAGTCGCTATTAGAAAGGGACAACCTTGGAACCCCCATCCTAAAAGCGAGTCGGTAATCCTATTTTGTGAGTCGCGAATTGATTTGCGACTCGCAAAATGGGATTAGTACACGGGCTCACGTTTTTTGCGGTCGCAAACGGGTCTAAAACCCATTTGCGCTCGCAAAAAAAGTCTAAAAGATGGTTACACCTCACTGTGAGACGATTACTATTGTTCTGTCTTTCCCTGCTCGGGCTTGGCTCAGCAGCAGGAAGGCAGAAATGTGTCTCTGGTCTGCAGCAAACATTTTGTGCTGTCCAAGACTAGAAGGCTGGTACCGGGAACACTGAGAGCTTGACAGAGGGCTCTCACAGTGGGTGGAAACATACCTCCCACACCGGTTAGCCCTGTGGGGGTATGATTCCAACATGTTTGATACCAAACAATATAGGGCTTGTTGCAGCCGTTTTCGAGATGATCATCGCTCAGTCCCGTAATGCCCCTCTATATTAGTATATTGCTGCTTCACTGGCAACCCGGGAGAATGGACTTCCAAGGCTGTAGGAGTAACCCGCTCATGCAGGGGAACCATCTAGCCAAGAACCCTGCCATCAGGATTGTTGAGGCCTGCTATAGTGATGACTTATAGGATTTAGGTGCAGTGACCCTAAGATATAGTAAACCTATATCTTTAGTAAGTGGTGCATGCGGGAAAGTATACAGGCTGCAATGGCAGGCCTGCAGTTCCAATTTAAATGGTCTCTTATGGGTGGCATAATACATGCTGCAGCCCATGGGAGACCTCTGGGGTACCTATGCCATTGGTACCATATACTAGGGACTGACAAGGGTACCCCAGTATCAATCTGGGGTGTACCTAACAGTATCCAATCTGGGGTGTATCTAAGTACATAACACAACAGTTTAAGTAGAAAGCAGATAGACTGGGCTCCTGATTAGAAGGATCCCAGTCAGACTAGTCAAAAACAGTGTGACATAAAGCAAAAAGTTGGGGTAACCATAAGAAGCAGATCCTACTTTCCTACATATGTATTTGATTTTTTCCTTGGTGTGTGTTCCAGTCCAACTAGAACTAGCTTTAAAGAGGAGCAGAGCTCTTTAAAAAGGAAATCATATTCACACAGTAACATTAGAAATTTGAGGCACAGAATCCTCTTATCTGTATGTGGAGTCTGTTTGAGACCAGATATCGGGAAACAAGAATGGCCCCGATAAACACAACAGCATTATTTGGTGTGGTAGTAATGTATCCGGTAATACTGATAGAACAGATATGAGTAATTCTTGAATGCAGCATTATACTAGGAAAAAGGGGTGGTGATGAACAGAGTGTCTGAATTAAGCAGACCACTCTTACCCATTCCAAAGATCAGGGCATGATCCATCACCGTTATTTATCTCACTGCACCATCCCAGCTCAGAACCTGGCTATATGCAAATCAGTCTGTCCCTGGCCCAGTGCATCATGGGAACAGGGCAGACTAAACTACCAAGCCAATTCTTCATCAGAAAGGAGACAAGCTACCGGGGACCGGTTTCTGGCATTTCAGCCGTCTTCGGCCCGGCTTGCTTGAATCCTGATGGTGCAGTGAGAAAGGGACTCATGTCTGAGTATACCCTGCCACACCTATAGTGGCCAAAAACGATTCAGAAAAAGGGGTGGTGATGAACAGAGTGTCTGAATTAAGCAGACCACTCTTACCCAGTCCACAGATCAGGAAATGCCAGAAACTGGTCCACGGAAGCTTGTTTCCTTCCCAGTGTAAGAATTGGCTTGGTAGTTTGGTTTGCCCTGTTCCCATCATGCACTGGGACAGGAACAGACTAATTTGCATATAGCCAGGTTCTGAGCTGGGATGGTGCAGTGAGCAAAAAAACGGTGTTGGATCTAGCCCTGATCTCTTGACTGGGTGAGAGTATTCTGCTTAATTCAGAAACTCTGTCCATCACCACCCCTTGTTGTTAAATATTTTGTCCACCCTAAGCGTGGAAGGGTATACTCAGATGTGAGTCCCTTGCTCATTGCACCATCAGGATTCAAGCAAGCTGGGCCGACGACGGCTGAAATGCCAGAAACTGGTCCCCGGAAGCTTGTTTCCTTCCCAGTGTAAGAATTGGATTGGTAGTTTGGTTTGCCCTGTTCCCATCATGCACTGGGACAGGAACAGACTAATTTGCATATATCCAGGTTCTGAGCTGGGATGGTGCAGTGAGCTAAAAAACGGTGTTGGATCTAGCCCTGATCTCTTGACTGGGTGAGAGTATTCTGCTTAATTCAGAAACTCTGTCCATCACCACCCCTTGTTATTAAATTTTTTGTCCACCCTAAGCGTGGAAGGGTATACTCAGATGTGAGTCCCTTGCTCATTGCACCATCAGGATTCAAGAAAGCCGGGCCGACGACGGCTGAAATGCCAGAAACTGCATTATACTAGGGCCACAAATGATGCACAACAAGTCCCATCTGAAATGGGTAATTGAATTCAGAAATCTATGTTACTCCGCCGATTTCCGCATGATATTCCAGAGTTGAGGAATATTTAAGCTTGACCGGATAGAATTGTCCCCATGATCAACTGTAGGAATAACACACAAGTTATTATGGTGTGTGGTATCACAAAATCCGGTATAAAAACGACTGGACAGAAAATACTGTTTCCATCCAAAACCATTTGGAAAATGGACCTATATGATGTGGTTAACATGTAATTGGGGCTGTAATTTTATTTTTACGTTACTATTTTTTTTACAACTTGAAAGGCATCGAAATAAAGGGATTGACCGAGATTTAGGCATCCTGTGTGCTCACCCTATTACTTGTGTGAAAAATCACCTGACTTCATACTCGGCAACTTGACTGCTGAGCACTAGACATCTCAAACCTTCAGGCAAAACATCGTCCCATTTATAATCCGTGATTTTTTGAGAGGCCATTGTTAGCTGGTTCTTAAAGGGAAAAGAGTGGTACAAACTAATTGCAAATTCTTCTATTTATTCATAAATTTCTCCTAAAAAGTGTCACAATCCTGCTTTCAGTTACTTTAGAGCACTATATTGTCATTGCCATTGCATTTAAGCTGCAAGAATCCTTCAATCCCTCGGGATACCTCAGTTTAGGACACATGTTCTAGGCGTATCCTCTGTGTGTTCATCTTTTTTAATGAAGGTGTCACACCGCGTACACTTCAAAGCTGTAACCTGTCTATTAATGCTCCTTGCATACAAATGAGTCGATAAGAAAAAAGGGCAGCGCTTTAATGAAATAAGATTACAGAAATAAAACAATTAAAGTAAATGCTTAGCATTGCCCCGCCCGCTGTATCTTGATTCATCATGTGATGAGAAATGTATATGCCCAACAAGGCCTGAATATTAATTTATCACACCTATGGTAATGAGAGGGAGAGTCTGACCTTGAAACAAAACCGCATATTTAGCAGTTTACTCACAGAAATGAAACACCCACTAAGGTTTGTATATATAGGCAAAACAATCCAGCCATTGCACCAGCACCCTCCACTCTCTCCTACTCAGTGCCTCTTTGCAGGGTAGCAGTTCTTCTGGAGCATCATGTCTTTCTACCATCATAGTGCTGGTTCCAGCCGGGCTTCAATGGTTGGTGGTGGAGCCAGCTTTGGCGGCTTCCAAGGCAGTGTTGGAGGAGGCGTAGCTTTCCAAGAGGTCTTTAACAATGCAGTTATTGGGAGCCAACCCAGCAACGAGGGCCTCCTCTCTGCTGGGGAAAAGCAGACCATGCAAAACCTGAATGACCGTCTTGCGTCCTATCTGGAGAAAGTCCACCAACTGGAATGTGCCAACTTGGAGCTTGAGAACAAAATCAAGGATTGGTATGCACACCACCGTCCCGCAGTGGCTCATGACTACAGCAAATACTACACCATCATTGCAGAGTTTCAAAAAAAGGTAAGAACATTATAAATCATTAAAATCTTGGCCTAATGATGTACATGATTACATCATTCCTTGTTATTGCTGTAGTGTGTAATGCAGAAATGAATTGTTACCTTTTAAGTGATTGCAGCTGAGGATTTCGTCTCTCATAGTTTCGAGTAGGGCTTTACACAGAATACAGGACACTTTATTCTCTTGATGTGTAAAGAAGGGCACTCTTTGTCTGCATTTCTTCACTGCGGTTAATTGCCAACATGCCCTAATTGTGACCCCACAACGTCCTTGAATGAAACTGTGACCAATCTCTAATAAACACCGGATTATTAAAAGTTCCCATGTTGTTTGAAAGACTACTTCCCTGTTGTAAATATCTGTAGTTCCTTTCGTGATTATCAGAGATAAATTACAGGAAAATCCGTTCGACTAGGTGGCTGTTCGATCATTGGGCCGTTCAGCCATGTTTTGTGGGTTACCATGTGACTCCATGGTATACCATGTTTCCAGTCTAGGGCTTTATTTCAGCACATGTTAATTCAATGCACACTTGAAATTGGAGTCTTAGTTTTCTTCAATAAGGTCATTTCGACTAAAGTACTCGATATTGATTATGTAAAGGGATCAGGGGCGACAATGTCCCATTACGACCAGAGCGGCCGACTTTGGAAATGGAAACCAGGTTCAAGTCCCAGCATTGGCTCAACATCCTATGATATCTGGGCAAATCATTTAATATCCCTGTGCCTAAAAAATGAATGTGATCATGTGTAATGTAACTGGTGCTCATTTAAAGCGCTCGCATACATTCGGGTCGAGCTTTCGTCCTCGAGCAATATAAAGTGTGGCTCAATGATTAGAGTGGCAGACCCTGATTCAGAGGTCTAGCCCGGGACCAGGGTTCAATTCCCCGCCTCGGCGGGTCTTGGGCTCAAAAATTCCACGGACCTGATAATTCTCACCTCGGTGCCTATTCCAATCATGGAGTCCCACTCTGCAACTCTGGGCAATAGCTTGCTTAATCTCCACAACGGCCCCCACAACGCAGGGAAAGCCAGGATGGGTTCCACAGCGGTATTCGTACAAGCGCCTTGAGACCCTTGCGGGTGAGTAGTGCGCTATACAAGTATCAATTTACAATTACAAAGTTGCAAAATTAGCTGAGAGATGGTTTTTAGAGTTATGAAGCCACAGAGTGTTTCTATGAATATTGCAAGATGGTGCCTGGAATATTAATTACAATAGGAAACGCGGGAACTGGATACTATGTGCACGCACCAGATGTCTGTACAGATACTCATTGAACCGCCAGAAATGCTTAATCAAAAGTGTAAATGTCTAAAATTCTTTTTTAGAAGGATTATTGACTTTTGTTTTTGAAGGTCAGAATATTTGCCCTCTTGGAAATGACACGCCACGCGCTGCACCATTGTCTTCAATGTAAACTTTTATTGTCTTCCAGATCATTTGTACATCTACTGAGAATGCCAGGACTGTCCTGCAACTCGACAATGCCAGACTGGCTGCTGAAGACTTCAAACTTAAGTAAGTCGGTCCATTTCCTCCATCAGTGGCAATATCTTAGCAACAAGACAGAGTCCTCCAAATGCTAAAATACCCTTGACTTTCTTCACCTTCCTTTCCTCACCACCAATTCATCCGCATAGCCTTGCCAGGAGAAGACTAGATCACTGGAACACTTTAAGTAGATGTTGCAATACTTGCTCGCCCCTTCATTAGGATATTACCATTGCCACATGGACTCTTTCTAACCTTGCTTGGCACACCAGGACCACCACTTGTCAATAAAAGGATAAACAAGTAAACAAGAAGCACTGATTCCTCTCATAAATTCCTCTTAAATCTTGAAATCTTAGGGCCTGATTTAGACCCTCACTGATGGACCACATTCCAAGAGGGTGGGAGGGGACATCTCCTCCACCACCTTGACCATGTCCTTGTGAGTCACAAAGAATTTGGCTCTTCAGACAAGGCCCAATCACTGGACTCACATGTGGTAACTCTAAAACATTCAAATGGATGGAGACCTCTCTTTTTCCACTCTTTACCTCACCCTTTTGCCCAGAAAGGTCATTCACTTTGTGCACGTCTTCTTATCTCAGTGGCTACTTTCCACCTCACCCACCTTCTTCAATATATCACCACCTAATACCCATTCAAATACTTTTCAAAACAATAAATAGAGCTATTATGTTTACTTTTAACCTATATATTTTCTTTCAAATAAACAGTATTTAAATTACATTTTCTTCTCTTTCCAATTGTGAAATAATCCTTCTTCAAGAGATAAGCACAAGATTAGGGTTCAATCCCTTAAACTTCACCGAGATGGATGGCATGCTTAAATTATTCTCAATAACTGCGATCACTCGAAAATATATACCGAGGACTCATAGGTGGATAGTGTGGATGGAATGCATTGCACTGCCTACCGTGGTGTGCAATTATTTACTGTCGAGAGGTCTTCTGAACGGGAAAGAGTTTCCTCGTGGTTAAGATTTAAAAGAATATCACAACTCAGTTACCTTGATTCTGTTGCATTAAGGATGTCCATTTTAATGTCAGATGAGTAGCATAGCATTATTGGAATAATTTTCGGAACAATCCTAAATGCTCAGACTTTGCCATGCACATTTGGAATTCAAGCAACATAGCGCCCACTACAAACTCCATCACCTAGGAGATAACACCAGGTGTTAGCTAGTAAGCAATGCAATGCTAATGGTTTAATTGAACTTAGAATGATACTAGTCCTATTTGGTCTTTTGTTAGCCAACAGACATATATCAGAAATGCAAAAACCATAAGATCCGTCCTAACCTTGACCTTCTCCTTGTTTTTACTGTACCAATAGTCATATTTGACTAGTATGGTGGGAGGTTTGTAATATACTAATCTTGCATTCAGTCCAAAACAAACTGAGGGATATTTAGACAGAAATTACATATTTCTTCAATGAAGACCTTTTTTTTTTATCGATGTCTTCCACAATATTGTACTTATACATCTTTTATAACAGCATACAGACTTAGTTGTACAATAGAACTGTCACAGGGCTTCTGGCAATGTGCTGTTGCAAACTTTAATTTACGTGCTTGAAGCCTCAGATGTTAGAACTTGCTGTTTCAGATGTGGTTTTCTTTTGCAGTTATTGACGTCTAGTTATTTTTTTTCCAGGTTTGAGAATGAGCTGGTCATGCGCCAGAGCGTGGAGGCTGACACCAACGGGCTGCGCAAGGTGCTCGATGAGTTGACCATTGGCAAGTGTGACCTTGAGGGAGAGGTGGAGAACCTGACGGAGGAGCTGTCTTGCCTCAAGAGGAACCACGAAGAAGTAAGAGCAATGTGGCATGAAAGTGCTGGTATTGAGATAGATGGAATCCTGTGACGTGATACACGGCTTTGAAATGCGCTTTCTGATTCATTAAAGTTTTCATACAGTTGTGTCAGACAATTCAATCATTTTTAGAAGCCAGGGAAAAAATCAGATGGACAAACAAGGAAAGCGTAAATGCATTACATTGGAAAACCTTAATATATATGATTGAGGTGTCAACAAAATGAGGACTCTCAGTACTGAGTGATTTGAGCACTTGAGAAAAAAAGCAAGCGAGATGGGAGTGCTCAGCAACGGAGTGTGAAACTCATTCATTTGAACTCCGAGCCCTGATTACTGAACCACTACTTTTTGCTAGGGCCCATGTCCTTCTTAGATGATATCTTCTTACTGTCAGCTATGCATCCTTCCAATTGAGCTCATCACCTGCCGTGTATTTTTTGTTATCCACATTGCCTTTTTTTCTGCTAGACATATATCTTTCACACAAGACAACAACTCTTTATTTTAGCTGGTCTAGATTTCCATTTTTTGCGATACCCCAGTGTGTTCTTCTTGGTAGACCACATTGCCTTCCTAGTAGGATATTTCCTTCCGCTAGACAACATCACATTTTCCTGTTAAACCTTTCCTCCTATGACACATTTGCTTAATTTTGTCTGGATACATCTCCTTTCAGCTATTCTTCGTCATGTTAGGATAGATCTCCTTCCAATACCTTATCTCTGTTTTCCAGACAGTAGCTCTCTCTCTCCTAATGATAGACCACATCTCCTGCATTCCGTTTGTTCACATTTCCTACATTTAGATGAAATCTCTGTTTGATAGATATGCATTCCTGCTAGATCATAACCCCTCTAAGCCACATTTATTTCATACTATGCCACACAGCCCTGAATAATGACCATGACATACTGCTACTCTTCCTGCAGGAACTGAAGGGACTACTGGGGACAGAAGGGCACATCAGCGTAGAGATGAATGCCGTCCCAGGCATCAACCTGCTGAAGCTCCTCGGGGACATGCGAAGCCAGTATGAGGAGATGGCAGACAAGAATCGCCGGGATGCCGAAGCAAAGTTCCTGGAAGCGGTGAGGAAGGAATGAATGTCCTGTGGGCTGTGGGATAAGAAGGACTGAACTATGGAAAACCTAGATATTTTCAAACATGAATTTGCATATATTTTCTCCTGAGTGTAACAACATAGACAATTTAAAAAGAAAGGAATGGAATATGCCCGAGTAATTTCCTGTGGCTGGGATAAATTCAAGAAGTCCATCACTTTTTGTAGTGTCTAAATATGTGAACTTTACTCATTCCCATGCTGTCTCTTAGAGCACTGCCCTCAAACAAGAGATCTCCGCCGGGGCTGAGGAGGTACAGACGAGCAAGAGAGAGATCTATGACTTGAAGCGCTCTCTACAGGCCTTGGAAATTGACCTACAGGCAGCTCTCATAATGGTAAGTTGTCTCAATTACTCCGGTTCTTTCTACATAGACCTCGCTGGTGAGACATCTTTCGAAACATATTAGATCCCCCATTCCTTGGGGAAGGTCTTGAAGAACCAATGACCATGCTGAAACCACTTACATAGCACATAGGTATCTCTCCTTAGTGTGAATACGCTCATATAACTACCAAGGTTCCTAGGTCCATGCAGGCAATCTGTCCCAGTCCAGTTTATTTCTTTGCTTTCTAGTAATCGTAGTATTGGTGTTATAATGGGATAAAACATACCTAAAAGCCCCAGAATGCAAAGACTAAATCTGGACACTAGCAGCTAGTCAGGCATGGACTTGCGAAATTTGGAAGAGCGGCACTTATTTATATTAGTCAGAACTCTGTACCGGAATTGGCTTGAACTCTTAGAAGGAAATATAAATGTGACTTTGGAATCATGTGTTGACCCTTCAATCTGAATGCTACTCAAAGTAGCTGACTATTGAGTCGTCCCTTTGGCAGCGCCAAGAGGCAATTTGATTTCTAATGCATTCTTTGGAAGTTATCTTTGCCACATTACTTGTGTATTGAAGTAAAGTTCATCTTTAAATTACCATGGGCAATACTACAATATATTTTTACTTAATGTATTTACAATGCTCAGAAATATCACGAATTAATACAAATACCATCTGGGTGGGGGGGTTGCATTGGGAGTGTTGAGGGCTCTTGCTAAGGCATAGAGAGTGGAGCTGACTCTGAAAAAACCAGGGAGGAGTTGCAAATGGAGTGGGGTGGCTTTAACCCACACACAGCTGCATCAGCAGCTTGGAGTGGTAGTAGGAAGTGCACTGCGTGCATACCAAGAACTAGCATGGAGACAATTCTAAGGCTGCATTCACAATGGGAACGGAAGGAAAGCATGAAGCATGTGGGTGTCGTCCCAGCATCTCCTCTCCAATAATGCCCCCATGCAGCCTTAAAGGCATACGGGGCCCCTCTTGGGCATGAATAAGAGAGAATGCTCTGAGACTCCTAACAACTCCCGCATGTGCTTAGTTGGCAAATGCCTATTTTTCTGATAAAAATGCAAAGAAACTAGGCTTGGTAAAGCATCACACGTAAATGTACGTGACTGCAGAATATTATTCTGGACTCGGGGGGAGGGATTAAGGCTATAGCCATTTTTAATCACTCTTGGCCCACTGAAAGCTAGAACACATTCCATCAAGTTGTTTCAGGTGTACATCTTGTCTTTTTTACACACAGAAAAAATCCCTTGAAGCCAGCTTGGCAGAAACAGAAGGGACCTACTGTGCCCAGCTGGCACACCTTCAAGAGAAGATCAGTCAACTAGAGGAGGAACTTGAAGGAATCAAGGAAGAGATGGAGAACAATATGGCAGAGTACGAGCAACTCCTGGACATCAAGAGCCGGCTGGAGAGGGAGATTGAGACCTACCGGTGCCTGCTAGAGGGTCAGGGCAGGTAAGACAATGGCAAATCCTGAACACCTACACTTTAGCAATATTTAGGTTCCAGGCAAAGTTCTTCACCTGGGGTACCATTGCAGTGAAGAGAGGAGCCCTAAATTACCCAAACAAGTAACATTGTCAACCCTTTGGTAAACCCTCACTTGAAAACTATTTTGTCAGCAGACATCGAGCATTGCGTATAGAATGATTATACAACATTCTTAGTCATGTGTATGTAACATGCATGTCATTTCCTTTCAGTTACAAAGTCGTCGACCAAAAGCCCAAGCGTCCTAGCCCTCAGTCATCAAAAGGTAAGCGTCCCTCTTTCTGTTAGCTTTGTTATAATGCTCGGTTCTTGCGACCTTCTCCCATTTGTCTGTTTGAAGTCTTGTCTCGTATAATAAAGCTTGGGCACCACATGATTCCTATGAGACATATCGTTTCACGGTGGTAACAGTAGTTCATGTCATGCCACCAGATAAGGGGACTACTGGCCTTTGAAAGATTCTAACCTCCACTGCTCAACTTCTCTGTGTGGATTATTAAGAACAGAGATGACTTTGCTCAAGCAGGTCCAATTCAATGAGGGATTTAAAGGTGAAGTTAGGCCCATCACATTTCTGGGGCATGCCCCACAATACAAAACACTAGAAACATCTTGGGGCATATTAGCAAGAAATAGCGATATTTATCGCTAAATGAGACTAGCCATTTGTTTTATTGCTGCCTATCGCTGAATATGTTAGCAGAGAAAACCTGCTATTAGCAATGTTTTTCTCCATTGTGCTAAAATATCCAGCGATAGTGGCGAAATGCGTGAATATCACTGGAATTCCAGTGATATTCACACATTAACGCCAATGGGGACTTAACCTGAAGTTCCACCTCCCATTGGATAAACAGGTAAGTTATGTTTCAGCAGGCGTTAGATTATAGCGATAATCGCGCTTAGAGCGATTTTTTTTTATCGCTGTGCCTTCCTTGCTAATAGGCGATAGCTGTGTTAGTGACTGCTTTCAGTCGCTAACAGTTTGGGTACGCCCACTTTGCATGTCATTAGCGATAAATATCGCTGACATGCAAAGCGGGCGCCAAACCGGTAGTTATCGCCTACAAGCTGTCGCTCACTGCTGTAAGCGACAGCTTGCTAATAGTGCGATAAAAATATTGCCGCTTGTGCAGCAAAAAGTGCCGCTAAAGCGGTGATATGGCTCTTGCTAATATGCCCCCTGTTTTTTTTATTTTTTCCAATGTAACTTCTGGCACCTTTCTCTAACTTTAAAAGCTAAAGTTAACATTTTTGTAGCGTCCATCTTGTTCTCTCTTTCCTTTGCTCTCATGGTGCTAACGAGCCACCTGTTACATTGCTACTTTACGATGAATGGGTGTGAGTGCTCCATATAAAGTATCAAAGTAAATGTGCTTCACCTATACTTGAAATGGGACAATGAATACCAAGGATGGAAAAGGATGAAAGTAATAAAATTACTGTAATGATTTTGTTTCATGTGCCATTCAATGCCCCATAAATATGTTAGGTTAATTTATTCTTTAAAGCATGAACATTTCATTTACATGAACCATAAGTGACATATAAAACAGGATTTGCATTATATGTTGCCTGATTAAAAATAACCCTTTTAACAATGATAATTCCCTGTTTCGACATAAATTATTGAGTTAGTCTCAACTTCCAAATGTTTAGAATGAAGCGCTCCTACTTATCCGGAGCACTGGACTCCATACATCTGATAGAGTTGGGGGCCCACTCTATCGCCCCTTAATCTGTCACATACAATGTACCTTCTCCCTCAAGCACACACGCACTCCTTTTTGCCACTAAGTTGCTTCGCTGTGTGATGAAGGTGGAGATGACCTTTAGGCGACCTACGACTCCTGGATGAAGGACAACAAACACTGGAGGGGGCCAGTTGACTGGGTTATGTAAAGACGGTCATTAAGTCTAGGCATGTTAGAGCCAGAGAGGTCAGGATGGCCCATTAGGAGAACCTTTTCACAAGCCACTTGCACCACTGTTAACATGTTCATCTGCACCATTATTAACATGTTAAGATGAGGGGCTCTCATTATAAGCAGAACATTCCCACATTGTGCTTGTACCAACTAGAACATTAACATAAGTCTTATTCACCAATCAGAATACTTCCACGAGACACATACACCAAATTTAGGGCCTTATTTAGATCTTGGCGATCGATTTTGTACGTCACAGCGGTGACCGATATCCGCCTACTGAATATCCCATAGGATATATTGGGATTTATATTTCGGTGGACGGGATATCTGTCAAAGTTGTGAGTCTTACAAGTTGTTAGTCTTTACGTGGTGCACATGACCAGTGACAATGGTCACATGGCATACATGCACCATCTAGAAACTCCCCCGAGGCGCTTGCACCACACAGACTCTTCACGAGGCACTTACACTAACTAGTCTATTCTCAAGAGGCACATGCATCAATGTAAACTTATTCACAAGAGAAACAAGCACTGGTAGCATGTTTAAATGAGGGGCTAGGAACAATATTCGAATGAATATTAGAATAATTGGAATATTAGATTGATCCGACGGGGCACCACCTCAGCACAGCAAACATTCCAATGAAGCACATGCACTAGTGCCCACACGAGGTACATGCACCAGCTACAAAGTTCACACGAGGCAGATGTATACGACTTTCAATGTTCACGAGAGGCATGTACATTCACTAAGAAGAATGTTTACCTCAGGTCGCTGCACTAACATTAGCAGGTTTACACAAGGGTTGAAAACATACAACAAACCATTCACAGGAGCCACTGATGCTACCGTGTATAAGAGAAATGCACCAGCGCAATAGTGAACAAGCACAATTTTAGAATGCTCAAAGGTGAGCACACGCCAAAATGTACATGATCACATACGTGCTCACATGGGAGACATATGTGAATGGTCACGTTAGGGGCATGTGTCTAGAATAAATGGTTCAAATAACAGAGATGGGAAAAGGAGATTACATTCCTGTCATTAGAATGTTTATATGAGGCACATGCGCATTGTTGAACCATTCACAAAATACATGCTCCAAAATGGGCCCGATTTGGAAAGCTATTTGCTTACCTGAGTTTAATTTAGGTAAGAAATAATTAATTAATTGGAGAGGGTAACATCCAATTCCTGAATCATAAAGTGAACGCAGACTATCAAACTTTATCCAGCATGCCATTGACCTTCTCTGTCATCAAATACATCACCTGTTCTCTCAGGGTATCCTACCTGCTTTCCATTGTTCACCGTTTCGTTTCTTGTTTCAGCCTCAGATCCAGTTAGAAGCCGCGTTGTAAGGACCATCGTCCAGGAAGTTGTTGATGGTAGAGTCGTGTCAGAAGAGGAGAAACAAAGTGAACAGAAAATATAGACAGAAACTGGGCCCCTCCTTATGGAACCGCTGATCGACTGGGAAACCTACAACATGATGCACAACCCGGGAGGAGGAACCCATTCCACAATTCTACCCCGCTGCTCTGCTGCTTCTCCAGGGGGTTTTCAACTCTTCCAACATAACCGCAGAATCTTCTGGACAATTTAATGCACTGAGCGCCAATCAGCAGTTCCCGTGCATACAGGCCAACCAGAAGACACCCAAAATGAATGAGCGAACACCTAAGAAAGCGAGAGGGCCTCCAAGATGTTCATCACGTGATCAAGGGAGAGTGTTCTTGTGAATCATCGGTTAACAGCCTTCTAAAACTTAGGCCAACTGAGAGCATTTTAAACGCCATACTGGTTGTAAATGTACTTCTGAAGACCTCATAAATTGACAGCTCGGCAGGGGCACCAGCTGGGAAGTGTGGTTCACTGTATCAAGGTTCTTCCGTTGAGCTTTCATCTCTTCCTCTTTGCCTTTCTTTTCCACAAAATGCTAATCTTTGCTTCTGTGACATTTTAATTCAATAAACTATTTTTGAATGCTTGAAATAAGGGTGTTTTTTGTGACATTTCCCTAATTTTGCTTTTTATCTATTGAGAAAAATCAAATGAGTCACATTTCTGGAAGGTAGTATGAAATTAACCTAAATTGGTACTGAAGTCAGTGGTAGACAAAGCATTTGAAGAATATATGCTCAGAATAGGAGGACATGTGACAGCAGTGCTCTTGAACAGTGGCGTTTCTTAGAGTGATATTAAGGAATGCATATAAAGGACCATGGATAAAACTGAACTGCGGGTGCCAGCTGCAAAGGGCAGTTGCAGAGAAAGTGTGCACAAGTGTGTGTGTGTGTATGTGTGTGTATAAATATATATAATGTATATTCACTGAAAAAAACAAAGATTAAAGTACATTATAGTTAGGTGAATATGTCAGTGACAACATTGATGTTTTTAACTAAAAAGAAAAACAGGAATTTACAGTTATAGTTAGCAAAGCTCCTTACATATTATATCGAGCATGACATGTTCTATCACATCATTTATGATATCCCGAATGATATCTCAAACACAAAGTTTGGCCCTGACAGTGGGCTTCCTAGGGCCTTTAATGGCTCGAGAGGGGAGCAGCGTGCCCTCCCTCCCCTTAAACAATGACGCCTCTTGGTTGGGTTCCCGTGGCCTTTGAATAAAGATTAAGGCCCCAGCTGTTAATTTTTGATCCTGAGGGAGTCCTGCGAGATCGCAGCAGAAACTACTGAGGTTTTGAGGATTTTGGCGTGCCTCTGGGTCCTCCCCATGATGACTAAGCGGGAGGGTATCCCTACCTTGCCCCCTTATATATTGTTTTAAAATTTACTACTGCAGAGCAGGAGACAAAGTCACCGAGTCGTGTGATGGCTGCAAGCAACATTTTTCTGATGTGGCTGGCAGTCAGTCTGACTGCCGCTAGATCAAATATGCCCAAAGGAACTAAAGCTCCCGGTCAATTGGAATGCTCTGTTTTTAAATTGGTGCTCCAGCAAGAGTACCTCAAGCTTCTCACAGAACCAACAGTCCAGCTACACAATTACTTTTGACCCCTCAGTTCTGATAAAAACATACTAAACGGATTTACACCAAATCACAAAAAGCGCAATCTGCGTACCAAGTTCTAACTACCTTTCAAATTCTGTTGAGACATTTTTGCTGTAGCCCGTATTAAATATGTCAATAGAAATTGTATGGGGATTTTGTGTTTTGGGACATCACTGATGACATCACCCAAGGTTTGTTTTCCTGCATATAAATTACTATGCCATTAGAGGTCTGACAGTAAGTACACAATAGCTCAGGAGAAGACCAGGCATTGTTGCTACCAACACAGAAACAACTCCCATAGGTGTTAAAAATAAGCATTATGTGCAACATTGACTCTATAGCCTATACTTTACAGGCTGCATAGTTCACATTAACAATCAACCACAGACATTTTGGAAACTCTTATTGAGTACTGTGTTCAATCTGTATACAACTGTCAAGAGGAAGCCAAAATAGTGAATGCAAATTACTACGTACATCTTTTATCTGTATCAAAGCCTACATTAAGAAATGAAGCCGATATCAGTAGATAACTAAGTATAGTAAACAGTGTTTACTCTATGGGGAGAGTTCACTCTACACCACACTGTTTTCAAACAGTGAAACTCTCATGAGAAATGCACCACATAGTAGTTAGAAGAACAAAATGCTCTTACGTTTTCACATGTCCTGGCAGTGACAAGCAGCTAAATTTGTTTTTCACCGCTGTGAGGTCTACTCCTTCCATAAGCTAGCATTGGGGCTCCTTAAAACGCCTTAAGCTGTAATTCATAATTGGAAAGGAGTAGCTTCTTCGTCTTTAATATCTTTAGAACGGTGCAAAAAACACTGTGTATCCGCACTCAAAATGTCCATATTCTAGTCTTTTATGGTCAACAAAACAGTGTCAACACTATTCTTGAAACTGCTCACAATCAAGTAATTCTTTCAATAAATCATTCCATAAAAAGTCTGGCGTCATGCAGCAAGGATTTAAGAAACACCAGGGCTATGATATGCCCCTAATCTTCTGTATTTCTGCCGAGCATTCCTGCCTCCCGTCCGGTCCAGGAAATCGTAAAGTAACGAAACAGGTGTCGGCTGCCATCATTTCTCAAAACATCGAGGAAAACATCAAGAACACGTTTATCATTGACTCAAACATTATTTCCTGTTACTATGCTTTATGAAACATGATATTTTATTGTTAAGTGAAGTACTATCATTAGATAATTACAATTTAAACCTCTTTGCAAATGATTTGAGAAATCACTTGGAGTGATTTATTGAAAGACATTTCTCTGCTTTTACTGCTCTGTGTGCCTTACAGTCTGTCTATAATACAGGTCTGGGTTGGGTGACACCTACACTTTATGCATTACCTCTAGACAGCCACAATACAGGAAGGGTTGTGCGCGACAGGACATTAGTCTGTATTCATCTGCATACTGAAAGCCTTCTTGGGCAAGAAGGGGAAGAGGTGGCTCACGCTTACATCTGAATAGGTTGTGTCCTGCCCTCACACAAAGGCCTGATTTATCCCCTACTGGTAGTCTGCGGCCATGGTTGGGCTGAAAGGGATTCTTGTGCACTTCAGAGAGTTCCTTTGAAGTCACACCCTACATCAAAGGCACTTTTGAATATAAGTACCAGGACTGTGGCCCTATCAAATCTGTATACTACTGGACCTGGGAAAAACTCCTGCTGGAGTAAACACTGCTGTGCTGTAAGGATTGCCACTTTGCTGTGGCTTACTGGTCTGAGGAATCGCTTCTCTGCTTTACGGTGCTTTTCTGCTGACAGCTGATCTCTGACCTTCTGAGGACAAGGACTGAACCCATAACACTTGAACCCAGAGTGACTCCAAGAGCTCATTGGCTTGCCTCCTGTAGTGTGCTGTCTCAGGGACACAAATGACTTTCTGTAATCCTGCTAGTGCTGCTGGACTCTGCCATCTGATAGTCCTACCCTTGCCTGCCTGAAGTACCCCCTCTTTTTTTCTACCTCGACACTGACGCAGTGCTGACTTTGCGCCAATCAGAACTGATGCATCGCTTTCAACACCGAAGCATTGGACGCTGTAGGACAGCAATTCTACAGCTGGTGAGGCTTGATGCTGATAGACAATGCGGCTCGACATCAACGTAGCACCTGTATCACAATGGGGTTGTACACTGAAGCTTCCATCGAAAGCATGCATCAGCGCCGACAGTCGCCTCCATCTTCAGATCAACGACAATGCAGCTCCTCCTCGACACCTCACCTTGAGTCTTCAACATTGACCAAAGCTCCATCCAAGGTATTTCTTCAGCAGAACCTGGCTGTGTCCTACAGCCGGTCTGCCATCGATTGCGGTCGGCCTGAATTTTGTCTTTGCACCGGTTCCTCACGACCTCAAGCAACCTCTTGACTGCCGGTGACTTCTAAGCACCTTTTTCACATTTAATCTTTAAAAATTCATATCTCGACTTCTACTGGTTTGAGGTTTGTCTTCATGGCCTTGTTTTAATCAGATAAATATTCTCTATGTTTTTGAACATGTGTGGAGTCTTTCTGTGAGGTTTACATTGAGTTTCTGTATTTTAAGTGTTTCACAAATACTCTATACCTTGCCTCCTACTTTAAACGTAACGCTCTGTGCCAAGCTACTAGAGGTAAAGCGTAGGTTAATTTAGGGTGTGTATCTGACTGACCCTCCCTAGGGTGGTGGTCCCTACTTGGGCACGGTGCAAACCTCTACCCACTAGAAACCCCATTTCTAACACCTGCACACAGAGTGACTCTTGAATGCAAACATTTATAATGTGTTCAATACCTCTACACAGCTAGGGTGCATTACAAGCACATGTATTTTGTAAACACTTACACCCTGGCAGTACACCCTGGACACAGGAAGTACAAAATTCGGTTGAGAAGTACAATAGTAGTTACTCACCACGATGTAAACGATAAAATAAACTAACACTCATTGGATGATGTGGTCAGTGATGTCATTTGAGATGTCATCAGGGATGCCATAAATTATGCAATGGAACATGTTATGATTGAGGTCATAAACAGTGCATTTTGTTTATGTCTTTTTATCGTTAATCTTATTGTAGAGCTAATCAAACTTGTGAACTTGGGGTGTAAGTTATAGTTAATTGTGCTAACTATAACTGGTTAATTTCTATGTTCTTTTTTGTTCAAAACATTAATATCATCACTGACATATTCACTTAAACATAATGTTACTTTAACCTTTCTTTAAAAAAAAAAACTGATCCTTTTATCACACCTCACTATAACGCTACTTTAACCTTTGGTTTTTCAGTGAATTTCTAGTTTTCCTTTTACGTAAAGTAACAGTTTGCTTTACTCCCTCCCACACACAGTCAACACCAAGCTGCAAACAGAAATTTGCCTGCGCTGTAGGGTGTTTGCCATAGGCCCTAGGCCTGAGAACACCATCCACTGGTCTGTTTATTTAAATTAAAAGGGAGGCGACCCCTCTCCCCAAGCCCTTATTGTCCCCGGGAACCGCTTCTCCAGGGTCACTTATTTAAATAATGGGTGAGAGGGCCATGTAGCCGCTCTTCACAACCCTTGTTAAGCCCTGGGGACTTCAGGGCCACTATTTTAGATAAAGGGGAGAGGGTGTATGTGGTCCCCATCCACGTGATTTGGCCCTCGGGACCACATCCCAGGCCATGTGTCCACATCCCAGGCCATGTGTCCTCCTCGCTGGGTCAATTTTGATTCTGGGTACCCAATCTTCCGGGGCATTAATTAGAGGGACGGGCCATAGGGACCCCATCCCCGGGGTCTGTAGGTATTTTTAGGGGAAGGGGTGTGCATGGCCCCTCTACCCACACCAATGTCGGCCCTGGGGACACATCCCCCCGGGACGCAACATGTGCCCCCCCTTCACCGGGCCAATTTCAGCTCAAGGACCCTATCCTCCAGGATCTGAACCTAACTTAAAGGGGGAGGGTCAGGTGGCCCCACTCTCTGGGCTGATTTCTGCCCCAGAGACCCCATCAACCAATGGCACAGCACTAACTTACAGGGGGGCACATGGGCCCCCCCTGGCTGATATTAGCCCCAGGGACCCCATCTGCTGGCAGCATTTTAATGGTGATGGGGGCACTCGCACTACTCGCCAGGCTGATTTTACCCCCAGGCACCCCATTACTCAGGGCCAAGCAATAATATTTGGGTACGGGGACACACGCCACCCTTCCTGGGCCAATTCTGCGTACAGGACCCCATCTTTGGGGGCCCATCATTGAAATGAATGGATAGAGACAAGTGGCCCCTTCCCTGGGATTCCTTTGGCCCAGGGACCACACTCCTCAGGACTCAGCATCATAACTAGGGGGAAGAGGGAATGAGGCCCAACTCCCCAGGCTGATTTCAGTCCCAGAGGCCTCATCCCTCGGGCCTGGCACCTTAAAGGTGCAGGGCAACAACCACACAGTTGTTGTGGGCCATGGGTGTAGCCCCGAGGAAGTAAACCACATGCAGAGGGAGCTGGCAGTGCTCCCACTCTCAGAGATCATTTAATAATTCTGCTCCCTGCGGGCAATTGTAATATTTAGATCTGTTTCTCTGTCCACATCACTAGAGCAGAGTAACAGATTTCAAGTCCACTCCCAGCGGGCTGCAGCATTTTTGAAACTCCCACCAGCTGGGAATGGACTTGGTGTTTGCTCCTGCTTGGCGTGAGAATACTCCTGCCAAGCCAGATGACACTGCCCACAGCCTCAGACGCTGGATCGAGGACTGTGCCAACACCCTCGCCCCACTGAAGAAACCCCCCCACAGAGACCCCAGCAAGAGGGCCAGAACTCCTAGCCTTCAAGCAAACCTGCCGAAAACTAGAGAAGAAATGGCACAGTGAACAAACTCCGGACAGCCACGCAGCACACAAGGACGCCATCCGCAACCACCACCACTTCATCAGGGTGGCCAAAAGGAGCTCCTTCAAAGACCACCTCGACAACAACGCACACAATAGCAAGGAGCTCTTCAACATCGTGAAGGCCCTCTTCAACCCCAGCTCCAACACCAAAAACACCCTGCCGTTGCAAGCCCTGTGTGACTCCCTCGCCACCTTCTTCCACCACAAGATAGTGGACATCCACGACAGCTTCAACACCCAAACAGCCCCAACAGACAGCAACACAACAGACCCTCCGTACACCATCGACCATCACCCCTTGCTAGCCTGGGCCAGCGTGAGCTTCGATGACACCATCAAGACCATGTGCTCAATCAACTCAGGCTATTCGATCAGTAGCGCCCCTCCAGCGCCTTGAGACCCTCGCGGGTATGTAGTGCACTTTACAAATGATTGATTGAGAGCAACCACAGGTTTCCCTGCCTGCGCTGTTTTTTTTGGTTGATCCTGTGATATTCGTGCATGACTGACCAGGGGGCAGCGGGTATAGGTATCCCTACCATATATATATATATATATATATATATATATATATATATATATATATATATACTTGCTTTCCACGGCTCAATTACGGCGGAACCTCCCGTGTGAGCAAGGGAGCAGAGGCTTCCGAAACGCGTAACAGCAATAAAGCAACACTGTGTACCACTTGAATTCTGAGTGCGCGTTTAACTTGGATACTTGTGGAAATATATATATATATATATATATATATATATATATATATATAGAGAGAGAGAGACAGAGAGAGAGAGAGAGAGAGATAGATATTTATATATTGTTTTTACACATTCAGGACTGAGGACTAATGTACTAATGTTGCTGGCAGCCATTCAGAGAGCTCACTCTCACAGAAGTCTGACAGCTGTATATATATATACTTGCTTTCCACGGCTCAATTACGGCGGAACCTCCTGTGTGAGCAAGGGAGCAGAGGCTTCCGAAACGCGTAACAGCAATAAAGCAACACTGTGTACCACTTGAATTCTGAGTGCGCGTTTAACTTGGATACTTGTGGAAAATATATATATATATATATATATATATATATATATATATATATATAGAGAGACAGAGAGAGAGAGAGAGAGATAGATATTTATATATTGTTTTTACACATTCAGGACTGAGGACTAATGTACTAATGTTGCTGGCAGCCATTCAGAGAGCTCACTCTCACAGAAGTCTGACAGCTGCATGAGCAAGATGGCCCAAGACAAATAAAGCACCCTAGGCCAATCAGAAAGCTCTATTTTTAAATTGGCAGTCTTGCAATAGTCTCGTAGACTATTGGCGAGACCAGCTGCCAAAATATACAATTATTTTTTTACCCTTGATGCCTCAAAAATTACTGAATGGATTTACACAATCACAAATCTAGCTTCCTGCTAAATCAGGTGTAATTCTGTTCATCAGTCTTAGTTGTAACCTGTCTTATAGAAGTCAATGGAAAATGCATGGGGATTTTGCATTTTGGGACCCCCCCTTTTCTGTTGGTACCTGCTTGGTGGATCATCCTGAATGTTTTCAGGAAGGAGCTGAGGTGGATGACATTTTTTTGTGGAATGTTTAGGGAAGTTCAGTCAGACGGGGCCAAAATTATTGGCAAACCAACTAATGCTCCATCTATGGAAAAGCAGACCTTCTATAACTACCTAGTGGTGATTACCAATAGGGAGATTATCCACATTATATCATTTATAATTAGGGCTCCCGGTTTTATGGTATTTTATTTTATTTTTTTAATATTTTTTTTTCCTTTTGTTAAAGATATTTTTTATTGAGAATACAGAAAGGAAGAAATAATAGAAGAGAGAAGGAATAGAAACATACGGAATGCAAAAAGAGCCCTCGCAGGAGCTGACTCCACATGGCCAAGAAGCAATATCAGTGTCGAAGATTTGTACAACGCGGCAACCTTAGTCCGGATAAGTCACAAAGTCCGCCAGCCAACAGCGCTCTGCCCAACGAGGAACCTCGGAAGGGCGTCAATCCACATCGGCTCCAGGCAAAAGCTGTCTGAGTCAGAGGCTTGTTCTAACAGTTCAGGTCGCACCTCCATGTGTCTTGGCCACGAGATAGACGTGGCAGCGAGGTAGAACGGAAAAGCCCACACCCCCTCAAAACAAACAAACCAAACCCCCCCCAAGACTCCAACCACCCATCAACCCCCCTGCCCCCCAGTGGTGGCAGACCAGCAGCAGGCATTCACTCAAACATTCTTCACACCTGAAACAAATGTAGTGCACGTAACGTGGGTGGACAGACCGCCGAAGGCAAGCCTCGAGAAAGAAAGCGGACTAGCGGGCCCCACCTAAAGATGAAGTTCTTAAAGTCACCTCTGAAAACATCAGCCATACGTTCCATACTCAACAGCTTCCACTACTTAGCAAACCAGAGGGAAAGTGCAGGGGCCTCCTTCTTCTTCCAAGCCGCAGCCAAGGTCAACTTGGCCGCACCTATGCAGAGCCAAAGGATTTGTTTATCCGCCTTGGTCTGATGCTCCAGAAGCGGGTCGCGAAGACCCAGGAGTATGAAGCCTATGGAGTCCGGAATCGGGTAACCCAGCATGTCCTTGATGCAAGACAGTATCTCCTCCCAGTAGCGGCGTATGATAGGGCAGTCCCACCAAATATGGCAAAAATCCCCAAGGAACCCATAGCCTCGCTAACATCTATCCGAAGCAGTGGGGAATATCTTTTTCAATCGGGTCGGGTAAAGATACCAATCCAGCATTGTTTTCATATGGGCCTCCCTGAGTTCAATAGAATGATTGAATTTGTGTAAATCACGCCAGAGGTGAGCCCATTCCTCGTCGGAGATGTCTCGCCCTAAGGGCTCTTCCCAAAGACCCATGTATCGAGGACGAGACGAGATAGCAGTAGTCAAGAGAAGATCGTAGAGGAATGAGATCACCCCCTTCATAGACGTTGCGCGGGTGATATATGATTCAAAATCTGTGGGAGGCCTCGTTGCTGCATCACGCACCTCCGGTGACAACGCCCAGTGAAGTAGTTGGGCATGTCGATAACGCTCGGAAGGTAGCACCGCGTAGTCACGCATGCAATTATGGAAGGTGAGCGGTTCATACCCGTGAAACAAGTGTGTGAGTGCGTGGCAACCCCCCGCCCTCCACCCATCAAAGGGGCCCTCAACGAGAGCCGGCGGAAAGGCCGGGTTAAAGTGGATAGGTGTGAAGGGGGACGGGAAGGAGGTCCACCGCTCATCGCCGGAGACCGAGTCCCAGACCTTCAAAGTGGTACTCGTAGGAGTGCTAATGTAGGCGTTACGAGGCCGATCCCCCTTTGCCTTCCAAACCAGGTCCCATATCGATCTTCCTGCCACACTCCTGTCCATATGTAACCAGTGCTTCTCAGACTCCAATTTGGTCCACTCGGAGTTGCGCCGCCTTATAATAGAGGTGCATGTCCGGGAGGCCGACCCCACCCCTCCTCAGGGGCCGACGCAGCGTAAGATAGGAAAGTCTAGCGCGGCCTCCCTGCCAGATATAGCGTAGAATCATGGATTTAATGCGCCTAAAAAAATCCCCCTTCAAGGTGATAGGGAGTGCTTGGAACAGGTACAAGAGCTTGGGGAGCAGCATCATTTTAATGGCATGAACGCGACCCATCCACGAAATGAACATAGGCTTCCATCGATTAAGCTCGGTCTGTATCTGGGTCAGTAGAGGGGGGGAAGTTGGCCGCATAGAAGGTGGCCACAGATGAGGTCAGCCTGACCCCAAGATACTGTATGGAGGAGCTGGACCATGACAAGGGCGTGAGCGGTCGGATGCGTTCCACCTCAGCGGGCGGCAGCGTGAGATTGAGGATGTATGACTTGCCGGGATTGACCCGAAAGCCCGCAACCGCTTCGAACTGAGAGAGCACTTCTTGCACCCGTGGAAGGGAGTTCCCCGGATCCGCTAGGGACAGCAGGACGTCATCAGCAAAGAGGGATATTTTATGCTGCTCCCCCGAAAAGGGGAGACCAACAATATCCGGGTCCTCCCGTACCCTAAGGGCCAGAGGCTCGATGCTGAGCGCAAAGAGTAGGGGAGATAGGGGGCAGCCCTGCCTCTTACCCCGGGAATGTGCAAAGAAGGGTGAAACATAGCCGTTCACCATAACCCTCGAACGAGGACCATGGTAGTTGGCCCGAAGCATATCGATGAATTTGGGTGAAAAACCAAAGGCCTTCAAGGTACTAAAGAGGAAATTCCAATCCACCCGGTCGAACGCCTTTTCAGCGTCAAGGCCCACCAAGACCGCCGGGATCTTAAAGCGATTGGCCTTCTCGATCAGATGAATCAGCCTTCTGGTGTTGTCGTGGGTCTGGTGACCTTTTATGAATCCCGATTGATCGGGGTGAATAAGAGCAAGCATGAGGTCCTGGAGTCGGGCAGCCAGTATAGAGGAGTACAATTTAGCATCCACGTTTAACAGGGCTATGGGCCGGTATGACTCACATTTAGAGGGATCCTTCCCGGCTTTGGGGATGATCGAAATCATTGCTTCTGCCATGGTGCCCGTAGTTTGGCCCGCCTCCCTCATACCATTGAAAAGCGTCACCAAAAAATCCCCCAGCTCAGAAGCAAATGTTTGATAGAAGGGAGCGGTAAAGTCGTCTGGGCCATGCGCCTTAAGCGGTTTAAGGGACTTAATGGCGGACAACACCTCCTCTCTAGTGAAGGGGGCCTCCAAAAGCTCATTCCACTCCTTGGAAACCTGCGGAAGTGGGTGAGCCCCTAAATATTCCTGCTGCTCCGTAGGCGCCAGGTTGTCTGCCGAGTACAGGGCGGCATAAAAGTCGCCAAAAAGCTCCGCTTTGGCCGCGTCCCTATGTTCCATGGCGCCGGAGGGCGCCCGGATGCCACCCACATATTCCCTCTCACGCTTATCACGGAGCTGCCTAGCCAGATGTTTCCCCACTTTGTTGCCCTGAGCATAAGAAAGGCGCCGTAAGCGCAAGAGGGTATACTCCGCCCGATTATTATAGTGGGCCCTGAGTTTACCCCGCACCGCAGTAAGAGGGCGAAGCGTCTTTCGAGAAGGATTCTGTTTATGCGCAGTTTCGAGTGTCGCCAGCTCCACCTCCAGCGCCTCCCTTTCCTCGCGCCTAAGCTTGTTCAGGGCGGAGTTTAACACAATGCACATGCCCCGTGTCGTCGCCTTGAAGGCGTCCAATTGGGTGAAAACCGAGGTGTCCCCAGCTTTGTTGAGCTCAAAAAATTCGCGAATGGCTGCCCTAAGTTTTTTGCAAGATTCCTCATCACGTGTAAGGGAGATAGGGAAGTACCATTTGCGGTGAGGGGACATCTCCGGGGCCCAAGTCAAGCATGTTGCCAAAAGACTGTGATCTGATACAGCGAGCGGAAATATTCTACTGTCCCGCAAGTCCCCCTGTAATGACTGATTTAAAAAAATGTGATCGAGACGTGAATACGTATGGTGAACATGGGAATAGAACGTGTAATCCCTAGTTTGGGGTTGGAGGGCGCGCCAGCTATCAATAAGACCCAGACTGTCCATGGCGTCGCGCAACTCAGGGGAGAAGAGGCCCGCCTCCGTCCTTTGCTGGTGCGAGCAATCAAGACCTTTGTCCCAAACCAAATTGAAATCTCCCATTACTATCAATGCTCCCTCCCCAAAATCCCCCACCTCCCTCATGAAGGCCTAAAGGAACCCATTCTGGCCCGTGTTCTGTGCGTAGAGAACCACCTATGTGCAAAGCATACCAAGGAGCATCCCCTTCACCATCAGCCATCTTCCCTCCTTTTCACCTCGCACCCCCATGGGTTGAAACTGAAGTGTGGAGCGGAACAAGAGAGCCACCCCCCGGTGCTTAGTGGGGGCAGAGGATTTATAAATCAGTGGGTATTGCCTATGCTTGAGCTTGGATTCGTCTTTACGGGCCAAATGCGTTTCCTGAAGTCCCACCACATCCAAATGATGATCAAGAATGTATTTCCACACTTTCTGACGCTTTTGAGGAGAATTAAGGTCTTTAACATTCCATGAGCCTATCGTAACTGGCATCATTCAGTCAGTACCCTCCCCCCCCGCTCCACATAGTGCCCCCCGTAGTGCTAGAAGCAAACCACACACTCTCGCAGACATACCAACTCCCCAGCCGCCACCACTGAGCCCACTCCAAAACAACCCTTCCCCAATCCAAAGGAGCCTCAAAACAATATACAAAAAAAGAAAGATTCAGAGCTAGAACTAGAAAGAGAACAAAGAAAGTCGGACATGACCATAAGGGTCGGGGGTAGAAGACCCGGGTAATGCCCCCCTCGAGTTCAGGGTCGGGGTAAGCCTCCAGTGGAGCACGGTCTTTCAATGTACTTGAGATGGTAGAGCTCCCCTGGCCCCACGGGCCGCTGTTGAGGGAGCCTAGGCTGCTGAAGAGCTGTCCACCCGGCTCGACTCAGTCACCAGGGCCACCGAAGCTAAAACCTCTCCCCTCTCACTTTGGCTCGCTGATGGAGTCGGACCTTCCGCCGCACCATGTCGGCCCACTCTCTGCCACGCCGGGGAGCAGGAACAACGATGTCTTCTCGGGGAGGCGCTGGCGCCCGCCGATGCGGCTGCTTCCTCCATGCCTAGAGGTTCCTTGGCGGCTGCCAGAGATCTCACTTGCATTAGTCTGTTCTGCCATCTGAAGATGAGCCGAAAGGGGTGACCCCAGGAGTAGGACACCCTGTGCTCCCGCAGGAAAGCCGTGATTGGGCGGAAATCCCGTCTCTTTTGCAGTGTGGAAGCCGCCAGGTCCTGAAAAAGCTGAGGGTTGTGCCCTCAAAATTGCAAGTTGTTGGTGTCCCTTGCTTTCCGTAGGATTTTCTCTTTCAATTGAAAATCATGGACACAAACCAGAATGTCCGGCGGCGGCGAGCGCGTGCCGCGCGGCAGCCCAACCCGATGTACTCTGTCCATGCAAACCTCCGAAAGGTCGTCCTCCGCCAGAATTTGCAGAAACAGGGCCTCCACATACTCCCGCAAGTCCTCACCTTCTCCTTCCCAGGGTACCGCTCGGATCCGAATGTTATTACGGCGGGACCTATTTTCCAAATCCTCGCAGTGGGCCTGAAGATCTAAGTTCTGCTCACGTAGCCGGAGCATGTCGTGCTGCAGTTGATGGACGTCACCAGTGAGGCCCAGATCATGGTCCTCCAGGGTCGCCACCCGCTCTCCGATGCTGTCCACATCTCGACGGACCTCACGCAGATCGGAGGCCAGCTGCGACTTCAGTTCTGTGATGTCGTCTTTGATAGATGCACAAAGTTCAATCAAAAAGGCCTTCGTGACTGGGACCTCTCCGTCGTCCTTGGCCGGGGACTTGCTAGAGCCGGGGGGCGATCCGGATTAACCTTTCCCGGGACCGTCCTTCCCAGGTCTATTCATGCGATTCCTCGTCGCCATGATGAGGCACCTCAGCCAGCCTCTGGGCTCTTCGCGACCTCCCGGAGCGTCCCGAGATATCAAGCCGCGCTACCTCACACCTTCCGCGGTCACCGCGTCGTCGGCACCAGGAGGCCGGGGCAATCAGAAGGCAGCACTCGCCGTGACTCTCAACGCCCGTTGGATCGCCCCCAAGGTATAAGGGGTAAGAGGGAAGTCCGCACCTCTCCTTCTCACAGTCTTCTGCGCTGTCCAGCAGCTGCTAGACAGGTCGGCGCCTCTTCGTCACCTCCGCTCAGGCGCCGTTAGCCAGATAGATCACAGGGGTGCCGGGCGGGCTCGTGACGATCCCCGTCGGGGGGTCCCACTGTGCAAGCGCTACACTACACAGCTTGCTGAGGTCCAGAGTCCCCCCTTGTTAAGAGCCGATGCAAACCAGGCGAGGCTCTGTAGGCCGCACCAGCGCTCGTGCGTCACCACTTCGACACCTCTGCTAAGTCCGTCGTTCCAGGTCGTAGCTCGATGGGAGAAGGCTCAAACGCATTCAGGGCACCTCAGTGACCCCAGGAAAGTCAATTCCGGAGCTGAAATTGCCCCAATTAAGCTACACAAGGCTATGAATGGCTCCGGGTGCCGGAGGAGCTCACAGGCACGTCTTACTCCGTCGCCATCTTGGCCACGCCCCGGTATTTTTTTTTTTAACATTTCCGTCTGTATTTATCCATATTTATTTTTGGGTCATTTTACCTGTATTTATCCACATTTATTTTTGTAGCAAGAAAAAAAAAAAGACACTCCAGCTAGTATTTTCCTCATTTATTTAAATTGACATGCACACATGCACTAGGTTGTTTAGCTGTTTTTTTTCCAATTGGAGCCTACGCTAAGCGCACTCTACACATTGAGAGCGACCCTGCCTTCCTTTGAGAGTGCAGGCCAGATCTTTCCTACCCTGAGGAGGCATGTAGATCGTTCCGCTCCTACTGAGGGAAAGAAAGCATGTTCTCCTTCCTTGTGGCTGAACGGCGAGGGGAGTCCCTCCCCATCACTAACCAGAGAAGTGAAACCTCTCTAGCGCCTAGGGCCTATGGAGACACGAGCAAGTGGTAGTATAAGGCCGAACAAGATCCGGAGATCATATGCAACAACCTACTATTACCACAAAGAAGCATGCAAAAAATCTCTCTGCTGTAAACGCCAATGCCTTTTATTTATTTGTCGGTTTTTAAAACATAAATAAAAGGCTAATAGCTTAAACTCTCGCAAATGCGAGACCTATTGCATTGCAAATGCTTGTTTTCTGTGAGATAGTAATGAAGTCTCAACTTGGTATCAAAACTGAATAATACTTGATTTATCTCCGTTACCAGCAACTGGCATAATTGTATTGATCTTTGGGGCTTCCACATAGACCTCCAGGAATATGTTATTTTTTAAAACCGATTCTTATTCAGGATTGGTCTCAGCCTAGGGGGAAAGCATAGCATGTCTCTCACTGTCCAAAGTGTACTGGCACAGAAGCCATGCAGGAACTCGAACTATGAGAAGCGTCCAAATATTGGCTTGAAGGACCAGTATTTAAATATTTTTGAGAGTGCTGGGAAGGGGTTCAACACCAATCACTACAGGAGGAATATTCGAAGTTTAGCTGCTAAACCAAATGGGAGAGAACCAATTTATATATATGATTTCGGTCTGTGGAAACCAGGCTACAAACAGGTGTGAGCAAACCTCCTCCTTTTATGGAGCTCTGTATTTTACTGTTCTGCCAGTGGATGGGAGGGACCAATTTGCTTCGCTTTCACCAGGGCCCATGGAGCTTTTGCTTTGTGACTTCACCTCCATGGTTCTTTGATTCCGAGTTTCCCTTTCACAGATCAGATCGTGTTTTCATCTGTGTCATGAATGAGTAGTTCCACAATCTGTTAATGTTTGTGTCTGGCGATGGAGGCTTTTGTGTCTAATTCCAGGCTTTTCACTAGTTTGCTTGCTCCCTACCTGCATGCCTCATCACTCATCAGTTTCTGCTGCCATCAGCCGCGGCTGTGTTGCATCTCCGCTCAGCTGATTGGCAGCTTTGACACAATGGACGTGTTCACATCGTTTAATGATATTTCACGCTGTAAAAATGCTATCACTTCTCTGGGGGGTTCGAACGGTTTACACATTGATTCTGGCAGGGGAAGGGGAGAAGTCGAGGTCGCAGAGTCATCCGAGCCATGCCTGGATTTCTTAGTACAAAATTAGCTCGGGGTTTTTTTCAGAATGCATTGGGCCGCTAAATTATTCTTTTTAAAAGACTACTGTATTTTACATATATTTTTACTCCCGATGTGGACCTAGCTCTTGGCACAGAAAGTTAGCCCTCGGTTATGAACGCCGCAGTTCAAGTGCGTCGCTCCACCCTACCACGGACCCCACCCCCTGCCCTGCCACATACATAACCTCCTTCTTCCTCCTAAAACAAAACAAAAGGTTGCTGGGCCTGCAGCCGATGTCCTGAGGTGTTTTCACACCTCTTAATGGACATCTCTGCTTGCACTGCTCGAACAATTAAAACCCTGCTGTGAGGGGTGCTAGAGGGTCTCTGCGGACGCGGCTCTCTCAGCTGCACTTATTCAGCACTTTCCAATCTCTTTTGGCAGCCCCTGTGCACCTCGGCATCAGATTTCATAGTGGAGCACAGAGGCGGCAGGATTATTTTGTAAGTATTTTTCCGTTTCTATATATAAATACAGACAAAAACCGAAAAGGTTTCCGTCTGTATTTATATGTAAAAATCCATTTAAACGGAAAACAGGGAGCCTTATTTATAATATATATTATGTACATATAAACAATATGCAATACATATTCACTGAATAAAAACGAAGGTTACGGGGACATTATAGTTAGGCTCAGATATATCTCCTACAAAACCACTGAAATTCAGCAGTTATAGTTACCTGAGCTAACTGTAACTTGCACCTTTCTAATGCACTGCTTATGACCTCACATATTACATCACTCATGACATGGTCAGTGGCATCACGGATGACATCACTGCTGACATTTTAAATTAAATCACTGATTACATCATCCAGCGAGTGTTTTGTAATTTTTCTGACAGTTAAAGATATATACTAAGCTACAGCATAAGTTAAATTATTATTCTTTTTGTACTACTAATAGGTAGAACTGTTTCTAGTGTATGTCATTTAAATGGCACTGTGACTGTATTGGTGTGGAAGTGAGTGTCTGAGTGGCTGTATGGGTGAAGACGTGGGTGTATGAGTAGCTGTATTGGTGAGTGAGTGACTGTGTGAGTGGCTGTATGGGTGGGTGACTAGGTGTGTGAGTGGCTGTATCAGTGACTGTGGTGGTTGTGTGAGTGGACCTATGGATGGGTGAGTGTGTGTGAGTAGGCTGAGTGGCTGTGTGAATGGCTCTAAGTGGATCTGAGAGCAGTGTTTGTTGACAACTGTTTGAGAAGTGGCTGATCTTCAGACAGTGTATTGAGAAACTTCAGTCTGTATCGATATAGAGGATATTGAAACTGTTCTCCTAGTAAATACACTTAGAGGATTTTATTGGGCTTGGTTGTGGATTGCGAAATACTGATCAATTTATTATGTTTGTCACACATATAATGTTTGATTGCATGTTTTGTATAATTTCTTGGTGGTGGTAAATGTAACAAGCTGGGTGTTTTTGTACAATTACCACAATGGCTCTGAATAGGTTGGGGTATAGTGGTCTGTGTTATATGTCTGTCTTAAAGCTGGCATGAACACATTATGTTAACTTTTGAGCATATAACGTCAAAGCAATGAATATTTTTTCTTTATTATTGCAGAAGATGGTCCTTTCGATGTAAAAATTGTTCTTACATAGTTTGTGGGCATTCTGTTCTTATTTTTCTTATACCTTCTAGGTGGTATTCTCTTCCCCGGGTGGAGTGGCTCTTGTGAGTGCTTTATATCTGGCAGGTCCTGATGAAGGTGACATTTTATCTTCTTGCAGCCACCGAAACGCATTGACCACTGCCCTGAGAACATACTGCTTCTTGCAGTTTTTGTCTTTGGTCATTCCAATTACATTGGTACTCTGTAGTTGAGCTCCCCAGATATGTTATGAATGTGAAGGTTTGTCTGGGTGTGTGCGAGTATGGTTTGAATTGGTTGTTGTGAATTTGCTTTGTTTTTCTCTACTGGGGCTTATCTGATTCATTTGCATTCATTGTTTTCTTACTTTGTGATTATTTATGATTTTATAATCAATGTTGATGAAAATGAAAAAAAGCATATAAAAACATGTATAATAATGAAAATATGTTTGACAAAAGAAATTAAATAAAAGAACATATTTTTATAATTGATGGAGCATTTGTCTAGTGGGCTAACACGTTGGTTTGGGTGCTCACTTTATGTATTTAGATTAATTCCAGTGTAGAACAATTTAGGTCTAGAGGGAGATTATTTTCTTGTCCATTTTCTCCTGTGTACATGATACCGAGGTCAAAAGTAAAGGACATAATCCACAGTTGCCTTGACCTCTGGGCAAACTGGACCACCTAGGTTAGGTTGAGCATCAGCGAGGGTTCACCATCACTTCACAGAAAATTATCAGGGAGTCTAAAAGCAATTCTATGTCAGGACAGGAGGCTCCGATTATGCTTAGTCTCATTTCTTTACTGACACATAGCAGCCAATCACATTACAGTAAAGAAAACAGAAACAGGGCAACCATAGAGTACCCCCATAGTATATAAACAGTCTCAGAGGTAACCACTTCCTCTTTCTTTGCTGCTCCGCAGCCAGTTAAGTCTATTTATCTTCTACTGCTTATAGTGCTGTTGTGCATATTGTTGTAATGATTAATTGTGCACTTGCCTTATCTTGCGCTGCTTTCTGATATCTGCGCGCGGCTTGTGCATGCTTTATATTCTGGTCCGCCTTTCGGTGTGTCGGTACTGTTTGACGTCCGTTTCTCGGCGCGTTTGTTGGGAGCGCGTTGCTCGCCTCCCAGTGCCTGGCCGTTTGTGCCGGTCGCTTTCAGTGGAGCGGGAGCAGGGGTCCGCGGCTCGCATTGGGAGCGCGAGCGCTCTCGAGCCGGTGTTGTTCGGTGGCATTTCAGCGTCGCGCATGCGCGCTGCTTTATTTCCGGCTCGAGGCGTTTTCTTCACACGCCCGCCTGCCGGTTGAGTGAAGGACCGCTGTTTCATCTGCGCTCAGCCCACAGCCCTGAACTTTTGACCCCGCTTGACCCCGGAGCTCAGGAAAGAGCTTCGGTTGTATTTCTCCGTGCATAGGCTCTGCCTAGAGTGTTTTTTGACGGCAGGCTTTCTCCCTCCACATTCAAATTGTTTGTTACATCGAGTTTTACCTCAATTTAAGCCTGCTTTGGGGTTCACACTCCCTCATTACTGGTATCTCAGATACCCCATATATTACTGCAGTCTTGTGGGCATTGACTTTTGCACTTTGTTGCAATGGCTGAGTATTATGAAGATGATGAAGACTGTTATTATGATGAGGAGGAAGATACTTCTCTTGAATATGACTTAGTGGAGGAGTTGGATAAAGGTGTTCAGCTTTCAGTCAACAAGGCACTGGTGAGGGCCATTAATCCCCTTAAACGCCATCTTAATGAATATGCCATTCAACAGGGCTGGTTGCCTCCTTCGCAAAAATCCGCAAAGTCTCCTGGTAACCCCCACAAATTGGATTTTCAGAGACTGGCGAAGGTTTTATCTTCAGACAAACCCAGGTCTTCTACGTCTCTTTGTGCGGAGGAGTCAGACCATGGTCAAGCCTCTTCAGGTCATGACTCTCCTCCTAAAAAGCGTCTCCGCAAGGAGCATTTTGTTGACGCCCTTGAGCGTCCCCCTCTTCTCAATTTTGAACCTGAGGACATTGTCCACCCAAATTCCACGTCATGGCTGCCCGCTCCAGCGGTGGCAGCTTACCTAGAGGCGCATGTTCGCCAACCTTTTGAGGCGTCTGTTCGCGCTCGGCTGCGCTCGGAGTGCCCGAGGCCTGACCTGGCAGACCATATTGCTGAAACACCGGAGGTGGACCCTATGATGGTCACCTACCTTAAAAAATATTCTAAAGACCCCAAGAAAGGCCTGGACCGCTCCTGGCGGTCTTGTCAAGACAAGCTAATGGACATGTTGGGTCCCCTATCCAAGATCCTGGACCTTGGTTTCAAGGCCAAGGAGGCCTCGGCGACAGTTAACCCTGACGAGCTAATCGAATGGGCACAGAGGGCTGTATGTATGTTTGGGAACGTTAATTGTGCCATCTCAGCAGAGCGTCGTCGATCCATTCTCCTGAAACTGGATCCAAAGTTGGCGGAGCTGGCCACCTCTGAGGCAGGTCCAGAGGCGCAGGGTCTCCTTTTTGGCCAACCTTTCCTAAAGGAATTGACTAAGTTTGTCTCTGCCTTTAGCGGCATTGATAAGGCACAGGCTTCCTTGCACCGGGCCATGCGTCTGGTTTTCACCAAGGCCGGACGACAAAGGGGACGGTCGTTCGGCCGCGGATCTCAGCAGCAGTCCCAGAAGGGTGGATCGCAGCATCGTGGTGGCCAATACGACTCTGGCTACTCCACCCGCGCAAACTTTTATCCTTCCAGAAAAGGAAAAGGCCAGTATGGCAAAGGACGTTCCGGTGGTCATCAGGGACAATACCAAGATTCCCACTCTACAGGTGAGCCTGATTCGTGCATGCGATGTGATGTTGGGGGGTCGCATTCAATTTTTCCTGCAGAATTGGCGCATGCTCTCCGGCGATGCTTGGGTGCTACAAACTGTTCAGGGGTTCAGAATAGAATTCTATCACCCGATGCATCAGACTTGTCCCCCTCCTTGTCTGCGTTTTTCTCTTCAGGACCAGGTTTGTCTCTCCGAGGAGATCGATTCTCTTCTAAAAAAAGGGGCGGTGATTCCAACCACCCGTCATCCGAAGGGGTTTGCCAGTTCTGTCTTTCTGGTCGAGAAAAAAGGGGGCGGTGCTCGTCTTGTTCTCAATCTGAAAGACTTCAACGGTGGAGTTGTCTATCGCCATTTCAAGATGGAGGGCATCCATCTGTTGAGGGATCTCCTGCGAGAAGGGGATTGGATGGTCAGACTGGACCTCAAGGATGCTTATCTTTCAGTTCCGATTTACAAGCCTCATCGCCGTTTTCTCCAGTTTCTCTGGCAGGGAGTCTGGTACGAGTATCAGGTTCTCCCGTTCGGTCTTTCGTCAGCACCATGGTGCTTCACGAAGCTGTTGAGACCAGTTGTGGAACATCTTCGGTCTCTGGGTGTCAGGTTGATTATTTATCTGGACGATATTCTCCTTATGGCGGATTGTCCTCTCAAACTTCTTCAACATCTGGAATTATCCATCACTCTTTTACAATCTCTGGGGTTCCTAATCAATGTCCAGAAATCGGTTTTGGTACCAGCCCAGCGTATCGATTTCCTGGGTTTTCAGATCGACTCGGTTACTTGTCAACTTCTCTTGCCCAACCAAAAGATGCGTTATATCAAGAGAGAGTTGACGTCTGTTATTTCCAGACCGACTGTGTCATTGAGGTCGTTGGCGCGTGTAGTCGGTCTCCTGGCGTCATCCATTCAGGCGATTTTTCCGGGTCCCCTTCATTACAGGGCGATGCAGCGCCTGAAAATTCTTCATCTCCGGAAAGGGCTCAGATATTCCGATCAGATTCCTCTTACGGAGGAGGTCCGGTGGGAGATGCAGTGGTGGTTGGACCACATGGAGGCCTGGAACGGCCGGGCCCTCTTCGGTGTGTCTCCGGATCTGGTGATAGAATCCGATGCCAGTCGTTGGGGCTGGGGAGCCCGTTGCGGCTCGGTCTCGACCGGGGGTCGTTGGTCCCCTCAGGAATTGAAACTTCATATCAACTGTCTGGAGCTCCTGGCGGGCTCCTTTGCGATCAAATGTTTTTCTCCCCTACAGACCAGTTGTTGTGTCCTTCTCCGGATGGACAATATCTCGGCAGTCCGCTATGTGAACAAACTGGGCGGGACCAAGTCCAGAATCCTGGCGGAGATCGCCAAAGATTTTTGGCACTTCTGTCTGCAGAAAAAGATCACTGTTATTGCAGAGTACCTTCCGGGATGCCACAATCAGATAGCGGACTGGCACTCCAGACACCTTCGGGATTACAGCGATTGGAGGCTGCATCCCCGGGTCTTCCGTGCTCTCCATCGGCGTTGGGGTCCTTGCCAACTAGATCTCTTTGCCTCACGCCTCAATGCGCAACTTCCGCATTTTTACAGTTGGAGGCCGGACCCTCAGGCTCTGGCCACGGATGCCTTTCTCCAGCGGTGGCCATCGACCCTATGTTATGCCTTCCCTCCATTTCTAATGATTCCCAGGGTATTGGCCTACTCCAAACGATTTCAGACGGATCTGATTCTGATTGCCCCTCTCTGGAGGGCTCAAGCGTGGTTTCCGGTCCTTCTAGAAATGTGTTCGGCCCCACCGTTTCTCCTTCCCCCATTGTGGAATCTCCTGTTGGACCCTCTCGGAGGTCCTCATCCCCTGATCCTCTCAGGCTCCCTTCCTCTTCTCGCGTGGAGGATCTCGGGGATCGCTGGTCGCTCCCAGGCCTTTCAGGCGACGCTTCCAAGCTCCTTAGTGAAGCCTGGGCTCCCAATACTCACAAACGGTATAAGGGGTCTTGGAAGCGTTGGTGTGATTGGTGTTCACAACAACAAGTTGATCCCGTTTCAGCAGATATCAGCATGATTGTTAATTTCTTGGCTTCCTTGGCCACCTCTGGTCTGGCTTATTCGACTATTAACGGCTTCCGGTCTGCTATCTCGGCGGGTCATGCCCACATAGATGGGAAGCCCGTGGGTGAACATCCTTTTGTTTCCAGGTTGCTTAAAGGAGTTCGTTTTGCGAAACCTCCCACCCCTAAATATGTTACTTTGTGGGATGTTTCTGTTGTCCTCAGATTTTTAGAGGCCTGGCCTTCCAATGCTTCCTTATCTCGCAAGCAACTTTCCGCAAAACTAACGATGTTGCTGTGCTTGGTATCTTGTAAGCGCGTGTCGGATGTGCACGCTTTGGATCTGGCGGGTCGCTGCTTCACTCCTGAAGGAGTTTCCTTTCGTCTCTCCAGACGTACCAAATCTAATACGCCTTCTATTTCTTATCCTTCTTTCCCTTCTCACCCCAACCTTTGTGTGGTTCAATGCCTGAAGGATTATGAGGTGAGTACTGCTTCTTTGCGCTCAGACATGCAGGGTCAACTGCTGATTGCTTTACAAAAGCCTTTTCGACCTGTTTCTCCAGCTACCTTGGCGCGCTGGGTGCGAGGGCTTATGTCTGAAGCTGGAATTGATGTTTCTGTGTTTGGCGCGCACTCCGCACGAGGAGCGATGGCGTCCAAAGCTTATTCCATGGGTGTTACTCTGTTTGATATCATGAAAGCTGCAGATTGGTCATCTGCTTCTGTGTTTAAAACTTTTTACTTTAAGCCTATCGATAGTGTTGCTTCTGTGGTGGTAGATCAGCTTTAAAAAAGCATAATCGGAGCCTCCTGTCCTGACATAGAATTCAAAATTTGCAAACATTCGTGACAAGAATTTTCAATTCTATTAAGGACTAGGAGGCGAGGATTATCCCACCCGTTGTATATGCATGTATCTATTATATTGTTACTATGCAATGCTTCATGGATCTTTCCTAATGAAATGTGATGAATGCTTTGGTTTTTCTTTACCCACCCTTTATTTGCTCATGATTACACAGGATGTGTATTACGGCCTTGTGTCTCTTTTCAGGTTCTGATCCCAAGTGAGGTTCCTCCGGCTCAGCCCTTATGGTCGTTCTGCTGCGAGTTTCTGCTCCTCGTTGGCCTGCTTCTGTTCCTGTGGCTTTTGGAAGTTCCTCCGCCTCCACGTTCGGATTTTGGTCCTTTCGATTGATGTCTTCCTGGTTTCTGATGTTTACTTGATTCTTCTTACTGGATTTTGGACAAAGAAAGAGGAAGTGGTTACCTCTGAGACTGTTTATATACTATGGGGGTACTCTATGGTTGCCCTGTTTCTGTTTTCTTTACTGTAATGTGATTGGCTGCTATGTGTCAGTAAAGAAATGAGACTAAGCATAATCCTCGCCTCCTAGTCCTTAATAGAATTGAAAATTCTTGTCACGAATGTTTGCAAATTTTGAATTCTGCTCCACTTCCAGCAAACAAGAGCATTCAATGCTCTCGCCTGCTGGAAGCAGAGCGTTTGCTGTGGCGTGGCAGAAGCGGTACAGCTTCTATCTTAAGTGAACAGAACACTTAACCTCCGTGCACTGTTGCTGGTGTGGTTCTATCTCTAGAACAACACTGGGAAATTTTTAACAGTTCCACAAAATAACACACTAAGCATATAAATACTGCTTATGTTTTACGTATATTTGCCAATTTTCACAATGACTTTTATTTCTAAGGCATTCCTATTTGTAAACAAGGCTTAACATAAATGTACAAAATTTATCGAAATTACAATGATAATATACAATTTTAAAGAACAGAAATTCTTGTCAACATCCTAGAAGAATCTTCTTTATGCCCGATGCATTTCGAGCTCTAAGAGCTTTTCCTCAGGGGCCTGTAAACTGAATATGTCAATCAAATACTTAAACTGCTGTGGTAAATGTTCAAGACATCTTTAAAAATTCACTCTGTGCAAGGCTTGAATTCGACATAAGTCGAAAAAGAAGAAGAAAGAGTGCACGAAATACCCCTTTCCACACCGTTGTGTTTGTGCTCGAAAAGAAATGAAACTCACTATTTCTGTACTAGATTGCCGTGTACATTCCTCTTCAAAACACCTATATACAAAAACCGGATTCAGTGTGACCGTTCCAATAAATTTTGCTCTACGAACACTGTAAAGACCGGCTGTCAAGACCGTCTTACCTTATTGTGAGTGGAACTAAGACTCGCTGTTCATAACTTCAAAACCCCAACCTCGGCCTGAATCTGCCACCTGATACGTGGTAGAAATGATATGTACACTAAACTCATTCTCTAAAACATCGGAGTTCAATACTGATTTTCCGCTCACTTAACGAGCGTGATCACTCTCGTCTTACCTCCTTCTCTAGATTTCTTTTAACGGTACAACTTCCTCCAACTTTCCACCTCACCCAGTGTTCAACAACAAACTGCTGCCATTGCCGCTCAAAGCTACTCTGTCTTCACAAGTTATTTAAGAAACCAACAATGGACTCCAACTGCACTATTGCGAGCGCCATCTTTGAATTGGGCTCGTCATCACTAAACTGAACCGTACCTAGTGAGATGACTTCAGAATAAGTGTAAAGAAACTTAAAATGAGTGTGAAAAATATAAAGAAGGTGGATAGAATAAAAGAAATGATGAAACCTCAGTTTAGGACACATGTTCTAGGCGTATCCTCTGTGTGTTCATCTTTTTTAATGATCGTGTCACACCGCGTACACTTCAAAGCTGTAAACTGTCTATTAATGCTCCTTGCATACAAATGAGTCGATAAGAAAAGAGGGCAGCGCTTTAATGAAATAAGATTACAGAAATAAAACAATTAAAGTAAATGCTTAGCATTGCCCCGCCCGCTGTATCTTGATTCATCATGTAATGAGAAATGGATATGCCCAAAAAGGCCTGAATATTAATTAATCACACCTATGGTAATGAGAGGGAGAGTCTGACCTTGAAACAAAACCGCATATTTAGCAATTTACTCACAGAAATGAAACACCCACTAAGGTTTGTATATATAGGCAAATAAATCCAGCCATTGCACCAGCACCCTCCACTCTCCTACTCAGTGCCACTTTGCAGGGTAGCAGTTCTTCTGGAGCATCATGTCTTACACCCAACATAGTGCTGGTTCCAGCCGGGCTTCAATGGTTGGTGGTGGCGCCAGCTTTGGTGGCTTCCAAGGCGGTTTTGGAGGTTTCCAAGGGGTCTTTAACAATGTAGTTATTGGGAGCCAACCCAGCAACGAGGGCCTCCTCTCTGCTGGGGAAAAGCAGACCATGCAAAACCTCAATGACCGTCTTGCGTCCTATCTGGAGAAAGTCCACCAACTGGAATGTGCCAACTTGGAGCTTGAGAAGAAAATCAAGGATTGGTATGCACACCACCGTCCAGCAGTGGCTCATGACTACAGCAAATACTACACCATCATTGCAGAGTTTCAAAAAAAGGTAAGAACATTATAAATCATTAAAATCTTGGCCTAATGATGTACATGATTACATCATTCCTTGTTATTGCTGCAGTGTGTAATGTCGAAATGAATTGTTACCTTTTAAGTGATTGCAGCTGAGGATTCCAGTAGGGCTTTACACAGAATACAGGACACTTTATTCTCTTGATGTGTAAAGAAGGGCACTCTTTGTCTGCATTTCGTCACTGCGGTTAATTGCCAACACGCCTTAATTGTGACCCCACAACGTCCTTGAATGAAACTGTGACCAATCTATAATAAACACCAGATTATTAAAAGTTCCCATGTTGTTTGAAAGACTACTTCCCTGTTCTAAATATCTGTAGTTCCTTTCGTGACTATCAGAGATAAATTACAGGCAAATCCGTTCGACTAGGTGGCTGTTCGATCATTGGGCCGTTCAGCCATGTTTTGTGGGTTACCATGTGACTCCATGGTGTAGCATGATTCCAGTCTAGGGCTTTATTTTAGCACATGTTAATTCAATGCACACTTGAAATTGGAATCTTAGTTTTCTTAAATAGGGTAATTTTGATGTTATTGATTATGTAAAAGGATCAGGGGAGACAATGTCGCATTACGACCAGAGCGGCCGACTTTGGAAATGGAAACCAGGTTCAAGTCCCAGCATTGGCTCAACATCCTATGATATCTGGGCAAATCATTTAATATCCCTGTGCCTAAAAAATGAATGTGATCATGTGTAATGTAACTGGTGCTCATTTAAAGCGCTCGCATACATTCGGGTCAAGCTTGCGTCCTCGAGCAATATAAAGTTGCAAAATTAGCTGAGAGATGGTTTCTAGAGTTATGAAGCCACAGAGTGTTTCTATGGATATTGCAAGATGGTGCCTGGAATATTAATTACAATGGGGAACGCGGGGACTGGATACTATGTGCACGCACCAGATGTCTGTACAGATACTCATTGAACCGCCAGGAATGCTTCATCAAAAGTGTAAATGTCTAAAATTCTTTTTTAGAAGGATTATTGACTTTTGTTTATGAAAGTCAGAATATTTGCCCTCTTGGAAATGACACACCACCAGCTGCACCATTGTCTTCAATGTAAACTTTTATTATCTTCCAGATCATTTGCACATCTACTGAAAATGCCAGTATCGTCCTGCAAATCGACAATGCCCGACTGGCTGCTGAAGACTTCAAACTTAAGTAAGTCTGTCCATTTCTCCATCAGTGGCAATACCTTAGCAACGAGACAGAGTTATCCAAATGCTAAAATACTCTTGACTGTCTTCACCTTCCTTTCCTCACCACCAATTTATCCGCATAGCCTTGCCTAGAGTAGACTAGATCACTGGAACACTTTAAGTAGGTGTTGCAATACTTGCTCGCCCCTTCATAAGGATATTACCATTGCCACATGGACTCTTTCTAACCTTGCTTGGCACACCAGGACCACCACTTGTCAATAAAAGGATAAACAAGTATCCAAGAAGCACTGATTCCTCTCATAAATTCCTCTTACATCTTGAAATCTTAGGGCCTGATTTAGACCCTCACTGATGGACCACATTCCAAGAGGGTGGGAGGGGACATCTCCTCCACCACCTTGACCATGACCTTGTGAGTCACAAAGAATTTGGCTCTTCGGACAAGGCCCAATCACTGGACTCACATGTGGTAACTCTACAACATTCAAATGGATGGAGACCTCTCTTTTTCCACTCTTTACCTCACCCTTTTGCCCAGAAAGGTCATTCACTTTGTGCACGTCTTCTTATCTCAGTGGCTACTTTCCACCTCACCCACCTTCTTCAATATATCACCACCTAATACCCATTCAAATACATTTCAAAACAATAAATAGAGCTATTATGTTTACTTTTAACCTATATATTTTCTTTCAAATAAACAGTATTTAAATTACATTTTCTTCTCTTTCCAATTGTGAAATAATCCTTCTTCAAGAGATAAGCACAAGATTAGAGTTCAATCCCTTAAACTTCACCGAGGTGGATGGCATGCTTAAATTTTTCTCAATAACTGCGATCACTCGAAAATATATACCGAGGCCTCATAGGTGGATAGTGTGGATGGAATGCATTGCACTGCCTACCGTGGTGTGCAATTATTTACTGTCGAGAGGTCTTCTGAACGGGAAAGAGTTTCCTCGTGGTTAAGATTTAAAAGAATATCACAACTCAGTTACCTTGATTCTGTTGCATTAAGAATGTCCATTTTAATGTCAGATGAGTAGCATAGCATTATTGGAATAATTTTCGGAACAATCCTAAATGCTCAGACTTTGCCATGCACATTTGGAATTCAAGCAACATAGCGCCCACTACAAACTCCATCACCTAGGAGATATCACCAGGTGTTAGCTGGTAAGCAATGCAATGCTAATGGTTTAATTGAACTTAGAATGATACTAGTCCTATTTGGTCTTTTGTTAGCCAACAGATGTATATCAGAAATGCAAAACCCATAAGATCCGTCTTAACCTTGTCCTTCTTTTTACTGTACCAATAGTCATATTTGACTAGTATGGTGGGAGATTTGTAATATACTAACATGCATTCAAAGTCCAAAACAAACTGAAGGATATTTAGAGAGAAATTACATATTTCTTCAATGAAGACATTTCTTTGTTATAGATGTCTTCCACAATATTTTATAAAAGCATACAGACTTAGTTGTACAATTGAGGTGTCACAGGGCTTCTGGCAATGTGCTGTTGCAAACTTTAATTTACGTGATTGAAGCCTCAGATGTTAGAACTTTCTCTTTCAGATGTGGTTTTCTTTTGCAGTTATCGACGTCTAGTAACTTTTTTTTTCCAGGTTTGAGAATGAGCTGGTCATGCGCCAGAGCGTGGAGGCTGACACCAACGGGCTGCGCAAGGTGCTCGATGAGTTGACCATTGGCAAGTGTGACCTTGAGGGAGAGGTAGAGAAACTGACGGAGGAGCTGTCTTGCCTCAAGAGGAACCACGAAGAAGTAAGAGCAATGTGGCATGACAGTGCTGGTATTGAGATAGATGGAATCCCGTGACGTGATACACGCCTTTGAAATGCGCTTTCTGATTTATTAAAGTTTTCATACAGTTGTGTCAGACAATTCAATCATTTTTAGAAGCCAGGGAAAAAAATCAGATGGACAAACAAGGAAAGCGTAAATGCATTACATTGGAAAGCATTAATATATATGATTGAGGTGTCAACAAAATGAGGACTCTCAGTACTGAGTGATTTGAGCACTTGAGAAAAAAAGCAAGCGAGATGGGAGTGCTCAGCAACGTAGTGTGAAACTCATTCATTTGAACTCCGAGCCCTGATTACTGAACCACTACTTTTTGCTAGGGCCCATGTCCTTCTTAGGTGATATCTTCTTACTGTCAGCTATGCATCCTTCCAATTGAGCTCATCACCTGCCGTGTATTTTTTGTAATCCACATTGCCTTTTTTCTGCTAGACATATATCTTTCACACAAGACAACAACTCTTAATTTTAGCTAGTCTACATTTCTATTTTTTGCTATACCACAGTGTGTTCTTCCACATTGCCTTCCTAGTAGGATATTTCCTTCTGCCAAACAACATCACATTTTCCTGTTAAACCTTTCCTCCTATGACACATCTGTTTAATTTTGTCTGGATACATCTCCTTTCAGCTATTCTTCTTCATGTTAGGATAGATCTCCTTCCTATACCTTATCTCTGTTTTCCAGACAGTAGCTCTCTCTCCTAATGATAGACCACATCTCCTGCATTCCCTTTGTTCACATTTCCTACAGATGGATGAAATCTCTATTTGATAGATATGCATTCCTGCTAGATCATAACCCCTCCAAGCCACATTTTTTTCATACTATGCCACACAGCCCTGAATAATGCCCATGACATACTGCTACTCTGCCTGCAGGAACTGAAGGGACTACTGGGAACAGAAGGGCACCTCAGCGTAGAGATGAATGCCGTCCCAGGCATCAACCTGCTGAAGCTCCTCGGGGACATGCGAAGCCAGTACGAGGAGATGGCAGACAAGAATCGCCGGGATGCCGAAGCAAAGTTCCTCGAAGCGGTGAGGAAGGAATGAATGTCCTGTGGGCTGTGGGATAAGAAGGACTGAACTAAGGAAAACCTAGATATTTTCAAACAAACTATTGCCCCCTGAAATACCCATAAGGCTGTTCCGAAGTCAGTCTCATCCCAGACCCTGCATAATATGTCACTGACTATAGCTTACCGCCCACACATGAGTCCACATAGATCAGTATAGGAGGAAGTGGGTTTAAACATGAATTTGCATATATTTTCTCCTGAGTGTAACAACATAGACAATTTAAAACGAAAGGAATGGAATATGCCCGAGTAATTTCCTGTGGTTGGGATAAATTCAAGAAGTCCGTCACTTTTTGTAGTGTCTAAATATGTGAACTTTACTCATTCCCATGCGGTCTCTTAGAGCACTGCCCTCAAACAAGAGATCTCCGCCGGGGCTGAGGAGGTACAGACGAGCAAGAGAGAGATCTATGACTTGAAGCGCTGTCTACAAGCCTTGGAAATTGACCTACAGGCAGCTCTCATAATGGTAAGTTGGCTCAATTACTCTGGTTCTTTCTACATAGACCTCGCTGGTGAGACATCTCTCGAAACATGTTAGATCCCCCATTCCTTGGGGAAGGTCTTGAAGAATCAACGACCATGCTGAAAGCACCACTTACATAGCACATAGGTATCTCTCCTTAGTGTGAATACGCTTATATAACTACCAAGGTTCCTAGGTCCATGCGTGGCTATCTGTCCCAGTCCAGTTTATTTCTTTGTTTTCTAGTACTCGTAGTATTGTTGTTATAATGGGATCAAATATACCTAAAAGCCCCAGAATGCAAAGACTTAAGGCCGGATGTAGGTCGGTCGGTAACGGCCGAAAATCGGTATTTTCGGCCGTTACCGACCGAGATTCACAAAATGGTATGTAGGGCCACATATTTTACAGATTCGGTAAATTTACCGATCGGTAAATTTACCGAATCTGTAAAATACCGAATCGGTATTTTTACCGATTCGGTAACAATGAGATGTAGGTGGGACTCTTCCGAGTCCCATAAGCCTTACAGAATCGGTATTTTACCATGAAATCCAACTTCATGGTAAAATACCGATTCCGGTGTGCATGCACATGTGTGCATGCACACCTGTGCCATATGACAGGCAGACCTGCCCTTAGGGCAGGTATGCCTGCCACATGGCCCCCCGAATCTTTTTTGGGGGTGCTAGAGGGTGTCAAAGTGATACCCCCTGCACCCTTGTCAAAATCGGTATTTACCGATTCGGTAAATACCGACCGGTAATGCCCCATTCATTCCTATGGGCTTCAAAGCCCATAGGAATGAATGGGGCATTACCGGTCGGTATTTACCGATTCGGTAAATACAGATATTTACCGATTCGGTAAAAGGAACATCTGGATGTTCCTACATATCCACCCCTTAGATTTACCGATTTTTAATTACCGAATCGGTAGAATTCGGTAATTAAAAAAATCGGTAAATCTATTTTACCTACATCTGGGCCATAATCTGGACACGAGCAGCTAGTCAGGCATGGACTTGCGAAATTTGGAAGAGCGGCACTTATTTATATGAGTCAGAACTCTGTACAGGAATTGGCTTGAACTCTTAGAAGGAAATATAAATGTGACTTTAGAATCATGTGTTGACCCTTCAATCTGAATGCTACTCAAAGTAGCTGACTATTGAGTCTTCCCTTTAGCAGCGCCAAGAGGCAATTTGATTTCTAATGCATTCTTTGGAAGTTATCTTTGCCACATTACTTGTGTATTGAAGTAAAGTTCATCTATAAATCACCATGGGCAATACTACAATATATTTTTACTTAATGTATTTACAATGCTCAGAAATGTCAAGGATTAATACAAATACCATCTGGGTGGGGGGGGGGGTGGCATTGGGAGGGTTGAGGGCCCTTGCTAAGGCATAGAGAGTGGAGCTGACTCTGAGAAAACCAGGGAAGAGTTGCAAGTGGGGTGGCTTTAACCCACACACAGCTGCATCAGCAGCTTGGAGTGGTAGTAGGAAGTGCACTGCATGCATACCAAGAACTAGCATGGAGGCGATTCCAAGGCGGCATTCACAATGGGAACGAAAAGACAGCATGAAGCATATGGGCGTCGTCCCAGCATCTCCTCTCTAATAATGCCCCCATGCAGCCTTAAAGGCATACTGGGCCCCTCTTGGGCATGAATAAGAGAGAATACTCTGAGACTGCTAACAACTACTGCATGTGCTTAGTTGGCAAATGCCTATTTTTCTGATAAAAATGCAAAGAAACTAGGCTTGGTTAAGTATCACACGTAAATGTACGTGACTGCAGAATATTGTTCTGGACTGGGGGAAGGGATTTAGGCTAGAGCCATTTTTAATCACTCTTGGCCCACTGACAGCTAGAACACATTCCATCAAGTTGTTTCAGGTGTACATCTTGTCTTTTTTACACACAGAAAAAATCCCTTGAAGCCAACTTGGCAGAAACAGAAGGGACTTACTGCGCCCAGCTGGCACACCTTCAAGAGAAGATCAGCCAACTAGAGGAGGAACTTGAAGGAATCAAGGAGGAGATGGAGAACAATATGGCAGAGTACGAGCAGCTCCTGGACATCAAGAGCCGGCTGGAGAGGGAGATCGAGACCTACCGGTGCCTGCTAGAGGGTCAGGGCAGGTAAGACGATGGCAAATCCTGAACACCTACACTTTAGCAATATTTTGGCTCCAGGTAAAGTTCTTCACCTGGGGTACCATTGCAGTGAAGAGAGGATCCTTAAATTACCCAAACAAGTAACATTGGTAACGCTTTGGTAAACCCTCACTTGAAAACTATCTTGTCAGCAGACATCGAACTTTGCGTATAGAATGATTATACAACATTCTTAGTCATGTGTATGTAATATGCATGTAATTTCCTTTCAGTTACAAAGTCGTCGACCAAAAGCCCAAGCGTCCTAGCCCTCAGTCATCAAAAGGTAAGCGTCCCTTTTTCTGTTAGCTTTGTTATAATGCTCAGAAATCACAGTGGCGGGTTCTTGCGCCCTTCTCCCATTTGTCTGTTTGAAGTCTTGTCTCGTATAATAAAGCTTGGGCACCAAATGATTCCTATGAGACATATCGTTTCACGGTGGTAACAGTAGTTCATGTCATGCCACCAGATAAGGGGAGTACAGGCCTTTGAAAGATTCTAACCTCCACTGCTCAACTTCTCTGTGTGGATTATTAAGAACAGAGATGACTTTGCTCAAGCAGGTCCAATTCAATGAGGAATTTAAAGGTGAAGTTAAGCCCATCACATTTCAGGGGCATGCCCCACAATACGAAACACTAGAAACATCTTGGGGCATATTAGCAAGAAATAGCGATATTTATCGCTAAATGCCACTAGCGCATTTTTTTTATTGCTGCCTATCGCTGGATATGTTAGCAGAGAAAACCTGCTATTAGCAATGTTTTTCTCCGTTGTGCTAAAATATCCAGCGATAGTGGCGAAATGCGTGAATATCACTGGAATCCCAGCGATATTCACACATTAACGTCAATGGGGACTTAACCTGAAGTTCCACCTCCCATTGGATAAACAGGTAAGTTATGTTTTAGCAGCCGTTAGATTATAGCGATAATCGCGCTTAGAGCGATTTTTTTTATCCCTGTGCCTGCCTTGCTAATAGGCGATAGCTGTATTAGCGACTGCTTTCAGTCGCTAACAGTTTGAGTACGCCCACTTTGCATGTTATTAGCGATAAATATCGCTGACATGCAAAGCGGGCCCCAAACCGGTAGTTATCGCCTAAAAGCTGTCGCTCACTGCTGTTAGCGACAGCTTGCTAATAGGGCGAAAAAAATATTGCTGCTTTAGCAGCAAAAAGTGCCGCTAAAGCAGTGATATGGCTCTTGCTAATATGCCCCCTGTTTTTTTATTTTTTCCAATGTAATTTCTGGCACCTTTCTCTAACTTTAAAAGCTAAAGTTAACATTTTTGTAGCGGCCATCTTGTTCTCTCTTTCCTTTGCTCTCATGGTGCTAACGAGCCACCTGTCACATTGCTACTTTACGATGCATAGGTGTGAGTGCTCCATATAAATTATCAAAGTAAATGTGCTTCACCTATACTTGAAATGGGACAATGAATTACAAGGATGGAAAAGGATGAAAGTAATAAAATGACTGTAATTATTCTATGATTTTGTTTCATGTGCCATTCAATGCCCCATAAATATGTCAGGTTAATTTATTCTTTAAAGCATGAACATTTCATTTACATGAACCATAAGTGACATATAAAACAGGATTTGCATTATATTTTGCCTGATTAAAAATAACCCTTTTAACAATGATAATTCCCTTTTTTGACGTAAATTATTGAGTTAGTCTCAACTTCCAAATGTTTAGAATGAAGCACTCCTACTTATCCGGAGCACTGGACTCCCTACATCTGATATAGTTGGGGGCCCACTCTATCTCCCCTTAATTTGTCACATACAATGTACCTTCTCCCTCAAGCACACACTCACACCTTTTTGCCACTAAGTTGCTTCGCTGTGTGATGAAGGTGGAGATGACCTTTAGGCTACCTATGACTCCTGGATGAAGGACAACAAACACTGGAGGGGGCCAGTTGACTGGGTTATGTAAAGACGGTCATTAAGTCTAGGCATGTTAGAGCCAGAGAGGTCAGGATGGCCCATTAGGAGAACCTTTTCACAAGCCACTTGCACCACTGTTAACATGTTCTACTGCTTATTGATGCGAGGCTAGAGAGACTCTAGTCTCATCCCTTAATTGGCACACACATGTTTGTGCTTCCTTGGCTGAAGAAAACAACTTCCATTCAATGTTCATTATAGTTCATTTCGTTTATTTCATAGTTTGGTGGAGATATTTTTTATAGAATCAATTCAAATTTCTTCATAATCATTGTCAACATGAAAAACCATTATTTCATTTACCTTTAACATGTTCTACTGCACCATTATTAACAAGTTAAGATGAGGGGCTCTCATTATAAGTAGAACATTCCCACATTGTGCTTGCACCAACTAGAACATTAACGTAAGTCTTATTCACCAATCAGAATACTTCCACGAGACACATACACCAAATTTAGGGCCTTATTTAGATCTTATTATTATTATTATTATTATTATAATTGCATTTTTTGAGCGCGCAGCTACCCAGAGGTTTCCCGGCGCTGAAGAAAACAGTGAGTGAGATATGTTTAGAGGGGATCCGTGCACAAATTAAGTATTAAAAAGCCATGTCTTGATGCCTTTACGGAATGTACAGTAACAAATTTCAGATCGTAAGGATTGGGGCATAGAATTCCATAAGGAAGGTGCTAGCAGAGCAAACGAGCGGCCACCCATTTTAACTCTGTTGACCCGGGGGATCAGAAACTTGTGTTGTGTGGAGGATCTCAACGTACGGGAGGGAACGTAGTGCTGAACTAAAGAGGAAAGGTATCTTGGGGCCTTACCCATTTTAATATGGTGCATTATGCAGAGAGCTTTAAATTTTACTCTGCTTTCAATGCGCAACCAATGCAGTTTACGTAGATGGATAGAAGCCGATGACCTGGCGGGCAAATTGCAGAGAAGGCGGACTGCCATGTTCTGGACCACCTGGAGTTTCTGTAATACCTCCTTACAAGCACCCAGAAGCAGAATGTTCCCGTAGTCCAGGCGTGAGATGACGAGAGCCTGGACTACAGTCCTCAGGGTATCAGCTGGAAGCATCCACGTGATTTTTCTCAGCCACCTAATGATGGTAATACAGGTGGCAGAGACTTTTACAACGTGTTTTTTAAATGACAGCTGGTTGTCAAAAAGAACCCTAAGGTTGCGAACTGAGGTTGAAGGGGTAGGAGAAGGGCCCATCTGGAGAGGCCAATGTTGAGGGCCCCAGAGCGAAGTTTGCGGGCCGAATAAAAGTAGCTCTGTTTTATCTCCATTGAGCTTTAATTTAGGACTGTGCATCCAGTTGGCATCTTGGCGGTCGGATTACTACGTCACAGCGGTGACCGATATCCGCCTACTGAATATCCCATAGGATATATTGGGATTTATATTTCGGTGGACAGGATATCTGTCAAAGTTGTGAGTCTTACAAGTTGTAAGTCTTTACGTGATGCACATGACCAGTGACAATGGTCACATGGCATACATGCACCATCTAGAAAACTCCCCCGAGGCGCTTGCACCACACAGACTCTTCACGAGGCACTTGCACTAACTAGTCTATTCTCAAGAGGCACATGCATCAATGTAAACTTATTCACATGAGAAACATGCACTGATAGCATGTTCAAATGAGGGGCTAGTAACAATATTCGAATGAATATTACAATAATTAGAATATTAGATTGATCCGACGAGGCACCACCTCAGCACAGCAAACGTTATTTTTTCCAGTATGATTATGGTTGTTGGTATTTTTTTTAATCAATTTTAGGGGGGGGGTCTACTGTTAAATTGTTTCAATTGCCTGGCTCTGCAAGCCCCCTTTCTTTCCAAGCTGGAATTGGGTCCATCTAGGGTTTATTTAAAAAAAAAGAAAAACCTTGAATTCAATGTAGAGCATTATGTTCTTGTGTCTGTAGCTTCAGTTATTAAAATGACAAGGTTTTGTGTGAATGATAAGTTAGATTTGTCAACTGACCCACTTTATGTGCATTATTAAACAAACCACTTTTACAAAAAAAAAAGTTCACACGAGGCGTATGTATACGACTTTCAATGTTCACGAGAGGCATGTACATTCACTAAGAAGAATGTTTACCTCAGGTCACTGCACTAACATTAGCAGGTTTGCACAAGGGTTGACAACATACAACGATCCATTCACAAGAGGACTGACGCTACTGTGTATAAGAGAAATGCACCAGCACAATAACAGCAATAGTGAACAAGCACAAGTTTAGAATGCTCAAAGGTGAGCACACGCCAATATGTGCATGATCACATAAGGGCCATGCACTATTCTAAAAGTGCTCACATGGGAGACATCTGTGAATGGTCACGTTAGGGGCGTGTGTCTAGAATAAATGGTTCAAATAACAGAGATGGGAAAAGGAGATTGCAGTCCTGTCATTAGAATGTTTATATGAGGCACATGTGCATTGTTGAACCATTCACAAAATACATGCTCCTAAATGGGCCCGATTTAGAAAGCTATGTGCTTACCTGAGTTTAATTTAGGTAAAAAATAATTAATTAATTGGAGAGGGTAACATCCAATTCCGGATTCATAAAGTGAACGCAGACTACCAAACTTTATCCAACAGGCCATTGACCTTCTCTGTCATTAAACACATCATCTGTTCTCTCAGGGTATCCTACCTGCATTCCATTGTTCACCGCTTCGTTTCTTGTTTCAGCCTCAGATCCAGTTAGAAGCCGCGTTGTAAGGACCATCGTCCAGGAAGTTGTTGATGGCAGAGTCGTGTCAGAAGAGGAGAAACAAAGTGAACAGAAAATATAGACAGAAGCTGGGCCTCTCCTTATGGATCTACCGGTAAACCTACAACATGACGCACAACGCGGGAGGAGGAACCCATTCCACAATTCTACCCCGCCGCTCTGCTGCTTCTCCAGGGGGTTTCAACTCTTCCAACATAACCGCAGAATCTTCTGGACAATTTAATGCACTGAGCGCCAAACAACAGTCCCCGTGCATACAGGCAAACCAGAAGACACCCAAAATGAAAGCGAGAGGGCCTCCAAGATGTTCATCACGTGACCAAGGGAGCGTGTTCTTGTGATTCGTCGGTTAACAGCCTTCTAAAACTTAGGCCAACTGAGAGCATTTTAAACGCCATACTGGTTGGAAATTTACTTCTGAAGACCTCATAAATTGACAGCTCGGCAGGGGCACCAGCTGGGAAGTGTGGCTATTCACTGTATCAAGGTTCTTCCTTTGAGCTTTCATCTCTTCCTCTTTGCCTTTCTTTTCCACAAAATGCTAATCTTTGCTTCTGTGACATTTTAATTCAATAAACTATTTTTGAATGCTTGAAAAAAGGGTGTTTTTTGTGACATTCCCCAATTTTGCTTTTTATCTATTGAGAAAAATCATATGACTCACATTTCTGGAAGGTAGTATGAAATTAACCTAAATTGGTACTGAAATCAGTGGTAGACAAAGCATTTGAAGAATATATGCTCAGAATAGGAGGACATGTGACAGCAGTGCTCTTGAACAGTGGCGTTTCTTAGAGTGATATTAAGGAATGCATATAAAGGACCATGGATAAAACTGAACTGCGGGTGCCAGCTGCAAAGGGCAGTTGCAGAGAAAGTGTGCACAAGTGTGTGTGTGTGTGTGTGTGTGTGTATATATATATATATATATATATATATATATATATATATATATATATATACACACACACATGTATATTCACTGAAAAAACAAAGATTAAAGTACGTTATAGTTAGGTGAATATGTCAGTGACAATATTGATGTTTTGAACTAAAAAGAAAAACAGGAATTCATATTATATCAAGCATGACATGTTCGATCACATCATTTATGATATCCTGAATGATATCTCAAACACAAAGTTTGTCCCTGGCAGTGGGCTTCCTACGGCCTTTAATGGCTCGAGAGGGGAGCAGCGTGCCCTCCCTCCCCTTAAACAATGACGCCTCTTGGTTGGGTTCCCGTGGCCTTTGATTAAAGATTAAGGCCCCAGCTGTTAATTTTTGATCCTGAGGCAGTCCTGCGAGATGGCAGCAGAAACTACTGAGGTTTTGAGGATTTTGGCGTGCCTCTGGGTCCTCCCCATGATGACTAAGGGGGAGGGTATCCCTACCTTGCCCCCTTATATATTTTTTTAAAATTTACTACTGCAGAGCAGGAGACAAAGTCCCCGAGTCGTGTGATGGCTGCAAGCAACATTTTTCGGATGTGGCTGGCAGTCATATGGCCGGGATGCCCGCCACCCCATCCCAACACCAATTCCCCAAGGGGAGGAGACAGACACAGGTTTGAGCTTTTGGAAGGCGGGGGGAGTTACCCCCACGGCCGTATTTATTAAAATATGAAACAAAATTTAAAACATTAAATTAAAATGTTTCATGAATTATGTACAATTTTACTTTCATTACATTTTTGATGAAGACATGTTCTTTGGCTAACCGTAACAGATCTCTAATACAAAGGTTTCCTAGCCGAGTCTAGCATCCTGAAAATGCATACATTCTACATTAAAATTGTACATCCTAGCATTAAGGGCCAACGGCAAGGTCTTACCCGGTGTCAGATCCCTACTACCAAACTCCCGCCCTCACGGTGTGAGTGGCGCATGCGCAGAGGACTTTACCCTCGTTGCCAACTGTAACTTCCCTTGTCGTGGGGGCCCCCTTTCACTCTACGCCATCTTAAAGGTCGTCCGAGTTCCCGTGTGAGGTATCTGTAAGAAGGACAGCGTGGACTCCCCCCCTTCCCCACACTCTCTTCCGCCGGAGCGGATATCCGGCCCCCGAGAAATTCGTAGCAGGGGCATCTAGCCGTCTCCCCCCTGGGAGGGGCCTATGGCCGTCTCCCCCTAGGCAACCCATCCGTAGTGGGTGCCGCCTCCCTGTGGGAGGGGCCAATGGCCGCCTCCCCCGGGCGCTCCCATCCATTCTGGGTGGCGCCCCCCCTAGGGACCTTGAAATTACTGCTCACCTATCATGACCTTACCGCCACAGGCCGGATAGTTGACCGACTATCCGGCCCCCCACACCTCCTAAAGGTCATGCCTCCTCAAACCCCTTAGCCATGCTATGAAGTCTCCTATGAGTAAATCATTCCCCGCCCTGGACAGGTGAACCCCATCATTCAAATAAAAGTGATCACCCCGAATACACCCATGGGGAATGCTATGCAACTGCGCGGAGCGAAATAATTTCCCAATTTTATTGTTGACCCTCCTTACCGAGTGGTTCAACGCTGACACAGACAAACCCCCCCGCCAAACTTCCCTGGGGATCATGTGGGACCAGGCGATTGTGCACCCCGGGAGCCTCTTAGCCAACCAGCTGACTGCCGACAAAATGTGTTCCAGTAACACTCGTCTTCCCAGTCTTACTAAGGCATTGCGCCCCAAGTGTACTATGATTATAGATGGCGGTGACCTTTGCCGCCCTAAGAGACCCTCCATAAATGGTTGAAATTGGTCAACACAGAGGCCTCCTTTCCCATGGAAGGTCACTCTGAACCCGTATTCCCCAGATGCGTGAATCCCGTCACCTGCCATGAATACGTCCCCGGCGCGCCTCACGTATGAGTGGCCACGAACCATACCATTGCTCTCCAGTCGGTGATCCTTGACCGCTGGTCTCCTGGTGATGGGTTGACTCCAAATTCCGCCCCGCATCGCAGGCTTGCGAAACTGTAATTCAAACAAAAGACAACAAGCGTGAGTGCATTTCACCAGTCTTTTACAACATGTGCAATCGCACATACCTCTTGAAGCAGTTCGAGGACCAAAGGCCTAGCTGCTTCACTTCTTCCGCACCCAGACCCCGGGCCGTAGCCTCTGTAGCGGCCCCTATTCTAAATGAGTGGGTCCCAAAATCACACGGGTCCATGCCCGCCGCAGCGATTGTAAGTGCTAGCACCCTCTGAAACTAAAATCTCGTCAGAGGGGTGCCATCCTTGTGCCTAAGCAGGCTCCCTCCCCATGTCGCCGGCCTCTGTGCCAAATATTCCCCTAGACACTTTATTAACGGACAAGTGGGGCACCCTCGAGCGCGCTGCACAACAACACTATCTCCCATAGCTCCCTGGTCTGTCTTGGACCTGGCTATCGAGATCAGCATCGAATCACCCCGCATTTATACGTGATCCCTGCATAAGCCTCCTTCCATATCTTTCTTGTTCCTCGCCGCGAGTTCGCTTACCCGCATGGCCCCTTGAAATGCCAAGGTGAAAGCTGCCCGGAACAGAACTGCTTCGGAAGGGGAGGAGCATGTCTCATCCAGTTTTGCTAAAAGCCGAGACAATCTCTCTAAACCAATCGGGCGCCTCGTATCCTGTCTGCGACCCTCCAGGCGTTGCCAGCCGCGGAGCGCTTTCCTAACTACAAAGGAACCCGTTGGGTCCCTTATGCCGTGGAGCTGTGCCATGAATGAAATGGTCGCCCTATGTCTGTTGGCGGTTGCAGCTGATTGGCCTTCTCTATGCAGCGCTACTAAGAAACCCAGGAAGGATTCCTCCTGCCCCCAGTATGTCTCCCTGCCGGGCCTAAAAAGGTGCAGTAGGAACGAAACGCTCCCTCATAAGCCTTCCTTGTCCTGGGCGCTAAGCTGGCTGCCACGAGGTCTTGTAATCCGGGGCACGGATCAGCCATAGTGCTTCGGGGAACGGTGCCGCCACTAGGTCCGCTGTGGGTAGATAGCCCCTGAAAGCCTGCATGTGTGAACGAGAGAGTGCATCAGCTGCATTATTCAGTACACCCGGCACAGGTTTTGCCCTGAACTGTACATTCAATCTCATGCAACGTAAAACAATTTCTTTTAACGATCTCAAGATCCACTTGCAGCGGGCTGCCTGCTGATTAATGCACTCAACCACAGTCATATTGTCTGACCAAAACACTACTGAGCGGTCCCTAAAATCGTCTGGCCATGCCAACAGAGCAACCCTAATGGGGATTAGCTCCAAGAACCCAATGTTACCTGTCAGAACGCTGGAGTGCCACCACGTCAGCCATACTTGCGCCGACCATCGGTTACCAAAGATGGCGCCAAATCCTACGCTCCCGGCTGAATCGGTCCACAAACCCAGTTCGTCCGATGATGCTGGGGGTTTGTTCCACACTACTCGACCGTTGAAGTCCGCCAGAAATGCCAACCAAATGCGCATATCCTGGCGGACCTCTGCCGACAGTCTCGTGCGGTGGTGTCCCTCCTTGAGACCGACCATAGATTGTGCAATGGAGCGTGAGAAGGGGCGAGCCATCGGTATTACTCTCAAGGCAAAGTTAAGCTGACCCACTGTTTGTTGTAACTGGTGCAGGGTCACTTTTTCTTTGCCCAGGCATTGTGTTAAGGAAGCCCTGAACTTGGCCACCTTCTCTATTGGCAACGGAAGCATCCTTCCACTGAATCAAGCTCAATTCCCAGAAACTCCAGTGAAGTAGATGGCCCCACCGTCTTACCTGGTGCCAATGGGACTCCAAACTCCTGCATGAGGATGCAGAAGTCCTGCAGCGCCTGTGCACATTTCGCATTGCCGGCCGGCCCTAAGAACAGGAAGTCATCTAAATAGTGCATCACTGATCTATGCCCAGTGGCCTCGGTGAATGCCCATTCTAAAAAACTGAATATTTCGAAATAAGCACAAGAAATTGAGCAACCCATGGGCATGCATTTATCCATGTAATAGTTCCCTTGGAATGTAAAACCTAGCAAGCGCTGGTCCCGCGGATGTACCGGGAGCAATCTGAATGCCGATTCGATGTCAGATTTCGCCATCAGAGCACCGGTGCCCAGGTGATTCAGTAGTTCGATGGCTTCGTCGAACGATGCATACCGAACCGAACAGACATCCGGATCAATGGCTTCATTCACCGAGGCGCCCCTCGGGGCCGACAGATTGTGAATGAGTCTATACTCCCCCGGGTCTTTCTTCGGAACTACTCCTAGAGGTGAACACACAAAGTCTGCCACCGGCGGGCATGGAAAAGGTCCTGCTACCCGCCCCAAGCTGACTTCTTTGGAGATTTTCCTGGCTACCACTGCTGGGTTGTGTTGGACGGATTGCTGATTTTTACAAAAGGGGCTCCCCCGAAAATTCCCCGCCGGGATGTTGAAGCCATACAGGAAACCACTCCTCAAAATCCCGGCGGATACATGATCCGGGTATTTATTCAACCAGGGAGTCAAAGCCATTATGTCAACGGGCGAAGACGATTGCTTCCCAAGCATCACCTCACTCTTGCTTGGACCCCCCCTTTCCTCCCGAACCACCACTCTTGGATCTACAGCTACTCTCTGGGTGTGAGGAGTTCCCACAGCCTGCACAAGCATGCCGGAACCTACATGTTCCCTGGGGCCTGTTACAGTTACCTCTGTTGAAACCCCAGCAGACCCCGCGCTTGCCCCCATTTCCGCTGGTCTTGGGGTGTGATTAACCCACCGGCGCTTGCTCGAAAGGGCTGCGCAGGCCTTTGCTGAACGGTCCCAGGCCCGCTCCCGCCCGGCAAGGACGTACCTGCCGATCCAGGCAGGAGCTGCTTATGCCAAGATACAGTGTCGAGGCAATCCCATGTCAAAGTTACATCAAACTCTTTAGCCTTTCGGAATTGCATGTCATATCCTTTCCACTCATTCCCCCCGTACATGTTATAAAAATCCATGATCCTATTCTGGTAACAGGATAGCTCGGGCAATACTTCAGGCTTACGTTCCCCCATTACTGCTGTAAATATAGAGAAGGCCTTCACCCAGTTCACTACGGTCTCGTCGACCCTAAATTCCGCCATCTTGGCCCGCCATACACTGGGGTGCCATAAATCTTTCTGAGTCTTTGCGTATTCCATCTCACGATGGTCCGTCAATAATGAAAACCTATTAACATACTTGTCCCCCCATATCATTTGCTTCGTGGCTGCAGGGATGTGCTGGGCCACCCTCTTGCGCCTTGAAGGCACTGAACTGTCCGCCACCATTGGCAATGGGTTCTTACCGGGTTCAACCGCCGTGTCTGCTGTCTTTTCCCGGCCAACCGTAGTTATTCCTGCACCACCTGTGGGGAAATAGAAGGAACATTCGCCGTCCCGGCTTCTCTCGACTGCAGTAACTGCTCGATTATTAATCTAGCCTCCCCGGCTGGATCCCCCGCAGCCACTACCCCCCCTGCTTTCTTTTTAAGCCAGGGCAACACTGCCGCTAACTGGAGGGCCAGTTCTGGGGGCGTCTGATCATCATTAACTGGGGTAATTACAACAGGGATTGGTAAACCTATGTCCGGACTCGGTAACGGGCTGTCCGCCGGTGTGATGGGGGCAGCTGGGGGCACCTCCGGAACCGGGTCCTCCCCGGAGACCGCCCTCTTCTTAATACGCTTCCCCCTACCCTCAGGGCCGACTCCCGGCAAGGCCGGGCCTATCACCTTCTTAGGACGGCCCGAGGGGTTGTTCTGGGCCGCTAACTGCTTTTTAACCTCGGCCAAACCTCGACCGATCGAATCAACTTTACCCAGTTTTCGGTCCATGATCGCCATTCGATTCGACAAGGTGCGCAGTACCTTCTCCAGCTCGGAGCTCTTTCCCGCTTTTTTGCCGGCCACAGCTTCGTTTACTCCGCTCAAGTCGAACGACGAGGTCCCAGATCCTTCACACTCCTGAGACTGAAAGAGAAACAACAAGATTACAAGTTCTCAAAATTGCCGCTTGTTCCGTCGAGGGCTCACGAGCACGAGTGGTGCAGCCTTCAGAGCACTGGAACAAGAGGACGCTTCTTCGGATTCCCGCTCCATTTATCCGTCTGCGGGAGGGCGGGGGCCCTCCTCAGGTACGCCCACTGGGCGCGGTCTTCCGGTCGGGTGTCTAGGACAACCCCTTCTGGGCGTGAAGGGCGTGCTCTGGCTACGCCGCTTTGGGCAAACCAGCCGAACCACGCCCCCCGCCCAAATGGTTTCCCGGGGGGATCGGGGCACCCATCCATACATTCGGGGGGACCGAGTGGTCTTCCTTTTCCAATCAGTCTGACTGCCGCTACATCAAATATGCCCAAAGCAACTAAAGCTCCCTGAGTCAATTGGAATGCTCTGTTTTTAAATTGGTGCTCCAGCAAGAGTATCTCAAGCTTCTCACAGAACCAACAGTCCAGATACACAATTACTTTTGACCCTTCAGTTCTGATAAAAACATACTAAACAGATTTATACCAAATCACAAAAAGCGCAATCTGCGTACCAAGTTCTAAATACCTTCCAAATCTGTTGTAATTCTGTTGAGCATTTTTTGCTGTAGCCCGTCTAAAAGATGTCAATAGAAATTGTATGGGGATTTTCAGCCTTATTCATGAAGCCGAAATCGGCTCGCAAAGGGCCAGACTCTGAGAATCTGGCCCTTTGCGAGTGCGATTTTTGCATTTGGGATTCATCATCCCAAATGCAAAAATCACTAATTGCGATCTCGCAATTTTGCGAGGAATTACATTTAAGGAATCTCTATTTGAGATTCCTCAAATGCAATTCATCATCCAATTTTGTTTTGCGAATTCGCAATTTCTGGCCGCAATTTACCGCGAGGTCAGACCTCGTGGTAAATTGCGAAAACTCAGAAAAATGCTTTTAAATGCATTTTTCTGAGTTGCATGTTACACACACACATGTCCTTTGGACATGTGTGTGTGCAACACCTGTGTAAAATTTCATTTGAGGGGTGCTACAGGGTGTCCTTTGGACACCCCTGGCACCCTTCAAATCGCTATCTTATTTGCGATTAGCTAATTGCTAATCGCAAATAAGGAATACTCCCTATTCATTCCTATGGGCCTTTTGGCCCATAGGAATGAATGGCGAGATATTCCTTATTTGCGATTAGCAATTTGCTAGTCGCAAATAAGGATTATGTAGGAATCGCATTTCTTTATGCAATTTCTACATGAATCCCGTTTTGCGAGTCCTTAATAGCGATTCGCTGTGAATCGCTATTAGGGGCTCGCAAAACGGGAGAATGATGAATCAGGCTGTTTGTGTTTTGGGACATCACTGATGACATCACCCAAGCTTTGTTTTCCCGCATATAAATTACTATGGCATTAGAGGTCTGACAGTAAGTACACAATAGCTTAGGAGAAGACCAGGCATTGTTGCTACCAACACAGAAACAACTCCATTAGGTGTTGAAAATAAGCATTATGTGCAACATTGACTCTATAGCCTATACTTTACAGGTTGCATAGTTCACATTAACAATCAACCACAGACATTTTGGAAACTCTTATTGAGTACTGTGTTCAATCTGTATACAACTGTTAAGAGGAAGCCAAAATAGTGAATGCAAATTACTACGTACATCTTTTATCTGTATCAAATCCTACATTAAGAAATGAAGCTGATATCAGTAGATAATTAAGTATGGTAAACAGTGTTTACTCTATGGGGAGAGTTCACTCTACACCACACTGTTTGCAAACAGTGAAACTCTCATGAGAGTTACACCACATAGTAGTTAAAAGAACAAAATGCTCTTAAGTTTTCACATGTCCTGGCAGTGACAAGCAGCTAAATTTCTTTTTCACTGCTGTGAGGCCTACTCCGGCCATAAGCTAGCATTGGGGTTCCAATTCAATTCAAAGCAGCTTTATTTGAGGTAAAAACTCATAAAAGCATGGTTAACAGTGTTTACATTTGGTAATACAAAACCACTTCAGTTAGAAAATACTAATTAAAACATGCACTTAAAAGAATCGCTTAAAACAGATCTAACACTGTACTAATTTAAAACATATTCAGGAATCATTTCATTTAAAATAGTATACAAGCTACTTCAGATACATAATTAATAAAAGCAAATCCTTTAAAAAAAAAGAAGTCTAAAAACAACGGGGAATCTACTCAATCATGTCAGACATTTTTTCCTAATAGCCCAGGCCCATCCAAGATATTTTGCCACTGTATATGAAATGACGGGGAAAGTGCTTGTGCGGATTAGTCTTAGAGCCACTGCACTATCTCGCGTGCCAAGGAGTCTACAGACAGCTTTTAGCCACACCCGTCTCGGAATGCTATAAGCTGTGCACACGAAGAGAAGGTGGGCAATTGTCTCTTTGTCCGTCATACAAGCCGGACAGAGGATCGAACTGCCAGGGGTCCACCTTCCAGTTAACGATCTTATTGGGAGTGATCCTGCTCGTAGTTGGAAATAAAGCTTTCTGTCCCCGGGGTTTGTGATCCCATCCCAATATGGCTCTAGCTTAGGGGAAGCTTTACAATCTAAGAAACGACATTTACATTTACATTTACATTTACATTTCCGGTTTTTAGAGAGGTCTTTTAGCCATGCGATCTTGTGGATGTGGTCATTCTTAATTACATCCAGGAAACCCTGGGCATAGTGGGTCACATCAGGTGTTACCTACAACCTTCGCCAATATAGTAGGGGGCGCAATCTAGCCATGTCTACTACAGCTTTTCTACCTAGATCATATCGTAGGGGTTTCATTGGTGTACTTTTAGGTAGATGGGTAAGATTGCAGAGAAATTTATTCTCGGCAAGGGTTAGGGCCGCCAGATTATCATACCCCCATATCTCGGCACCATGTAGTGCAGAGCTCAGGGCCTTGGCCTCAGAGACTTGGAGGGCTCGCTGGATTGGCTTAGTCATAGATTTCTTGTGCTCAATCAGTACTGCCCCTGCATTTTGGCAAAGTTTCAGAGCCGCCATGTGGGCATGTTTCTCCCATTTGATACCCTTGGCGATGTGTATGCCCAGGTACACAAAATCAGACACCATTTCAACTTTTGACCCATTCATGAAGAAATCCCCTTTGTGGCTTTTGTGAGGGTTAAATGCCATGAGTTTAATTTTTGCCACGTTTACCTCCAACCCGTGGTCACTGCAAAAATCCTCGAATATCCTTAGCCCCCGTTGTAATCCACTGGGAGTTTTTGATACAATGAGAGTATCGTCAGCAAATAACAAAATCGGGGTTTTCTTTCCAGCCAGAGTGGGGGCGTTAATATATAATGAAAAGAGTGTGGGGGCCATAGCACATCCCTGACGTACCCCACGCTCAACGGGAAATTCTGGGGTGACTTGCCCATACCCCCCCACCCCCCATTGTATTTTTGCATGATTCATCTCGTGTAGTCTAATGACCAGTGTCAGGATATCAGGTGGCATACCTAACTTGTTCAATATATTCCACAAGTTGGCTCGGGCACTAAATCAAATGCTGCTCGCAAGTCAATAAAAGCAGCATAAATACTACCTTTCCCTAGCAAAACAGTCTTCCAGTGTAGTAAAGTAAACCGGAAGATCTGATCTATGGTGCTTGTTGATTTTCTAAAACCGGCCTTGAATGGAGACAGGATACTTTCTTTTTCTACCCAACCTAGGATTTTATCTAGGGTCAATTGCCCAATAACCTTTTGTATTGTATCAATAAGGCTGATGGGCCTGTAGTTCCCAGCCTGCGTTCTATCCCCCTTCTTGTAAATAGGGATTATTACAGCCCCTTGCCAAGACCTCAGTACCGGAGCACCCTGTGCTATAGCATTGGCCAACTTCAATATATACAGATCCCAGGGCATTTCGTTTTGCAGAAAAACATCAGCTGGTACCCCATCCGGCCCTGGGGCTTTTCCCCATGAAACAGCTTTCAGTGCCGTTTCACATTGCCAATAGTAAAGGGTGGATCTATACTAAACACTTCAATTATTGGTTCCCTGAGCCTATCTTCCCAACTACATGTATATTGAGGGCCGAAATGTTCGACCCAACTTGCCTGCGATACATAGTTGACAGGAGGTTCAGGTCCTCCATCCTTCCCCCACTTGACAATACTCCAAAATTGTTTTGAGTCTTTTAAAGCACTTGCTGATTTCAGGGCCTGCCAGTGCAGTGCATCCCAGTCCTTCTTAGCCCGAAGGATAATTTTCTTATAATTCTGCCTCGCCTGTCTAACAGCCTTGAGATCTCTATTCTTTAGTGCAACAACTAGGGCTACTCTCGCCACTCTACAGGATTTATTATACCACCCCGCTCTTGTTGGATGCCTCCTGTTGCCTGCCAACTTTGGTACTTCCTTAATAAAATGGCCCTTTAAATTTTCAAAAAATGTCTCATGGAGTCTAGTAATTTGCCGCATGTCAACCTCTACTCCCTGAATGCCAGCCATAACAGCAATAGTTTTGACCAGTTCCTCATTAACATTTACCAAAACACTCTCTTGCATTTTAACTCGCCCCCACTTAACCCACCTCATGTCATTTGTCGGGACAGTCTCCAGTAAAGGCTGCACCACCCTGTGTTCACCACCTTTCAGTCCCCCCCACAGACTATGCGTGATACATAGGGGATTGTGATCACTCTCCTGCCTTGTCACCACCTTCATATCATCAATGCGGTTCCAAATTGACAGACTACAAATGACATAGTCTATCATGCTTCTTGAGCGACCATTATCAAAAGTATTCACCCCTTCTACGTCACTCTTGGTTCTTCTATTCAAAGCTCTGCGACCCTATCAAGGAGTCCAAGCTACTAAAGCCTGGGATTTAAATCCCCCCGTCCCTCGAACATATACATTATAGATGTCCAAGACACAGAGAGAACCAACTGAGAGCCTAATCAGCTGGATATCCTTAATCTTAGTATGTAACTCTATGACTCTCCCAAAGAGAGCCTGTCGTACCCATACATTTAAGCCCCCCTTTGGCCGACCCCTTTTGCCCTTAGTTGCAGGTATACAAAAATTTAAACAACCCTGGAGAAACAGGGGCTCACAAGCCCAAGTCTCTTGAAAGAGACAAACGTCAAACCCGTTTACAAAAGAAAGCCACTCTGGCGATTGCAATCTAGAGCAAAGCCCAGCAATGTTCCAGGACAAGATCTTTCTTCCCACACCATTGGCCACTTGACTTAACCCTACAAAATCTGAATCGGGTAATCGATTTATTTCCTTCACCCTGTCTGGGATCTTTCCTAGATCAAGGGCAAAATTGATCGGGGAAGAACCCCCTTCTAATATAATAATACTAGGGACCTCCTCGTTTACCCTCTGATCCCCCACAGGAATATCATTACAGGCCCCCATATCCAGAAGGAGTAAATCATTATCCAGATTCCTCATTTTCCCTGGAGGCTTACCCCCTAGACCACCACATACTACCAGAGCCAGGGATATTTCTTCCACGGAGCCTACCAGAGGGGCCTCAGGGTTACAAATCTTGGTGCGTCAATCGCAATCATTTAAGCCAGATAAGACAGCATATCGATTAGATGCATCAAGTTGCAAGTAATCCTCCAACCCAACCACCGTTGGTGCCCTTTGGGCACTCAATCGTGGAATAGCCCAACCCTGATATTCCTGGTTGGGGGGTGGCCTACGAATTTGCCCCTTATTCCAGCTTTTGCGATGCTCTTCTTGGTCAGCCCTATAGAAAAAACTCAGGGGCAGAATCTCAATACCTGAACTAAGGGATCCCCCCCAATATTCAACATCCCCAAGGATTCTCTCTGCTACAAACCTAGAATTAAAATTGACAACAATACAGTCACCATTATTCGTTTTTTTAGACTCACCCACCCATGAAACCCGTCGGACCATGATCACATTTTGTCCTACTCCCTTCCCTTCCCTGGTATTATTAACTAACCAGTGGGTGACCTTGTTTTTTAACTGGTTGTAGTCCTCTTTCTGGCCTTCAACTAGAGGCGGTCCATTGCCTAGGACTACCACCAGGGGCGTCGCCTGAGGTGTTAGATCGATGATACTCTTTTCAATCTTACTCCCAGGTCTAATTGAACTACATATGACAGTGTTAACAGACTTGTTAGAGCCCTCTATGCTATTTGGCTTACCAACCACCGTCTGCTCGGTGGACCTCCCTTCCTTAGGGCCCTGAATACTATTAGGGTGTCCTGTATTACGAGCTGTTGCTGCCTGGAGAGGGGGAGCCGGTGGAACCCCGTTGAACTTGGTCTGCATGTTCATTACATCCCCCTTCCCGGCACTGTCACAAAGCTTTTTTAGTGACAGAGTATTCTCTGCGGTATCCCGCTGAATTTTCTCCAGGTTTTGGTTTATAACCCTCATCCTTTCTATCAAGGGTAGAACGAGTGACTTTAACAACTGATCCATCTGAGTAAGGAGACACCCTGGATCATTGGCATGTTGTAAGTCCCGTACTATCCCATTTTGATCCCCACTCGCTAAATTTATTGATTGCACAGGTTGTTGGGCCATGGGACTATTGGCTGGTGGTTTGCTAGTTCTAAGGGTTGCTTTTGGCGGTTTAATGAACATTCTCGGGATTTTTGGCTTGGTTCACCCCAGCCCTCTTGCTTTTCCCTACTTGCGTCTTAGGGTTTTCTAATACCTGTGCATTTCTCGGCACATCCATCCACGCCGGATTGTCAGCACTGGGTGAGGTAATCCCGGGAGATACTGAGCTATCTAGAGGAGTAACTGAGGGGGAAAGAGTAGTATAGCTACCCTGACCTAAACTTGGGCTTCGCGAGCTAATCCCACTAATTCTGGCCAAAGTGAGTTTTACAGGTGAAATAGCATTTTGGATATTACCCAACGACGATCGTTTGGTGCCCGAAGGGTCCAAAGATAGTCGTTTTTCCGCAAGGACGATCTCTCGCTCTAGTACCACTGATGCTAGAGTGATAAAGTTATCCAATGTCCCTACCCCACTACCTCCTATTTGGATTCGTGAGGCTTTTCTCCCATTCCCTGCCGACATGGCCTTGATGGGAGCTATGTAGATACTGGCAATAATGAATGTGTTGGACCTCGAGACCCGAGGGATCATTCTCAGACCCGGGATAGAAGGATAAAGGATGCACTTTCATCTCGCTGACCATATAGGGAACTCAAACAGATGTTTTCTGAAGTATGGGGATGAGAAGAGATTACCTGGGAGTATAGCATGTCTATGCTGTCTCTTTTTTGTCCTTTACTAGCTAATTTTCTCCCTGACTACTGGGAACATTCTCCACACGTGACAAGAGGAGCTAGGATCTAGGTAGACCGGCTCGCACTTTGAGGCACACTAACTGAAATACGGTGGGGCCAGAAGTGGTACTGGAAGCGACAACAGTCCTGAAGAAGACTGGGGTGACCTTTCGAGGCACAGTAAGTCGGCCGAAACATGTTGACCACAGCAGTACCAGGAGGGAAGTCTTGAGAAACCTCATTTTCTCACCAAGACATTACCCATCCTTTTTCTTTTTAATCCTGGTGTGGGAACCTGGGAATAATAAAAAATGTTTTGGTTGGTACCCTTAAACCAGTTTTAAATCACTTCCTATTAACTGCACTACTTTTATTGTCGCACTACTATTTTGAGCCACTTGGTGATTGGCACTGCTTTATCACACTACATGTTACGTGTTTTATATGTTGAGTTTCATGGTAGTACGTTGTGTTGTGTGGAATTTATTATTTTTCCCCTCCCTTATGCTCCGCCCTGTATGTGGCTACACCAGGGTGTATTGCAAGCAGCCCCTATGATGCATGTCACATACTTCGGAATGTGAGTGAGGGCAGTTTTTTCAAACAGATGAGTTTGTCTGCTCTGTTATAAGTTTTGTCTTTTGCTCACCACCCCCTTTGTGTATGTACTTGAGAACCTATGGGGGCTCGGGGTGGTAGAGTGTAATTGTTTGGCCCTCTCCCCTCCTATGTGTTAAGTGATCTGATAGTCCTACCCTTGCCTGCCTGGGGTGCCCCCTCTTTTTTCCTACCTCGACACTGATGCAGTGCTGAATTTGTGCCATTCAGAACTGATGCATTGCTTTCAACACCGAAGCTGTGGACGCTGTAGGACAGCAATTCTACAGCCGGCGAGGCTTGATGCTGATAGACAATGCGGCTCGAGGTGGGGGGGAGGGGTAGCTTGCCAGCGTCGATGTAAGACGTGTATGCGCTGAGCTCCGCTCTATCACCCAATAAATCCTGCAATTTATCCTATATCAACGGACCCTGAGTGCCACCAGGGTGAGGATATACCATACGGACCTCGCTGGTACAATCGGAGGGACCACCGGCGGAAAACGGATGAAAACCCGAGAAGTTGGAGAGCGCGCGGGCTACTGGCTGACTAGGCCCGGAGCAGCGGACTTGCCTGAGCGTCCAGCTGGCGTGCGTGATCCTGCGTTCGGCCGGTGGGGGAGCGGAGACTCGGGGACCACCGAACCACCTCCGAGGTGGGCACAGCGGACGGTGAGGCGTAGCACCATTCAAGTGTTTGGAGGTGAGTCTCAGTGATAAACGCCCCAGACCACTGCGGACACACATAGGGACTCGAGACAACGCCGGAGCTGGATGCGGATATTCAACCACGCACTATGCTCATTTTGGCAGTTCGGCGGCGGGCCTCCCTGCGGAGCTCGGAAATTGTCTGTGTTCCTTGGGCGCACCCCCTGAGTTGGTGTTCCCCTTCCTCACAGTGGGAGTGTGTAGCGAGGCCAATCCTTGTCGAGCTGCGTGTTGTTCGGCTGCACCGGGTCCCCCCCCCTTACCCCAGCAATTTCTACTGTTTGGTAGCAGGATCCCGGAGGAGCCGACCTGTTGGAGGGCGACGGCCTTGAGAGAGATGGGGGTGAACTGTCCAGTGTAGAGAGCAAGCACCTGCAGGCGCCCCCTCAGTATTCCTGCTGCATGCTTTACACTAGCGGTGCAATAGAATATCTCTACCTCTCCCCTCCCAGGCACTGCGTGGCTGTGTGATCGTGCAGCTTGCCCAGCGGACTTGCAGCAGTACCCAGAAAGTGCGCGCCATTTTGAAGGACTTTACCAGCGGGGTGCTGATGTGTTTGCAGTGGAAAGTGCGAGTTGTGTGAACGCTTCGCACTAGGAATAGCGGCTGGGTACACTGCATTGAAGGACTGGTTGCTGCTCACCCTCTGTATATAGAGGCTGCTGACCCTGTGACTGCTATACTTCCTGGCGACTTGGGGTGAGTGGCTGAACCCCTAACCAAGTGATAATTGAGAGCAACTGCATCTTATGAGAGTCAAGGGAGTGGTCTCGCTGCCGGCTGCAAGGTGAAAGCAACTACGAGTTTGCAAAAAGCTGGGCCACACTAGCGACAGTAACTGACAATTGTATTCACTAGGTCTAGGAGCAGCGCCTGCACTGCGTGGTGAAAGCGTTACTGTGATACGGGTGCCACCTATCGCAGCAGTCATTAACCCAGATCGCACACAGAGAAGCAGGACACCGACTTCCCCAGATACACACTATGGGCAAGAGTGATAAGACCCAGACCAAACTAGCGTTTGACCAACGCAGAACAAAGGTACCAGAGGACTCAGCACCCGACCCTTCACCAAGGAGCAAAGGCCCAGAAGGCACAATGTATGCGGACATAAAAGATATGCTTGTGTCAATGGAGAAAGGGTTACAAGACAGCATGGCGTCCATCGGCTCGAAGATAGATGCACTCACCTACCGTATGGATCGCATGTCGGAGCGGGTGGATAAGCACGTGGAGCGGCTCGACATGTCGGAGAGGCGTCTCACTGAGGTGGAAGAAGTGCAGACAGAATGGGATAAAGACCGCAAACAGTTCTCCAGACTACTTTAGGTCATCCAGGATAAGTCGGAAGACTTGGAAGCCCGCTCGAGGCGCTCAAACATTCGCATCACGGGGATTGCGGAGACGACGCAAACGGGGAAGATGGAACTCTTCGTGGAGAAACTATTGGTCACTCTGCTAGTTTAGTTTAGTTTAGTTTATGCATTTATAGCGCGTGTAATTCACCGGCAGACGGTCTCAGAGCGCGAACACATGTACCCAGACAAGAATGCAGTGTCAAGCGGAGCTCATGGGAGGTGATTTAAAATAACAATGTTTTGAGGCTTTTCCTGAAGGATCGGTAGTTATTATCAGCTCTGAGTGACAGTGGGAGGGAGTTCCATAGATCAGGAGCGAGTTTAGAAAAACTGCGATCTCCATTCCTCACTGTGCGAACTTTAGGGACACATAGAAGGTTTTTGTCAGCCGATCTGAGGGTTCTGGTCGGAAGATAGCTAGTTAGTTTTTTCTTCAAGTAGGCAGGTCCCTGGGCATGAACTGACTTGTGTACCATGCAGCAGATCCTAAATTTTACCCTTTTCCTTACTGGCAACCAGTGGAGCTTAGTGAGGGTAGGGGCAGAAGGGGTGCGAGGCGGCAAGTTAAGAGTCAGTCTGGCTGCTGTGTTTTGCAGCACCTGCAACTTTGTCAGTGCTCCTTCGTTGATGTTCGCTAGCAGTGCATTCCCATAGTCAAGGCGACTAATTATGAGGCCTTGGATGAGGGGTTTGCGACAGTTTATGGGAAGCCACCTAAAAATCTTCCTGAGGCTTTTCATGATTCCAAAGCTCGTCTGGACTACATTGTTGAAGTGCGGTGACATAGATAGTGTATCATCTAATAGGATGCCGAGGTTCTTCACAGTATCCTTGGGCATTGGACACTGCCCTAGCTTGTTTGGCCACCAATCGGCTGACCAAGTCTTCTTTGCCGGGTCAAAGAGCATGATCTCAGTTTTAGCCGTATTCAACATGAGATAATTCTTAGCCATCCAGGTGTTTATGGCTATCATGCAGTTGCTAAATCTGGTTTGGACATCTAGCAAATTATGTCCCCACTTAATCAAGATTTGGGTGTCGTCAGCATAGGAAACCGTATCGAACCCAAAGCTTCTAATAATATTTGCTAGAGGGGAGAGGTAAACATTGAAAAGGGTGGGGCTGAGTATTGAGCCCTGGGGGACTCCCTTATCATTCTCCACCATGTCAGATAGGAAAGGGCCTATTTTGACTCTAGATCGTCTGTCCTTGACATAGCTCTTGATCCAGCTAAGGGCAAGGCCCCCGACACCAATCTCTTCCAGCCTCTCTAAGAGTATGCTGTGGGAGATGGTGTCGAAGGCTGCCGACAAATCGAGCAGGATGAGAATCGCCGATTGCTTGGAATCAAGAGCTAGTCTGATGTTGTCCACTATCTCTACAAGAGCCATCTCCGTGCTATGGGACGTTCTGAAGCCTGATTGAGATGTATCCAGGATGCCGTTATCCTCTAGAAATTTGGTCATTTGAGCGTTGATGGAAGCTTCCATGATCTTACTAAAAAGTGGAAGCAGGGCGATGGGGCGATAATTTATCGATTGGTTGGGGTCGGCATTGGTTTTTTTCAGGATGGGTTGGATCAAAGCTTCCTTCCAAACGGAGGGGACAGTAGCTTGGCTAAGTGATGCATTAAAGATGTTGGTTACGATTGGCACCAGTGCGGGGCCAAGTTTGGTCAGGATCTGAACGGAAGCAACGTCGTTGGGAGAGCCTGATTTAGCTTTATTCAGCCTGATATTTACCTCTTCCTCTGTGATTGGATTGAATTTATTGAGCTTGTAGTCGCAAGGAAAGTTCAGAGGATTGAAGGGTTCATTCTGGATTGCCCGCACCCTGTCAATGGGTTCATTGGGAAAGGTCCTATGGATGGCATCGATTTTATCCTTAAAATATGAGGCAAGTGTGTCTGCCCATTCCTGAGATTCAGGGGTAGATAGTTGGCATTGCAGGGGAGAAGTAAATCCTTTCACTATAGCATATAGTTCCTTGTGTGAATTACCTGCCTTCCTTATCTTTTCATTCAGATATGTTTTTTTGGCCAGGGCAATGTTATTCATATATCTTTTATGAAGGGATTTATAGAGGGTTTTATTTTCGTTACTCTTGGTCTTCCTCCATCTGCGTTCTGCTACCCTGGCTTCTTGTTTATTTTGCTTTAACTCATATGTAAACCAGGGAGCTTTATTCGAGGGGCATTTTATTTGTAGTTTAGGCGCTATGATGTCCAGAGCGTTGACTATAGCTCCATCCAAGTCGGAAACAATTTTATCAATTGGGGATTCAGAACCCAAATCAGGTGGAGTAAATATTTCCGCAAACTCTGTGACATTGATGTTTTTCCACGGACGGCAGGATTTTAGGTTCTTGTTGGGAGATGATACCCTTTCATAACTTTTTATTTCGAAATTAATAAGACTGTGGTCAGACCAAAGAATAGGCACTAGATCTATCAGTCTGGATTGTTGGGCGTTGGTACACACTACATCCAGCGTATGTCCAGCTTTATGTGTCGGGCCTGTCTCTAACATTCTTAGATCCAAAGAGTGGAAACTATTTATTAGCTCCACTGAATGAGGATCTTGGGTCAGCTCCAAGTGATAGTTAAAATCTCCCAATAATAGGAAGTTAGAGCTGGTCAAAACATGAGGGGCTATAAGCTCGACCAGCTTGGTAATAAAATTGGCTTTGGCGTCTGGTGGTCGATATACTAGAGCACCTTTCCAAGAGGTATTATTACCAATTTTGAGCAAGAAGATCAGAAACTCGCCTTCCGCTATCTGGTGTGAGTCAATGATACTAACTTTTAGCCCAGCTTTGTGAATAATCGCAAGCCCTCCACCCCTTTTTACTGTCCTGTCAAGATGGCATATTTTATAATCCTCGGGTAAGGCCAAAGCAATGTCCGGTAGAGATGACTCCTGGAACCAAGACTCGGTAATTAAAAATAGGTCAGGGGCCTGTTGATCAAGTAGGGCCCAAATTTGGAGGACGTGTTTAGGCAATGAACGTACCTTGCCGTATATGCAGGATAGTGCTGTGTCTGTGATGGAGGTGCTCTGCTTCGAGTCATTTAGGCAAGGTAATGGTACGGTGTTAAAAGATAATAGCTCCGTCCTAGTATAACAGATTCGCTCCATAGCCAATGTAAATACTAAGGGGAGACGGGAATACCTAAGTGATGGAGTAAGGTTTCGGCGTCTTGCGGCGCTTTTCCGGCGTGGACAGGCGCAGACAGGCAGGGCTATGACTTGGGCGCGACGCCCACGCGACGCCCGCGCATCGCTGCGCGAGACCGTTCTGCTAGGAGACGATGTCTTCTCACCGATGTTTATCGTTGAGAGGGCTCACCGCACGCTGGGACCGCGACCGCGCACAGGAGCGCCTCCTAGGCCGATAATAGCAAAACTGCTGAATTATAGAGACCGCGACTCGGCGTTGCGGGTGGCCAGAGACAAAGGGAAGCTTCAATTCGAAGGCACGGAGGTTTCCTTGTACCCTGACTTTACGGCGAAAGTGCAGGAGGAGAGACGGCATTTTGCTCCGTATAAAAAACAAATGCGAGACCTTGGCTTAGACAATGCAATGCTGTATCCGGCAAAATTGCGGATCAACAGACGGGGTCACTCACACTTCTTTACAGACCTCAGGGAACTTCAGAAATTGTTAAAGGAGTAGTCCAAGGAACAGAGGAGCAGCCCAAGCAGCCAGGCCAGAGAACAAGAAGAAGGTAGTCACCTGGACGAACAAGAATAGACTGCCTAGCGATCTGATGGTCTGCCCGCTTTCAGACTCACTTGAATCTGAGCTGTGTCATACCTATGGGACATCGCCTTGTTATGACGCCTGGGTGTGATGAAGCGCAGCTGACGAGAGACCGCAGTGACCTGAGATTGGACAGCGGCATTGTGGATGGGTGAGATCATTCCATTAAATATGTACCAGATGGGGGAGTGGCTTGGATGCCGAGCGGACTGGCGGCGTGAGCCCGGAGCTCCACGCCCGATCCCCGCTTTTATCCTGAAAAACTGCACGAAATCCTCCCTAAAGTGCATCATTCGACCACTTAAGGGCACCTGAACAGCAAGGGACCCTCAGGCGACGGAATCGGGGTGCCCACGGCGCTCATCGGCTCGTGAGAAGTGCAAAGAAGCGCCGAAGGAACGATGGAACAAGATGGCGTCCGGAGATGGCTCTCGAGCCCCTGATGGTGAAGGCCCCTTAGCGACTCTTTGAGGGGACGGCCTGAGACGAAGGGGTTGTCACCTGAGCCCGCTTGATTATTCCACCGTGCTGTGAGCAGGGGAGATTGCCGACCCTACAGCCTGGGTAGGTTGCGTCTCCTACGAACAAAGGTTGAGGAGCGTAAAATGGCGGCCGCCCTGGCACCGAGGGGCCGTGGAGAGCTCAGCGCCTAGCAGTGGTGCGGGAGACGTAAACATCCTAGCTCAGAGGCACACTGGGCACGCACCCAGACGCATCCTGAGAGAGGCCGTAGACTCCACGACGACGAGTCGAGAAGTGACTCCCGTGAGTTGTCGTCCCACGGAGGGGTCGAGGTGCGGGCCTAGTCGCCGGAGCGACACCAGTGAGAAGGTACCGAGCTCGGAAGATTAGAGGACTCCGGAACGACATCGACTGGAGCCAACGGAGGCTGCACTGGCGAACTGAATCCCACTCTCCCTGAGAGGTCTGGTGGCCTGGGATCAGAGATGACTGAAGCCTGCTGGTGACGGAGCGGGGGCTTGAGTTGCCACGCTGTTCGGGCTGCGGCGGTCCTTGCCGATTTCAGACATTGAATATTGAAGGCGCCCTCCACCGAGTGGCTGAAGAGAGTTCCGAAGTTTCTTCCACCCCCTCCTTTTCTCCAGTGAACGGAATGGGCAAACCTAGGAGAAAAGTGGAGGAGGCTGCGAGCTCGGGAGCGGCGGAAAGCCCACCACAATCCCCGACGGACCTGCAGCTGCTGCAAAATTGCATCCTGGAAGCCATACACGCCACCAAGGAGGCGCTACAGCAGGATATTGCCCAAGTGGCGACGGGCCTGGGACTATTGCGAGCCGACCACGACAAACTGAAGGATAGGGTCAAAGCTGCAGAAAACACCCTCAAGGAGATACTGCCCGAGCACAAGACTATGGAAGGGAGACTAGGAGACGCACTAGACCACATCCAGGCCTTGGAGAGGAGGGCGGAGGATGCCGAAAACCGTAACAGGCACAACAATGTGCGCTTAGTAGGCCTTCCAGAACAGAAAGAAGGGGACGACATGGTGGGATACCTCGAACAATGGCTGAGGACAGAGGTGGCACCAGAGGGCCTTTCTCCCTTCTTCACGTTGGAACGGGCGCACAGTGTCCCGGCTCGTCCTCCTAAACCGGGCCAATTGCCCAGCCCAGTAGTAATAAAATTGTTGCATTACAAGGACCGGGACTGGCTGTTGCAACGGGCAAGGGATGTGGGTCCCTTCCAGGTAGACAATAGCAGGGTGACGCTTTTCCCTGACTACACGTACGAGACGCAGAAACTACGAGCCTCGTTCTTGTCGCTCAAAAAAGAGCTTCGAGCTGAGGGTCTGGCGTATTCACCTCTGTTTCCGGCCAAACTCAAGGTGGTGGTGGACGATAAGGCGCTATTCTTCCACAACTCGGCGGACGCCTGGGCGTGGTGGGACACGTACAAAGCCGGTAGCGATGGGGCGAAGCACAGGGCTGAGGACGAACAAACCCAGCAGCCGACTAGAAAATCACAGAGGATCCGGAAGCGCCGACAGAGAGCCAAGAAACAGACGGAATCACAGACTGAGGGCGAGAGAAAGGCCGGGCTGCAGGCGGTAATGGAACTGTCGGGGACTACGAGATCCAGCAGGTCGTGCGACAGTTCGGAGGCGGAAGGCCTAGTCACTGGCTCAGAAGCAGAACAATCGGACTTAAACAGTGGTAAGGGCCCGGGCGTCACGCCACAGACGTCGGGAGGCCTTATGGACGAATGAGACTGGAGACACCCCATGTCGGGATGGTAAGGTGCCTTGGGGATGCCTTTGCTGGCGAATGGCGACAAACACTGAGAAAGGGATGGAGCGTTGGACTCGCATGGGAGGATCATGGGTTGGAAGTACTGGGACTAGGTTGACCACCTTCGGAGCCGAGCAACGCCTTTCGGGCCCATAAGGCCACTGCAGTGTCGACTGCGGGATAGTCGGGTTGTTTGGAGTAGGAAGCTGGGTCTTCAACAATGTTGGATGGGAGCTGCGCTTGCTAGGCTGGGCCCTGTTCTGGGGGGGAGGGCGCTTAGAGTAGTTGGGGGTGCTCGAAGCAGGGTGGGTGGGGGGGTTCTGTTGAGTTGGGACTGGGGGGGAGTGTGACCCTGTGTGCCAGACTGAACGCCACTACTGGACTTTGCAATGTAACGTATGATTATGGCTAACAATGGACAAGTGAAGTGTTTAACCTGGAATGTGAGGGGTCTGCATACAATGGCACGGAGGCATAAAATACATGCATACTTGGTTCGGAGAGGGGTGCAGATAGCGCTGTTGCAGGAAACGCATCTAAGGAAACAGGAGGGTATAGCGCTACAGAGAAGGAGGAGGGGACAATTATTTCACACAACATATTCCGCATTCGCCAGAGGGGTGCTGATTTGGGTGCAGGCGGGGACTCCTTTTCAAGCCACTAAGCACATTGTAGACCCAGAGAGTAGGTTTGTAGCAGTGGAATGGAAACTGAAAGGCAAGGACATAGCGCTCTGCAGTGTGTATGCGCCTAACATAGACCAGGCGTCCTTTTTCATCAAACTGTCTGGGGCTCTGGCGGGGTTTTTAGCTGGCCCCATCATAATAGGAGGGGACTTCAACTCGGTGGTCGATGTCGAACTGGATAGATCTCATCCCCCACTAGGGACGTCTCCTATGCACCGGTTGGCGAAGCACACGGTGCAATGGCAGGAGAGTTGGGAACTCCAGGACGCCTGGCGGGTGCACCACCCAACGGAGAGGGACTATTCCTTCTACTCTGGGTTGCACGACCTCCATGTACGCCTGGACACTTTCTTGTGCTCCTCGCAGGTGCTACCGGCGGTGTCCAACTCGGAATACCTTGCACGCACGATCTCTGACCATAATCCCCTACTGCTGACCCTCAATTGGATGACTGTGGCTTCGCGGGTCTCGACGTGGCAGCTGAGGCCGGACACGCTAGATGACTTGGTGTTCAGGGAGGCGCTGGGCGACCTGGTCACGTGCTACTTCGAGGAGAATGAGGGCACGGCGTCGACTAGAGCATATGAGTGGGATGCCTTTAAGACAGTGATCAGGGGCCATTGTATAGGAAAGTACTCGGGGGCTCGTAAATCTTTGCTAGACGATCTGGACAGAGCAGAAACAACATTGCGCGCTGCCGAGAAGGAGCGTCCCAACCGCCCGGAGTTACAAGCGAAGGTGAGTGCTGCCAAGGAAGCGGTGGCTGTGGAGATGGAACGGCTTCGCTGTTTCGACTATAAATCCTACTCAGTAAGGGCACACGTGGAGGGGGATAAAGCGGGGACGCTGCTGGCCTGGTTGGCCAACCCCACAAGACGAAGCCACCCTATTTTAACCATTGAAGGAGAGGATGGCCTAGTCCGCCACACCCAGGCGGAGATTTTGGAGCGCTTCCGCTCGTACTGCGAGACGCTCTACGAGAGCGCGCTCGAGGGGCGGGAGACGGAAATAACCGCTTTCTTGGTGGGCCTGCAGCTGCTGCGCCTGGAACCAGAACAAGCGGAGGCTCTGGGCAGGGATATAGAACTGGGCGAGATACGGAGTGCGGGGAAGAAGATGGCCAGAAACAAAACCCCGGGCCTGGATGGGCTTCCGGTCGAATTTTATGGCAAGTATATTGATCTACTTGCCCCAAGGCTTCAGGCGGTGTACAATTAGGCTAAGGCTCGGGAGGGGGGGGCTGCCTGCTTTCATGTGTGAGGCGCTCATGATTCCGCTCCGGAAGCCGGGTAGGGAGAGCAAACACCCAGCCTCCTACAGGCCACTGTCCATGTTGACGGTGGACTACAAAATCCTGAGTACCATCTTGGCGACCAGGTTGCTGCAGTACATGACGGTGTTGGTCCACAATGACCAGTCTGGCTTCATTCCGGCGCGCAATACGACTGCTAATATACGTCGATTGATTCGCATGCTGGGGGAACAGTGGCCTGCCACGCACACGCCGGTGGTCTTGTCGATCGACATAGAAAAAGCATTCGACAGCCTGGAGTGGGAGTACCTTTACAAGGTTATGCAACACTTCGGCCTTGGGGACGGGTACATAGGTTGGACGAAAGTCTTATACGCCTCGGCGGTCGCACGAGTGCGGGTGGGCCCCCTTGTGTCGGACCCGTACCCTGTTGGCCGAGGCACCCGGCAGGGATGTTCCCTATCTCCCCTGCTGTTCGCTTTAGTGATCGAGCCCTTCGCGGCGGAAGTCAGGAAGGGGCTCTCCTTCGCGGGTTTGACTTATCGGGGACAATCACACCTTGTCTCGCTGTATGCAGACGATCTCTTGCTATATCTAGAAAACCCGAGGGAGGCGCTAGAGGGGGCGGAAAGACTGCCGGTGGCCTTTGGCAGACTATCTGGGCTGCGGGTGAACTGGCCCAAGTTGTGCCTATTCCCGTTACGTCACGGTGAACAAGAACCTATCATCCACACACAGTTGGCCTGGGCGCCGGATTGCCTGAAATATCTGGGGGTGTATATATACCACAAGGCTGCGGACCTGCTAGAGGGCAACGTAGGTCGCTGTTTACGGGCGCTACGTGGTAATATGACCTTCTGGTCTACTCTCCCGCTATGGGTCACGGGGGGTATATCCCTGGTAAAAATGATAGCTCTGCCGCGCCTTCTCTATTACTTCCGCGTGCTGCCTGTATGGATACCTAGATCGGTCTTCCGACAGTTGAGATCTTTATTGATCTCCTTCCTTTGGGGTACGGGCAGACGCAGAATTGCTTTGACAACGCTGCTCCGGCCAAAGGATGAGGGAGGCATGGCGGTCCCCGACTTTGAGCTATACTACCTGGCTGCGCAGCTGCAGACCTTCACGCAGGAGGTGGCGAGAGCGTACCGGGGCCCCGAGGAGGACAGAGAGGTGGGCACCCCCCGCCATGTACTAGCCTTCATCACCTTGCAGCAAAAACTGTTTCTTAGGGATCTGTCGCTGGAAGAACAAACGTACAGACTCTGCTGGAACGGAGCGCAGAAACGGGCCGGGGTGCGACGCATGTATGCGCCTGAGATACCCCTCGGAATGGTAACGGCGCTCCCGCATGGGGGCGATTGGTCGAGACTACAGAGATGGGAGGAAGCTGGACTGCAGATACTGGGAGACCTTTATGAGGACGGGGAACTGATCCCCTATCAGACACTGCAAGACCGCTTCGACCTTCCGAAGAGGGACTTTTTAATGCACGCAGTTATAACACGCGCGATGCAGGCACACTGGGAGGAGGGAACTGAAGAGCCCCCGACGTCCATGGCTTGTCAATACACCATGATGGCGGCCGGTACGTACAAGGCAGTAACGTGCCTCTATTCACGAATGTCACGTGAAACGCTGAAACCCCTAACAACGCTGAAAGAGGCTCGGGAGCTGGAACTGGGGACTGAGATCCCCGATATCACATGGGCACAGATAGTGCAGCGGGCAAGAAAGAGCACAAGGAACGCCCGTTTTCAGCTGATCCACTTCTATGTACTGCATAGGGCCTATCTCACACCCAGGAGGATTGAAAAGTACTTCGGAGTGGCGGAGTCGGCGTGCCCCAGGTGCAATACAGTGGGGGCGGACCTGGGTCATATGCTCTGGGACTGCGCACACTTGCGGGATTACTGGAGGGAGGTTATTGAGACCTTGAATACTGTTACTGACCGGGAACTACAAATCTCCAAGGCGGTGGATTTACTACACTGGTTCCCGCATACGTCCAAGAACAAAATTTCTAGCAAATTTGTGGATATGGGTCTGATCTTAGCTAAAAGGGAATTAACGAGGAATTGAAAGTCGAAACGAGGCCCTACGCTGCGTAGGTGGACAAACAAACTGCTTAAATGGGCCGCGAGCGAGAGCACGCTTAGATATCAATTGGCCCGCCGCAGATCAGACGATAAAGCGCTGGAAGCGGCCATGGAATGGGAGATGTTAGTGCAGGCGCTCAGGGACAGCGCGTCAGAAGATGAGGACAGCCTTTCTGAGTCGAGTGTAGTAGTACCCAATCGCTAACCAGTTGCACATTCCCAACACAACACTATCACTCCTGATTGCACACACACAGGAACTTTGAGGCAGAGCTTAGGCGCAGGGTTGAGCACTCGGGGGGAGGGTTAAGTTTAAGTTGGGGTTGTGGGTAGCTGGGCAGAAGGGGAGGGATTGGGGGGGGGATGATTGGAGGGGCATGGGACGAAAATGTTAAAAGCAGGTTCGATTACTCCGAATGAAACAGCAATCATATGTGTACGTTGGCAAGCAGGTTGACCCGTTGACTGACGCCGCCGGACCCCCGGGTTGTGGGCTAAATGGCTGTGTATATCTTACCATTGAAGAAAGTCGGGAGAGGCGACGCCCGCGGGGATGTAACATTGTACATATGTGAATTGCATCTGTTCCTGCAATAAAAACGGTTTAAAAAAAAATAATTATATATGTACCAGATGACAGCCATGTGACTTTAATGGGACTGTTTGGGGCAATGGTATCAGCATAAATCTTAATGCACACAGTCATAGAACTTTGATATTAGGGGTGTGCGGTGGGAGGGGGGAGGGGATCAATTGGGGGACGCTCTTTTTTGACACTCACTGAACCCTGGTCCGGCCTCACGTTGATGGACGTTGATTAGGGTGATGGCGTTTGGGGTCACTTTGCAATGTACAATACTGATGCACTGTTGTGTAATTCTTCTGGTGACCTCTGCCCTAGCGCTTATAGCTCTAACCGCCCCCAAGAGGGCAATTTTTGGGAATGAACAGGGAAGCTTTGACAGTTGGAAGTTGGTGGGAGGGATTGGGTCCTGCCAGGCCAGGTGGGGGTGGTCGGTTGTGGGTGGGGGGAGCGTGTGTGGGGGGATGTTGTTGTTTTGCACCAGGGGTACTGAAAGTTGAGCCAAGTGGAATATTGCCCGATTTTACATATAGGAGAATAACCGCTGTAGACACAGCCTTACAGAGAATGTTATGCAGAACTGGGGGAACCCTGTCTGTTACCTCTTTAGTCACACTCATGAAATGACAGACACGAGTGAAGGCGGTCCTGACACACTGAAAGCTTTGACCTGGAATGTGAGAGGGCTCAATGACTACCGCAAACTTAGGAATTATCTTCACAGGCATCACATTGATCTCGCCCTTATCCAAGAAACTCACCTCCCACTTAAGAGTAAGATGCTCACTACTAAAGGGTTTGGAGGTAACAGTTTGGCAGCGGGGTTCACCACACACTCCAGAGGGGTAGTTACGTGGGTCAGTCCTCGGTCCAAACTAAAGCTAACACTGATTAAGGCGGATCCGGACGGTCGCTATTTAATTGCCAGATGTGTCGGTAAAGGACACGATCTCATAGTAGTTAACATATATGGGCCCAATTACGACAACCCTGAGTTCTACGCAGCTCTGGCCGCGCACTGCAGGCCCTATGTTACCTCCAAAATGCTATAGGGGGGGTGACTTCAACTTTGTGTTCAATCCGGACCTGGATAGATCTAGGGGGCCGCCTCGTCGGCCGGCTGCTGCGGCCCTCCTAATGCATGCTGAATTGGTTAAGTTAGACCTTTCTGATGTTTGGCGATCTAAGCACCCCACGCAGGGGGGGTATACGCACTCCTCTGCCTATCACAACGTACACACAAGGATTGATTACTTCCTGGCTTCTCAGTCGGTGCTTAATTGTGTCAGGAGCTGTGCGGTGCTGCCACGTACTCTTTTGGACCACTCCCCTCTACTCTTGACGCTGGTAGTGCCGGTGAAAAGAATCCCTCCATTTACGTGGCGGTTTCCTCCTTATTCCCTATTGGACGATGTGTTCAGAGGTGAACTGGCAGAAGATATAGATACCTTCTTCAAGACTAATTTGGTATCTGTTGACAGTTTCCAGACTATATGGGACACATTCAAGGTTTATATCAGGGGGATGGCTATGGCCAAACACTCTAGAGTCCTTAAGACCATAAGACAAAGGTTGAAGCATCTTGAGGCTCAATTGAAGGACCTTGAGAGAGGGCAGCAGAGTAACCCAGATGTTGATACCGCGGCACAGCTCAAAACATTACTTGCTGACTATAATGAGGAGGCAGATTGGGAAGTGCAGCATATGGGCAAGTATGCTACAGCTCGGACATACGGGGAAGGGGAGAGGCCTAGTTCTTTAGTAGCCAGAATAAGGTGTCGGTACAGGTGACCACTGGTGATTGATGAGCTGCTAACGACTACAGGGGAAGTGATCACAGATGAGACGGAGATTCTCAAAGAGTTCAGAGGTAACTATGCAGATCTATATAAGTCAAGATCCTCCCAGGTGGAGGAGGAAATTGATGATTATCTCAGCTACATAAAAATGCCCTTCTTGCCTGATTCGCAAAGGGAATTTTTGATGATGCCAGTGCAAGAGGATGAGATATTAGAGGCGCTGGAAGGGATGCGTTCTGGCAGTGCCCCAGCGGCAGATGGCCTCACAGTGGGCTTTTACGAAGCGTTTAAAGAGAAACTAGTGCCACATTTGATAACTCTTTTTGATGACATTTGCGCGGAGGGAAGCATGCCTGCCTCCATGAGAGAGGCGCTGCTGATCACAATTTTAAAACATGGGAAACCTCCCAATACCTGTGGTTCCTATAGGCCACTTTCCCTGATAAACGTGGATGCCAAACTGTATGCTAGGGTGTTGGCCACGCGGCTGGCTCTGCTGGTTCCGGACCTTGTGGCACCAGAACAGGCCGGATTTGTCCCAGATCGGAATCTCACGTATAATATCCGCACAGTACTGGGGACCATGCAGCACGTACGGCAAGAAAACACAGCGCTAGCAATTTTCCTTGACATGAAGAAGGCATTCGACTCCGTGGAATGGCCATTCATGCTGAGAGTCTTACGAAAGCTGGGGTTGGGTGAACCCTTCCTGCAGATGCTGGAGGCATTGTATTACATGGCGAGATTAAGGATAAGGGATAATGTCAAAGAAGCTTTCGAAATAAGCAGGGGAACTAGGCAAGGATGCCCCCTCTCACCCCTTTTATATGCGCTGGTTGCTGAACCATTGGCATGTGCGATTAGGGAATACCATGGTCTGGAGGGTATCAACTTTCCGACGTACAAAATAGGTATTTCCACGTACGCGGATGACACACTGCTGTATGTTCGCGATCCGGAAACGAATCTCACATCAGTACTAAGTTTTTGTTCACTAATATCCCGGTGGTCCTTTCCAAGGTATTTTTCAAAAAATTGACTCAAGTGCTCATTAAACTTGCATGGGGGGGTAAACTACCCAGAATTCAATGGAAGGTTTTAACACTACCATACGAGATGGGGGGCCTGGGTGCCCTGGACATGGAGAGATATTATAGGGTGGCACAGGCAGCTCATCTGCATTCATGGATACACGGAAATCCGCACATCCCTCACGTGATCCTTGAACGTCTGTTTGCGGAACCTTTTCCCTTGCCGGCCACTGTCTGTTTTCCGGTTGACCGCAGTGTTGGTAGGCTGGACTCCATAAAGACCACGAACCATGCTTGGCATGCGTTGGCACAGGCGCAGGGCTGCGAACTGCTATATTCCCCACTAATGCAAATTGACTGGGCGATATGGCTCCCCCCACTGAAAGAGAAAGGGGTCACGAGGGCACTGAACAAGCTGGGAATCTCAAAGTTAGAGGACCTATTTGTTGACGGGGTGGTGAAAACCTGGGAACAGGTACTCCCCCTGCAGGCAGAGGCTTCACTTTTGACACGCTTCCAGTATCACAGAGTCCGAAGCGCGTCACTGGACCTTTTGGGCCCGGACCTGACGGAACCACCGGAGGTGCCGGAGCTTACGTATGTAATTAAGACTGTGTCCTCTTGCAAGCTGGTTATGAACCTCAATACACTGGGAGTCCAGCAAAAGCAACTTCAATATTCCACTATACCCCAGAGAGGTTACACAGGTACGGGCTACGACGGTCTACGGAGTGTGAACGCTGTCATGCGCAAGTAGCCGATTTTATGCACATGGCTTGGAACTGTCCTGGCATCAATACATTCTGGAAGGAAGTCTTCTCGGAACTTAGCCAGATATTAGACGTAGAGATAATAGCCAACCCGGTGCTAGCGCTGCTGGGATATTCAAAAACACTACCGGTGGCACTGAGACGCCTGGCGGATATGGCCTTGCTAATGGCCAGGCGCGTTGTAGCTATTTGCTGGATGAGGGGTCCATTGCCTACAAAGAAGAGATGGGCCAGAGACATGCTGTATTGCTGTACTCAATCTGAAACATACAGTGAATTGCTTCAGCCTAAGAGTCGCCCCAACAACTTCTGGGGTCTGTACCAGACATATGTCCGCGCAAGCGAGGTAGAGGAGGAGACAGAGCAGGGCGTGGACACTGATGAGCTCGTCGCACCAGTGGAGCAAACTGAACATGATTAGCGGGGACCACTACTGGGAGTGGGGAGAGCATGGAGTAAAGCTGGAATCAGGAAGGAGGTGTTATTAGTCAGTAAGGAGTGTGGGGGCGGAGAGTACAGCGCTCTCTAAATTTAACGACAGGGTAACTCTACGGGGGTGTTTTGGGAGGTGCTGTAGGAATAAGGTAGTAGTCTAGAATCTGGGCGGGGTGCTAGATTCCCCCTACTGTACATAAAGAGGGGTGGCTTGAAAATACATCTCTGAGAACTTAAATTGGGTAGGCGAACTGCTGGCATGTTGTGGGTGGGGGGATTGTTGGGGTAGGATTTAAGGATTGAGTTTTCATATAGAAGCTATGTTTGACCTGCGACCTGCTGGGCTTGGCGTGATAATTGCTAGTAGGCATGCAAATGCACATTTGCAGGGGGCATGAGACGAGTATAATGCAGTGGAACTGTTGATAAACTTGGAGGTCCTTGCATTACGTAATAATTGAACGCCGCCGGGCCTCCGGGATGTCGGCTAATTGGCTCTGTAAGAAGTTCCTGGTATGTGCGGACATGTTCTTTGAGAATCAGCTGCCGGCCCCAGGTTTGTAGGCTGCACGCTATGTACAATATTCTGCAAGAGAATAAAGGTTTAAAAAAAAAAAAAAACCATGCGGCTCGACATCAACGCAGCGCCTGTATCACAATGGGGTTGTACACTGAAGCTTTCATTGAAAGCATGCATCAGCGCCGAGAGTCGCCTCCATCTTTGGATCAACGACAATGCAGCTCCTCCTCGACACCTCACCTTGAGTCTTCAACATTGACCAAAGCTCCATCCAAGGTATTTCTTCAGCAGAACCTGGCTGTGTCCTACAGCCGGTCTGCCATCGATTGCGGTCGGCCTGAATTTTGTCTTTGCACCGGTTCCTCACGACCTCAAGTAACCTCTTGACTGCCGGTGACTTCTAAGCACCTTTTTCACATTTAATCTTTAAATATTCATATCTCGACTTCTACTGGTTTGATGTTTGTCTTCCTGGTCTTGTTTTAATCAGATAAATATTCTCTATGTTTTTGAACATGTGTGGAGTCCTTCTGTGATGTTTACATTGAGTTTCTGTATTTTAAATGTTTCACAAATACTCTACACCTTGCCTCTTACTTTAAACGTAACGCTCTGTGCAAAGCTACTAGAGGTAAAGCGTAGGTTAATTTAGGGTGTCTATCTGACTGACCCTTCCTAGGGTGGTGGTCCCTACTTGGACAGGGTGCAAACCTCTACCCACTAGAAACCCCATTTCTAACACCTGCACACAGAGTGACTCTTGAATGCAAACATTTATAATGTGTCCAATACCTCTACACAGCTAGGGTGCATTACAAGCACGTGCATTTGTAAACACTTACACCCTGGCAGTACACCCTGGACACAAAATTTGGTTGAGAAGTACTATAGTAGTTACTCACCACTGTGTAAACGATAAAACAAACTAACACTCATTGGATGATGTCATCAGTGATGTCATTTGAGATGTCATCAGGGATGCCATAAATTATGCAATGGAACATGTTATGATTGAGGTCATAAACCCGGGGAGGTGGTGGTCCCCAGGGCCAGGGGCGGTCGGACAGAGCCCCCATAACAAAGAATTAGACCTGGGGAAGTGGTGGTCCCAGGGCATGGTGGGGTCCAAGAGGCCCCCCATTTTGTATTTCACATGTGGCTCCAGGGAGGTGGGGGTCCGGGGCCTAGGGGGTCCGAGAGGCCCCCCCATTTTAAAACAAATAAGCCCAGAGGAGGTGGTGGTACCTGTGGCATTAATAAGCCCCAGAAGGGGTGGCCGTGCACCCCCTCCCTCATTAATAAAATGCCCCCTGGACCTGGCCCATCCGGAGGACAATTTTTGGCGGGATCCGCAAATGTAATTTTTTTTAATTAAAAAAAATCCTTTTTTGGTCTTGTGGGGTCCCTTCTCAAGAGGCCTATGAGGTCAGGGTATTTTTACCATGTTTTTTTCTGGGATTCAGCACGAGAGTGGAAGTTATTGGCAAATGAAAAAACGCTCTTTCAATGGAAACTACATCCCAACTATACATACTGGCGACTGTACACATACATATATATATATATATATATATATATACGAGTTGATTCCTCCCAGTGAAGGGATGGAAAACCATCCACACCAAAGGAGCTTTAATCCATGATTTTTTATCATTCGGCACAGGTGAAAAATCACGCGTTTCGACCTACATCAGTCTTGGTCACATGACCACTGTACCCCAGCAACGGGAATAACTACCATGTCACACAGGACGTGCCAGATAAAGATAAAGGAAATACTTTCAGGGATTAATCCTACAATTTCTAACATCCCATATTAAACCAATTCATGCAAACTTGAGAAATATAATAAATCAAAATTTTAAATTTAGACAAGGTTGATTTTAAAGTGCACGCATGCGTTCGTCATCATTTCAAAAATGTCCCAGTTTTAATATTTGATATGCTAATACATTCTTCCTGATATTTTGCACAATAAATAAATTGCAATTTATGTGATGTCCAATATATTTTAATAATTTGGTTAAAGTTCAATGGCGGTAAATATGATGAAGGCATGGGAGTAAGCAAACTTCATTTCCTCACATTACCAGATCCATCAAATAAACATATACTACCCAAATAATTTACCTGACTAGATATGACCGGAGATGTGACAATGACAAAAGGCACAATTGAACCATCCCATATTTTATGGGAATCAAAATAAAGCTATATTAGCTTCGGTTTCATCCAAGCAATATATGAAATCTGACCCTTAGTTTCCAAGTGGTCCTGTGTTCTAATACTCCCACTAGTAAGAAGAAAAGGATTCCACAATGAGGAGAGCCTCCTTTGTGCAGATTAACTACCTGTGTACCATATGGCCGAGATACCCGTCACCCCCTCTCAACACAATCCCCGAAAGGAGGGAAACCGGAAACAGTTCTTGAAGTTTTTGGAAGTGGGATGGAGTGACCATCCCGGCCGTATTTATTAAAACAAAATTAAAAACATTAAACGTTTCATGTTATGTACAATTTCATTACCATATTGCGATGTTTGGCTAACCTTAACAGATTCTCTAATACAGAGGTTCTCCTAGCCGAACTAGCATCCTACAAAACATTTCTCGACATATTGAAATTGTACAACCTAACGTTTAAGGGCCAACGGCAAGGTCATAACCGGTGTCAAGATCCCTAACCAGACTTACCCCTCCCACTTGGGATGGGCGACAGCACGGAGGCGTACCTCAAGTGCAACTACTAACAATTTCCCTTGACTTGACGGGGGCACCTAAAGACTCGACGCCATTTAAAGGTCGTCCGAATACTCGTGTGAGGTATCTAGAAGGTATCGTAGACCTTATCCCAACCCCACACAACTTACCGCATCTGCCGTCGCAGATGTCACTGGCCCCGGGAAATTCCCCAGGAGGGGGCTGTAACCCCTCCTACAAAGGAAGGGGCCTTGACCGCCTTTCCTTTACTTCCGGCGACCCATCCTTAGAAGGGACCGCCTCCCCATTGAGGGGCCAATGGCCACCTCTCCCGAGCGCTCCCATCCGTGTTGGGTGACGCCCACTCATAGGGATCTACCAATTAGTGCTCACCGATCATGACCTTACCGCCTACCAAAATAAATACGACAGTGCTAATTAAACCTAAGAATACATTGGCCACTATGACCGAAAAAGCATGCATCAAAATTCAACACTAAAACTGAATCTCTTTAATGGCAAACATACTCAAATCGACCATTCTTTATTAACACAACATCAACATGGCACTACAACCTGTAAACGAAAACAGAAGCACAATTAATCAACTTTATTATACACAACTGGCTGTCTTCAGGGGCTGGTGGGTGGGTCAAAATTGGCTCTTCGTTCTGTCCCGAGCTCACGTGCAGCGAGGAGGTGCAGCTTCAGAGCACAAGAACAAGAGGATGTCTTCTGGTCTTGCGTCCCTTTTTATCCGTCTTCAGGGCGGGCGTATACCCGCCCCTGCCTGCCCCGAGGGCGTGGCTGGCTGCGTCAGTGTCTAGGCCAGCCCACTCTAGGGCGGGAACGGGCGCGCCCCAGCTACGCCGCTTCGGGCATACCAGCTGAGACGCGCCTCCCGCCCAAAAATGGCTTCCCGGGGGGATCGAGGCACTCGGCCATACGTTCGGGGGGACCGAGTTGGTCGCCCCTTTCCATATGGCCGAGATACCCGCCACCCCCTCTCAACACAATCCCCGAAAGGAGGGAAACCGGAAACAGTTCTTGAAGTTTTTGGAAGTGGGATGGAGTGACCATCCCGGCCGTATTTATTAAAACAAAATTAAAAACATTAAACGTTTCATGTTATGTACAATTTCATTACCATATTGCGATGTTTGGCTAACCTTAACAGATTCTCTAATACAGAGGTTCTCCTAGCCGAACTAGCATCCTACAAAACATTTCTCGACATATTGAAATTGTACAACCTAACGTTTAAGGGCCAACGGCAAGGTCATAACCGGTGTCAAGATCCCTAACCAGACTTACCCCTCCCACTTGGGATGGGCGACAGCACGGAGGCGTACCTCAAGTGCAACTACTAACAATTTCCCTTGACTTGACGGGGGCACCTAAAGACTCGACGCCATTTAAAGGTCGTCCGAATACTCGTGTGAGGTATCTAGAAGGTATCGTAGACCTTATCCCAACCCCACACAACTTACCGCATCTGCCGTCGCAGATGTCACTGGCCCCGGGAAATTCCCCAGGAGGGGGCTGTAACCCCTCCTACAAAGGAAGGGGCCTTGACCGCCTTTCCTTTACTTCCGGCGACCCATCCTTAGAAGGGACCGCCTCCCCATTGAGGGGCCAATGGCCACCTCTCCCGAGCGCTCCCATCCGTGTTGGGTGACGCCCACTCATAGGGATCTACCAATTAGTGCTCACCGATCATGACCTTACCGCCACAGGCCCGGATAGTTGACCGGCTATCCGGGCCCCCCACAAAAATCCTACCTAAAGGTCATGTTTCAACGTTTTTAACCATGCTAAGAAGTCTCCTATGAGTAACTCATTTCCCACCCAAGACAAATGCACACCATCCCCTAAGTACATACTGTCATCATTAATACAACTATGCGAGATAGAATGCAATGTCCTGGAACGGAACAACCTACTCACTTTGTTATTAAGTTTTCTAACAGAATGGTTCAAAGCATGAATCGAAACAGCCCCCCGCCACACTTTTCGTGGGATCATATGAGACCATGCAATTACGCACCCCGGAACTTTCCTTGCCAACCAACTTACAGTGGAAAGCATTGCCTCTAGGAGAAGTCGTCTACCGGTGGTGACCAAATCATTGCCCCCTAAATGTACTATGACTATAGACGGCGGTGACCTCGTCCGCCCTAACAAACCCTCAAAGAATGCCTGAAACTGGTCAATACAGAGACCGCCCCTTCCGTGGAAGGACATTCTGTACCCGTATTCCCCAGCTACGTGAATCATGTCACCTGCTTCGAATACGTCTGCGGCACGCCTCACGTATGAGTGGCCCACGACCCACACCTCTTTTCTCACAGCCGGTGATGTCTGACCGCTGGCCTGGTGTTGGGTCGACTGCATAGTCCGCCCCGCCTCGAAGGCTTGCGTAACTGAAAACCAAACAAAGACAAGAAGCGTGAGTACATTATTACAGCTTCACAACATGTGCAACCGCACATACCTTTTATAACAATTGGAGGACCAACGCCCCACTCGTTTTACTTGTTCCACATTAAGACCCCTGGCTGTAGCTTCAGTGGCAGCCCCTATCCGAAAGGAATGGGTCCCAAACTCGCCCGGGTCCAAGCCCGCTGCAGTAATTGACATCGCAAGCACCCGCTGAAACTGAAATCTCGTCAGTGGGGTGGCGTCAGCGTGTCTCAACAATGTCCCTCCCCATGATGCCACCCTTCGTGCTAGGTAGTCTTCTAAACACTGTACCGGACACATGGAGGACCCTGGAATCCTGCGAATGACTATGCAGTCCCCTATCCCATCTTGATCGGTTTTGGACCTGACAAAGGATACAGTCATCGTCTCACCCCTGATCTGAACGTGTTCCCGGCACAAACCCCCCGCCACATCCCGCTTGTTCCCCGCTACCAGCTCACTTATCCTCATTGCCCCGTGGAATGCAAGCGTAAAAGCAGCTCGGAACAAACAGGCCTCGAATTGAGACGAGCATGTGGCGGGGAGTGTGGCCAGCAACTGGGACAACCTATCCAGACCTATCGGGCGCCTCTCATCTACTTTGCGACCCTCAAGGCGTTGCCACCCACGCAGCGCTTTCTGTACCACAAAAGACGCTGTCGGGTCCTGGATATTATGAGCCCTGGCAACAAAGGAAATGGCAGCACGATGCCTCTGGGCTGTAGCCACGGACTTCCCAGCCTTACGCAAGGACATCAGAAAATGTACTACCCAATCCTCATGCCCCCAAAGGCCCCCTCTCTCAGTCCCCAAAAAGGCTAAATAAGCCCGAAACGCCCCTTCGTATGCCTTCCTCGTCCTTGGTGCTAGACTCTCTCCCACGAGGTAACGAAGTTCGGGGCACCGAGAGACCAGAGAGCTTCGGGAAAGGGTGCTGGCTCGGGGTCCGCTGAGGGAAGGAAACCCGAGAAAGCTTGCATTTGAAAACGAGACAGTGCATCAGCAGCCTGATTCCTCACCCCTGGGACATGTTTTGCTCTGAATACCACGTTCAGTTGCATACATAGTAAGACAATTTCTTTAAGCAGCCTTAAAATCATTTTACAACGTGCTGCCTGACTATTGATGCATTCTACAACGGTCATATTGTCAGACCAAAATACGACAGAGTGATTTTTGAATCCATCGGGCCAGGTTCTGAGGGCCACCAAAATGGGAAACAGTTCAAGGAAAGCAATATTACTCGTCAGCCCCTCTTCATGCCACCATGTTGGCCACCTTTGTGCCGACCATTTTGTGCCGAAGATGGCGCCGAAACCCATGCTTCCCGCCGAATCCGTCCATAGACCAAGCTCTTCAGAGGACAAGGCCGGTTTGTTCCAGACGACTCGACCATTGAAATCCGCCAAAAATGCTAACCAAATACGCATGTCTTGGCGGACCTCGGCCGATAATCTCGTGCGATGATGACCCTCTTTTAGGCCGACCATCGCCTGGGCAATTGAACGTGAGAAGGGGCGGGCCATCGGGATCACCCTTAGAGCAAAGTTCAACTTCCCCACCAATTGCTGCAATTGATGCAGCGTAACTTTAGATGCATTTATACACATTTGCAGGGCTGCCCTGAATTTCGACACTTTGGGAGCTGGTAAACGAAAACAACCCTCACTAGAGTCCAACTCGATCCCCAGAAACTCGAGGCAAGTTGTGGGACCCACAGTTTTACCTGGTGCCAATGGCACGCCAAATCGATCCATTAATACACAAAATTCATTTAAGCCCCGGGCACATTCGTCATCCCCAGCGGGCCCGAGGAACAGAAAGTCATCAAGGTAATGCATCACATTTCGAAAACCCGTTTCCTTCGTGTAAACCCATTGTAGAAAACTACTGAATTTCTCGAAATATGCACAAGATATAGAGCACCCCATCGGCATACACCTATCCATGTAATATGAACCTTGAAACATGAATCCCAGAAGACGCTGGTTGTCCGGGTATACCGGGAGCAAACGGAACGCTGACTCGATATCTGATTTCGCCATCAGCGTCCCGGGCCCCAGGCGATTCAAAATGGCTACGGCCTCATCAAATGATGCGTACCGCACCGAACATACCCCTGGATCAATTGCCTCGTTCACAGAAAGGCCATGAGGAGCTGATAAATTGTGGATCAATCGAAACTCACCTGGGTCCTTCTTGGGGACCACCCCTAAAGGAGAACAGACAAAATTCTGTACCGGGGGAACACTAAACGGGCCGGCAACCCGACCTCGTATAACCTCTTTCCGGATCTTATCCTGAACAACATTCGTATGATGCAAGACGGAAAGTTGGTTTTTACACGTCCCGACACCCTGAAAGTCCCCCACCGGGATGCGGAAACCATATGAAAAACCGTTTCGCAGCACCCCAGCAGAAGTACGATCTGGGTATTCGCTGAGCCAGGGAATCATCGCCAAGGTATCAATCGGGGTTGGTAAGGGCGCCCCTCGGACTACATTAGACCTGTTTGGCGCCTCCTCTACCCCCATTTTCACCCGTTTTGGCTCTGCACGAGGACTCAGGATGGGATGCCCCGCAACCACTACATTCGTGCTTGAATTTACAAGATCCCGGGGGCCTAGTACATTTACCCTTGTTGAAATTGAAACAGAATCCCCTCTTTCCTGTATTGCCGGCGGGTCTCGGATAATCGTCGGTACCCGTACCCGACCGAAAGGGCGTCCCCCCATATTGGCGGGAGGACTCACCCACAGTACTCCCCACCAATGGTATTTTCAACATCCCTGACTCTTTCATTTTATCCCATGTCAAAGAATCATAACAGTCCCAGGTTAAACTTTTGTTATGCTCCATCGCTTTCCTGAAAAGGTTGTCATAACAGAACCATTGGTTACCTTGGTGCGATATTGAGTACCCCATAATTCGTGACTGATATACTGGAAACTCAGGGAGCAATTCAGGCCTACGTTCCCCCAAAATTGACGTAAAAATTCCCCATGCATTGCCCCAGTTGCCAATATTCTCATTTACTTTAAAGGCGGCCATTTTTGCGCGCCAAACACTTGGATGCATCAGATCCTTTTGACTCTTAACAGTTTCTACTTCATAATGATCAACAAGCAAGGAGAAAATGTTTACGTATTCCCCAGCCCAAATCTTTTCCTTTATTGCCAAAGGAACATGTTGCCCCAATTTTTCTCTACGAGAGGGTGTTGACTCATCCCTCGCGATCGGCAATGGCCGCTTACCTGCACCGGACGCTGCCTCCGTCCCTCGTGGCTTGTCTATCGCCGCATCCGGCGCGGGCACCTTGGCTGTATCACGTTTCTCGCGCAACTGTTTCATGAGTGCTTGCGCTTCGGCAGCCGTGGCGCCCTCGCTACTGTCCCCCAACCACGCCGCTAACTGTGCCGCCAACTCGGGAGGCATATCCTGAGCGGATGTCGGGGTGACTACGACGGGAATCGGATTCCCTTCCTTCGGTACCGGGGCCGGTACCGGAGCTGGCGCCTCGAGCGGGGAACAGGGAACCGGGACGTCTCCCCCGACCGGCCCCCTTCTCGGCTTCTTTGGCCTCCCTCCGGCCGGTGGACGCCCCGATCCCTCCTCCCCGTCTCGCTCCGCCAACTGCCTCTTTATTTCGGACATATCTTTCATGAGAGCCCGAACCATCTGGTCAGTCGACATTCTCTTCGCGCCTTTCTTGGGCATCTTTCAGACGAAGTATCTAGAAGACAAAAAGAAAGATTAAAACGCTCAAAATTGGCTCTTCGTTCTGTCCCGAGCTCACGTGCAGCGAGGAGGTGCAGCTTCAGAGCACAAGAACAAGAGGATGTCTTCTGGTCTTGCGTCCCTTTTTATCCGTCTTCAGGGCGGGCGTATACCCGCCCCTGCCTGCCCCGAGGGCGTGGCTGGCTGCGTCAGTGTCTAGGCCAGCCCACTCTAGGGCGGGAACGGGCGCGCCCCAGCTACGCCGCTTCGGGCATACCAGCTGAGACGCGCCTCCCGCCCAAAAATGGCTTCCCGGGGGGATCGAGGCACTCGGCCATACGTTCGGGGGGACCGAGTTGGTCGCCCCTTTCCATTCTCCCAGTGTTTTTCAATCTTCTTGAACCTTCCTAAAATCTGCAAAACAAGATTACAAATTGTTTTTCCAACACACACTTTGTACATTACATTGAAATAAAAAAGGTACACGCGAAGAAAAAAGGGAAAATGGAAATGTATTGATCCAAATTGAAAAAAAAACTAGGTAGGTAACGGCAACTGCTCAATTCTATTTATAGATGTGTATAAAGTTCTTTATCATTATTCATTCCATAGGGGATCAGACAGCCAACTTGCATGATATATCGGGATTGCAGTCTGCTTAACGCAGAAATTCTATTACCGCCTCAGGGATGACTAGGTACAGTATCGATACCAAAAAACATTGCTTTGTCCAGTCCCCATCATGATGCTCTCGAAAATGCCTCGCTGTACTGTAGCTCATGTCTGTATTGGTAATTGCTCGCCAATGTTCCAGTATCTGTTTTTGGACTGGAAAGGTGGTAGAGCCTATGTACCACTTACCACAAGGGTAAGTGATGACATATACTACAAAGTCAGTCTTACATGTAATCAAACACCATTTATTTTTTTATCTTTTCAAGTATAGCCTCTTGAACATTCACACTGTGTTTGCATACTTTACAATGTCTACATTATTTAAAGCCTTTACTTTGGTGGAGCCAATTAGAACTTTTCGGTGTTAGGTGGCTGTGTACAAGCATGTCTTTGAAAGAGAGGTTACGGTGAAAAGTGATATTAGGAGTGTCTCCTTTTCTGGCTCTCAATGCGTTATCTTGCGTAAATATTGCCCATTTACTCTTTAGTATCTTCCTCAGTGTACCGCCTGTCTGTTTTATTTAATGAAGTCAATGGGTTAACTATTGGCTACTAGCTTTAAAAAGGGCTTCTGTGGATATTTTCTAGCTAACACCCTTCAGTCATTTCCCTCTTAGTCCTTCTAAAATTAGTTCTGAGCTGCAAGTCCTTTTTGCTCTCAGAAACGCGTTGTACAAATATATATATAAAATATAGAAACCTCTCCGAAGATAATAAGAATCAGTTGCGATACATAAGGACTTAGGATTACATGCGTTACATGAACGACACAAACAGAAGAAATTGCAAATGTACAAGTTGTAAAGTCACACAAGGAAGAGATACAGAAAAAATTGCAAATGTACAAGTAGTGAAGTCACTCAAGGTAGAGATATAAATGGATAAACTCTAAGAGTCACATAGGAATGGTAGAGAGTAGAAAGGTCTAATGTAGGTACTAGTGATTAGAGTTATCTCTATATACATATATGTACAAATAGTAGATTTCAAATCAGAAAAAGGAAGAAACATTTGGGGATCGTCAAGGGGGAAACGAGGGAACAGGGTAAAGATTCGGACAAGCCGTTGATGCTCCCGCTCACCCATACCTGGGAAAAGTTCACAAACAGATAAACTCTAAAATCACATAGGAATGGTAGTTAGTACAAAGGTCTACTACATATACTAGTGGTTTGTGTTATATATATGCAAATCACATATTCACTCAGGATTACATTTAACAGCAATTAGGCATGGCCAAATCTATATTACATATTTATAGAGCAGGAAATGTTTGCCATTGTTCAGCCAGGTGTTCAGGTGGTGTTGCACTCAAGAGTGGTGGTCTTGGGTCTGGAGGGATCCCAAAGTTGGAGATGGCCCTAGGGGTAGGCACGGCCTGATGGTGGTGGGGGAAGCAGCACGCTGGATCCCCAGGCCGATCCCAAGGTCATGCTGGGCTCCATCCCATGGTAGACGTGCGTATCTCGAGCCGACTGTGAACGGAGCTGTGGTCGCTGCTTCTCCCTCGATTGGCCGCCATGTTAGGGTCAGGCAGGCAGGTATACATTGGCCAAAATCAGTGGTTAGCAGTTAAAAATCAGATCCAATTTAGCCTATTTAATAGCAGATCACAGTGATCTTTAGTTTTAGCTGAAGTGACTGGCTTTCTGCATAGGGCCGCACTTCTAGGGATCACGATCAGCCGCCATGTTAGGGTCAGTCAGGCATACAGGCAGATACACGCTGGCCGTAAATTAGCAAAGTCATTAGCTCGTATTTTCAAGACTCGTTGGCAGCATGACTTGTGTTAAGATTACGAAACCAAAGCTCCCGCTGCCCCTTGATCCCATCACGCCGAAGCAGGGCGTCCCACCTCAGCAGTTGCACAGACAGCGCCATCCCAGGGATCACATGTGCGCATATGCAGACACCAAAAGACAACACAGACAAACCTCAGTTCCGCGGCATCCTTATGCAATTAGGTAAAGTCCAAAATCTCCCCCCTCTTTTTTATAGTAGAACATGCCTTTCAAATCAATCCCATACACCTCGGGTATGAAATCGAAAAGTCTCCACTTGTTCCAGCCACATATACTGTGCAAACAAATACTTAGGAGGGGTCTGGGGAAGCCAATACACAAAAATTGATAAGCCCAATAGTCCTCACCGCTAAATACGGTGCAAAGTCACCACGAGTCATGTTGGCCTTCCGAGTGAGATATTTCTAGACAGGAGGAGAACTAGGCCCTGAGCTGAATGTCAAACAGGGTCGGCTTTAGGGCAGTGCGACTGGTGTGGCCCCACAGGGCGCTGACCTGTGGAGGGGGGTGCTGATCTCAGAATTGGCTTTTGTAGTTTGGTTTGCCCTGTTCCCATCATGCACTGGGACAGGAACAGACTAATTTGCATACAGCCAGGTTCTGAAACTGGGATGGTGCAGTGAGCTAAAAAACGGTGTTGGATCTAGCCCTGATCTCTTGACTGGGTGAGAGCTTTCTGCTTAATTCAGAGACTCTGTCCCTCACCACCCCTTGTTGTAAATATTTTTGTCCACCCTAAGCGTGGAAGGGTATTCTCAGATGTGAGACCCTTGCTCATTGCACCATCAGGATTCAAGCAAACCGGGCCGAAGACGGCTGTAATGCCAGAAACCGGTCCCCGGGAGCTTGTTTCCTTCCCAGTGTAAGAATTGGCTTTTGTAGTTTGGTTTGCCCTGTTCCCATCATGCACTGGGACAGGAACAGACTAATTTGCATACAGCCAGGTTCTGAAACTGGGATGGTGCAGTGAGCTAAAAAACGGTGTTGGATCTAGCCCTGATCTCTTGACTGGGTGAGAGCTTTCTGCTTAATTCAGAGACTCTGTCCCTCACCACCCCTTGTTGTAAATATTTTTGTCCACCCTAAGCGTGGAAGGGTATTCTCAGATGTGAGACCCTTGCTCATTGCACCATCAGGATTCAAGCAAACCGGGCCGAAGACGGCTGTAATGCCAGAAACCGGTCCCCGGGAGCTTGTTTCCTTCCCAGTGTAAGAATTGGCTTTTGTAGTTTGGTTTGCCCTGTTCCCATCATGCACTGGGACAGGAACAGACTAATTTGCATACAGCCAGGTTCTGAAACTGGGATGGTGCAGTGAGCTAAAAAACGGTGTTGGATCTAGCCCTGATCTCTTGACTGGGTGAGAGCTTTCTGCTTAATTCAGAGACTCTGTCCCTCACCACCCCTTGTTGTAAAGATCTCAGGAGGGGTGCATTATTTAGTTATAAGGTATGATTGGAGAGATGAGGGGCACTTTTGCCTGGTGGTATTAAGAGAATGGAGGAGGCGGTCTTAGGGTGTGGGGCGCTAAAATAAATTTTCCCACTGGGCGCCACCAGCGCTAACGCCGGCCCTGATGTCAAGTTACTTCCTCGCTGCAGAAATATATATATAAATATGTTTAAAATAATCAAATCATGTATATAGAGATATACACATATATGCAAACATACATAGAAAGGCAGAGTTCAATATTTTAAGCAAGCATGTAGGCCAGTGTATTGCCTCAAACAAACACTACTTTGCAAGGAATGAAATTTAAATAGACAAATGAAAGTGTGTGGCAAGGTTGAGGTTCTGTTTTTTCTGTGTTGCCTTCTAGCTTATTCAGCAGCTTCAGTGGTGAGACACATAGGGTAGGCAGAAAAAAATAAAGATGGGGTGAAGGCCCATTTGGCCCCTTTCTTGAGTCACCATTGAACCTTATCTAACCAGAGGTCCCAACCTCTGGTGTTGCAGCTCATGGACCCCTTGCTCACACAGACCGTGAGGTCACTCAATTCTCTTCAGAGTTTAACGCTTTCCAAAATAACTGAAACAATTACGCATAAATAACATCTGCAAACAGGACACCAACAAAGAAAAAGTTTGCCTAAATTGTTCATCTTCACACTCATTTCTCTGTAAAGAATTATGCTTTCCCTTTCCCACATTTGTGTGAAGATCTAGACGTATAGTTTTTGTTGTAAAAGGTAAACCCACACAAAGTAATTCTGCACACCTTTGCCATTATTAATCCAAAAAGTATGCAAAAAGTGCATTTGCAGGGAGTAAATCTGCATACATTTCCCTCTGATCCTTATTCTCAAGCTTCTGGAAAGAGTGTGGGTAGTTTGTAAACCAAAGGACATGACATGAAATTCAAATAATGTCTGTGGTGTCAAAATCTCCTTTTCCTTTTAGTCATGCCAAATGCTGACAGTTTTTTATTTTAACACACTTCACCTAAAACCTCTAAAGAAATGGATCAGCCCAGCTCACCAAGCTCCCTACTACTGTGTTGCAAATCAAATAGGACACAGGCATTTGCTTTATAGACTTTTTCCTACTATAAATGCGGGGTTTCTCCTTGTCATCTCCTTTATTATTATTATTATGATTAAATTAAATTTGTAATGCGCACAGATACCCAAAAAGGGTTTCCCGGCGCCTAGCACACGAATTGCTAGAAAGCGAGAGGTTCAAAGTACATTTACTGCTAAAAAAGCCAAGTTTTAAGATTTCTTCGAAAGCTCAGATAAGACGAGTCATTTCTCAAACACACAGGAAGAGAATTCCAGATTTTGGGGCCGAGACAAGAGAAGGAACATCCTCCCATTCTTGTTATTTTAAATCTGGGGATCACAAAGTCCCCATGAGCTGTAGAGCGCAGGGGACGAGAAGGAATGTAGGGATGGATGAGCTCTTGCAGATACGGTGGTGCAACCCCTTGTTTGATTTTAAAGATGTAACACAAAGATGGAAGCCTGTCTGGGAACTTGGCAGAGAAGGCGTGCAGCAGAGGTCTGCACTACCTGTAACTTTCTCAGTACCGTTTGACAACTACCAAGATAAAGAATGTTGCTGTAATCGAGGCGAGAGGTGATAAGTGCCCGGACTACCGTGTGTTGGACAGAGACAGGGAGCATCCAGATAATCTTATAGAGCCATCTCAAGATCGTAAAGCAGATGGCAGCCACATTAGCCACCTGTTGTCTCATGGAAAGATTTTCATCAATAATGAAGCCCAGATTGCGGACATGAGTGACAGGAATGGGAAGGGGACCCATTTTGTGAGGCCAGTGGTGAGGACCCCATAGGTCCTTATGCTTACCTAGGATAACAACCTCCATCTTGTCCCCATTCAACTTCAAAAATTGAGGCGCATCCACTCTGTCACTTGCCGTAGGCCGCACTTAAGGGCAGATGTTGTAGCGTCTTTGGTGGTGGACAATGAAAAAACAATCTGCGTATCATCAGCATACGAATAGAGGGATAATCCTGCCTCCTCCACGATTTTAGCCAGGGGTCTAAAGTAGATGTTTATCAGCAAGGGGCTTAAAATCGACCCCTGTGGGACTCCGTGTGCTGATGCGCAGATCTTAGATGATGATTTGGCAGAAAAGACCTGAAATGTGCGACCATTGAGAAATGAGGCAAACCAAGATAAGGCGATGCTATCAAGCCAGATTGACCTCAGGGCATTAAGCAAGATGTTATGTGACACAGTGTCGAATGTCAGATCTAATAGAATGAGTGCCGCTGTTTCCCCTCGGTCAAGATGTTGGCACAACTTCTCAGTGACCCCAAGCAGAGCAGTTTCGGTTGAGAAATTGGCTCTGAACCCGGATTGAGAGTGATGGAGATAACCCACTGTTTCGATGTGTTCAGTCAATTGCGTATAGATATGTTTTTCCAAAATTTTGGAAAATACAGGGAGCAGAGATATAGGCCTGAAATTTGATAGTACAGAAGAATCTGCTCCGGCCTTTTTCAGTAAAGGGACGACCATGGCCCTCTTCTACTCAGGGGGGACGGAAGCCTCCCACATAGAGGCATTTAGAAGTTCTATAACAATGCCTTTAGATGTTGAAGAGAGCTGGCGTAGGATGTTAATGGGCAAATGGTCGAGTGAAGAGCCAAACTTGACACTATTTAAGCAGTTTTGAAAGGACGTCGCATCAAAAGGATCCCAGGAGTAAAGTTTGACTGTCAAATTGGAAGTGCTGTAATTCATCAGGTCAGATGGAAAAGCCATACCGTACAAGGAGGGAGAAGCCAAAAGTGACCTATGACCGAGTTCAACCTTCTGGATAAAGAAGTCAGCGATATTATTGCATTGACTTTCATAAAGAACAGAGGGAGGGGGGGTGATATCGGAACCAGCTAGCTTCTTTACTACAAAGAATAAGATCCGGGGACGATTTGATGCCTGAGTGATTGTACTTGCAACATAAGAGGTGCGTGCTGTTTTGCAGTCTAAGTGATAACTTTTGAGAACAGCTTTATAAGCATCTTTGCGGGTGGGAGAGTACGATCTCCTCCATCTTCTCTCTAGAGCTTTACACTTAGATTTGGTGATTTTGAGGTCGTTCGTAAACCATGGGGCATGAGGATGATGTGTGAAACTGTGTTTGGACACAAGGGGCAAACAAGTATCAATGGCTGTGGTTAACCAATCCGAAACAAAAGCATTTAATGAGAGCATGGATAAAGTGGTATCAGGTATGCTAGTGACCAGGAGAGTGTTAAGAGACTCCATGTTCAGCTTATCCCAGAGTCTGAAATTACCTGAGTTAGTCACAGAAGCTACTACCCTAGATGTAGGACACTGTAAATTAAATGAGATTAAAAAATGGTCGGACCAGTCTAGCTGGGACGCAGAAATACTGCAATCATAGCTGAGATTAGACAAAATTGGATCGAGAAGATGTCCCGCCCTGTGAGAAGTGCCCTGGTTGCATAGCCGTAAACTTAAAAATTCCAGTTCAGACAAGAAGGTACGGCAGATGTTATTCTGATTGTCCTCTAAGTGGAGGATCAAATCATCAAGAATTGTAAAGTTTGCTGCCTTCCAAATGAAGGGCGCAATGAACTCAGAAAAAGTGGAAACCCAGGGATCTGGGTTCCCCGGAGGGCAATAGATAGATTTGAATGCCAGACAGGGTCAGCTGAGGGGATACAGAAAGTTTGAACAAGGCAGCTTCACAATCTGTGATTGAAAGGACTTCAAATTTACAGAAATATATAGATTTAAAAATTATAGCAATCCCCCCGCCTCTGCCTGTGTCCCGATCTTTCCTAACGAAGACATATCCAGGTGGAAGGGCTGTGGCGATATCTGGGCCTGAGCTTGCATTGAGCCAGGTTTCGGTTAGGAATAATGCATCTGGAAGTTTTGTGCTAAGAAGATCAAAAATATGATGTTTGTTTTTGGACAAGGAGCGACAATTGATGCTCTGAAAATGAAAATTCAGGGTACAGGCCGTCTTGGGAGGTACAGGGCTGCGACAGACCTGAAGACCAGTTCTGGTGATAGTTTTTATAGAACGCATGGGACCCAATGTAAAGTTACATTGGTAGCAAATAAAACCAAGGTATGGGGGAATACATACACTGCATTCAGAAAAGGTGGATTTACTATATATTTATAAAGTTGCGCAGCTGTGTATGTAATTCTCTTCTTTAATTTATTCGCGTTTTGACCATAGTTTCTTGCCAGTGGGCACGTCAGGACGTGGACGGGCGCTGACGCGCTTGCCTCTGGTGAGCCATCGGACCGTGCACTGCGCGCTTGCATCTGGCCACTGAAATAGAGCCAGGGACCAGAGAGAGCGGCTAGAGTGTTGCTCTGGGTGACGCCTACCTACCAAAGAGAGGCGTTAGTGCGGCTAGAGTGGCTGGGAGTTAGGAGCGGCCATACCACAAAGTGCAGAATCGAAGGAAACCAGGCAAAAGACCAACACTGGTACAGTTTAGACCAAAGTAAGCACCGCAAGTAGTTTGAGCAAAGATGTATTTATAGAACATTCTATATGAGTTAAAATTTTAGTGTGCAAGTAAGCAGAAATTAAGTTTTAAAAAACAAAACTTGTAGAGTGCAAATGGAAAGAGATATTATTTAAAAACAAGGAACAGCAATTAAAAATCAGCAGTTAAGAGCAAATGTGCGTAACACTCACTTTACTGGACATCAGGCCACTGCAGAGTAGTTACACTTGCATTAGATAGTAAGAAAATTGGTGGACTGACTGTTCATGTGACAAGGCACAGTTGTAGGCTTTCACATAATATTATTGAATGATTGTACTACTAAATATCGACCCTTGAATATTGTGATACAAGAATATTGAGGGACAAAATATGGAAAGGTAAGTGCATATGGGGAAGTATAGATTTACTATTCCTAATTCCACAACTGCACATCTTGACAATTTATGTAGAGCTTCGATGCATATATGTGTAGTTAAGTATAGAAAATCTAGACTTGCTTGTCAATTTTGAGACTTTTTTCTCTATAAGTTTATCATATACATATATTTCACTTGCAAACAATTCAAAATGATCTTTTTTTTATTTCTACATAATCATTTCAGGTATTACAATCCCCAACCCCCAGGGATCATGGCTCACTCATCATGGTCTTAAATGTTTATAATTTATGATTGTCAGACGTATGTGCTCTATCCAAGCAGGAACCACAATCCTATTCAGGGTAAATCACTACACAACCGAAATTATCATGTGCTTACCCACTGGTAGCTTAGCATAGAGCACTCAGGGTTAACTTAAGAAACATTAAAACTGTGAAAACACCACACAAAAAGATACACACTTTTATAAATATAACAAGACCAAAACAACAAAAATGTAATATGTAGAACTCAAGATATCAATTTTTAAAAATTGAATGTAAAAACAGCGCTTTGAAGCAAACAGCACTTGAAGAGTTAATTGGTTGGGCCAGACCAGGACAAAGTCAAGAGTTCAGGCTGACCACAATAGAGCATGGGCTGGGTACAGGCACCCACTTGGGCCCACTGAAATAAAGTACCTTGTTCCTAAGCTTGGGTCAACAAAAATGCAGGATGCAGCTGAACAATGCGTAGGTGATCCCCATTTCTCCACACAACAGTGGCGAGGGGATGGGTCCATGAGCGAAGTGTTGGTTCAGGAGTGCAGCAGTTCTGAAGGCGATACACCTGGTTTATTCACAAGGTAGAGGAAATGCATTGATCTTCTTGCAGATGTGGCGATGCGTTGGGTTGGTTCTGGAGCAGCTGTTCCATGTGCGATGCAGAAGGTCCGATGTGCCAATACAATTCCTGCAACTGCGGCGATGCACTGATTTTTCTCTTGCAGCAGAGGATCTAAGTTCCCTTAGAGAAAACCCCTAAGTCCAGTTCAAAGGGCCTTGGACTGGGATGGCACCACTTAGTAGGACAGACTCACAAGCAGCCGAGCCCAAGGGCAAGAAGAGGAGGGTTCTAAGTCTTTTGTATCCCTGAGACTTAGGCAACAGGCAGCAAGTCAGCAAGCCCTTGGAGTCCCTCTGGGTTTAAGTGATGCAGATACATTCCTTTCTCACAGAGAAGGAGAGAGCAGCAAGCAGCAGGGAAACAGCAAGGCAAAAGTTCAGCAAACTGCAGTTCCAGCAGAGTGGAAGTCCTTGAGCAGCACAGCTGAACCTCTTTTTCCTAGAAGAGTAGTCACAGGTCATGAAGTGTACAGAAGTTGTGGTGTCCTGAGTTCAGTACTTATACCCAGCTGTACCTTTGAAGTGAGTGAGACTTCAAAGACAACTTCGAAGTGCACATAGGCCCACCATTCCTGCCCTGGTTCCAGACTCACTACAGGATAATATGCAGCCCTTTGTGTGTGTGTACGGCACAGCCTATTCAGGTGTAAGTGTGAGGATGTGTCCGGACCCTCCTTTCTAATTACAGGAGGATCCAGCAGTCCCACCTAAGTGTCCTTTGTATGTGGCTGTCTAGAGGAACACAGTGCACAGCTGTCATCCCACCCAGACTGAACAGAGACAGGCAGCAGGCACCAAACAGCTAAAACAAGTAAATGCCAACTTTCTCAACGTTTTAAAAAAAGGGCAAATTAGCCTTCACCTCGCTTTCATTATAAGCATAAATGATTTTGCTTCATAAACAAACTCCTTACTTTCTGTTTGTTCTGGTACTCTAATTATACCTTTTACTTAATTATGTTTCTTATTTTTTTCATAAATTAATTTCAGTACAAAAAAAGAACTGTGTCTGGTCATTTTACAAAACATTCAAATCATGAATCATAAGGCATATTACAACTGTTAGAACTGAGGGTCTCTAGTTGGCAGAGGTAGGTACCACTTTCCAAATAGGGACCCTTGATTCTAGTCAGGGTAAGGAGGAAACACTCTTTAGATAATCTCTGCTCACCCCCTTGGTAGCTTGGCACAAGCAGTCAGGCTTATCTAAAAGCAATGTGTAAAGTATTTGTACCAACACTCAGAGTAACAGCGAAAATACCACAAACTGACTACACAACAGTTTAGAAAAATAAAGATATTTAATCTAAACTACACAAGACCAAAACGACAAAAATCTAACGTACACAGTTCAAGATTATGGTTTCAAAAGAGTTCTTACGGTTGCGGTAAAATAATCCACAGTTGCGTGAAAAGTTCACAGTTGCGTCACGTTTAGCCAACAGTACCATTAAATGCGGCAAAGTTCCAAAACAGAAGCAGGTGCGGTGAAAACAAGGGATGCGTCACTACTGAGACCCTGGGTTGGCGATGCGACAGCCCCGCTGGATGTAGCGGGCGTGATGCGGTGACTCTGGTCTGTATGGGGAGGGATGTGATACCTTGCGTGGATTACGGTGCGGACGTTCCGTAGTGAAAGAAGCTTGCAAAGGCACGATGAAATGATCTTTGGAGTTGCGACGATCTCCGGGGCGACGATGCGTGGACCAGTGGTGATCTCTCTCTCGCAGCTCCTCGATGCGATGGCTCTGCGACGACACTCGCAGCGATGTGATGCGGTACGCAAGAAAGCGGTGCGACGATCTCACCCAGCGCCGACAGGCTCTGCGAAGACACTCGCAGCGATGTTAATCTTCCCACACTGGTCTGGTGCGTCTCGCAAACGAAGGATGCGATGGCTCTGGCAGTGGCAACAGGCGATGCGACGACCTCGACCTTCGTAGCGGCGGTAATTTCCTCGCACTCTCGGGGAGGCGCTCCGCAAGCGAGCGATGCAACAAATCTTGCAGAAAGTCTTTAAAAGCTTGGGGTCCAGCTTCCCAACACAGGTACAACTTCCAGAGGCACCACAACTGGCCCCAAGCACTCTAGGAAGGACAGAACTCTCTCACAAAGGAAAGTCCTTCCCCTCTCCTTGGCAGCAAGGCAACAGCAGGTCAGTCCAGCAGAGCAACAACAGGACAGTCTTGATTCTTCAGTTTCAGCTTTCTCCTAGGCAGAGGTTCCTTCTTGAGTCCAGGATGATCTATTTTTCTGTAGTCAGGGGTCCTGTACTTATACCCCTAAAAGTCTTTGATCCCTTTGTGCAGGAGGGCTCTGAGCCCAGTCTGAACCAGTCCTGGGTGTTCCTTGAGCACTTTGTTTTCCTGGCCTCTCCTTTCCTTTCAGAGTGAGGGGTATGGTCGTCAGCCACCCAGCAGGAGGTGGAGCCAGAATTGTGGAAGGTCCAGGTGCTATCCCCTCCCACTACTCTAGATGCAGATGGAGCTATTCAGCCCAGGGATGGCCCACTCAGACTTTGGGAGCCACCCAGCCCTTGTCACTCACAAACCAGACAGTCAATTCACAAACAGGCCGAAGCAAACACAGAAGGGTCAGACAAGATAATAGCATCTTTCTAAAAGTGCTGTTCTCAAACACAGGATTTAAAAACAACCTTTCCTAAAATATGTGTTATTAAATTCTGAGTTCAGGGATACCAGACTTTTATGTCCTATCTTCCTCCTATGGGAAGATATTCTGGTAGCCACTGCAGCCAGCATCCCCCATGATAGCCTATGGGGCAAGATAGCCTTACAATAGTGAACAACGAAAATGGCTTTAATTCACAACCAGAGCATGCCACCTGCACAAGTACATCCTCTACCTTTCACATTCACTGCACCCTGCCCAAGGGGGTACTTTGGGCCTTCCTCAGGGGGGACCAATGTGTACAGAAAGGGAAGGGTTATGCCTGGCCAGTGGGGACACTGACCAGGAGGACATGGCAGTTCACAGACTGCCCACAGGCACTGCGGTGGCAGGCCTGAGACACCATTTTAGGGCTACACATGAAGGTGGCACAATCAGTGCTGCAGGCCCACTAGTAGCATTTGCTATCACCGACCCTGGCACACTAAGTGCACTTTACTAGGGACTTCTTGGTGACACAAATATGCCAATCATAGATAACCAATCATAATACCAATTTACATAGGGAGCACTTGCACTTTGACACTGAACAGCAGTGGCAAAGTGCCCAAAGCATCTAAACCAGCAAAAACGAAATCCAGCACAGCATCAAAAATACAGGAGGTAGAGGCAAAAAGATAGGGGGCAACCACGCCAACGATGCCAGGTCTAACACATGTCCCCTCCAGCTGAAAGTGGGGAGAACTAACCACCCTCAGGGTAGTTCTCTTCACTAAGGCGGAAAAACCTGGACAGACTATCAGCTTTGGCGTGTTCTGTGCCAGGGCGGTGTTCCACCATGAAGTCCATTCCCTGTAGGGAGATGGACCACCTCAACAGTTTTGGGTTCTCACCCCTCATCTGCATCAACCATCTGAGGGGCCTGTGGTCTGTCTGAACACGGAAGTGAGTCCCAAACAGGTAGGGCCTCAGAACACAGCAAAAGCTTCCCTTTCAATTGCACTCCACCTCTGTTCCCTGGGGAGTAGCCTCCGGCTAATGAAAGCTACAGGTTAGTCCCAACCCTCGTCGTCATCTGTGAGAGTACTGCTCCCACACCATGCTCTGAAGCGTCCGCCTGCACTATGAACTCACTGGAGAAGTCAGGTGCCTTGAGTACCGGTGCTGTGCACATGGCAGTCTTTAGGGCATCAAAAGCAGTTTGCAGGCTTCGGTCCAATTCACTTTTCTGGGCTGATTTCTAGAAGTCAGCTCTGTCAAGGGGGCAACGATGGTGCCATATCTCTTGACAAATCGTCGGCAATACCATACATCATTTTAATTTCTTTCTCTGCTGCTAAATCCCCTCATTTCCGGCGGAAGGAAGTTGGCGATCTAGTGCTCCAACCTCCCCCATTTAAACCAGATGGTGCAAGCGACACGCAGCGGGCGCGCCGATGTCGCGCCAAAGGTAAGCCCGTCTGCGCCCGTCCGTGCCAGGACAGCGCCAGAGACCAGGACCCCTGGGCCCTTATTTATGAGGCCTTGCGTCAGTTTTGCGCCGCCGGTGCGTCACAAAATAAGCTCCTTGTTGCGCCATATATAAAAAGTGACGCTATCTAGGTAGATGCGTCACTTTTTAAATCCCTGCGCCACATTATACCTGCGTCAGGTATAATGTATGCAGAGGGGGTGTTCCCCCGCAAAAAGCCTCGTAATAGTGACGCAGTGAAATCTATGAGATTTCACTGCGTCACTTTTAGGATGCTGTTGCATCAAAATCTTGCGCCTGCCTAACAGCAGGCGTAAGACTGACGCAAGCCCTTTCACATGGGGCTTTCCCCATGTGAAAGGACGCATTGCTGGAGTTGCGTCACTTTTGTGACACACTCCAGCAATGCATCACTTTTGCGCTTACAGATACGCCAGAAATACTGACGTATCTGTAAGTCCTTGCGACATGATGCGTCATACATTAAATATGACGCATCATTGGTGTCGCAAGGAGTGCGCAGTGAAAAGTGACGCATCGCTGTTTTCACGCAGCGATGCGTCACTTTTCATAAATGAGGCCCCTGGTCGGGCTGCCACAGTTGTAAGTAGCCCAAATAACATAATGTGTTACTCTAGCCAGGAACTGTTAAACCTTAGAAATATCATTTTTAGGTCTCGGCCTGCGTAGGCTGCGCTTGCGCAGTCTCGCCGGCGAGATTTTATGTTTTCCAGAGTGGGGTCTTGAACCCGCCCCTCTTCTCCATTGGCTGGCTTCCTAAACGGAAGCCAGCCATTGGAGAAGAGTGGCGTCTGTCAATTTAAGCTCCGTCTTTTTCGGATTAAGGGGCGTGTTTTTTTAGGTTCTTTCTCTCCTCTTCCCATTGGCTGGAATTTTACATTCCAGCCAATGGGAAGAAGAGAGAAAGAAAAACATGCACCCAATCTGAAAATGACGGGGCGTTTCTGAGGCATTTCTGCTTGATCTCGGAGAAAGATGGTGGTGTTCATGGCGTCATCCTCATCCACCATGGTTCCCCGTACACGGCCCGGCTGGTGCTGCTGCTCGTCCCCTCCCCCTGCTCTCGGCTCCCTCTGTGCTCCTGTGTCCGGCTGCTGCTCTGGTCTCCTCCCCCTGTCCTCTCTGACTGGCGCTGTTCGCTCTCCTCCCTGACGCTTGCTCCCTCTCCTCGGGCTAAAGATGGTGGTGTTCATGGCGTCATCCACGTCCACCATGGTGCCCCGTAAACGGCTGGCGCTGCTGCTCGTCCCCTCCCCCTGCTCTCGGCTCCGTCGGTGCTCCTGTGTCCGGCTGGCGCTGTTCGCTCTCCTCTCCCTGCTTGTGCGGGCTCCCCTGGTACTGCCGCTCACTCCCTCTCCTCGGGCTGTGGCTGCCTCCTCCTCCCCCCTGCTTGTTGTTCGAAGTGTTGAACTGTGTCACCTTCCTGTCGCTGCCACCACCCAAATTTCGTCCCTTCTCTTTTTTCTCAGCTATAGTTTTGTCCAAAATTATTATTGTTGATGTTGTGAGCTGCTGCTCCCCCTCAACTCACCCGAGCCTTTTGGACTTAAAAGCGACAGTGAGCACTGTCACACGCCTGCTCCTCGTGGCTCCCCAAGGGGCCCGACACAGTTGCCATGCTGCCCTGCCTTCTGAAATTAGCTCTCCCAATGAGCTAACGGGCAATGTGATGATTGTTAGGGGGTAACAACCACCTTCCTTAGCGGCTCTGAGTGTCGCATTTTTTCTCTTTTCATCTTTTCACTGTCTTGACTCCGATTTGTGAAACCGCTCCTCCTCTGTGTGGCAGCGGCAATCTAATGGTGCATGTGCACAGTCTCCAGGTAATGTTCTATTTTGTAGGAAATTGTGTTGCTAAAACAATGTTAATATGCCGTGACAGTGGAATATTTATTTCTTATTATAGTAACATAAGCGTTTCATTGCTCCATTTTCCACAGGATCATGTTACTACCCATTTACTGTATTATTTTGTGGACTAAAGAGTAATGGCGTGTTTAAGACGAATAACAATATACAGGGGCTAGGTACCGGACATGTAGATTAGCATGTTTTTTTCATTTACAGTATAGCGTTTTTAAAGAACTGGTTAGTAATTAACGGAGGCGTCAGTTGTCAGGGGAACCATTCGTGCAGTGCTTTGCAGTCCAGGAACATAAACAAAATTGGGTAGCGTGCATTATAAACCGACATTATTCAGGTAAGACGAAAAATAACCAGAGTTGTCCCTTTCACGTACTTCTAGTTCCACGCTGTTTTTCGTGAGGTGCAGACCATGCCAAATTAATATATTTGTAAAGAGAATTCACTCAAATATAAGATAACTGCTTGGTCATTGTTTGAAAAGCTGCTGACTTTGCAACTGGCTAATCAGGTTCTAATTCAGCCTTCTTGGATCAAATGTATGCGATTGTAGGTAAATCACTAACTCTCCTCATTCCTAAAAACGAAGTAACATACCATGGCTCTCACAAATAGTTCTGTAATACCCTCACGACAGTTTAGAAATGTAAACTGCCCGAAAAATCTATAAATGTGCTCACTATCGCGGTTCCTGGATTTTTTTGGCAAAGTGTTTTCATGCATAGTGCGGGAGTAGGTTTAGCGTTTCGTTTCGAATTTTTATTTTATTCCTGCAGCACCCATTATTTTCCGTTAGGTTACGCAGACTTGAAATTGTGTTTTCTGTTTAATAGGGGCTGGTCGAGTTCCTGCGAAAGTACGTGACATGTTAACCGAATCATGAAGTCTACTAATGCTGTCTGTGGGGCTCTGTGTGTGTGTGTGGGGGGGGGTGCTCTCTGTGTGTGGCTGTGTGTGTGTGTGTGTGTGTGTGTGGCTCTGTGTGTGTGTGTGTGGGGGGGGGCGGTGTCTGTGTGTGTGGGGATGTGTCTGTGTGTGTGTGGGGCTGTGTCTGTGTGTGTGGGGCTGTGTCTGTGTGTGTGGGGCTGTGTCTGTGTGTGGGGCTGTTTCTGTGTATGGGGCTCTGTGTCTGTGTATGGGGCTCTGTGTCTGTGTGTGGGGCTCTGTGTCTGTGTGTGGGGCTCTGTGTGTGTGGGTTTGTGTGTTTGTGTGTAGCATTTGCAAGCGATTAAGCTATAAGTCACATTCCTCACGACTCGCTAAATTACACTATCCACAATTTTATACTCACTCTCTACTACTCTATTACTCTACTACTCTCTACTACACTCTAATGCTAAAAAGTACTAACTAACTACTGCTCTCTAATATATACTCTATTTTAAAAGTCATTCGCTACTCACTCTACTAAATAGATATACTACTCCATATACTATCTATAACTCACCACACTACAACTATTTTTATATACTCATTTTCATTACTCACTACTACTCTGTTTCTACTACTCCCTAACTCCTACACGCTCTCTACACACTATCTACTACTCACTCTATACTACTCTCCACTAATCTACTCTACTCACTAACTACTATTGCCTACAACTCACTCCTACTCTATACAAGTATACTCTATTAGTCAACTAGTCACTCTCTACTAACTATTAAGCACTGCTAATACTCTCTACTACCCTCTAATGCTTACTATTGCCATTGTAAATGACAAAACCATATATTTATCGGTTTAAAAAAAACAATAAATGAAAAAAATGACATTTGCAATGCCAATAGCTCTAACTTTAACAAAGACGAGACCATTGCATTGTAAATGCTTGGCCTGATTGTCAACATCATCCTGCACCCATAATTGTTGGACCTTTGTCATGCAGGAATTGCCACTATCAAAGTAATAATGTTGATACTAAATGGACTTGGGTTAACTCTAACCATCAGTTATTAAATAAGACCCCTTATCACATAAATTTAGTCCCTTCGCAATGTGAGTTACATACTATAATCAAAGACCAGCTAAAATGGAAAAACATACTTTGTAATGTGCGTTCCCTCCCCAAACACTCTACTGAAATCTGGGATTTACTTTCTTCATACAACCAGAACTTTGTTTTCTAACGGAAACTTTGCTTAAACCACATACTACACCTTCGCCCTAGCAGGTCCAGAGGAATACAGGTTTATCAGAATGGATAGAACAGTTTAGATGGGGGGAGGGCTTGCTATTGTACATAGAGAGAATCTAAATGTCTCTGTCTTGGACGAATATTGGGATTCTAAGATGGAAGTTCTTATTTTTCGTATAGACCTATCCCCCTAAGTTAGCTGGAAAGGAGCCTTGATTTATCACCCCCTGGCCCTCTAACTGAATTCTCAAACTCACTTATTGAACTTATTGCGCCCCATGTTCTCGCCAGTACTAATTTTGCGTTATTGGGCGACTTTAATGTTCATAGCGAAAGTTCCAATAATGTGGAGTCTTTGGCCTTTCTGGAGAATCTTGCATTACTACATTTAAATAAATTGAACGAAGGTCCTACCCATATGGCTGCACATACCCTTGGATAATATTTTCTCTAATTCTTCTAAAATACAGTGCGAACAACCAATGCAATTGACATGGACCAATCATGCTCTAATTGAATTCACCATTAAGAGTAACAAAGTTGAACATAGGGGCATACGTCATGATCTTCGCATGTCACTTAGGCAATGGCAGAAAGTCTCTCCAGAAATGTTCCAAGTTTCCTTGGAAATGCCTAAAAGGGATCCTCTGGACCACCTAGAGGAAGCACTTTCTAAGTATAACTCTGCATTAACTAAGACTATCGACCATTTAGCACCAGTTAAGTGGCTTTCCACTTGCTCTAAACGTCAGCAAGCAGCCTGGTTTACGCCAGAGCTACTTACAAAAAAAAGAGTATGTAGAAAACATGAGAGGAAATGGTGCAATTCGCATGAGGAAAGCGATAAAACTACGTTTTTAACCTTTGTCTGACTACCAAAGTAGTATTAAGCTCACACGTAAGAACTATATTTCCACCCAACTAACCTCGGCCGTTAATAAGCCAAAGGTTTTATTTAACATCCTTCAGTCATTCATAAATCCCAAGGCGTGTGAAAATACAGATAGACCTTCACAGACACTCTGTGATAACATCGCATCTTATTTCTCTGAAAAAATTGAGTCCATCTATGATAATATTGGGGCGTATTATAAAGATAAAATGATCTCCCTATTACCTAGCTGTCGCTAACACCAGTTAGCAACAGCTAGTAGGAGATAGCGACCATCTTGGGCCCCGCTTTGCATGTCAGTGTTATTTATCACTAATGACATGCAAAGTGGGCGTGCCAAGATGTTAGCGACTGGAAACAGTCGCTAACATCGCTATCTCCTATTACCAACTTTTGGAGATATTCGCGCTAAGCGCGAATATCTCCAAAAGCTAACACCTGCCCTGAGCAGTTCTTAGCCATGTTATCCAATGGGAGGTGGATAACATGGCTAAGAGCATTAGCTCGCTAATGCATGAATATCGCTGACTTTTCAGCGATATTCATGCATTGTGGACGATTTTTATCGCATTTGCGATAAACCTTGGTAATACCAAGGTTTATCTGCGATAAAAATCGCCGCAGCTCGGCGATAATTTTTTCACGCTAACCAAGCAATAGCGATAATTATCGCTATTGCTTGGTAATATGCCCCATTGTTTCCTCGGGGAACAATCTTTCAATGGAAACTATGGTTACCGATATAGCAGAACTGACTTTTTCAATGTTGCTTGGAAACTTTCCATCACTTACTATCACAGAAGTAGTAGCCTTAATGCATCAAGTGAAGACTGGCTCCCCTCGTGATATCATTCCTACAAAAATAGTTAAGACTCTTATTCCTCAACTTGCTCCATTGATTGGACACCTTTTGAATCTTTCCCTGGAAGAAGGTTATGTTCCATCTGAATGGAAAGCAGCTCATTTAATGCCTATTCAGAAAAACAAGAAGGCCCCTCTGTCTGATTTGACCAATCTTCGGCCTATATCACTTTTGCCATTTCTGAGTAAATTACTAGAGAGACATGACAACAAATATCTCTCTAGTTATGTTGAATGGTCAGGCAACCTAGACCTCTCTCAATCAGGTTTTAGGGCTAAATATAGCAACGAATCAGCCTTCTAAGTGGTCACAGACAACATCAGAATGAGCCTAGACAAAGGACATTCAATGATTCTGGTGCTATTAGACATATCCGCCGCATTCAACACCGTTTCCCATCAGGTATTGCTCAGAAGGCTGAAGGAAGTAGGATTAAGAGATTCTGCCTTCCGTTGGATGGCAAGTTTTTTATCTGGTCGCACTTAGACAGTAAATCTGGGCTCGTATCGTTCGGCACCCATTGAACTTACCAAGGGAGTCCCACAGGCCTCCTGCTTGAGCCCTACTCTATTTAATATCTATGTAGCTCTCTTGGAAAATGTTCTAAGGAAATTTGGGTTTATTCCAATTTCCTATGTCGACAATACGCAGTTACTCTTCCCCTTTGACAAATTAACTCCAGCTATCCAGGAGACCTTCTCATTAGGCATGAATGCTATATCACAATGGATGAGGAATAATTGTTTGCAGTGTAATGTTGGGAAGACCGAACTTCTTCTCTTTGGTGATGCCCCCAGGTTATGGTCCCCTAATTGGTGGCCCATTAATCTTGGTGAACCTCCTACTCCCAAAAATTCTGTCAAAAATCTGGGAGTCCGGCTAGACTATGCTCTCACTCTTAAAGAACACGTTGGCCAGACAGCTGGTATCTGCTTCAACACCTTGGGTTTACTGCGACGTGTCTTTCCTCTTCTTCCAGACTCTGTTAGAAAGACATTAACCACAGCTCTTAAACTGAGTCGCTTAGACTATTGTAATAGTCTATTGCTCTCGGCTAATGAAGCATCAATTAATAAACTACAGGTGATTCAGAACACGGCGGCGCGTCTGGTTCTGAATATGCCACCGAGATCTCCCTCCCGTCCTATTCTCCTAAAACACCACTGGCTACCAATTCGCCAGCGGATACAATTTAAGATCTGCTGTATCTTTCATAAAGCGCTACTTAATCTGGGCCCTGGATATTTGGCAGAGAAATTCATTCCCTATCAGCCTTCAAGATCTTTGAGGTCTTACACCCAGCACCTTTTGACAATCCCTAGAACTAAGAGAGCTAAACCAGGAGGAAAGTCTCTACCATACCTTGGACCAAAATACTGGAATTAACTCCCCCCTCAGAGAGTGCTCTAATCACCTGGACTTTAGGAAACTGCTTAAACTACTCTCTTTTGTTTTAAAAAAATATTTCATATCCTCCGCTGCTTAGTTATATCGTTTTCCATAAAAGCGCAGAGATACTCCTCGGAGTCGATTCTGGCGCTACACAAACCTTCTAATAAATAAATAAATAATTAGTCCTAATAAGGCTCTCACCTCTGTCTGGGTCTTGGAGGGTTTCCAAGCCAGAATGGCATCAATCTTTACCTGTAGGGACGCCACATGACCGCTCCCTACCTCATGTGCCAAGTACACCACAGATACCTGCCCTATCTGCACTTGCTGGCCTTGATAGAGAGGCCTGCCCTTTGCAGAGCCTTCAACACTTCACAAAGGTGTTGCAAGTGTTCTTCCCACGTGGAGCTGAACACAGCAATGTCATCCAGGTATGCGGCGCTGAATTGCTCCAACCCGGTCAGTACCTGGTTGACCAGTCTCTGGAAGGTGGCAGGGGCATTCTTCAACCCAAAGGGCATGACTCAGAACTGGAAGTGCCCCTCTGGCGTTAAGAATGCGGACCTCTCAAACGTACTGAGGTACCGGGCAGCTCCCATCTGATCCACGAGCTCATCAGCTCTGGGGATGAGTTGTGCGTCCGTCTTGGTGACCACATTGAGCCCACAGTAGTCCACACAGACCCTTACTTCTGAAGTGGCACAGGGCATAGCAGCTTTTGGGACTAAGACCATTGGGCTAGCCCAGTGGCTGCTGGAGGGCTCAATTACCCATAGCACCAACATCTTGGAAACCTCTTTCTTGAAGCAGGCCCTGACCCTGTCAGCTACACTGTAAAATATCAGTTTCACAGGCAGACTATCTCCAGTGTCCACACCATGGATGCACCAATTGGTGACACCTGGGGTCAGGGAGAACAGGGAGGAAAACTGACCCAACACCTGGCGACAGTCCCTTTGCTGCTCTGGGGTCAGTGTGGGCAAGAGGACTAAACCATCCACTGACCCGTCTTGCTCCTTAGCTGCCAGGAGGTCAGGGAGAGGATCACTATCCTCTTCCCCTCCAGCATCTGTAGCCATGAGCATTGTCCCTTCAGGCCTCTCAAAGTGGGGTTTGATGCGGTTCACATGCAAGACTTTCAGGGGCTGCCTCGGAGTCCTCAAGTTAACCAGGTAGGTTACTTCGCTCTTGCGCTCCACCACCTCATATGGCCCAGTCCACTTGTCTTGGAGTGCGCAAGGCTCTACTGGCGCCATCACCCACACTTTCTGCCCAGGTTGAAATTCGACCAGAGTGGTATTCTGGTCGTACCATCTTTTCATTTCTTCCTGGCTACCTTGCAGGTTCTACTGAGCGAGCTTCCTGAAGCATTGTGTCTGGTTGCGGATGGCCAGCACATAGCTGAACACATCCTGTGGGGTTTCCCATGGAATTTCTCCCACCCCTCCTTCACCAGTGTGAGAGGTCCTCTAACAGGGTGGCCATACAGGAGTTCAAAGGGACTGAACCCTAAGTACTTCTGAGGCACCTCCTCCCTGCAGGCAAACAACAGGCTTGGTAGAAAGATGTCCCACTTCCATCTCATGGGCTCCGTTAGGCCCATAATCATACCTTTGAGGGTGCGGTTGAACCTTTCAACCAACCCATTTCCTTGAGGGTTGTAAGGAGTGGTAAACTTATAAGTTAACCCACACTCCTCCCACAGAGACTTCATGTACCTAGAGACGAACTTGGTACCCCGGTCGGAGAGCACCTCTCTGGGGAACCCCACACGGGACTGCTTCCGGGTACCGGGTGGCATGGTCCACCAAGACCAGGATGAACCTGTTGCCCAAGGCTGTCTTGGGGTCCAGGGTCCACAATGTTGATGGCCACCCGCTCAAAGGGGGTGCTCACCACAGGAAAGGGTTGGAGGGGTGCCTTGTACTTCACTCCAGTCTTGCCACTGGCCTGACATGTTTGGCAAGATCTACAAAAGGCACCAATGTGCTTCTCCATCTGGGGCCAGTAGGAGTAGGTGACACGCCTGTGGTGGGTCTTGTCTTACCCCAGATGTCCTGCGAGAGGCACGTCATGAGCCAGACCCATTAGGAAGTTTCTGAAGCGCACGGGTACCACCAGCACACGGGTTGCACCGAGCTCAGCAAACTTAGGCTCACTATGTAACAAGTCATCTTCCCAGTAGATGAAGTGATCTCTAGACGCTCCACCTGCTGCCTGGTCTTCAGCCTGTTGCCGCACATCAATGAGAGAAGGGTACTCTTTCTGTTCCTTACGGAATTCCTCCCAGGAGGGCCCACCTTCTTGCTGCCAATGAGTTTGAGAATTCAGTTAGAGGGCCAGGGGCCCTCCCCATTCAAAGGGAACACGCGCCAGCTTGCAGAGGCGCACTGAGCTGTCAGCTGCCGCTACAGGGTGGAGTACATCAGGAATGACCTGCTCTTCAGACACCCACTGACACCTCACGGATGTCACGCTGGCTCCTGTGTCTCTCAGAGCCTCTATCTCTCTCCCATTGATGGTCATCTTCTGCCCGTATTTCTTAGTGTTAGGGGGCAGTAAGGTTTCCTGGACCATCTCTTGGTCTCCTAAATAGATAAAGGTCATAACTGCTAGTCCCTTCTTCCCATTGGAAATCAAATCCCCGCCCAGAGCTACACTTGATAACCCTGGGGCTGGAGCACCAGTGGGTGCTGGATTTTTCTTAGGGCACCTATTGATAACATGTCCCACCTCATTGCAGTGATTGCAGGTAGGGGGACCTCTGTTATCCTTTCTGACCCTAGGGGTCCATGGCTGTTTGGGTTTGGGGGGTTGTGACTCCTTTCCCTGGGCACTATTTTGGGGTCCTTGAGAGAACTCCTTTTGGTTACCCTTGTCCCACCCACTCTTCTGCTGGGGACCCTGCCCACCTTTGGCTGTGGTACCCACAATTCCTCTGTGGACCCTGGTACTGGTCCAGCGGTCCGCCTCCTTAGCAAGCTCAATGGGGTCTGTCAGCTTGCTGTCTAAAAGATGCTTTTTTTTTTTTTTCAAACAACAGCGGTCCCATACATTCACAAATGAAGGAAAAAATAAATATAGAGAGAATCCGTTCTATATTCTGAGTGACATGTCCAGCCGGACAGAGGTCTATAAGTTTACTAAATACACAATTCAAATCAGACAGAATACCTTCTACTGATCACCTGTGTGGTCCACAAGCCTGTGCCCAACACTAACAGGTCTTAATACAGAAGGTAGGTTTACAGACAGGGAAAGGCTTTTAAGGTAAACAAACGTTTTCTGTGTGGTAAATGCAGTTATACAGAAAAATCAAGGAAACACCATTACATCACAAAGCAATCACATTTTGTATAAGGTGTCACAGAAGTCGACGGCGTTTCGGTCCCCCTGTTAGTTATAGGGACCATCATCAGGACATTGGAATAATGCCTTAACTTTGTTAGCCTCTAATTACCTGAGGGAAAGATAGGAAAAGGAATCACATTTATTTGAAGAAAAACTAACATAATCTGAGGAGGGTGACTTGGTGAAAGTGAACCAATATTGTGAGCAAGGCACTCATTACAACGGTCATGATAATGACAGTGACCGGCGTTGAAATAGCTTGGCTGGTGACTCGAGTGGTGGAAAAAGGTGAACGTATAAGGCCAATCAGATGCATAAGTAGGTGGCACTAGACTGATGGCTGACTGGTAATAGACTGAGTTCAGGACTAGCGAACGTATACATGCTGGCAGGTGCCTGGCAATGAGCCCAGGGGTCTGGAGCATCCTTCCGTATGTGACTTCCGAATAATGGTAGCCAAAAAGGGGAGATCTATTTAAAATCATGCGAGCGAGGTGAAAAGCACGGTATAGGCCGAGGTATTGTGGTTGGTGCCTGTCGAGAACATAATCATGCTGTTCAGATGTACGGGTGGGCGTCGCTCGACTGGTGGCTGAGATCGGGACTAACGAACGTACAAGGATTAAGTCACGGGTGCCTGGCAAGTGCATACTGCCGTGTGAGACTTCCGATTAGTGGGGTGAACTAATTATGATCATATTTTACGAAGTGGTAAACACGGTGCACGCCGAGGTATTGAGGTCGGAGCATGTCGAAAAGGTACGCGCCGAGGGGCGCAGAGTACCATAGAAGGGCTTACCCGGGCAGTCGTATTAGGCCGGCAAGATGGGGTACCCGGATTGGAGTACCGCAACCCTGAAAAGGAATTAGGTGGTTAGGAGAAAGGGGTGAAAATGTAATGAGTGATTGGGAGTCAAAAGAACGAGCAAGCTCTTACCAGGTTGAGTTGCTCTGCGCATCGCGGTTTATAACCAATTTCAACGGCGCCAGGATACTGCCTGTTGAAAAGTAGCACCATAAGTATTGTGGGGTCAATATTTTACCAAAATCGAGTGCAGCGGGCTGTGCAGCACTTACCGGATTAGTCGGAGTTCAGTGTCTGCCTGGCGTGCTCGGAGAGGAGACGTGCAGCGTTAGAAGTACAGTGATGCCAATTGGGTGAGGGGCGTGCCAGAGTTATAACAACAAACGAAGGACAACCACCTCGGGGGCCATGCTGGGAGAGGCGAGGTGTGACCAATGAGAAGTGTGCAGCGCAGGATGAATGGTGATAGTGACAGTAAATAGACGTGGAGAGGTTCCGTGATTCATGGGGAAGCCAATTCATGACATTAAAAGTGAAATAAGAGGCAATCAAAAACAGAACATTTAAAAGAATACAAAATTCGATTACACCACATCAGTTAGGTTTTAATGAGGGCAGTCCATTCCTCTTGGACGTTCAGACCAGAGTTCAGACTGTCCGTTTTCAATATCCAGCGCAACTCCTCTCTGTTGAGCATTCGGGAGAGGTCACCACCCCTGGATGGGATGATGACTTGTGTGATCACTGTCCAACGTATGTCATTTTCCGCGTGCCCTTTATTAGCAAAATGTTCCACCAAAGGGGCATTCGGTGTTTTACAACGAATCCGGCTTCGATGTTGAGAAATTCGAAGCTTTATTTTCTGCTTGGTCTGGCCCACATAAATTAGGTTGCATGGACAAAAGATGGCATAAATGATATTGCAACTATTACAGTTGGTAAAAGTTCTCAATTCATGTTTTACATCTTTGTATACAAATTCTTTGGAGTCAATTGAAAATCACATACCACACATGAACCACATTTGGAATGACCAATGAGAAGGGGCAGTGACCAAAGATCGTGAAGGGTGGTATTCTTTACACTGCTGGTCGGTAAGGCTGCTCTGACTAGATGATTTTTCAGATTTTTATTTTCCTTAAATGCAAATAGGGGGGATTTCCAATAAAGAGACCCAGAGTTCAATATGTGCCAGTTTCTTTTGATGCTCTTTTTAACTCGATTAGAAACAGTGGAGAAGGTAGTGACACATACTGTAACATCGGAGGTTTGTTTCTGCTTAGGCTCAAGAAGTGTCTCACGGGGGCAGTATCAGGCCCTTTTCATTGCGTTTTTGATTAGGCGCCTTGGGTAGCCTCTGGTTTTGAGCTTGTTGAGCAATATATTAGCTTCACTAAAATAGTCCTCTTTTCTAAAGCAATTTCTTCTGAGCCTAAGGAATTGGGAGTATGGAAGACTGTCCCTTAAGGCCCTAGGATGATATCTATCATAGCTCAGCAGGGTGTTCCTTTCAGTCGATTTGCGGAAAAGGGACGTATATAGTAAACCCTCATGGTGTTGAATTTTAAGGTCAAGGAAGGGAATGCTGGTCTTGCTATGAGTCGAGGTGAAGGTGAGGCCGTTGCAATTATTATTGAGCCAATGCAGGAGTCCCGTCTAAAAGATGCTGGCGCAGCTCTGGAACACAAAGATTACTCAAGTGCTTCCAACTAATTAATGCAACAACCCATTATAATCAGTTACTTTGCTGCCCTTCATCCAACCTTCCAGTGCACATGAGTATAAATTCACAGACTCCATCCAAGTCTCAGACTCTCTCTTCTTAGAGTTCCTAAACTGCAGTCTGTACTGCTCTGGAGTAAGTCCATACCTGAGACATAAGGCCTCCTTCATATTGGGGTAGGTCATGGCACCTGATAACTCTAAGGGCACGAGAGCACTCCTCCCAGAAGCCTCAAAATGTTTCCACAGGCCCGCCCCCCAATGCTGTTCAGGCACACCATTCATTCTCAATGCAATCTCATAAGAAGTAAACCAGGCATGAATATCCTCACTCCTTTGGTAATTCTGTACCAGATCCTTGAGAATATATACTTTACCCCCTTGCACTGGCTGTGCGCTGCCACCATTTGAACTGGAATCCACCTGCTTGGCCTTAATATCCAGTTCTCTCATGCTCACTTCAAGAGCCAAAAGCAATTTCTTTTCCTCCAGGGCACGGGCATTTTTGCTCTCCTCTGCCGCCCTTTCTTTTTCTACCTCCAATTGCTTCATTTTCATTCTCATAATTTCAATTTCATGCTCTCTCACTTTTTAATTTTCCTCTAACTCTTCTGGGGTCAGACCCCTTCTGGAGTGGTTGCTGCCAGCCCTTGATTCTGGTCTGCTCACAGGCAATTCATGGGGCTGAAACCCTTTCTTCCCACTTGCATCATTTCCTTATTGGGTCTCCCAATAGGCCTTCAAGATGTTCTGCAGATCCTGCTTCCTGAGGCTGCTCTTTATGGAGCACTCAAACTGGTTGCAGAATTGTTTAAGCTCTGCAACCTTGTAGGAATACAAATCCTCAATGCAAAATTCCAATTCTGCTTCCCCTACACTGGGTGCCTTTCCATTCACAGACACAATACTTGAAGATTTAAATCAAACATAGAACTAACCAAAAAAACGTAACCGCAGTATGCCGTGGCATAGTGGTCTGCACTTACTAGTGATGTACACCAATCACTGTGGGTCTAGAACAAATACAAGTTCAAATCCCACAGCTGACCAACAATGTTAGAACTGGGGGTCTGTAGTTGGCAGAGGTAGGTACCACTGTCCAAATAGGGACCCTTGCTTCTAGTCTTTAGATAACCTCTGCTCACCCCCTTGGTAGCTTGGCACGAGCAGTCAGGCTTATCCAAAAGCAATGTGTAAAGTATTTGTACCAACACTCACAGTAACACAGTGAAAACACCACAAACTGACTACACAACAGTTTAGAAAAATAAAGATATTTATTCTAAACTACACAAGACCAAAACGACAAAAATCCAACATACACAGTTCAAGATTATGGTTTCAAAAGAGTTCTCAAGGTTGCGGAAAAATAATCCACAGTTGCGTGAAAAGTTCACAGTTGCGTCACGTTTAGCCAACAGTAACTTTAAATGCGGCAAAGTTCCAAAACAGAAGCAGGTGCGGTGGAAAACAAGGAATGCGTCACTCCTGAGACCCTGGGGAGGCGATGCGACAGCCCCGCTGGATGTAGTGGGTGTGATGCGGTGACTTCGGTCTGTACTGGGAGGGATGCGATACCTTGCATGGATTCCAGTGCGGACGTTCCGTAGTGAAAGTAGCTTGCAAACGCACGATGTGATGATCTTTGGAGTTGCGACGATCTCCGGGACGACGATGCGCGGACCAGCGGCGATCTCTCTTGCAGCTCCTCGATGCGATGGCTCTGCGACGACACTCGCAGCAACGTGACGCGGTCCGCAAGAAAGTGGTGCGACGATCCTACCCAGCGAGGATAGGCTCTGCGACGACACTCGCAGCGATGTTAATCTTCCCGCACTGGTCTGGTGAGTCCCGCAAACGAAGGATGCGATGGCTCTGGCAGCGGCAACAGGCGCTGCGACGATCTCTACCTTCGTAGAGGCGGGAATTTCCTCACACTGTCGGGGATGCGCTCCGCAAGCGAGCAATGCGACAAATCTTGCAGAAAGTCTTTAAAAGCTTGGATTCCATCTTCCCAACACAGGTACAAATTCCAGTGGCACCACAACTGGTCCCAAGCACTCTAGGAAGGACAGAACTCTCTCAGCAAAGTTCAGGGAAGCTGGGGATGAAGTCCTTTTGTTCCTGAGACTTCTTAACAGGGAGCCAACTCTTCTCAGGCTCTTGGAGATTCCTTCAAGACAGGGGACACAGCACAAAGCGAAGTCCTTCCCCTCTCCTTGGCAGCAAAGCAACAGCAGGTCAGTCCAGCAGTGCAACAACAGGACAGTCTTCCTTCTTCAGTTTCAGCTTTCTCCTTGGAAAAAGGTTCCTTCTTGATTCCAGGATGATCTAATTTTCTGTAGTCAGGGGTCCTGTACTTATACCCCTAAAAGTCTTTGATCCCTTTGTGCAGGAGGGCTCTGAGCCCAGTCTGAACCAGTCCTGGGTGTTCCTTGAGAACTTTGTTTTCCGGGCCTCTCCTTTCCTTTCAGAGAGAGGGGTAGAGTCGTCAGTCGCCCAGCAGGAGGTGGAGCCAGCATTGTGGAAGGCAGGCACAGCCCTATTCAGGCCCAGGTGCTATCCCCTCCCACTACTCTAGATGCAGATGGAGCTATTCAGCCCAGGGATGGCCCACTCAGACTCTGAGAGCTACCCAGCCCCTGCTACTTACAAACCAGACAGTCAATTCACAAACAGGCCAAGGCACACAGAAGGGTCAGACAAGAGTAGAGCAGCTTTCTAAAAGTGCTGTTCTCAAACACAGGATTTAAAAACTACCTTTCCTAAAAGATGTGCTATTAAATTCTGAGTTCAGGGATACCTGACTTTTATGTCCTATCTTGCTCCTATCGGAAGTATGCTGGTAGCCACTGCAGCCAGCATCCCCCATGATAACCTATGGGGCAAGATATCCTAACAATAGTGAAAAACGAAAATGGATGTAATTCACTACCAGAGCATGCTAGCTGCACAAGTACATGCTCTACCTTTCACATACACTGCACTCTGCCCAAGGAGGTACCATGGGTCTTCCATAGGGGTGGCCAATGTGTACAGAAAGGGAAGGGTTAGGCCTGGTCAGTGGGGACACTGACCAGGAGGACATGGCAGTTCACAGACTGCACACAGACACTGCGGTGGCAGGCCTGAGACACCATTTTAGAGCTACTCATGTGGGTGGCACAATCAGTGCTGCAGGCCCACTGGTAGCATTTGTCATCACCAGCCCTGGCACACCCAGTGCACTTTACTAGGGACTTCTTGGTGATACAAATATGCCAATCAGGGATAGCCAATCATAATAACAATTTACACAGGGAGCACTTGCGCTTTGACACTGATCAGCAGTGGCAAAGTGCCCAAAGCATCTAAACCAGCAAAAACAAAAACCCGCACAGCATCAAAAATGCAGGAGGTAGAGGCAAAAAGATAGGGGGCAACCACGCCAAAGGTGCCAGGTCTATCAACAACACATTAGACATTTCTTTACAAGAGACAGATACAAAAAAGTAAATACATCCAATACATGTATACTTATCAATGTTGCTTAACTTGCTACATTCAAGATCCTATACTTTTTTAAATGTCTATATTACGTATCTGTAAAAGCACAGAGAAAGACATTTTTCTTTTTTTCTTTCTTGAAATTAGATTTATTCTGGAAGGGAGCTGATCTCTTTATTTCACAGACTGGAATTCAATTCTTTATTCCACTTTGCTCTAATCGTGTGTCGACGGATTTTGATGCCTGTGCATTGAATTCCAGAAATCTCGTCCGGGCTTTTGAATTTTGGCAGCTTTGATTGTTTCTGTGATGGATGTGCAATACAATGATTAAAAACCTATTTTACATGTTCCTTTCCTTTTTTATTCTCATTCTAATCTTATTAATACCTGAGAAGCAATGGTCCTCTTGTCTTCTCTTGTTTAATTTCCACGCTGTTGGTGTATTCTTGTTTGGGCAGTATTTATTTCTATTAAAAACAGAAGACACATATTAGAATTGTGAATTGCTTTACTATATTTCTAGGTGCTTTTATACATTTTTTAGTTCCTACCTTCGTTTGTCTTCCTTTTCTTATCGCTACTTGGAGCGATGGCTTAGGGCATCCTGGAGAGCATAAGATTTATGTTAATGCCTTGCATTTAAAAAGGATCTTCGTATCATGTTTTGTCTTTGACTTGAATTAACGCTTATATATTTACCTTTGTCTTCAAGCCATGCTGCTCCTATCTTTATTTCTTTTCCATAAGTGCAGCCGGTTTCTGAGAAAGGACAGAGTCTATTTACTGCACGTATTATTTTGCAATATTGTTTCTATGTTATTCGTTATGGGGAAAGCATACCACTATTCTCTGAGCGTGTTTGCTATTTCGCCTCTGTTTACTCTCGTGCACGGTGCTTTCACTCGCATATACTGAAATGAAATAAATGGAAGCAGTTGTGAATACTTCGATCTTTTCAATGTTTTCTATTATCAAAGTTAGAATGGCGCTTACCTCATGAAGCTATTAGGCTATGTCATCTTTATTGATACCGTTCTAAACGGCTAGTGTTTTGTCTCAGGTAGCCCTGGGCGGAGTTGGCGGAGTGGGGCTTCGCGGAGCTACGCGAAGTGGGCGAGAAACTACGCCCACCTCCGCACTCCGCGTAGCCCCACTCCGCAAACACCATTGGCCGCCAGCCCCGCCACCCGCCTCCCTCCCGCCCTCCCTAAATACTTTCAAATAGCGCAATCAAATAATTTAAAAAGCACTTACCTTGCCGCCGCTGCCCGCCGCGTCCCCGGGGCTCGCTATCTTCCGTCTTCTGTAGTAATGCGCATGCGCGGGCGGCCGCGCATGCGCATTTTCTCGTGAAAATGCGCATGCGCGGCCGCCCGCGCATGCGCATTACTACAGAAGACGGAAGACGGAAGATAACGAGCCCCGGGGACGCGGCAGGCAGCGGCGGCAAGGTAAGTGCTTTTTAAATTATTTGATTGCGCTATTTGAAAGTATCTAGGGAGGGCGGGAGGGAGGCGGGTGGCGGCCAGCTACGCTCCGTCTGCGGAGCGTGCGTAGTGCCGCCTGGCTACGCCAGCTCCGCAAAATGCGGAGTAGGCGGCACTACGCACACTCCGTGCACGGAGCGTAGCTGGCCGCCCACCCCTAGTCTCAGGGCTTTTGGTATACTTTTTGCAGGAATTCTGGGTAAGGGAATTTAGTGACTCTCAGCCAATCAGAGAGTGTTTTCTGTTCCCCATTTTGTTGCATTGTGGGTCACGTGGTTCCAAAGGAGTTTACTGTTTTGAAAGCTCTGTCATGGTGTTTAAGCCTGTCATGTACTGTTATATTTGAGTGTTAGATATGCCTCTTTTTGCAGACGTGCACTGTCAATGTCTTTTGGACGTTTTAATAAATCAATTGTTGCTAGGACTGTCCATTTAAACTTGTTTTCTCCATGTGATTTTTCAATTAAGTGCTCTACCATAGGGGCAGTAGCTACCTTCTTTTTTATTCTTGATCTATGTTGGGTAATTCTGATGTTTACCTGCTAATTTGTCTTCCCTATGTAGATTTTTTGACGGGGCATATTATGGCATAAAATGCATTTTTGGTTTAACAATTGGTGAATGCAGTGTGTTTCCATTTAAGGCTATTGTGACAGAATTCTGTACCTTCAAATGTAGGGCCACGCAATTGCCACATTTGCGATGGCCCTCAATATGTTTTAGGTTCCATTGTGTTAGTAAGTCACGTTTCCGTTTGGGTAGTGAGATATCTGCATGTATTATTTGTTGCCTATACTCTTGCTCTTATTCATAGCAAACAAAGGTTTGGGGAAAAGACATTCAAGGTTTTCAAGGAGATTCCAATTTCTCAATATTATTTGCCTGATTTTATTGGTGTCTGGGCCAAATGTTGACACACATACCAATCTTTCAAGATCTTTTTTCTCTTTTGTTTGAAGGAGATCCTCTTGCGATGTAAACCGGGCTCTTTTTTTAATGTTTCAATAGTTTTTTTGGATAGCCTCTTTTGGCCATATTGCTGCAGAAAATATCTGCATTTTTTTCAAAATCAGCTAGATGGGTACAGTTTCTCCTAATACTTAATAGCTGCCCATATAGTAGATTTCCTTTGCGACTACTGGGGTGGGCGCTGCTATGGTGGAGGATGATGTTTTTATCTGTCTTTTTTCTGTAGAGAGATGTTGTCAGTTGATTTACTACTGGGATAACCTCTACATCTAAAAAGGTCATCTGTGTTTTATTTGATTGTATGGAGATTATGTCTTCGTGTCTGGCATTAAGCCATTTGTGGAATAACTCTAGTTCAACCTGGCTCCCCTGCCACGGGAGGAGCCAGGCCACTTTAATATTTTGTCTTTAAAAGGATTGTTGTTTAAGACAAATCTTTCCTCATATTGGGCCATATAGAGTATGGCCATTTCTGGAGCATAAGGACATCCCATAGCGCTGCCTTTCACCTGTACAAAGAACTTATCTTCAAATATAAAATAGTTATTTCTTAGGGCCACCTCCACTAGTTGTAAAATAAATGTGGTCGGGACTTAGGGGCTGATTAAGATTGCAGTGAGACTGCCACTGACAGCCTGTCAGTGATGGTCTCACTTCCATCATAAGCAAATTTCCCACCTACCATATTACAATAGTGAGCAGTTTGTTGGCTGTTGCGCAGACTGAGCACCATGCATCCAACTGGCTCCTTGAGCATGCTGGTAGTTCGGAGGGGAATCATATCCCTACAACAGTGCCAGTGCCTACCAAGCATCGCCGTAAGGTTTACGATGTCCCTTTCCCCCACCTTTTCATGGTGGTTATACTGCCCGGAAAAGGCAGGCGGAAAGGGACTTTGGGGGCCTGTAGTGGGGCCCCACTTACCCCCTGGCCCTAAGCTGTGGGTTTTTGGGGTGCACCTATTGTGCCCCCGTACAAATCCCTGCACCATGTGGCAGGCAGTACATGGTGCCTGCCACACAGTGCAGGGAAATGTCAGGTGTCTCCATTTTGCATTGTGGCAGGTGCTACATCCAGCATCACCAGCCTTAATGCAAAAGCTAGGCATTGCGACCGCCGTGGTGGCAGTTGCATTGTAACACCTCTGTCAGGTCTCGTGTCCGATAGGGTGCATCCTAATCAAACCCTTATTTTCTTCTCCAGTATTGGATATTTCACATATTCACATGCTTGAAGAACACCTTTTTACTTTTGGTATTCACAGAAGGCCTTTAGTAGTAGTGAAGTTAGGACTCCTAACTTTACTACTACTACTACTACATGCCTTTTGTGAATACCGAAAGTTGTAAAGTTAAGATTTTGTCTCAGTTTAGTAGTAGTAAAGTTAGGAGTCAAAACTTTACTACTACTACTAAATGCCTTCTGTGAATACCAAAGTAGCAAGTTTAGGGTTTTATCTCATATTAGTTCTGTGAATCGGCCCCAGAATGTATAAAGGCTGATATTACTCCCAAAATCATCTGAAAAGATGAAACAAGACCGGAGCCCACAAGCTTAAAAAAAAGGGTAAGGATTTCAGTATCAAACACATAAAAAATATGATGAATCAATTCCCCCAAATGAAGTGGGAGATTCGTAGTCAGCAGTGACGGAATTTCAATAGACGTTCTAGCCACCTGCAATTCGAAGGTCTCTCGAGCAGAAGTGAGAGCAACTTCTTATTGAAACAATAGCGCTTTGAATCTGCTTAGTTTATTGAAGTCTGTTTTCCAAGTGAGAATGGAAGGCCACAGCGAGCTATCTACACTCCCATGTGGGGAATGAAAAAGAACACTGCTACAATAAGTAACTTTATTTCATTTATTTTATGTATTTGTAGAGCGCTGCAATCATTCCAGAGGGATATCAAGGTGCTAGTAGCGAATAAACTGGTTGGGCTGATTGGAGGGTTGAGCATAGGTTGAAGTAGTGTGGCTCACTGGTTAGAGGCGGCAGACCCAAGAGCAGAGGACGGCCCGGGACCAGGGTTTGATTCCCGGCGCGGCAGGTTTCTGGACCAGGGTCAGCGGACTCGATAATTCTCTCGCCTCGGTGCCCACTCTGATCAGCGATCATACTCGGCAACTCTGGGCATTAGCTTGCCTCATCTTCACTAAAGGCCCCACCAGACCGCCGGGGATGCCTGGTCTCACCCTGGAGATACCCATTAAGGGACCATCTCTCAGGGAAGCCAGGAAGGGTTTCGCAGCGGTCGAAGCGCCTTGGGACCCTACGGGTAAGTAGTGCGCTATATAAATGCCTATACATACATACATACATACATAGGTGATTCTTAATATTTAGGGAACAGATGAGTCTTTAGTGTTTTTAACTCTTTCGGAAACTGTAACTATATACGGAATCCCTGCTCATAACTCGCAGCAATTGTGGTTATTTAGGATAAGATAACTACAGCTAGAAAGCAATGTTAGTGTGGGAATTATTGAAGGAACTTGTGTTCCTTTTAGAAAACAGGCTAAATAGGCGCTGATACATTACAAGCGTTGTGCAGCTAAACTTGTATACAAACTAAAGCGTGTCTCACCTGTAGAATCACAGTCCTCCCCTGTTAGGAAAACCTCTTTATCGTCACGCAAACAATGAAATGTAAATGATAAAGACCACATTTCATGCAGATACGTATAACCCAGGGGTTCAAATCTCCAGATAGGAAAATGTTTCATACATGCACTAAATTGAAAGAAGGAAATAGGTAAAGAAATAATCCCATGTATCATCCATACTGAGGAATCAATCTATGCTATTGAAAATGGTAGTTGTTCTAACTTCTCAATATGTAACAAGGTTTAAGTGGAATCTTTCATTGACGTAAGTATTTGCTTATCGTCAGATTAAACGGTAAAAATAGAGCAGTTGTGTTCAAATAATCCCAAGACACATTCCCATTTTTCAATGTTTGCAAACTTCAGCCAAATTGCATCACATAACGCAACTGGTTTTGACCATGATACAAAACAGACACATCAAATTTGCACAATTTCAATAACAGATGAAATAATATTGTCCAGAGTGTAAATACGAGAAGACCGAGTATTAATGCTGTGGGCTACAACATCCAAAACTTTACAAAGATTATCCTGATCTAGCTGACGCAATTGGAAAGCAGCCTCCACTTGGGACAGCTTCCACATTTCATTATATTCTGCATAAGCAAAACTGTCTCAGATGTGGAGACCGTGGACCTAAAAGAAAATCTGCCAGATCAATGTCTTCATTTAAACGTGAGAGATGTGGTTTCACATTTGAAAACGATGACTTTCCTAACCACTGTTGACACAATTTACATACAGAATGTGTAGTAACTGTATGCGACTGAGGAAAGTGAAGGTCAGGTCTACTGAGCTTAAACTCCCTCTCCCGTTGAATTTGAAAAACGCAACTGGCAAGCATTAGTGTTGAGCGACTAAATTAACCATCCGTAGGGTGCAATAGTGGTCGAATTGACGGTACCATTGTGTACCATACCTTGTAAGTCCTCGAGAGAATAATTTAAATTTTGCAACCACTTGTCATAAGCTGCTAATGAAGGAGAATTAAACAAAATTGCGGTAGCCAAACCAAAACATGTAGTTTGCTGTACAATCTGATTCAGGAACAACAGCTGTGACGAGATCAAACACGCAAAATGCAATGATTCAGTTTCCTATACCTGGCAAATTTTGGTACCCCATATTGATTTCAAATCAATTGTGCATTTCCAATAATCATAACCTTTCACTGATAAATCGGTTATGAAAGTCGAAGAATATACCAATTTAGTATGGGTCAGCATACATTTTGTGTGTGTTTGTACATTCAATTTATAATAATAGGTTCTCGAGTCTGTTCGACTATAGCTAGAAAAGTATACAAACTTATTTTTTTGTGTTTGTGAACTACCTTGTAACTGGGCTGGACAATATTCCCATTGCGTTTAATTAACCTGAATATGGACTGTGTTTGACTTGTGTTAAACATTATGACCATAATGTTGAAAACAGAATAAATCAGCAGAATTGGCAGGATTTAAATACAAATCCTCAGTTTCAAAAGCAGTGTAATATTTTAAATCTGAAAATAACAAATGTACGGCATTGACATCCCACTCCTCTGAATGCAGTCAAGGTGTGATGATGTCACCTGATGAGACATGAAAGACGTATGACATTCAAATCATCTCTGTCAGGCCTTATATTTCGTATTGAACTTTATCCCAAACTATGCCGTCTACTACTGGCACAGCAGAAATGTTAACGTGGGATTGATCCCTTTCCGTTACATGAGAAGAAGTGTTGGGCCAAAACACCATCAACCAAATGTATATCAGAGCGTTCAGGTAAGTCATTAATCAAAAGGAAAAAGACAGTCACAAATGTAATCCACATGAAGAGAAATGCCAATGTATGTACCATCTGAATGTAGCTCCAAGGAGGAACCAGATAAGTTCTGAGAAACTAGGAAAAAAAATGGAAAATTTACTGGGGGGGAGGGGTTCCTCCTCAGTAGAATTTGATGAGGAGAACGATGAAGGCAAAGAAAAGTTGCCTCTATCAATGTAATAACCAACAGTTCCTAGTCGATACAAGAGTGTTTGGTCAGCATGAAAAGAGGACTGGAGTGCACGTGTAGGAATGTCCACCATAAGCTCCATAGGCGGCGAGACCTGATTTTGCTGTGTAGTCATAGAGGCTGATGACAAAACAGGCAGCACATCAATTGAGGTCTCCATTTCACCCTCTTCGCGTATGTTAGTCGATGTCAATGATCTCACAGGAAGTGGAACATCTCTCCGCAGGACGGGTTTAGACATACTATTCAGTATCGGCCAAATGGTGCAATTTGACATGTTCAATGAAAATGTAGCGATTCTCCTTGGGTCCAGGTAGTGGAGGAAAAAAATCACAGTTTGGGTGCCCTGTAATCAAAGAACAGAGACTGGCGCACGATTAGAGGGACCAAATTCTTTTTTGATCTCTATCTTCTCCTGGACCAGATCTCTGAATTTAGGTAGCCACCCTGTGACTGGGATCAGCACTGCTGTGTCGTCAGATGAGTGCAACTCAGCTTTCGAGTCTATTGTAGATCCTGTAACATAGCACCGTGGTTATCTACGTCAAATGTTGTGGCAGCTTGCACAATGTCTAGACCATCAAGGTCTGGAACAAACATTTTGATGCCAAAGAGCATTTCATATGGGGTCCGCTCTCCCAGAGATCTTCTCAGGTTAGGTCCTGGTGGTAGCAGGAATATATCGTGCTTGCAGGGTTAGCACAAGTGTAGGTGGATTACCAGTTGCCAGGTGAAAAATGATGGCCAGTAGACGAGGCGCAAAGCGTTCCCACATGGAACATATGCTGCAAGGTATGATGCGTAGTATGGCAGCAATGGACAGGAGATGGGGAAACGTGGAACAGATAGGAAAGAGCGTGGGGAGCTGAGGCAGAGGTTTGATGATCAGGCTGGGCCATCTGGAAGTTTTCCCGCAGCCCAGGGGGGAATTGGATCCACTACCCAAGCGGGCCAGGGCTAAGAGGAGTAATGGTCGAGTCCCAAAGCAACAGGGGGGAGAGGGTCCTTCTGGGGGGGTCCCTGAAGGGGGCTTGTGCCACCGGTGATCCCTATACATACTCCCCAAATCCCGTTAATTATACCTGCAACACCGGCACCTGCCGCGCCGGTGCCAACACCAAGCACAGTGCCTCTGGTGGTCCCAGCGGTAGTCCCAGTGGTACCCAGGTTTAACCCTGCACCTTTCCCGGGGAGTACTGTCCCAAACACAGCAGCCCCCATCCCGTTAGTAGCACCTGCAGGGGTTGGTCAGGTCCCTCCGGAGCTGGCGGCACAGATAGCGGCAGTTCTCCCTTGGCTAGGAATAGGGGGGATGTTACCATCTTCAGTAGGCGCGAAGGAGGATCCTTTGGCGGAGGCGCATAAGATGGTAGCAAGTATCATGACTGCCCCAACTAGCGAGGGGAGGCAAGTACACCTATTCCTCCACAAACAGCGTGTCCAAGCAGCAACTCCGGAAAAGACAAGATGGTAGAACCAACGCGTGCCGGGGAAAGTGGTAAGGAGGTGGCCTTACCAGTGCTGGGCGAGGATACCATACCCTCTAAGAGGAAACATTTGGCTCAACATGTGACACAAGAAGTGAGGGATTTAATGTGGGTGGGCAGTTATGTCCATGGTAGGGGGGTCTCTGCCTCAGTCAGTTTAGGGGGTTCATTAGGGAGTTGTTTGACAGACACACCCCCAGCCCACAGATGTTATCTTACATTTGGGCTGAAACGACCTGGTAAAATTGGGGAGGAGGGTCCTGATGGAAAAGATAATCTCGGAGGTTAGCTAAAACATGCCAGGGCTGCACCATAGTTTGGTCCCAGATGATTCCTAGACTCAGATGGAGGGGGGAACTCTGTCAAAGCGTTGAACCACTCGGTAAAGAGGATCAACAACAAGATAGAGAAATAGTTTCGGTCACCTCAATTGCACAACATACCACATCGGTGTGTCAGGGGGGAACAGTACTTCTTACAAGATGGGGTTCACCTGTCTAGGGCGGGTAACAAACGATTTTTGGAGAACATCTTGGCATGGCTAGGTGGGTTTTAGGTCTAGGCATGACCTTGCAGAGTAAGCATGAGCGAATTTTGCGAATCTGGCGTTCGCGAATTTTGCGAATTTGCGAACTCGCAATCCGCAAAATCCGCGAATTCTCGCGAATTTTTTTTTTTGTGTTCGCAAGGATTTCTGCCAGTTCGCGAGGGTTTTGTACCAGTTTGCAATTGCGAACTTACATGTCGGCTCGCAACGGTCGCGATTATGTTGTTTCTACGTCTGGTTCATCATCACAGGTTCCCAGCACCCTCTGTTTCACCCCTGCCACCCTCTGTTTCACCCATGCCACCCTCTGGTACATCAATGCCACCCTCTGGTTCATCATCACTGTAGATTATGGCGGAAAAAGCAAGAACACCTGCCCTGCTTCAACTGACATGAATTAATTTGGGGTTGATTTATTAATGTGTCACTGTATTAAAATTCCAGTCTGGCACTTGCTTCCTTATCTGTAATTTGCTTTCTGTTGCAGTGCAATTTTTTTTCCAGGACCTTTGTGGCCTACTTTTAGCTATTCTATGAGCCTGCTGTGAGGGTCAGAGCAGGGTCATACAATTGTTGCAACTAGCAACTGAACTCTGGAGGGGCCTCAGTCAGGAAGCACTACAGGGAATGCTTTCACTGTTGCAAAACTCGTTTTTCTGCAGAACAGCATTACAGCAACTGTAATGCCCCAAACAAGCTTACTTGTGAAAGTTGATTTCTAATCCAAAAGTGATCCAAAGAAAGTCAAAAGGCCTCAAATCCAAAAAAGTGCAGGCAAATGTCAACCTGAGGAGTTATTCTGATAAAAATCATCATTTTCAGAAGGTCTATGCTGCTTGCTAGTGGATTTCTTGTGCAGAATTGCAATTTTTGTAATTTCGCGAGTGCAAGATTGTTGCTGCCCGCCGCACCTACATGTTCGCAATTGCGAACTTACACCGCATGCCGCAAAATTGTATCACCAAGAAAAAAAAATCCGCTGCGTGCGAATTTGCGGATTTTCGGTAAATTCGCGAGCGTTCGCGGATTGCGAATTTACCGAAAATCCGCAAAATTCGCGAGCGGAAAGGATTTTCCGCCCATGCTTATTGCAGAGTAGGAGGATAGGGGAGGCCAGATAGTCGGGCAACTATGCTGGCTTGTGGCGTTAAGGTCATGATTGGTGAGCAGTAAATTTAAGGCCCTTAGGGGGCGGCACCATTCTTGAATGGGGTCGTCCAGGGGGAGGGACAAGTGGTCTCTCCTAGAACTCCTGGGGCGGTACATCCGCTTGGTTGGATGGGTGTGGGGGAGGGGGGAGTCACGCTTTCTTTAGGTTGGTTAGCCACCCCGCACGTGCACTATGATGTAATTAAATGGCGCAGAGTGCAAGGGACCCCCCTTTGGTTAATGGAGTTCATGGCGCGTATGGGGGGAAGTACCCTCTCGGTAAATGGGCCCTCTGCGTATGCGCACTCATACGTGAGGGCGTGGCTGTAGGAGAGTAGGGTCTGCTATCCTATGGTCACCCCAAATGTTTGCTTTTTGCTTCACTGTTTATGACTTAATGTGGCTGTGGGCCTGCTAATCAGACCCACAGCCTGCTGTTCTCTCTCTAAATTAATACCAATGCACTCTAGGTGCATTACCAATTGGAACTGGTTCACCTTAAAGGCCCCTGTAACAGTGTACTCTAGGTACCCAGGGCATAGGTGTAACCCAGGCCTACCATGGGCAGCAGCATGTATTGTGCCACCCCTGGCCTGGCCTAGCTATTTGACACAACTGGCTGATCACTCAGCTGGGGTAAGTTGGTGTAACCACCTCTTACTTAGGTATATTATATCTATATCTAACATATATGGACACATGGTAACCTATAAGTCACTCCTATGGCAGGCCTCGACAATCCTGGAGGCAGAGTGCTTGGTTTCATGTGAGATGGTGCTCTGGCATGAGCTAAGCCTGTCTGCAGCTTTCGGAACAACGCCCTTTAGCTGTTTCATGATATTGCCATACCATATACTCTTAAGTGCATTATGAACCTCGCGGTTAAATGCTATCTTTGTTTTGGCTTTATCAAAACATGTCGAGTTAGGTGTCATTGACTTGGAATACTACCCCCTCGCCAATTCTGGCGACGGGGGTAGCATTCCACCCTTCTATAGGTAGACGACATGTACCTAACCTGAAACCCGGGTAAAGTTAAACATGAGCCTCAGCATCACAAAATGGATGCTGCCACCACAGACACAAGTCTGACCTCCTGCTGCTGGGAGTCCTTCCAGCTTGGGAGGCCTGGACAAAGGGTTTCCTGTCAGGGGAGGTGCTTGCACCACCCCAGACAGGATTTAGTGTAGTGGGTTTTGGAGGGCTGAATAGGTGTCCCTATGCATATGCCAGTTCAAACCGGAGTTGGGGCTTTCCAGCCCCAGTCCTGGCGTGAAACTGGACAAAGGAAAGGGGGTGTAACCCCCCCCTTCCTGGTCCCACCCAGAGGAGGGACCTAGCAGGTGATCCGGCCCCTAGATTTGGTTTAAGAGTACGAGCTGTGTCCTAAGACTTCAGATCATCCTGAACTCGACTTGCAACTAAGAAGAAAACTGGACTTCGACATTCTGCTGCACAGAAGACTGAAGAGAATCTCCCTTGTGGCCAAGGAGTGACCACCCGGTGAACACAGGCACCATCCAGCAACTCGACGTCTGCTTTGCCGCCGCCTCCCGCCAGAGCCCGAGCCCAGAGCCCAGAGCCCAACAAGACCTGGATTCCCAGACATCTCAGAGCCTGGTCCACAGTCCCTGAAAAAAAGAGATCCGTGGAGGCACGGAGAGACGTGGGACTGGCCATCTTCGAAGATCCACAAGAAGCTGACTGCGCAGCACCCGAAGCATCCTCAATGCTGTGCTTTGGGGTTTGAGAAGTCTCACCACCGAGCAGCATCTGCACTGAAGGTGAGCCCTCCTACATCCACGAGATCTGCGTGGGGCCCTTTTGCATTTTTGCCACTCGACGCGTCATCCCGGTCACTGGTCTGTTGGCTAGTGGCCATCTTGGTGACAAAATCTACAATCAACACTGCTGTTCTGATTGCTCCAGACTGGCCCTCGCTCCTGTAAAAAGGAGCGGCCCCTCTGATCTTGCTGGTCCGAGTAACAAGCTTTCTTCGACTCCTGTGTGGCTTGCATTAGCCAAGGCCTGTTTGCTTCAATCAAGTCGCCAACACCGCCATCAGCTAGAGCCTGCGTGGGACAGCTCGTGATCGACTCCTGGACATCCTCGACCTCTTCGTGTCCACGTGGCTGCAGAGACAAGCTACACCTCTTCACCTGTTGGCACCCGACATCACCTGGTTCCCTCCTGGTTCCACGCCTGTCACTGGCTAGAGACTTTGAACATTGTCCCCTCTGCTTTCAGGTCTTCACCTCTTCAGATCCACCCTTGGATCCACCGGAACTCTTCTCAACTGGCCATCTGCAGCATCATCACCTTCAGGCTCCATTGAACTGCACGACGAAACCCGACGCACTTTCACACCTATGCACCCGCTTCCTGTGGGTGAGGTAACGCTGGCACTCCGGTGCTCCTGTGTAGAGTAACATCTCTAGTGTCTAGGTTTCAAGTTGTTAGGTTCTGGTCCATCTGGAAGTCTCCCTTTGCAGTAACTTTGTGGCTTTTACGCACCCATTGAAAGTCTATGGGCTCCCGCGTGTAACTTTCAGCACTGCACACGCATCCCGTGGGCCTCCTGGTCACTAACAGTTGTTAGCTCCTCGTAGCCCCAGCGATTCTCCCTTTTCTATTCGTGGTACTTATACCACTATTTTAGTATATGGTTTGAGTGGCCACCAGGGCCTATCCATATTGTGCAACTTTTGTATATTTAAACACTGTTTTGTTTTAACGCATTTGCTTCTGTGCTCATAAAGAGTATAGGAGATACTTGTAGTAAATAAATATATGTATATTTTCAATATATATCTGTGTGGTGTCCTTTCATTTGGTATTCAAGGAGAGTGTTTATGGTGAAACAGCTTGCTTCACATGCCTTTATAGAGTTTAGCCTAAGACTGCTTTGTCCACGCTACCCCTAGGATAGCTGGTCTATAAGGTTGACTCACAACCAATCATCATAAGGGTTGTTTGGACTGATACAAGGTGGTCACTAGAACTAGTGAACATCATATATCAGGCCAACTTCTCACAGTGGCTGTTTGATAAGGATCTGACACCGGTTAGCGACCTTGCCGTAGGCCCAAAAATAGGATATGCAGAAAAATTAATAATGTGTGATTATGATCCAAAATATTAGATTCGGTTAGCAAATATTTTGTATTCGAAATTTGTTAAGGTTAGCCCTTTGATACCGGTCTACATGGATTGTAATCTAATGTCAATAGCTTTTTCTGCACAAATGATTGTGTAAATATTGTTTATTTCAAATTTTTTAATTTGTTTTCATGTTTTAATAAATACGGCCAGGGGGGTCGTAAGACCCCCCGCCTTCCAAAGAAACTCCTCTCATGTCCAATTTCAAATCTGTGTTGGGGTGCACAAGACAGGGGTGGGGGATGGTCGGTAGTCCCTGACCATATGGGCAGATAGAGACCTTAGACAGGCACAGATGGAATTTTTGCTTTCGAGCACTAACTCGCTGTGTGATCCTGTGCAGTTCATTGTCTCTTCCATGGTCTCAGTGTGCTGCTGAGGGTCTGAAATATGTTGACCTACATACTTGCGTCCGAAGGTTTCCACTAAAAAATCACGTTTTAGAACCGAGCATGTCTTGCCTTGCAGTGCGATGTGACGTGTTTCTGGTGCGTGTGACAAAGCAACGGGTGATTGCTGCTGTGAGCCCTCCATGTATGTGAGAGATCTCTGTGCAGATGCTCTTTAACAGTGTCCTCCCCTCCCCGGCCCCCATTCACACCCCACCCTACAGGGGCATCTCTGCGGGCCCTGCTTGTCCTTCCGTTGGGCAATCCCTGTTAATAGAAGACCTCAGACCGATCAGTAAGCAATACATGGTGCCCTGCACTACCCCTCCCTGCAGGCCCGGTTCTAGAGGGTGGGCCGGGTGGGCCAGGCCCACCCAAACATGAGCCTAGCCCACCCAAACATGAGCCTTGGCCCTCGCAGTGAACCTGTCACCGATGTACAACAACAATAAAAAACTGTTCAGATAACTGGTGATTTACGATCCTGCTGCAGAGCAACCATTTGTCTGTTGGTAGTTTTTAAATGCAGATAAACTGAATTTTATGGGAATAGCTCAGTGGGTTACTACCTCTGTCACAGATATCCTTGTGTTACTTGCAGTTACTATCCTAACATAGGACAGTGACCTATGAACTGTCATCAAAGAGCTGCATACAAACTTCACTTTTTTGTGTTGTGATATAGTTAGAACTTCTCGATTCTTTCAACATTCTAATTTTACTTAAAATTGTTTGGGCAGTTATACCTTTTTATCAGTAAAGCCAACCCCCAACCACTGGAGTACTCTTTAAATCCTGAATGTGTGCTTCTCCAGACCAAACCCTAGCAAAATATACTGCCCACCAGTGTGGATGACGTGATTTCTACGCCATGCAATCCTCATTGGCTTATGTGACATTCCCCGTAGACTGATTTATTGTCTCTGTATAATGTGTGCTGTTATGTAAAGTACTGTGACACCCTACACTCATATGAGTAGCGCTATACAACAAATGGAATGGATATGGGAGAGGGGCAACGGCGAGATGAGGGGCACTAGTGGAGGGTGGCAGTGAGGGAAGCCGAGGAGGAGGTCACGGGTGGAGGAGAACTACAGAGAGTTGAGGGGCACTGGTGGAGGGTGGCAGTGAGGGAATCTGAGGAGGAGGTCACGGGGTGGGGGGCTATGGAGAAATATGGGGCACTACTGGAGAGTGGCAGTGAGGGAAGTCGAAGAGGAGGTTATGGGGTGGGGGGAACTACATGGAGATGAGGGGCATTAGTGGACAATGGCAGTGAGGGAATCCGAGGATGAGGTCATGGGGTGTGGGAACTACAGAGAGATGAGGGGCACTGGTGGAGGGTGGCAGTGAGGAATTCCGAGGAGGAAGTCTTGGGCTGTGGGGGAGCTACGGAGAGATGAGGGGCACTGGTGGAGGGTGGTAGTTAGGGAGTCTGAGGAGTAGGCCATGAGGGGGAGTGGCTACGGAGAGATGACGTGCACTGTTGGAGGGTGGTAGTGGAGTTATCTACAGAGAAAGAGGTAAAAAAAAGAGGTCAAAAAGACTTTTGCACCAGCACTAAAGCCGGCGCGGCCGATTATGACAACTGTAGGGCATACTTTAACATGCATGCTAATTACATTTACTGCTATAATAAATGTTTGAAGGTGATTTTACTATTGTTTTTTACTGTGAATAATGAAAGTGGAACTGAATGGTGGCTGATATTTGGCTGGGGTCCGAGGTCAGCTGTGAGATAAGGTGTAATGGAGAGGGGCGGAGAGAAGTGGATAATCAAGCCTATAAGGGAGTAGGCTGCAGAGTCAGGGGTCAGGTGGAGGTAGTAATGAAGAGGGTTTCTCCCTGAAGGCTCACACAGAGGGAGCCCGAGTAGTGTGCCTTACTTGATACTCCTTCCTTAGAAACCTCCTCTTCCCATCAAAGGGACATTACATGGGAGAAAAGCACTTTTTGAGAGTGATAACATTTAGAAAGAGACTTGGAAAAGAGTGCGTTTTACTGTGCCTTGTAAGACTAAGGAGAGAAAGGCGGGCCCAGAAGCAAGCCTGGCTAGATATATAAGCCAGATATATAATGCTATGATTACGTACAGTAATCCCCATTACTCTTAGTCCTACTTGTCCTCGACCCAGTCATACTTCCCACCCTCCCTCCCTGTCCAGGCCTTTGTTGCTTGGTGTGTCAGGATGTGCTTCTGGTGGTTAGGTCTGATATAGCACCTGGCAGGAGGGGGGGGTGGAGCCTAAAAGCGTTTCCTGTTTTGTTTCCTGTCTGTGGAATACCTCATGAGTAATGACTGGGTCGAGGACGAGGGACGTCGAGGTAATGATGCTGCGAACAGACCTGGCAACGGATGACGTTAAGGGCTGGTGTAATACAATGTGGAAACGGTTGTTGATAGAGAGGGGACTCCTGGAAGTCTCTGCTTTGAACTACTTTGAAATCCGAAGATGTGTGATATCAGTTGCCGCGAGATTTCATTACAGACCCCATGCTGCGAGATTCCAAAAAGAGTCCAATATAGGGGACATACATTTAAATAAAAATTGCGAAGAGGAAAAACGACTTTGAAATCGCTGACTTGATGAAAAATAACTGCTGATTGACAGCACATGCTGCGTAATCCAAAGTCCACCATTTTCAATGACAGCAGAAAATGATTCGTAATGGCGGCTACTTGATGACGTCTCACACTGCTAAACTCTCACTGACATGCGTCGCAGGTGCTCCCGACATGTCCACTGTAGACTAGTCTTTTAAAGCGTTGCCCACTGTAAAGCCAAATCGGCCGTGCATGATGAATGCCAAATATATGCTATTTCAGATAAAAAATGGTATCACGTTCTTAACAGTGCTTCATTCTGACATCGCTGGCCGTAGCTGTCTAATATGCTGCAGTTTATTTTACTGGCACAAAGGAAAACATAATTGGACCATTAGGAAGAATGTGTAGTTTTAAACTGGATACAAACTGCATATGCACGTGTTAGCATTAATTCAGAGCAGAACGTTAATTGACTGCCTCTGTTTACATGGTGTTTACCTTCACAAGTTGCAATAGAGACGGTAACAGTTACCAGGAGCGCACAGCGGGTATAGGTAAGTACATATGATCAGTGACAGTGGTGCTCAAGGGGGACAAGAGCTGGTTACCACGACTCAAAGTAGAGCCAAAAATGGCTGTACAACAAATTCTAATAATCCTCCAAGCACTCAAATTATCAAATGAAAGTCCAATTTCAATAAAGTCTCTTTCTTCAAAGTCTTTTCTTTATTCCTTCTTCTTTCAACAACAGCCAACACGTGTTTCGTCCTGTCAGTCTTTGACAATAGACTTCTTTAGGGCTGTAATTAATTACAACATTACTTGTTTTAAAACCATGTCTATTACACAGAACATGATAACACATAAAGATCATGTTCTAAATTCACCGAGACTTACAGTGATAAAGTATACTGTAAAGAGAAAAGAAAGTGCCCGTCACCAAGGACAAACCAGTATCACCCAAGTGTGATCGTATATATATGTGCCATTTGGCAGAACCAAAGTTTTGAATTCCAAAGTATGGAAATAAAAGTTATTCTAAAGATGCAAATAAAACGTACCCCTTATATAATCCAATTCTTCCTTAGTTCAAAATCAGTCCAAAATAAGTTCAATCTCCACTGACTTAACTAAAATATAAAAGAACACTCCAATATAGAACCACTCCAATTCCAGAACAATTCCAGAGAATATATCAAACTCTCCAAATATAACATGTGGCTCACATCAATTCACAACGTAATGCGTCCCGTAGCACGGGTCATCAGTAATCTCTTCAGTCAAGTAATAATTTGATATTTCTAAAATAGAAGGTAATATGCGTGTAAACTTCTTACTTTAATCAAAATCGTCTCTACAGTTCATAAAATACAGCCACTATCTTACCTGTCTAACCAATAAAGTATCTCTATCAGTTTCCGTAATGTAGTAGATCAGTATCCAGGTTCATTTACTGTAAGAAATATATAATATTGCACTAAGTCACTGTATTTCCATAGTCCATCATGTCAAAATACGCTTCTATCCCAAACACCGCTTACCGCATATCTGCCTTGAACCACACTCCTTTTTGATATTAAAGTTGTAGTAAGAAATTAGGGTCATTGTGGATATGAACGTATTAAGATACAATTGATATAGTTTGACTTTGAATCCATAATACTTTGGAATTCAAAATTTTGGTTCTGCCAAATGGCACGTATATATAAGATCACACTTGGATGATTCTGGTTTGTCCTTGGTGACAGGCACTTACTTTTCTCTTTACAGTATACTTTATCACTGTAAGTCTCGGTGAGTTTAGAACATGATCTTTATGTGTTATCATGTTCTGTGTAATAGACATGGTTTTAAAACAAGTAATGTTGTAATTAATTACTGCCCTGAAGCAGTCTATTGTTAAAGACTGACAGGACAAAACACGTGTTGGCTGTTGTTGAAAGAAGAAGGAATAAAGAAAAGACTTTGAAGAAAGAGACTTTATTGAAATTGGACTTTCATTTGATAATTTGAGTGCTTGGAGGATTATTAGAATTTACCTTCAAAAGTTCCTTCTCTGAGGCACGGGTTTAGTGCATATTCCTGTAATGACAGTCGTTAGCCATGCTTCCTAACAGCTTGTGTAAGCACCACATTACATGCTGTTTGATCGGGTGACGTGACTCGGATGCATATTTCTATTGGCTACTTTCAGACAGTACTTGTAGTCCTGAAGAAACACATACCTGGTCTTGGGGCCGAGGGTCGGCCGTGATGTGAGCCTCTCTGCCTCTCCAGAACCCCCTTGTCTTCAGTTGTGCATTGGAGCAGTCACATTTCCCATAATTCCCTCCTCTCGCGTGGGCTTTTCATCTGGCTATTCCACTAGGGTGACCAACTGGCATGGGTGCAAATTCAATACAGTGAGTGCAAAAATTCAGGACACAGGGTCAAAATTCAGGACAAAAATTTAGGACAGAAGGTCAGAATTCAGGACAAAAATTCCAGACAAATGGTACATTTTGCATACACATCAGAGGAAGTCCCGCAATAGTGCTTAAGTAAATAGACAACCAACACAAGCACAAGTCAAAATAACTTTATTTTAGGTTGAGAGAACCTTGTACTCACTGCATCTGTTGTGTATGCGAGTGAAGCACACCTTTTTTTGCAAATTCAAAAAAAAAGTGAATAAAAAGATCACAGCTGAAGACTTCTCAGATCTTACATTCCCATAGCTGCCAAGGTTTCAGATTGCTGACGTGTGACATTTTCATAATTTCAGTGTAATTATGAGTGACATTCAATGACTATGAGTGACACTTTCTCACGAGGAGAAAAATCAAGCAATGAAGACAAGGAAAACATATAAATATCAGAAATTACACCCAGCACCAGTAATGGAAGGGCAGTAGGATGTGTGAGAGGCCCCCGCGTGGAGCCTGAACCAGCCTCACTGATGCTGAACTCAACTTTGTGCAGACTGTGACTGAAATGCAGAGCTCAGCTCAACTCATCCATTCTCTTATCTGCTTGCACACTCATTTGTCCATCAATACAATCTCTTAATCTATTCATCCATCGATCTGTTCATGCTCTTAGTAATCACTACATGCACACAGTTATTCAATTTTTGCAGCTTGCTTATGTGTGACATTTCAATACATTCTGCGTTACTCTTTAAGGGACACTTTATAACGTGTTGAATAAAGCAGTTAATTTCTCTTTGGTTCAACGTATTTGCCAGAGAGGGCCTTGAAACAGGTACAGCGCTCACTCACTTACTTCATGCTTCTAACATTGTAACCCTAAAAGCGTATGATGTCATAAAAACAGCACAAGTCATTTGTGACAAGACCTCCAAGGACATCCGCCTTACCTCTCCCACTTTGCAGAGTCCCCTGTGACAGTGCCTTTGCACGGATCCTTTGACACACAGTCTGTTCTTTTTTTGGAGAGACCCTGGCCCCTTGCACGTTATTGCTTTACCAACACTTGACATTCTTATCATGCCAAAGACACATTGTGTATTATACTGTAGCCCGAGATGTCCGTCACAATATAGAAGTCTACCATTTTCAAGGACTCATGCAAACCTCTTCAGAAGCCCCTATTAAAGCACGTACATTGTTTCAAGCCGGCATGTAATAGTTAAAACCTCAGAGATGCTGAAAGGGGTTTATTTATTTATTTTATCAGGACATTTCGATTCCCCCTCACCCCCACTGAAAAAAAAACACCGGATCTGAAATGCTGTCACAGGGCAGAGAGGCCCATTATCATTCTGTATGTGATAATTAGGCCAGCATACAGAATGATAATGGGCCTGATAACAGTCTGTGCCAGGTCGGGGAGGGGCTGCTGCAGGCCACTGATCACAGCAGGAGCGTGAGCTGCCCCTGCAGTGAGAGTTACAGGCTGCTTGGAGGGGTCAGCTCACGCAAATGTCTAAAATTACGGACAAAAAGCGTCCGTGGAAGAAACCCTAATGGACAACGGACAAGAGGCCCAAATTATGGGCAGTCCGTGAAATTTACGGACGGTTGGTCACCCTATATCAGGGGTCTCCAAACCGGTCCTGGAGGGCCGGATCCATTCCAGATTTTTGGAATATCCCCATTGAGATACATGCAGTAATTTTAAAAATCTGGCATGGATCCGGCCCTCCAGGACCGGTTTGGAGACCCCTGCCCTATATTCTACCCCAGAAACAGAAATTCCCGCGCCACCAGCATGTAGCCCTTAGGATTCTTTAACTGGAGACTCTTGTAGTCGTTTGTATGGAGTTTCTTCTCCTTAATTACCCCCCACCTTCCACATTATCTGGAATTTCTAGCCCAGAATGGAAGGAAAAGCAGAAAGCGGACGCAAATGGCAAAGCTAGCACACTAAATGTTCACCATTATGACCACATCCCCCCAAAAACCCAATGACAGTTTGGAAAATAATATCCCAGACTGTCAAAAGACGCTGTGATACTATACTAAAAGCAGGTTGGGAGCTATACAAACGTTTATTAGCACAAAAAACATCAGGGGACATTTTATTCTATCCTAACTAAAGTGCATACGTAATAAGTCTTTATCATATTAGTAACATGACTTTCTAGGCAGTTTTCTTTTTACTATTTTCACTTATTTTAATCTAAACTCAAAAATTCACTTTTTTCACTGGGCTGCACTTGAGTTTCGAGTACGTGTGTGAAATTGTGATGGTGAGTGAAAGTGAGGTATTTTGTGTTTTACATCAGCTTTCAGTGTTTCTGGTTGGTCTGAACCCCTGGATTGACAGCAGAACAGCTTCTGTGATATAAGTTTTATTGGGCTGCGTCGGTTTCTTTATTTCGAGAGCAGAGCCCTGGTTATGTGATGCAGTCGCGGCTCGTAATTCTCGGCGGGGTAGGGGCGTAGCACTCACGGGGGGTTACCGCTTGCGGGGGGTATGTTAATATAATGTTAAAACTTACCTGACTGGGTCCTCACCACCTCTGCACCTGGGCCAGGTCCGCGCCACCTCTGCTGAACAGGAACTTGCATGCTCCCTAGTCCTTCCCCTCCTGTAAGCCAATCACAACGCTGCAATGGCAGTGTTGTGACTGGTGGGGAGTTCCGGACAGCGCCCTGCTGGGCAACTGTAAGGAAGCCATTTTCTATATGAAGACTGCATTCAGCCTACACAGAGAAAATGTAGAGTGCGCATGACTGCTTTGTTCGGGACAGTAGGGGGCACTCAGAGAGCTGCAAGCCATTCCTCCCCGACCTGCCCGACCTCAACCAGGCATATTCTCCCTCCTGCCCCCAACCAGGCACATACTCCTGCCTTCTGCTTTCTCGCAGCGCGAGAAGCAGAAAATAAAATGGTATTTAAAATACCATTTTATTTTCTGCTTCTCGCACTGCGAGAAAGCAGTTGGGCGGTGCTCCTACACCCTAATGGAGTGGCAGCTCCTAGTGTGAGCGGCAGACTTTCCTTAAGAGCTGCCACTCGAACCCAAAACATATTATGCTTTTTGCACTACCTTTAGAGTCTAGATAATCATTTTGAATCAAAAGAACAGATTGTCATTAAAGCACTGCACACAATAGAAGGAATCTTACACTATAAGGTAGGTATGTACATCAGGATCAGCGGATTCAAAAGCCAATACTAAAGCCCGCAGCTCAGCCAACTGAGTAGTGCAGTCGCCAAGGGACTGTTTGTGGACTAAGCAAGACTTAAACACTCCCTCAATATTAGGGCCCGCCACAATAGCACAAGAAGCCGAGTAAGCGTGTTTGGAACCAACGGCCGGTTGTGCTGATCCGTTGGTACAAACTATACATTTGTATTGGCCAAGAGGAAACAAAAACTGCAGCGGAGGATGAACCTGTTCATACTGTAAAAACTCCTGTATCTGCACGGATGGGTCAAAGATAAAAGTAACACCAGCTGATGTCAAAGTACTAGCCCACTGAATCCAACGCGGGTGTCTGGCTTTAGAATTTGATACGCTCATCTTTGTGGCCGCTTCTAAAGTAGGCGCAGGCGAAACCATAAGAATGCATTTATCCTGGGACAAAGAGCGCTCCTTCAGGATCACCATCCGTACTACTATAAGAATTTTCTCAACGGGTGAAAAACGCATTTCTGCCGAGGTATACAAATTCGATTTGTAGGCAATGGGGACCATATCTCCCTCATTGAACGTTAGCTAAGTGAAACCCACTGTACCCAGTACAATCCTTATGACTAAGTTAGTTGTGTTGTCATGAGTTAATAAGAAGTTGGTGTCAAGCAGATCATACTGCAACAACTGAAGAATTTCTGTATGTTCCGGGAACCAGCTGGAAGACGAAAAAGAGGGTTGTATCAATGCGTAAAGCGGCTGAGCACAATCAGGAATTTATGTGCTCCCGAAATAAAAAAAACCAGCAAACACAACACGTGAGGCAAACACATCAGGTCTATTCTTATAGCCCATAGGCAATCTTTTTTAACTTTTCTGATTTCCGACCGCAGTAAATGCGGTCCAGTCACGGCTCTCAGATACGAAATTGTGACTGTAAAACCCATTGGAAATTTATAAAGTCGTTTTATACCTTTTACGGACAATACTGTTTATTAACGCAGAGCTGTGGGTGTTTTGTACGGCAAACATACGAACATGACTGTTATCATTCCTATAATCCAAAACAATGCGATATGATCTGTCCAGTTTCAATATTGGAAAAAGGGGATTATTCATGGATGAAACACAGGGTTCAATTATACCCTGATATTCCAACTCAACCAAAATGTCACTAAGAACGCCTTCACTTCACGTTTGATTGAATATTGCGCCTGAGGCTGTGGCATAGATCCCAAAGGGATCTCGTGTGCTGGTGAATCTCTATCCCAGCCCACCTGATTGTGATACATGGCCGGCGCAAGGGATAAAGCCCATAACGATGCCTGCTTAGTCTCCTCCGGTACGTAACGTGAAAAACTTGGAAGTATCATGTCTTCACCACTAGAAGAAGCTAAAACAAATGGAGGAGGCTAATCTGCCTCCCCCAACAAAATGTCATAAGGTAAGGTAAGGTTATCCCAAAAGATACCTTTAATTATACATTGGAAATCACCTTCAATTTGGAGGACTATCTCATAAAGTGTATCAGGGAGGTGCAACTCTTGTATCAGTTGTTTCCACTGTAATGAATGTGTCAGTTGGTCTCGCCTCCAGACAAGGACGGAGAACCTCTCGTTCTATGGTAACTTCTGCTACGCTTCCGAGGAGGGCCACAGCCCACCTCCAATCCACGAGCACGGTTCGCACCGTCTGAGGCATTCTTTGCTGTTAAAGTGGCAACTTTTTTCTTTTGAAACGGGGCACGATATGGCAGCTGTCCCTCCGGTTTGGCCTTTACATCAAACTGGCTTCGCGGATCACGTCGTTGTTGCGTGGTCTCACCTTTTCTGTGATCTTGACGCTCCCTTCCACCGGACTGTTGATCCGACGAGTCTTGCATGGAACAAGGAGAACACGGATCAGGAACCTGAAACCTCTCTGGTGTCTTAAGCTTTGAGCGATCACGCAAATCTTACCTACGCATGGAAGCATCAGGTGTCGGTGAACCAGCACGAAAACCTGGCTTCTGTTGTTGTGGTTGTTTATTCTTGTTCCAATTCTTTTTAGGAAAGAATAGACACCCTCCTTCTCAGGAGGGGCTTTATTCTGTATCTGAGTAAAAGGTTTATTCCCTAAATTATTATGACCTAATTCTTTATACACCTTTAGCATTTATCTTAGGCAATTTGCATTGTTTATCAACATCTACTACTGCCTCAAGGGGCTGACTCAGCTCCAAGCTAATCGCTTCTCCTTTGATATTGGCAAGTATCATATCAGAGACTATAGGGAATACCCCCACCAGTTTCATCCCTATCTCCAGAGCGGCTTCCACCCCATGCTCCTCTTGAACTTTCTTAAGAACTGTTGGTAGCACTGTCATGGAGGGGTTGCTAAAGCAAAGAGAATACAGCGATGCAAACACCTTCCCCCAGGTGGTGTAATCAGCAAAATTGGGAATAAGACCTTTTGGTAACCTCATTGTAAGGATCCTGTGTTAATACAGCTCGGAGTTGCTTAAATTGCTCAGCTAAGCAGAAAGGCAATTCATCTCTATTTTGAGGACGCTTTTCCATCACTGAATTAATCATGACCGGGCTAATATTCATTCCTCCATGCCCTGGTTGCTGAGGAGGGGTACCAGCCAGGGCTGCGTGGACCATGCGAAACACATTTTGTATAACGCTTCTGTGTATATGAACTAATGTTTCATGCAATTGACGCAGCTCTGCGTGTGTAACCCCCACGGTAATTTGGGTGTGGTGTAAAACCCGCCAACATGGTCCATGTGGGTCCGTCGACCGATAAAGGGCCTAAATGGACCCTTGTAACAGGGTGAGGTAGGGTGCCATTAAGCCAGATGGTGTGCTCCCAAGCCGACCACGGAACTTCAAGTGACTGATAGGGCCAATAATCCCAGGGAACCGCGGCTTATTCATGTTCTTGAAAGAAATTATCATTCCCATCCACCGCCGGGAACGTAACCCAAGAACATAACACCTCGAAGTGAAAAGAAGCGTACACTTCAACCACAAAGATAATGTCTGCTCCCGTAGCCGGGACTCCATGTTGAGTCAAATGAGCGATCAAGCATCCTGACTATGAGCAGCAACTGCAATAGCCATTATTTATCAGAGAGGAAAAGAAGGAAAACGATGGCGCAACACTGGGTTGTAAATTACATCTTTTAAAATCGAAGCTTATAAAACCTATAATCTCTCATATAGGAGGTAAATCCCTCGCACCACAGATGTCTCTGGTAATTGAAGAGAGGGTATTATGGACAAGCACAAGCGCTACTCAGGGGCATCGCAAATAAGTACCAGACCAAACGTTGGTGGCACCATGTTACAGGCATTCTGCACATACACAGAAGTATGCGCAGGAAAATGGGACCTCGGTGTATAGGGGGTAAGCCTTCCTACCTTAGTGCCCAGGTACCCAGGACCAACTAGCTATAGTGTCGCACTCGCTCTTCTACTCACAAATGTAGAAACCAATGATTAGACACCTCAGAACACACCACTCCCATATCTTTCAGGCAGCATAGAAACAACACACACCTTTTCGCTCACATTATCGTACTTGTCCACAATAAGATCTGACAGAAAACACAAAAATAGTTGAAAATATTTATTTTAACTATTGTGCTCTAAAATGCAGTATACGAGCCACTACCAGCAGCAAAATGCATAACAATGATACAGTAAGCATTGCAGCAAGGCCATATAATCAAGGGAGATATCATTTTATAAAGACAGTGGATAAAGGACTATAAGTCCTAACCACCCTCCCCTTGGTAAGCAGAAGTATTATTATATAATAGAAGATCTCTGGGCTTTGTCAGCAGATCCCATACCTCAGGATATAAATAGATCATATTTCTACATTATAGGTGCACGTTGTTCTTGTCCCTGGAAAGGTCCATCTCCAAGTGTGGGTTAGTTAAACATGCATCCTCATAATATCAAAGTATGAATCTCCAGCAGAAACAGCTGCATTGGTATGTTATGTCTAAGTGCTAGGGCCTGACCAGAACAGAATAACAAGAGTCAGTGTTTATCGACCTTGCTCACTATGTTCAGACTAAACTCCAGGAACAAGCAGAGAACTAGCACAGAAGAGAGATCTCATGTGAAAGGCATAAACAGATTCTTGCAAAAATAAAGACGTGCAGTGTTGTGCTCAAAAGCTGCATCACGGCTACCTGGCTCATGATAACTTAACTATGTCAATAACCTCTCTAGTAACCACGTGGCAAAACTTGGGATCAGTGGAATCGGGGGAAAAGCATATGCATACATTCCTGACCATCTGTTCAAAACTGCATTCCCCCACGATCCTCTCTCCGGTTGCCAACTGCCAAAGCACTGATATTTACGGTTCTCAGCTGTTGCAAACAGTTCCAATATTGGTTTGGAAAAGGTGATCTAGAATTGATAGGTGTACTTCCTATTCATGGCAGGCTGGGCTGGTTCTGCTTAGCGAGTCTCCAAGGATGTTGGATATGCCAGGTAAATGCTCTGCCCTGAGAGTTATGTTGTGTCAAAGGCCCAGGTCCATATTTGTTGTGCTTGAAGAGACAGTACTGGTGAGAGTGTTCTGCCCTGCTTCTTCAGGTAGTGCATACTCGTGGTGTTGTTGGTTCAGACGAGAACTGACGATCCTGTGATATGGGATAGGAAGGATTTGAGCGCTAGCGAAATGGCTTTTAACTCCAGTATATTGCTATGGAGTGTTGCTTAATGGGCAGTCCATCTTCCTCTGTCTCGCCAAGTCCTGAAGATAAGCAGCCCAACCCGAAAGAGATGTGTCCGTGGTTACCACATATTTTGGGATGTCTCAGAAATGTGAGGCACTACACTACTATCGAATAGCTGTCCTCATCTTGGGCGTGCTCTGAATGATATTGTTGAAAGAACCGTTGGTTTGTAACCACTAGTTGTACAACTCCTCTTGGAATGGTCACTAATGGAGACTGCAATTTGGTATGAGGAGAATCCCCATTTGGTATGAGCATCCCCAGAAAAGACTTGTAGAGACAAACAGAAGCAGACTTTTTTTTGATGAGCCATTGTGCTAGATTGTTAATTTTTTCCTGTCTGTCGGGAGAGGCGAAGGCTTTTGCTTGTGTTGTAACCATCATCACTCCCAGAAAGGTGATGGAGGTTGTAGGTGTTATATGAGGCTTTTGGTGGTAAAGTGACAAGTACAAAGCGCAGAAAAGAGATAGACAAGTTGATGTATGTCTCACTGCTTGTTGAAAAGTGCTTTCCCTTATTAGCCCATCATCCAAGTATGGGAATACTTGGAATCGTGTTTGCCTGAGATATGCTGCCACTGGGCTAGTACCTAGATGAATACTCGAGGTGCTCATCATTGGCCAAATTGTAAGACTTTGAATTGTTAGTGAGAGTCGGCTACCTTGAAGCGCAATAATTTCCTGTATTTGTGATTTATTGGGATATGGAAATAGGCGTCTTTGAGATCCAAGGCATTCATATGATTTCCTTAATTTAAGGTGTAATTCATCAGTGAAGAGTGACCATACAAAATGAATGCTTTTTGAGAAATTTTGTGAGCTGACGAAGATCTAAAATGGGGTGTTAATCTCCTGACTTCTTCCAGATTAGGAAGAGTCGTGAGTAGAAACTGATTCCCCTTTGAGTCTTCGGTACTATTTCTATTGCAACCTCCCATATCATTATGGTGACCTGCGATAAGAGCTCTTTTAAATGGGTAGGTGGTGGTCCTCTCGGTGGTACATTTGGCGGGGTTTGTTGAAACCCAAGGATATATCCCTGGGTGATTATTTCAAGGAGCCACCTGTCTGATGTGATCTGGGACCATTGGTGAAGAAACATGGACATTTTACATCCAATTTGAGTATTGAAGGTGGGGGAGGTGGCAGCAACTGGGAAGTTGCACTGTTTCTTGGTACTGTCCCTGCCTCTATAGGAAGTATATCCCTTGGTGGGATGTCTATATGCTGCAGATGGTGATTGCATGTAGGACAGCTGATTGATGGTTAGTGGTATGGTGATATTGTCCTTCGTAGGGTTGGTGCTGTTGGTACCTTACTTGGAAGGAGGACTCTTAGGCTCCTCAAAAGGGCTGCCCCTTGAATTGGAGGTTTCCAAGGGATCTGGCTGTCTGTTTTGGTGGCTTGGAGTGCATCGTCAACATGCTTACCAAAGAGCAATTCACCATCATATAGAATGTCTATTATCTTAGTTTGGACCTCCTGCTTTTAGCCATCTCTGCCGTGTTAGGACTGCCACCCCAGCTAGTTGTCGAAAACCTGTGGAAGAAACATATTTGGCACAGTTTATTATTTCCGCTGACATTTTTCTCCCTCTTGCAGGCTCTTTCTTGGCACTAGTCTTTCGTCCTCTGGTAAGAGTGCAATATATGAGTGTATGTCCGACCACATTTGGGGGTCGTACTGCCCTATAATTGTCAAGGATTTGCAGCGTTTCAGTAGTAGCCACCATTATAGAGGACGTCTTCCCTGATATTCAGACAAAACATTGAGATTAAAATATCGTCATACAGAAATATCGAGTTTATAATATTGTGACATGGTAATGTTTGAAACCCCAAAACCAGTCCTAAAATGCTTGGTTCCAGTCCAGGGAGTACCTGGCCTGGCAGTTCGGGCTGGACTGTTCCCATTGGGCACAGGGTCAAGATTGATTTGCATATGGCTGGGTTCAAACTGGAATGGTATGGTGAGCAAAAAAACGATGGGTTTAGGCCCAAATCTCTGTACTGGGGTGAATGTTTGACATTGTTCTGCATTCAGTCCATCAATTGTTCTTTTTGCTAATGTAATTTCTTCAGCAAGAATATCGATTTCAAGGTAAGTAAAATCGATTTTTAAAATATCAAAGTTATCAAAAACGTCTGGAACAATATAGTTGTTTAAAATATCAATCTTTAATTATTGTTATGTATTTTAGTATATCCTTTAGAAGTATATGTTGTTAATTTTTTGTATAAATATTGTTTATGATATTTTGAAAATGTTTTTAGTAGTTAATCAATCTAATGCAATTACATTTTGTGATTTTTTTGTTCCATGGCAGGTTGTGGGTTTATAGGGTATAGGGTGGGAAGTAATTTAATTATAATAAACTAGTAAATCTTTTTTATTATTTATTTAAATGATATATATTTATTCTAATTGTGCTTTTAATTTTTTAATGTTAGGTGTGGTTATAGGTGTAAAGGGCAGGAAATAATTTCTTTTTTAACTAATTCATAATTAATTGACATTAATTAATTTATATAAAAAACACCACAGCACTCTCCAATATGTATACATTTTGTCCAGATATTATGGACTCCCTAACAAACAGAGTTCCGTTTTATTTTAACACATGAATGAAATTGCTGTCGTACAATCCATAGAGTCAAGATGAAATACAGCCTTAATTCATATTGTAGTGTCCAGATGAAGCACAGCCAACATGCGTTTCATCATTGTGTGACTTTTTCAAGGCTCAAGAACAAGTCATAAGGCAAGTAAAGGCCAAATTGTCATCCACAGCGCGTTGCAGTAAGTCAAAAAGAATCATAACATAATGACAAAAAACTTAAAGTACCTCAAAATGCCACAACCAAACCTGAAAAAACCCGCAGATAGTCATACAGGTTACTGTTGTAGTGGCTGGAATGGGTATAGTAAATACTACCTATTTGCAATCCAACACTTTCATTATTGTTGCATTTACTGGAGGGAGATTTTTAAGTTTAATATTTTTGATATGTGTAAAGTGGGAGTAGTACAATTTATATATATTTACTATAATAGGTTGCGTAGTTTTGCATAAATTGCAGTTATAATAGAATATGTATTAAATATTATATTCAATAATGTATTTTAAATAAGGCTGGGCGTAGTAGGCGTAGTGGGGCTACGCGAAGTGGGACAGAAACTACATCCACCCACGCACTTCGCGTAGCCCCACTATGCGCCACCCGCCTCCCTCCCGCCCTCACTAAATACTACCCGCCCTCCCTACCGCCCTCCCTAAATAATTAAATAATGCTTTTAAAAGGAATAAACACCACTTACCTTGTCGGCTGCGTCTCCGGGGCTCCCTCTGGTAACAGCGCCGCCATGTTGGATACTAATGCGCATGCGCGGCCGCCGTATTTTATGATGAGATTCTGTAAATCGAGATTTTTTATTGTACTTTTATGGTTGTTCTACTTTAATAACTGAATAAAGATTTAATGATAATGATGATGAATTAGAACAGTTTGTTTTTTAAAGATTTAATGTTATTGATATATGTATATATATATTTATTTTTTTGGGATATATTTTCATATAATAAAAACGTTTGAAATTATAAACAATTTTAAATTATACGTTTAATAATTGTTTTTTAAGTAGATATATGTAAATATTAGTTATTATATATTTGTCTTTAACTTTTTTAATTACATTAATTTATTATATTTAATAAAATATATATTAAATATATTTATTTGAAATGAATGTTACTATTTAATATATTTAATATTAATTATCGTGTTCTATGTATATTCAAAACCAGTACTTAATACATCTATAATAATGACATTAATATTTTTTCTCGATAAGTTTGTGCTTACCATTGTAATTATAAGATGTCAATATTTTTACATCACTATTACTGTTAGGAGATATTTTGCCTGTCGATATTCTATCAATAAACCGTCTTCCATATATCATTGAGGGCTCTTCCATCCCTATCTATCTGGAGGAGCTAAAAGGGGTGAGGATGGATTTCTTGATTGACATTGCAACACCTGTGTTATAACAGAGTCTGACTTTGGTTGGCTGATGAGGAAGGTCGGAGAATTATCAGGTGCTTTGTACTTTTTCTCCAGTTTAGGAAGCACAGCTGGTAGAGCAGCTGGAGTTTTCATTACCTTTAGGCCTTCTTTCCATACAAAGTTCTACAGTCGGTATAGTACAAACAGCTTTCTTGGTTTGTTCCTTAAAGTAATTTAGAAAGCAGTCCGATTATTTTATGACCATGGGTAGTTGAAATCTCCCAGCAGCTCAACAGATTTAATAGCTGCTGTTCTTGCCAAAAGGCCATATCTCCTCACCTCCTGTCCTGCTTTGTGAAATATATAACAAAGACAACAACAAAAAACCTTCATACCTTTTTTTTTACAAACAATGTGAGGGCAGGGATAACTTTTCTCATGTTGCAGTCAGTAAATCAGACCGCTCACTCCCGCAGGAGCCTTACTTCAGCAGCAGCCCCCTAGGCCAATCAAACACTCTATTTATTTTAATTGGGTCTGAGGGACCCCCAGGAAAGTGCCTCGATTCCAAACGTCCATATATAATTATATTTTTTGACCCTTTATTTCTCAAAAACTACTGTACAGACTTATATATAAAGCATGCTTTCAGGACCAAGATCTAGCTTCTTGCATAATTTAGTAAAATTTTGTGTGCGGTAGCGCTGATTAGAAAATTTATGAATAATGCATGGGGATTTTGCATTTTGAGACCCCCCTTTTTTATAAGCCCCCACTTGGCAGATCAAACCGAGTCCCTGAGTTCCTTATTGGTATCACACTGGTTACAGGTGAGGTGCAACTCTGATTTGACACTAAATATTTCAGACAAGTGAACACTGAGATGTCATGATTGCAATTGTTTTATTGTTTCTGGTTTACAACTGTACGTAACAGTAAAAATGGTCAATAAAAATCTATTTAAAGAAAATGAATATCAGCAAAATCTGATGCTGAAGGCAATAATGCCAGAAAGTTTTAGCAATTTCCACTAGGACACACATTCTTGTACCCCCCCCCCCCCAAGCGGTTGACATACCGGACCACCGAAACACTAGTCATTTTCAGTGAGATGCAACAGTGAGCTTGTTGGGGATAAAAAGAATGAATTGCAAAATACCAATGTTAACAATTTTAGACAATTGATGTTTATGGGAAGTTCCACTCTGGGCCTTCTTCCCCCATTTTTATTATCACCATAGTGAACACCACATCTAAAAGAATGGCTTCAGAGTCCACCACCATGTCCAGAACCAGACCAACAATGGTCTTGCCATTCCATACATTTATGTGGTTGAGCCACCTCAGTAGTTCATGACCCAATTCCGGAGTGACAGAACTTGATCTTGGCTTGGTAGTTTTGTCTGCCCTGTTCCCATGATGCACTGGGCCAGGGACAGACTGATTTGCATATAGCCAGGTTCTGAGCTGGGATGGGGCAGTGAGATAAATAACGGTGATGGATCAAGCCCTGATCTTTGGACTGGGTAAGAGTGGTCTGCTTAATTCAGACACTCTGTTCATCACCACCCCCTTTTCTGAATAGTTTTTGGCCACTATAGGTGTGGCAGGGTATACTTAGACATGAGTCCCTTTCTCACTGCTCCATCAGGATTCAAGCAAGCCGGGCCGAAGACGGCTGAAATGCCAGAAACCGGTCCCCGGTAGCTTGTCTCCTTTCTGGTGAAGAATTGGCTTGGTAGTTTTGTCTGCCCTGTTCCCATGATGCACTGGGCCAGGGACAGACTGATTTGCATATAGCCAGGTCCTGAGCTGGGATGGGGCAGTGAGATAAATAACGGTGATGGATCAAGCCCTGATCTTTGGACTGGGTAAGAGTGGTCTGCTTAATTCAGACACTCTGTTCATCACCACCCCCTTTTCTGAATCGTTTTTGGCCACTATAGGTGTGGCAGGGTATACTTAGACATGAGTCCCTTTCTCACTGCTCCATCAGGATTCAAGCAAGCCGGGCCGAAGACGGCTGAAATGCCAGAAACCGGTCCCCGGTAGCTTGTCTCCTTTCTGGTGAAGAATTGGCTTGGTAGTTTTGTCTGCCCTGTTCCCATGATGCACTGGGCCAGGGACAGACTGATTTGCATATAGCCAGGTCCTGAGCTGGGATGGGGCAGTGAGATAAATAACGGTGATGGATCAAGCCCTGATCTTTGGACTGGGTAAGAGTGGTCTGCTTAATTCAGACACTCTGTTCATCACCACCCCCTTTTCTGAATCGTTTTTGGCCACTATAGGTGTGGCAGGGTATACTCAGACATGAGTCCCTTTCTCACTGCTCCATCAGGATTCAAGCAAGCCGGGCCGAAGACGGCTGAAATGCCAGAAACCGGTCCCCGGTAGCTTGTCTCCTTTCTGGTGAAGAATTGGCTTGGTAGTTTTGTCTGCCCTGTTCCCATGATGCACTGGGCCAGGGACAGACTGATTTGCATATAGCCAGGTTCTGAGCTGGGATGGGGCAGTGAGATAAATAACGGTGATGGATCAAGCCCTGATCTTTGGACTGGGTAAGAGTGGTCTGCTTAATTCAGACACTCTGTTCATCACCACCCCCTTTTCTGAATCGTTGATCTGAGTCAGGCATGCCTTTTCTACAAGTGTGCAATCTTAAATCACAGTCGAGCTTGATAATGTAGAGGGAAGATTGCTTGGATGGATTATGTCAGATGTCTTGCAAGTCTCAGCAGCCAACAAAAAGTTTGTTTCAAAAGTTTGTTTCAAAAGTGTTTTTCAGATCTCCTATTTTTTATAGGCAGGATATTTTGGAGTGGGAGGGCTAAAGTGTCAGAGACAGAATCTATTGTAAAGTCAAGAAAGAGAATTTGTTGAGAAGCAGGGAATCAGATTTGTGCTAGCTGATGACAAACACTAGTGATTCTAAAAGGGAAATTGTGAGATCGAACTGATGTTTTAGCAAAATAGGGTCCTGCGACATTAACAGGAAGTCTTCCAAGTAGACAGTTAGTTGCATACTTATGACACAATAAATCAGGAGCTTGTATAGCGTGGCTACTCACCCATGAGGGTCTCAAGGCGCTGGGGGGAGGCTGATCCGACAGGGCATGAAGGTTCAGTTGAAAAGCCAGGTCTTGAGATCCTTCCTGAATTGCGTCAGCAACAGGGATTGCCTGAAATGGAGTGCAGGGTGTTCCAGGTCTTGGGGATGAGGTAGGAAAAGGATCTTTCTCTGGTTCTGGTCTTGTGAATCCGTGGGAAGGTGGCCAGGGCGAGTTGGGCAGAACGAAGTTGCCCCATAGAACTCAACTACACACATGGGTAACTTGTTTAGACACCAAGGGCCTGAGGATAGACCAAAGGACATTGCCAAGAATTTGTGAATAAGATGTTGAAACTGCAGGTGGCGATAAAGAGGTGGAAAGATTGGAACCGTCAGATAGACGCCCTTCAAGTCCAAGTGGACCATGTAGTCGCCTCCTCTTAGAAGGGTATTGCAACAAATACATTTCTTCCATTTTGAAATGTCTGTAAAGGATCCAGACATTGAATTCCGTGCGATTGATCACATTTTTTGTCCACTAGAAAGATGTTACTAATGAATCCTGTGGGATGAGGGTAGCAGGAAGCTATGACTTGTTTCTGGAGGTGAGATACCAACTCCTGGTCTATGGAGTCTTGCATGAGAGAGGAGAAATTAACTTAGAAACTTGGTGTGGGACAAAGGACAGAGAGAGAGTCACATAGAATTACAAAAGGAACCAACATATCCTAATATCCTAAATTATCTAACCTCAAATGTGGACACAATTATGGACAAACTGACAGATCCTCATTCTGGAAGGTAAGAATGGGGTTGACTTACCTTTGTAGGTGGCATTATTAGAATGCCTCTGGAAATTTTGCAATGGAATCGGCTTCTGAAGTTTTATGACAAGAAGGGAAGAAGGGGAACCCCTCTGGGAGTCACTTGATCCTGAGAATCGCCACATAGCTTGGCCTCGAAAGGTGGTCCCTTTATACTGAAAATGACTCACTGAGCAGCCACTGCCTTGACCATTCCTAGTATAAAGGTGGCGCTAGAAGATCTTTTTCAGAGCAGTTTATGCCTTACCCAGTGATGTAAATGTATTAATGTATCCCACAACCTCCTTTACAAATAGTTTGCCAAACAGCAATCCATTGGCAGAAAGGCTGGCTTTATTGGTTGCCAGCTCACAAAGCTGTGGATTTATTCTGAGGAGAATAGAACAATGGCGATCTGAGGACAAAGCGCAAGTAGCATTGCCCTATAAGCAGATGGCCCGTTGGCCCAACCACCCAGAATGTCTGGGTCAATGGGATTATCCTGATATTTAGCCGTAAAGCCCCTATCCCAATATTTGACAGTGGGTCAGGTATGTCTAAAAGCTTGTCCTGGCAGGCTTTCCAGGATCCAATATCCCTTTTTTAGGGACCTTGACAAATGTTCCTAGGTACATAAACAACATTAGGTCAATGCCACTTTACCCAACAGGGAAGGTCTGGGGCATTCCATACACAAACATTTCCTAATTTCTTTTGAGCAGGGATTTATGCAACCAGCTTTGGAAATAAGCTGCCATCTTTGTAAAAGGCTTTACGCAACATGCTTTGCACATTAGATCCAGTCTTGGGAGAAAGTATCCAATCAGAAGATTGAGAATGGGTGATATCCTGGGGATAGTAGGTGTCTCAACTCAGTTGACTGAGATTGGGAATCCGAGGGTTCCTCTCCTGTGCCAGGGTCTTCCAGTCCCTTCTTTTTTGGGGCTTGCCCTCTCCTGGGCCAGCCTCTTCCAGTAACTTCTTTTTCAGTACTGGTAACTAGGACTTACGGTCCTCTTTGAGGCATCTGTATCCTCTTCAGGGTTCTAATAGTCTTGATGAGAAATTAAACTCTTTCTAGCCTCGTCATCATCTGACTAGGGAGGCTAGAGAGGCTTTTTTCAACTTTTCTAGAGCATTTGTTTTCCAATCAATCAATCAATCAGGGGTTTGTAAAGTGCAGCTCCCCACCCATGAGGGTCTCAAGGCACGGGGGTGAACAGCTCGGTTGGGTTCTGGCATAATCTGAAGGGCCAGGTCTCGAGGTTCTTCCTGAACTGAAGCAGTGTAGGGCTTTGCTGGAGGTGGAGGGGGGGTCTTAGTTGTGAGGTAGTGGAAGGACTTACCACCGGTTCAGGCCTTGTAGAAGTATAGGATGGTGGTCAGGGAGAGGTCAGCTGATCTAATGTTTCGGTTGGGGGGGTGGAAGGGGAGGCAGTGGTTTAGGTATGCTGGTCCAAAGTTGTGGAGGGCTTTGATTGCGTACGTGAGGATATTGAAGGTTATTCTCCCTTTGATGGGGAGCCACTGGAGATCGCAGAGGTGTTGGGTGATATGTTTGTGATGGGGAATGTCTAGGATCAGTCTGGCTGCGGCATTCTGGAAGGTCTGGAGCTTGCAGAGGAGTTCTTTGTTGATTCTGGCATAGAGGGCATTGCAGTAGGCCAGTCTGCTAGTGATTAGGGCATGCATGACTGTTTTTCTGGACTTGGAGGGGATCCATCAGAGTGTTTTCCATGTTTATGCGGAGGGTGTTGAAGCAGGCCAAGGAAATGGCATTGATTTGGCGGTTCATAGTGAGCTATGAGTCCAGTATGATGCAGAGGTTTTGTGCATGGTCTGTCGGTGTGGGGAGGTTTCTGAGAGTGGGAGGCCACCAGGTATTGTCCCATGATGAGAGGGTTGAGCCATGGATGAGGACTTCCGTTTTCTCTGAGTTGAGTTTCAGGCAGCTCTTCTTCATCCAGGTTGCAGCAGCTTTCATCCCTTCTTGAAAATTGTGCCATGTGATGTTGGGTTCCTTGGGGAGGGAGAGGCTAAAATGGGTGTCGTCGGCATAGCAGACAATGTTTAGCTTGTGGTTTCTGACAATGGTTCCGATGGGGGCCAAATAGATGTTGAAGAGGTTGGGACTGAGTGAGGATCCCTTGGGTACTCCACATCTGGGGCCCGATGTAGGTAAATCTACATTTACCACTTCATAAATACCGAATCATACCGAATCGGTATTTATGAAGTGGTAAATTAGAGGGGGGGAGATGTAGGTATTTCAGATTCGGTAAATACCGATTCGGTATCCCTCATTGCTTCCTATGGGCCTTGAAGCCCATAGGAATCAATGGGCATTACCGAATCGGTAATTACCGATTTGTGCAAGGGTGCAGGGGGTGTCACTTTGACACCCTCCAGCACCCCAAAAAAAGGCATGTGAGCCATGTGGCACACAGACATGCCCTAAGGGCATGTCTGTCTGTCACATGGCATAGGTGTGCATGCACACCTGGATTCGGTATTTTAACACCCAATTGGATTGGGTGTTAAAATACCGAATCTGAAGGGCCTGTGGGACTGAAAGTAGTCCCACCTACATCCCAAATTTAAAAAAAATCGGTAAAATTACCGATTCGGTATTTTTGCGATTCGGTAATTTTACCGAATCGGTAAAATACCGAATCGGACAAAAAAAGGTCCCCTACATCTCAGTAGGCCAAATACCAGTCGGAAACGGCCGAAATCGGCCGTTGGCGACCGGTATTTGGTACCTACATCGGGCCCCTGGTCTCTGTCAGTTCTGAGAGGTAGGGCGGTAGAATGACTCTCAGAGTTCTTCCTGTGAGGAATGAGCATGTCCAGTCAAGAGCCTTTCCTCGGATGCCGGTGTCGTGGAGTCTGGTTACTAGTGTGCAGTGGGAGACAGGGTTGACGCAGCTGAGAGTTCCAGGAGGATGAGGGCTGCCATTTGCTAAGGTCGAGGAGGGCACGGATTCCATCAGTGGTGGCGAAAAGGGCGGTCTCGCTGTGGTGGTTCCTGCGGTCTGAGGTTCTTAAGTCACTCGGGTCTGCTGAGGGTTTCTTCTTGAGGGGGTTGATTTCGGCGTGCTTCCAGTTGTCAGGGAATGTGGCGATCTCGATTGTGCAGTTGATCTGAGGGGTGCTCTGGAGTGGGTGCTTTTCATAGTCTTTAAGATGTCTTCTGTCGTGAGCGGGGTCCAAGTGAGTAGGGTCTGTTGGGTGGCATCGCTGGGGGCTGAAGCAGTGCAGAGGTCTTGGTTCTCGAAGTTGTCCTAGAGCGTTTTAATCATGGGTTGAAAGGAGTTGAGTCTGTTGCAGAGGTCTTTGGAGGGTGGGATGTCTGTTGCTTCGCTTCTGGGTTTGGCAAATTCCGGGAACATTGAAAATAATTCTTTGAAGTTTTGGACATTGGTAAGGATTCTGTCTTGGAGGAAGTTCTGCGTGGATTTGATGAGTTGGTAGTGTGCTGTGGAGGCTGTTCTGTAGGCAGTGTGTGTTTCAGGGGTTTCGCTATTTCTCAATGTCTTATCAAGTTGCGGGCAGGAGTGACTATATTCTTGGAGTTCAGGGGTGAACCAGTGTTAGACCTGGTTTGTCCAGCGGGTTTATACCAGACTTTTTTGATTTTTAGCCTTCTGTTTCTGACCTGTTTTTGTGGGTTTTACGACTCTGGGCACTTTACCACTGCTGATCAGTGCTAAAGTGCATATGCTCTCCCTGTAAATTGTGTTTATGGATTCGCGATTCCCTGATTGGCATTTTTGATTTACTGGTAAGCTGACGGGTGGGGTGTAGAAGCTGAGTCGTTGAGGTATGCTGGTCAAGTTTTGTGGAGGGCCTTGTATGCGTGTGAGAAGCTTGAAGGTGATCCTCTTCTTGATGGGGAGCCAGTGCAGGTCTCTCAGGTGGGGTGTGATGTGGCTGCGGCAAGGGATATCGAGGATCAGGCGCGCAGAGGCGTTCTGGATGCATTGAAGCCGTTTCAGGAGTTTGGCCGAGGCTCCTGCATAGAGGGCGTTTCCGTAGTCCAACCTGCTTCTGACGAGGGCCTGGGTGACTCTTCTTCTTGTTTCGGTGGGGATCCACTTGTAGATCTTGCGGAGCATGCGGAGGGTGTTGAAGCTGGAGGAGAAGACGGCGTTGACCTGCTTAGTCATGGATAGGGTGGAGTCAAGGATGACCCCTAGATTGCATGCGTGGTTGGTGGGTGTTGGAGCTGTTCCCAGTGAGGCCGTCCACCAGGAGTCATCCCAGGCCGAAAGGGCGGGTCCGAGGAGAAGGACCTCCGTCTTATCCGAGTTCAGTTTCAGTCGGCTGTTCCTCATCCATTCGGCGATGGCCTTCATTCCTTCGTGGAGGTTGGTTTCGGCAGTGTGGGGGTCCTTGGTGAGGGAGAGGATCAGCTGGGTGTCATCGGCATAAGAGATGACGTTGAGGTCGTGCAGTCGGGCGATGTGGTTGACCGGTGCCATGTAGATGTTGAACACCATTGGGCTGAGGGATGAGCCCCGGGCTACGCCGCAGATGATCTTGGTGGCTTCGGAGCGGAAGTGGGGGAGGCGGACGCTCTGTGTTCTGCCGGAGAGGAAGGAAGTGGTCCAGTGCAGGGCCTTCTCTTGGATACCGGCATCATGGAGGCGTGTGCGTAGTGTGTGGTGGCAGACCGTGTCGAAGGCAGCTGACAGGTCCAGGAGGAAGGGCCGCGGTTTCTCCGTTGTCTAGCAGGGTCCTGATGTCATCGATGGCGGCGATGAGGGCAGTTTCGGTGCTGTGGTTGCTGCGGAACCCGGATTGAGACGGGTCCAGGATGCTTTTCTCCTCGAGGTAGCGGGTCAGTTGTTTGTTGAAGGTCTTCTCGATGGCCTTCGCTGGGAAAGGGAGCAGGAGGATGGGCCGGAAGTTCTTTAGGTCTTTGTGGTCCGCCTTGGGTTTCTTGAGTAGGGCGTTGATCTCGGCGTGCTTCCAGCTCTCTGGCAAGGTAGCTGTCTCAAAGGAAATGTTGATGGCTTTCCGGAGATGGGGTGTGATGGTGGTGCTGGCTTTGTTAAAGACGTGGTGAGGGCATGGGTCCGATGGAGATCCGGAGTGGATGGTGTTCATGATCTTGATGGTCTCATCGTCATTAATGTTGGTCCAGGAGAGCAGGCGGTTGGTGCGGATGGTGGTCGTGGGGGTGGAGGTCTCAGTGGTTGTCGGGCGGTCGTGGTGTTGAAACTGTCATGGATGTCTGCGATCTTGCGATGGAAGAAGGTGGCCAGTGAGTCGCACAGGTCCAGCGAAGGTGGGATGTTGTTAGTGTTGGAGCTGGGGTTGGAGAGTTCCTTCATGATGTTAAAGAGCTCTTTGCTGTTTTGTGCATTGTTGTCAAGGTCGTCTTTGAAGGAGGCTTTTTTGGCTTCTTGCTGAGGTGATGGTGTCTGCGGGTGGCGTTCTTGTGGGCTGAGTAGCTGTCCGGTGTTCGTTCCTGGAGCCAGTTCTTCTATAGCTTCCGGAAGGTTAGCTTGAAGGTCTGAAGGTCTTCAGTGAACCAGCTGGCTTTCTTGCTGGTGTGGCTGTTGGAGGGTTTCTCGACAGGGGCTAGGGTGTTGGCGCAGTCGTCGTTCCATTGTCTGAGGTTGCGGACGGCGGTGTCAGGGTTGGTGGGGTCGGTGGGTGAGTTCTGGGCGAGGGTGGTGGTTAGCTGTTCTTTGGTGACTTTGCTCCAGCAGCGGCGAGGCATCTGTTGAGTCTGGTGGTGGGTGGAGGGTTTCCAGAAGGTGAAGTGGATACAGCAATGGTCGGGACAGTGGAGTTCGGTGGTGTGGTTGAAGGAGACGTGGGGACTTGCGGAGAAGATGGGGTTGAGCGTGTGGCCGCCGGAGTGGGTGGGTGTTGTGACGAGTTGTCTAAGTCCAATGATGGCTAGGTTGTCGATCAGGATGGTGGAGTTGGTGGTGTTGTTCTTCTCGAGGTGGAAGTTCAGGTCCCCGAGTAGGATATGATCTGTGGAGGGGAGGGTGTGTGTGCTGTTGAATTCAGAGATGGAGTCGCTGAACTGTGGTCAGGGTCCGGGGGTATCTGTAGAGGAGGGTTCCTCTGAGGGTGGTGTTAGGGTCGTTGTGGATCTGGAGGTGCTGGTCGAGACTCTGAGGGTGTTCCTGTGGATGATGGCGATTACTCCTCCTACTCCGTTGGTGCGGTCCCTGCGTGTGATCTTGTAGCCTTCCGGGATGGCTATGGTGATGTCTGGTGCCGAGGAGGAGTTAAGCCAGGTCGCCGTCAGTTGAGTTGAGTAGGTCCCAGAGTTCAACAGCATATTTGTGGGCGGAGCAGGGGTTGAGAAGAATGCATCTGAGGTAGTTGGGTTCTTCTTTCCTGCTCGGTGGGTTGGCAGGCCAGATTCTGATAAAGCTGCATTTCCGGCAGGAGAAGGGTCCTTGGGTGCGCTTCGGGGCGGCCAGGAAGCAGGTATGTGATTGTTTGGCGTTGAGTGCGTGGAGGGTGCTGGACAATAGCGGGGGCAAGTGTTGTGGCGTTTGTGGGGGCCAGGGGGTCTGGCGCTGGGCGCGGTCCAGGCACGGACAGGCACAGACGGGCTTGCCGTAGGCGAGCCTCTGGCACGCCAGCTGCGGGACCGCTGTGCGGCTTCCATATGAGAGGAGGTGGGAGGGAGGAGCAGCTGAGAGGCTGGAGCGGGGTGGCAAATGGGAGTGCAGGGGGGAAGGCTGCAGGGACGCAGCGGCAGAAAAGAAACGGGTGAGGGACGGCGGGGGGAGCTAAGGGAAAACCGGGCACAAGAAATGCAGAAGGAAAACAAAATTAGGCAAGCAAAGTATGGCAAAAAACAATGCAGCTGTGTGCGGAGCGACCTGCCTGCGAACAAGGTCAGAGGTCGCTCCTTTCACCGCTGCGCGGCCTCCATATGAAGGGCGTTGGGAGGAAGGAGAAGCTGAGAGGCAGGAGTGGGGTGGCAAACGGGAAGGCAGGGGGTGAGGCTGCAAGGACGCAGCGTCGGGAAAGAAACGGGTGAGAAACTGTGGGAGGAGCTAAGGGAAACCTGGGCACAAGAAATGCAGAAGGAAAACAAAATTAGGCAAGCAAAGCAAAGTCTGGCAAAAGCAATGCAGCAGCGTGGGGAGCGACCTGCCTGCGAGCAGGGTCAGAGGTCGCTCCTTTCACTGCTGCGCGGCCTCCATATGTGGGGAGGTGTGAGGGAGGAGCAGCTGGGAGGTGGGAGTGGGGTGGTGAATGGGAGAACAGGGGGCCGCAGGGACGCAGTGGCAGGAAAGAAACAGGTGAGGGACGGCAGGGGGAGCTAAAGGAAAACCGGGCACAAGAACTGCAGAAGGAATACAAAATTAGGCGAGCAAAGCAAACTCTGGCATAAAACAATGTGACTGCGTGGGGAGCCACCTGCCTGCGAGGAGGGTCAGAAGACGCTCCTTTCACTGCTGCTCGGCCTCCATATGAGGGGAGGTGGGAGGGAGGAGCAGCTGGGAGGCGGGAGCTTGGTGGCGAATGGGAGAGCAGGGGGACAGGGACGCAGCAGCAGGAAAGAAACGGGTGAGGGACAACTGGGCCCAAGAAATGCGGAAGGAAACCAAAATTAGGCAATAAAAGTCTGTCAAAAAACAATGCAGTAGTGTGGGAGCGACCTGCTTGTGAGCAGGCGCTTGTGTTGCTCATAATGTTTAGAGCTGCTTAGGCTCTGGTTGGCTTTCATCTTCTCCCCCCCACACTAGAACAAATCATTCAGGTGGTGAAAACATCCAAATCAGGAGCCCCACCAGGCCCCTGCCCTCCTAAAGTACTACATCTGTTCACAGAAATATTAAGTGAACACCTAAGTTTGGTGTTCAATAAGGTAATTCAGTCAGGCTTCTACCCAGATGTTTGGACGATAGCCTCAATTCTTCTTTTTTTTTAAACTGAACCTTGACCCTAAGGACCCCCAGCAGCTATCATCCTATCTCAAGAATTCCATTTCCGGCTAAAGTACTCGAGAAACTACTAATTGCACAGCTTACTGCATATATTTCTTTCAGGAACCTCCTGGATCACTCACAATACTAGTTCCGGGAGGGACATGGAACGGAGACAGCTTTGGTCATGGCGGCTGAGGAAATTAGGGCAATACTAGATTAAGGGGGTAAGGCCGCCTTGATTTTGCAAAACCGATCAGCAGCCTTCGATACAGTGAACCATGAAATACTAGCCAGTAGACTAGCGGAACTCGGAATCCGAGACACTGCCCTCTCACTGTTATCAACTTACCTAGCCAATAGAACCGTCTCCGTGGAACTGGGAGACTTTTCATCCAAATCTTTCATACTGCCTTGTGGGGTGCCTCAGGGCTCATCTCTGAGCCCCACATTATTCAATGTATACGTGGCTCCTTTGGCCTCGATTATTAGGCAGTGTGGGTTTTCAGTTGTCTCCTATACAGACAACATCCAGTTGGTGGTGTCAGTCTCAAGCAACATGGAGGACACCGTCACCCGTTTCAGTGGCTGTATGTCGCAGGTCAACCAATGGATGCAGTCCAACTGCCTGAAATTGAACGGCAGAAAGACTGAAGTCTTTCTGTTGGACTCTGATTCAACTTTCTGGTCACCCAGATGGTGGCCTGCCAATATGGGCGACTGCCCAACCCCTGTGCCCAATGTCAAAAACCTTGGAGTCATCTTTGATGATAAACTAACATTCAATAGTCAGATCAACATGCTCTCCTCTACCATCTGGTTAGTTCTAAAAATTATCAGAAAAATGCGTCCATTTATCCCTCTGGATGCACTCAAAACTCTGGTTACAGTATTGGCCCTCTCCAGACTGGATTATGGGAATGCCCTATACACGGGGATCCAAACCCATTATCTACTAAGAATGCAGCGCCTGCAGAACACAGCAGCCAGAATAGTACTAGATATTCTGAGGTTCGAGTCACGTTTTAAGAGCCCTCCACTGGCTCCCGATGGACAAAAGGATTAGGTTTAAAACACAATGTCTGGCCTTCAAAGCTCTACATGACACTGGGCCGGAATTCTTGAGGACGCACCTGAAATGGTATGTGCCAGCCAGAAGTCTAAGATCTGCCCATACGAAACTTCTGAAAAAACCTAAGTTTAAGAAGTCCCGCTGGGGTGGAAGAAGCTTCCTGTTAGGGAGAGTTAAGACCTGGAACGTACTTCCAATCCCCATAAAGAGCAGCTCATCGCTTCTGTCCTTCAGAAAGGCGCTAAAAACATGGCTCTTTAACAACTGATCCATCCTGTGTACTCCGCTAGCACTGCTCAGCTCTTCCGACTCTAGCACCAAGATGCCCTCGGGCATTCGTTGCACTCTGAAAATATACCAATCAAATAACTAATACTGGAATCTACTGTTTTATGGTTTAGATTGCTGGGTTTTGGAAAGAAGATGGCGGGCTGAACCCGTGCTGAGGAGTACGGGCTGAGTCCACTCCCGTAATGATCCTGGTCGCCCTCTGCCTCCAATGCCCGGCCCTTAACATGTGATCTTGGTATCCTGGCAGATGGCGGTTGAGTTCTCAGGCGGGGAGGGGCGGGTCTGGTTCGCCCCCGCTGGCTGTTCTCCTTCATCCACTATCGCGTGTGTTGCAGAGGGGTCTGCAGCACGCATAACATCCGTACCTGCAGCCGGCCGAGAGAAGGGAAGCCTGGAGTCAGACATGGATCCTCCAAGGATGAGTGCCCGAGGCAGACAAGTTGGTAGAGGGATCTGAGACCCTGCCACAGCTGATCCTCCACAGAGAGTGGGTGTGCACAGATGATGGAGAAGGAGAATTAAAAAACCGGTCTCAAGTGTTAGCCGTCCTATTTTGAAAGTGTTGCAGTCAAGCACTGCAAGTGACCAACTACAAGTGGGAAGCCCTGGAACAACAGAGTCCTTGCTGCTTGATGTTCTGAGGTGTGCAGTCGCAGAAGGCAAGACAGAAACAAGCTCTGACTTCTATTGCAGCCTGCAGCACTTGGAATCTGAACTCCAGCAGGGTAAAAGCTCCCCATTCTCTGCTAGTGACTGCCTTGAGTCCAGGATAATGATGGGGGAGCTGGAGAAGGCACTGAACCCCTTCGTGGGAGTCTCTGCCTGGTTGTCTTCGACCGGGTCAAGTGGGTCAGACGGCTGTCGGCCTTGGTCGGCGCAGGCAGAGGGGCTTGGGCCAATTGAAAGTATAGCAATGGGCCAGAATCCAGAGAACTCAGAGAACATGCAGCGGATATAGTGTTATCCATGGCCGCTTTGTGGCCAGAAGCAATGGAGCGGAATCAGTCTGTCAGTAAGAGCTTGGAGGGGGAGACAGCATCAATAATGGAGGGGGCGACTGGTTCTGAGGTATTGGCGGGTGCCCATGTGGTGGAACCCCCTGGAAATTCCCTGCATGAAGCTGTGACCTGCTGGGAAAAAAAGGGCTTACTGATAAAAGCCAGGCTAAAATAAGGAGAGTGCGCCAAGTCGGATTGAAATCTCATCTGGTCGATTACAGATCCCCAAGGCCTGCACGAAGGGCACTGGAGAGCCCACTGCGGAAGTGGGTGACTTCTAAAGATGAGATAAAATTGTTGATCTCAAGGTAGTCTAAAGGTGGTAGCCCCACCCACTCTCACCATCCAGGAGTGTAGCACAATCTGCCACGGACATCAGCTCTATCACCAATGGGACTGATTGCTCCCTGGAGTCTTCAAGCTGTTCATCATGCCAAGGCGCTCCACCTGGCAATTGTCTATCTACAGAGGGCGTAGAACTCATGGTTTCAACCAAGCCTTCTCTGTCATCCATTATGCGGCTTCTGCAGAGGCAAATAGGTAAGGCCCTTGAACACTAAGTGTCAGGCTTCTCACACTCCTTAGGGTCAAGATGATGCTATAAGGGTTCCACTTCCAGATCTTTCCGAACTCAGAGATAAATACACAGAGTTCTAGTCAGATCAGGCAGGGGATAAAGGACGGAAGGGGGCTGCAGGCACAAAGGCTCTGTAATACATAAGCAGACAACATTAATACACTTCATACATATATTCAGCTACTCTCATTTCGGTCTCACTAAACCATAGATAATTTATGAGCAGAACCATGTGCCAAAACTCTCAAAGTAAACCATATGTCCCCTTCCAGAGTGAGGGAACCAGCAAGGCCCTTTTTAGGTCGAGCTCTCTCGACCTATTGTGGCCAAGTTGCTCCTCAAGGGACGTAGATTGGTGCACGAGCGCCGATTGCACATCGTGGAAGCGCATCATGCCCCGCCCCCCCCAGCCGTGCACATCTTTTGCTCCACATTCACAGCGGCAGCCTCTCACAATCACGCACACAGCCACACTCACAGAAGCGCGCGCACACACACACACACACGCACACACCACACACCATACGCACACACCATACACACCTCACACACAGGTGCCAAGCCCCACTTACCGCCTCAGCCGCCTCTCCTGACTTCTGCTGCCATCCACTCTGAGGGCGCGGGCTTCTCGCAAAGTCGGAAGTCCCGCCCCACGACTGCCGTGAGCGTGCACATCCCGAGACCGGAAGTTCGGGAGAGTGCACGCTCGCGGCTTTTTTTTAATGTGCAAATGATCCTGTCACGGCCGTGCAGCTTTACTGCTGCGCAGCCAATGCTTGTTTGATTATTCGCGGCTGGGATGCATTGAATTTCTCCCTACGCATGGCTGGCATTCCCGCAGATCCGGAGTACAGTTGTTGGATACTCGTTGCTTTTTAACCAAGCAGAAAACAGATTGCTCGCATTCGTTGGCGAGTAGCCTGTGAAGCCAAGGACGACAGATGCCGGCCAACAGCTGGCATGTAAAGCGGACTAAGAACCTCCTCAGACGTCGGCCTGCAGTGTTCAAAATAAACAAACACATTAGCATCCTGCGCCCTGCAGCCTCGGTGCTTGGTGTCTGACGTGACGCATACCCCACAACTTGTTGAGAAGACTAGACTTAAGAATATTGTGAGAACTCCCTTTACTCGAACGTATTCGCATTATCACAGTGGCGACGAAGATTGAGCTGTTCTATGATTTTCCTCATGCAGGAAATGTAGTCTAATGGCGCTACGTCTCATCCTACTCTAAGCACAAGTGTGCGCCCACCGTGTGCCCACGCAGTAATGCACACTGGTGGCAGCGGTTAGACAACGGAGTGACAGGTCAGCGCATGTTTCCTAATATACTATCTAACGAGGAAGAGGGACATGGCAGGCATTCCATCTTTCTATATAGAGCACATTGCACATGAAAGATGAATGCTCTGCATTCTCGGTCTGTGTGGCAGATGTATGTGGTGGCTGTGACCTGGCAACGGAAATGCAAATAAATACCCTGCCTGAAATGATTTTACTTTTGGAAGTCAAAATAATTAGTGATATTGTTGTAACCGATTTATTTATATTTCTGAATAAACTATAAATGGTTTTGTTGCTCTTGGTTGGAACAGCACCGGTTGTAGCAGTGTTGAAGGTTTTCATTTATTCTGTGCTGTGCTTTTTACATATTGTGACGTTTGTTATTTCAAAGAGGGCATCAACGCGTGTTGATTTGCAGGTTGTTAAGCTGGGCTTTCCCTTCTGTGTAAGCATGTGACCCTGAAATGATATCCCAGCTAAAGTGTAGCTCCATTGTGAGAGTATGCAATGCACATTTTCACATACATATTATATTGTTGGGAATGTGTATTCATATTTGCGATCCGTGAAAGCCTGCACTCCTCTCAGTATGATTATGGTGACAAAAACGGACTGCTCATTACGTTTTTTTTGTTACTAAGTTGCTGAGTTTATTCTTGAAAATGTATACATTTAGAAATTGTTTAGTTATGAAGACTAGACGTAGATATATCAGGCATGCATCATATTCACACAACTTCCTGTTTTAAAATACTGTGGGAGGTCAAGCGAGCGAGTGCTGTTTGCTTGAAAGTGAGAACCCACATCAGTCTGCTTATTCCCACCTCTCTGTGCCATCCAATGATTTTTAATAATTGTACCAGCTCAGTTTCTGCTGGTGGTTGATTTCGGGAGTTCAGTCAGTGAAATGTATATTGATGATTCAGTGTGTGTATGATAACGGTTGCATCGTTTGGTGCTGTACTTGGCAGTAATTGTTGATTTTTATTTTCCGCTTGCCCTATATGTTTTGGTTGTTTGGAGCGTGTTTCTCATCAAAGGAATGTAGGAGGCACATGCTAAGTTCTGGACGGTGCATTGACTCATTCATTCTCTAAGGTACCAGAGATGGGCGTGGGTGCCTCGCACTTACGGAAGGTATCTGCTCCGGTTTCATCTGGTTGCATTTACCAGCTGCTGAGGTGCGGGTCATTGGTGAACCGCTCACTGCTCATTCTCGTTACATTGCACTGGACAAATGGAAAGCTAGTGATTCTGGTTCTCCTGGTACTGTTGGGCATGGCTGTACATTTGAGTGCATTATTCCTGCACAAAGGTCTGACTTTCGCTTCTTCCTTCTATCCTATAAATCTACTTGTGATCTCAATAAGCCTTTAGGAAGCGGCAAACTCATTTAAGCTGTGGTTGGGGAAAATTAACGTTGCTCTAGCTCTGTAGTGTGAAGGAACAGCCCTCCTTCCTCTAGGTTCTGAGTTTTCCCTGCCCTACTTTCATCTTGCCGTTTATTGTTCTTGGGGGGTGGGGAATTGTGGATGGCACGTTTAGCCTGCTGCCATATTGCAGCTTCCATCTTATTAAATTTGGGGTGACTTTTTTTCTTACGGAGTTTTATATAGCGCAAACTTGACCCGGTATCGGGTATCAGAGCGCTTTACATAGCACCAGCTGTGTTACATGAGGACACATTCATTTTTGTTAGGCACAGGGAGATTAAGTGATTTGCCCAGAATTACAGGATGTTCAGCGTCATAGCTGAGACTCGAACTCCGTTCCCCAAGTTCGAGGTTTACCATCCTTGCGTTAGGCTAACTCTTCTCCCCATGATATTGCTTTGATATTTTCGGGCAGGGGGTCTGCTCCTCTCCTGTCACTGGGAAGTACTGCTTCCTCTCCTCCAGCCCACAGCAGCTTGACTCTTTCCGAATATATGGACTAGTTTCCAGCCTTTATAGGAGGATACCAGCAGTAGGGCCTGTCCCTGGTAATCCACGTTCTTGGCTGGTGAACACAGTCATCTTGAAGTTGAGACTGAGAAAATGTTACTAGTTCAAGGAGGATATTTCCTTCTGTGAGGGCAAAGGTGGGAAGCCAGGGTTAAACTACAGAACAGGTTTTACTTAAAATATCAAACGCTCCTCTAACGAGGCGTGCAGAGTGAATTTTCCAGGCTATACCACTGTATTCCCAGAATGTTCTGGAACACAACAGATGACTGGGTCCATCTGGTTAATGGAAAATGTGAACTGCCAATGTTCTTTGGTTGGTAGTCCAAAAAAGGACAAAGTACCCATCAGACTTTTTGGATTATCGAGAAGATTCCCATGAAGCAAAGAACAGGGATGGTGTCATGTTCACACTAGGTCATGGCAGTGAGCTGTGCTTTTCGCCCTAGATGACACATATCACCCAAAAAGCATGGAGAACCTTTGATACTGACCACAAATAAAAATGAAGAAGCAAAATGGCTGACTCCTAAGACACACTTTCTTTTACAGGTTTGGGAAAAACTTAAACCGGGATAAAGCCATGTATTGTGTCCGATGAGACAAAAATGTATGAAAAAGCCAGCACCAGTCAAAGGCTAAACCAGGAGAACACTTGAACCTAACCCCAGTGCTGGTAGACCTTCACTTTTCCCGATCGTTTCTACAACTCATAAGGACAAGCAGAGTAGGACAAGCACTGGGCTAGTTTGCCAGAATTAGGTCATCTCTACTTCAAATGCAAAATCTGTTGTTGCTTACTTGCAAAACTAAGGATATCTAAGGTTCAGACAGGACTTGCTTTCCAAAGCTTACATAATCCAGTCCATTTGAAAGGCTCCCCTTTTCATGTTGATCCACCTTTGTTGATACAATATATACTCCTGAAAGCCCAATGTTCACGCCCTCGCTCACAGAATTGTGGCCTTGCTATAAGCCAACAAAACTGTCCCAGAGGAGAAGCCCTTTATGGAACAAATATGCTTTCAATCAGTAACCCGCTCTACAGCATGTCATCGTCCACAAGTCTGGTCACTAATGTGAAAGTATACAAAATACTTAATTTGTCTATCCAGAGAAAGTGAGAGTTGGTAGGAATATGGGCCAGAGAGTCTGTTCTCAATTTTACCTATCCACCAGCTGACCATCTTGTGTCGTGTATTTTTCGTTATTTGCAATGTTCCATATTTTTGGATGCTCCAGGTGAGCTAAACGTTAACTGGAGTTAATACCTTGATCACCATTTACAGTCTTTGCTTATATTGAACTCCATTTCCGGATTTGTTTTCAGGAGTGACCTTAATTTTAAAGATAACACTGCTGCCAATGTTGTTTTCTACTGAACGTGAGAAGGAACATTGGGACAACATTACCGTGGTCAAGACGACCTTCGAAAGTGATGTCCTCAGTGGTTAATTTGTACAAAACCTTAGTGACGAGGCTCTCGTCAGGAGGCAGCTTGCACCAGCCTACTTCTCCTGCTAGCGCCGCCTAAAACAGAACCGACTGCGAACCATGAAAGTGGAGCGAGGCTGTGGCATAATGGCCAGAGTTGCATACTTCGGACCAGGTTAGAATCTCGGCATCTGCTCAACATCAGGTGATTCTCTGCAAATAACTTCATCTACCTTTAAATTAATATTTCCTTAGCTGGTGCTCAAGAAAAGGGCCTATGTGGATGATTAAGTACCGGTGCTGAGCACCCGAAACCACTGTCTCAAATTAAGCACTGGGTGCAAAATAGATGACAGTCTCTCACATCAATAGAGAAACACAGCAGGAGCAATGGGCGCTTGATTTGCCGTGAAGGTAGAGATTTAGATTCCAGAAAGTTGCATTCCCAGGTGAGAGAATACTTGTGCAAAAAAAAATTCTGTATTTGAGAAATGCAGGCAACTGGACCTCCAAAGACCTGGGTTGTAGCAGCACAATCAAAGGTACACAGAATATTACTCAAAACATTTCACAGAATACCCCTCTTAATGTATACCACCACAAGACAAGGTCTCTACCAGAGCAATCTTTCCTGAGATCTACCAAGAGATGGTGGAACTGGTAAGTCTGTGGATGTCTAGAAACTATTCAGTCTGAAATCTAAGTGCACCTGCTTGAAATGTTCTTATCAGACCCTGCACACGTTCCCACTGTGCTTCTGAACCCTAGGCTTATTTGTGTATTTGATGTTTTTCTCCTTTCAAGGCAGAGGCACACTTTACTGCCGTTCAGTCTTGTTGGTAGGCCAAGAGTCAACAGGGACTTGCTCAGCTCTGCACATGGTAAGCGTCTAGGTGTCCATTGCTGGTGTAGTGTGTGCTACTCGTCCACCAGTAGAGACGTTTTTCATTTCTAGCTCTAATTCATCAACTCTAGAAATCTGAGTAAGAAAATATGCTATTTTTGTGTAGAACTGGCAGGGTAGCAATAATTGAGGTTTGGCGTCCTACATTACATAGTTCATCATGTAACATGACAAAAAAGAAGATTTTTTAGGTCACGCCTAGAGTCAGGGAACATGCGCTGCTCTGAGAGACTTGCTGTACTGGAGTATGGAATAGAAGCCCTGCCCACTCTCCACCCATATTTGTCATTGGCTTGTGTCACTGTCCTTCATAAATGCAGGCTTCTGATTCGTAAATAGGCTTGTTTGTCCCTCCTTAGTACCGCCTTGACTTCATTTGTAACCTCCCATGGCGACTGGCCCTTTTACTTCGGTTTTTACACGGTACGTGTTATTTAGTTTTGTGAGCACTATTTTCTTTATTGAGTTTCTCTTACTGCAGGCACAACGTGCTTTGCTTACATTCAGCGCGCCATGCGTGCTTTCTCTCTTCAAGCAGCCGGGATAATGGCAGCCACTTCTTTCCAATGCCATATGTCTCGCATTTTTTATAGCCTCTGCTTGCAGAAGATGGTCTTATAATAGACGCAAGTCACTTAGCATAATTACCCAGGAATGTGCTAATGAACAAGAGGAGCTGGCCTAACGGCTAAGGCACTCGACCCTGGGACCTGGGGATCTGGGTTCGAGTCTCGGTAACGACGCCAAACATCCTGTGATTCTGGGCAAATCTCTTAATCTCCTGTGCCTAACAAAAATGAATGTGTCGCCTCATGTAATGTAACTGGTGCTATGTAAAGCGCTCTGATACCCGATTCGGTTTGGGTCAAGTTCGGGCTATATAAAACTCTGCAAAAAAAAAAAACAACCACTAACAGTGCCAACTAGCCTCACAGGGAGTGTTAGAAACAAAGACTGGTCACAGAGAGGCTGTCTGGCTTTCTGTCTGCATAATCCGGGCTTTCAAACAGGAAACTGTGCCTTCATGGTTGAACTTAGAGATGTAGAAATGTTGATGGTCGCTCGAATGACTTCCCTTGGCATCAAAGTGTTCGTGGCCTGTGGTGGTGGCTTGAGCTCTAGGATTAGAGCAACATTTTTCAAACAGGAGATCTCTCACTCTGTCTGTTTTGTAGAAATTGTATTGCGCCTCATACTCGTGACAGGTGTCTGAGCGCTATCCAGTGGTCCGGACACGACCAGTACGTTTTTTGTACATAGTACAGTGTGGGTAACAGACTGTAATCTATGTGATAAGATTTTGTCAGGAGCAAAGTTAGGAGGAGTGATCCAACATTTTGCAGCACATTGTTGGTGGTGCGTAAACATGCAATAAAGTGAAGTCCTATAAGAAAGATGGTGATTCACAAGCACATACCTGCATGTGACAGTTGAGAGCACCACTCCTTCTGGCATTGCTGCAGGTCCAGCTGTACACCAGCTCAGGAACTTATTCACAGTATGGATTATCGGGGGGGGGGGTCACTTAGCTGAATACTGGTACGACGTAACATTTAGCTGAGGTCAGAGAGGCGAATACAGCTACATGGACTTGTCCCACATACTTGCACAATGGGGGCATAAAATCTAAGCATTTAAAGCTTTGCGAAAGCATGCACAGGTATGCCCATATATCCATGTTGCTGCTTTGCATATTTCACATATGGAATGCTTGCAATCTGTGCTGCTGCAGCATTGTCTTTTGTAAATGTCCCCCAGGAGAGCCAGGTAATAGTTCTCTACCGGAGTAGATCCACTATTGTAGGCCTTCTACAGTTCACCTAGGTAACCATGAGTGTGGCATAGCCTATGCACTTACTGTTGGCTCAAATGCAACAAAAAGCTGAGGGTGTCAACATCATTTTTGCACAACCTAAAACAACTCCCTGTAACCAATGAGGCTCCCCTAGTATCTTTGCAACTTAAAAGGTACATAAAGAATGCTGAGGATTTGTGAGTTTGTAACTTGCATTGAGTGAGGAGTACTTCAAAGGCCACACAATTAAAGGACAGAGATTAGAAGTACTTATTGAGTTGTTTCCACATCAAATGGGAAAGCCTGCAGGGTTTCATGGGTATTTCACAGCCACATAATGTTCTGGAAGGATGTGAATTTTGGGTGTAGATGGACCAAAACTTAGTATTTAACCCTAAGAAGTTGGGGTAATTGTTTTCTTAGTGTGCAAGATATGGGGTGGAATTTGGAAGGGGGTGTTTAGATGTTCATTAACGAGAAATTAGTTAGACCTCATGGCTTTCCCAGCCATGTCCTTTATGTATAACGCCTGCTGGTGTGAAAGAGCGTGTACAAATGTGTGGGGATGTGAGATATTTTGTAGTGAAAAGTGAATGGCTTGGCTGATAAAGATTAAGAGAAGACAGAATTACAGTCTCTGAAAAAATATTACCCAGATGTGCTATTGCTGTAGAAAACCCCACTTACTAGGGACTAACAAGCATTTGTAATGCACTAGTTCTCGCATTTTCAAAACTTTAAGCTATTGGCATTGTAAATGACAATTCCTTTTATTTATGTGCACTTTGTACTTATAAGAAAAACACAAAAATGCCTAACCACCATCATTTGTACACAAAATTCAAAAGGTCAAAAACACTGCTTGTCTAATTTGACCAAGTATTTTTATTTATACCACTTGCTTATATCTGTGTTTAAATTTTGAAAGGAAACATTTTATCAGCAAATAAGACACCTGTACATCCACATATTTACACTAATATACAATGGAATATACAAACAAATGTTGACATTACAAAAAAACTTTAAATCAAATGAGTATCAACATCCTACATAAAACACAAGACTATTAGACAAGACCATACATCATGTAATCATGTGCCTTGAAAAATAACACTTCAATCAATTAAAAATCAAAGGAGTTAAGTCAATAAATAACGACTATTTGGACCAGCATTTGCTGGTTTAATACTTTGAATGACCAAAAGTCCTCCTTATTAAATGCTGACGCGTTTCGATTCCAGGACAAAGTTCCTGGTATCTCTTCAGGGCGTTGTCATTGTATCAGATCATTTCAGAAGGAATGGGAGCTGAGGGATTCATTCTATTGCTTCCACAAGCTTTGTCACATGGAAGTGCAACCTTTTAAGTCTTCCTTGTCTATTTCATGATTGCCTCCGTCTTAAATGGAGAACGCCATTCTTTTTTCTTCTTTTTTTGAGAAAAGAGAATCACTGATTGAAGGATTTTACTGGTGAAATTCTTAAACTTCGTAATAATGGACTTCCGGGTATTACATTCCGGCGGAATTATGGCTTAAATGTGGCGTGATGTCCTTCACGGGCAATTCCAATAACGATAGTGAGTTTGCTCGCTCCCCGCTGCTGCTTACGAACTCCACGATCGCATCACAATGTAATGTACTTATAGTCATTGCTTGCAGGTTTCAAAACACATAAATAAAAGGCATTGTCATTTACAATGCCAAACGCTCAAAATCTCTCAAATGCGAGACCTATTGCATTGCAAATGCTTGTTGTTCTTTGGCCCAGACACAACTTGCAAACAACTGAAACACCCTGAATTGGGTTATCCCGCAATGTATCTATCTTTTGGAAAGTCTCATACGAAGCCCTCAGTAAAAAGAACAAAGCCCTATTCCCCAGTCTTTGAGTGGCTCCTTATAAACATCCATAAATAGCCATCCGCAGCGTTCCTTCTCCTTGGAGTTCAACACGCTGTCAGATGAAAGCGAACCAACAAAGAACAATGTACTAGCGCTCCTCCTCTTGGGGTATCAACACGCTTCCACCGTTCACTACTGCAACCTGAGCAGTGAACGAATTCCCAGTGCGGCACCTCCGTCCGGAGTTCAAGTCCGCAACTTCCCGAACAGCTCCTGAGCAAGCTAGAGGTCCGTTACTGCACGCCTTTTCCCCCTGCACCACAAAACAGTCTTGAAAAACTGTTTGAACAGAGAGAAAGAGCCGAGACTCGACTCTTCTCTCCCTACCTGACTGCTAAGTGTCTCTCGAAGCTCCGGCTCCTGCCAGGGTGAATCCTTTCCCTGCGCCACAAACCGTAAACTCCGGCACCAATGTCCTCGCTTCTCTGATGATTCAAACGACTCCAACCAAACACGGAATTGCGCACGCGCTGAAGTGCGCGTCAGCTCTTTTTAACCGCACCTCCCGCTGAGCGTTCTGGGACAAGTAGCAGACTGGGATATGGATTCCCAAGTCCATAGTGTACAAAGGCTGAAATTGAATGCTAAGCTTGTAAGGAATGCAAGGCCCTCTCATCCTCTCCCCATACTTATCTATGTTGGGAATTCACAAATTGGTTGCTGTCACAGTGATTTGAATAAGGAGTGTAGTACTTACAAGAATCAGAATAATCCGAAAATGCGTTTCATATATCATTTCAAGAGGGAGCAGATTGGGAGTCTGAGATGGTGGCAAGGCAGTTCTAACGGATGTTGGTGGCCAGGTAGTGACAAGTATTAAATTATTGTTTTGGAATGTGGCAGGTCTGAATAAGGCACGGAAGCGGCAGCTTATTCAAGAGGAACTAGCAGCATACAGCCCACAAATAGTCTGGGTTACTGAAGTGATGGAGCAAGGATTCGCACGTAAAGTTCAAGGATTGATAAGTATTGAAGCAACTGGGGTATGAATTACTTGTATATGCAACTCAAACAAAGTCTATAAGGGGGGGGGGGGGTATCTTGAAAGCGAAGAAATGTGCTGCCAAGACTCTGCAAACTTCCTCTGATAGCAGGGGTAGATGGGCTATAGAGCAGTTGGATATTGATCTGCAGATTTACACTATGTGTGTAATATACGGCCCTAACTCAGATGATCCAGCAGTCTTTGATTACCTAAATCTGGAATTGCTGGAATGGGAAGTGAATCTGGTCATAATGGGGGATTTTAATTGTGTGTTGTACTACAGTATAGATACAACTAACCGGCAAGCTAGCATCCGGATGCCTAAAACAAGTGCATCTATCATGGAATTAATCAGGCTTCGCTGTTTGGTAGATCCCGGTTATACCTTCTTTTAGGCACCTCATAGGCAATATTCTCATATTGATCTAATGTTCGTCCAGGGGCAGCTTGTGGAGGAGACATCAATCGAGATATGTCCTAACATCACTTCCGAACATAATCCTATCATATTTAATGTACAGCCCAGGCAAGGGAGGATGAGGGAAGGACCGGCGACCATTTACTTTCCCCCGGAAACTATTGGCTAGTACGGAATATCGGGCGTATATGAAACAGTTACTTTTAGAATATTTTGCAAAGAACAAGTACACTGCTTCAATCCCAATAGTATGGGATTGCCTTTGTAAGGAAGGTGACACTTCAGTTTATCCTGGCTTAATAGAGGAATAGACAGGTGGAGGATATTCAAGCTCGGCAGGAATGCCTGCATTTAAGAAAAGATCATGCACAGGAATCTTTGAAAAAGACGTACAGGAGCAGTCATTGTTTCTGCAATTATTTGAGAAGCGTCACTCAGCAGGGGGCTGAAGGAAAAGGATGCTGCTGTTTTCCAGAAAAATAGGGCTTTTCAATACGAGTACGTGGAAACGGTGGGATGCCTGCTAATGCATCAGAACTCTGATAACAAATCTAAGAATACCATCCACCAGATTAGAGGGGATGTGGTGAAATATACACAATCCTCATTCAATTATGGGGTAATTTGCCATATTCTATCAAAAATTATATCAGGGACGCGCTAGTATTGATAGTCAACCTTCGGATAAGTATGTGCAGGATTGTGGTTTGCCTCAACTAAACTTTCAACAGCAATAGGCTCTTGATAGGGGGATAACCTGGGAAGAGGTGGTTACAGCTATAAACTCATTACCCTAAGTGAACGCAGCGGGGGAGGACTCTTTACCACTAGAGTTCTATAAAATCTTTGTAGGTATCTTGGCATGATAATTCTTAGAATTGGTTACTGTTATCAGTAACGGAGAGGCAGCCCCACCTTCTTGGAGGAGTACTAATAAAGTCATCTTTCTTAAAAAAGACTAACCTCCTGAAGAGCTGAGTTCTTATCGACGGATCTCCTTGAACAATGCGGATACCAAGGTCTTCTCTAAGATTCTAGCTCTGCATCTTGCTCCAGTCATAGACAATGTGGTCTCAGAATAACAGCATGGGGTTATCCCTGGCAGAAACACTACAGTCCATATCAATACTGCAAATGTGATATTTGATGTGGCGGGTAAGGCTAAGGACCATAATGGTATGATTATGCTGGATGCGGAGAAGGCCTTTGACCAAGTCAATTGGGCTGCATTGTGGTTGATCTTGGATAGATGTGGGATAGGCATACGATTCATCACCCTCGTTCAGAGGCTGTTTAAAGCTCCTGTAGCTAAGGTAATGGTCGCTGACCATTCATCTCCATCTTTCTCAATTAGCACACAACAGGACTGTCCACTTTCCCCCTTGCTGCTTGCTTTGTACATCGAGCCCTACATTAGACATCTGAACCAGCACAAGGGATACAACCTGTCCGATTGAATGGAATCAATCTGAAAGTAATGGCATACGTGGATGATGTTGCAGTGCTCTCAAGCAATCCGGAGGACACCTTGGATTTAATAGCCAAGGAAGCTGAACAGTTCGGCCTCTTTTCTGGCCACAAGTTGAGCCTCTCTAAGATGCAGGTCATCCTAAACTTTGAGCCAAAAGACCCTCTGACTGGAATGGCGGAGGTTGCTATATACCTTGATATATGCCTTTGCAGTCGTATTGAGAAGATTATTTCCTTAAATATGAAATCCTTCTGAAAAAAGTAAAAGCGCAATTTCGTCAATGGCATAAACTACAGTTGAGTATATTTGGCAGGTGTAACATCGTGAAAATGAACATACTGCCAAAGTTTTTGTATCTGTTTCATGCAATACCACTCCGTGTTCCAGTTTCTTTGTTTAAACATCTGGACGGGGTGATTAGTAATTTTATATGGGGATATATGAGACCAAGGTGCTTTTCCATTGTTGAAGCTACCTTATGCACAGGGGGTTGGTTTAGACGGTCGGATTTAAAGTTATTTTTCTGGGCATCATTTACTGGCCCCATCCCGAGTTTATTACTGGGGTATAGGACTGACTCAATAGAATATGGGTATCAATTAGCTTTAGGTATAGAGTCCCGCTTTTTCTTGTATAAATCAATGGACCCCAATTATTTTAAGAGGGTGAGGTTTAAAGTGGTGAGGGACATAGTTCGAATTTGGCGTGATATATGTACAAGATTTTCATTATCTATGGCCCATTTTCATTATCTATGGCCCATTCGCTGGTCCTACTCTGGGGTAACCCTCTGTTCCCTAATATATTTCATGTAATTGTTGGACAATCGTGGGGACAGGCGAGCATAGTCAAATTAGGGCAGTTGTTTGACGGGCTTAGTTTTCGGACATTTATCTCTCTACGCTACGGGCTACATTTGGGCTCCCACAACAATTTTTTTTTAAATATCTGCAGGTGAGGGATTGTCTCCAACAATCTTAAATATAGGAGTAATGTTGATACGACTGACCTTCCTACTCTTTATTGCTCAGAACAGGCAGCAAAGATGGTCGTATTAGTGTAACATATCAAAAGTATATGCTGTATATTTCCCATGATGGCCCTTAACTTGCTTTAAAATGGAGCCATAGTTTTGATGGCGGCGCTAAAGGATTCATTAACCATTTTAGATCAGTCAATTAGTTCGACTAATCTAAAATTACAACACCTCAAAACAATCTGTATGCTATATTATACGCCTGTTATAAGAAACAAGGGAACCCGCTAGGTAACCAAGGACCTGGGGTATCAATTAGACTATGAACAAATGGTCCTTGACAATAGGGAATCTATCTTCGTAATAATTATAGGCCACAATGAACTCTATAACAAGAGAAAGTCCAGCCGGACTTAGAATTTTATTCAATGTATTGAAGATATGCTTAATCAGACGAACAAACAATGAAGCAGTGGGACACAGTCCTGCATCCTCGATGCTACACATACATTCAAAACATACAATAACAGTGGTACTTCAGGCATTTAAAGGGCATGAGCAAAGAGAGTATTTTGAGTACATTTGCTTCAATTATGCGGGAAACATACACTTTTGGCACATAATAGTACACTTTTTGTTTAACCCACATATTGTGTCGACGGCGTTTCGATCCAATTATATTAATGGATCATCATCAGGACTTCCAATGTTAGCCTGAATGTAGAAGCCTGTAGTGACAGGGAGGAAGGGAACAAGTAACAATATATTTAACCAGCTGTAATACTCAACAGTTTCAAGGTAACCTTTTGTCAACTTAAGGTGCTACACATCAATCAGGTGACGGTGTCTCACAACCAGTGCCACACAAGTACGACGCGGTGGTGAGCAATTCATGCCATGGTCATTTCAGTGGTATTCCAGCTTAAGGTGCTACAGATCATTCAGATGACGGTGTCTCACATCCAGTGCCACACAAGTTCGATACGATGGTGAGCGCAGTGGCATGCCGACCAATTGGCCAGTTGAAGAATATCATTGGTGTGAAAGGATCATTCCTAAATTATCACAGTGTGAAATTAACGAGGTGCTGCGGGAGTGAACCAGCACGCAGCACATGCATGTCAGGTAGTGCCAAGGGAACCCGGAAGACGTATTAAAACCGTAAGACCCAATCAGAGGGTCCAATTACCTCAAGTGTTGGGTATCAGGGTGAAGTTGATGCATGGACGATGGAATTAAGGGGTTTATCTGGAAGCAATAGATTAAGGATGTTAGACCAAGGGTCAGCTATAACCCGGAACAATCACGCCAGTACAAGGAACCATCCTATTACCTGGAGATTGTAGCTCCGACTGGAGATAAGGGTAGGAGGAATAATTGCGGGCAGTGGTTGACGTTGGCAGTATTCATCTAAAAGACAAGGGATTGCGTGACTATTAGTCGTGCCTGTTAAGGATCACAGGGGGCTGAACTTAACCGGCTACAAATTGCTCATAATAAGCACGGCTGACACCTAAAATAAGTTGCTTACCTAGTAAAGGATCTTAACCAAGGGAGACATTTGATGGGTCAGGGATACATCAGGTTAAATATCCGATGACGGGATAGAGTGCTCGCCTAAAACCGGGGGGAAAAAGGAAGGGTTAGTGATCAAATTTGCGGGGCACTCGAATGTAACCAGGGCATGACGCGATCGGCGTCTAGCAAACGCGTTGTGAGCAAGGGGGCAGGCAATGGACTGCTTACCTAATAAAGGGTCTTGCTAAGGATGCCGATTAATAGGGCTCCTACGAAGAAATTAGTGCAAGCCAGGTTAGGTACAGGCTGAGGGGACTAGATGTCATACACGGGGAGGAGTGTCCCTGGATGGTGCTAGGCGCTTACCTCAAGTTCACGATGGAACCGCATTCAACCGTCCCGGTGCACAGTCGCGCCGTGGAACAAGTGGGGCCTGGCTAGCCGGGTGAATTAAGCATGCGCGGCAGCCATATTGTGTTGGGAGACGGTATGCGGAGGCGGCCATTGATAATGGGGTAGTTCCGAAGCCGATTAACACAAACAAATAGTGAATAAACGGGGATTTCAAGCAGCCAATAACCGTGTGCATGCATTGTGACTCGATAATTCTACAATATTCAATTATTAAGACCATTAATTACTTCCATAGAAATAACAAATTATTGTTCATACTTATAGCGATTGGCCCTTTTACATGTAAGCAAACAAGAGTTCTTCCTTGGCTTAAGAAGACACAGCAATTTGACATGGCCATTGCAATATTTAGGAAGCACAGTTCAATTCAATATGTTCAGCTGTGAGGGAAAGCATTATAAGCCACCTTATTCACAAAGAGGACATGGGCATTTTTACAGAATTTTGATCAGGCATTATTTGGGGAAAGGACAATAATTGTTCCATGGATCAAGGCCAATTTTACTTCACAGTAGTGCGGTCCAATCCTCAGTTCGATTCAGGCCACTGCGGATGCTGTCCAAGAGTAGGATCATTTTGAGTTCTTCTCTGTTCAATAGAAGTCCTATATCACCTCCACGTGGTGGTAACTTTACAGATTTAAGAACAGTCCACTTTAAATCATTGTCTGTGTGTCCTTTCTCAATGAAGTGGTCCACCAATGGGGCGTTGGCCGTCTTGCAGCGGACCCAGCTGCGATGTTGGCAAATTCTTGTCTTAACTTTCTGTCGTGTTTGTCCGACGTATATCAATTTACACGGGCATTGAATCAAGTAAATAACATCATTACTATTGCAGTTTGTGAAGCTTTTGCATTGAATGGTGATATTATCAAATATGCCCATTAGACGGAATTGCTACGCTAAGGAGGATTACTTTCAAGAAGCCAACATACTGTCAGAAAAACTGAAATTATTTATTTATTTATTTATATTTATTTTGTATACTTATAGAGCGCAGTCCTGTCACCCAAAGGGCATCTTGGTGCTTTGAACTTTGAACGGTTGCACTTTTCACTGCTCAAACAATTTTAGGAAACAAATGCGTTTTTAGCGCTTTCCTGAACGGAAAGTAGTCCCTATGGCTTCTCAAGGAGAGTGGCAGGGAGTTCCAAAGTTTGGCCGCTGCAACACTAAATGAGCGGCAGCCCATCCTGACTCTCTGAAACCTCAGGACTACAAGCAGTTGCGCCGAAGAAGAACGGAGGGGCCGCGAGGCAGAGTACCAGGCAAAAATGTTCTGCAGAGGTACTGGGCCCTGTTGGTGTTTGCCTTAAACACCAGACACGCTGCTTTATACAGCACTCGCAGGTGTACCGGGAGCCAGTGTAGATCTCTTAAAGCTAGAGTAGAAGAGCTAGAATTAGGGCGGGAAAGAGCCAACTTGGCGGCCATATTCTGCACCCGTTGTAACTTCCCCAGCAGGTTTTTTGGGGCCTCTAGAAGTAGCGCGTTACAGTAGTCTAAACGACTTAGTATGGTACCGCGGACTACTTCCGGCCTGGCTTGGGCGGGGAGAAGGGGCAGAACTTTACGCAACATGCGTAACAGCATCATGCACGTAGAAGTGGTTTTGTTGACGTGCATGTCAAGCTGTAGATTTGGGCCGAAGATCACCCCCAAGTTACGAGCTGATTCCGCCGCCGACACTGGCTCGGGAAAGGTGGCAGGCCAGAAGTTCTCTGGCAGTACCCGCGAGATCCGATCTATGGAACAATAGAGCACCTCCGTCTTTGAGCTGTTAAATTGTAAGGAGTTGGCCCGTAGCCAGTCCGCTGTGGCTGCCATGCAGCGATGAAATGTCTCCAGCGGGATCGCATTGTTTCCTTCCAGAGAAAAGACCAGCTGGGTGTTGTCGGCGTAGTTAAAAGCCGAGACACCAAAAGATTTTATAAGCTGGACCAGGGGGCGGAGGTACAGATTAAAAAGTATAGGGCTGATGGCTGAGCCCTGTGGGACCCCCTGCCCTACTTTCCTTGGCTCAGAGCGAAATGGAGGGAGCGAGACCAACTGTTGCCAACTGCCAAGATAGGATATCAGCCAGTCTCTTGCACCCTCTGTGACCCCACACTCCTCTAGTCACCTGTCAAGGGTCCGAGGGCAGACCGTATCGAACGGGCCCAACACGTCGAGCAGTACTAAAAAGGCTGCCCGACCACTGTCGACACGCGAACAAAGGTTGTCCAATACGGTTACCAGCGCGGACTCCGTCCCATGCCCGGGGCGGAAGCCAAACTGTGCCTCATCGAACCATCCGATATTCTCCAGGAAGCCTGAGAGTGAGCGGGTCACCCATTTTTCCATGATCTTAATAGGAAAGGGGAGCAAGGAGATTGGCCTATAGTTGGAAAGACAGGCAGGGTCCAGCGTTGGTTTCTTGAGCAGAGGTGACACTACTGCTAGCTTCCAGCACTCGGGGACAGATGCCAACTCCAAAGACTGGAGGCAGATGGTATACAAAGGCTGAAAAAGTTCCGCGTGGAAAACCTTCCAAAATTTGGGAGGCAGTGGGTCGAGCGGAGAGCCCGAGGACATCGTATGTGCCAGGCTGCAGAATTCCTCAAAGGAGGGGCAAGGAAAGAGTTTTAGTTGGGGTCGACTGGAAGAGATGTCCGGAGCTCCCAAGCAGAGAACTGGGACGCTCGGCTGGGGTCGACTGGGTGAACTGTCCGGAGCTCCCAGACTAGGGCCAGAGGCTCCCGTCTGGGGTCGACTGGGCGGGCCAACCGGAGCTCCCGAACCGAGACTTCCCAATATGAGAGCAGAGTCAGTCGGCTGGGGTCGACTGGGTAACCCGTTCGGAGCTCCCAAGCCAAGGCTGGAAACAACTGGCCGGGGTCGACTGAACGGGCTAACCGGAGCTCCCAAGCCGAGGGCAGCGGGCAGAGGGGTTTTTAAGCCCTCTAAGATCTTTGCAGTCTTCTCCTCAAAAGCATCCGCCAGTGATTCGCACAGGGCCTGCGACGCAAGGACCGTGTTAGCCACACACACAGGGTGGGACAAGTCCCTGACAATTTTAAACAGGGCTTGAGATTTATTAGGCGCCTGGTTCAAGGTGGATTCCAGAAAAGCCGCCTTAGCCAGCTTAATCTGCGCCTTGTAGCCCTGCAGTGCGAGCCTGAATGAGGCTTTTGCTGAGGTTGAGTACTGCTTCCTCAAAGCTCTCTCAGCGCGTTTGCAGCTCAACTTCAACTGTCGTAGCTCTTCCTATACCAGGGAAAGGCCCGGTTCACTCTCCCTCGAGACTTGCGAAGGGGCACAGCCTTGTCTAGCGTGTCGGTAATAGACTAGCACAGAGTCAGATAGCTTTCCTCCACCGAATTACTCAGACAAAATTTGTCTGGTAATAAAGAAGGCAGTGGAGTTAAACTGAGTAGTCGGGACCAAGGTCTACCCAGTTTCGACAGTCCTACCCCGGCTGCTTCAGAGGAATAATCCCCTATGCAGAGGGAGAAAGCCACGAGTGCGTGGTCGGTCCAGCATTGGCATAGGATATCGTTGATCACTACTGATTGAGCGTCAGCGAAAATCAAATCCAAGACATGACCTCCCCTGTGAGTCGCTGAGCAGACCAGTTGCTGCAACTGAATGTCGCCAAAAGCTTGGCAGAGTGTCGTAAACGCCCCATCCAGTGGACCCCCCTGCCATAAGTTGAAGTCCCCCAGGACCAACAGCTTAGAGTGAGTGTTGGATAGATCATATATCAGGTCAAGGAAATCTGATAGGGAGGGTGCCGAGCCCGGTGGGCGATAGCATAGCACGCCTGTAAGCATGTTCTCTCCAGATCTTTAATAGAGAGCCCCATCAGTTCGAAGCCCGAAACCTCACTAATTTTAAGCTGGAAGAGACCCAGCTTTTCTCTGTAGATGATACCAATTCCACCACCTCTGTTCTTCGGCCGAGGGGTGTGAATGATTTTAAAGCCTGGGGGGCAAGCAAGTCCCAATTCAACTAGACAGTCCTCCCGAGTCCAAGTTTTGGTTAGGAACAACACATCCAACCCTGAGGATTCAATCAGGAATGCAATCTCTGTATGGTGCTTGCAAAGCGACCGAACATTAAGCAGTCCGCAAGACAGGGGTTGAGACGAGAGTAAAGCAGTAGCCCTCTGAGTCAGGGGCGCCTGAGTCGGTCTTAGTTCCAAAAGGGCAGCCCGAGAGTAAACTAGGCGGGGAGAATGCAAAAGACCAGAGGGAGCGGCCCTATGCGCGCCCGTTGCGGGAACGGGCGCAAACGGGCTTACCTCTGGTGCACCTCCGGCGCGCCTACATCGCGCCCGCTGCGCGTGACCGCTGCACGCTTGATCATCCATCCTTATAAGATATTAGACCGAGCGGAAGTCCGCCTCCTGCATCCCTTGCCTTCAGCAAGATGGCGCCCGAAGTGCTCCCAGCCTTCGCCCCCACCCAAGATGGCGCTAAACTGTCTATATCCCGCCAAGTGCGGGCGAAAACCAAATTACAGTGCAGGTGAGCCTGAACTAGTTCCCCGGCCTGAGAATCCGACAACTAAGTAAACAGTGAGTCAAAAATAAACAGTGCGATTTAAATGAGCCCTTAACAGCTCTAAGGCGCGATGCCAGCGGCACGAGTAAATTTAAAATGAAGCAGAGTTAAAATGCCTCAGCAGTAAAGAGCGCGCAGGCCCAAGATCAGAGGTTATCCCAACAGGCTAGTTAGAACAGCGGCCAAACGTGCCTGGTATTGTCCAAGGGAGGCACTCCTTTGCCCCAAAGCTAAAGAATCCAACACCAGACTTGCTTGTGTAACAACATTCTCCCCAGTGTCCAATGAACTAAAAAAGAGCATACTCAAGCATTGGCCCACTCTAAGTGCTGGTACTCTACATTTTGACCGCCCACTTTTCGCATTCAAAAAAAGCTCCAACCTAAAAGATCATTTGGTCCGAGCAGCCCTTCCGAGCCCCCCCACCTTAACTACAATCAATTCCCTCTGGACGCAAACACCATTAGTAGGTCATGTGAAGTGTGGTGCATGTAACGTGTGTGAGTTCACCATGGAAGGTAAATCGTTTGTATTTGATAATATCACCATTCAATGCAAAAGCTTCACAAACTGCAATAGTAATGATGTTATTTACTTGATTCAATGCCCGTGTAAATTGATATACGTCGGACAAACACGACAGAAAGTTAAGACAAGAATCTGCCAACATCGCAGCCGGGTCCGCTGCAAGACGGCCAACGCCCCATTGGTGGACCACTTCATTGAGAAAGGGCACACAGACAATGATTTACAGTGGACTGTTCTTAAATCTGTAAAGTTACCACCACGTGGAGGTGATATAGGACTTCTATTGAACAGAGAAGAACTCAAAATGATCCTACTCTTGGACAGCATCCGCAGTGGCCTGAATCGAACTGAGGATTGGACCGCACTACTGTGAAGTAAAATTGGCCTTGATCCATGGAAAAATTATTGTCCTTTCCCCAAATAATGCCTGATAAAAATTCTGTAAAAATGCCCATGTCCTCTTTGTGAATAAGGTGGCTTATAATGCTTTCCCTCACAGCTGAACATATTGAATTGAACTGTGCTTCCTAAATATTGCAATGGCCATGTCAAATTGCCGTGTCTTCTTAAACCAAGGAAGAACTCTTGTTTCCTTACATGTAAAAGGGCCAATCGCTATAAGTATGAACAATAATTTGTTATTTCTTTTTTTTTTTTTTTTATAATATATAACTTTATTTCGATACAGTACGTATCATAAAAAGCAGTACAACATCAATAAAAACAGTACAGAATATACAATATAATACTTTAAGATTCGAAGAATAAAAGCAATAAAACAAGTGTGCAAATAAACTTTTTCCATATATACACCAGCTTGAAATTCAGTTTTACCAAGGGACACTTTACTGGAGCAGCAACAACCTTGAGGTTCTTAAGCGCCAAGCCCAACCTAAGAATTTCGTCATGCAACATGCAAAAAACGGGCGTGCATCTGAGCGCAATATACGTAGGGCTTCAACATGTGACCTTGTTCCCAAAGTCTTACACAGGGGCTTTAGCCATTTCGATCTTGGCGCTGCATAAATTTTACACTCAAACAGAAAGTGGGCGACAGATTCAACCTTTGTGACACAGAACGGGCAGTAAGGGAGCGTTTGGAGCGGGGGGTTCCAAGAGGAAGTGAACAATCCTAAAGGGAGCACACCCACCCTAAACTTAAAATACAGCGATCTGTCTCCAGACTTATGAATTTGGTCCAGATAGGGTTCCCTATAAGGTAACTCCTTAACTAGCAAGAACTGGACGACAGATTTACAGTGGTTGGGGTTGGACATTCGCTTATTATCTACCCAGAGCCAATACACCTTCTTAAGTAGCTGTTTGGGAGGTGCAGTTTTGTTGACCCAGGCATCTCCCAGACCCAGCTCATAGAGCAGGAGTTTGACTTCCCTCAACCAGGGTACCTTATTACAACCTGGAAGCGACAGAAGATCTCTTAGGGCATCAGCATAGCTACAGAGTTCAGGGACATTCCATATCCGAGACCAGAGTAGCAAGGGACGCAATTTTGCTTGCTCACAGATTGGACGTGTGTCTGTATCTAACAAGAGAGGGATTATAGGGGTACTGTGGGGTAGCCTCAACAGATCTTTATGAAAGTTGTTTTCGAGATGGGCCAGGGTATCAACTCTCTGCAAACCCCACAGTTCAGCCCCGTACAGGGCTGCGCTCACAACCCTTGCTCTATAGATGTCAATCAGTGCCCCAATTGGTTTTAGAGATGAGGCTCGCTGTTCTTTAAGCAAGGCTCCAGTAGCCCTTTTGTGAGTCAGAAATACCTTCTGGTGGTGTGCTTTCCAGGTCATGGTATCGCTGAGACGTATTCCTAAGTAGTCGAATTCTTTGACTCTTTCCAGAGGGATAGAGTCTAAGACAGGAGGAGTAACGGATTTCTTGGGGGAGTTGAGGACAAGGAATTTTGTCTTGCCTATGTTTATTGCAAGTCCCTTGGAGTCACAGAAGGATTTGAAGGAAGTGAGCAGTTTCTGGATGCCCGCTGGTGATTTGGATATCAGAAGGGTGTCATCCGCAAACAGGAGCGTGGGAACTTTTATGCCCGCCAGGGTAGGTGCATCTGCAGGATGTTGTAGCAGGTGCTCCACCACTCCGTTGACATAAAGAGAGAACAGAGTGGGGGCAAGCACGCATCCCTGGCGGACGCCCCTGTCTACTGGGATTCGAGATGCTTTTTCTCCCTGGACACCCCATCTGATCTGGGCGAAATTATCCTCATGGAATTTCCTGAGCAGGGACAGCAAGTAGGGAGGTAAGCCTAAACCATCGAGGACATTCCAAAGTAGTGCCCGTGGGACCAGGTCGAAGGCAGTACGCAAGTCAATAAAGACTAAATACAAACTGCCCCCTCCCAGCACCACTACTTTCCAGTATAGCATTAGGAGACGGAATGTCTGCTCGATGGTGCCTGTCCCTGATCTAAATCCTGCCTGAAAGTCAGACAGAATCTTTTCCTCATCGATCCACTGCAAAATCCTGCCCAGTACCACTTTTCCTGCCACCTTTTGGGTTGAATCCAGCAAACTGATGGGACGATAGTTGGCTGGATCATCCCTACTGCCTTTCTTAAAGATTGGCACTACTTCAGCGCCTCTCCAAGAGTCAGGAAAGGAGCCTCCCAGTAGAACCTCGTTTAAGAGTGTGGCAATTAATCTACCCCATACTGCTGGGTGGGACTTCAGCAGGTCACCAGGGATCCCGTCCGGGCCTGGAGCCTTGTTGGAAACAATACCTCCAATTGCCCTTTCGACCTCCTGGGTGGTAAAAGGGTCGACGTTGACTAGAGGAATAGTTGTTGGGCAGATCATGGAGCCTTGAGGAGGAGTTTCCCCCGGTGTAGCAGAGTATAATTTGGAAAAATGGGCAAACCAGACATCGCCGGGAATGTTGCAGGTTAACTGCTGATCAATGGGCTTGTTTCTTGCTCTCAAGAGATCCCAGAACCCCTTTGAGTCCTTCCTATTACTTGCCTCAGTTACCTCCCGCCAAAAGTGATTTTCATGAATCTCCTTCGCCTCAGTCACCGCTTTTTTATAAGATTTCCTTGCGGAACTGATAGTCGCTGGGTCCCTATTTTTTACTGCAGAGATGAGCTCCCTCTTCGCAGCTCTACATTTGGCAGAGTACCATTTATCTTTAGCCTTAGGGACACTATTAGCAGCAGTCCTGACCTTAGGTTGAGGGATAACAAACAGCTCGCTCAGCACTGCTATGGTCTCTGTAAATAAAGGTAGCACATTTAGGCTGGATGAGCATAAAACATCAAGCTGGGACTCCACCCCAGACAGAATGGCCCCAGCTTGCATCAGTCTACCCTCGTCTGCTCTGACTTTAGCCCACTTCAAGCGCCTGCTACAGTTTGTCGGTGCAACATTATGAGATGATTTCCAGATATGACGGGGCTTATCCTGGTTCTTTGTCTGCCACGGGGAAGTAAGGGTTAAGGAGAGGGGGTTATGGTCGCTGTCAGTAGACACAATAACCTCCATGTCTTTATGGAGAGGCCAAAGATTGTAATTCAGCATAATGAAATCAATTCTGGAGGTGTGGCCCGTCCTGTTGTAAGTATGGGCGCCTCCAGGATCCGATTTGGAACGACCATTCGTCGAGCGCAAATTGTGCTCCATGCAAAGTGCATTTATGTCTATCGCACTTTGCGTCCATTTTGGGATTGGATCGAGAGTCAATATCGGAATTCCTCTTTTTGTGTCCTCATCGAAAGAATCCAAAATGTCTTCCTTTGCCAATGGTTCGAAACAGCAGTTGAAATCGCCTGCAAGGAGAACATAGGAGTCAATTTTGCAAACAGCCAGATCGTTACTTAGGCTTGTCGATGGTAGGTTTGATGACCCATTCCTAGCGCCTCTCAGGTAAAGGTTAAAAACCTCTAGTGTCCTCCCCCCTTCGCAGTGGATTGATATTCTCTGTAGGTCAGAAGATTTAGTGGGCCTAGAACTTACTTTTAGGCCCAAAGCAATGCTGACCCATATTAAAAGGCCTCCCGACGGTCGGCCCTTGGATCCACTTTGCTGAAGAGCTGGAACAAAGTAGGTTGCAAAGCCTACCCTATGTTTGGTTCCTGAGTCCATGTTTCTTGCAGGATACAGATGTTATAAGGCTCAAGAAACGCATTCCATTCTGGATTATCAAGGTTGCGGACAAGCCCTGCCACATTCCAGCTTACAATCTTTAACAGTGGCGCCTCTATAGGAGAATGAACAGCAGAGTGGGCAGGTTCGAATGTGGAAAACACAGCCTCTGAAGGAAGACTATCTAGGGGCTCGTTTTGAAGGATGTTGGAGGTCGTAGTATCCTCCAACACATAGTTTAGCGCTGGCATGGCTTGGGTTGGAGGCATAGGTGGCGTATGTGAGGGAACCAACTGGACCTCCCTACCACCTGGGCAAAAGTCACCTGGAGTCAGATCGACTGGAACTACCTTGCTCGTAGTCATCGGCCCACCCTCCCGAAATGGGCTGCTTGATGTTCTGGCCAGGTCAGAAGGGAGGTCGATGACTACGGGATCCCTACCACCACAAGGAAAGTCAGGGGGGCCTTCAGCTTCCAGTGGTTGTTCATACCTCAGTGTATGGAGACCCAGGTCCCTGGGGAGTCAGTCTACTTCCTCAAGGCCTCCAAATCTGTTTGAAGTAGGGAAACCATTCCAGTTTGAGTAGGGATCCACTCGATTGTTAGGGCGGCTTCTCCTAGCTTGGTGGTTAACAAGTGACCAGTTGTTTAATTGGTTATATGTAGGGCGTGGAGGATAGAAAAAGGACAATGGCCTGGGGATGACAGAAGATCCTTCACTACAGGGCCACGAGCATATATGCTGCGCTGCGTGAGGATCGTCAAATGTTACAACTATACAATCCCCAGGGTTGCTCTTTCTCGTTGGACCCACCCATGGAGTTCTACGTACCATCAAGACTCTACTTCTATGGCCATTGGGAATTGGTCTATTGACATTAAGCCAATGCATTATTTTATTTTTCAAGGACCAATGATTCTCATATTGGTCGTTACTAATCTGGGGAACACCCGTCAGGACAACCACAAAATCATTAGCCTCCGGTGGGAGATCAATGTAGCCCCCTCTAAAGTTGCTCTTGACTGGGGGATCCTGAGTAGGCTGGTAGCCCTTGTCACCGGGATGAATTTTGGGGGTGACTCCAGGTTTGGGATTTGCAGGGTGGTGTGAAGGGGCGCGTTTAGAGGCCTTGGGATTTGTAACGGTTGAAATTTGATCCACAGGCACTGTCCTTGGTTTGGGGACCGGGCGAGTGGTAGGGATTATAGGGAGAGGTTGAGGGGCTTGTGGTGTTGATACTAAAGGTGCTATGTTAGTGCCAGGAACATCCTTATTCTCAAGACTTCTCAGGCCGAGAGTGGCAAGAGCAATAATGCTCTTTTCCATTTCGAGTAAATTATTTTCGATCCGTGAGAGTCTGAGGTCTAGAGGGGAGAGAAGTTTTTTTAAAGTTTCCCACACTAGATCAATGAATTCTCTATCGTTATTGGCCAACCCATCCACCCGCGGGCCCTCATCTTCAGAAATCAAGTTGGCCTGCTCAGTGGCTGGCTTGGTAATTAACCCAACCCCCCCCCCTCCATTACGGGCTGTACCACAGGGACCTGTGCACCTTGAGTGGTGCTGGCTACGCCATCTAGTCTTACCAAATCATGTGAGACCGCAATCTTCGCCTTCTTCCGCGAATAAGCGTAACGAGAACGATGTTTCCGTTTAGGTAAGATTGCGCCAGGGGCATTAAATGACACCGGAGATGGAAATTTAGCGCTAGCATTCTGAGTGCAAGAAGTGGCGGGTACACTCACTTCGTTTGGTTTGGGTAATTGGGCGGGGAGTGGAATGGGAGTCGGAGGGGGCGGGGTCGGATGGACCTCGACCTGTGTGACTACGCATCTGGGAATGGTAGTTCGCTCTGGGGTAATAGCTGCAGCTATGGAGCCTAGGGAAGATTTTTGGAAGTAGCAATAATTTCCGACAATCTTCTAGCAGCGCCCAACTCTAGGGATACCCGGGCTTGAAGCTTCGATATTTCCTGATCTATAGCGAAGTTGGTACGGGTAATGAAGTCATCCATGGGGCCACTAATCGGATGGCCACTTTTGGAGGCTTTGCTCCTAGTCATCCTGGAACTCATACCTTAAGGGAAAGGAGAAAGCTAGTAACGGTAGGAGTGGGAGGGAGAAGGGGTCGCAGTGGTTTGTAGTCCTGGATTGGGGCTTAAGATGCTATGCGGGGCGAAAGAGAATGGGCCAGTCCAGTCCGCTCAGTCCTCGAACGGCCTCAAACGGCCCGCTCTTTGCTCGGTCTTCGCCCCGGTGACCGCCCCGCGCGCGTCCCGCGATGCGCGTGAGCGGGTTCTCCTAAGTATGACAATGGGGCGTGGCACTGGGAGGGGGCGCGGCGCGGCGGGAAGAGGAACCAGCTGGTGATGACAGATGGGATGCTGGTCCTCGCAGTCCCGCTCGCCTGCGCCTCTCACCTCCGCTGCGGCCGGGCTTTGCAGATGACTTTCCCCCAATGGACGTTGGCTCCCAGCCACTCCTGTGGCGAGCAATGCAGCAAAACAAACTCCTCAGCTCCTCAACTCGAGCGGCACCCGCGAAGCGGGGGCCGCGAGGAGTAAAGAACTCTTCCAGGCAGGGGGGCGTGGCACTGGGAGGGGGCGCGGCGCGGCGGGAAGAGGAACCAGCTGGTGTTGACAGATGGGATGCTGGTCCTCGCAGTCCCGCTCGCCTGCGCCTCTCACCTCCGCTGCGGCCGGGCTTTGCAGATGACTTTCCCCCAATGGACGTTGGCTCCCAGCCACTCCTGTGGCGAGCAATGCAGCAAAACAAACTCCTCAGCTCCTCAACTCGAGCGGCTCCCGCGAAGCGGGGGCCGCGAGGAGTAAAGAACTCTTCCAGGCAGGGGGGCGTGGCACTGGGAGGGGGCGCGGCGCGGCGGGAAGAGGAACCAGCTGGTGATGACAGATGGGATGCTGGTCCTCGCAGTCCCGCTCGCCTGCGCCTCTCACCTCCGCTGCGGCCGGGCTTTGCAGATGACTTTCCCCCAATGGACGTTGGCTCCCAGCCACTCCTGTGGCGAGCAATGCAGCAAAACAAACTCCTCAGCTCCTCAACTCGAGCGGCTCCCGCGAAGCGGGGGCCGCGAGGAGTAAATAACTCTTCCAGGCAGGGGGGCGTGGCACTGGGAGGGGGCGCGGCGCGGCGGGAAGAGGAACCAGCTGGTGATGACAGATGGGATGCTGGTCCTCGCAGTCCCGCTCGGCTGCGCCTCTCACCTCCGCTGCGGCCGGGCTTTGCAGATGACTTTCCCCCAATGGACGTTGGCTCCCAGCCACTCCTGTGGCGAGCAATGCAGCAAAACAAACTCCTCAGCTCCTCAACTCGAGCGGCTCCCGCGAAGCGGGGGCCGCGAGGAGTAAAGAACTCTTCCAGGCAGGGGGGCGTGGCACTGGGAGGGGGCGCGGCGCGGCGGGAAGAGGAACCAGCTGGTGATGACAGATGGGATGCTGGTCCTCGCAGTCCCGCTCGCCTGCGCCTCTCACCTCCGCTGCGGCCGGGCTTTGCAGATGACTTTCCCCCAATGGACGTTGGCTCCCAGCCACTCCTGTGGCGAGCAATGCAGCAAAACAAACTCCTCAGCTCCTCAACTCGAGCGGCTCCCGCGAAGCGGGTGCCGCGAGGAGTAAAGAACTCTTCCAGGCAGGGGGGCGTGGCACTGGGAGGGGGCGCGGCGCGGCGGGAAGAGGAACCAGCTGGCGATGACAGATGGGATGCTGGTCCTCGCAGTCCCGCTCGCCTGCGCCTCTCACCTCCGCTGCGGCCGGGCTTTGCAGATGACTTTCCCCCAATGGACGTTGGCTCCCAGCCACTCCTGTGGCGAGCAATGCAGCAAAACAAACTCCTCAGCTCCTCAACTCGAGCGGCACCCGCGAAGCGGGGGCCGCGAGGAGTAAAGAACTCTTCCAGGCAGGGGGGCGTGGCACTGGGAGGGGGCGCGGCGCGGCGGGAAGAGGAACCAGCTGGTGATGACAGATGGGATGCTGGTCCTCGCAGTCCCGCTCGCCTGCGCCTCTCACCTCCGCTGCGGCCGGGCTTTGCAGATGACTTTCCCCCAATGGACGTTGGCTCCCAGCCACTCCTGTGGCGAGCAATGCAGCAAAACAAACTCCTCAGCTCCTCAACTCGAGCGGCATGGAAGTAATTAATTGTCTTAATAATTGAATATTGTAGAATTATCGAGGCACAATGCATGCACACGGTTATTGGCTGCTTGAAATCCCCGTTTATTCACTATTTGTTTGTGTTAATCGGCTTCGGAACTACCCCATTATCAATGGCCGCCTCCGCATACCATCTCCCAACACAATATGGCCGCCGCGCATGCTTAATTCACCCGGCTAGCCCGGCCCCACTTGTTCCATGGCGCGACTGTGCACCGGGACGGTTGAATGCGGTTCCATCGTGAACTTGAGGTAAGCGCCTAGCACCATCCAGGGACACTCCTCCCCGTGTATGACATATAGTCCCCTCAGCCTGTACCTAACCTGGCTTGCACTAATTTCTTCGTAGGAGCCCTATTAATCGGCATCCTGAGCAAGACCCTTTATTAGGTAAGCAGTCCATTGCATGCCCCCGCGCTCACAACGCGCTTGCTAGACGCCGATCGCGTCATGCCCTGGTTACATTCGAGTGCCCCGCAAATGGGATCACTAACCCTTCCTTTTTCCCCCCGGTTTTAGGCGAGCACTGTATCCCGTCATCGGATATTTAACCTGATGTATCCCTGACCCATCAAATGTCTCCCTTGGTTAAGACCCTTTACTAGGTAAGCAACTCATTTTAGGTATCAGCCGTGCTTATTATGAGCAATTTGTAGCCGGTTAAGTTCGCCCCCCTGTGATCCTTAACAGGCACGACTAATAGTCACGCAATCCCTTGTCTTTTAGACGAATACTGCCAATGTCAAACACTGCCCGCAATTATTCCTCCTACCCTTATCTCCAGTCGGAGCTATAATCTCCAGGTAATAGGTTGGTTCCTTGTACTGGCGTGATTGTTCCGGGTTATAGCTGACCCTTGATCTAACATCCTTAATCTATTGCTTCCAGATAAACCCCTTAATTCCATCGTCCATCCATCAACTTCACCCTGATACCCAACACTTGAGGTAATTGGACCCTCTGATTGCGTCTTACGGTTTTAATACGTCTTCCGGGTTCCCTCGGCACTACCTGACATGCATGTGCTGCGTGCTGGTTCACCACCGCAGCGCCTCGTTAATTTCACACTGTGATACTTCAGGAATGATCCTTTCACACCAATGATATTCTTCAACTGGCCAATTGGTCGGCATGCCACTGCGCTCACCATCGCGTCGAACTTGTGTGGCACTGGATGTGAGACACCGTCATCTGAATGATCTGTAGCACCTTAAGCTGGAATACCACTGAAATGACGATGGCATGAATTGCTCACTACCGCGTCGTACTTGTGTGGCACTGGTTGTGAGACACCGTCACCTGATTGATCATTAGCACCTTAAGTTGACATAAGGTTACCTTGAAACTGTTGAGTATTACAGCTGGTTAAATATATTGTTACTTGTTCCCTTCCTCCCTGTCAATACAGGCTTCTACATTCAGGCTAACATTGGAAGTCCTGATGATGATCCATTAATATAATTGGATCGAAACGCCGTAGACACAATATGTGGGTTAAACAATAAGTGTACTATTATGTGCCAAAAGTGTATGTTTCCCACATAATTGAAGCAAATGTACTCGAAATACTCTCTTTGCTCATGCCCTTTAAATGCCTGAAGTACCACTGTTATTGTATGTTTTGAATGTATGTGTAGCATCGAGGATGCAGGACTGTGTCCCACTGCTTTATTGTTTGTTCGTCTGATTAAGCATATCTTCAATACATTGAATAAAATTCTAAGTACGGCTGGACTTTCTCTTGTTATAGAGTTCATTGTGGCCTATAATTATTACGAAGATAGATTCCCTATTGTCAAGGACCATTTGTTCATAGTCATATTATACGCCTGAGCATATTTCGAAATGGAATATGGTCAGTAACACACAACACTCATATTGCCCCAGGTGTAAGCCATACGCAGAAGACGTAGTACATATGTTTGTCAAATGTCCTGAGATTAAAGCCTATTGGGATAGTGTATCTGAGCTGGTCACAGTGCATACTGGGATTCAAACCAATTGAGTAAAGATAGTCTAACTCCCAATCTGAGAGCATTCATGTTGATCATTGTCGTCAGTGCTCGCCTCTGTGTGGCCAGGACATGGATCGACTCTATACCCCCAAAGGTCAGAATTTTGGACTATTCTTTGTCAAATATACGAATGTGAATCTGCAATTGCCAAAGCACGGGGACCTTGCTCAATAATTAAAATGGGGAAGATTTGGTTTCAATGGCATTGGCCATAGCCAGATTTAAGCTGATCCATTTCGAACTAATTTATCAACTCTTTACTCTAGTGTATGTTATCTCTAGGTTACCTCTTCTCACTTTTTTTAAAAGCAGATTAGAGCAATCTTGTATGTACAAGTGTTTTTTCTAATTATTTTGACTCCTGGTGAAAATCCAATAAGAATTTTAAAAAATAAAAAAGATTTCTGAGTTTTGCCGTTTCTCTATGTCAACTGTGTTTAATAATGCTTTAATCACATGGCTGCTATAAAAATCAAGCAAAAAAGACAATACATAATCTGAAGTAGGGGTGCGTCAAATATTCTGGCACAACACCGCCACACGCCGCACGGCTTGCATATGTTAAGTTGGAGAGCATGAGTAAGAATTTGCATAGCCTAGTGTAATTTTCTGGCACTAGAATGCCTCCTGGTAAGATTTCCCAATGTAAGCGTTCGCAGCAGTTCACAACCATTTGGGTTGAGAAAGCTGCAGTTCGAGCAGAAAATCTACTTGTGCAGCAAAATAAAACAAGCATTTACAATGCAACGGTCTCGCCTTTGCAAAAGTTAGAGCTATTGGAATTGTAAATGACAACATTTTTATTTATGTGTTGGTTTTGAAAACAGACAAATACATGGCATTGTCATTCACAATGCCAATAGCTTAATCTCTTGCAAATGCGAGACCTATTGCATTTGCACCCCCACACACACACACCCACACACACAGAGCCAAACACCCCCACACAGCCACACACACACACACAACCACATGCGCACAGAGCCACACACACACAGAGCCACACACACACACACAGAGCCACACACACACACACACAGAGCCACACACACACACACAGAGTCACAGAGCCACACACACACAGAGCCACACACACACACACACACACCCAGCCACACACACACACACACACACACACAGAGCCACGCACACAGAGCCACACACACAGACAACAACACGCTGCTTTTAGGACCTAATTCAGGGCGCAAAATAGATTGTGGTATAGATAAGACTGAGAAATTAGCCTATATATGTTTACAATAGTTTTGAATCTAGTTACGACGTTTGCTCACTGCCCAGTGATTCTGTGCAAATTAGTTAATATCCCCGCGCCATAGGCAATATGGCAGTAGGCAATCTCCTTAACGCAGCAGGATGTGGCGAAATGAGCAGAGCTGCTGAGCAAGAAGCTGTTAGAGTCACGGTGTTCGCTCACCACCGGGTGATACTGCACTGGTGATTCTGCGGAGAAGATGCATTTTGCCTGCAGAGGAACACAGGCCTTGTCTGCATTTCCATTGCTCTTTCTCCTGCCTCAAGTTATGAGCTTCTCAGATCAGTCAGGCTTTAACAGTAGAATATTACAATCAACTTGATTCATTTTTGTGAGGTGTCTAATCATCACGGACCTGTGATCTGAGCGTCTTCCTTGTACCACATTAGAAAGCTGCGTGGGATTGAGGTGAGTGATGGCTTGTGGTGAGTATTAGCTGTGTGGCAGCGATGTGAGTTTTGATTGCATGGCAGTGAGGCGAGGGTGGCTGTGTGTAAGTGAGGTGCGTGGTGACTGTAAAATAAAGTGGGGTGAGTGGTGTCGGCGAGCCAGTGAGATGAGCGATGTGTGTGTGCAGATGTGGTGAGTGAAGCCTCTGTGGTGGTAAGATGAGTAAGGACTCTGGGGCGGTGGGGTGATTGAGGGCTGCATGGCAGGGATGCGAGTGGTGGCTCTGAATGAGTGAGCTTAGATAGCTGTGGGACAGTTTTTTTGATGCTGCAGTTTTATATTGCGCGAACTCGATATAGCGCTTTACAGGGGCACCAGTTGCATTACAGACGTACACATACATTTTTTTTTACGCGAGGGGAGATTATGTGTTAAGTGATTTGCCCAGAGTCACAGGATGCTTGAGACTCTGCCAGACTCGAACCATATTTCCCAGCTTCAAAGTCGGCCGCTCTAGTCGTTAAGCCACATCTTTAACCGGTGGCTACATGGCAGTGAGGAGAATAGTGACTGTGTCAGTGTGATGATTGGGGATTGAGTGGCTGTGATTTGAATGCAGCGGGGGTAGTGAGGTGAATGGTGGCTGTGTGTCAGTGAGATGATTGATGGTTGCGAGGCTGTGAGGTGAATCTTGCATCGGGGTAGTGAGGTGAATGGTGGCTGTATGTCAGATAGGTGAATGGTGGCTGTGTGTCAGTGAGGTGAGTGGTGAGTGAGTGGCTTTGAGGTGAGTGCTGCGGGGGCGGTGAAGTGATTGCTGCTCGCGTAGCAGAGAGGCGGCTGTGGGACAGTTAGTGGCGGCCGGGCAGTGCTCACCTGTGCACGGAGCTCCGCATCTGCTTCGCACTGGCTGCTGGGCCTTAGTATTCCGCATCCAGGGGTACAACATGCCGTGGGAACACTACGTGCCGGGGTCAGAGGTATAGCCAGAGGCCATGAAGTGGGAGGCCTCGAGCCCTGCTCTAGCTGTCAGCAATAGACTGCATCAAGACGCTGTTCTGACAATATAATTGCCATCCATGGGCCAAAGAGAGCGGTATTAGAGGGGCCTCTGCCAATACGATCATGAAAAATGCGAGGCATGGAGCTGCGGGCTGACACACATAGCACTGGGAACAAATCACCGGTTAGCCAGTGTCATCACAGACTTTATATGCAGTGATATAATTACAAAAAGGGGGAGGGGGCTCGGGGCGTCGACCGCAGGCTAAGTTTCACGGCGCTCGCAGCTCTTGACCAATAGAACAGCATCAGCTACGTCGGCATTAATAGCAATGGGCTTGCGTGGCGGGGGCAGCGGACTACAGTTCAAAATACCCGCAATGGTTCTGGCATCAAACTAATACACGTGAGCGCCTCGACATGCGGTAATGGGAAGCAAAGTCCCGTAGCAGCAGCGTTTCACCCACCAATCTCGAGGTAACCATACTCACTGTATCGAGGAGCTCCAACCACTGGACAGGGTCTTAAATAAATAGGCTCAGGCACGGCATGGTGACCGCATCCAGTGATATCACACTGCCGCTGTTGCAGACATTCGCCTTTAAAGCATGTCGGGATCTACGCCTCACGGAGTTCGCAGACGTCAGAGTGCGTAGAAGTTGAACAAGAAAAGCGAACACTCACCAATGCTCCCGATCGAACTTGCACACCCCAGCTCCATGAAAAAATGGCGGCCGCAAACATAGTGACAAAAAAAAAATAAGACAACACCCACAATGGCCCACTGCCGCATGACGTAAACAAAAGGGGCAGAGCTTAAAAAATACACCGGAACGCCCACGAATCTGCTCCCAGAATGAGTGACACATCGCTCTTCCAATGGCTAGCCTCCATTTAAGGAACTAGCCAATTGAAGAGAGAGGCCGGTCAAACCCCATACTCTTGAAAACAAAATTTCTCGAGCTGCGCGACACTGCTGCGCAGTGTACGCCAGTCGTGACCTAAACAGAGCCCTCTGGCGCATTGCGTAGTGCCATTTGCATGGATTTTACAGAGTAGAGCAAGCTTGCAGTGCAAACAGTCAACCCGAGCAGCACTACGTGCCGAATTTCGCTCGCTTACGGGAATCTCGCTGACTTTTTATGTAACTCCACAGATTTCCACGGAGTGAAAATCCACCCACCCCTAATCTGATGTCTCCGGTCCAACCATCGAATTTACGGTTAGTACTGTATGAAGCAAATTAGGGCAAATTTTATAGTTGTCAAAAATCTTTCTCATCCGTTTCAGTTAGACGTTCTGACACAGATTGGAACATATACTTCAGCACCAGCAGTAGCCACCAGTGAACGCCCTGATGATCAAGTCTTGCATTACCATAGTGTTTGAATGAGCACCTAGAGTGCTAACATTCAGAATTTATTGACAGAAATGTGGCATATAGGAATATCATCTTGATGGAATTAAAGCTGTAAAACTGAAAGCACTTCCTGTACAGCATACTGCAGCGAATAAGGAAACGAGGTAGTTTGATAACAAAAAAAGTCTCACAAGATGGTGCCAGAGATAAAAGAGCCCAAATGCAGCCCAAATATCACCTACATGTAGCCCAATGTGAGAAGTGTGCAAAACACGTAAGTAACTCGTGTAGCAAATAATCAAATGATCAATTGAATAAAAACATAAAAATATCAGTTAGTTAATAGAGCCTTTGTTGCTACTTGAGACCCCTGAAAATGTGTCCTTATTTAGGCTTTTTAGAGCACTAACCATAATTTCTATTGGAAAAAGACCACCCTCATTGTGTCCACTTTTAAAGGAACTACTTTAGGTTTTACAGTTTTGATTCCATCACGATTACTTAAGCCATGCCACACTTTTGTAATAAATACAGAATGTTAGCATTCTAGTTGTTCATTACAATACAGTGGGGAGAGGGGTCATGGGCAAGGTCTGTGGGCACGGGAGAAGGAGCTGGGGCAGAGGCAGCAGGATGACCAAATCCAGCATGCAGGAGTGGCAGTGGTGACACTATGGACCACAAAGGACAGACATGAGTGGCAAAACCAGAGGCCATGGAGGGCCAGGGGAATAGGGCAGGGACACGGACTCAGACAATGGAGGGCAGAAGAGAAGTGGTAAGGGCAGCAAACTGCATGGCAAGCAGCAGGGGTATTGGCAGCACAACAGACCACAAAGAGCATAAGGAAAGGAAGTGGCAGCACAATGGACCATGAAGGGCAAGCAGGAACAAGCAGCAGCACAAACATGGACAAGGGAGGGCAGGTGGAAGGAGCAGTAAGCTAACCAAGCAGAGAAGGCGAGAGGGGAAATGCCAGGTCAACAGCCCTTGGAGGGCAATAGGGAGGGGGTGGGGGCCTGCCAATAAACCATAAAGGCAGGAGGGATGAGTTAGTGGCATGGACTCAGACAAGGGAGGGACAAAAGCGGCATAGGCAGGTGCAACATGCTAACCATGCAGGACAGGTGTGAGGGAGAGTGGCAGCACAGTGGACCATGGAGGAAGGGGCAGTGGCAACACAATGGACAGTGAAGGTAGGAGGTGGGGTAGTGGCACAAATTCAGACAATGCAGGATGGGGGAGGGTTCACAGACAGCCAGCTGACCACACAGGGAATGCGGAAGGTGCATTATCAGCACAAAGGACCACACAGGACAGACAGGAAGGGCAGTGGCAGCGCAGCAGAATATGGAGGGCAGGAACTTAATGAAGGGCAACAGTGAGCAGGACAGGGTAGAAGCAGCAAGCTGACCAAGCAGGGCAGGTGGGAGAGGCAATGGAAGCACAACCCTTCATGGGTCGCCACAAGGGGGTAGTATGGGTACGCACATGGACAATAGAGGGAAGGTGGTGGGGTCAGGGACAGCAAGCTTGAACATGCAGGAAAGGTCGGAATGGCAGGGCAGCACAGTAGACCACACATGGCAGACGGGATGATCACTGGCAGAACAACAGATTGTGGTGGGCAAGAGATAGGGGGTAAAGGCATGCACAAAAGACCGTGGAGGGAAGAAGGGTAGGGCTAGGGGCTGGACCCAAATTACAGAGGGCAAGCTGCAAAACAGTCTAAACAGGGTGGGCAGCAGGGCTCTAGCAGCACAATGGACCAAGCTGGGCAGGCAACAGCACGATGGACCATGGAGGGCAAGTGGCAGGGGACAGGGGCATGGACTCGGAAAGTGGAAGCCAGGGTAGAGGGAGAAGTGAAATTGGCAACCAGGTGACAATGTAGGGCAGGCAGGAGGGGTAGTGGCATCACAATGGACCAAGCAGGGCTGGAAAAAGCAACAATGAGCAACAACAGCTGAATGGAAAATAGAGGGTGAGAGGGAGGGTGCGTGGGCATGCACATGGACATAAGAGGGCAGGGGGAAGCAGGGTAGGCACAGGGCAAGCTAAGCATCGAGGGAGGGAGAACAGTGGCAAGGGCACAGACTCAGACAAAGGAGGCAAGGGGGTGGAACAGCGGCATGGGCAATGGTCGCACATAGGACCATGCAGGAGGGAGGGAGCAAGGGCATGGGCTTGGAGAACAGAGGGCAGGAAGGGGGTGATTAGTAGCAGCAACCCCACCATCCAGGGCAGAATGGAAGTAGACGAACAATGGTCACAAATGGATGAAATGATTCTGCAGTTGCACAGACTTGACAATAGAGAGCAGAGGGGAGGGGCAGAGGCGCAAACTGACCTCAGAAGAATGGCCTGCCTGTGTGGGGGCAGACAACAGGCCCCGGAGGGAGGGAGAGGCAGACAACAGGCTCCGGAGGGAGGAGGGGGCAGACAACAGGCCCCGGAGGGAGGAGGGGGCAGACAACAGGCCCCGGAGGGAGGGAGGGGCAGACAACAGGCTCCGGAGGGAGGGAGGGGCAGACAACAGGCTCCGGAGGGAGGGAGGGGCAGACAACAGGCCCCGGAGGGAGGGAGGGGCAGGACCACACAGGGAACAACGGGCAGGAAGGAGGGGACAGGGCAGCATGCTGACCACGTTGGGGAGGTCGGCCGGGGCAATAAGCTGACCTGGCCTGATGGGGCATGCAGATAGTGAAATGAGGGCAGGCAGCTTGAGGGGAAAGGGCAGCAATCTTACCACGATAAGTCAGCCGAGAAGGCAAAGGTCAGCACAAGGGAACATGGAGAGGAGGAGGAAGGGGCAAGGTCATGCTCAGGGAAAAAGGAGGGAATTGAGGGGATATGAGCAGCATGACGACCATGGAGAGCAGGTGGGAGGGGCCAGAGGCATGCAGCTGGAAAGAGAGGGCAGGCAGGAGGAGGGGCTTGGGCAGCAAGATGAGCCCTGAGGCCAAGCAGGAGAAGCCATGGGCATGCAGATGAGGAGCAAGCAGGAGGGGAGCAGGGGCAGCGAGCTGACCATGAAGGGCTCTGTGTGTGAATGGCAAAAGGCAGCGCTTAATAGAGGTGTCGGCTGAATATGTTCGTTTGATGTTTTCTCCACCCCCAAAGAAATGTGTCCATCTGCAGAACCCTTCTGTTATGCCCAGGGCGTATTCCTTCAAGTTTCAACTAAAAAAAGGTGCTTACTCCTACTCACAGCGCAGTAAAAATGCATTATGAATATTCCTGTGAGAAACAGCCTAGTGCACACCATACAAGAGGAAACCTTCTGTATGTTTTCACCTTTTCAGTGAAATTACAATATTCCGTGGAAAACCGACTGGGAAGAAATTGAAAACCGTCCAAATCCACTTGCAAAGTGGGGGCACTATGATGAGGCAAACATGTATTTGGACTGTAGTTGAAACTTTACATTGCACTTTTTCAACTGGACAGACATAGAATTAAAGTGATTGTTAAAGACCTATGTGATCTTTCACACAAGTGACAAAGCGAATATCCAGGTTTCTTGACTTCAAGGTCAGCACCTTGGCTGCTAGGCACTATCTCCAGACTTGATTTTAAACCTCATCCCCTTTAATATCTGTGATTAAGGGGCCATTACGAGCTAGTCCTTATTTGCAAAAAAAGTTAGTCTGTACCACCATGTGGTATACATTTCATATTCTTCTATGTATTCACTCATTAATTACTCTTGCATAATGCTACAAGCCTCCTTTCAGAGCACCGACTTATCATCTGCCATTGCATCCAATTAGCAAGATTTCTAATGTACTTCCGGGATACTTCAGTTCTGTGTAGTCATCTTTTGTGGTGGCATGTGCCACAACCTGTACACTTCAAAGTGACTGCTGCAAAGGTTCTATTAATGTTCCTTGCATACAAATGAATCGATAAGAAGGGGCAGTGCTTTGAAGAAACCAGATGAAAAAATTACAACAATTAAAGTAAATGCTTAGAGTTGCCCCACCTGCTTTATCTTGATTCAGAATTAGATGAGAAATGGATATTAATTAATCACACCTATAATAATTAGAGGGAGAGTCTGACCTTCAAACAAAATTGTTGATATAGCAGTTTACTCTTCGAAAAGAAACACCCACTACGGTTTGTATTTAAAGGCTCACACATCCAGCCATTCACCAGCACCCACTACTTTCCCACTCAGTGCCACTTTGCAGGGTAGCAGTTCTTCTGGAGCATCATGTCTTACACCCAACATAGTGCTGGTTCCAGCCGGGCTTCAATGGTTGGTGGTGGCGCCAGCTTTGGTGGCTTCCAAGGCGGTTTTGGAGGTTTCCAAGGGGTCTTTAACAATGCAGTTATTGGGAGCCAACCCAGCAACGAGGGCCTCCTCTCTGCTGGGGAAAAGCAGACCATGCAAAACCTGAATGACCGTCTTGCTAGCTATCTGGAGAAAGTCAAACAACTGGAATGTGCCAACTTGGAGCTTGAGAACAAAATCAAGGATTGGTATGCACACCACCGTCCAGCAGTGGCTCATGACTACAGCAAATACTACACCATCATTGCAGAGTTTCAAAAAAAGGTAAGAACATTATAAATCATTAAAAACTGGGCCTACTGATGTACATGATGACATCATTCCTTGTTATTGCTGTAGTGAGTAATGCAGAAATTAATTGTTACTTTTTTAAGTGTTTGGAGTTGGGGATTTCGTCTCTCATAGTTTCGAGTAGGACTTTACACGGAGTACAGGACATTTTCTTCCCTTCATGTGTAAAGAAGGGCACTCTGTCTGTATTTGTCGTGTCGTGTATTTGTCGTGCCCTATTTATGGACCATCACCTTCCTTGAATGAAACTGTTACCAAAGAGCGCAAGGTGCTCCAATACCTTTGAGTCGAACTCGCACTATACAAAACTGCAAACTAATGCAGAAAAATGGTTTCCTGGAGTTATGAAACCACATGATGCTTCAACTGATATTGCATGGTGGTGCCCGAAATATTAAGTGACATAGGGAGCGCGGGAAAGGGATACTATGTGCATGCACCAGATTGAATTGTCGGAAACGTTTCATAAAACAATCTAAACGGATGTATGACGTTACAACGCATACTTTTACCATGCATACCCTTACAACGCGGTATTTACAACTCATACCATTACAACGCATAGCGCTTTGGGGTGCTGGATAGTGAATAGTTTACTTTACTATTCCAACTCCAGTCCCCGTGGACACTAGGGAAGGTGTTGGATAGTAAATTAAACTTATTCCCTATCCTAGAGTGCCCCCCAGCGCAATGCGTTGTAATGGTTTGCGTTGTAATGACTGCGTTGTACTGGTAGTGCGTGGTAAAAGATTTGTTGTAAAGGTTGTATACCATCTAAACGTGTCCAAATCTTTTTCTGCAGGATTAGTGACTTATTTTCAGAAGGACCGAATTGCCCTCTTGGAAATGACACTCCACCCGCTGCACCATGGTCTTCAATGTAAACTTTTATTGTCTTCCAGATCATTTGTGCATCTACTGACAATGCCAGGATCGTCCTGCACATCGACAATGCCAGACTAGCCGGTGAAGACTTCAAACTTAAGTAAGTTTGTCCATTTCTCCATCTGTGGCAAGTCCTTATCAGAGAGACAGAGCTATCCAAATTCCAACGTATTCTTGACTGTCCTCACCTTCTTTTCCTTCCCCGCTAATTCTTCTACATAGCCTTGTCTTCAGTAGACTAGATCACTGGAACAGCCTTCTGCTTAGGTGTTGCAATACTTGCTCGCACCCTTGGTAAGGGTATTACCATTGCCACATGGACTCTTCCTAGGCTTGCCAGGCACACCAGGACCACCACTTGCCAATATAAGGATAACTAAAGCACGAATCCTTCTCATAAATACCTCTTAGACCTTGAAATCTTAGGGCTTGGTTTAGACCCTCACAGATGAACCGCCTTCCAGACGGTGGCTGAGGACATCTCCTCCACCACCTTGACCTTGTGAGTCAGGGAGGATTTGGCCCTTGAGACAAGGCTCAATCATTGGACTCACCTGTGATGAATCTGAACATTCAAATGGCTGACGACCTCTCCATTTCCACTCTTTCCCTCACACCTTTGCCCAACAAAGGTCATTTACTCGGTGCTGTACTCAGTGACCACATATAACCTCACTCACCTTTCTCAATATATCCCCACCTAATCCATGCCTTCTATGTGAAGCCACGTATATTGAGAAAATTACCCATTCAAATACATTTCAAAACATTAAATATGGCAATTATGTTTACTTTGAACCCATATATTTTCTTTCTAATGAATAGACTTTAAATTACCTTTTCCTTTTTTCCTACTTGTGAAATAATCTTTCTTTAAGAGAGAAGTACAAGATTACGGTTCGCTCACTGAAACAACACAAAGATGGGTGACATGCTTGAAGTTTTCTCAGCAACTGAGATCAATTGAAAATATATACTGAGGACTCACATGAGGATAGTGTGGCTGGAATGCATTTCACTGACTTCTCTGGTTAGCTTAGCTGTGCTGCACAATCATATACCGTAGAGGGATCTTCTGAGCAGAAAACAGTTTACCTTTTGTTTAAGATCATCACAGCTCAATTACCTTGATTCTGTTCATAGAGGTCGTCTGTTTGTTTGCCAGATGAGTAGTATTCAGACCCTTAATCTTTTGGGATAACTTCTGGAACGTACCTGAGGGGCATATTATCAAGAACGACGTGAGAATTATCGGCGCTTTAGCGACAGGAACTGTTGCTAAAGTGGCGATTATGGGCTTGATAATATGCCCTTGAGAATTCCAATAGAAGCCCATGTTTTGGTGACAATATGGGCTTCTATTGGAATTCTCAAGGGCATATTATCAAGCCCATTATCGCTGATTTAGTGGCAGTTTTCTGCCGCTAAAGCGGCGATAAATACAAAGCCGTTTCTTGATAATATGCCCCTGAATACTCAAACTTTTCTCTCCACATTTTTAATTCAAGCAACCTAGGGGGTATAATATCAAGCAGGGCATTAAAATTATCGCCGTTTTGGCGGCAGAAAACTGCAGCTAAAGCGGCGATAATGGGCTTGATAATATGACCTGGAGAATTCCAATAGAAGCCCATGTTTGCACCAGAACATGGGCTTCTATGGGAATTCACAAGGGCATATTATCAAGCCCATTATCGCCAGTTTTCTGCTGCTAAAACAGCGATAATTTTTAACGCCCTGCTTGATAATATGCCCTAGTGCCCACCACAAACTCCATCCTTCTAGGCGCTATCACCAGGTGTTACCTAGTAAGAAATGCAATGCTAATGGTTTCATTGACCTTAGAATGATACAAGCACTATTTGTGTTTTATCAGTTTACAGACAAATATCAGAAGTGCAATAACCATGAGATCCATCGTAACCCTGTTCTTATTACCTTACTGTACCAATAGTCATATTTGACTCGGATGGTGGGAGGTTTGGTAGGCACTAATCTTGCATGCAAAGACCAAAACACAGAGTAGGCTATTTAAAGAGAAATTACATGAATGTCTTTCACAATATTGGACTAATACATATATTTTTTTAAACACACGGATTTAGTAGCACATTTGAAGTGACGTAGGGCTTCTGGCAATATGTTGTTGCAAACTTTAATTTACCTGCTTGGAGCCTCAGTTTTAGAACTTGGGGGCATATTACCAAGCAATAGCGATAATTATCGATATTGCTTGGTTAGAGACAAAAATTTACCGCTGAGCTGTGGCGATTTTTACCGCAAATAAACCTTGGTATTACCAAGGTTTATTGCAAATGCGATAAAAATCGCCGCAATGCATGAATATCGCTGAAAAGTCAGCGATATTCATGCATTACCGAGCTAATGCTCTTAGCCATGTTATCCACCTCCCATTGGATAACATGGCTAAGAACTGCTCAGGGCAGGTGTTAGCTTTTGGAGATATTCACGCTTAGCGCAAATATCTCCAAAAGTTGGTAATAGGAGATAGCGATGTTAGCAACTGTTTTCAGTCGCTAACATCTTGGCACGCCCACTTTGCATGTCATTAGTGATAAATATCACTGACATGCAAAGCGGGGCCCAAGATGGTCGCTATCTCCTACTAGCTGTCGCTAACTGGTGTTATCGACAGCTAGGTAATAGGGAGATGATTTTATCTCCGCTTTCTTGGCTTTTAAAGCCAAAAAAGCGGAGATAAACCCCCTTGATAATATGTTCCTTGATCTTTCAGATGTGGTTTTCCTTGGCTGTTATTCACGTCTAGTTACTTTTTTCCCCCAGGTTCGAGAATGAGCTGTCCCTGCGCCAGAGCGTGGAGACCGACACCAACGGGCTGCGCAAGGTGCTCACTGAGTTGGGTGTGGCCAGTTGTGACCTTGAGGGAGAGGTGGAACACCTGACGGAGGAGCTGGCTTGCCTCAAGAGGAACCACGAAGAAGTAAGCGCAATGTGGCATGACAGTGCTGGTACTGACATAGTTGGATTTCAAAAACCTGTATTACACGCCTTTAAAATGCGCTTTCTGATTCTTCAAAGTTTACCCTTTGTTGTGTGTCTTCTGTACAAATCTGTGACAAAAGCCTTTGTAATTGTGTTTTGAGCTATCTTTCTTTAAAGACTTGGTACACAATATGTTGAGGGAAACTGAATTGTGCTAACAGCTGAGAACATTTGTCACATTATTTTCTATCATTTTTCCTTGAAAGAGCCTAAATAGTTCCCATTTCTCACGCCAGGGATACCGTATACTAGGAGTTTTTGTGTCGGAAAGATATTTCTCAACACCTTGGCCGAAAATTTACTTAAGACCAATGCACCATCACACAGTTTATCATCTAAGCTTTGCATTGCACACCAGAAACACCTGAGCAGTGAACAGCATCCCATGTTTGCTCAGACTTTAGCTCTAAGAAGAACATATGTTGTGTTCCCCAGAAATGTAGCTTTGGCAGCAATGTTATTTTTTAGCCTGCTGCATTTCTGCCCAGGTTTCAGTTATGTTTTTTTTATGATTGGGGAGAGAGGATAACTTGAAACTGGAGGGTGGACTATCATTCACCGGAATAATTCAATCATTTTTCGAATCCTTGTGAACTTTTTCTAGAAATAATCAGATTGGCAAACAAGGAAAGTTTAAATACATTACATTGGAAAACATTAATGCATATGTTTCCGGTTTCAACAAAATGTGAACTCTCAGTATTGAGTGATTTGGGCACATGGAGAGAAAACAAATGGGATAGGAGTGCAAAGCAAGGGAGTTTGAAACTCATGAATTCAAATTCAGAGCAATGACTATTGAACCACTTCTTTTTGCTAGGGGACACATCGCTCTTCTTCTTAGACAATATATTTTTTCCGAAGGAAATGTATCTTTCTAATTGACAGCATCACCTACCATTTATTCTTTTTGGTGGTCAAAGTTGCCTTTTTTCTCCTAGACCCTAAATCTCCTGTGTTCTATCAGATCATAATTTCCTACTGATAAATGAAATTTCTATTTGACAGATATACCTTCCTATAAGAACATAGGGTCATATGTTTCAAGCACAAATGCGTTTGACAACGCAGAAATTCGCCGAATTTCGGCATTTGCAATCGCATTTTTGCTAAATGGTATGTATGAAGCAAATCTGTGTGCAAAATAAGGAATCGCAAAATTTGTGATTCCTTATTTTGCGATTGCATTTAAGGAAGCGCAAATTTTGCGATTCCTTAAATGCAATGTTAAAAGCATTAAAAAAGTGCAATTTCGCCTTAAGGAATCGTAAATTACCACATTCGCGATTTCTTTGAAAAAATTCACTTTTTTGTATTTTTTAAAGTGCCATTTGACGCACACACATGCCCTGAGGGCATGTATGTGTGCCACATGTGCACCCATGCTTATTTCAGGGGTGCAGCAGGGTGTCCTTTTGACACCCTTGCACCCTTGAAATTGCATTCTCAATTTGCGATTCGCTAATTGCTAATTGCAAATTGAGAATGTCTTCCCATTCATTCCTATGGGCCTCTAGCCCACAGGAATGAATGGGGAGGTATTCCTTAATTGTGAATTGCAATTTCAGATTCGCAATTAAGGAATTTGTAGGATTCACAAAATTTATTGCAAATCCTACATACATAGAATTTTGCGATTCGTAAAAAATCGCTATTTGAGAATCGCAAAATGACTTTTTGATACATATGGCCCATAGCCCTTCCAAGCCACATCTTCTCCGTAACAGTCCACCACCCGGCCTGTGCCAGGTCTTTTCATTCACAAACATACCGCTTTCTAATCGAGCATACATTTTCCCTCACACTATAGGACCTTCGCTCAGACCACAGCTTCATAAACTCTCTAGTCAATACCATTTTTTAAGCACTTTAAACAAGGTGGTGCTGTTACCAATGGATACCATTCTCCAATGTAATGATACTCAATTTGCATAACCTTAGAAGAGTGAAACACCGAGTTGCCGTTGTGAAGGATTTTGAACCGGTGACTTGCAGTTTACACCAGATCTCAGCAGCAATCAATTTGTCTGCTGAACCATCTGCCTGCAACTAGACTGCATCTCCTTACTAGCAGACCTCACAACCTTACTGCTGAAAACACATCGTCCAATTTCTAGACTGAAAAATTACTGAAATGGTGTCTATTACATCAGACACAGCAATTCATCTGCTGCGTCATAGTGTCCCAAATATGACCTAAGGGTAACCTCCAGTGTAGCACTTAAAAAAACTAAAAAGCAGTGCTATAATTTAAAGGTATATCTACTGAGATCCCCTTTGGAGAATACGATGCCGCTACAAAACAGTAACCATGTTCTGCTCTATAGCGGTATTTGATGTGTGGTGATCCACAACAGCCAACTAGGTTATGACTTGTTTTGTGAAAGTAATAATGGATGTTGATAAGTGATGGCTAGAGATAGCAGCTGCAGCCACTGACATACCCTTTGGCACCTCTTTCACTGCTCTTGCCTTCACTGATGTCAGGGATCAGAAGAGACTGAGATAAAAGTAAGTAAATATAGTTCAAATACCATAGTTCTGCCTGTAATGTGCAATCATTGCCCCTTTCCTCCCACCTAACAAGCCAATAGATGGTGCAAAAGGGACCAAGGGTGGGTTACTGGTCAAATTTTTGATGTTATTGTGGCATCTTCGCGAACTGACTTATTTAAAAGGCCTATAAAAAGAGCAGAGAAAGATACCCTTGTATTCTTGCCTATGGTTAGTAGTGGTTAATGCCCTTGACATGCTGTTACTCCCCCTGCAGGAACTGAAGGGACTACTGGGAACAGAAGGGCATCTCAGCGTAGAGATGAATGCTGTTCCAGGCATCAACCTACTGAAACTCCTCGGCGACATGCGAAGCCAGTACGAGGAAATGGCGGAAAAGAATCGCCGGGATGCCGAAGCAAAGTTCCTGGAAGCGGTGAGGAGGGGAGGAATGCTGTGTGGGCTGTGGGATTACAAGGATTGAAGTATGGAAAACCTAGATATTTTTCAAGACCCTAATGTACCATGAAATGCCCATACGGATGTCACCAAGTCAGTCCCACTCTAGGCTCTACGTAGCACGTGACTGACTCTACCCAGGGCTTACCAGCCACACAGAGTCCCTACAGATTAGTCCACTCTGATGCCTTAGGTTTGGGAGGATGTGTGCTTTTAATATGGATTTGTAAATTGTTGGTCTCTTTCTGTAATGGCACAGATAATCTAAAAATGCTGGAATGGAGTACATCCCAGAGCAACTATCAGTCGCTGAGACTACTTCAAGCAGTTTATCCATCACTTTTTGTGCAGTCTAAACATGTGAAAGTTGTTCATGCTGTCTCCTAGAGCATTGCAATCAAGCAAGAGATCTCCGCTGGGGCTGAGGAGGTGCAGACAAGCAAAAAAGAAGTCTACGACTTAAAACGCTGCCTCCAGGCCATGGAAATTGACCTGCAAGCAGCTCTGACGATGGTAAGTTGTGACAATTATACAAGTTGTTTCTCAAGAGACATCCCTGTTGGCAAATATTTCAAAGCATTATTGGTTCAGAAATTCATTGGGGAAGGTTTTGATGAACCTAAGAACATTATGAAATCATCACTTGTATAGCACATAGGATTCCCTCCTTAGTCTGAAGGCACTTGCATAACTGCCAAGTTTCTTAGGTCCTCGCTTGGGTCCCTCTACAGTTCTTTATTTTCCAGAACTCGTAAAGCTAGTTTTATAATGGGATAAAATATACCAACAAGTCCCAGAATGCAAATAAAAAATCTGAACTGGAGAAGCTAGTCACATATGAACCCTGACATCTTGGCTGAGCTGCACCTATCAATATTAGTCAGAAGTCTATACCTGAATTTCATACCTAAATGTACTTGACTGCAGTATATTATTCTGGATGTGGGGGAAGGGATGAAGGCTACCGCCATTTTGCTTCACTTTTGGCCCATTGCCATCTAGAACACATTCCATCAGGTTGTTTCAGGTGTACATCTTGTCTTTTTTACACACAGAAAAAATCCCTTGAAGCCAACTTGGCAGAAACAGAAGGGACCTACTGCGCCCAGCTGGCACACCTTCAAGAGAGGATCAGTCAACTAGAGGAGGAACTTGAAGGAATCAAGGAAGAGATGGAGAACAACATGGCAGAGTACGAGCAGCTCCTGGACATCAAGAGCCGGCTGGAGAGGGAGATTGAGACCTACCGGTGCCTGCTAGAGGGTCAGGGCAGGTAAGACGATGGCAAATCCTGAACACCTACACTTTAGCAATATTTAGGTTCCAGGCAAAGTTCTTCACCTGGGGTACCATTGCAGTGAAGAGAGGAGCCCTAACTCGCTCAAACAAGAGATTTAGGAAACCCCTAGGCAACATCTTGCTGGAATCCTGTCATGTCTATACAGCAAAACATGCTTATAGATTGATTATAGGAGAGAACATTCTCAGTTAACTTTATGTATGTTGTTTCCTTTTAGTGGCCATGGAGACCAAAAGGCCAAGAGTTATGGCTCTCACTCATCCAGGGGTAAGTGTTCCACCTTTCTATTTGCTTTTTGAAAATGGCTGAATATCACAGTGTCTGGTTCTTGTGCTATATTCCCACCTCTGTGTTTGCGGTCCTGTCTAGTATAATAAAGTTTTCCACCAAAGGACTCCTATGAAAGATAGTTCCAAAGTGGGTCCTGTAGTTTTTGAAATCCCATCTGATAGGGGAAGTATTTTCCCTTTATGGATTTTGACCTCCACTGCCCAACTTCTCTGTATGTATTAGTACGAAAAGAGGTGATACTGCTCAAGCAGGCCTAATTCAAGGAAGCAATTAAAAAAGTGAAGCTCTGCCCTTCACTTTTTTGAGGCATTAAAGGTTCCACAAAACAAAGCACTAGAATAATCTAGTCATTTTTTTCCCAATTTAATTTCTGGCACCTTTTCCCAACTTTAAAACCTAAAGTTAGCACATGGGAGTGGCCCTCTTGTTCCCTCTTTCCTTTTCTCTTTTAGTGTAGAACAACGATACATCCCTATTTCATGATGATGCCTTTGCATGTTATGTTATATTATGTTATTTGATGGGTATCTACAGAGCCCACGACTCACACGGGAGTGTATCCTGGCGCTGGTAAGCAAGTGCTGAGTAGGTTGTGTCTGTGCCACGTTTGGTGAAGAGACAGGTCTTTAGATTCTTGCAGAACTCAAGTACTTAGGAGAAGGCCAAACAAAGTAACAACGTAACATGCTTCTCTTCCACTAGAAACGTGCTCGTGAAAACAAGGAGGGAAAAAAGATCGGGATACTAAATTGATTGGATGATTCTGAGATCGTTTTGTGGGCTCCATAATGTACCATCAATTTTTTGGGTGATCTTCCTCTTGAGGAGTGAAAACATTTCTTTTACATAAACCATAAGTGATATGTAAGGCCAGAATTACATTATATTTCTACCTGATTAAAAGTAACTCCTTTACAAATGATAAATTCTTTTTTCATCAGAAATTATTGAATTAGTCTCCACCTCCAAATGTTTGAAGTGAAGCACTCATAGTTATGCGGAGTACTGGACTCAATATACCTGATACAGTGGGGGTCCCACTTTATTTCTCCTTCATCGATCATATATAAGGTACCTTCTCCCTCAAGCGTACACTCACACCTTTCTACCACTAAGTAGCTTCGCTGTGGGATCAAGGTGGAGACCTACCTACGACTCCTGGCTGAAGAACTGCAGGCACTGGAGGGGGCCTGGTGACTGGGTTATATGAAGACGGTCATCTAAGTCTAGGCATGTTTAAGCCAGAGAGGTCAGGATGGTCAGAATGTACCAATGACGGAGTGATCAAAGAGGGGTCATTTTAGGATTCTTACATGAGACGCATGCATCGCCATGAGAATGTTTACCTTAGTGCCTACTGATAATATTTGTATATTCATATCTTGACATGCCCCAAACAGAACGTTCAGCTTATGTACAATACCAACTATAAAATTCACAAGAAGCACAATCCCTATCAGGAGAACCTTTTCACGAGGCACTTGCAACAATCTTAAGGTTGAAAGGCAGGTGAAAGGCTGCCATTATAATTTGAACATTCCCACGCCGTGCATGCACCAACTGGAATATTTATGCTCCAGACCAGTTTTAGAAATCTATTTGCCTACCTGAGTAAAGTTTAATTTAGGTACAAAATATTGCATTGTAGATGACAAAATATATTTCCAGAGTCCTAAAATAGGTGCAGAACTCCATACGTGAGCCAACATGTCCACGACCTTCTCTGTCTTTATACACATCTTTTGTTCTCTCAAGATATCCTACCTGCATTCCATGGGTTTCCTCTTCATTTCTTGTTTCAGCCCCGGCGCCAGTTAGAAGCCGCGTTGTGAAGACCATCGTCCAGGATGTGATTGACGGCAGAGTAGTCTCACAAGAGGAGAAACAAAGTGAACAGAAAATATAGACAGAAGCTGGGCCTCTCCTTATGGAACCGCTGATCGACTGGGAAACCTACAACCGGATGCGATGCACAAACCCTTGCACTCTTCTGCTTTTTCTGGTGGGGTTTCAACTCTTCGAACATAACCGCAGAATCCTGTGGCCAAGTTAGCTCACTGAGCAACACAACAGCAGCCCTCGTGCATACAAGCAAATCAACCCAAAAGAAACGAGAGGACACCTAAGAAAACGGAAGGGCGCCCGTGATGTCATCACGTGCCTTATAAATAGTGAATAATCGGTTACCACCATTTTAAAACTTGGGTCAATGGAAAGCATTTTAAACGTAATATCGGTTGTGACTGTGCTTCTGAAGACTCCAAAAAGTGCCACCTCGGCGGGGGGCCGGCTGGGAAGTGGAGCTATTCACTGTGCCAAGGCTCTTACTTTGGGATTTATCTTTGTCTCTATGCCTCTCTTTACCAGAAAATATAAATTTCTGTTTCTGTGCCATTATTATTCAATAAACTATACTTTTGAATGCAAAATAAAAGGGTGTATTTTCTGGTCCCAAAAGGGTAGAAACCATTTCACCAATTTCGCTATTTATGTATTCAGAAATCATCATTTAATTTTATTTCCTGGAAGTTAGTTTGGTATCCAAAGTAGTACTGAATTCAGTGGGGGGACATTCGTTTCCCGAATTTATAGTTGAGGAGGCATTTGAAGAACATATGCTCAGAATAGGCGGACATATGACAGTGTAAGATATGTGTATATATATATATAACCAAACAAGCAGGAAATCACTGGGCAAGGTGGAATTGAGTGTTTATTTACCAGATCAGACGCATTTCGGCCAAGCCGGGCCTTGGTTACATGACCCTAAGTTGCAAACATAGTCTAGACTCAAATAAATACAATACATAATACAAAATACAGATAATGTTTCAGGGCCGTCATCCTAGAATGGTGTCACGGTGCCTCAGGCATGGTAACAAATAATTAAATATAACATAAATGTCCACGTGTACCTGAATACATGCAAGTATAAAAGGAATCAAGCCCAAGTGGGTATAATCAATGGCAGCATACAGGTTTAATAATTGGTAAGAGGGCCTACATGGGATTTTTTAAACAAAAAACTCTTCTAGAATCATACAATATAAATTTATGAAGCCCTAATTAATGGCTTATAGATCTTATAGAACTCGCCTTGAATGAATATAATTAATTTTGTTAATTTACTTGCTATAAGCCACTAATTAGGGATTCATACATTTATTTCTTTTTGATCCTAGAAGTTTTTTGTTAAAACAACTCGCTTGTAGGCACTCTTACCAATTATTAGCTTTGATTTACCCAAGCCTTCAAAGGTCTATTGGGTTGCCCAATTTTTTGTTAGCATACAAGTTTAAGCATTGCGTCCCAGGATGTGGCAAGGCAGCGGGAAGTTATGCCTCAGTAGGCCAAAGTTATCTTGCATGGGAGAACTTCATATCATGTCTGTGCCCCATCTTGGTAAAGTGTCCAGGTCCCAAAGCACCGCCTAGCAATGAAAGCACACTAGAAATTGGCATGTTCAGGGTAGAACTCTTCTCATAAAGCGCTGCATCAGAAAACTCCTACTTACTTGGCTAATGAGCTTGAACTATCTGGTGGGAATCGAGCCCTAAGAAGATCTCTACCATTAAAGCCACACAAGTTCAAAAAGAAGAGAACCTACAGCCGCAGATTTTCTGGTCTTGCTCCAAGAATATGGAATGCTCTCCCTCCCTATATCAGAACGAACCTTTCTACCGCTGCTTTTAAAACTGAAATCAAAGCTTTATTTCTCAATAGCCACCTGTACCCCTGCAAGCCATCAGTATTCTTTCACATCACTGACCCACTGATCTACCATGCAGTGTGCATCCGTTGCCACTACATTTAGCTCTATTGTTTTCTGCATTGGTGAATGTGATGTATTGGCCTCTTTATCAGCGAAACTTCTTAACCACAATGTACAGCGCTCTGATACCCTGTTGGGTCTTGTTTACGCCATATAACACCTTTCAAATAAATAAATAAACAAATCAATGTGGAATGGCAGAGGTACTAATGTTAATGTTAATGTGGGTGTACTTGTAAAACGCACTGCGACTCCATGGAGTATCCTGGCGCTGAAGACCGCTGGGGAACCCGTCCTGGTTTTCCCTGTGAGATGGTCCATTTCGGGGTATCTCCAAGGTGAAACCAGGCATCCCCGGCATCTGTGGGGGGCCGTTGTAGAGATGAGGCAAGCTTAATGCCCAGAGTTGCCGAGTGTGTTCCCTCGTTCGAGTCCGTTTTGACCCAGGACCACGACCCTGCCGCGTCAGGAATTGAACCCTGGTCCCGGGCCGTTCTCTGCTTACGGGTCTGCCGCCTCTAACCAGTGAGCCACACCACTCCAGACAACCTCAGTGGGTGGCATGGGGGTACCAAAGACATAAAAAAAAAAAGAAATAAGATACAATAATAAAATTTTGAGGAGGATAATCACACCCCAGTGGGAAGAATCATCATTGTGAAGGACGCACCATTCTAAGATGGCACCCATTAAACATTATCTCTATTGTGCGCCCAAGGACCGGCTGTGCCAAAACGAGTTGGATGCGGTGAATAAACAGAAAATTTCCCCTTGCCGCATATGAGCACTTCTCGTTTGGACATATGTACACACACCTAGAAGGCCAGATTTAAATATTTTAAGCGTAGATGTGTGTATTGCCACAAACAAAGTTTTATGCTTTCTGACATGCACAAAACTATTCTGCATAAATTTGCACACACACACACACCCACACACACGCACACACACACACACACACTGTCCTCGGCAAAGTGTGATGCTTTCCCACATTTTAATGAACATCTCTAGTGTTTCAAAACTGTTTGCAACGGAAAACGTAAATTCAAAGAAAGCAATTCTGCATGCATCTGCTATTATTAATTGAAAATGTCCTCGTAAGGAACACTTATAGAGAAAACATCTGCAAATAATTTTCTCAGGTCCTCATTTTCAAAACTCTGGATACAGTTTGGTTTGTTTTCAGACTCAAGCACCTGACATGATTTTTTTTTAAAAAGAGGCTGTGGTGTCATAAAATCTCTTTTTCCTCTCAGTCTTATTAAGTGCTGACATATTTTATTTAAAGGAGCTGTCGCCAAAATGTCTAGAGAAGTGAATCTGTCCAGCCAACTAACCTCCCCATGACTGGTGCGAAATTGAGTAGGACAATTGTCTTTTCAAAATTCCAGTTGAATCCATTTTGTTTTTTTCTCATTCATCTCTTGCCTACTGACCTGATATGGGGCTAGGTGAATCATATCCTGCTATACCTTCCAGTATAACTCCCTCCCTCTACATGTAAGCCTGGAAATATGCATAGTACATTTAGATACATTTGATCTCTCAGCTTTGTTATGAGAAAAAGTCACCCATTATTGCATAGTCTTCAAGGCTTTCCTTTGATACTAAAGTAGATCATAATAGATACAAGGCTATTACATTAAAAGTAAGTCGCACCTTAGTTCAGATGTGTATTGAAAATGCGAAAGAAAAATGAAATCTACCATCAAGAACTAACAAGGGCCTGTTTTAAATTCTTGCCTGTGAGTGATAGATGTAAACCTTTGAATAACATCATATATCTCCTTAGTTTAGCAATGGTTAGTACATCCTTGGAAGTAGTGTTCAACGGTTATACACAGGGCAGTCCTTTATCGGATTTCATGCCACAGAATAAATGCTTACACTTGGATGAGATAACAAATAACTCTCTGTAACCCTTAAGCGAAATTTTGTGGTCAGCAAACCTGTTGTCGGCGCCGGGAAACCCTTTTTGGGTAGCTGTGCGCCATACAAATGGAAAAAATAAATAAATAAATAAAATGAGATAGTGAGAAAAGTTGTGCACTGACTGTTCATGTGACAAGGCACAGTTGTAGTCTTGCACACAATTTTTCTGAATGATTGTACTACTGAATATCGACCCCCAAAATATTGTGGTTAAAGAATTTCAAGGAAAGTATATTGAGGGGCAAAATATTGAAAGCCAAATGCACATAGGGAAGTATAGATTTACTATTCTTAAATCCACGAATTTCAACAGACATTATAAACTCGTTTGAGATATGTAAATTGGGACTTCCGCGCCATGAAGATATCTGACAGTGGCACTGTTAAATACTACTTTTTCATTTCCCTTCAGTTGGCATGGTTTGCACAACTTCAAAACATATTCTCTGTATATGCTATAACATGAGAATTATAACCAAGGAAACAATGAAGCATCCCGTGAGATGTAGAGACACTTTGAGGTCGAGAAAGACTGTGCTATCATAAGCATTTTCAAAGTATTGTACTGGAGTGACTTGAAAGGAATCTGCATCTGGATAATTGTTTATCCTTATTCAGAACTGGATTGTCCATTCAGGCCCAGAGGCCAGTGACAAATGCAAACCTTTATGACTATTTTATGACTATGTCATCTTTACTGCTTGAGCCTGTTGAGTGAGTTGCACTGTGTACTTCAATAAACTGTATTTAATTGCTACCTACAAAAAAATCATCCAGCAAAAGCCTATCCTTTCTAGGGACAAGAGGAAGGCAGTGACGTTGTTAAAACAAGAGAAGATCCTAGGACCGAGGTGGCCTTGGATTGTACTCTATCCATTTGAAAGGTCTTAATCATAGACATTATCCTGAAAAAGATTGTGCCATAATAGCCATGTGGATGCAGTACAAAACCAAAACATATCCATAGGGGAGCTTAATAGTACATTACTGCCCATTATTAACACCATGCGCGCTAGCGGAATTCCGCTCGCACGCTGGGATTTGCGAAAACGCACTTTACGTGACGAGCTGGGCTCGTCATCAGCGTGGAAGGGGTTAAAAGGAAATGATTGTTTATCTGACTGCCAGTCAAACAGTGCATAATCTCTCCGCTATTTATCCAGCAGCAGACACTAGAGTACATATTCTCTGCTATTTAACAAGAGGCCAGCTATATATATGAAACTTCAGTGTTTACACAGCCACAGGCTAATATGTAGCTAATAAGTAGCAATTGCAATTGTAAATTGTATTTATATAGCACTTATTACCCCTGAAAAGGTGTTGAAGGACTTTGTGGGGAGTAGCACACTACTCTACAACCCGGGATTAATGTATATTAATAATATGTGCTATAATTTTTCCTTGTGCATTAGTTTTGTTAAGTTTGTGCTCTATCAGCCTGATTCATCATTCTCCCGTTTTGCGAGGCCCTAATAGCGATTCATAGCGAATCGCTATTAAGGACTCGCAAAACGGGATTCATGTAGAAATTGCATGAAGATATGCGATTCCTACATATTCCTTATTTGCGATTAGCAAATTGCTAATCGCAAATAAGGAATAACTCTGGGAAGAAATTGAAAACCGTCCAAATCCACTTGCAAAGTGGGGGCTCTATGATGAGGCAAACATGTATTTCTACTGTAGTTGAAACTTTATATTGCACTTTTTCAACTGGACAGACATAGAATTAAAGTGATTGTTAAAGACCTATGTGATCTTTCACACAAGTGACCAACAGCCTTATTCATGAAGGCTAAATCGGCTCGCAAAGGGCCGGATTCTGAGAATCCGGCCCTTTGCGAGTGCGATTTTTGCATTTGGGATTCAGCATCCCAAATGCAAAAATCACTAATTGCGATGTCGCAAATGTGCGAGAAATTACATTTAAGGAATCTCTATTAGAGATTCCTTAAATGCAATTCAGCATCCAATTTAAATTTGCGAAATCGCAATTTCTTGCCGCAATTTACCGCGAGGTCAGACCTCGCGGTAAATTGCGAAAACTCAGAAAAATGCATTTAAATGCATTTTTCTGAGTTGCATGTTACACACACACATGTCCTTTGGACATGTGTGTGTGCAACACCTGTGTGAAATTTCATTTGAGGGGTGCTACAGGGTGTCCTGTGGACACCCCTGGCACCCTTCAAATCGCAATCTTATTTGCGATTAGCTAATTGCTAATCGCAAATAAGGAATACTCCCCATTCATTCCTATGGGCCTTTTGGCCCATAGGAATGAATGGCGAGTTATTCCTTATTTGCGATTAGCAATTTGCTAATCGCAAATAAGGAATCAGTAGGAATCGCATTTTATTATGCGATTCCTACATGATTACCGTTTTGCGAGTCCTTAATAGCGAATCGCTATGATTCACTATTAGGGGCTCGCAAAACGGCCCCTTCATGAATAAGGCTGTAAGTGAATATCCAGGTTTCTTGACTTCAAGGTCAGCACCTTGGCTGCTAGGCACTATCTCCAGACTTGATTTTAAACCTCATCCCCTTTAATATCTGTGATTAAGAGGCCATTACGAGCTAGTCCTTATTTGCAAAAGAGTTAGTCTGTACCACCATGTGGTATACATTTCATATTCTCCTTCACTCATTAATTACTCTTGCATAATGCTACAAGCCTCCTTTCAGAGCACCGACTTATCATCTGCCATTGCACCCAATTAGCAAGATTTCTAATGTACTTCCGGGATACTTCAGTTCTGTGTAATCATCTTTTGCAGTGGCATGTGCCACAACCTGTACACTTCAAAGTGACTGCTGCAAAGGTTCTATTAATGTTCCTTGCATACAAATGAATCGATAAGAAGGGGCAGTGCTTTGAAGAAACCAGATGAAAAAATTACAACAATTAAAGTAAATGCTTAGAGTTGCCCCACCTGCTTTATCTTGATTCAGAATTAGATGAGAAATGGATATTAATTAATCACACCTATAATAATTAGAGGGAGAGTCTGACCTTCAAACAAAATTGTTGATATAGCAGTTTACTCTTGGAAAAGAAACACCCACTACGGTTTGTATTTAAAGGCTCACACATCCAGCCATTGCACCAGCACCCTCCACTCTCCCACTCAGTGCCACTTTGCAGGGTAGCAGTTCTTCTGGAGCATCATGTCTTACACCCAACATAGTGCTGGTTCCAGCCGGGCTTCAATGGTTGGTGGTGGCGCCAGCTTTGGTGGCTTCCAAGGCGGCTTTGGAGGTTTCCAAGGGGTCTTTAACAATGCAGTTATTGGGAGCCAACCCAGCAACGAGGGCCTCCTCTCTGCTGGGGAAAAGCAGACCATGCAAAACCTGAATGACCGTCTTGCTAGCTATCTGGAGAAAGTCAAACAACTGGAATGTGCCAACTTGGAGCTTGAGAACAAAATCAAGGATTGGTATGCACACCACCGTCCAGCAGTGGCTCATGACTACAGCAAATACTACACCATCATTGCAGAGTATCAAAAAAAGGTAAGAACATTATAAATCATTAAAAACTGGGCCTACTGATGTACATGATGACATCATTCCTTGTTATTGCTGTAGTGAGTAATGCAGAAATGAATTGTTACTTTTTAAGTGTTTGGAGTTGGGGATTTCGTCTCTCATAGTTTCGAATAGGGCTTTACACGGAGTACAGGACATTTTCTCCCTTGATGTATAAAGAAGGGCACTCTGTCTGTATTTATGGACCATCAGCTTCCTTGAATGAAACTGTTACCAAAGTGCGCAAGGCGCTCCAATACCTTTGAGTCGAACTCGCACTATACAAAACTGCAAACAAATGCAGAAAAATGGTTTCCTGGAGTTATGAAACCACGTGATGCTTCAACTGATACTGCATGGCGGTGCCTGAAATATTAAGTGACATAGGGAGCGCGGGAAATAGATACTATGTGCATGCACCAGATTGAATTGTCAGAAACGTTTCATAAAACAATCTAAACGTATCCAAATCTTTTTCTGTAGGATTAGTGACTTATTTTCTGAAGGACCGAATTGCCCTCTTGGAAAAGACACTCCACCCGCTGCACCATGGTCTTCAATGTAAACTTTTATTGTCTTCCAGATCATTTGTGCATCTACTGATAATGCCAGGATCGTCCTGCACATCGACAATGCCAGACTAGCCGGTGAAGACTTCAAACTTAAGTAAGTCTGTCCATTTCTCCATCTGTGGCAAGTCCTTATCAGAGAGACAGAGCTATCCAAATTCCAACGTATTCTTGACTGTCCTCACCTTCTTTTCCTTCCCCGCTAATTCTTCTACATAGCCTTGTCTTCAGTAGACTAGATCACTGGAACAGCCTTCTGCTTAGGTGTTGCAATACTTGCTCGTACCCTTGGTAAGGGTGTTACCATTGCCACATGGACTCTTCCTAGGCTTGCCAGGCACACCAGGACCACCACTTGCCAATATAAGGATAACTAAAGCACGAATCCTTCTCAAACCTTGAAATCTTAGGGCTTGGTTTAGACCCTCACAGATGAACCGCCTTCCAGACGGTGGCTGAGGACATCTCCTCCACCACCTTGACCTTGTGAGTCAGGGAGGATTTGGCCCTTGAGACAAGGCTCAATCATTGGACTCACCTGTGATGAATCTGAACATTCAAATGGCTGACGACCTCTCCATTTCCACTCTTTCCCTCACACCTTTGCCCAACAAAGGTCATTTACTCGGTGCTGTACTCAGTGACCACATATAACCTCACTCACCTTTCTCAATATATCCCCACCTAATCCATGCCTTCTATGTGAAGCCACGTATATTGAGAAAATTACCCATTCAAATACATTTCAAAACATTAAATATGGCAATTATGTTTACTTTGAACCCATATATTTTCTTTCTAATGAATAGACTTTAAATTACCTTTTCCTTTTTTCCTACTTGTGAAATAATCTTTCTTTAAGAGAGAAGTGCAAGATTAGGGTTCGCTCACTGAAACAACACAAAGATGGGTGACATGCTTGAAGTTTTCTCAGCAACTGAGATCAATTGAAAATATATACCGAGGACTCACATGAGGATTGTGTGGCTGGAACGCATTGCAGGGACTTCTCTGGATAGCTTAGCTGTGCTGCACCATCATATACCGTAGAGGGATCTTCTGAGCAGAAAACAGTTTACCTTTTGTTTAAGATTATCACAGCTCAATTACCTTGATTCTGTTCATTGAGGTCGTCTGTTTGTTTGCCAGATGAGTAGTAACAGACCATTAACCTTTTGGGATAACTTCTGGAACGTACCTGAGGGGCGTGAGAATTATCGGCGCTGTAGCGGCAGGAACTGCTGCTAAAGCGGCGATTATGTGCTTGATAATACAATCCTTGAGAATTTCAATAGAAGCCCATGTTCACACCAGAACATGGGCTTCTATGGGAATTCTTAAGGCCATATTATCAAGCCCCTTATCGCCGCTTTAGTGGCAGTTTTTTGCCGCTAAAGTGGCGATAAATTTAAAGCCGTAATATGCCCCTGAATACTCAAACTTCTCCCTCCACATTTTTAATTCAAGCAACCTAGGGGGTATAATATCAAGCAGGGCATTAAAATTATCGCAGTTTTGGCGGCAGAAAACTTGATAATATGACCTTGAGAATTCCAATAGAAGCCCATGTTCGCACCAGAACATGGGTTTCTATTGGAATTCACAAGGCCATGCTATCAAGCCCATCATCGCCGCTTTAGCGGCAGTTTTCTGCCGCTAAAACGACGATAATTTTTAACGCCCTGCTTGATAGTATGCCCTAGTACCCACCACAAACTCCATCCTTCTAGGCGCTATCACCAGGTGTTACCTAGTAAGAAATGCGATGCTAATGGCTTCATTGACCTTAGAATGATACAAGCCCTATTTGTCTTTTATCAGTTTACAGACAAATATCAGAAGTGCAATAACCATGACATCCATCGTAACCCTGTTCTTATTACCTTACTGTGCCGATAGTCATATTTGACTTGGATGGTGGGAGGTTTGTAATGCACTAATCTTGCATGCACAGACCAAAACAAACTGAAGGCTATATATTTTTTTAAACACACGGATTTAGTAGCACATTTGAAGTGACATTGTGCTTCTGGCAATGTGTTGTTGCAAACTTTAATTTACCTGCTTGGGGCCTCAGTTTTAGAACTTGATCTTTCAGATGTGGTTTTGCTTGGCTGTTATTCACGTCTAGTTACTTTTTTCCCCCAGGTTTGAGAATGAGCTGTCCCTGCGCCAGAGCGTGGAGACCGACACCAACGGGCTGCGCAAGGTGCTCACTGAGTTGGGTGTGGCCAGTTGTGACCTTGAGGGAGAGGTGGAACACCTGACGGAGGAGCTGGCTTGCCTCAAGAGGAACCACGAAGAAGTAAGCGCAATGTGGCATGACAGTGCTGGTACTGACATAGTTGGATTTCAAAAACTTGTGTTACACGCCTTCAAAATGAGCTTTCTGATTCTTCAAAGTTTACCCTTTGTTGTGTGTCTACTGTACAAATCTGTGACAAAAGCCTTTGTTATTGTGTTTTGAACTATCTTTCTTGAAAAACTTGGCACACAATATGTTGAGGGAAACTGAATTGTGCTAACAGCTGAGAACATTTGTCACATTATTTTCTATCATTTTTCCTTGAAAGAGCCTAAATAGTTCCCATTTCTCACGCCAGGGATACCGTATACTAGGAGTTTTTGTGTCGGAAAGATATTTCTCAACACCTTGGCCGACAATTTACCTAAGGCCAATGCACCATCAGACAGTTTATCATCTAAGCTTTGCATTGCACACCAGAAACACCTGAGCAGTGAACAGCATCCCATGTTTGCTCAGACTTTAGCTCTAAGAAGAACATAGTTGTGTTCCCCAGAAATGTAGCTTTAGCAGCAATGTTATTTGTTAGCCTGCTGAATTCCTGTCCAGGTTTCAGTTATGTTTTTTATATGATTGGGGAGAGAAGATAACTTGAAACTGAAGGGTGGCCTATTATTCACCGAAATAATTCAATCATTTTTAGAATCCTTGTGAACTTTTTCTAGAAATAATCAGATTGGCAAACAAGGAAAGTTTAAATGCATTACATTGGAAAACATTAATGCATATGTTTCCGGTTTCAACAAAATGTGAACTCTCAGTATTGAGTGATTTGGGCCCATGGAGAGAAAACAAATGGGATAGGAGTGCAAAGCAAGGGAGTTTGAAACTCATGAATTCAAATTCAGAGCAATGACTACTGAACCACTTCTTTTTGCTAGGGGACACATCGCTCTTCTTCTTAGACAATATACTCTTTCTGAAGGAAATGTATCTTTCTAATTGACAGCATCACCTACCATTTATTCTTTTTGGTGGTCAAAGTTGCCTTTTTTCTCCTAGACCCTAAATCTCCTGCGTTCTATCAGATCATAATTTCCTACTGATAAATGAAATTTCTATTTGACAGATATACCTTCCTATAAGAACATAGGGTCATATGTATCAAGCACAAATGCGTTCGCAAACTCGGCATTTGCGATCGCATTTTTACTAAATGGTATGTATGAAGCAAATCTGCGTACAAAATAAGGAATCGCAAAATTTGCGATTCCTTATTTTGCGATTGCATTTAAGGAATCGCAAATTTTGCGATTCCTTAAAAGCAATGTAAGAAGCACCAAAAAAGTGCAATTTCGCCTTAAGGAATCGTAAATTACCACCAACTTCAAGTTGGTGGTAATTTGCGATTTCTTTGAAAAATTCACTTTTTTTTCTTTTTCAAAGTGCCATGTGACGCATGTATGTGTGCTACATGTGCACCCATGCTTATTTCAGGGGTGCAACAGGGTGTCCTTTTGACACCCTTGCACCCTTGAAATTGCATTCTCAATTTGCAATTCGCTAATTGCTAATCGGAAATTGAGAATGTCTTCCTATTCATTCCTATGGCCTAGAGGCCCATAGGAATAAATGGGGAGGTATTCCTTAATTGTGAATCGCAATTTGAGATTCACAATTAAGGAATATGTAGGATTCACAAAATGTATTGCAAATCCTACATACATAGCATTCTGCGATTCTCAAATAGCGATTCGCAAAAAATCGCTATTTGAGAATCGCAAAATCACTTTTTGATACATATGACTTTTTGATACATATGACCCATTGCCCTTCCAAGCCACATCTTCTCCGTAACAGTCCACCACCCGGCCTGTGCCAGGTCTTTTCATTCACAAACATACAGCTTTCTAATCAAGCATACGTTTTCCCTCACACTATAGGACCTTCGCTCAGACCACAGCTTCATAAAATCTCTAGTTAATACCATTTTTAAAGCACTTTAAACAAGGTGGTGCTGTTACCAATGGATACCATTCTCCAATGTAATGATACTCAATTTGCATAACCTTAAAAGAGTGAAACACTGAGTTACCGCTGTGAAGGATTTTGAACCTGTAACTTGCAGGTTACACCAGATCTCAGCAGCAATCAATTTGTCTGCTGAACCATCTGCCTGCAACTAAACTGCATCTCCTTACTAGCAGACCTCACAACCTTACTGCTAAAAACACATCGTCCAATTTCTAGACTGAAAATTTACTGAAATTGTGTCTATTACATCAGACACATCAATTCATCTGCTGCGTCAAAGTGTCCCAAATATGACCTTAGGGTAACCTCCAGTGTAGCACTTAAAAAAACTAAAAAGCAGTGCTATAATTTAAAGGTATATCTACTGAGATCCCCTTTGGAGAATAAGATGCAGCTACAAAACAGTAACCATGTTGTGCTCTCTAGCGGTATTTGATGTGTGGTGATCCACAACAGCCAACTAGGTTATGACTTGTTTTGTGAAAGTAATAATGGATGTTGATAAGTGATGGCCAGAGATAGCAGCTGCAGCCACTGACATAACCTTTGGCACCTCTTTCACTGCTCTTGCCTTCACTGAAGTCAGGGATCAGAAGAGACTGAGATAAAAGTAAGTAAATATAGTTCAAATACCATAGTTCTGCCTGTAATGTGCAATCATTGACCCTTTCCTCCCACCTAACAAGCCAATAGATGGTACAAAAGGGACCAAGGGTGGGTTACTGGTCAAATCTTTGATGTTATTGGGGCATCTTCGCGAACTGACTTATAAAAGAGCAGAGAAAGATACCCTTGTATTCTTGCCTTTGGTTAGTAGTGGTTAATGCCCTTGACATGCTGTTACTCCCCCTGTAGGAACTGAAGGGACTACTGGGAACAGAAGGGCATCTCAGCGTAGAGATGAATGCTGTTCCAGGCATCAACCTACTGAAACTCCTCGGCGACATGCGAAGCCAGTACGAGGAGATGGCGGAAAAGAATCGCCGGGATGCCGAAGCAAAGTTCCTGGAAGCGGTGAGGAGGGGAGGAATGTTGTGTGTGCTGTGGGATTACAAGGATTGAAGTATGGAAAACCTAGATATTTTCCAACACCCTAATGTACCATGAAATGCCATACGGATGTCACCAAGTCAGTCCCACTCTAGGCTCTACGTAGCATGTGATTGACTCTACCCAGGGCTTACCAGCCACACAGAGTCCCTACAGATTAGTCCACTCTGATGCCTTAGGTTTGGGAGGATGTGTGCTTTTAATATGGATTTGTAAATTGTTGGTCTCTTTCTGTAATGGCACAGACAATCTAAAAATGCTGGAATGGAGTACATCCCAGAGCAACTATCAGTCGCTGAGACTACTCCAAGCAGTTTATCCATCACTTTTTGTGCAGTCTAAACATGTGAAAGTTGTTCATGCTGTCTCCTAGAGCATTGCAATCAAGCAAGAGATCTCCGCTGGGGCTGAGGAGGTGCAGACAAGCAAAAAGGAAGTCTACGACTTAAAACGCTCCCTCCAGGCCTTGGAAATTGACCTGCAAGCAGCTCTGACGATGGTAAGTTGTGTCAATTACACAAGTTATTTCTCAAGAGACGTCCCTGTTGGCAAATATTTCAAAGCATTATTGGTTCACAAATTCATTGTGGAAGGTTTTGATGAACCTATGAACACTATGAAATCATCACTTGTATAGCACATAGGAATTTCTCCTTAGTCTGAAGGCACTTGCATAACGCCAAGTTTCTTAGGTCCATGCTTGGGTCCCTCTACAGTTCCTTATTTTCCAGTATTCGTAAAACTAGTTTTATAATGGGATAAAATATACCAACAAGTCAAAGAATGCAAAGAAAAAATCTAAACTGGAGAAGCTAGTCACATATGAACCCTGGCATCTTGGCTGAGCTGCACCTATTAATATTAGTCAGAAGTCTATACCTGAATTGGCTTCAATTCTCATTTTGGCAATCGTAGAAAGAAGGAAATGTAAATTTGACTTTAGAATCAGGTGCTGACCATCCAGTCTGAATGTTACTCATAGTAGCTGACCATTGAGTCTTCCCATGAACAACTACACGCGACAATTTGATTTCTAATGCGTTCTTTAGAAATTATCTCTGCCACATTACTTGTGCATTGAAGTAACGTACATCTATAGATAATCATGGGCAATATGCATTGAATAATTGTACTTCATTTATTTACAATAAAGATACATTTCACAACTAAACCTACAAAGCTACACATTAAAATAAATGTAAGCCATGCAGCGAATCATACACATAATTAAAACGCAAATCCAACATTTAAAACTGGGAAAATGATTTCCTCAGTTATAGGAAACAAATAACAGTGTGAGAAAAGGCAGAACTTGAGAGTAAGTAGGCAGTCCGTACGGCCAATATTTCAGTCTCTACTTTATGTAGAGTAAATATATATGGTATGAATGAGAGGAACGGAGAGTTGGAGACTGTAAAACCAGTCTACGTTTCACAAGCCCAGACACACAGTTACCATTGGGTGGGAACCGGGAAGGAGACCTTGGAAGTGTTGAGGCCAGTTGCTAAGGTTAGAGAGTGGAGCTGACTCTGAGAAAACCAGGTGAGGGTTGCAGATGCTGTGGGATGGCTTTAACATAGGCACAGCTGCATGAGCAGCTTGGTGGGGTAGTAGTAAGTGCACTTTGTGCACACAATGAACTAGCGTGGAGACTATTCCAAGGCTGCATTCATAATGGGGATGAAAAGAAAGCATATAGTCATTGTTGCAGCATCTCCCCATAATAACGCCACCATGCAGCCTTAAAGGCTTCCTGGACCCGTCTTGAGCAGTAGGCAGTATGCTCTGAGATTGCTAACACCTGCTGTATGTACTTAGTTGGCAAATGTCTATTTTTATGATAAAAATCCAAGGAAGGCTTGGTAAAGTTTCATACCTAAATGTACTTGACTGCAGTATATTATTCTGGATGTGGGGGAAGGGATGAAGGCTACCGCCATTTTGCTTCACTCTTGGCCCATTGCCATCTAGAACACATTCCATCAGGTTGTTTCAGGTGTACATCTTGACTTTTTTACACACAGAAAAAATCCCTTGAAGCCAACTTGGCAGAAACAGAAGGGACCTACTGCGCCCAGCTGGCACACCTTCAAGAGAGGATCAGTCAACTAGAGGAGGAACTTGAAGGAATCAAGGAAGAGATGGAGAACAATATGGCAGAGTACGAGCAACTCCTGGACATCAAGAGCCGGCTGGAGAGGGAGATTGAGACCTACCGGTGCCTGCTAGAGGGTCAGGGCAGGTAAGACGATGGCAAATCCTGAACACCTACACTTTAGCAATATTTAGGTTCCAGGCAAAGTTCTTCACCTGGGTTACCATTGCAGTGAAGAGAGGAGCCCTAACTCGCTCAAACAAGAGATTTAGGAAACCCCTAGGCAACATCTTGCTGGAATCCTGTCATGTCTATGCAGCAAAACATGCTTATAGATTGATTATAGGAGAGAACATTCTCAGTTAACTTTATGTATGTTGTTTCCTTTTAGTGGCCATGGAGACCAAAAGGCCAAGAGTTATGGCTCTCACTCATCCAGGGGTAAGTGTTCCACCTTTCTATTTGCTTTTTGAAAATGGCTGAATATCACAGTGTCTGGTTCTTGTGCTATATCCCACCTCTGTGTTTGCGGTCCTGTCTAGTATAATAACGTTTTCCACCAAAGGACTCCTATGAAAGATAGTTCCAAAGTGGGTCATGTAGTTTTTGAAATCCCATCTGATAGGGGAAGTATTTTCCCTTTATGGATTTTGACCTCCACTGCCCAACTTCTCTGTATGTATTAGTACGAAAAGAGGTGACGCTGCTCAAGCAGGCCTAATTCAAGGAAGCAATTAAAAAAGTGAAGCTCTGCCCTTCACTTTTTTGAGGCATTAAAGGTTCCACCAAACAAAGCACTAGAATAATCTAGACATTTTTTTCCCAATGTAATTCCTGGCACCTTTTCCCAACTTTAAAACCTAAAGTTAGCACATGTGAGTGGCCCTCTTGTTCCCTCTTTCCTTTTCTCTTATAGTGAAGAACAACGATGCATCACTATTTCATGATGATGCCTTTGCATGTTATGTTATATTATGTTATTTGATGGGTATCTACAGAGCCCACGACTCACACGGGAGTGTATCCTGGCGCTGGTAAGCAAGTGCTGAGTAGGTTGTGTCTGTGCCACGTTTGGTGAAGAGACAAGTCTTTAGATTCTTGCAGAACTCAAGTACTTAGGAGAAGGCCAAACAAAGTAACAACGTAACATGCTTCTCTTTCACTAGAAACGTGCTCGTGAAAACAAGGAGGGAAAAAAGATCGGGATACTAAATTGATTGGATGATTCTGAGATCTTGTTTTGTGGGCTCCATAATGTACCATCAATGTTTGGGGTGAACTTCCTCTTGAGGAGTGAGTACTGGACTCAATATACCTGATACAGTGGGGGTCCCACTCTATTTCTCCTTCATCGATCATATATAAGGTAGCTTCTCCCTCAAGCATACACTCACTCCTTTCTACCACTAAGTTGCTTCGCTGTGGGATCAAGGTGGAGACCTACCTACGACTCCTGGCTGAAGGACTGCAGACACTGGAGAGGGCCTGGTGACTGGGTTATATAAAGACGGTCATCTAAGTCTAGGCATGTTTGAGCCAGAGAGGTCAGGATGGTCAGAGTGATCAAAGAGGGGACATTAGGATTCTTACATGAGACGCATGCATCGCGATTAGAATGTTTACCTTAGTGCCTACTGATAATATTTGTATATTCATATCTTGGCATGCCCCAAACAGAACGTTCAGCTTATGTACAATACCAACTATAAAATTCACAAGAAGCACAATCCTTATCAGGAGAACCTTTTCACGAGGCACTTGCAACAATCTTAAGATTGAAAGGCAGGTCAAAGGCTGCCTTTATCATTTGAACATTCCCACCCTGTGCATGCACCAACTGGAATATTTATGCTCTAGACCCGATTTAGAAAGCTATTTGCCTACCTGAGTTTAATTTAGGTACACAAATATTGCATTGTAGATGACAAAATATAATTCCAGAGTCCTAAAATAAGTGCAGGATTCCATTCTTGAGCCAACATGTCCACGGAATTCTCTGCCTTTATACACATATTTTGTTCTCTCAAGATATCCTACCTGCATTCCACTGGTTTCCTTTTCATTTCTTGTTTCAGCCCCGGCGCCAGTTAGAAGCCGCGTTGTGAAGACCATCGTCCAGGATGTGATTGACGGCAGAGTAGTCTCACAAGAGGAGAAACAAAGTGAACAGAAAATATAAACAGACGCTGGGACTCCCCTTATGGAACCGCTGATCGACCGGGAAACCTACAACCGGATGCGATGCACAAACCCTTGCACTCTTCTGCTTTTTCTGGTGGGTTTTCAACTCTTCGAACATAACCGCAGAATCCTGTGGCCAAGTTAGCTCACTGAGCAACACAACAGCAGCCCTCGTGCATACAAGCAAAAGAACCCAAAAGAAATGAGAGGACACCTAAGAAAACGGAAGAGCGCCCGTGATGTCATCACGTGCCTTATAAATAGTGAAGAATCGGTTACCAACATTTTTAAACTTGGGTCAATGGAAAGCATTTTAAACGTAATATCGGTTGGGACTTTGCTACTGAAGACTCCAAAAAGTGCCACCTCGGCGGGGGGCCGCTGGGAAGTGGAGCTATTCACTGTGCCAAGGCTCTTACTTTGGGTTTTATCTTGGTCTCTATGCCTCTCTTTACCAGAAAATATAAATTTCTGTTTCTGTGCCATTATTATTCAATAAACTATACTTTTGAATGCAAAATAAAAGGGTGTATTTTCTGGTCCCAAAAGGGTAGAAAACATTTCACCAATTTCGCTATTTATGTATTCAGAAATCATCATTTAATTTTATTTCCTGGAAGTTAGTTTGGTATCCAAAGTAGTACTGAATTCAGTGGGGGGACATTCGTTTCCCGAATTTCTAGTTGAGGAGGCATTTGAAGAACATATGCTCAGAATAGGCGGACATATGACAGTGTGTGTGTATAATATATGTATATATATATATATATATATATATATATATATATATATATATATATATATATATATATATATATACATATAATATATATATATATATATATATATATATACATATAACATATATATATATATATATATATATATATATATATATATATATATATATATATATATATATATATATATATATATATATATATATATTTATACTTAGGAGAGGAGCGCATTGGTTGTAGGGTCAAATCAACCAACCAAACAAGCAGGAAATCACTGGGCAAGGTGGAATTGAGTGTTTATTTACCACATCAGATGCATTTCGGCCTAGCCGGGCCTTGGTTACATGACCCCAAGTTGCAAACATAGTCTATACTCAAATAAATACTATACATAATACAAAATACAGATAATGTTTCAGGGCCGTCATCCTTGAATGGTGTCATGGTGCCTCAGGCATGGTAACAAATAATTAAATATAACATAAATGTCCACCTGTACCTGAATACATGCAAGTATGAAAGGAATCAACCCCAAGTGGGTATAATCAATGGCAGCATACAGGTTTAATAATTGGTAAGAGGGCCTACATGGGATTTTTTAAACAAAAAACTCTTCTAGAATCATACAATATAAATTTATGAAGCCCTAATTAATGGCTTATAGATAAACTCGCCTTGAATGAATATAATTAATTTTGTTAATTTACTTGCTATAAGCCACTAATTAGGGATTCATACATTTATTTTTTTTGATCCTAGAAGTTTTTTGCTAAAACAATTTGCTTGTAGGCACTCTTACCAATTATTAGCTTTGATTTACCCAAGCCTTCAAGGGTCTATTGGGTTGCCCAATTTTTTGTTAGCATACAAGTTTAAGCATTGCGTCCCAGGATGTGGCAAGGCAGCGGGAAGTTATGCCTCAGTAGGCCAAAGTTATCTTGCATGGGAGAACTTCATATCATGTCTGTGTCCCATCTTGGTAAAGTGTCCAGGTCCCAAAGCACTAAAGCAATGAAAGCACACTAGAAATTGGCATGTTCAGGGTAGAACTCTTCTCATAAAGCGCTGCATCAGAAAACTCCTACTTACTTGGCTAATGAGCTTGAACTATCTGGTGGGAATCGAGCCCTAAGAAGATCTCTACCATTAAAGCCACACAAGTTCAAAAAGATGAGAACCTACAGTCGCAGATTTTCTGGTCTTGCTCCAAGAATATGGAATGCTCTCCCTTCCTATATCAGAACGAACCTTTCTACCGCTGCTTTTAAAACTGAAATCAAAGCTTTATTTCTCAATAGCCACCTGTACCCCTGCAAGCTATCAGTATTCTTTCACATCACTGACCCACTGATCTACCATGCAGTGTACATCCGTTGCCACTACATTTAGCTCTATTGTTTTCTGCATTGGTGAATGTGATGTATTGGCCTCTTTATCAGGGAAACTCCTTAACCACAATGTACAGCGCTCTGATACCCTGTTGGGTCTTGTTTACGCCATATAACACCTTTCAAATAAATAAATAAACAAATCAATGTGGAATGGCAGAGGTACTACAACCTCAGTGGGTGGCATGGGGGTACCAAAGACATAAAAAATAAAGAAATAAGATACAATAATAACATTTTGAGGAGGATAATCACACCCCAGTGGGAAGAATCATCATTGTGAAGGACCGCCAAATACCCCATGGCACCATTCTAAGATGGCACCCATTAAACATTATCTCTATTGTGTGCCCAAGGACCGGCTGTGCCAAAACGAGTTAATGCAGTGAATAAACAGAAAATTTCCCCTTGCCCCATATGAGCACTTCTCGTTTGGACATATATACACACACCTAGAAGGCCAGATTTAAACATTTTAAGCGTAGATGTGTGTATTGCCACAAACAAAGTTTTATGCTTTCTGACATGCACAAAACAATTCTGCATACATTTGCACACACACATACACACGCACACACACACACACACACACACACACACACACTGTCCTCCGCAAAGTGTGATGCTTTCCCACATTTTAATGAACATCTCTAGTGTTTCAAAACTGTTTGCAACGGAAAACGTAAATTCAAAGAAAGCAGTTCGGCATGCATCTGCTATTATTAATTGAAAATGTCCTCGTAAGGAACACTTATAGATAAAAAATCTGCAAATAATTTTCTCAGGTCCTCATTTTCAAAACTCTGGATACAGTGTGGTCTGTTTTCAGACTCAAGCACCTGACATGATTTTTTTTAAAAAGAGTCTGTGGTGTCATAGAATCTCTTTTTCCTCTCAGTCTTATTAAGTGCTGACATATTTTATTTAAAGGAGCTGTCGCTAAAATGTCTAGAGAAGTGAATCTGTCCAGCTAACTAACCTCCCGAAGACTGGTGCGAAATTGAGTAGGACAATTGCCTTTTCCAAAATTCCAGCTGAATCCATTTTGTTTTTTTCTCATTCATCTCTTGCCTTCTGACCTGATATGGGGCTAGGTGAATCATATCCTACTATACCTTCTAGTATAACTCCCTCCCTCTACATGTAAGCCTGGAAATCATTATCTGCATAGTACATTTAGATACATTTGATCTCTCAGCTTTGTTATGAGAAAAAGACACGCCTTATTGCATAGTTTTCAAGGCTTTCTTTTGATACTAAAGTAGATCATAATAGATACAAGGCTATTACATTAAAAGTAAGTCGCACCTTAGTTCAGATGTGTATTGAAAATGCGAAAGAATAATTAAATCTACTATCAAGAACTAACAAGGGCCTGTTTTAAATTCTTGCCTGTGAGTGATAGATGTAAACTTTTGAATTTCATCATATATCTCCTTAGTTTAGCAATGGTTAGTACATCCTTGGAGGTAGTGTTCAACGGTTATACACAGGGCAGTCCTTTATCGGATTTCATGCCACAGAATAAATGGTTACACTTGGATGAGATAGTGAGAAAAGTTGTGCACTGACAGTTCATGTGACAAGGCACAGTTGTAGTCTTGCACACAATTTTTCTGAATGATTGTACTACTGAATATCGACCCCCAAAATATTGTGGTTAAAGAATTTCAAGAAAGTATATTGAGGGGCAAAATATTGAAAGCCAAATGCACATAGGGAAGTATAGATTTACTATTCTTAAATCCACGAATTTCAGCAGACATTATAAACTCGTTTGAGATATGTAAATTGGGACTACCGCGCCATGAAGATATCTGACAGTGGCACTGTTAAATACTAGTTTTTCATTTCCCTTCAGTTGGCATGGTTTGCACAACTTCAAAACATATTCTCTGTATATGCTATAACATGAAAATTATAACCAAGGAAACAATGAAGCATCCCGTGAGATGTAGAGACACTTTGAGGTCGAGAAAGTCTGTGCTATCATAAGCATTTTCTAAGTATTGTACTGGAGTGACTTGGAAGGAATCTGCATCTGGATAATTGTTTATCCTTATTAAGAACCGGATTGTCCATTCAGGCCCAGAGGCCAGTGACAAATGCATACTTTTATGGCTATTTTATGACTATGTCATCTTTACTGCTTGAGCCTGTTGAGTGAGTTGCACTGTGTACTTCAATAAACTGTATTTAATTGCTACCTACAAAAAAAATCATCCAGCAAAAGCCTATCCTTTCTAGGGACAAGAGGAAGGCAGTGACGTTGTTTAAACAAGAGAAGATCCTAGGACCGAGGTGACTGTAAAGTTGAAGCTACACAAATTGGATTGAAAGTGTAGTTTATTGAAGGAACACAGGAGCAAGGTAGGGAACAACCTACACAGGACTTCTTCATCAGCAACTACTATAGTTGCTAGGGAGGGGAAACTAGGATACAATAGAATACAGAAACATTCTGAAAAGAATTAAAGGGGCAACATAACAGTGACCTTGGATTGTACTCTATCCATTTGAAAGGTCTTAATCATAGACATTATCCTGAAAAAGATTATGCCATAATAGCCCTGTAGATGCAGTACAAAACCAAAACATATCCATAGGGGAGCTTAATAGTACATTACTGCCCATTATTAACACCATGCGCGCTAGCGGAATTCCGCTCGCACGCTGGGATTTGCGAAAACGCACTTTACGTGACGAGCTGGGCTCGTCATCAGCGTGCGAGGAGGCTACCCCATGACGAGCCCAGCTCGTCATCAGCGTGGAAGGGGTTAAAAGGAAATGATTGTTTATCCGACTGCCAGTCAAACAGTGCATAATCTCTCCGCTATTTATCCAGCAGCAGACACTAGAGTACATATTCTCTGCTATTTAACAAGAGGCCAGCTATATATCTGAAACTTCAGTGTTTACACAGCCACAGGCTAATATGTAGCTAATAAGTAGCAATTGCAATTGTAAATTGTATTTATATAGCACTTATTACCCCTGAAAAGGTGTTGAAGGACTTTGTGGGGAGTAGCACACTACTCTACAACCCAGGATTAATGTATATTAATAATATGTGCTATAATTTTTCCTTGTGCATTAGTTTTGTTAAGTTTGTGCTCTATCAGCCTGATTCATCATTCTCCCGTTTTGCGAGGCGCTAATAGCGATTCATAGCGAATCGCTATTAAGGACTCGCAAAACGGGATTCATGTAGAAATTGCATGAAGATATGCGATTCCTACATATTCCTTATTTGCGATTAGCAAATTGCTAATCGCAAATAAGGAATAACTCTGGGAAGAAATTAAAAACCGTCCAAATCCACTTGCAAAGTGGGGGCTCTATGATGAGGCAAACATGTATTTCTACTGTAGTTGAAACTTTATATTGCACTTTTTCAACTGGACAGACATAGAATTAAAGTGATTGTTAAAGACCTATATGATCTTTAACACAAGTGACAAAGCGAATATCCAGGTTTCTTGGCTTCAAGGTCAGCACCTTGGCTGCTAGGCACTATCATTTCATTTCATTTCATTTCAAAGTGCTTTATTTCGAGTATTACTCATAAAAGCAGACAAACATACATATAATAAAAAACAATTAAATTTACAACGTCATATTAGACTTGAGCACACACTTGATATTTAGAAAGACACAATACATGAAAGAATATCATAAGCAGGATAAATATGAAAAAGTGCCAAAAATAGTGATCATAAATAAGCAATTTTTAAAAAAGACAATATATCATAAAATTTCTAGCCGATGATACATTAAAATTGAATATGTTATAAAGGGTAAAAGATGAATACAAGTCTAGCAGTCTCTGACCAAATAATCATTTTTCCCAGAGAATAGACTAAAGCCTAGCAGTCTCTGAGTATATCATAACTTGTTACAGAGAATAGACGTGTACTAATAATCTTGTAAACAACAGATTGAGTTATTGCCCTCTAATCGTTCTCTGTCTTAAAACCCAAGCCCACCCCAGGTACTTCGCAATGGCAGTAATAATCCAATTAGCAGATGTAGTTCTTAAAATCCGCAGTGCTACCATGCTATTTCTTGTTCCTAGGCTCCTACACATTGGGGCCAACCAAACTCTCCTAGGAATAGAGTACCTTGAACATGAGAACAGAAAGTGACCAAGGGTCTCATTGCCTACCCCACAGGCAGGACAGGTAGTCACGCCCCCTGCTTTCCATTTAGATGTTAAGTTGGATAAAGGCAAGGAACCAACCCTCAATTGAAAAAGCAGTTTCCTGTCCATGGGCTTTAATATGTAATCCCAATACATTTCATAATTTGGGTACAGCTTGGTCTCTAAGTAGCTAGTGGTCATGGACCCACTGTTTAAACTAAGCATACTTTTATTAACAACATGTTCCCAGTAGATACTTTTTATAGTAGACTTAGAAGGGAATAGGGCCCCGGCTGGGTCAACCCAAAGAGCATTAAGTCCTATATCGAACAAGGCAGTCTTCAATGATTTAAACCATTTAATTTTGTTGTAGCAATCTCTAGTGACAACATCTTTAAACCCATTCGCATAGTGAGAGAGCTCTGGCGTGGTCCAAAGCCTACGCCAATATAAAATCGGGCGTAGTTTGGCCTTGTCAGAAATTGCTCTCCTGCCTAATTCATATCTTAGAGGCAATTGCGGGCTGCTCTGGGGGACGCCTATCAGATTCCTATAAAATTTATTTTCTGAGGTTTGGAGCTCCTGAAGGTTTTCATACCCCCATAGTTCCGCACCATACAGGGCAGACCCTATTACTTTTGCCTCATAGATTATCAGAGGTGGTTTGATGGGCTTAGTAAACGATTTCCTTTGCTCTTTAATGATTGTGCCAGCTATTTGCTTGTGTCTTAATATAGAAATATTAAGGTGAGACTGCCACCTGTTATCGTTGGAAATATGTATCCCTAGGTAGGTGAAGGATTTAACAACCTCCAGGGTACGACCACTCAACGAAATATTAGATTTAAAATTTCTGTGAGGGTTGAAGGCCATTAGTTTTGTCTTGGACCCATTTACCTCCAGTCCATGAGCTACACAGAAATCATCAAATATTGCTAGTGCTTTTTGCAACCCTGCTGGTGTTTTTGATAAAATTAAAGTATCGTCGGCGAACATTAAAATTGGAACTTTTTCACCTGCAAGGGAAGGAGCATCAACTGCCTGGGACTGCATGGAGGAAACCACACCGTTAATAAAAAGAGTGAACAGGGTAGGCGCCATTGAACAACCCTGCCTAACCCCACGCTCAACTGGAAATTCGACGGTGTCATTACCATACCCACCCCAGCGAAATTTGGCATAATTGCCCTCATGCAGCCGCATGATTAGGGACAACAATTCCCCGGAGACCCCAAGTGTCACAAGAACTTCCCACAGTTTTGACCTTGGTACCAGGTCGAAGGCAGCCCGCAGATCAACAAATGCTGCGTACAGGCTGCCTCCGCCTAGCACCACGGTCCTCCACTGAATCAGCTGGAGGCGGAAGACTTGGTCGACAGTGCTGGTTGCCCTGCGAAAGCCAGCCTGGAAGGGGGATAAGATGTTATTATCCTCAGCCCAATCAAGCAGCCTATTTACAATTACTCGACCGACTATCTTTTGGACAGTATCAATCAGACTGATCGGACGGTAATTACTAGGCAGAGCACGATCCCCTTTCTTGTATATTGGGATGATGACGGCACCCCTCCATGTCACAGGGATATCTGCACCTCTGGCGATGTGGTTGATTAGCAGATGGATGTATTTAGACCACCTTGCAGTGTCGTTTAAAAAAACGTCTGCAGGTACACCGTCGATGCCAGGAGCACGACCTTGATGGACAGATTTAAGTGCCATCATTATTTCATGCTGCGTAAAGGTGTCAGCTTCCATCGTTTCATGGGGTACACAAACGCTATCCGTAGCCAGGTTGCTCGATGCGTATTGTTCACTAAAAAATTTTACCCAAGCATCCTGGGGGACATTATTTGTGGAGGCATCTTCAATCCTGTCATGGCCCCATTTAACTATATGCCAAAATAACCTAGAGTTATTTTGGTCACTGGCACTCTGTAACATATTCCAATGAGCTTCATCCCAAACTTTTTTAGCCTTAATTATTGAAGATTTATATTGTACCCTAGCCATCCTAATGGCCTCCTTGTTTTTATCTTTAATCGCGGCCCATAAATGGGCCCTGGCCCCCTTGCAGTCTTGGTTATACCATTTGGCTGGCCTAAGTTTCCCTGGCTTTTTGTTATTAGTCGATTTTAAAAAATGGCGTTGTATTTCTTTGAAAAGGTCATTGTGGACCTGAGTTACTATGTTCTGGGTAGAAGGTAACCCGACCACACCCTCAAGGGCCACAATGGCCCTATCAGTTGCCATATTTATTTTTCCCAAAGCCAGCAGGTCAGATTTAACACTGGTCCACCTCAGCCTGCGCATATCATTAGTGGGTATAATCGAAGGCGGGAGGGGTTCAGCACAGGTATTTAAAACGGCATCGGGCTTCCACCAATTATGAAGGACACATAAAGGGTCGTGATCGCTCTCTAACCTTTCCAACACAGCCATATCAATGACCTTTGGCCATAGAGACATACTACATATTACGTGGTCAATACGGCTCTTGTTTCTTCCATTGTTAAAGGTCATGGCTGGTGTTCTGTCAGACTTTGTTCGGCCATTCAGGGCCCTTAACCCATGTTCAAAACACATAGCGTTTAGGCCAAGAATGTCCTCAGTCCAACGAGTTATTGGGACTGCATTGAGAGCGGGGATATCCCATAGGGTGTCTTCTTCCAATCCCAATTGTACATCGCCAGTGTCTAAAGGCTCAAAAGTGCGATTTAGGTCGCCGGCTATTAATATGTTATTCCCTGATGAATGAGTTTCTAATAGATTGTACAGAGACAAAAGGACCTCAGATTTTCTTGCATTTCCCCCCCTGGCATATACATTGTAGATATCCATGGAAGTAGATGAGCTACCCTTTAATCGAATGAGCTGAATGTCTTTTAGATGGAGCTCAATGTTTCTCACATCAACCATGAGAGCCTGGCGCACCCATATCGTAAGTCCCCCCATCGGTCGCCCTTTAGGACCCTTCGTAACTGGGATGTAGAAATTCAGATAACCAAGTGCAAATACAGGATCTACAGCCCAAGTTTCTTGGAAAATGCAGACATCATATTGGCTGACAAAACCAGACCATTCACCACAATCCATTTTAGAACAAAGGCCCGCAATATTCCAAGACAATAAATTCCCAGTTGTGTTTGCTGTTATAGAACGAGTGCAATAATCCAACCCTGATGACAACAAATCAACATTGCCAGTTTCATTAGGATTTGCAATAACTACACCAGCTCTAGATACAGTCGTGTCTATCACATCCTGTACAGATTGAGGACAACTCGAAACCACTGTATAGTTAGCAGCCATAGGAACTTGCAGCACGGTGGTAGGGGTGCATGGTAGTCAATCACAAGCGTCTAGGTTGGAGAGTGCAGCAAATCTATTTTCCACTCCTAGACCCCACTCAGCAAGATCAGAGTTCTTGCTGCCCCTCTTAGTTACAACGTTCCATTTTGTTCTAAGAGTGCTGCAATTAGGACCTCTGCCTTTTCTAGGATAAAAAAAATCTAAAGTCAGAGGAACAATAGGGGTAAATCTTTTCTGGGGCGGGTGGAGGTTTGGTAAAATGTTAGGCAGGACCTCGGGGTCAGTAAAGTTAAGTACAACGCAATCCCCCTTGAATTTTTTTGCCCTGTTCCCAATCCACTCGACCCTTCGTGCATTCACCAGTTCTTCCGCAAGTTGCTCCTTACCCCAGGGTGTTATGGCCATGTTGTTAGTTAGCCGTGACAATGATTTGTTGAGTAATGACGCAGTCGACTCAACGTCGCCGGGGGCTAATTTGGGTACATTAGCAAGAACGAGAACTAATGGTGAGGCTTCAACGACGAGCTCTGATGCTCCATTCGTGGTATTTAATTCCCCATAAGGTAAAGCAGATGAAACATCCCCGGGAGGCCTGTCAGATAAGTTTGTCAATAAGGGCAACGGGGGATTTTGTGTAACAACAGAAGACGCACCATCAGAGTGGGTAGATTTAATTTCTGACAACAGAGGCTGGACACATGTTGAAATGGCTTCTGGTAGTTTTCTCACCTCTCCCAAGGTTTTACCCAATAGACCTTCCAGTTTGCTAACCTCAGCAGTTAATTTGTCGATTTTACTGATTAAGGGTTTTACCATCCCTTTAATTTTTGTATCCATCAGACAACAAAATTTTTGCAATAAATCGTCGGAAAGAGTCACATAAGTTTCCCCAGTCAAGTCCTCCTCCTCATCGTCGGTAGATTTCCTTGGTGGCGACGCAACTTTGTTTTTAGATGACCTTAAGCCTCCTCTCTTTTGTATGGCTTTCCTTTTACCCCCTGAAACCCTAGGTGCGGGGATGGGGGGAGCGGTAGAAATAGCAGACTCGCTATTAACGGAAAGCATAGTTGGTGCATCTATGTCACTATTTTCTTCTCTATTAGCAACAATGCCGCTAGGCTGAATACAATTTGAATCCTGGAGGGAGGCATGTGCCCCACCGAGGAGGCTATTGTTTAACAAGGCAAATGAGTCCTCGTTCTCTATATCTACTAATGGTGATTGTAGTGGTGATTCCAGACCCAGTGAGGCCCTTCTATCAGTGTTGATTTTTGTCACAACCTGTACGAGATAGTTCTCCATTGTGTTAGAAGGTGTGGGTTGCTTTTTTGCAGGCATTTGGCAACAGAAATCCACTTGGGACTAAAACAAGTACTACAAATAGTAAGGTTACTAATTACCTGGAGCTTCGTGAGCCTTGACAGCCTTATGCGCTTATGGATGGAGTGAATAGAGCAAAGTCCCTGGCCCAACCCAACCGTGGCCAACCTCGGACGGCCTCAGACGGCCCGCCCTTTGTCCGGGCTTCGTCCGGGCGTCCCGCTCGCGTCCCGCGAAGCGGGTGTCAGCGCCGCTTTTGTGCGCCTCCTGGCGCCCTCGCGTCACTGTGAAGCGCGCCGCCGCGTAGGCTGCCGGGAATTGAAGTCCCGGAGCGGCGACGCGTGCAGTCTGTGCAAAGGATGACTCTCGGCGGTGGCGGCTTGTCTCCGGTGCCCCTGCAGCCTGGAAAGAAAGGTCCGGTCTGTGGCAGCGTCAGCAGGTAAGTGGATGGCTCCCCCTGCTCCGCCGGTGTCAGCGCCGCTCTTGTGCGCCTCCTGGCGCCCTCGCGTCACTGTGAAGCGCGCCGCCGCGTAGGCTGCCGGGAATTGAAGTCCCGGAGCGGCGACGCGTGCAGTCTGTGCAAAGGATGACTCTCGGCGGTGGCGGCTTGTCTCCGGTGCCCTTGCAGCCTGGAAAGAAAGGTCCGGTCTGTGGCAGCGTCAGCAGGTAAGTGGATGGCTCTATCTCCAAACTTGATTTCAAACCTCATCCCCTTTAATATCTGTGATTAAGAGGCCATTACGAGCGATTCCTTATTTGCAAAAGAGTTAGTCTGTACCACCATGTGGTATACATTTCATATTCTTCTATTTATTCACTCATTAATTACTCTTACACAATGCTACAAGCCTCATTTCAGAGCACCGACTTATCATCTGCCATTGCACCCAATTAGCAAGATTTCTAATGTACTTCCGGGATACTTCAGTTCTGTGTAATCATCTTTTGCAACCTGTACACTTCAAAGTGACTGCTGCAAAGGTTCTATTAATGTTCCTTGCATACAAATGAATCGATAAGAAGGGGCAGTGCTTTGAAGAAACCAGATGAAAAAATTACAACAATTAAAGTAAATGCTTAGAGTTGCCCCACCTGCTTTATCTTGATTCAGAATTAGATGAGAAATGGATATTAATTAATCACACCTATAATAATTAGAGGGAGAGTCTGACCTTCAAACAAAATTGTTGATATAGCAGTTTACTCTTGGAAAAGAAACACCCACTACGGTTTGTATTTAAAGGCTCACACATCCAGCCATTGCACCAGCACCCTCCACTCTCCCACTCAGTGCCTCTTTGCAGGGTAGCAGTTCTTCTGGAGCATCATGTCTTACACCCAACATAGTGCTGGTTCCAGCCGGGCTTCAATGGTTGGTGGTGGAGCCAGCTTTGGTGGCTTCCAAGGCGGTTTTGGAGGTTTCCAAGGGGTCTTTAACAATGCAGTTATTGGGAGCCAACCCAGCAACGAGGGCCTCCTCTCTGCTGGGGAAAAGCAGACCATGCAAAACCTGAATGACCGTCTTGCTAGCTATCTGGAGAAAGTCAAACAACTGGAATGTGCCAACTTGGAGCTTGAGAACAAAATCAAGGATTGGTATGCACACCACCGTCCAGCAGTGGCTCATGACTACAGCAAATACTACACCATCATTGCAGAGTTTCAAAAAAAGGTAAGAACATTATAAATCATTAAAAACTGGGCAAAATGATGTACATGATGACATCATTCCTTGTTATTGCTGTAGTGAGTAATGCAGACATTAATTGTTACTTTTTAAGTGTTTGGAGTTGGGGATTTCGTCTCTCATAGTTTCGAGTCGGACTTTACCGGGAGTACAGGACATGTTCTTCCCTTGATGTGTAAAGAAGGGCACTCTGTCTGTATTTATGGACCATCAGCTTCCTTGAATGAAACTGTTACCAAAGTGCGCATGACGCTCCAATACCTTTGAGTCGAACTCGCACTATACAAAACTGCAAACAGATGCAGAAAAATGGTTTCCTGGAGTTGTGAAACCACATGATGCTTCAACTGATACTGCATGGCGGTGCCTGAAATATTAAGTGGCATAGGGAGCGCGGGAAATGGATACTATGTGCATGCACCAGATTGAATTGTCAGAAACGGTTCATAAAACAATCTAAACGTATCCAAAATCTTTTTCTGCAGGATTAGTGACTTATTTTCTGAAGGACCGAATTGCCCTCTTGGAAATGACACTCCACCCGCTGCACCATGGTCTTCAATGTAAACTTTTATTGTCTTCCAGATCATTTGTGCATCTACTGATAATGCCAGGATCGTCCTGCACATCGACAATGCCAGACTAGCCGGTGAAGACTTCAAACTTAAGTAAGTCTGTCAATTTATCCATCTGTGGCAAGTCCTTATCAGAGAGACAGGGCTATCCAAATTCCAACGTATTCCTGACTGTCCTCACCTTCTTTTCCTTCCCTGCCAATTCTTCTACATAGCCTTGTCTTCAGTAGAATAGATCACTGGAACAGCCTTCTGCTTAGGTGTTGCAATACTTGCTCGCACCCTTGATAAGGGTATTACCATTGCCACGTGGACTCTTCCTAGGCTTGCCAGGCACACCAGGACCACCACTTGCCAATATAAGGATAACTCAAGCACTAATCCTTCTCATAAATACCTCTTAAACCTTGAAATCTTAGGGCTTGGTTTAGACCTTCACAGATGAGCCGCCTTCGAGACGGTGGCGGAGGACATCTCCTCCACCACCTTGACCTTGTGAGTCAGGGAGGATTTGGCTCTTGAGACAAGGCTCAATCATTGGACTCACCTCTGATGAATCTGAACATTGAAATGGCTGGCTACCTCTCCATTTCCACTCTTTCCCTCACACCTTTGCCCAACAAAGGTCATTTACTCGGTGCTGTACTCAGTGACCACTTATAACCTCACTCACCTTTCTCAATATATCACCACCTAATCCATGCCTTCTATGTGAAGCCACGTATGTTAAGAAATTACCCATTCAAATACATTTCAAAACATTAAATATGGCAATTATGTTTACTTTGAACCTATATATTTTCTTTCTAATGAATAGACTTTAAATTACCTTTTCCTTTTTTCCTACTTGTGAAATAATCTTTCCTTAAGAGATAAGTACAAGATTAGGGTTCGCTCACTGAAACAACACAAAGATGGGTGACATGCTTGAAGTTTTCTCAGCAACTGGGATCAATTGAAAATATATACCGAGGACTCACATGAGGATAGTGTGGCTGGAATGCATTGCAGGGACCTCTGGATAGCTTAGCTGTGCTGCACAATCATATACCGTAGAGGGATCTTCTGAGCAGAAAACAGTTATGTTTAAACCTTTTGTTTAAGATTATCACAGCTCAATTACCTTGATTCTGTTCATTGAGGTCGTCTGTTTGTTTGCCCGATGAGTAGTATTCAGACCCTTAACCTTTTGGGATAACTTCTGGAACGTACCTGAGGGGCGTGAGAATTATCAGCGCTGTAGCGGCAGGAACTGTTGCTAAAGCGGCGATTATGGGCTTGATAATATGCCCTTGAGAATTCCAATAGAAGCCCATGTTTTGGTGACAATATGGGCTTCTATTGGAATTCTCAAGGGCGTATTATCAAGCCCATTATCTTTGCTTTAGTGGCAGTTTTCTGCCGCTAAAGCGGCGATAAATTTAAAGCCGTTTCTTGATAATATGCCCCTGAATACTCACACTTTTCCCTCCACATTTTTAATTCAAGCAACCTAGGGGGTATAATATCAAGCAGGGCATTAAAATTATCGCCAATTTGGCGGCAGAAAACTGCTGCTAAAGCGGCGATAATGGGCTTGATAATATGCCCTGGAGAATTCCAATAGAAGCCCATGTTTGCACCAGAACATGGGTTTCTATTGGAATTCACAAGGCCATACTATCAAGCCCATCATCGCCGCTTTAGCGACAGCGATTATTTTTAACGCCCTGCTTGATAATATGCCCTAGTACCCACCACAAACTCCATCCTTCTAGGCGCTATCACCAGGTGTTACCTAGTAAGAAATGCAGTGCTAATGGTTTCATTGACCTTAGAATGATACAAGCACTATTTGTCTTTTATCAGTTTACAGACAAATATCAGAAGTGCAATAACCATGAGATCCATCGTAACCCTGTTCTTATTACCTTACTGTACCAATAGTCATATCTGACTTGGATGGTGGGAGGTTTGTAAGGCACTAATCTTGCATGCACAGACCAAAACACAGAGTAGGCTATTTAAAGAGAAATGACATGAATGTCTTTCACAATGTTGGAGTAATACATATATTTTTTTAAACACACGGATTTCGTAGCACATTTGAAGTGACGTAGGGCTTCTGGCAATATGTTGTTGCAAACTTTAATGTACCTGCTTGGAGCCTCAGTTTTAGAACTTGATCTTTCAGATGTGGTTTTCCTTGGCTGTTATTCACGTCTAGTTACTTTTGTTCCCCAGGTTTGAGAATGAGCTGGTCATGCGCCAGAGCGTGGAGACCGACACCAACGGGCTGCGCAAGGTGCTCACTGAGTTGGGTGTGGCCAGTTGTGACCTTGAGGGAGAGGTGGATCACCTGACGGAGGAGCTGGCTTGCCTCAAGAGGAACCACGAAGAAGTAAGAGCAGTGTGGCATGACAGTGCTGGTACCGACATAGTTGGATTTCAAAAACTTGTGTTACACGCCTTTAAAATGCGCTTTCGGATTCTTCAAAGTTTACCCTTTGTTGTGTGTCTACTGTACAAATCTGTGACAAAAGCCTTTGCTATTGTGTTTTGAACTATCTTTCTTTAAAGACTTGGTACACAATATGTTGAGGGAAACTGAATTGTGCTAACAGCTGAGAACATTTGTCACATTATTTTCTGCCATTTTTCCTTGAAAGAGCCTAAATAGTTCCCATTTCTCACGCCAGGGATAGCGTATACTAGGAGTTTTTGTGTCGGAAAGATATTTCTCAACACCTTGGCCGACAATGTACTTAAGGCCAATGCACCATCACACAGTTTATCATCTAAGCTTTGCATTGCACACCAGAAACACCTGAGCAGTGAACAGCATCCCATGTTTGCTCAGACTTTAGCTCTAAGAAGAACATATGTTGTGTTCCCCAGAAATGTAGCCTTAGCAGCAATGTTATTTTTTAGCCTGCTGCATTCCTGCCCAGGTTTCAGTTATGTATTTTTTTATGAATGGGGAGAGAGGATAACTTGAAACTGGAGGGTGGACTATCATTCACCGGAATAATTCAATCATTTTTAGAATCCTTGTGAACTTTTTCTAGAAATAATCAGATTGGCAAACAAGGAAAGTTTCAATACATTACATTGGAAAACATTAATGCATATGTTTCCGGTTTCAACAAAATGTGAACTCTCAGTATTGAGTGATTTGGGCACATGGAGAGAAAACAAATGGGATAGGAGTGCAAAGCAATGGAGTTTGAAACTCATGAATTCAAATTCAGAGCAATGACTACTGACCCACTTCTTTTTGCTTGGGGACACATCGCTCTTCTTCTTAGACAACATATTCTTTCCGAAGGAAATGTATCTTTCTAATTGACAGCATCACCTACCATTTATTCTTTTTGGTGGTCAAAGTTGCCTTTTTTCTCCTAGACCCTAAATCTCCTGTGTTCTATCAGATCATAATTTCCTACTGATAAATGAAATTTCTATTTGACAGATATACCTTCCTATAAGAACATAGGGTCATATGTATCAAGCACAAATGCGTTCGAAAACTCGGCATTTGCGATCGCATTTTTACTAAATGGTACGTATGAAGCAAATCTGCGTACAAAATAAGGAATCGCAAAATTTGCAATTCCTTATTTTGCGATTGCATTTAAGGAATCGCAAATTTTGCAATTCCTTAAATGCAATGTAAGAAGCACCCAAAAAGTGCAATTTCGACTTAAGGAATCGTAAATTACCACCAACTTCAAGTTGGTGGTAATTTGCGATTTCTTTGAAAAATTCACTTTTTTTCTTTTTCAAAGTGCCATGTGACGCACATACATGCCCTGAGGGCATGTTTGAGTGCCACATGTGCACCCATGCTTATTTCAGGGGTGCAGTAGGGTTTCCTTTTGACACCCTTGCACCCTTGAAATTGTATTCTCAATTTGCGATTCGCTAATTGCTAATTGCAAATTGAGAATGTCTTCCCATTCATTCCCATGGGCCTCTAGGCCCACAGGAATGAATGGGGAGGTATTCCTTAATTGTGAATCGCAATTTCAGATTCGCAATTAAGGAATTTGTAGGATTCACAAAATGTATTGCAAATCCTACATACATATCATTTTGCGAGTCGCAAAAAATTGCTATTTGAGAATCGCAAAATGACTTTTGATACATATTCACAATTAAGGAATTTATAGGATTCACAAAATTTATTGCAAATCCTACATACATAGCATTTTGCGATTCGCAAAAAATCGCTATTTGAGAATTGCAAAATGTCTTTTTGATACATATGGCCGATAGCCCTTCCAAGCCACACCTTCTCCGTAACAGTCCACCACCCGGCCTGTGCCAGGTCTTTTCATTCACAAACATACAGCTTTCTAATCGAGCATACGTTTTCCCTCACACTATAGGACCTTCTCTCAGACCACAGCTTCATAAACTCTCTAGTTAATACCATTTTTAAAGCACTTTAAACAAGGTGGTGCTGTTATCAATGGATACCGTTCTCCAATGTAATGATACTCAATTTGCATAACCTTAAAAGAGTGAAACACCGAGTTGCCGCTGTGAAGGATTTTGAACCCGTAACTTGCAGGTTACACCAGATCTCAGCAGCAATCAATTTGTCTGCTGAACCATCTGCCTGCAACTAGACTGCATCTCCTTACTAGCAGACCTCACGACCTTACTGCTAAAAACACATCGTCCAATTTCTAGACTGAAAATTTACTGAAATTCTGTCTATTACATCAGACACAGCAATTCATCTGCTGCGTCAAAGTGTCCCAAATATGACCTTAGGGTAACCTCCAGTGTAGCACTTAAAAAAACTAAAAAGCAGTGCTATAATTTAAAGGTATATCTACTGAGATCCCCTTTGGAGAATACGATGCCGCTACAAAACAGTAACCATGTTCTGCTCTATAGCGGTATTTGATGTGTGGTGATCCACAACAGCCAACTAGGTTATGACTTGTTTTGTGAAAGTAATAATGGATGTTGATAAGTGATGGCTAGAGATAGCAGCTGCAGCCACTGACATACCCTTTGGCACCTCTTTCACTGCTCTTGCCTTCACTGATGTCAGGGATCAGAAGAGACTGAGATAAAAGTAAGTAAATATAGTTCAAATACCATAGTTCTGCCTGTAATGTGCAATCATTGCCCCTTTCCTCCCACCTAACAACCCAATAGATGGTGCAAAAGGGACCAAGGGTGGGTTACTGGTCAAATTTTTGATGTTATTGTGGCATCTTCGCGAACTGACTTATTTAAAAGGCCTATAAAAAGAGCAGAGAAAGATACCCTTGTATTCTTGCCTATGGTTAGTAGTGGTTAATGCCCTTGACATGCTGTTACTCCCCCTGCAGGAACTGAAGGGACTACTGGGAACAGAAGGGCATCTCAGCGTAGAGATGAATGCTGTTCCAGGCATCAACCTACTGAAACTCCTCGGCGACATGCGAAGCCAGTACGAGGAAATGGCGGAAAAGAATCGCCGGGATGCCGAAGCAAAGTTCCTGGAAGCGGTGAGGAGGGGAGGAATGTTGTGTGGGCTGTGGGATTACAAGGATTGAAGTATGGAAAACCTAGATATTTTTCAAGACCCTAATGTACCATGAAATGCCCATACGGATGTCACCAAGTCAGTCCCACTCTAGGCTCTACGTAGCACGTGACTGACTCTACCCAGGGCTTACCAGCCACACAGAGTCCCTACAGATTAGTCCACTCTGATGCCTTAGGTTTGGTAAGATGTGTGCTTTTAATATGGATTTGTAAATTGTTGGTCTCTTTCTGTAATGGCACAGATAATCTAAAAATGCTGGAATGGAGTACATCCCAGAGCAACTATCAGTCGCTGAGACTACTTCAAGCAGTTTATCCATCACTTTTTGTGCAGTCTAAACATGTGAAAGTTGTTCATGCTGTCTCCTAGAGCATTGCAATCAAGCAAGAGATCTCCGCTGGGGCTGAGGAGGTGCAGACAAGCAAAAAAGAAGTCTACGACTTAAAACGCTGCCTCCAGGCCATGGAAATTGACCTGCAAGCAGCTCTGACGATGGTAAGTTGTGACAATTATACAAGTTGTTTCTCAAGAGACGTCCCTGTTGGCAAATATTTCAAAGCATTATTGGTTCAGAAATTCATTATAGCACATAGGATTCTCTCCTTAGTCTGAAGGCACTTGCATAACTGCCAAGTTTCTTAGGTCCATGCTTGGGTCCCTCTACAGTTCTTTATTTTCCAGAACTCGTAAAGCTAGTTTTATAATGGGATAAAATATACCAACAAGTCCCAGAATGCAAATAAAAAATCTGAACTGGAGAAGCTAGTCACATATGAACCCTGACATCTTGGCTGAGCTGCACCTATCAATATTAGTCAGAAGTCTATACCTGAATTTCATACCTAAATGTACTTGACTGCAGTATATTATTCTGGATGTGGGGGAAGGGATGAAGGCTACCGCAATTTTGCTTCACTCTTGGCCCATTGCCATCTAGAACACATTCCATCTAGTTGTTTCAGGTGTACATCTTGTCTTTTTTACACACAGAAAAAATCCCTTGAAGCCAACTTGGCAGAAACAGAAGGGACCTACTGCGCCCAGCTGGCACACCTTCAAGAGAGGATCAGTCAACTAGAGGAGGAACTTGAAGGAATCAAGGAAGAGATGGAGAACAACATGGCAGAGTACGAGCAGCTCCTGGACATCAAGAGCCGGCTGGAGAGGGAGATTGAGACCTACCGGTGCCTGCTAGAGGGTCAGGGCAGGTAAGACGATGGCAAATCCTGAACACCTACACTTTAGCAATATTTAGGTTCCAGGCAAAGTTCTTCACCTGGGGTACCATTGCAGTGAAGAGAGGAGCCCTAACTCGCTCAAACAAGAGATATAGGAAACCCCTAGGCAACATCTTGCTGGAATCCTGTCATGTCTATACAGCAAAACATGCTTATAGATTGATTACAGGAGAGAACATTCTCAGTTAACTTTATGTATGTTGTTTCCTTTTAGTGGCCATGGAGACCAAAAGGCCAAGAGTTATGGCTCTCACTCATCCAGGGGTAAGTGTTCCACCTTTCTATTTGCTTTTTGAAAATGGCTGAATATCACAGTGTCTGGTTCTTGTGCTATATTCCCACCTCTGTGTTTGCGGTCCTGTCTAGTATAATAAAGTTTTCCACCAAAGGACACCTATGAAACATAGTTCCAAAGTGGGTCCTGTAGTTTTTGAAATCCCATCTGATAGGGGAAGTATTTTCCCTTTATGGATTTTGACCTCCACTGCCCAACTTCTCTGTATGTATTAGTACGAAAAGAGGTGACGCTGCTCAAGCAGGCCTAATTCAAGGAAGCAATTAAAAAAGTGAAGCTCTGCCCTTCACTTTTTTGAGGCATTAAAGGTTCCACCAAACAAAGCACTAGAATAATCTAGACATTTTTTTCCCAATGTAATTCCTGGCACCTTTTCCCAACTTTAAAACCTAAAGTTAGCACATGTGAGTGGCCCTTTTGTTCCCTCTTTCCTTTTCTCTTAAAGTGAAGAACAACGATACATCACTATTTCATGATGATGCCTTTGCATGTTATGTTATATTATGTTATTTGATGGGTATTTACAGAGCCCACGACTCGCACCGGAGTGTATCCTGGCGCTGGTAAGCAAGTGCTGAGTAGGTTGTGTCTGTGCCACGTTTGGTGAAGAGACAAGTCTTTAGATTCTTGCAGAACTCAAGTACTTAGGAGAAGGCCAAACAAAGTAACAACGTAACATGCTTCTCTTCCACTAGAAACGTGCTCGTGAAAACAAGGAGGGAAAAAAGATCGGGATACTAAATTGGAGGATTCTGAGATTTTGTTTTGTGGGCTCCATAATGTACCATCAATTTTTTGGGTGATCTTCCTCTTGAGGAGTGAAAACATTTCTTTTGCATAAACCATAAGTGACATGTAAGGCCAGAATTACATTATATTTCTACCTGATTAAAAGTAACTCCTTTACTTTATTTATTTATTTATTTATTTTTAACATTTCTAAAGCGCTGCTTATACCCGTAGGCGTCTTGGCGCTGTAACAATGATAAATGCTTTTTTCATCAGAAATTATTGAATTAGTCTGAACCTACAAATGTTTGAAGTGAAGCACTCATAGTTATGCGGAGTACTGGACTCAATATACCTGATACAGTGGGGGTCCCACTCTATTTCTCCTTCATTGATCATATATAAGGTACCTTCTCCCTCAAGCGTACACTCACTCCTTTCTACCACTAAGTTGCTTCGCTGTGGGATCAAGGTGGAGACCTACCTACGACTCCTGGCTGAAGGACTGCAGACACTGGAGGCGGCCTGGTGACTGGGTTATATGAAGACAGTCATCTAAGTCTAGGCATGTTTGAGCCAGAGAGGTCAGGATGGTCAGGATGTACCAATGACGGATTGATCAAAGAGGGGACATTTTAGGATTCTTACATGAGACGCATGCATCGCGATTAGAATGTTTACCTTAGTGCCTACTGATAATATTTGTATATTCATATCTTGACATGCCCCAAACAGAATGTTTAGCTTATGTACAATACCAACTATAAAATTCACAAGAAGCACATTCCTTATCAGGAGAACCTTTTCACGAGGCACTTGCAACAATATTAAGATTGAAAGGCAGGTGAAAGGCTGCCATTATAATTTGAACATTCCCACGCAGTGCATGCACCAACTGGAATATTTATGCTCAAGACCCGTTTTAGAAATCTATTTGCCTACCTGAGTAAAGTTTAATTTAGGTACAAAAATATTGCATTGTAGATGACAAACTATATTTCCAGAGTCCTAAAATAGGTGCAGGATTCCATACTTGAGCCAACATGTCCACGTAATTCTCTGCCTTTATACACATCTTTTGTTATCTCAAGATATCCCACCTGCATTCCACTGGTTTCCTTTTCATTTCTTGTTTCAGCCCCGGCGCCAGTTAGAAGCCGCGTCGTGAAGACCATCGTCCAGGATGTGATTGACGGCAGAGTAGTCTCACAGGAGGAGAAACAAAGTGAACAGAAAATATAGACAGAAGCTGGGCCTCTCCTCATGGAACCGCTGATCGACCGGGAAACCTACAACCGGATGCGATGCACAAACCCTTGCACTCTTCTGCTTTTTCTGGTGGGTTTCAACTCTTCGAACATAACCGCAGAATCCTGTGGCCAAGTTAGCTCACTGAGCAACACAACAGCAGCCCTCGTGCATACAAGCAAATGAACCCAAAAGAAATGAGAGGACACCTAAGAAAACGGAAGAGCGCCCGTGATGTCATCACGTGCCTTATAAATAGTGAAGAATCGGTTACCAACATTTTTAAACTTGGGTCAATGGAAAGCATTTTAAACGTAATATCGGTTGGGACTTTGCTTCTGAAGACTCCAAAAAGTGCCACCTCGGCGGGGGGCCGCTGGGAAGTGGAGCTATTCACTGTGCCAAGGCTCTTACTTTGGGTTTTATCTTGGTCTCTATGCCTCTCTTTACCAGAAAATATAAATTTCTGTTTCTGTGCTATTATTATTCAATAAACTATACTTTTGAATACAAAATAAAAGGGTGTATTTTCTGGTCCCAAAAGGGTAGAAAACATGTCACCAATTACGCTATTTATGTATTCAGAAATCATCATTTAATTTTATTTCCTGGAAGTTAGTTTGGTATCCAAAGTAGTACTGAAGTCAGTGGGGGACATTCGTTTCCCGAATTTCTAGTTGAGGAGGCATTTGAAGAACATATGCTCAGAATAGGCGGACATATGACAGTGTGTGTGTATAATATATGTGTATATATATATATATATATATATATATATATATATATATATATATATATATATATATATACAATGTATATATATTTATACTTAGGAGAGGAGCGCATTGGTTGTAGGGTCAAATCAAATCAACCAACCAAACAAGCAGGAAATCACTGGGCAAGGTGGAATTGAGTGTTTATTTACCAGATCAGACGCATTTCGGCCTAGCCGGGCCTTGGTTACATAACCCTAAGTTGCAAACATAGTCTAGACTCAAATAAATACAATACATAATACAAAATACAGATAATGTTTCAGGGCCGTCATCCTAGAATGGTGTCACGGTGCCTCAGGCATTGTAACAAATAAATAAATATAACATAAATGTCCACGTGTACCTGAATACATGCAAGTATGAAAGGAATCAAGCCCAAGTGGATATAATCAATGGCAGCATACAGGTTTAATAATTGGTAAGAGGGCCTACATGGGATTTTTTAAACAAAAAACTCTTCTAGAATCATACAATATAAATTTATGAAGCCCTAATTAATGGCTTATAGATAAACTCGCCTTGAATGAATATAATTAATTTTGTTAATTTACTTGCTATAAGCCACTAATTAGGGATTCATACATTTATTTCTTTTTGATCCTAGAAGTTTTTTGTTAAAACAACTCGCTTGTAGGCACTCTTACCAATTATTAGCTTTGATTTACCCAAGCCTTCAAGGGTCTATTGGGTTGCCCAATTTTTTGTTAGCATACAAGTTTAAGCATTGTGTCCCAGGATGTGGCAAGGCAGCGGGAAGTTATGCCTCAGTAGGCCAAAGTTATCTTGCATGGGAGAACTTCATATCATGTCTGTGTCCCATCTTGGTAAAGTGTCCAGGTCCCAAAGCACTAAAGCAATGAAAGCACACTAGAAATTGGCATGTTCAGGGTAGAACTCTTCTCATAAAGCGCTGCATCAGAAAACTCCTACTTACTTGGCTAATGAGCTTGAACTATCTGGTGGGAATCGAGCCCTAAGAAGATCTCTACCATTAAAGCCACACAAGTTCAAAAAGATGAGAACCTACAGCCGCAGATTTTCTGGTCTTGCTCCAAGAATATGGAATGCTCTCCCTTCCTATATCAGAACGAACCTTTCTACCGCTGCTTTTAAAACTGAAATCAAAGCTTTATTTCTCAATAGCCACCTGTACCCCTGCAAGCTATCAGTATTCTTTCACATCACTGACCCACTGATCTGCCATGCAGTGTACATCCGTTGCCACTACATTTAGCTCTATTGTTTTCTGCATTGGTGAATGTGATGTATTGGCCTCTTTATCAGCGAACCTTCTTAACCACAATGTACAGCGCTCTGATACCCTGTTGGGTCTTGTTTACGCCATATAACACCTTTCAAATAAATAAATAAACAAATCAATGTGGAATGGCAGAGGTACTACAACCTCAGTGGGTGGCATGGGGGTACCAAAGACATAAAAAATAAAGAAATAAGATACAATAATAACATTTTGAGGAGGATAATCACACCCCAGTGGGAAGAATCATCATTGTGAAGGACCGCCAAATACCCCATGGCACCATTCTAAGATGGCACCCATTAAACATTATCTCTATTGTGTGCCCAAGGACCGGCTGTGCCAAAACGAGTTAATGCAGTGAATAAACAGAAAATGTCCCCTTGCCCCATATGAGCACTTCTCGTTTGGACATATATACACACACCTAGAAGGCCAGATTTAAACATTTTAAGCGTAGATGTGTGTATTGCCACAAACAAAGTTTTATGCTTTTCTGACATGCACAAAACAATTCTGCATAAATTTGCACACACACATACACACCCACACACACACACACACACACACACACACACTGTCCTCCGCAAAGTGTGATGCTTTCCCACATTTTAATGAACATCTCTAGTGTTTCAAAACTGTTTGCAACGGAAAACGTAAATTCAAAGAAAGCAATTCTGCATGCATCTGCTATTATTAATTGAAAATGTCCTCGTAAGGAACACTTATAGATAAAACATCTGCAAATAATTTTCTCAGGTCCTCATTTTCAAAACTCTGGATACAGTGTGGTTCGTTTTCAGACTCAAGCACCTAACATGATTTTTTTTAAAAAGAGTCTGTGGTGTCATAGAATCTCTTTTTCCTCTCAGTCTTATTAAGTGCTGACATATTTTATTTAAAGGAGCTGTCGCTAAAATGTCTAGAGAAGTGAATCTGTCCAGCCAACTAACCTCCCCATGACTGGTGCAAAATTGAGTAGGACAATTGTCTTTTCCAAAATTCCAGCTGAATCCATTTTGTTTTTTTCTCATTCATCTCTTGCCTTCTGACCTGATATGGGGCTAGGTGAATCATATCCTACTATACCTTCTAGTATAACTCCCTCCCTCTACATGTAAGCCTGGAAATCATTATCTGCATAGTACATTTAGATACATTTGATCTCTCAGCTTTGTTATGAGAAAAAGACACGCATTATTGCATAGTTTTCAAGGCTTTCTTTTGATACTAAAGTAGATCATAATAGATACCGACGGACACCTCACCCGAGGGAGGAACCGAGGAAGCTAGTGACTCTGCTGCACGCCGCCACCCCTCGCCGGACCCGCTGCGCGGGTCCCGCATCGCGGCTGCAGCCCTTTTCTTTGCTTGCTTGTCAAGGGGCATACTTTGGAGCAACCGGCAGGGCTGCGAGCACAGCGGCGGACTCCGAGGACCAGGAGTCCCCGCGAGCCCCTCTCCAGCTGGGCTGCTCTCCCTGCCGGCCCCGCCCTCACTCCTGATCACCATAAGCAGCTGCCTCACCTGGACTCGGCGGATTTCGTTGCCGACCCTGACCGACGGACACCTCACCCGAGGGAGGAACCGAGGAAGCTAGTGACTCTGCTGCACGCCGCCACCCCTCGCCGGACCCGCTGCGCGGGTCCCGCATCGCGGCTGCAGCCCTTTTCTTTGCTTGCTTGTCAAGGGGCATACTTTGGAGCAACCGGCAGGGCTGCGAGCACAGCGGCGGACTCCGAGGACCAGGAGTCCCCGCGAGCCCCTCTCCAGCTGGGCTGCTCTCCCTGCCGGCCCCGCCCTCCTGGGAGCTACTTGGACACCTACATATAGGAACTAACACTCCCGCCGCGCGGGAGCGCGCGGGAGGGCGCCGGGAGAAGCCCGGGACAAGGGCGGGACCGTCTGTGGCCGTCAGGGGCCGAAGGAGGCCGGGCCGGGCCCCCCCCCTTGATTTCCTCCAGAGTAACAACTAAGGATATGCCTACGCCCCCCCCCCACGGGAAACCCCTTCTAGGGATTGTGCCTCTTGTTCGGGGACACTGGACAACTATTTCAAATCTAACAAAGGTGAAATGGACTCGGAAGGTGCACTGGAGAAACGTACCCAAGAGGTAGGTGCGCTATCCACTAGCCTAGACACCTCAACAATAGAGGATTTCCCTGCTTTACTAAGGGAAGTTCCTTCGACACAAGGGTCACTATCTGACAAAATCGCAGAGTCAGCCCCCTTAGAGATCTCCTACACCCCTGTCGACTTGGTAACTCAAACTCAATCAGTACCAATGGCCAATAAGAACAAGCCTAAATTAAATGTCATGGCAGAGATACACAGGCCCCCACCCAGTAAACAGGCTCGGAAATCAGCGGGGGGACGGGGGAAATCCAAAATATCGCACTTGGATTTCGGTAAGAGGAATACTAATACTATCACATCGAAGAAGAACACGGAGATAGCCCCACCATCCAAGCCCTTAAATTCTAGCACAACCGTGACCTCCAAAGAGCCAGAGGCTGATACACCGAATCTTAACCACCCATTTTTTGCTAAGGGGAGCATCGAATTTTTACTCCGTTCCCTCCTGCAGCCCATCACTGACAGTCTAAAAAAAGTTGAGATTAGGCTTACTTTACTAGAGACTTCACTTACCACTCTGAATTCTCTAGTAAGTAAGCAGACTAAGGTAGTGGAAACTCACTCCATGGGTGGGGAACCCTCTAAAACAGAAACCGCAGCTAAAGTTAGCAAAGCACCCCCAAAAAGCTTGCCACCGGCTGCCCCTCTGCAACCTCTTATGTCTGTCCAACTCCAAGCACGGCACAATAACCCAAGTAACAGACCTATTGACCCAGCGGCTTTAGCCCCACATAGTTCACAATTAGAGTCCACTAGAACAAATCAAGATAGGGTTAATGACCCCCCACTCACGCCAGCTTGCCTAACCCCTAGACCACGGAGGCCAGATCTCCCACCCGAGGCCAATAGATTAACAGTGGTCTTAGCTGGGGCCCCTCATCTAAGAACAGGAGAACATGAGGATTATCATTCCCTCAAGAAAAAGGTAATCAAATGGTTAAACTGGAACCGACCCCTGCCACCTCACTTTAATAATGAAATCATTATGGTGAGGAGGGTTCCATGGCTAGGGAGGACCAGGAAAACCATAGTGGGGGACTGCATCATGGTAACCTTTAAAGACCCGGGCACGGTTCGACACATCTGTGATGGAATGAACCGATCCCTTGATTCCACGATACAAACCCTCCCAGTATCCTTTTTTTTTCCCCCAATTCCTAGGCACCAGGCTCAAACATATGATAAATGGACAAGGGTGGACTACAGACGCAACCATAAAGGCTCTGCCCAACGCCAGTATCACCAACCACCGGACACACCTTTCAGCGATTTTAATCGCTTTAATTGTCTGAACGGGCTGGACGGGGTCGACTGACTCACTGCCCATAAGTCTGCGCTAGGGGAATCGGGCTTCTGTGGACCCCCGGACCCCCCGAGGATGTGCCCTGCTGCAATCCCCAGCCTATTGAACGATCTACTCATCCCAGAACATGGCCAAATTGAATTCTCCAATTCTACCAATGACAGAGAAGTTTCTGCAGAGCAAACAACTGGGGTTCCCTTCCCTGAGGGCGAGGGGCAATTGAGACCCACGGAGTCAAATGCCCTTTTTGATGTCCCAGCTACAGGCCCTGTAACACAAGTGGAATATGGTCTTACCCCCTCCGTCTCCCTTGCCATGATACCCCCAACCATTGAACATTTAAGGATAATCTCCTAGAACATCGCGGGACTAACAAACAAATTGGAAGAGCCTGCCTGGGGAAAGTACATAGAAACTGGTGACATATGTATGTTCCAGGAAACCTGGGCCAGAGAGGACCATGAGTATCCAGGGTATGCATCCTTTTTTATTCCAGCCAGGTGGGAAGGTAAAGGCCGACCTTCAGGGGGTCTTGTGACATGGATTGCTGGTAACCTGGGCTGTGTGGCAACAAGGTTCCCATGCAGCTCCGACGACATCCTCGCGGTATTGCTAACATGGCCAAATAAAGTTAGCCTCCTGCTGGTCAACATCTATTCTAGGCCAATGGGAAAGGCAAAAGAATCACCGACTTTTAATGAACTGTCGAACTTTTTATCTGAACTGTCGACTGATTCTTATTATGTGGTGGGCGGAGACTTCAACTCCCACTATGAGCCACTTCCCGGCCTCCAGGAAGGATTCTTATTAGAAGAAGAGGATAGGTGGGCAGTACCAGGGGTTGATGTGACTCCTCCGAAAGCTTGGACCCCGCTAGCGTTACAAATTACTGCCCTTACGTTAAGGTACGGTCTTAGAGCGTGTAATGGGCGAACCATCTCGGACACACCAGGCAAAATCACTTATAATCGCCAGGGAAGGGAGTCACACCTAGATTACATTCTGGTCCAACTACCGAGGTGGCCACTAATACAGGATTTTAGGGTTATTGACAGGATGGACAGTGACCACAATGCTCTTGAGTTAGACCTCGCCCACCCAGCACCGCAGGGCCTAGTGACCCATGAGGTAGGGAACCACCCAATACTCCTTATAGACAACACCAGGAGAAGAATTAGGTGGGAGCATATGATCACAAACAAGGACAAAATCCCACTGCTTTATGCAGAGATTACTCCCATCCTGGAAACTGTTGGGGCCCTTGATAGTGTGGCAAACCAAATAGATGCAAGGAGCAAACTGTTTGACGCCCATAAAGAACTCATAAAAGTGGCGGTACCCCATTTGACACGCAAAACACAAAAGCCAAGAGTGAGGCCCCCATGTAAAACGCAATGGTATAACTCAGCCTGTAGACGGGCCAAAACAGAACTCCTTGGAGTCATTAAGGAGGGCATAGGAGGGGAACGCCTTAAGCAATGTAGACAAGCTTATAAGAAGCTTCTCACACAAGCAAAAATAGAATGGGAGGTAAATCAGTGGGAAGAGCTCACAAAGGCCCTAGCAGTACAAGATCAACGGCTCTTCTGGAGAATGGTGAATGGGGGATCAGGGAGTCTTCACTCGGCGGTGGAGCCTAACATAGCGCCGGGAGTGTGGCAGGCCCACTTCCAGTCGCTATATAGCGCTGAGTCCGGAGAAATTCCTGTGATAATTGAACCAGTGAGACAGGGCTTGCAGGCGGACCAAATAACATTGAGTGAGGTAACAGCTGCTATCTCAGGCCTGGCTCCGGGGAAGGCGCCTGGGCTAGACGGGCTTCCGGGAGATCTGTATAAGCAGGAGCCCACCGTCTGGGCGCCCTACCTCGCAGCCCTTTTTAATGGCGTCCTTGGTGGGATGGAAATCCCCAGTACTTGGCTGGGGGCCGAGGTGGTCCCGATTTTTAAAAAGAGATCCCCTCTGCTCCCAGCCAACTACAGACCAATTAGCCTGATCGATGTAGCACAGAAGCTGTTCGGCAGGGTCCTCCTGAACAGGCTTCAGGAATGGATTGAGGAGGTGGGCGCCCTCAGTCCATACCAGGCAGGTTTTAGGAAAGGGGTATCAACTGTGGACCAGGTTTTCAGACTAAACCTGATCTACTGGAGGACAGCAAGGTTCGAGGGCGGTAGCTTGTACACGATTTTCGTGGACCTAAAAGCCGCCTTCGACCTTGTGCCTAGGGGTAAACTATGGGTCATTTTAGCAGGGATGGGCATCCCACCAGATATTCTATTGACCCTGCAGAGGCTGCATCATAACAATTATGCCCAGGTGAGGTGTGGGAGGTCGGGGGAGCTGACTGATAGATTCCCCGTGGGCAGAGGGGTGAGACAGGGTTGTGTGCTGGCGCCGACCCTGTTTTGCCTCTTTGTTAACGGGGTAATAGCCCATCTAAACGCCACCGACTACACAGATGCCCCTAAATTGAATGGCAACAGTGTACCCGCAATAATGTTCGCGGATGATACACTGTTGGTATCCAAAACACCCATGGGCATTCAAAAGATACTTGATGCTTTCGTGGCCTTCTGCCAGGATAGAGGGTTGGAAATCAATGCCTCAAAAACCAAATATATGGTATTGAACACAAACCGTAAACAGCGCCCAAACCCCCTACTGGGAGCAGTACGACTGGATAGAGTAGCCACGTTCGAATATCTTGGCGTGACACTCAATGAAAATATGACCTGGGAGAGCCATCAAACCAGGGCTAACCTTAAGTTAGTACAAACTACCGGGGGTATTTCCCGGATGATGACCAGCTCGACCTACCGCCCACTGGGGGCCCTAATTCAGATATATAAGGCACAGGCAAGGGGGGCCATCTTGTATGGGGCTGAACTGTGGGGGCACATTCCATGTCGGAATTTGTCTTGTACAGAAAACAGGTTTTTAAGGCAAATTACCGCACTTCCCCCCAGCACACCCCTTCTCCCCCTGAGGCTTGATCTAGGGCTACGGCCACTTGTCGACGAGATAAGCCTAAGACCCCTTGCCTTCTGGCGTAGGCTTTGGAGCAGCGACAATCTCGCCGATTACAGGGCGGAACTGGTCGAATTATTAAAACATCCTAAGGTGCTCAGTATCCCCTGGGTCCAAAATATCCAGTCAGTTTGCACAGATATGGGGCTCCCTGAATTGTGGACTGAACCAGCAGATACAGCACCAAGAATCTCTAGGAGAGCATTGGCGAAGCTGTACCACGAACATAAAAGGGTAAGGGCTATAGCTACCCAGACGGAGGGGTCCCTTTCCTCTATATTCCTGCAAACCAAGGATCTTTATATATTTGAGAAAACTTTGGATCCTGTTTACCCCATACTCTCCAGAAAATTATTCCTCCAGTGGAGATATAGCACACTCCCATTACGGTCCTTTTGCAGCACCTGGTCAAAAGTCCCTTCTACCAAGTTCTGTCCTCTTTGTGTTGACAAAGAGGAGAACGATTTGCACGTGATCTTTTTCTGCCCAGCATACAAGGCAGCAAGAAAGTACTGGCTGTTGCCCTTGATTAGGAATTTGGGGGGCAGGGAATATGGACCGATGTATAGGATCTTGAAAAGTGAAACTTCCGGCCCAATTGTCTTTGCACTTTCCAAGTTCCTAACGAATGTTTGGCACACGCGTAGTCGTCTTTTAAAAATTGCTGGGTAGATTGTAGAACTGCTTACTTTTTAATAATCATTTGTATTGTCTGGTTATGGTTTTAATTGTACGCACTGATGTATTATATGACTGTGTCGGAATTTATGTGATTTTACTGTACATGTATCTTTTATGACCAAACGGTCGAAATAAAGATTTCTAAAGTAAAGTAAAGTAAAAAAGATACAAGGCTATTACATTAAAAGTAAGTCGCACCTTAGTACAGATGTGTATTGAAAATGCGAAAGAAAAATGAAATCTACCATCAAGAACTAACAAGGGCCTGTTTTAAATTCTTGCCTGTGAGTGATAGATGTAAACTTTTGAATAACATCATATATCTCCTTAGTTTAGCAATGTACTATTAAGCTCCCTTATGGATATGTTTTGGTTTTGTACTGCATCTACATGGCTATGATGGCATAATCTTTTTCAGGATAATGTCTATGATTAAGACCTTTCAAATGGATAGAGTACAATCCAAGGTCACCTCGGTCCTAGGATCTTCTCTTGTTTAAACAACGTCACTGCCTTCCTCTTGTCCCTAGAAAGGATAGGCTTTTGCTGGATGATTTTTTTGTAGGTAGCAATTAAATACAGTTTATTGAAGTACACAGTGCAACTCACGCAACAGGCTCAAGCAGTAAAGAAGACATAATCATAAAATATCAAACAACAAAAGAAGAGAGGTCTGGTCAGTCACAAGGCTGCCAGGAATATGGAGCAACGAGATAAGAGGATTTTTTTTGTACACAGTCACTCTGATTGAGTAGGAAAGCCCTCACACACCGACCTGGTCAGTGTCATGCTTCATCATCGGGCCCCACCGAAGAGACCGAGTGTCTCTTCGGTGTGCTGCGACGCCAGAAAGACTGCGGAGCTGGTCGTGTGGGGAGGACGTGTTGTGAAAAATAGAAAATTAAAAGTGCCTAACAGGGTATCAAAAAAACTTTTAATGAGTGATCCCTAAGACACGTGTGGGTGGTATACGTGTCTGAATTTAAGTGCCAAGGTTATTAGGATTTGGTTAAATTCAGCTAAATACCACAAGTTTTAAAATTAATCAGTCAACATGTTTCTGCCGTACTTGTGGTATGTATTCACCAAGGCATTCTTCAGGACTATACCCCGGCGGTATGGACACTCTAATAGTCCACCCTGACCTGGGGACGTGAAAGTGAAAAAAGGAAAAGTGAAAAAAGTGCTTAAAAATTGGAAGAGCAATTGCTCATTCCAAAAAAGCCCCAAATTCAGGGGTGTATCAGCACCTGTAAGAGAAAATATACAGACAAACAGATATGGACATACATACGATTAGTATATGCCAGAGTAGACTTATCATAGTGCTCCTAAGATGGTGGCAAACTTTTGTGTGCACACAATAAATGATATCTTATGCACCGTCCAAGTAGCCCTTGGGGATGTTGTAGTAGTACATGCTAGGAGGTGGAGTGCTAAAGGTGGTTTAAAACTACTATTGTAGTGGGGGAAATAAAAACACGATGTGAATTCTCCATAAGGAGGGATCAAAATGACCAAATGGTCGGTGACCCCCCTAAGATGGTAAGTATGGAGAGCATCTCACTTTTAAAACAGGGCGCTACTAGCACCATGGGTCTCGGGAGGAGGATTGGAGCGCACCTGGCACATCCTAGGAAAGGAAAGAGTTAAATGTCAGCGCAACCCAAGCATACAGGTACTTAGCTTATGGTGATCGTAAAAGTCATTCCGCTGGGGATGCAGACTCACGCCCTCAGCGCTCACAACCCGCTTCTCTACCTGCAAGAATCCTCTGAACCGGACCCCGACGATGGAGAGCGGGGCCGGTAAATGAGTTTAAAAGCGCTTTGTTTTTCGTTTGCGCGCTCGATTCCGGGTTGGGCGTGTCTCGCTCGAAGCGAGGCTTGGAGCGCACACGCCCATCTGGGCGGAGTGCGCTTCGGATCAGAACGAGGCTTGGAGTAGTGAGCCTATCCCTGAGCTTTACCTGAAAGGGATTTAGGCACGCTAACGGTTGCTGCGGCAACTGAAGGAGCTCGTTTCTTTTCAGAAATAGTTTGTGAAATCAAGTCTTAGAATGGGCGAATTCCATAACTTTAGAGATATTAGCACTGCTATGATTAAGGGGATAATTGAATGGTATCAGAGGAGAAATGCCCACACTGTTGGGGAAATTACAAACATTTGTGTTTTTTAGACACACATAGTTCAATCTCGAGGCATTGACGATGAAAATGCACAGGTTGTGGAAATGCACCAATTATTCAGTATTCGGTGGTATGTCTATTCAGATCACTTTTATGTCTCGTTATCAGCTACAGTTTTAGACATATGAAGTTGAGAGCCAGGGGGTTCATGATAGGACTGTGTTCCAGGGGATATCGTCGTTGAGGCCATTGGTATTTGTCCCCAGGCGGTATACCCAGCGCTGTTCTTTTTCGAACAGTTTGTTTTGTACGTTCCTTGTGCCATTGATAGCTTCAATAACAGTCCACCTCATATCATTGGTGGTATGATTTATGTCTAGGAAATGGCGACTCAACTTCGTTGTTACTTTCTTGCACCTTATGTTGGTCCGGTGCTCGCAGATCCGTTGTTTCACTTTTCTAGTGGTCATACCTACGTACCGGAGCTGGCAAGGACAAGTGATCAAGTAGATCACATTGATCGAGTTGCAATTGGTATGTTCACGTTGGGTCCACACTTTCCCTTCTTCTAGTGCCAGTGTTTTGGTAGCTTGTGTTAGGTGACACACACTGCAGTCCGAGCAGGGGTAGTGCCCGGTAATTTTAGGGAGACCCCATGATGTTGTCACTGATGGTGTCGTGTTTTGTGGTTTCTCTTTTGGGCGTGTGTGGACCAGGGCATCTCTTAAGCTGCGTCCCTTTTTGAAAGAAAAGAGGGGGTTTTCCCAGTCCTTTTTAAAGGTTTTCACAATATTCCAATGTTTGTTTATGCTCTTTTTCATGATGTTTGAGAGACTGCTGTATGTGGTGACACAGGTGAGTGGAATCTGTTCTGGATTGTTAGTCCTTTCTTCAAGGAGTGCCTCCCTTGGCTGATTTTTAGCTCTTTTGAATCCTTTATTAAGGGTAGAAGTAGGGTAGCCTCTATGTTTTAGTTTTTCGGTCAGATTGACTGATTGGTCTTTGAAATCTGTGGTCGTACTGCAGTTCCTTCGTAGCCTGAGGTATTGTCCGTAAGGGAGGTTTTCCTTCAGCGGACACGGGTGGAAGCTGTTAAATTCCAGGAGGTTATTCTTTGCAGTCGGTTTGTTGTGGGTTTTTGTGGCGAGTGTCGTTCCACTGATTGAGATGACCACATCTAAGAACACAATTTCTCTTCTGCTTGTGGTGTTGGTAAATCTTAAGTTGGGGTCTAGGGTGTTGATCCATGTGAGGAAATTTTCCAGGTCATTATCACTACCGTTCCAAGGCGAGGCGGAAATCGAGGAGTTGATGTTAGATGCTGCAATCTTTGCAGATCCACATATATCACAAGCGATAGCCAACACTGCTGAATGGGAAAACCTGTCAGAGAAAAAGAAAGAGCACATACGTACTGTCCTTCATGGCACGATCCTTAAGGGCTATCTAACAACCAACACAGCCCCGAAAGGCCTTTTGGTGGCAAATGCCCCACGCATCTTTCTGAATGATGCTGCCTTTCGGAAGGACTGGGCCTCAATCGCATGGCACTGCACACGCGATTGGATGGTCTTAATAATAAAGACAGCATTGAGACTCTCGGAATCCCTTATGGTAGAAATCAGAGAAACAGAGTCTCACTTCAAAGCCACTATCACCGGCTACAAGAAACGACTAGATGAACTTAACAAGGAGATGAACGAATATAAAGACAACCTGATGCAATCAAAGGCGACAAAACTTCAAAAAGACCAAAAGAAGTTCGAGTTCGAGAAAGTATACCCCTACTCTGCAGCTTCGTTCACTCCACCAGCACGCAATGCCAACAACTCAGACTACTCAGATGATGATTCATCTAATAGCAGTGGTTCTAGTAACAACTCTTTCAAACAAACGAAAAGAAGAGGGAACCGTGGCAATAGAACCAACAGAAGCGGACATGGAAATCAAGGCAACCACCAACAGTGGTATCCCCCACAAATGGGGATGGGCACACACCCTTATGCCTTCCAACAGCCACCCTATCCATTCATGGGCTGGAACCCGGGCTTCATGCCCCCGGCCAATTTCCAACAGCAGTATAGACAGCCTTTTTTAGAGAGCGGCCGGAGAGGCCGAGGCAAAAGGAGAGGGAACACCAGAGTAACCTGGCAAGAAGACGACTCAGTAGCGAACCACACCCGGAGCAACCAGCAGCCGGGCCCGAGCGGAGTTTGAGTCTAGTGACAAATCTATCTACCAGAATACTAACTCCGGTGGAGATCCAAGTTTTGGAAAAAGGGTTAGGTTTTGTCCCCACAGCCAAACCAGATAAGTTCAAATTGCACTGCGAACTAGCAGGATTTTTCCGCAAACTGAAACTAAAAGCGTTTTTCGATGGAAAAACAGACCCAATGGAATCAGTTAGAAAAGGTGACACAGGCTTAAGACCTAGCTCCACTTTCATCCCGCCTCCACACACAATACCAGCAGCCATAACTGCTTTTGAGCAAGCTGTATTTAAAGACCTAGAACATTGCCAAAACCCGAGAACATTCGGGAATTTCAGTACTGCTGAATTCGAGGCATTGCAACAATTAAAAAACGACACCTCCATAACCATAAAGCCTGCGGACAAGGGCGGAGGGATCATTATCCAGGATACAACTGACTATGAGATCACCTGTAAAAACCTACTCGGTGATGTCAGAAATTACACTCCACTGACATCGGACCCAACTCCTGACCTCACAAAAAGGATCAGCTCTCTGGTTAAACAAGCAGAGGATCAAGACCATATATCCAAGAATGAAGCGGCATTTCTGAACAATACAAGTAGTATTATACCCTACTTCTATACGTTGCCGAAAATGCACAAGAACAAACTACCACCACCTGGACGCCCAATCGTCTCAGGGATTGGTTCGCTTCTAGAGCCGTTATCACAATTCTGTGATCACTTTCTAAAACCGTTAGTACAGTCTACACCAACCTACCTGAAGGACACAAAAAGTCTGTTGCGTCTGCTAGCAGAGATCACATTCCCTGAAAACTCGATCACCCTTGTAACATTAGATGTGGAAAGCCTCTACACAAGTATTCCACAGGACGATACAATCGAGGTCCTCACTAAGGTACATGATTCAACCAACTGGGAATTCCAGACACCGAAAAAGTTCATTATTGAGTGTGCCACTATAGCACTGAAAGAGAATTTTTTCTCATTCAAAGACCAACTGTACCTACAATGCTCTGGGACATCCATGGGCAGTACTTTCGCGCCAAGCGTGGCGGGGTTGTATGTGGCAGACTTTGAAGCCAAACATATCCTACCACCCAATGCAACCTTTTTTCCGTCAATGCCTCTGTGGAAACGCTACATTGACGACATTCTGCTCATTTGGAACGGTAGTGATAATGACCTGGAAAATTTCCTCACATGGATCAACACCCTAGACCCCAACTTAAGATTTACCAACACCACAAGCAGAAGAGAAATTGTGTTCTTAGATGTGGTCATCTCAATCAGTGGAACGACACTCGCCACAAAAACCCACAACAAACCGACTGCAAAGAATAACCTCCTGGAATTTAACAGCTTCCACCCGCGTCCGCTGAAGGAAAACCTCCCTTACGGACAATACCTCAGGCTACGAAGGAACTGCAGTACGACCACAGATTTCAAAGACCAATCAGTCAATCTGACCGAAAAACTAAAACATAGAGGCTACCCTACTTCTACCCTTAATAAAGGATTCAAAAGAGCTAAAAATCAGCCAAGGGAGGCACTCCTTGAAGAAAGGACTAACAATCCAGAACAGATTCCACTCACCTGTGTCACCACATACAGCAGTCTCTCAAACATCATGAAAAAGAGCATAAACAAACATTGGAATATTGTGAAAACCTTTAAAAAGGACTGGGAAAAACCCCTCTTTTCTTTCAAAAAGGGACGCAGCTTAAGAGATGCCCTGGTCCACACACGCCCAAAAGAGAAACCACAAAACACGACACCATCAGTGACAACATCATGGGGTCTCCCTAAAATTACCGGGCACTACCCCTGCTCGGACTGCAGTGTGTGTCACCTAACACAAGCTACCAAAACACTGGCACTAGAAGAAGGGAAAGTGTGGACCCAACGTGAACATACCAATTGCAACTCGATCAATGTGATCTACTTGATCACTTGTCCTTGCCAGCTCCGGTACGTAGGTATGACCACTAGAAAAGTGAAACAACGGATCTGCGAGCACCGGAGCAACATAAGGTGCAAGAAAGTAACAACGAAGTTGAGTCGCCATTTCCTAGACAAAAATCATACCACCAATGATATGAGGTGGACTGTTATTGAAGCTATCGATGGCACAAGGAACGTACAAAACAGACTGTTCGAAAAAGAACAGCGCTGGGTATACCGCCTGGGGACAAATACCAATGGCCTCAACGACGATATCCCCTGGAACACAGTCCTATCATGAACCCCCTGGCTCTCAACTTCATATGTCTAAAACTGTAGCTGATAACGAGACATAAAAGTGATCTGAATAGACATACCACCGAATACTGAATAATTGGTGCATTTCCACAACCTGTGCATTTTCATCGTCAATGCCTCGAGATTGAACTATGTGTGTCTAAAAAACACAAATGTTTGTAATTTCCCCAACAGTGTGGCCATTTCTCCTCTGATACCATTCAATTATCCCCTTAATCATAGCAGTGCTAATATCTCTAAAGTTATGGAATTCGCCCATTCTAAGACTTGATTTCACAAACTATTTCTGAAAAGAAACGAGCGCCTTCGGTTGCCGCAGCAACCGTTAGCGTGCCTAAATCCCTTTCAGGTAAAGCTCAGGGATAGGCTCACTACTCCAAGCCTCGTTCTGATCCGAAGCGCACTCCGCCCAGATGGGCGTGTGCGCTCCAAGCCTCGCTTCGAGCGAGACACGCCCAACCCGGAATCGAGCGCGCAAACGAAAAACAAAGCGCTTTTAAACTCATTTACCGGCCCCGCTCTCCATCGTCGGGGTCCGGTTCAGAGGATTCTTGCAGGTTGAGAAGCGGGTTGTGAGCGCTGAGGGCGTGAGTCTGCATCCCCAGCGGAACGACTTTTACGATCACCATAAGCTAAGTACCTGTATGCTTGGGTTGCGCTGACATTTAACTCTTTCCTTTCCTAGGATGTGCCAGGTGCGCTCCAATCCTCCTCCCGAGACCTATGGTGCTAGTAGCGCCCTGTTTTAAAAGTGAGATGCTCTCCATACTTACCATCTTAGGGGGGTCACCGACCATTTGGTCATTTTGATCCCTCCTTATGGAGAATTCACATCGTGTTTTTATTTCCCCCACTACAATAGTAGTTTTAAACCACCTTTAGCACTCCACCTCCTAGCATGTACTACTACAACATCCCCAAGGGCTACTTGGACGGTGCATAAGATATCATTTATTGTGTGCACACAAAAGTTTGCCACCATCTTAGGAGCACTATGATAAGTCTACTCTGGCATATACTAATCGTATGTATGTCCATATCTGTTTGTCTGTATATTTTCTCTTACAGGTGCTGATACACCCCTGAATTTGGGGCTTTTTTGGAATGAGCAATTGCTCTTCCAATTTTTAAGCACTTTTTTCACTTTTCCTTTTTTCACTTTCACGTCCCCAGGTCAGTGTGGACTATTAGAGTGTCCATACCGCCGGGGTATAGTCCTGAAGAATGCCTTGGTGAATACATACCACAAGTACGGCAGAAACATGTTGACTGATTAATTTTAAAACTCGTGGTATTTAGCTGAATTTAACCAAATCCTAATAACCTTGGCACTTAAATTCAGACACATGTACCACCCACACGTGGCTTAGGGATCACTCATTAAAAGTTTTTTTGATACCCTGTTAGGCACTTTTAATTTTCTATTTTTCACAACACGTCCTCCCCACACGACCAGCTCCGCAGTCTTTCTGGCGTCGCAGCACACCGAAGAGACACTCGGTCTCTTCGGTGGGGCCCGATGATGAAGCATGACACTGACCAGGTCGGTGTGTGAGGGCTTTCCTACTCAATCAGAGTGACTGTGTACAAAAAAAATCCTCTTATCTCTTTGCTCCATATTCCTGGCAGCCTTGTGACTGACCAGACCTCTCTTCTTTTGTTGTTTGATACTTAACCGGGGATTAAGAGAGTGTCTCTGATTCTCCCTACCTCTCTCTTTGTTGACATATAATCATAAAATAGTCATAAAAGTATGCATTTATCACTGGCCTCTGGGCCTGAATGGACAATCCAGTTCTAAATAAGGATAAACAATTATCCAGCTGCAGATTCCTTCCATGTCACTCCAGTACAATACTTTGAAAATGCTTTTGATAGCACAGTCTTTCTCGACTTCAAAGTGTCTCTACATCTCACGGGATGCTTCATTGTTTCCTTGGTTATAATTTTCATGTTATAGCATATACAGAGAATATGTTTTGAAGTTGTGCAAACCATGCCAACTGAAGGGAAATGAAAAACTAGTATTGAACAGTGCCACTGTCAGATATCTTCATGGTGAGGTAGTCCCAATTTACATATCTCAAACGAGTTTATAATGTCTGCTGAAATTCAAGGATTTAAGAATAGTAAATCTATACTTCCCTATGTGCATTTGGCTTTTAATATTTTGCCCCTCAATATACTTTCCTTGAAATTCTCTAACCACAATATTTTGGGGGTCGATATTCAGTAGTACAATCATTCAGAAAAAATGTGTGAAAGACTACAACTGTGCCTTGTCACATGAACTGTCAGTGCACAACTTTTCTCACTATCTCATCCAAGTGTAAGTATTTATTCTGTGGCATGATATCCGATAACGGACTGCTCTGTGTATAACCGTTGAACACTACTTCCAAGGATGTACTAACCATTACTGCCAATTATTAAAAGGAAATGATTGTTTATCCGACTGCCAGCCAAACAGCGCATAATCTCTCCGCTATTTATCCAGCAGCAGACACTAGAGTACATAACAAGAGGCCAGCTATATATCTGAAACTTCAGTGTTTACACAGCCACAGGCTAATATGTAGCTAATAAGTAGTAATGGCAATTGTAAATTGGATTTATATAGCACTTATTACCCCTGAAATGGTGTTGAAGGACTTTGTGGGGAGTAGCACACTACTCTACAACCCAGGATTAATGTATATTAATAATATGTGGTTTAATTTTTCCTTGTGCATTAGTTTTGTTAAGTTTGTGCTCTTAATTTCTTGAGTTTTTAGTAGAGTTTAGTGTAGGGATAAAATTATGGTAATTGATTTGAAAAAGGGGAAGTAGTAAGTGGTTTATATGACTAGTGGTGGTCTATTTCTGTTAGTTGGTGGGGGAACTGGCTAAAAAGGAGGAGGGAGTTTGAGAAGGATGTTTGGGAGTTCATAGCAGTCTGAAACATTTGGGATGAGTGAAAGTGGCTGAAGTAAACCCCTCTTAATAAATACAAAGGTGCACATAGAAGCAGCAATATCTACATGGACTTGTATGCACATGTGGTGAGACATACAACTATTTCCTCTTATATAAATCTATCTGCTCATAACAGGAAGCATAGCTCAAGCTACATGACACATGTATAATGAGAATCTCATCTTCATACCGTGAGAAGCATAGCTTGTTATGGCTGAGTATACTGTTGTGGTACACTGTTATATTGTGAGTACAGTTGTCATGTCGTGAACAGCCAGCTCTTGACTAATCTTCTGAAGCTGAAATGGTTGTCAGTGGATCTTATGTATGTGGGCAGCAAATCATGGACTATTTGTGTGAAGAAGGGCTTTATTCAGCAGGACATGAAACAAAAAAGGACTCTAACCAATGGTAGGGTAACGGCCATCTTGTAATTGGAAGCAGCATGTGTGAAGCATTTGAAAGTAAGTTCATAAACATATGTGCAAAAGTATATAACAACGGTTAATATATTATTAAAATAAGAAACGTATGAACCAAACTTTTGTTTCAGAACCTTCTGGATATGGCACACACATATTTTGTGCTGAAGTCTAGGAGTATTTGGCTGTCTTCACAGAATAACGAGTATGGTATTAAACTATGTTTCATAGATGTTTTCTCCACTTTTTGTTCAATGTTCATGACCTCCCTTATGATGATTTGTGAGGGCGGGGCTCATTTTAGACGTCCTATGGAAGGCCCTTCGCTAGTTTTGGGCTTCTTTTTAAGGGGTATTGTGCTTGCTCAGTATTTCAGACCTGGTGACGCAGCAGCAGTCAACAAGTAGTAGCAAACAGGGACTCCAGAGAGAACGGAAATATCTGAGCCATAGTGGAAGGGGCACTTACAATAGGCAAATGGTGCTTGGGAGAACAGTACTCTGGGACACTTGCAGGAGGTAAATTGAATGAGACACAGTAGCAGCACTTCTGTTGAATGGGGCAAATTAAAGCTGGAGAGAGGTAAGTGATGCACCTAGGTATTTCACAGAAGGAGTGCTGATGCACACAGGTGGCAGCTAAATGAACATACTTTTTCATACTACTATCCCAGTATAGTGGGTTTGGGCATTAATGCTTATAGGTCCCATGTCATGATTAGCCCCTTCAGCCACAGTGACATATTAGTTGCCATCCCAATGTATCTTGGGAATAATAGTTTGGTGTTAAAATGCTAAGCAGTGTTTTAAGTTGGCATGGTCTGTCTTCTCAAATGTGCCTTCATTTCTCTCATTGACAGTGTTGAAAAGCTAAAAGAAATGAAAACTCTGAGAGACAGGCTTAGCAGTTATATTTGACTATAGTAATTGGGCAGGGACCAAAGGAAGGAGTAGGAAGATGATGAACTGGAAGAAAGATAAGGGTAAAGAGGTAGACTACCCGGAGGGCAGAGATGACCAGAGCTATGAGGATCAGCACAGAGGACCAGGGAGACCTCATCCTTGAGAACCATAGTTACTAAGGCCAAAGTAGACCAGGAACAAACAAATGACATACAAACAGGACTAGGGTTACAAGGACCTGAATGAGAAAGATCAGGAGGATCAGTAGAAATTTGGAAGAGGGGGATCATGGCCCAGAAGAAGCAAATGGTCCAGGAACAGAAAGATCCCAACCAGAAAGGACCAGGGCTAGCAGGACCAGGAGATCCTAGATCAACACACTTAGGAGGAATATAAGAGACAGAATGTCCAGGCGCAGTGGAACCAGGATCAGATGGTCCATGAGGGTCAGAGTCTGGGTGGCCCTAAACCAGGGTGGCAAGGACTACAGGAACCAGGATGACTCACAACAGGTAACTAGTAGGACAAGTGCCAGAGGCAGGAGGACTGGGGACTAGGACAGCTAAGGAAACCAAGTCCAGTGGGACCTGCACCAGAAGACCTGATACAGGAAGACTAGATGAATGAGTACTAAAAATAAGACAGGACCACATGCACCAGGCGATCCAGAGCAGAAGGATAACGAATAGGCAAACAAGAGGGACTACCTAAACCATGGGAGAAGCACCAGAAGGACTAAGGAACCAAAGTTATTGGGAGGAGGATGAAAAGGTGCAACATGAGCCCCAGGATCCAGAGGACGAGGGGTAGTAGTAGACGGGAAGGATGGCAGGACAGAGCAGTACCAGGAAGTACAGGAATACAAAGTCCAAAGTTTGGCATGAAACAGAGGTCCTGGACCAATAGAACTATGACAACCCAAAAAGAAGACCAGTACACAAGAGGCCAGAAGTACCAAGCGGACCAGCTGGACCAGGACCTCTGGTACTATGGCTAGGAGGTTTAGGGTGAGAGGAACAAGCATAAGCTGACCAGAGCCAAGCGGACCAGAAAGGAACAGGACGTAGATGTGTCAAGATTGGGGGAACCAAGAGAGTCCTGGTGGTAAATATAAACAAGGATTATGATGCCCAGCACCATATGCCAAAAAGGAGCAGTATGACCAGGACAAAGGTGACCAAGGCTAGGATGCCTGGTGGACCAGGTCCAGGAGAACTAGACCAGGCAAAACCAAACTATAAGGACCAGGGCCAAAGGATTGGGGCCAATGGGCATAGAATCACAAAAAAGCTTTCCTCCTAAACTGCGCAGGCCCAATTTCCTGTGCTTGCTTAAAATATGCGTTTCACCCTCCCAACAGGTTAATTAAAAGCCTGCCAAGTCCAGTTTCAAGCCTGGGCAGTTTAAAGTTGGCCCTGATTAACATCCTCTCATTACATAAACATGCTTTATATATTTACAATCTGTTAGTGGATAGTGGTTAGGATGCTCTCTTTTTGACTGAAACATGAATGAACGAGGCATCCTGCCCAGACCTACAGTTAGCCATTCATGATACCTACTTGTGTACATGCTGACAGGATCGGAAATGGGAGGGGAGGCGTCGCCATTATATATCGGAAAGCTTTTAAATGCCAGACATTTATGCTCGAGGAACTGAATGGAGCAGAAGCCCTAGGCTTTAGTATCTCTCCCAGCGCCAATCAAACTCTTTCTTGTGTTCTGGTTTACCTCTCCCTAGGTTACACAGGGGATTTCATAGCATACCTTGACCAGGCATAGCCCTGAAATGCATTAAATATTCAAATTGTACTATTCTAGACAAATTCAACATACATTTGGACAAAACAGAGGACCCTCTGTCCATCTGTTTCCTGTAATCTCTAGCCTCTTTTAATTTTACACATGTGGATAAGGGCGCCACGTACATAGTTGGCAATGCCATTGATGGCATATTGTCTGAAATAGCAGTATTTTGGGAGATCCCTGAATCGTCAACTTGGTTGGATCACTCTGACTCCCATTTTCCTGGCCTTTAGCAGGTTTTAAGGAGAAGTGATCACTCCTTCAGGTGCATGGGAAAAGATCTCGGAATAAGGTCTTTCTGACTGATCTTAAGAGAGTACTTGACTCAAGACCGGTGTGCACAGGCAAGGTCACTGAAGATGACAATGCCATCAGCGCCTGGCTCCTGAAGCAGCCAACTCAGAGGGACTCTCGGAAGGGACTGACAGCACGCTCAGCTCGCTGGTTTACCCAGGACTTAGCCCTGGAAAGAGAATCTTGTGATCAAGATCAAGGATCAAGATCTGGCATACCAGAACAAAGAAGGCCAGGACAAGTAGGAAAAGGAGGACTAGGACAAGGGGGCCCGGATTACAGAGGCCAGGATGACCAAGCCTGGAGGCAAAGAACACGATTACTTTAACAAGGAGTACCAGGACTTAGTAGATGAGTTAGTGCACAGTCAGAATGACAAGGAACCTCAGGAACAGGGCCATGAGTATCACAAAAAATGGAGGAATACAAATTGGATCAGGAGCAGGTGGACAAGAGCTATAGGGACCAGGGACCAGATGAATGAGGATTAGATGGACTAGAAGAATTACGATAAGCAGGGCCTGCACAAGAGCTAGGAGGACCAGGGGTTAGAACCATGGGGGCCAGGACTTAAAGTATCAATAGAATCAGGAGTGCAAGGAACTGGAGTATCAAGACCCCACTTGTGGTGTACAGGGGGTCAAGACAACCAGAGCCTCGAGAACGTGTGGGATAAGACAGGACGAAAATAGCCAAGCCCAGCGCAAGAAGACCTGATGCAGAGGATCAGGACCAGTGAATACAGTGGCAGGTGGACCAATATGGCCAGGAAAGGGAGGATCAGGGTGAGCCAAACCAGCTCCTAAGTAGGCTGAGGCAGAAAAAGGTGAAGGGGAGGCGATAGCTAGAGCATTGACCTCAGACCTCAGCAGGGTGTCGACACTCACTTGGGCCTCAATGAACAGGTCCCTGCGCTCAAACGGCACATGCTGTGGCGGAATGGAGACAGCTCATTCATAAAGATAAAGAGGTAGGTAAGAGAGAGTGCAATACAAGTGAAAGTACAAGCGAGTGCAGTTAAAAACACAGCATTTAAAACATATAGACCAAGAGTTAAAAATGTGTTACACACATTTACCATTCACGTCGATAAGGAGGGCCGTAGAGACTGACCTCCAATGCTGAGAGGTATTCCGCATGAAAGTGAAGACCAGTCTGTGTGACTTTCAGATCTTTGTGCTGACATTCCATGTGCATGTATAAGTAGTAGATATGTAACAAGTGTATAGTATCAAGACTCTGTCTGTGTTGTGAGTTTGAGTGCTGGGACCATTGGGATGTTTTTTTAACAGACCATGGTTTGGCATAGCATGGGAGTAAATACAGCTTCCATAGACGGTGGAAATGTATTGGCTGCATCCCTGCGGCTGGAAGGTGGAGACCCAGACACTGAAGGGAGGGAGAGTAGAGAAATGGCTACCCACAGAAATACAGTGGGGTACTTTCCAGCAAAGGACTGCTGGTTATCTCTTCCGGACAGACAATATAAGGTAGGCGGTAGAAGTGAGTGGCACATCGGACAGACAATATAAGATAGGCGGTAGAAGTGAGTGGCACGTCAGAGGTTTCTCTTGTTAAAGGTGACAACGTTTCTAAACAGGGCCTTTTGTCTGGGCTTGATGACTGCTTCAGGAATGCTGATGACAGACAAGTGCTGAGATCTTATGCTTCATTTTGTTTTGGATACTACTGTTGGAGCCAAGGCTATTCTACTGCTATGAGAGTCATCACCCGGCACAAAGGTTGTGTCTGACCTACAACAGCAAATGACATTTAAAAGAGAATCACTCCAAATAGATTTTGAAATCTTAGAAAGTGGATGCAGATCCCTGTTTGGGGAATTAGCATAAAGAGGGAAATGTTAAATGATAGTTCTGTTCATTCATGGTGCCCTAGTTCCAACAATATTTGTAATAAAGTGAATGGGTAAAATATTTCTGTCAGTTTATTATGTTTTATGTCTTTGTTGCTTATAGGTCTATCATTGATTTACTTGGTATATCCTCTCATTATCTAATGACATAGTCATTAGAATATAACATATATAGTACCATTGATTCGTTAGTAAAGCACACATTATCCATGAGTTGGCCAAGTGATGGTGTTGAACTTGGCCCTTTTTTGCTGGGTTATCCCCAAAATTTTTGCCTTCTTCCCCCTGTTTTCTGACCTTTTTTTTCAGCTTTAGGAGTCTAGGCATCACTTCACCACTGCTGACCAGTGCTAAAGTGCAGATGCTCTCCCCTAAAACATGGTATAATTGGTTACTCCATGATTGGCATATTTGATTTACTACTTAGCACCTAGCACAGTGCATTGTGTGTGCGCAGGGCCTGTAAATTAAATGCTACTAGTGTGTCTGCATGTAGTAAGGAAAACAAGGGGACCCCAATAAGTGAACCTGGGGTAGATTAATGTTTTAGAAAAACAATGGTTCTTATGTGGCCAAAAAGCTCCAAGGAAGGAAGCGGTCTCAGAATTAGTAACAATGCGCTAGAGTTGAGATAGATAATAAATATCTCAGGGAGCGATAAGTAATGTGAGCGGGGACATGTAAGTCAAAATAAAGTTTCTTATTTATTTTATAAAATGATGCAAAAAAGAATTCAGGTGCTGGTTTTCTGACTCGTTTGTGCCTTGGGCTCTGCTAACCAGGCCCAGGGCTTGTGCTCCATTTAAAAGTACATGGTTAGGTATAATTATAATTGGCAATGACAGACCCATGTAAGTCACTAGTATATAAAAAAGTGTATAATAGGGCAGGGAGGTTTAGCTGCGCTACTACTGTGGTGCCTGCTGTCATGCTAAAAGCCAGCCTATCCTTGCAGGCTACTTTTAGATTGTAATTATATATGCACATTCGACTTTAGAATTAAAGGTACTTACAAAGTAGTAATCTACCTTATCTTTACATATAGGTGACTCTGAAGGTCTCCCCTAGGTGCCCCAAGGTTAGGGCGCCATGTAACTATAAGCAGGGACATTATAAAAGATGGTTTGTAAGCCCTGGTGAGGGAAAAACTGTCAAAAGTGTTTTCTCCCATCGTGGACAATAAGCTCCATAGGTTAAAACTGGAATACTTTATTCAAGTAGAAATATTTATAGGAGCAAGCTAAAAATATCATTTAAGGACATAAAATGATTGCAATGATAAATCCACTGTTAGATTTTATACTAATTATAAGATAAGTTATTAAACATTCTTTTCTGTAACCCAGTCTAGCCTTCCATATGTCCTCTCCGGATTGGCTAGCCTCTGCCACTCTGAGCCAAGCTGTCTTAATGAGGTGTGAAGTAGCCTGCTAGCGAGACAATGGATTTCCTATGGGAGGAGAACTGCAGCTGCAGAAGCTACAGGTAGGAAGGGGTGGAGTGGCCAAACTGGTCTTCGAAGGGAGAAGGACACTTTAGGCCAGCACTAGCTTACCCCAACATCCTGCAACCTCAGCCACACAGAAGCCCCTGTAAATAAATTAGAGAAGCGGATGGAAGGGGAGTGTTAGGGCGTCTTAGTCATGCCATTGGGTTGGCTTGATCTAACCTCCAAGGAGAGACTTTCTCTATGTTGGATTTTGGAAGAATTGTGCTTTCTGGGGCAAAATTATGCCACACTTTGGCAGAAGTGGTCATAAATTTGAGTGGCACCCTACTTCCCATTGGTGCTTTTGACACTTTGAACCCTCAAGAGGAACGTCAGGAAGAAGTTCCAAAATTTGGGTGAAGTTTGGTAAGTTTTTGTTAAAAAGCTCCAGAAGGTGATGGACTCGGCATCACGAGTCACCCTTCAAGTGCGACCTGGCCTGGATTTCAGGTTTGTCCTGCTGAAAGCTCAGGAGCTGCATACTTCTAGGATTTGACTGTGGCCTCGTGGAGGAGCAATCCAACGATGTCGCATCAAAATCAAGGTACTGGAGGGGAGCACTAGACGTCAAGAGAAAAATCCTCCAGAAAAGTTTTTAAGTCCGAAAGTCAAATTTTGACCTAGGCCTCCTGCTTATCAGACCAGGGCCCTAGCGCGGTTGGCCACAAACTTTGACTTTGTCCTGGTCAAGCGCAACCAGATGTCCTAAAGTAGCATTATATGTTTTTAAGCACTAGAAAGTGTTTATTTAAAAAAATCATATCTCTGGTTCCCTACATTGGGTGTCTGTTGTTTTGGTGTCTTTGTTCATACAAATATAAACCTTTTTTATAAATTGGAGCTGGATTGTATGTTGTGTCTTACTGATTTAATGTATTGGTGTTTTTAAATGCTTAACAAATCTATCTCCTAAATTAATCCTGTCTGCTCGTTGCCATCTACCAAGCGTTGAGCAAGGAAATAATTCATTGAAACCCTTTCTGCACCTTTTATTGTGTTTGTTGCCTTATTACTAGCTGTAATTTATTACTTATCACTACTTATAGCCCACTTTCCAACAGTGCTTTACTGAGATTTGTATATGAGAGTACAATCTAGTAACTGTATTCCAAATTGAACTGTGCAGAATTTCATTTTACTGTGAGATTAAAGTACTTTCCAGTTAATAAGTAAAGAACAGAGCTAGACAATACTTTATTATGTCTGTTGGTTGACTGTTGAGTTCCGATCTCTTGTGCTCTGAGAGTTCTCTCGTCTTGATGTATGTCAATCATATTTAAATAAGGACTTTCAGTTAAATATAAATATTTAATTTAAATTCTTTTAAGTTTCATATATCCAAGGTGCTTGTGATTACAAAATTAATAATCACAATAAAAGCAAAATACTTTAAAAAGTGTTGGTGTCTACTTGTAAAGATATTCTGTTTGAGAACTGGTGATGCTATAGCTGGATATATGAATGCCCCAACACCTATTTTGATACTTCCAAAGTCCTCCCTTAAGAAGTCAAATTGAATCTGCTGCACACATAGACTACTGCTTTTACTATAAATCATGTGCCACTGTTTTATTACCTAAACTTGACTCCCATAATAAGGGAAAAGTAACGGAACTAGGTAAGATGCTGAATCACTCACTGTGAGATAAGTAAATGTGTTATTTCTACATCATGCACTGCATAGTCTGCTTATTTATTTATTCTACTACAAAGTTGCATTTTTAGACAACAAACTGTACACAGAAGTGGGAACATTGTACAAAATATCCAAATACTGTTTGGTAAGACAACGTAGGGTGTTACATCTGTGCCAAGAGTTTAACAGGGCTTGCGAGTGTCCAGAAGAAGATGGAGTCTGTGCCTTGCAGTCAGCAGATTGTTGTAGGATGGCACACAGGTGTTGCAGTGGTTGACCCCATCCCTACGAGTGTTCCTTAATAAGTACAACATGTCCACCTGCCGACTGCTGTACTGGGCAACAGATGGGGATTGTGGAATTTACAAGCCAACAGGAAAGGGCTCGGGCAAGCCTTATGAACTGCCCTTTATGAGACAATGGTCAATTCGGAAAATGAGCCAGGGATTCCGAGTCTAAGACAAACTTGTTGTTTTTCCTGTGGCCTTATTTCATTTTATAATCACATAGACAGAGGCATCTATGAGTAATAGATGAGACGCAACGCATTGGTCTCCTTATTTTTCAGTGTATTCATCACCGCTTTGCCAGAGATTTAGTCCAAGACTTTTTATCTTTCCTTTTGGATTTCCTTCAGATCACCTGCTAGATGTCTTTGCTTGGCTATTTCCTATTCCCCAATAAGACAGAGAGATTGGTACATTCCTAATAATTTCGTCAGTCGTGTTCATCTTCAACCAAGAACTTCAAGACTGTCAAGATGTTTTTGCCATTTGTGGCCATTTCTTCCTAATTGGGACCCACGTAAGTGGATAATTAAAATGTTTCTTGTGAGCTAGTCTGGCTTGGATGGCACTTTGAAAACAGAGTCCCACTTTTTTCACACAATCTAGACAGTGGCTCGGTCCTTGATATACAGTTAGAGTAGAAATGAGTCATGCAGACAATGATTTGGGACTTTACAAAGACTGACAATACAACATGAGTATATTTACATTACATGAAAAAATAAGGGAGTTGAGACACAAGAAGTTAATTAATTGCCTTTTGTCACTCCATTGAGTAAATGAAACAGGTGTCATTTTTTAATCAGACAGAGAAGAAATTGAGTAAAGCCCTGAATCTGGTTCCAGTGATGGTTACAGAAGTAGATTAAAAGAGAGAAATGTGAGGCACTGCATTGAGGTTTAGGATTAGCAGTAAGATTTAGGTATGCAGATCTTAGATTGCATGGTGACAAGGACATAGTAATCATCTGAATTGGGAATTTAAGAGATATCCCATTAGTGGTTTGAAAACAAGAGTGAAGCGTTGGCATAACAATATGTTTTTGATCCCATATTGTCATAAAGACAGTGTAACAGGTGATAACGCCGGATTCCACTATAAAAGTTACTGAGAATCCTCGGTTGACTGGACCTTTATTACCTGCTGAAACGTGTAAAGGGGGGGATCAAAACATTGACAAAATCTTTCATGGGCCAATTAAGTAAAACTCTAAAAGGATCACTTACTCCAAACTCAATTTTAGGGGTTTATTACAAAGCCAAAAATAACTGAACATACAAGCACCTCATGACGAGGTTATAGATATACATAGGCACTAATACAAAGTTCATTCTACGAACCAGTCTAATCCGGTTCAGCATAACGAGAATGAGCAACTCAGAAAATACTAAACAAGCAATAACCGCTCCAATATCTATGTTAGTCTTCATTAGTGGCAGCAAAAGAAATCAATAAATCTGTCCCTACACTATCACTAATGGGGCATCCCTACTTTGCATTCTCCCAGGCAAGATCAAGAAAAGGTGTTAGCTTATGAAGACTTCCTAAGAAGTACACTCACATTGTAAGGGTCAGTAGCTAAAGCTACGGAATCCGTTCTAAGTCTCTCTCTTCTGCCCTCTAACGGCTCTCTGCTAACTCATCCCTCGGGACACTGTCACTAATACAAAATGCACAATTGATAGAAAACACCCCTGAAACACCTCCTCTGGCAAGGCACCTCTTGTAGGTAATTGAACACCGAAACTTGTACTCAGCAACGGTTGGTCTGTCCTTGGGTCTCGTGCTCCTTCAACGAGAAAGAATACCATCTTCCAATTATCGGTGTTCCTGGAAACTAAGTAACAGGTCTCCTCCATACCTAACTCCTAAAACAAAGACGTTAGTCTAACTAACGAAGAAGGTGTCCTTGCACCTGCAATAGAAACATGAGAACAGAACAACTTTGCACGTAAATGAATTTCGCTGACTGCCTCCAAATGAGAGCTCTACCAGGGAAAAACATATTTCAGGCCTACACAAATCAGCTAACATAGGAAATACGAATATAACTTTCATAGCACGAAAGAGCAAATACTCCATCTAGGCCTTTCACATCAATGAAAACATACATTTCTAAACGCTGCATCTGCAAGCACTACACTTCATCACGTTTAAGGCGCAATTAGACATTTCTACACATGCAGAATTATGGTGCACGTTTAAATCTAATGCATTTAATCACGCACGAGCTACTTTGTTAAGCATTTGTAATAAACATCGAAAATTACATGGTTCCCACTAAATGCCATTTAATATCTTGATTGGCACAATCATTTTAGCACTTCATGTACCATTTGTTATTACAACACAATTTACTAATTTAAGTCAACGCGCACAAGAATATATGCGGGTACGGACTAGCAGTGAATATGATGTACCCCTATAATTTTCAGGATATTTCTGCGCTCTACCATAGGCAAAGGCTCATTTTAACCAGGAATGTTTCTAAACCTTAAGACGAGGGAGAATTTTCAGCTTTCCAAACCTTTGCCAACTAAAATAAAATCCACACGTTTCATGGAGCCAGCTTTTTCCTATTTGTTCCAATTGCTGCATGTAGGTGTTGGCATGTGATATGAATAATAAAACACGAGGGGGGCATATGTGGGAAATGTTTAGTGACCTGGCATTGTTACAGTCCCTACAACTACTGAAAAAACAAAGTGTAACAATGGGTCAACAGAAAAGTAAAGCAGCTATCTAGACAACTGTATGTGAGTTTTTAAAAGAACACAATCCCAGAATCCAAAGTATTCTTGGTGAAAAGTTGTTCCCATCAGATACCCGTCCTGTAGTACCGCCCTACATCACTTGGGATCCTTCACCAGAAGGAAGTGGAACGAACCACTTAGGATTAGGTGGATTGTGGCCTAATCGAAGTGTGAAGGAATGTAGGGTGTGTGGATAGACTATTATGATGGTATCAGGGGGCATAAAGAAATCAAAAGGCAGTGCATTGAGTGCTCGCTGTGGCGTGTGGAAGTGAGGAAGTTAATATTGGGTTGAGGGAGTGGAGAAAGAGTTTATTATGTTCCTACCCTCACCCAAGGTTAAAAAACAGTGCAAGTAGTGATAACAAATAACTACTGAGATTTTATATTGGTCGACATGTTTCTGCAGTATTAGGTTCAAAGGATACCAGTCTGCTTCATCAGGACCTAGTTGTTAAAGAAGTGCTACTGCTCATCTTAAAGTGTATGGTGTGTATAAAAAATCATATCACCTGAAAAACACCGATGGAAAAGATCCAGTCAGTCAACAGTAGACGAACACACATGTGAATACAAAAAACATACAGTTAGTGGCGAAAGCTGCGAATGCACAGAGATAATCTCGTGATATTTAATTGTATGCCAAACATTTCAAGGTCATAAGTTGTACCAATAATCAACTCGTTCAACCAGGTACCTATATCCTGGGTTTATGCAAAGTTTTGAACACTCACCCATGTTCTGGGGAATGGACTCTCCACCTCACCCGGCAACAGCTCAGGTACAAATGGAGCACCGCTCTAATGGATGTGAACAAAAAAGAAATGAAAGAGGAAGAGCTCGCTAGAACTCAGTCTGTAAAACACATTCCCTCTGTCACTGAGGGTTTATAACCAGGAATCAAGGAACATTTTCTAATATTTTTAAATATTTTTAGTGCCCTGTATGTATTCAACCATAGGCCAAAAGAAGATCTTATGAATACTCTTTATGTAGTTATGTAGTTAATCTAGCAGGGCTATTTGTAGTACCCTGTATGTATTCAACCATGGGCCAAAAGAAGATCTTGTGAATACTCTTTATGTAGTTAATCTAGCAGGGCTTGTTGTATCACTAGATGAGTCAAAGCTGCTTAGCGCGGTGTGTAGGCGATCTTATAGAAAGGTTTGCCCGCTTGGTGCATTGTTTAGGCGGTCTCAGTCTCAACCATCATGTAACAGGCACTCCAAAATTGCCTTCGTGCCTGTCCTGCCTCTGTTGTTTCTTACTGATACCCCCAACTTCAAGTATTCAGCATAAACGGCCGAGCGTGGTCACTAGTAGAGTCAGCACTCTCGCAATCTCAAACATCAAATAACAATCATTGCAGACTTGTCCTGCATCTAGAATGACTTGCAGAGACCTCCCGTTTTCAATATTCAGCGAAAAGTCCGAGTGTGATCAATAATAAGACCAACACCCTCCCGTATAGCTACCACCCTAACCGCTTACCTGTCCGTCGGTACTCCGCGCCTTCCTCTAGGCTGACTGTGGGAGGTACCGACTGGACAGGAAGCGGTATATTTAAACTGACTCTGGTTGGTCAGCGGAGCAATACGCGTGCAGCGTGAGCACGCGCGTCTCTGAACGCGTTGCAGCGCTCGCGATCCATGGGAAATGTAGTCTCTGGATCGGCACCTTTTAGGAAATGTAGTCCGGAAATGTATTCCGGCGGTTACAACGGGATAATTTCGTCGCCGTTTTATGCATACAAGAATGTACACGTTTGGCTCAGTTTAAACACACATCTAAAAACTGCAATATGTAGCAGAATAATTGTATGTATTTATCTGTTTACATGTTATTGCGTTTGATTTGGAATACGCACTGGGACTGACAAACTGATGGGATTTTGTAGTTACCAGGTAATTCTGCCTTCTTAGCTTTTAAATCATGTTGTCATAATGGGCCTGCCTCTGAATGAGAGAAAGTAGGTAACGGATGTATAACCCATGCCAAGAAAATTAGCACCGATAATTTAACATTGATAATACAACAGACCTCCAGTGTTGAATACAATACAGCCCCTAGGTAAAAACCTCCAATTTTAACATAATTCAGCCCCTAGGTAAAGAGGTGGTAAGAAATGAACGGGTGGTCAGAGTGTTGAAGACATAACCTTGGTTTTATACACAATGTTTTATAGAGCAGTGAGCTTGGTGAACATGGTACTAGTATTCCATGAAACGTGGCTTCTAGAAACCTTCAGTTTTAATCCACTCGAGCCTCTAGGTAGAGAATTAGTAGAAATGAACGGGTGTTCAGAGTATAATCCAGCCCCTAGGTGGAGGACTGATAGGAACGAAGGGTGGTCAGAATACACCAGCGGTGCTTTGCACAATGTTTAGTAAGTATGGGATTAGTATTCTGTATAACGTGACTTATAGAGACATCCACGGGATGTCTTCATTTAAACCCGTGATGTCGGTTTGGAGTTTGTGCACCCATCTTTGTTCTCTACGATGTAGAAATGCGCTGACATCTGTGATATGTTTGGGGATCATGGGCTGTTTCAGCACGGTCCATTGTAAATCTGTTGGTGCATGATGTGCCTCCAAGAAATGTTTTGTCATGCGGGTTGCTTGTTTCCCACAGCGTATTGAGCTCTTGTGCTCTGATATCCGTGTCTTCACCTTTCTAGTGGTCATGCCCACATACTTTTTTTCACAGGGACAGCTGATTAGATAAATGAGGTTGGAACTATTACAGTTCGTAAACCTCCGCTGTTCCCAAGGATGTTCTGTACCGATATCGAGAGTAGTGGATTTACGGGTCTGCGGGCATGTTGCACATTGTCCGCAAGGGTGATGTCCAGTTACCGCTTGCATATTTCACAGGGTGCCTGTATTTCTAGGGATTTCGGTCTTTGGTCTAGTATGGACCAGTTTGTCCCTAAGATTTGGTCCCCTTTTGAAGGCAAATAGGGGAACGGGCAGTGTGTCATTTCCCGTATTCAAAATACCCCAATGTTTTTTGATGATACTAGTTATCTGGTTGGATCTTGTACCAAATGTTGTCACACATGTCATTCTTTCTGTTTTCTCTTTGGGCTGCGCTGTTTCCAATAGGCTCGCTCTGTTGTTGTTCTGTGCTCTTTTCTTGGAACGGTTTATCAGTGGTTTTGGATAGTCTTTCTCTAAGAGATCTTTTCTTAGGTTGTTTGCATGGACTTCAAACGATTTCTTATCCGAACAGTTTCTATGTATGCGTAGAAACTGCCTGTATGGCAGATTGTCCCTGAGGGACTTAGGGTGGCAGCTATGATAATTCAGTAGAGAGTTTCGAGCCATTGGCTTTTGGTAAAGCTCAGACTTGAGTCCCTCCACTGTGCCAATAATCATCAGGTCCAAGAAGGCCAGTCTGTGTGTGTTAAATTCCATGGTGAATTTTAGGTACCGGTTTCTTTGGTTCAACCATTCAAAGAATTCTCTGAGTTGGGTTTCTGTCCCGCGCCACACCACCAGAATGTCATCGATGTAGCGTTTCCATGCTCGCAGACACGGTAGATGGGGGTTGGTGTCTGCGAGCACGTGCTGTTGCTCAAATTGATGTACATACAGATTCGCGAGACTGGGGGCAAAAACACTGCCCATACTAGTCCCGCTGATCTGCAGATACAAGGAGTCCTCAAAGGCGAAGAAATTCTCCGTCATGGCCAGAGTTGCCAGGTTCATAATTAGTCTGGGGTAATGGAGTTTAATTCCCGTGACAGTAGCAGGTCTTCTATTACTTGTAGGGTCTCCGTCTGAGGTATGGAATTATATAAACTTTCGACATCGAAAGACACCAATAGATCTGTCTCAATGTCATATTCCATATCAGGCAACAATCTTAACACATCCTTGGTGTCTTTTAAGTAGGAGGGCATCTCCCGCACCATAGGCTGTAAGAACACGTCAACAAAGGTCAACAGAGGTTCTAGTATTGAACCTATCCCCGATATTATGGGTCGGCCAGGTGGTGGACGTTGGGCCTTGTGTATTTTTGGGAGCTGATAGAAGTATGGAATAATCGGATTAGCTACCCGTAGATATTGGCCCTCTTTTGGAGTTAGCCAACCTTCAGCTAAAGCTTCCTCAACGATGTGAGCTATGATGTTGGTTAGTCTGGGCGTCGGGTCCTCCTTAAGTTTTTTATAGGACCGGACATCGCTGAGTTGACGAAGGCACTCATTCCGATATGTGTCCACATCCAGAATGACTACCCCACCCCCCTTATCCGCTGGTTTGATCACAATAAGGGGATTCTCAGTCAGATCTTTGATGGCAGTTTTTTCAACTCTAGTCAGGGTGGAGTACGTCTTCTGTTTGTTTGCTTCTGAAGAGCTCCTTTATATCATGGTTGACCGCTTCTTCAAACGTTAACACCTTGGAGGGTTGGCCTAACATGGTAGGGTTAAATGTTGAAGGTTTCTTCAAACCAGTGTTGCTGATGGCAGCTTCTTGTGAATTTCCAGTGGTTTTACCTGCAAACAAAAAATGCAGCCTGATCTTACGATAAAGCTTACTGAGTTCAATTTGGGCCTGAAAAGGATCTGTCTGATTTGTTGCAACAAAGCCCAAGCCTTTGTTAAGCACTTGCTCTTGGGTTTCAGTAAGTTGCTGGGAGCTCAGGTTAATAACTAGACTGGTGCCGCTGTTGTCGGTTGTTCCTGCGGGATCTTCTTCCCACTCCTCAGATCCATGGTCTGGGGTGGTATATTCCAGCGGACCTGTCCTACTCGGGGAGTTCTTTGACGACCCCGGTTCCTCCTGCCCCCCCCTAAAAAAGGCTGTTGATTGTGGTCTCCATAGAATGGGGGTGGGCCATAGGGGTTCATCATGGGCGGGAAAGGTGCTTGTCCCCATGGTGAGGGTTGCCACCACAGTGGAAATTGTGGTTGGGGGAAAGCTGGATTGAATCCCCTCCATCCTCTCCTATTCCCACCCCTACCTCTTTGTTTAAAGGAAGATTGACTGGTATTTGACCCATCCGAATCACTAGAAGCTCCATCGGAGCTAGAGCTACCATAGTTGGAACTACCTTTGTTTCCAGTTTTTTGATTGGTGGGACAGAAGGTATTGCTGGTGTAGGGATACACTTTCTCCATAGAGAATTTTGCGAGATCTTTTTTGAACTTCTCTAGTTTAGTAAAAAGTATCGTATCTCTGAACTCTTTGCTAGACTTATTCCCATCATCCTGGTGCTTGGTGAATATTTTGCTTGATGAGATTGTTGTCTTAATCTGGCCTTCCAGGACCTGAATCTCTATCAATATTTTATCAGCAGTTTTTTTAGCCGTTTTGATAACCCATTGTTACACGTGATATGAATAGCCATTGGCAATAAACATGGAAATATTGGGTTAAATAAAAATTAAAACTAATTGCAATGGTCATACACTAATATCCAGTTCAACAGTGTAACTGGAATCAACTTGAATAATCTGGATATATGCCCCATGATTATGTTGCGAATTGATGGATACAGAGAAACTTGTATGAAATTGGTAAACTAGGATTATCACAAGGGTGTGCAACTTCATATTGTTTTCCCTTCCTTAATCCATTGAATTGATCTGGCTGACAAGACGAACATGTCTAGTATCAAGCAGGAGAATGAAACAAAAAATATTTTTTGCAATGGAATAGAGGCACAAAATCCATTGCTTTTATATTTGATTGTTTAACATGGTGGGTAATTTTGATCTGCAACTTTTGTACATTTATTGCCAACTTATAACCAAGAAAGCTGGCTAGTTTTAAAGAAATGCGTCGAAAATGTTGATGGCACAGGCAAAAGTAATTAAGCTCCAGGAAAAAAAGTTATATGTAAAGATAAAATACATAGGGGCTGATTGTTATGGAGGATTTTCCGCATCCTCCGGGCCGGCAGAAGCCACCACCGGCCCGGAGAATGCGGAAAATCCTCTGCGGACCCACCAAAGACCCACCGCCACATTAGGATGGCTGGTGGGTCCTGTTTTCAGTCCGCCGCTTTTCCGCCGCGGTTGACTTACAACCACGGCGGAAAAGCTGTAACACTGCTGGCGGTGTCTATCAGACACCGCCAGCCATATTAGGATAGTGCAAAAGAGATGCTTTTCCACGGCGGCTTTTCCGCCGTGGAAAGCATGTGGAACTTCACTGCGGGGGCCCGTTGTGGGCCCCCTGGGTGAAGGGTGGGGTTGGGGGTGCACATGGGGGGGTACCTATGGTACCCCCCTGCAATTGTATGCAGAAATCGGCAGGCACAGCACGGTGCCTGCCGCTTTCTGCATACAAATGCAATGTATGCATTTTTACCATTGCGGCGGGTGCAGCTTGAAGCGGGTGCCGCCAGGGTGCCAGTCACATCCTAATTGGACAGGAGGAAACTCCGCAAGATATGCGGAGGTTCCCTCCTCCTCTATGGTCGCGGACAGACTCAAGTCCGTCCGCGATCATAATGAGCCCCATAGTTGGCACACACATTTTCATTTAAGTGACAATTTTTCATGTGAGCAAATAGTAATTTGTGTATCTAGTGAGATCAAAATGATGTTCAGAAAAGTTTGTTATTTTGACACCTGGAAAATAGCAACTGTCACAGGCTTGAGGTGTACCTCTAGCAACCCAGAGAAATTGCAGGACGTTGTAAATCTGTACCCATACAATGCTTAGATCTTTGGGTGTAGATGTATGACTTTTGTTTAAGAAGCAGATCCTTTGTTACTAGACTTAAAGTTATGGTATATTGCTACTTAGTTAGGGTGACCTATGTCAACCTGAAACCTAACGCTGGTGTCCCTGACATAGTCTGGGAGAAGGAGTGAGCGTTCATAGGTGTACGGCGAGGGACGCACCTTGACGCAAGTTTGACTACAGGTGTCCCTGAACCCTCTACCCATGGGACATTGTGGTACTTGAGAACACCAGCATTAGGTTAGAGGTTGACATAGGTCGCCCTGACATAGTGGTAATATCTAAAGTCATATTGGCAAGATAGGAGCCTGTTTCACGTTCTGAAGAATGCCGCAGACTCTTTGGAGTAAATGGCAGAAAAATGTTGCCGACAATAGTGGTGATGGTGTAATAGTTCCCCTAATCCCCACATTCCAGCTTTTAACACCAAGTTATACCCTATTAATAAATGTGATTTGGGGTAGTACATTGGTTTTTAAATCAATTTTTGCATGCGCCCCCACATAGGCAGAGTATTTATAAAGTATGTTATTATAAGCCCTGGTGCTGGAAAAATGGCCCAAGTCATTTTTCCAAGTGGAAACCCCCTGCCACATAGGTTAACATGGGAGGAAGTTATTAACTAATAACTCTTGATAGGGGAAGACAAAAAGTGCCATTCAAAGACTTCTCAGCAGGATATTAATAAATCCAACGATATGATATTGTTGAATGGCTCCTAAAATATACATACAAGAATGTATAAGACTTTCTTGTTTGTAAGTCCAAATTCAGCATTTCACTGCTCAGCCCTGATTGGTCAGAGATACGTGGGTGAGCGTGGCTGCTTTGAGTAGGTGATAAATGACCCCTGGAGTTAGGAAGCCACCTGAGGAGGAGAGGTTGCTGCATTATTTACTGACCCTCCCCCTGCTCTGGTATACTTGTATGCCAGAGCCAGGGGGAGGGTCAGTAAATAATGCTCTTCAAGGGAAGACATCAGTTTCATTTACAACTCTCCTCTTTGACCCAAGGCAGATGCTAGGCTTAAGAAAGGAATGAGTAGATGCAAGGGGGAGGAGAGACTATGGAGATTAGCCATCCTAGGGGTGAGTTTAGCCAGCTCTTGGAGGAATAGTGGCTTATGGGTTAGCATTTTGCCACACTCTGCAGGAAGTGGTCAGACTTTGGGTGGAACCCTGCAGCCCAGAGAAGTTGGAATAAATATCTGAGCAGGGCAGAGCCCCTCAGTTCTGCTGCTTGAAACTTAAGAAAGCAAGATTGACCATGCTGAAAGTTTGATGTGCATTTCCAAAGGCCTGCACTCTGAAGACTGCACCTTCTGCACCCTCTGCAACTACAGCCTGTGGATTACGTGGCTGTATAAGGACTGAATACATATGTGAGAGGTGCAAAGCCTCTCAGATCTGCTGCTTGAACCTTGAGAGAAGAAGAAGGATTGCCAAGCTGGAAACTTGATTTGCACACCAGGTCCTGCATTCTGATTGATTGCACCTGCTGCACTCTCTGGAACTACAGCCCTGTGGATGTACCTTGCTTTTAAAGGATTATAGAGTGGACTCCCTGCAAGCTACAGGTTAACAGAGCTCACCTGGAACATCACTGCCAAGAATCCCCAGCCTGGAGTACTACCAGTGGATTTGTAAAGGTTTTGTCCATGTGGATTGTGGGAACTGAAGTCTCACACTTTCAAGGTCCCTCTTGGAGATTCCAGAACCTTGGACTGTGCATTGGATACTTTGGGACCTGCAAGAAGAACTTCAGAAAGGAGGTCTAATAGTACCCAGTCTGCTGGAGGGGGCTGCACAAGACAGGTGAGAGATCCTCCAGAACAATGGCTAAATGTGAATGTGTCCCTGTCAGAGGCAACAAAATTACCATAAGGGGCACTGTTGGTTTCCAAGCACTAGAAATTCATATCTCTGGTACCCTAAAGTGGAGTTTCTTTGTTTTGGTGTCATTTAGAAGATACAAATATTTCCTATTTTTAAAAATTGGTGTTAGATTTTTATTTTGTGTTGTATCTTAATTATTTACTGATTTTGTGTCTTTAAATGCTTTACATACCTGTCTTTGAAGTTTGGCCTGGCTGCTCGCAGCCAAGCTAACAAGGGTTGAGCATGGGAATAATTTTCTAAGACCTATTCTGAGCCCTACTCTGTGTTAGTGGCTTTATTGCCAGTGGCAGATATACATTCACCTACTAATAATTCACTTTCCAACATCAAGGATTACCCAATTTCGTCAAGTGGAGAAGCCAGGACTGATGCCAGGTTTTCTGGTTTCACATTTTGCAATTCAGCCACCAGATGAGTATCTCTTACCCTCTCATGTTTTACATTAGAAGGTAATGCTTTGACTTTAATTCTTGGTGCATGAGAATAGAGCGTCAGTGGCAGACAGAGGTCACAGGAAGGCTCGGTTTGTTATTCATATCATGCATCTGATATGCGTCCCCCTACGCCCACCTTCATCACCCTGATCCTCGCATTTCTAGCATTTGTGTGTCCCTTGGGCATGCCACAAACAGTGCTGTGTGGCCCCCAGGGGAAATTTTTGTGATTACCCATGACTTAGGAGAAGGGTATTGATAAATCCAACAATTTGATTGTTGAATTTATCCTAAGTTGTACAGGAAAGAAGTTATAAACTTTCTTGTCTGTAAGGCAAAATGCAGCTTTCCTGCAGTCTTCCCTGATTGTTCAGATTCAACAAGATTGGCCAGGCTGCTTTCATGAAGTGATAAGGGGCTCACCCGGAGAGAGGCTATCTGCTGGCAAGAGCTCTGCTACATAGGAATGCTAGAGCGCAGGGGAAGGGTTGTAAAGCATGAGACTTCAAGGGAGGAACTGGACAGGCCGGAAATGCCAGGTCTGCCTACCCCCATCACCTCTGACCCAGCCAGATAGGAGGTCTAAAGAAGGAATCTACAGATGTTAGGGGGTAGAGAGCTAAGGAAATGAGCCGTCATGAGAGTTGGTTTAGTTAGCTCTTTTTGCTCTGCTTTTTGCTCCATGGTGAATATTTTATGAATAGGGCTTTCTGTGAGAGGATTATGTCACACTCTGGAGGAAGTGGTCATGCTCTGTGGTGTTGCTTTGCACCTAATTGGACAGGAGTGCTCTCCTGCTTGACCTCAGAGAACACTGAATACATATGTGAGAGGTGCAAAGCCTCTCAGATCTGCAGCTTGAACCTTGAGAGAAGAAGAAGGATTGCCATGCTGGAAACTTGATTTGCACACCAGGTCCTGCATTCTGATTGATTGCACCTGCTGCACTATCTGGAACTACAGCCCTGTGGATGTACCTTGCTTTTAAAGGATTATAGAGTGGACTCCCTGCGAGCAAAACGTTAACAGAGCTCCCTGCATCATCACCACCAAGATTCCCTTGCCTGGAGTGTGTCTAGATGCCTTTTAAGGGTTTGGTCCAGGTGCATTGTGGGCATTGTGGTACCAAACTTTCAAGGACCATCTTGAAGCTTTCAGGCCCTTGGACAGTATGTTGGACCTATTGGACCCTCAAAAAGAACTTCAGGAAGAAGTTCTAGAAGTTTGGAGCAACTTTGGAAAAAAACTTCCATAAGGTGACTGACTCAACGGCGTGGACCAAGCCGGAACATTCAACTGAGACCCGGATTCCAGGTTGGTGCCGCTGAAGAGCTCCAGAGTTTGACCAGGAACTCCCTGAAAGCTAAGCCGCCTCCTTCTTAGTGTATCCGAGCAGGGCTCTATCGCTGTAGAAAGTTTTACTTTGTCCCAGTCAAGTGCGACCAGATGTCCCAGAGTGGTGTTATAGGTTTATAAGTGCTAGAAGGTGTTTTATCTTTATAAAATCATATCTCCAGCTCTCTGCGTTGGATTTTTGTTGCTTTGGTGTCATTTTACAGATAGAAATATTTCCTATTTTTTATAAATTGGCCCGGGATTTTTATTTTGTGTTGTATCTTAAATATTTACTGAATTGGTGTTTTTAAATGCTTTATATACCTGTCTCCTAACTTAAGCCTGACTGCTTGCAGCCAGGCTACCAAGGGTTGAGCATGGGCATAATTTATTGAGACCTGTACTGGACCCTGAACTGTGCAGGTTGCCTTATTGCCAGTGGTAGATGCATATTTACCACAATTAATAACCCACTTTGTAACAGACATTTTAAACAATAAGGACAGTTCGATCACCGTCAGGCCAAGATGGTCAAACCGCTGACAACCCTTGGTCTGACCTCTGTACAATTATACTGGTGGTTGGACCTTATTCTGCCAGACACAGGACCACCGGCTCCACCCAGATCATTGATCCTGACATTACAGTGGTTGGAGCAGTGTCCTATAATGGCGGCGGTGCAGAGGCAGGCACCCCTGTCAGGATTACAATATCCTTTTTCATGGCGAAAATCCTGCCTTAAAAAAGTTATCGGAAATTGATATGGGGGGGCACCTAACAGGGCCCCCGCCCATTGGGGACGTGCCCAAGACACGCTGGGCTAAAGCTCCGCCGCCAGTAAGAAAACTGCCTGTCACAGTGCACCTGGGGCTCTGTAACTCGGCTCCACAGAGGTCAGAACACAGCGGGGGCCAGGCGCTGTGTCCCATGATCACTGGAAACCAGAGGACACAGAGATAATTGACACCCAGCGCCAACAAAATGGCAGTTGTCAGGCTACGGGACTAATGCTCATCCCTGGGAACGAGCTCTGCAGCTGCAGTTAGGGCCATAACAATACCCAACATTACCTCTGCTGTGAAGGTGAGGAGGTGTGGACAAGGGGGCACGCCCGCTCCGCTAAACATAAACCTCCCACCAAATCCTGCCAAAGCCCCGGGTTCCGGTCCCTCCCCTCTGCTTTGATGATTACTGGCTGTTGGACCATGTGGAAGATCCTTGCAGAGACACTTGCTGGCGGACAGCGAGGACCTGAGTGCGAGCAGCGGCCGCTGGAGGTATTTGTGCGGGGGCTGAGAGACCGTCTGGCAGCTAGGGGCCCAACTATGCCTGATGTTAAGATGGCGGTGCCTGATATCCATTAAGACCCCAACAGCGGCCTGCACAAGTGGAGTACGATATCCCGTGGAGATGCCTCCTATATCAACGTGGGCTGACCCTGGTACCTGGGCAGAGTGAGCCAGCGAAAACAACTCTGCTGAGTGGGCCTGGCCCTAGGTGCGAGCAGTAGCCACTGGTAGGATTTATACAAGGACTGGGTGACCGGCTGGCAGCTGGGGACCTCACTGTTCCTGAAGTTAAAATAGCACCCCCAGAGGTGCCTTATCTCCAATAAGACACTCGCGGTGGCCTGTGCACTTGGAGCAAGGGGTCCCCGTGGAGTAGCCCTCTACATGTTAATGTTAAGCCGTACTTTTTGAGCGCACGGCTACCCCAAGAGGGTGTCCCGGCGCTTTAGCAAAGAGGCTTGAAAAAAACCAAGAAACCAGAGGCAGACACGCTACAGTCACGATGATTACTTAGTGAAGAGCAAAGTCTTCAGCTCCTTCCTAAAAGCCAGGAGGTTATTCGCTTTCCGGAGAGAGAGAGGGAGCTCGTTCCACAAGCAGGCTGCCACATGTTGGAAGGATCGGCCGCCCATCCGGGCACGTTTGACCGCAGGAACCTCCATTTTGGCCAAGTCAGCTGACCGCAGCATCCTCCGTGGCACATAGAAAGCAATACGCTTCCTAAGATAGTTGGGACCAACAGAATGAAGGGCTTTAAACGCCAATGGAAGGAGTTTAAATCTGATTCTGCCAGAAATCGGTAGCCAGTGCAGCCTAGCTAGCAACGATGAGGCACTGGCTCTCCTAGGCAGGCCGAAGATGGCTCTGGCCGCCGAATTCTGGACGATTTGCAGTCTGGATAAAAGATACTTTGGTAGCCTGCAAAAAGCGCATTTGCATAATCCAGACGAGATCCCACAAGCGCCTGGACTACATTCTTACGATACTGCAGGGAGAGCAGTGGGAGGAATTTCCTGAGCATCTTGAGGATGCCGAAACATTTCCCTGATAATCCCAGAATGTGTGGACGGAAAGAAAGATCATCGTCGAACACAACTCCAAGATTTTTTACTTGAGAAGATGGTTTCTCGGGGGGGAACATGTCCTGGGGCCACCACGTCTTCCAACCAGGATCAGGGGCACAGCCGAAGAAGAGCAGCTCAGACTTGTCTGAGTTGCATTTAAGGCTGTGCCGCTGAAACCACGCAAAGACTGCGCTCAAGCAGTCTTTGATTCTGCCGCCGTCAAAGACCTCTCCCTTCCTGCAGGTGAACAGGAGCTGGGTGTCATCAGCGTATGAAATGACCCGGGCCCCAAACGCCTCCGCTACCTCCGCCAGAGGGGCCATGTATATGTTAAAGATGGTGGGGCTCAGAATGGACCCTTGAGGCACCCCCACCTCTAGCGAAGGCATTTCTGCAGAGAACGGCGGAGCCCAGATCACCTGTCGGCGGTCGGCAAGAAAGGATTGGAACCAGTCCAACACCGTCCCCCGCAGACCTATCTCCCTGAGTCTTAAAAGGAGGCCTGCGTGTGGGACGGTGTCGAAAGCCGCTGACAGGTCCAGCATGACTAACATAGCCTTTCCTCCCTGATCGAGCGTCTCCCTGATGACGTCGGTTACCTCTACCAGAGCTGTCTCCATGCTATAATTCGCACGAAAACCAGACTGGGAGTCATGCAGCAGTTTGTTGTTCTCAATAAAGGTGGTAAGAGTATGCTGAACATGTTTCTCCATCACCTTCGCCAGAGCAGGGAGGAGGGAGATCGGTCTATAGTTAGCCAGCTGCAGGGGATCTAGCAGAGGCTTTTTGATCAACGGCAGAATAAGTGCGTGTTTCCATTGTCGAGGAACCACCCCGGAGCTCAATGATAGATTAAGCAGGGGGTTCAGCAAGCTGTTCACAGCTGAAGCCACCCTGCCCAGACATTTTGCTGGACAGGCATCCAGAGGAGAGCCAGATTGCAAACGGGATAGCAGCTCGAGCGATGTTTCACAGGACAGCTGGGGAAAGACAGATAGTATGGGCCCGGACTCTGCCTGTAAGGAAGCTTTAAGCTTCAGATTACACCCTGAAGCAGCGGCATCAATTGAAGGATCCACAGACGGGAAAGAGTCCTGAATCTTTAAGATTTTAGCCACAAAAAAGTCTGCAAGCTGTTTAATCCACTCTTCCGTATGCGAATGTAAACGGGCGCCTGCGACGGGATCAACAAACTCCTTCACAATCCTGAATAGTTCCCGACTCGTATTATCGGCTTTGTCAATTCTCTGCTCGATATAATTCTTTTTAGCTACAGCAATCTGTTTATGGCATGTCTTTATGACATCGCGGTATTTCGTTTTCTCCACAAGATCATACTTGCGCCGCCAGAGTCTTTCCGCCTTTTTACAATCTTGGCGCATTATACGTAGTGTGGAAGAAAACCAAGGAGCGGAGTCATGATGGAGGGCTGTTCTAGCTGACTTCGGTGGGGCCAGCTCCTCGAATCTAGCCTGCATCCAATTCTGGACCAAAGTTAGGTCAGCTTCTAGGATCCCTGTCAGTTGACACGGATGTTGACAGAGAGCATCGGAGAGCATATCTGCTGTCACTAGGTGGAAAGCTCTAGATTGTCGGGTCCCTTCCTTCTGTGTTCTTTGTCTGGGCCTAGACTCATGCACTATGGCAAAGTTTATTAGATAATGGTCTGACCAAAGAACTGGGAGCGGAGGGGACACCTCAATAGGCACAGTGGAAAAGATTACATCTAGCGTGTGGCCTTTCACATGAGTGGGGCTGTCAATAAAAGGGGCTAGCCCCAGCAACGCCGTAATGTCTCGGAGTTTGGCGGCTTCAGCATCGGTTAAAGAGTCCATGTGCAGATTTAAATCGCCTAATAGCAGGCAGTGCGCAGAACGCATGCACGGTACTGATAGAGCCGACTGTAAGTCCTCAAAAAAGGACCCGATAGGTCCAGGGGGTCTGTAGAGGAGAATCCCTGTGCAGGTCTGAGACGCCGATAGGCAGAGCGTAAAACCTAGGGCTTCACATCCAGCAATATTGTCCACCGAGAAGGAGGAACAGTCAAAGGCCTTGTCCACTATCAGGGCCACCCCACCTCCTCTCCCCTCAGTTCTATCTTTCCTTAAGATGGAGTAATTGGGCGGGAGAGCACATGCAATGCCGGGTTCCGAACCCACTCCCGACCAAGTCTCCGTTAAGAATAAGCATGGAGTTTTGGAATGCGCGAGAAGATCCCAAATGTTCGAGGCATGACGGGGAAGGGACCTAGTATTCAACAGCGCGCAATGACAATGCAAAGGAGGGGCAGATAGAACACGAGTTGGTGTAAACGTAGGGCGCCAGTCACACAGAGGGCAGCCCTTGCCCAATCGGCGACCACCGGGAAAAAGAAATTTATAGTCAGAGCGAGGAGGACGCAGAGCTGACAAAGCAGCAGCGCTGTAGGTGATCATCCTGGAGCAGCAAGAAGTCAGCCACCAAGCACCAGATCAGCAGGGACCCAATACTAGATGAAGGAGCCAAGAGCCAGAGTCCGGCCTCGTCCGCCTCCGAGACGCGGACGAGCGCAGACGGGCAGGACTCTGGCACGACTCAGGCGCAGGGAGGGTGCTCCGCTGCGCGTCACCGCTGCGCGCTACAAGCGAGCATTAAATAGCGTCGTCTCGGCATCCCAGGTGACCTGGACGCTCAAAGATGGCGCTCGCGCTTCCTCCCAAACAAAGATGGCGCTGAACCCACAACCTCCCGGTAACCCGGACCCGCCAAACAGCGGTGGTGATTCCAAAATTACTGTGCAAGGTAGGGGCCAGAGCAGAATAAAAGCAGGGAAGAAGGCTAAAAATAAAAATTACTTAAATCCAAAAAACTGAAAATATTTAAAAATTATTCTGGGCAGATAAGCGCGCGACCAGCGCGAACAGCAGCGAGGCACCAAAGAGATTCTTGGCCTCAGGAACACTAAGCAGGCTCACCTTCCGGCCAGCTTGCCCTAAATAGCGTCGTCTCGGCGTCCCAGGTGACCTGGACGCTCAAAGATGGCGCTCGCGCTTCCTCCCAAACAAAGATGGCGCTGAACCCACAACCTCCCGGTAACCCGGACCCGCCAAACAGCGGTGGGGATTCCAAAATTACTGTGCAAGGTAGGGGCCAGAGCAGAATAAAAGCAGGGAAGAAGGCTAAAAATAAAAATTACTTAAATCCAAAAAACGGAAAATATTTAAATACATCAACGTGTACTGTCCCTGTTGCCCGGACGGCATGAGTCCACAAGAATAGCTTCACTGAGTGGGTCGAGTGTGAACTGTTGAGGCTTCGGCTTTCCCTCCATGGCGGTCACCGATGGGTGCGGTGGTGAAGGTGGTTATGCACACCTCTTGTGTGATCAGCGGGTTTGGCGGCCCACGCCGGCATCTCCCTGAGTCTGCCGCATCTTCCTGTGCACAGGGATACCGCCCCTGTGACCCACAGAGCTCTGGCCCCCGTCTCCCCACACCAGCTACTGGATGATGTGACAGCGACACCAATCAAGTGCAACCTGCAGGGGTCCTCAGTAGGAACAGCTTGCACTGGCACCCTGTAATACTGTGTACTCCTAAGGTGGTGCCACCTGTTAGCAAGCGACCTCAGCAAGTGGGCATGGAGCAGCCAAAGAATGCAAGCGAGTCACACCATAATATGCTGCTCGGGGCAGGGCCCCACAGTGAAGCGATCATCCCCGACGGAGAGGCTGTTGAATTTCCAACGCAAGCCAAATGTTATTGAGATTAACAGCATAGGTAGACAGCTCACAGCCACGGGTCTGATGCCTCCAGGAGCAACACAGGATACTTCCACTGGTGCTAAACCCAATCTAAATGATGCCATGACCCCTCAAGAACTGACCCTCTCCGAAAAGATGGACAAAGTATTGGCGGCCATTGAACATTCAAGAGTGCCAATGGAGGAGAGACTGGGGTCCATCACTACGGATATTACCTTGATCAGGGATGACTATCGTAAGCTCACAGAAAAAGTATCAGAGGGGGACTAAGTACTTACCTCCATGCAACCTGCAGTTAAAACTCATCAGAAATCTATTCAGACCCTCTTGGGCCGCATGACAACTATGGAAGAGCGCATGGACGACCTCAAAGGGCTCTCAAGACAGTGTAACATCCGGGTCCTGGGTCTCCCAGAAGGGGTGGAAGACATGGACCCTGTTAATTATATGGAAGCCTTGACCAAGTCCTTTACGCCGGTCACAGATCAGACTGCATTCTTTTCCATCGAGAGGAAGCATAGCGTGCCGTTGCAAAGACCCCCACCAGGTGCTCCGCCTCGCTCGATGCTGGCGAAATTTCTACATTTCAAGGAAAGAGATGCGATGCTTAGCGCGGCCAGACAGCATGGTCCCATCCAAGTGGAGAACAAATAAAATAATGTTCTTCCCGGACTATGCCCGAGCATTTTTTCCAAGTGCGGAAGATGCCCGTGACTGGGCGGATCAGCACTGTCAGAAAGCCTCCTAAAAGGCATGACACAAATGACTGACGTCCAAAGACACAGCACGGCAACAGACGTCACCCGAAGCTGAAGTACAGAAAGGCCACCCCAGGTGGGAAAGGACAGTCTACAGGATCTCCGGACCTAGAGCTGATCATTGCCGAATAAAGAATCACCCTGCAGGCGGTAGCGGAGGTTCGATCGCCCTCACCTACCACAGGCTTAGACGTGGTCCTCATATCTTCTTATCTGGAGAGGGAGAGGGTAGTGATGGAATGGTTCCCAAATGGACTCCAAAACCCCGCCAGAGGTCACTCCACAGACTGCAGATACAATGATATGATTTGTCACCAACGGATCACACACGTATGGTAGTCCAGCAATAAATACAACAATGTAACACACGGCCCATGGTAAGCCACATAATGTGACTGGTGTCGGCTTACGTATCATTAGACCACCAGGTGCGAAATAATCCAAATGACACTGGTAAGTGACTCCTGGCAGCAGCGAGCAGCCACCCACCAACAGTTCACAGTTCTTTTAGAGTGCCACCATGATGAGGAAATAGAAATTTTTAGGTAGTCAGTGTGACCCCCACTCGCACCCTAGCCATGCATCCATGTTCCATGTATGTCGTGTAATACCCTTTCCGTGCCTGCCATGAAGAAGCATATGCACTTGCGTCCAACGTTAACATGTCAGTTATTCAGTCCTCCAAGAAAACAACGTTAATTTGGCTTTTAGGCCTATGGTGCCAACGTCTTTACATGGTGCACTTTTAAATATTGCAAGACACGCGTTCTCCACGTTTTTCTGGCTCAGCCGAGCCAGGCCCTTAATTGAGGCTCCGAGTCTCTTCTGTCTTAGAAAGCTGCAATTTAGGTATGCATCCCTGACCTTTACCTTACTTCCTGCCCAGGCGAGCGGTGCCCGGCTCGGCCTGGCCTGCCTGCCAAGACGACATTTTGCCTACAGTTATCTGCTCAGCCTCCGCAAAAACACATTCCAGTCTAGTGAAATAGGTAAACATATTCCCGGCTGCAGAGCAAAGGGCCCTGCCTTCCTGTCTCCTTGCAAGGGATTTACTGAACTTGTTACCATGGTAGGCCCATGGCCCCCGTACATTGCATGAAGAACCATATGCACGCCCTAGCATTCAGTATTGAACGGCCTCTGCCCGAGAGACCTTTTACTTCAGATAATACATCCTCTAAACACAAGATACCAGATATGCTATAGGTGCAGGTCGTTCTGACATCCCAGACACCAGTCTCCTCTACTAGTGCTAAAGTCAAGCCCCCAGCTCTCCCCAGTTACACGTCTACACCACGTCATGCTCAGTTGCGCGCGCATATGTGGTAAAGATTTCTGCTGACCCTGCAAACTTTCTCTAAGCACCCACCCACTTGTGACACGTCTGTGACTCATCAAGTGCACGCCTACGTGTTACGCACATGTGCTCTTATCTCTCTCTTTTCACTTGTTACGCCTACTGTATTCATTTCAATTATACAGTTTTACTATATATAATGTGTGATGTTAATAAAATGTTGAATATCCCTTCCTGAACCTTAGTGGTGATGGAACCCGATGTCCAGTGTCTCGAGATACTTAATTAAAGCCCGTATGACTCAGATACCACGGACTCTGCCTCTCATTTTTTATTGAGCTATCCTTATTGTCATTTAATGTATAGAAAAATAGTCCCGGTAATTTTATTTACCACATAAATCTGGCGCCCGAACAGGAACCCCTCCCCTTCCCCACGCGCCGGCGATGTGACGCAGGCCCCTGACCCCTTCTACAGCCGTGACGGACTCCTGTGCACACCTGCGGGTTTTCCTGCTAACTCCCTCAGGCCCACGGAGGAGACGGAGACTGCGACCCGGCATCCAGACGAGGCGGTGAGGAATGCGGAGAGTCCCGACCAGAGCCCAAGCCGAGAGAGCAAGGTCCGAGGTATCCGGAGGCCCACCTGTTCCGAAGCGCATGCGTAGCAGCAGCCAGATGTCGTAGCAGTCCAGTCCAGTCCAGTATCCGAGGCCTTCAGTTTCTGCTTCCCGGTGAGTACCGTTGTTGGGGACGCATGTAGACGGGTTCATTAATTTGTGCCCGGTCAAGACGGGTCTGGGTACACAGACCCGGTCCAGACGTGTTCACTTAGGTGGATACGGTATGAAGTGTCTCTTTATGGGACCGGTATGTCTGTACTGTTTTAGCAGTGCATCCAGAAATTCAGTATTCTAGTGTTGTATCTCGAGATTTTCAGAATTGTGTTTTTCTATGTACTAGGTAGTATCGGTCCGAAATGTTTCAATGTGTTTTAATGTCGTGGTATGAATGATTGTTTGCAATTCATTACTGTGTTTATTGTGTTCACGTTCAAGTCAGTTCAGACATGCCGCTGTTCTCTAAACTACGTCAGATAGGAACCAGGAAGGGGATACTCGAAGAAGCAGTTCCCGTCCTGCCTAGGGATACTCCTGGTCATTTTATGTACCATAAACATGGCTTAGATGCCATACTGTACTTAGATTTATGGGTGGACTATACCAAGGATCTGGAAGAGAAGTATAGATGGCCTGTATCAGGGACATGGGATGCTGAATGCATCATGAGAGTAGAAGAAGCACTATGGAAAAAGAAAGCCAGACAATCTCAGAAAGATGCCATAGAATTATGGCGTAAAGAAGCGCATAGAAGAACTGAGAAAGAAATAAAGAAAGCAGAGAGAAGTAGAGAAGAATCTGAAAAAGCTAAAGAAAGAGAACTACTAGAAGAAGGTGAACGAGTTAAAGTAGAACAATTAGACAGACAAAGAAATGCCCTTAATACAGGCATGTATCCTGTTCTTGCCGAGGGCCTACCCAAAGTGACCCCGGAAGTATCCTGTAACTTGCCGCCACCATTGGTCCCGACTAAACTGCGTCATAAACAGACCGCAGCTGAGATTTTTCTTTCTTCCTACTTAGACGACACTGTCCTAGAGTATGCAAATACAAATCCTCCTCTAAATGTTCATCCACAGACAAAGAAATGCCCTTAATACAGGCATGTATCCTGTTCTTGCCGAGGGCCTACCCAAAGTGACCCCGGAAGTATCCTGTAACTTGCCGCCACCATTGGTCCCGACTAAACTGCGTCATAAACAGACCGCAGCTGAGATTTTTCTTTCTTCCTACTTAGACGACACTGTCCCAGAGTATGCAAATACAAATCCTCCTCTAAATGTTCATCCTCACAAGCCTGTCAACACGACTCCCCCCCGCTGTTCAACCTGTTACCAATCCCAATCCTATTCACACAGCACCTGTAACTCAGGACCAACCTACAATACCGACACCTACTTTACCTGCACCAATATTCCCAGTGCCAGCACTGCCTGGAAGTCCCGGCGGCTCACATCTAGGAGCCGCGGCAGGAGGTTTCTCCACCCCTCCTCAAGTGAAACAAATATCGTTACGAGACTTAGCACTGGAACAAACGCCGAAGGCAACATACGCAAACCTTAGAAAGAACCTTACTGATTGTATATATGATCCAGTACCGGGTGAGGATTCATTGGTCTTACACTCACTACGATTAAGGCGCGTTGCAGACTATCTGATCACTTTACCAGGCATGAGAGAAAAATTAGACAAGATATACCATTTTATTAGAACGGGGGAGGGACCAGAAAGTGTACATGAGGCCATGGCACACAGAAAGGTGGAAACCCAGCGCATGATTTTACAGTGCCTGATAAATTGTTTGATTAGGGAACAAGATCAACCACACAGAGAAGTGACTAAACGTATGTTAACTTGGAGTGACAACATAGCGGTCGGAAAACATGATAAACAAACCTGTGTAGAGTCAATGTACAGGAAAATCCGTAAGGAAATTATTGACATACGAGAGAAAGAACGGACCTTGGCACAGGCCGACGAGAACGAAACTGAGAAAGAGGACGACGAAGTTTCAGAGGACGAAGATGTAACTCCAGCGGACATAAGTAAAATAAGTTACGTAGGTAGAGCAAGGCCTTTTGATAAGACAATACGTCTAGAATACAAGAAACGTTCTCTCTCTCCCATACCAGAACACTATTCCCTTGAACGCATATTCCAAGCCACTGACCAAGAATTGAAAAAACGAATAGGGAGTAGTGAGCTTAATACTTTGCACGAACAGGAACTAGCCCGGTCAGCAGTACAATGGGCTAGCAGTTCTACCATATATAAAGATGACGCAGTAGCGCAAACATTTTTGAATCTTTCCCCAGACGAACAACGATTAGCTGGTATGTACATGATCCAGCATCTCATTACACTATATGAGAGTCAGCATTCTGACCCAGGTCCCCTATATAATTTATTGGAAGACTTATTGCTAGCTAGATGGAGAGGTTTGGGTACCGAACTAATTCATAACATTTTGGGACATAGATATATGACTTTCCTAACTCCCCACTTCGTTCCTGTCCCTACTCAAAATCGAAAGAATTTTTTCATGGACAAACTGAATCCCTTACGAGAAGTTCATCCCGTTCGGACAACAGGTGGTACACTTGAACGAGTACTTGTTTACACCCCCTTAACGAAAATAGAACTATTGGAAATGAAAAAATTAGTGCCCTGTCACGATAAAGATCCAGCAGGGTTTCATCGTGAACTGAAAGACATGCTCCGCATGGGGGAGTATACATATCCCGATATTATTAAAATGTTAAAAGTCCTGTTGCCTGCTGGTATTTACGAAAAACTTAAAGAAAAAGAGAGGGAGGTGGGAGAGAAAAAGATTGACTGGGCAGAATTAGAAGACGAAGACAAGACACGAATCCCTGGTACTGGTCTTGGGGAAAAAGCCAAAGCATTGCCCGAGTTGTTAATACAAGTTTTGCCAAGATTACTAACTACTAAAAAGGAGGACTGGGATGCAATCTCGGCCTGCAAACAGAAACAAGATGAAGACACTAGTGATTTTTATTCCAGATTCGAGAAATGTTTCATTATTAATAGTGGCCTGAAAACAAGTAGTGAATCATACCCACATCTTTTTGTGACCAAATTAGTAGAGAATTCCTTACCACAAGTTAAAAACAGAGTACTGAAAGTCGAGAGTACATGGCAAGCAAATAGCCCTTCCCAAATGTTACAAATGTTACAGTATCACCAGAACCGAATTAGAGAGGAACACGAACACGAAGAGAGACGTATAAAAGACACGAAAATGAAAGTACTAGTTGCTCAGTCTGCCCCAGCAGATGGTCAGAAGAGGGGTACGGCACCGCCAGGTCATTCTGCAGCTCCTGTTAAAGGGAACTGCAATTATTGTAAACAGCCAGGTCATTATATAAACGAATGTGCCGTTCTGAAATACAATATCGCTACAGGCAGGACGAAAGAAAGACCGCGTCCTCCTAGACAGGAACATGTTCCACAAAATATCCCGCAGAACACGCAACCTCCACAGAATGTACAACAGACAGTAGCTGTACCCCAACCCCAACCCATTGCTGCCACACATGTCACGCAACAAATGTACCAGTATGCACAGTCGGACTACCCAGACTATCAGCAGTACTCATGAAACAGCCTAGAGAGGGAGGTTGGCTTGCCCCTTATCGAGGTTCCTGTAGATCAAGGGGGTCCCTATGTACATAGTCAGGTATTAGGGAAAGACAGAAAATTTTTGATTGACACAGGGGCGAGCAGAACTACCATCAGTCATGACGAGGTTCCAGGGGCACCCCTCTCAGGCTCACAGAATGTTTCCCTGGGTTTTTCAGGAAAGCCTATTGTTAACGAAGTCAGTTCCCTAGAAGTTAGTCCATTGTCCCATACTACAGACTTGTTACTTACGAAATCCTGCCCTGAAAACCTGCTTGGTATAAAAACGTTAAAATCGCTAGGAGCAGTGATATGTTGTTCTCCGGAAGGAGTGAGATTGTTTTTATGTGATTTTAAAGGACATTATGTTTTGAGAGATTTCGACCCCAGACTTCAGAATGTTCCACAGCATTTATGGGCACAAGGTCCGACTGATGTAGGTTGTATGCACATTACACCATATCGTGTTACACTCAAGCGAGGAGTTGTACTGCCACGAATCCGACAATACAAATTACCACCTGAGGCAGTAACAGCGTTACTGAAAATAGTCGACGAACTCATTACACAAGGAGTGGTTGTAGAAACCAACTCAAATGTATGTAATTCTCCTATCATTCTGATTCTTAAACGAACTGACCCAAATGCACCACTGGTCTACAGACTGGTGATTGACCTTCGAGAGTTAAACAAATGCATAATACCCCAGTACCCAGTGGTCCCGGATATTTCCTCCCTGTTAACTGCCATTGATTCCGAAGCTGCGTTCTTCACTGTAATCGATCTCAAGAACGCCTTCTTTAGTGTTCCCATTCATCCGGAAAGCCAGTATCTTTTCGGATTCTGTTTAAATGGCCGAAGCTTCAAATTTGCACGTGCTCCTCAAGGGTTCACGGAAAGTCCTAGTATTTACAGCCAAGCCCTGAAACGACAACTAGACAGTATTCACATGCCTACTGACACTGCCCTACTCCAGTATGTTGATGACCTATTGATTACTGCACGGACCGAACGTGACTGCGAATGTGCATCACTGACAGTCTTGTACTTCCTGGCCGAGAAGGGTCATAAGGTGTCCCCTTCTAAGCTGCAATTCTGTGCCCAGCAAGTGGTATACCTTGGACACTTGCTGTCCAAGAGGGGTAGACAGTTGACACCAGACCGTATTCAGTTAATTGCACATCTTCCACGACCCAAGACACAGAAGGAGGTACGGGCCTTCATTGGCCTCACTTCTTACTGCCGACAATGGATTCCCCAGTACGCATATCTAGCCAAACCACTAATACAGTTGACAACACAGGAGGCAGCGACTTCGACTGTCCTCCCTTGGACTCAGGAACATACACAAGCTTTTGATGAATTGAAGGAAGCTTTATGTCAAGCACCTGTTTTAGCGACACCATGTTACAGCAAACTTTTTACACTTTTTGTCACTGAACGCGATGGCACAGCATTATCTGTTCTTACACAAGATCAAGCAGGAAAACACAAGCCTTGTGCTTATTTTTCTAGTACATTGGATCCAGTGGCCCAGGCTCTGCCTGCGTGCCTGAAATCCGTTGCAGCAACAGCTCTAGCAATCAGACAAAGCGACTCTATAGTGTTAGGACATCCCCTGACAGTACAAGTTCCACACTCCGTGGAAGTTCTCCTGAACCGAACCCAGACACAACACCTGACCATAGCACGACTGACAGGATATGAATTGACACTGTTTCAGCCACACATAGAAATCAGACGTTGCAACACATTAAACCCTGCCACATTGTTACCCTCGAGCACAACTGAGCCTACACCACATGACTGTGTGGAAGTCATTAATACTGTAACAAAACCAAGACAAGACTTGACAGACATTGCATTGCCCGACCCAGACCTAACACTTTATGTGGATGGTTCATGTATGAGAACAAGCACAGGAGAGTTAGTGGCCGCGTATGCAGTGACCACTGAAACTGAAGTCATAGAAACACATCGTATTGACACATTGTCAGCCCAAGCAGCAGAGCTCATCGCTCTGACCCAAGCCTGCATACGAGCCAAGAACTTGAAAGTAAACATATACACAGATTCACAGTACGCATTCGGAGTCGTTCACGACTTCGGTGTTCTCTGGCAAGAGAGAGGTTTTTTGACTTCTCACGGAGCCAAGATACAACATGGTCCCCTCATTCAAGCTCTGTTAGATGCAATACACTTACCTACAGCCATTGCCATCATGAAGTGCAAAGCACATACGAAAGTTACTGACACCATTTCCCAGGGTAACGACCTGGCAGATCGAACAGCTAAACTCACAGCTCAGACTCAAACAGACATACCGACTGACCCGACAAAGACTGAAGTATCATCACAGACACATTGTATGACAGTTAAGGATCCCATACAAGATGTACTTGACATAGAGACACATGCCACTCCAGATGAAATCAAGAAATGGACAGAACAAGGAGGGGTCCAGACAGATCAGGGATGGATGACGAAGGGAAAGGCCACATGGTTTCTCCCCGACTCTATGGTTCAAGTTATCATAAATACAGCACATAGTCCAGCACACTTAGGAGAAAAAGCCATGTTAGACAGTATACAGAATATTTGGTCCAACAAACATTTACGTGCAGCAGCAAAACAGAAAGTGCGTACCTGCATGATCTGTTGTCAGTTCAACCCAGGCAAAGGCATTCCCGTGGAACAAGGTGGATTCCATCCTCCTGACCACCCTTTTGAAGTCCTCCAGATGGATTATATCCAGATGGACCGATGTCGAGGATTCAAGTATGTCCTCGTAGTTGTATGTGCCCTATCCAGATGGACAGAAGCGTATCCAGTCCCAGATTACACTGCCGTGACCACTGCCAAACAGTTGGTCCGTGAATTTTTCCCGCGGTACGGCTTGCCCCGTGTCGTGTACTCAGATAATGGACAGCCATTCTCGTCCGAACTCATGAAACAGGTATCACTCCTGTTAGGGTACCAGTGGAAATTTCACTGTGTACGACACCCCGAAGCAGCTGGTCTCGTTGAGAGACATAATCAGACTCTGAAAACACGGTTAGCGAAGGTCTGTGCAGAAAAAGGTGTCGATTGGATGGTAGCCCTGCCGGTTGCCCTCTTTTACATGCGTATGGTAGCTCATTCCAGAACCGGACTATCCCCGTACGAAGTGGTCTTTGGGAGACCATCGAATATGTGGGGTACGCCTATGCCGCGTAAGATCACTGATGTTGATAGTAATATGCTGACAGATTACCTGGCTTCCTTGATGTCTGTACTACTCTCTTGTCGTTCGCAGGTAGCGGCTGCCTTCCCGGACAACACCCAAGTGAAACCGCATGAAATCGTTCCTGGTGATTATGTCTGTATAAGGAACTTCGACCGCTCAAGCCCACTGGAGCCCAGGTGGCGGGAGCCGAAGCTGGTGTTGATGACCACGAGGACCGCTGTTAAAGTAGAGGGAAGAAAAGGTTGGCTCCATTCCAGCCACATAAAAAGATTCCATGGACTGTGTCCAGAGACATTTCCCAAGGACTGCCCTGATTCTGAAACTGACACTAAGCTCCCCTTGTTAGAAAAAACTCTGCAACAGGAGTATAGAAGCAAACTACGGTCTAGTAAGTCAGACAGCGTTTAATTGTTTAAGTCCCCCTCGGGTGAAGCGGTTAGACAGGTTTCTGACATGTATGAGATATACCCAAATAGTCAGAGAGATAGGCGAATCGAAAAGAGAGAAAAATATTGCAAAAACCTGCACAGTAGATGCGTCATCACTTTAATTATTATGTTTGTTCTGAGTATATCGATTATATGCATAAGCTTGATGCTACATGTTTTCTTTCCTCCTCTTGGTTCACATGTACATACTTCTTTTAATGACTCCGTAGAGCACACTTTCAGTGACCTGCCCCCTCACGAGCTATCCTATCGATTAGCAATGCGCAACAATACTTTCATTCGTATGTTACACCATGCTAACCAGACCAGCAATGCCACAAATTGCTGGGTATGCGGCCGACTCCCACCTTATCAGAAATACAAGGGAGCTCTGCCCCTCTTTCCCTACCCGTTTACACATAATGGTTCGTGCGGAGCATGGTTTGCTTTAATGTCCTCCTTAGACAGTAAGTCCAAAGTTTCCCAGGGCAATTGGATATGGGGAAACCTGAATACAGTCATGAATAAAGCATGTTTTCCAGACGCAGACTGTCTTCCCCAAAGGAAAGGGACCGATCTAGAAAATGAAGTGTATGAATTAGGCAATTTTTCCCTCAACCTCATGATTCTGAACGTGCAGTCCGAGACTAATTCGGACTTGCCGTTTATAACAGTTTTACCAGTGAAAGGTGAATTATGCGTTAGAAAGAATGGTTCAGTACATTTAGGACACAGTGATTGTAATACTGTGGTCGAATTCAGCGATAAAGGAAAGTCTACTTTCAAAGCTTCCCGCCATTCCTATTTTATTTGTGGTCAGACAGCTTATGTACATCTGCCCCTTGATTGGGATGGAACGTGTTATATCGCGTTCCTATTACCACCTGTTGTTCTAGCCCCATCTGATTATCATGGAAATTCACACCTTGTGCATGTAAGACATAAGAGGGAGATCGAGTCCCCGATTGTCGATCAGACTGAGACAGCGTGGGAACAATATACAGATTTCAATAAAGGATTCTTTTTCTTTGTAGGTCCTGTCCAAAACAGTAAATTAATACGCAAATTAACCAGAACTTTGGAAGCGGTAGTGAATGAAACTGCTTCTGCCTTAGGTAACGTGACCGAAGAACAGTCTGCTATGAGACTTGTTGTTCTTCAAAACCGCCTTGTTCTTGACGTCATCCTGGCCCATAGGGGCGGGGCTTGTAGAGTGATCGGATCCAGTTGTTACGTGTTTATTCCTAATAACGCGCCATCAGTGTATAAAGCAATAACAAGGCTTCATAAAATAGCTCACCAGATACACCAGAATCCTGGCACCTGGACATGGTCCGGTTGGCTCTGGAGTGTGGTATCCGCCTGGGGATGGAAAGTACTGTCATTCCTAGGAATAATACTAATTATATTATTCAGTTGTTGTCTCTGTCTGCAATGTGGGCCAGCGATTTGCGGCTTGTGCGCCACTGCTTGTATTCCCCGTCCACGTTCACGTTCCCGTTCCCGAATGAAGAAAGATGAGCAAATGATGTTATACGAACAAATAGATGGTCTCATGAAGATAGATATATCCTAAAGGGCGCAGTAGGGGCCAAGGAGGGAATGAGGAAATAGAAATTTTTAGGTAGTCAGTGTGACCCCCACTCGCACCCTAGCCATGCACCCATCTTCCATGTATGTCGTGTAATACCCTTTCCGTGCCTGCCATGAAGACGCATATGCACTTACGTCCAACGTTAACATGTCAGTTATTCAGTCCTCCAAGAAAACAACGTTAATTTGGCTTTTAGGCCTATGGCGCCAACGTCTTTACATGGTGCACTTTTAAATATTGCAAGACACACGTTCTCCACGTTTTTCTGGCTCAGCCGAGCCAGGCCCTTAATTGAGGCTCCGAGTCTCTTCTGTCTTAGAAAGCTGCAATTTAGGTATACATCCCTGACCTCTACCTTACTTCCTGTCCAGGCGAGCGGTGCCCGGCTCGGCCTGGCCTGCCTGCCAAGACGATATTTTGCCTACAGTTATCTGCTCAGCCTCCGCAAAAACACATTCCAGTCTAGTGAAATAGGTAAACATATTCCCGGCTGCAGAGCAAAGGGCCCTGCCTTCCTGTCTCCTTGCAAGTGATTTACTGAACTTGTTACCATGGTAGGCCCATGGCCCCCGTACATTGCATGAAGAACCATATGCACGCACTAGCATTCAGTTTTGAACGGCCTCTGCCCGAGAGACCTTTTACTTCAGATAATACATCCTCTAAACACAAGATACCAGATATGCTATAGGTGCAGGTCGTTCTGACATCCCAGACACCAGTCTCCTCTACTAGTGCTAAAGTCAAGCCCCCAGCTCTCCCCAGTTACACGTCTACACCACGTCATGCTCAGTTGCGCGCGCATATGTGGTAAAGATTTCTGCTGACCCTGCAAACTTTCTCTAAGCACCCACCCACTTGTGACACGTCTGTGACTCATCAAGGGCACGCCTACGTGTACGCCTCCTTACACGCCTCCTGTTACGCACATGTGCTCTTATCTCTCTCTTTTCACTTGTTACGCCTACTGTATTCATTTCAATTATACAGTTTTACTATATATAATGTGTGATGTTAATAAAATGTTGAATATCCCTTCCTGAACCTTAGTGGTGATGGAACCCGATGTCCAGTGTCTCGAGATACTTAATTAAAGCCCGTATGACTCAGATACCACGGACTCTGCCTCTCATTTTTTATTGAGCTATCCTTATTGTCATTTAATGTATAGAAAAATAGTCCCGGTAATTTTATTTACCACAATGACTTTGGACATATCCCCATTTGTGATAGGTCTCCAGAATTGGGATAGTTCCCCATCCCCGACGTTCTCCGCCATCTTAATAAGGTCCTAAGCCGGTTCCTTTTTTAAAAAAAAATATATTTTATTGATTTTTCGCATAAACACACAGCACCGTACACGAAGAAAACAGGAAAATAACAGCACAAATTTAAACTAAACAACAGTAAATGCAAAATACAACAAAAGAAGCAAAGACTAAGAACTACTTATTGCGGGTTCTTATAAATAACATAGAACACGACCAGAAAAGAAAGTCAAAAAAAAAAGGAAAACAAAAACCAATGTACTAATCTATGTGTTCAACTCCCAGACATACCCTCCTTCCAAGTCTGTATCGGTTCACAGATTTTCTTCCCTAACACCCTTGCCCTCCTACCCCCTCTAGAGTATATACCTTTTTCTACATTATAGACCGCCAGGAGGGTAGGCAAACACTGTTGCATCGCCGGTGGCATTTTATCCAGCCAAGTCCTAGCTATTGCAAGTCTCAGAACTGCCATGGCAACAAACAAAAATTCGTTTTTATTTTTAAGCAGAAAGCCAATGCACACAACAAATCAATGTGATATGAGTAATCACCAACAAATGTTGAGAAAGAAGTAACACAGATGTGTTCTTTTTGTGTGTTTTTTTATTTTTTGATATATATATTGAGAACATGAAACCAGCCGACACGTGTTTCGTCAAGCAGGGAGTTAACCCGTGACTCTTCAGGGCTGGGGCTGAGAGAAAAGGAGGGGAAGTGAGTACTGGCATAAATAGATGACAGAACACATGGAAGAGGTAAAGGAAGAGGGATAGAAGGAATACCGAGGCAAAGCCAGTGGTCTGTGAAAAGGGGGGGTGTATGTGTATGGGAACCGAAATGTGAAGAAAGTGAAAGTACAAAAACATAAATGTGACATTGTGTGAGTGGAATGTAGTAACCAAAATCCCTAAGTGGGTGAGAACGAGAAAAAACTTGTTGTAATCACTTTTACAAATAAACGGCGATACAGAATATGCATAGACACTTATTATTAAGATGAAGGAAAAAAGGGGGAGAGCATTTGTCAACACCTTAGTGATTTGGCAGTAGTAACCCAAAACTGGAAAGGGGTACTGTCATACGGATCAAGATACAATACAATTCAACGTCCCAGACATACCCTCCTTCCAAGTCTGTATCGGTTCCCAGATTTTCTTCCCTAACACCCTTGCCCTCCTACCCATTCTAGAGTATATACCTTTTTCTACATTATAGACCGCCAGGAGGGTAGGCAACCACTGTTGCATCGCCGGTGGCATTTTATCCAGCCAAGTCCTAGCTATTGCGAGTCTCAGAACTGCCATGGCAACAAACAAAAATTCCCCATACATACGATCCGAATCTGTACTAACGCCAAGTAATATCAGAGGTGGTGTAAGGGTGGTATTAACTAAGCCCAAGCGAACGTACCAGGAAACCTTCAATGTCTTTAATAAGTGTGTGGAGTTGTGGACAGGTAGCAAATATGTGTATAATATCTGCCTCTGGTGCATTGCATCGTGAGCAAGTTGTCCCAGAGGTTCCTCCCCACTGGGCTATTGGTGACGAGGTGTAATAGAGAGAGTATATTGTCTTGTAGTGCTGAGCTTGTAAAGAGGCGGAGCATAATACTGAGCACCCTGACTCTAGAGAGTCTTGAAAGTAGCCTGCCTCAATGTCATTTTGTTATTTGCCCACTTATCTCCTTGCTTTTCCAGATCATCTGGTTTAAAGGCTGCCAGGGCTGAATAAAACCTACGGCTTGAGCACTCCCCACCCCTCTCTATGGTATCCAAAATGTCATTTTTAGCAAACCCTGCAGCCCCACCCTTCCTTTTACTTAAAAAGCTCTGTACCTGGAGGTATTTAAAGAAACTCCTCCTGTTTATGTGAAATTTAGCCTCTAGACTTGAGAATTGAAGTAAAACCCCGTCTGGACCCAACAGGTCCCCTAGCTTCGCGATCCCCTTACTTGCCCAATCTGCCATAGTAGAATCCGCGAATATCAATGGAGATAAAGTTCTATTTTTATAGAGCTGTGTATAGCTATTAAACCTCCCCCGGTCAAATTCCTTTAAAAAGGCAGTCCAGATATTGTGGGCAGCCCGGACTGTCTTGAACCTTGTCCTTTTGAAGTAGGAGTACTCGGCGCAGCTAAGAAAGGAGTTCTCCATGTCCGTACCAAGAATGGTTGCATAAACTTCAGTAGAAGTGGATGTCATTTTAAGGTCTATCCCACCGCCTCCCACCAACCCCTGCATATACTGAAGTGCTGCTGCCCAATAATAGAGTCTAAAGTCGGGGGCCGTCAGCCTCCTCTATCCCTAGGGAGAGTGATAAACCTATATGCCCTCCTGGTTTTTCCGTGCGACCAGATAAATTTATTCAAAAGTGACTCCAATTTGTTAAACCAATTAGCCTCAAATAATAAGGGTATTGCTCTAAAGAAATATAAAAACTTAGGTAAAATTAGCATTTTAATTATATTTGTGCGACCTACCAGAGATACGTGGAGATTATTCATTCTCACTAGATCCACACTAACTTTAGACATTAGGGGTGCCATATTCCGTTCAACTACCGTATAGGTATATGTCTGCCGAGATCTCCACCCCCAGATAAACTGCAGCGTTGACTACACGGGAGTCATTACACACTGCATAAGGGTTTTTAACTATCTGAGTCTTGTTACTATTAAGCCTATATCCTGAAATCTCTCCAAATCTCTGTGCTTCCAGTTCTACTTCGCCTTTTCTGTGTCTAAAAATAAAGCAGCGATAGGGTACCCTGGGACTCCGGTGGCATCAAACAGAGTATTTACGTGCCTAATGTGCTGAGTAGTGCCCTTTCCTGGAATGAACCCGTGCTGTGTGGAACTAACCATACCCTTAATCACTCTAGCCAATCTTTTCGTTAAAAGTTTGGAATAAATCTTTGCATCTAAGTTCATTAAGGTAATCGGCCTGTATGACCCCGGAGCTGCGGATACCTTACCTTTTTTTAGAATAACTATAACTTCACCCTCTCCCCATGAACTTGGGATTGAGTGCCCCTGCTGGGCCTGTATAACCGTATTTAGCAACTCTGTGATAAGGATTTCCTGGAATACCTTATAAAACTCAACGGGGATCTGGTCCGGACCTGCTGCCTTCGCTGAAGGGAGATCCGCTAGTGCTAAGGCCACCTCCTCAAGATTAATTGGGGATTCTAAAATTACCTTCTCTTCCTTTGGCAAATCCAGAGCTAAATTGTGATTAAGATAGTCCTTCATGTCTATACTTCCTCCACCCTCTTCTGCGCTATAGAGATCAGTATAAAAACACCTCTCTGACTATCCAAGATACCCTTAATGTCTCCTGCTGCAGCTTGCTGTCAGGTACGGATTGCCAAGATATGTCCAACCCTCTCGCTCAGTTCGAAGGATTGTTCCTTCTTGGCTAAATAGTTGGCTGCAGTCTTACTAGCAATGCCTTCTATTGCTTCAGCTTTTAATGAGATAATTTTTAATAATTGCTGCTCCAAGGGCAAACCCTGCTGGATTAATAGGTTCAGATCTTCCTCTGCCTTAGCTAATGTTCTCACTATTTCCTCCACTCTAATCCTCTCGTATTTCTGCTTGTGGATTGAATAGCTTAGTGTCTCCCCTCGGGCTCCTGCTTGAATGCATCCCAAGGTCCTCAGCCTGTTTCTATTGACAAACTCCACATCTAAAGTTACTGCATACAAAAGGTTCAAAAACTGTTTTAAATGTACTCCAGCTGAGACTTGGAATAAATCCAGCCCCACACATATTGGAACATTGTTATTGAAATGCCATTAAATAGAAAATAATGGAGGTAGAAATTTAAAATAAAACCCCATAAGAAATACATTTAAAATAAATTAATTTATTTCTAATTTTTTTAATATATATCTAAATTTAATAAAATGTAAGAAAAATGTATATACATTTGTTCATACAAATGATCTGTTGCGTGATTGCCTGCTTTCAGATTCAGGTGCAACACTGTTAAGCTGATTTGGCATTTGCACTTCATTGGGAATTATATGCTTGTCTAGTTTACAAAACAAAACTGGTTGAGTACAATGCCATTTTTACTCCATTCTGGGGTTCCATTCCTAGAATTGCCATCTTGGTTTTAGCACTCTAGTTTGTGAACCCAAGGCAGAGAGATTTTCGCTCCCCGGGCACAACATGAACACAACGCCGTGGACATGCAGCCAGCAGGTGATTCACTCATAAAAAATATTTTCTTGCATGATTGTCTGCTTTTAGATTTGAGGGAAATACTGTTAAGCTTATTTGGCGTTGTCAACTTTATTGGGAATTTAATGTTTGTCTAGATTTTCTTTAAAAGTGGTTGAGTACACCACTGGTTTTACTCCGGGGCTCCATCCTACAGTCACTCACTTGGTTTTGAGTGCTGTAGTGTTTGAGACCAAGGCAGGAAGCTTCTCTCTTCTGGCTCAAAAAATAAACACTGCTGGTGCCTCAAAGGCAAGCCCGACTTCGCCTGTCGGCCTCCGGCCCTTGTCCAGTGCCATCCATGCTGCCCAAACCTTCACAGAAGATAAGAGAAGGCTTTGTAGTGGTATAGAGGAAATTCTGGCTTTTAGAGACTTGTACCCTTGGGGGGTGGGGCCTAAACCTCACCTCCCTTCTGTCCTAACTGCCATTTCCAACTTAGTACCCAAGGGGACACCGCTGGCATAAAGACTGATGCTGGGGGGGTGGGAAGAGTTAATACTAGATCTGCAAGAACTAGTCTAACCCAGGTCTCAGCTTGCCATGTCAATTGAAGGTCATTAATTAAACCTTCTTATGACAGTTTTAGTCAGGTGAGACAGAATTAATGGGATTTGGTATTTCTCACAGAAACCTAGGGGTCCATTAGGATGGTGGACGGATGCATGACCGCCGTGTTGGAGGCGGCGGACAATGCACCTCCCCCTCCGCCAGCAGCAGGCCTTCCATCCACCATATTAGGAAGGGGAACTGGGCACATTTACCGTCCGCAGCATAAAAATGTGAACCGCCGCGGGAACACACCAGACAGCACGGCGGACGGAGCCAATACAGCCTCACCGCCGTGCGGAATGACGTCCCGACCGTCCGCAATATTATGTAGTCGCAAACAAACCATAACACCGCAGTGGAAACACCACCATCTCATAGACGGCGGAAGCACCACAACGGAGAGGGAAAGCAGTGGCTCGAGACCCACCGCACGGACCCGACTGCCATGGATCCAGCCCTACGGATGTATGACGTTAGCACGCATACTATTACCACGCATACCTTTACAACGCGGTATTTACAACGAATACCGTTACAACGCATAGCGCTTTGAGGTGCTGGATAGTGCTAAGTATAATTTTATATTCCAACTCCAGTCCCCGTAGACACTAGGGAAGGTGTTGGATATAAAATTAAACGTATTCCCTATCCTAGAGCGCCCCCCCAGCGCAATGCGTTGTAATGGTATGCGTGGTAATGCCTGCGTTGTAATGGTAGTGCGTGGTAAAAAATGCGTGCTAAACGTTATATACCCAGCCCTACACGCCGTGCCGGCCCTGTTCGTACGACACTTCCAGCAAGTCATGCACCGTCGTGGACACCGCCGCAGTTACGCAAACATGCAATACACACATACCACGCATAGCATACATGAACACTGTTACCTGTTCCCACCAGCAGCGTCGGATTAGCAACAAGGGTACTAGGGCACTGCCTGAGGGGCCGGTGTCCAGTCCCAGCTGAGGGCTGCTTTTGTGGGCCGCCGTGGTGGACCGATTTGGCGGACCCTGCATTTGTAAACGACCGCCAGCGGCCCAGTGGGTGCCTGAGAGGTCTTCTTGTAAGTAAATGTGCGTTCATTGCCACCCTCCCATCAATGGCAGAGGTGTCACTCCCTTACTCTTGCTGGGCCGGACCAGTAATATATGAATATTTAGCGGGGCAGGGGGCATGATCAAAACACGCCTCACTTGTTGTCAGGTGCATCACCAGTGTGAACTAATCCGTGGTAGACAGGGCATGTTGTAAATAAAAGAAATCCACAATGCAAGTACACAACAAGCACAGACACTGACAAAGTACACAACATGAGTAACTGACTTTATTAAACATCACAAAGATAGCACTCTGATGTACCCAGGAGCCACCCTAGTGGCCACTACACATTGCAGAGCATGTCCATGAGAAGCTGCACAACCAAGGGACAAGAAGCAGCACGGGTACCAGGCAGGACAATTAGAGAGTGCAGAGCATGTCCATGAGAAGCTGCACAACCAAGGGGCAAAAAGCAGCACAGTTATAGGCAGGGCAATGAGAGAGTGCAGAGCATGTCCTTGAGAAGCTGCACAACCAAGGGGCAAGAAGAAGCACAGTTACCACAGAGCCAGTGGCCAGAACAAAGCAGGTACATCTAAGGCAGCACAAGTCACTGGCACATTGCATCACATTACTTACAGGGCCAGTGGCCAGTGGCCAGAACAGAGCAGGTACATCTGAGGCAGCACAAGTGAGGGGCATATTGCATCATAACTCAAACAGGGCCAGTGGCCAGAACAGAGAAGGTACATCTGAGGTAGCACATGAGAGGGCACAATGCATCATAAGTCAAACAGGGCCAGTGGCCAGAACAGAGCAGGTACATCTGAGGCAGCACAAGTCAGTGGCACATTGTATCACATTACTTACAGGGCCAGTGGCCAGAACAGAGCAGGTACATCTGAGGCAGCACAAGTCAGTGGCACATTGCATCACATTACTTACAGGACCAGTGGCCAGAACAGAGCAGGTATATCTGAGGCAGGACAAGTGAGGGGCATATTGCATCATTACTCAAATAGGGCCAGTGGCCAGAACAGAGCAGGTACATCTGAGGCAGCACATGAGAGGGCACAATGCATCATAACTCAAACAGGGCCAGTGGCCAGAACAGAGCAGGTACATCTGAGGCAGCATGTTGGACCCACCCTTTTGGCAGGTTCACCCCGAGACTTTTTGCTTTTTCCTAGCCTATTTCTGTGACCTGGTGTTGGTGATTTTAGGCCTCTGCACACTTTTTCACTGTGGTACAGTGTAAAGTACTTGAGCTCTCTGTGTATGTGTGGTGAGTGACCTGCCCTCCCATAGGAATGAATGGGGAATATGTATGCCCATGGTAGTTCCTGATTTGCGGGGAGTGCAGGGTCGAGTGTGATATGTACGAACTCGTGAGATTGAATGCTGCGTAATGATATATGCAATATGAACAAAGAAGTTGCCAGTACTGTGCACTAATTTGTACTTTTTACAAGGTGTTGAGCAGTCGTTTACTCAACCCAAAGACCACTATTTCAGTCAGGGATGTTTATGAAAAATATTTTATTCCATTGGGTTTATTACTTTTGTTTTTTATTTTTTATTTTTTCTTTTAACTTGTTTATAGGACAAAGAATAATATTCAAATTGAACAAACGAATAAATTGGATGAGTGTTTAGCAAAAACTCATCAAATGTTCAACATGTGAGACACTTATTTCAAATAATTATTTCAATCCAAAAAAGACCAAACCAACGAGGTGTCAATACCAAAAATACAACATGGACAAAGACACTTATCAAACAACATTCAGACAATAGACAACAATTAAAGCAAGATGAGGCTGGTGAAAACCTCTATTTTCAACTCGAGCTAATTCAACTAAGGCCTATTGCAGAATCTCTGCTCTAGTCATTGGTAGGCCTATACATACAAATGAAAACATGCCTGTATAGATATATCTTTTTGCATATACGACCACACACTAAATTTTATGTGTTTATGTGTACAAATTTGAGGGACTGTTGGTCGCAAAACAGAGTCAATCAAGATTAGCGGAGAAGGGAGGGGGGTCGACGCATTTCGAATCCCTGTTTAGTTCCAGGGATTCTCTTCAGGACCGACAGACACAATCTGAAAAACATAAGTAAACAGACACTCAGTCAGAACCACACATGAGAAACCCTCAACTCACATACTGATCAGCACGGTCTTGTTTCATACCTGTGTGTTCAGTGTTCAAGTCATAAAATCTGAAACAGAAAAAGGGGGGGCCGTCCTCAGTAAATTGCAATGCTTATGGGGGTGATTCGTGCTTACAATGTACAGTGAATTAGAATTAAAAAGCAACTTACATAATTGCTTGTGTAGATGGTCCAAATGTCAGAATTAATGGAAGAATAACGAATAGTAATCCCACTTTTCAATCAATTTGTAGGTAATTCCTAAAAAAGACAAACGAGTGTGTGATTTGCATGGCCATAAACCATGACAACCGTGAAGCAAAAACCAGTATTCCTATTAGAGCAATGACTCCTATTGGCGTGTGATTTCCCATGGTCGGAACATGTATCAAAAAATCGCTGCCGGCGGACAGCGTGGGTGCAAGAACAAGTCGCGCTCGTGAAAGGCGCCATGAAATGGGGCGTTTGGCAGAAGTCTCATTGTTTTACCTGCAGCAAGATGCTCAATCCTCCTTCATTCGCTCCTCGCTTTCTCGGGCGGAAGACGCCGTATACTCTGGCATATTCAATTCCGTGGTGACCCGGACGCGATTATAGAGTATACGCGGTGTTCATGGGAGATGTAGTCTCCGTTTATTACGCGTGTCAATCCAGTGCGGATGTGTGTCGTGATTACATGTTTTGGAAGGCGATAAGTCAGGGGCTGCCCTGTATACACGTCGGGTGCCCGATTCTTGATTTTTTAGCAATATAGGTGTATATTGACCAGGGTTGTTGTCATGTAACATCAATGGCTTTATGGGAGTTGTAGTTTTTGCGCTCAAAAAACATTCTGTGTGTCATTTAGTTACAACAGGGACTCGTTAAGAATGGAAAGTGTTTTAAAAAAACGGGGCTGTTATTAAGATACCACTGGAGCGGGGTACTTGTATTAGTCAAAAAAATCTATTTTAAAAAAACTTTTTTAGAAAAAAGTTTATAAAAAAATCCCTTTTGGAGTTACGTGCTGTGCGCTCAGTTAGTCTATTACATGTGAACAGGTGTGCAGTGCGACTCACAGATGATACAGTTCGGACATCTCGTTCAAACCTGTAATGGTGGTATTAAACTTCAGAATTAACATAGCTTCTCTCTGTCTTAACTTGGCCTCTAAATCGCCACCTCGTGGGTCTGGTTCTATTTTTGATATAATTGTCCATTTGAAATCCTCATCCCCATGAGATTCATCAATCCAGTGTTGGACAAGTGGAGCTGTTAATACTTTCTTTTTTATACGAGATTTGTGTTGTGACATTCTATGTCTGGCCTCTTGATTGGTTTTCCCAATGTAAAGCTTGTTGCACTTACAGGTGATTTTGGTGAATTGTTTTTTATCGCGTTTTTTAGCAATTTGGCTGGGTATCCACGATCTAATAGTACTATTAGATCGTGGATACCCAGCCAAATTGCTAAAAAACGCGATAAAACGAGCGTGGTGGACCCCACGTGAAGAACTACTTCAAAAGAAAGAGAAGAAACAACTAAATCGGACTGTTTGTGTTTCAACCTTTTGTCCTGCATCCAATTTTTTGAAAAAAACAATTCACCAAAATTGGCATCTAGTAAAAGAAATCGACGAACAACTAAAAGAAGTGCCACTATTTGCTTTCAAAAAAGACACAAGTATAGCCAACCAGATCGTGAGAGCGGCCGTACCTAAACCCAAAATAATGACTCTACGAGACTATGTAAGCCTACCTCCCATCACAGGCCATCACAAATGTGGCACTTGTCTATGTTGCAATTCAACCATCGAAGGTGATCTTTTTCAACATGAGGGCGTGTCATGGAAACATGACCAGTTCACGAATTGCAAAACGCGCAACATAGTTTATGCCATCACCTGTAAGTGCAACAAGCTTTACATTGGGAAAACCAATCAAGAGGCCAGACATAGAATGTCACAACACAAATCTCGTATAAAAAAGAAAGTATTAACAGCTCCACTTGTCCAACACTGGATTGATGAATCTCATGGGGATGAGGATTTCAAATGGACAATTATATCAAAAATAGAACCAGACCCACGAGGTGGCGATTTAGAGGCCAAGTTAAGACAGAGAGAAGCTATGTTAATTCTGAAGTTTAATACCACCATTACAGGTTTGAACGAGATGTCCGAACTGTATCATCTGTGAGTCACACTGCACACCCGTTCACATGTAATAGACTAACTGAGCGCACAGCACGTAACTCCAAAAGGGATTTTTTTATAAACTTTTTTCTAAAAAAGTTTTTTTAAAATAGATTTTTTTGACTAATACAAGTACCCCGCTCCAGTGGTATCTTAATAACAGCCCCGTTTTTTTAAAACACTTTCCATTCTTAACGAGTCCCTGTTGTAACTAAATGACACACAGAATGTTTTTTGAGCGCAAAAACTACAACTCCCATAAAGCCATTGATGTTACATGACAACAACCCTGGTCAATATACACCTATATTGCTAAAAAATCAAGAATCGGGCACCCGACATGTATACAGGGCAGCCCCTGACTTATCGCCTTCCAAAACATGTAATCACGACACACATCCGCACTGGATTGACACGCGTAATAAACGGAGACTACATCTCCCATGAACACCGCGTATACTCTATAATCGCGTCCGGGTCACCACGGAATTGAATATGCCAGAGTATACGGCGTCTTCCGTCCGAGAAAGCGAGGAGCGAATGAAGGAGGATTGAGCATCTTGCTGCAGGTAAAACAATGAGACTTCTGCCAAACGCCCCATTTCATGGCGCCTTTCACGAGCGCGACTTGTTCTTGCACCCACGCTGTCCGCCGGCAGCGATTTTTTGATACATGTTCCGACCATGGGAAATCACACGCCAATAGGAGTCATTGCTCTAATAAGAATACTGGTTTTTGCTTCACGGTTGTCATGGTTTATGGCCATGCAAATCACACACTCGTTTGTCTTTTTTAGGAATTACCTACAAATTGATTGAAAAGTGGGATTACTATTCGTTATTCTTCCATTAATTCTGACATTTGGACCATCTACACAAGCAATTATGTAAGTTGCTTTTTAATTCTAATTCACTGTACATTGTAAGCACGAATCACCCCCATAAGCATTGCAATTTACTGAGGACGGCCCCCCCTTTTTCTGTTTCAGATTTTATGACTTGAACACTGAACAATCAGGTATGATACAAGACCGTGCTGATCAGTATGTGAGTTGAGGGTTTCTCATGTGTGGTTCTGACTGAGTGTCTGTTTACTTATGTTTTTCAGATTGTGTCTGTCGGTCCTGAAGAGAATCCCTGGAACTAAACAGGGATTCGAAACGCGTCGACCCCCCTCCCTTCTCCGCTAATCTTGATTGACTCTGTTTTGCGACCAACAGTCCCTCAAATTTATACACATAAACACATAAAATTTAGTGTGTGGTCGTATATGCAAAAAGATATATCTATACAGGCATGTTTTCATTTGTATGTATAGGCCTACCAATGACTAGAGCAGAGATTCTGCAATAGGCCTTAGTTGAATTAGCTCGAGTTGAAAATAGAGGTTTTCACCAGCCTCATCTTGCTTTAATTGTTGTCTATTGTCTGAATGTTGTTTGATAAGTGTCTTTGTCCATGTTGTATTTTTGGTATTGACACCTCGTTGGTTTGGTCTTTTTTGGATTGAAATAATTATTTGAAATAAGTGTCTCACATGTTGAACATTTGATGAGTTTTTGCTAAACACTCATCCAATTTATTCGTTTGTTCAATTTGAATATTATTCTTTGTCCTATAAACAAGTTAAAAGAAAAAATAAAAAATAAAAAACAAAAGTAATAAACCCAATGGAATAAAATATTTTTCATAAACATCCCTGACTGAAATAGTGGTCTTTGGGTTGAGTAAACGACTGCTCAACACCTTGTAAAAAGTACAAATTAGTGCACAGTACTGGCAACTTCTTTGTTCATTTTGTATCTGGCACAGCCTTACTGTGCGTCTGCCAAAACCCTCTTTGTTACAGCGTAATGATATATGCGGCATGACTGTGTCTAGTGTAGAAGTGCCACTTTTAGAATTTGGCATATTTGTGTAATTTGTGTTCGGCGTGTGATTGGCTTGTGAGCCTGGTCCAGGAGTGCCTGGGCCTGCTTGTGGATTGACTGTCTGGTTTGAGGGTGACAGGGGCTGGGGAGCCCCGGGAGGTTGCCTGAGTCAGCCCGTGGATGAAAGGCTACATCTGCTGCCAGGGAAGTGGGAGGAGATGGCACCTGGGAGTGAATGAGGCTGTGCCTGCCTGCCACAATGCTGGCTCCAACTCCCGCTGGGCGGCTGTCGTCTCTGCCCCTCACAGTCAAAGGAATTCCCTATAACCAGTTCTAGCTGGTTCTCACACTGCCTGCACAAAGACTTCCAAGACTTATCTCTGTATAAAAAGGGGCCGTGTCCCCTTCCAAAATGTTCTTGTTTTCTAACTTGAATCCTGCCAGGGGCGTGCTGCTGCTTGGGCCCAGGGGAATCCCCAGGCCCTGCCCAGCCCCTGGACACCTGATGGGCCCCTGGATGCTGGAGGATTTTCCTTGTGGGGGAGCTGTTTTGCCCCACCTTTGCTACCCAGGAATTTTGGGACCCTTTGCCTTGCTTTCCTGGATTATGCCCAAGCTTTTTGTGGCCTAAGAGCCCTGTGAGCGCTCGTTGGGGAAGAAGGCTGTTGACTTGCCTCTAGGCGCTTAGAGAGCGCTTGTAAGAGTGCTGTTGCAGCTCGAGGCTGCTTTCTGGGGATTCCCCTCGTCATGGCTGCCTATGTACGGGGTGTGGATGTGCAGGTGCCACCCTGCCGGTTTATTTATTTATCTAGCGGGTGTCCACTCCGCTGATTGCCCAGCCTTCGTGATTAAACTTGCACGGGAGCCCACTCCGTGTCTCACCACCGGGGCCCGGGCCGCCGAGAGAAGCCTTTGGAGGAGCCGCGCCGCCATTGGTTGGCTGCGGGAGGCTAGTCCCTGTGAGTCGCGCTGCCATTGGCTGCCGAGTCAGCCTATGCCCAGAGAGAGAAGGAGTGACGCGTTCCAGCGGCCGGGGCTCCCGTAGCTGTGGAGAGCCCCGGGGCTGCCAACCCGGAAGTGCGGCACGAGGGAAGAAGGCTGGTGGTGCTTGCAGGGCTCCCGTGTGCTGAGGGAGCCCCGGGAATGAAGGAGAGCGTGAGCAAGCGAAGGCCCGGTCCCGAGATGGGGGACCGGGTGAGCAGAGAAGTGTGGCCTGCTGCTGGGGCTCCCGTGTGCCGAGGTAGCCCCGGGGAGAGAGAGGAGACCGGCGCGTCAAGACTCCCGGTGAGTGGGGGCTCCGGTCAGGTGTTAGGCCAGCACGAGGCCCTGAATGCAGTCAGCCTGTAGGGCGGCCCCAGATGGCAGTTGGCTGCCCCGCCATAGGGGCAACTGTTGAATTCGGTGGCCCCTAGGCTTCCAGGGGCATGGTTGTATCCTGAGCCCCCGGAGGCTCCGACGGGGGGCATATTTTGCTTAGAAGCCTATGAGAGGCTCCACGGTGCGGGAGCATGTTTAATTAAGGAGCTGAATTTGCTCCCCCGCCCCCTTATTTTTTAGAGGAGCCGAGGTGCTCCAAGGCCACAGTGACTTTAGCATCCCCACGAGGGACTTGGGGGACATCTTTGTTTTACAGAGCCCCGTGTGGCTACAGCCTGCGCAGATGTGACTTTGAGGGGACCTGTTAATTTACAGAGCCAGAGGGCTCCAACAGTGAGCGCAGTTTTGTTTCCTAAGGGCTAGTGAGAGCCCTGTCACAGTTTTGTTCTCCAGCTGCCCAGCAATTAGTGGGCAGCTGCACCGTTTAGGCGCAATTGGAGAGAGAGTCCCTGTGTGGGACAGAGGGGCACAGTGGTGCTCTGCCTGCTACAGCTGCGCAGCACTTAGTGCCAGCTGCAACGTTTAGGCCCTTGTGATGTTTCCAGGTGCCCAGCAAGTAGTGGGTACCTGCACCGTTTAGGTTTCGCGCCAGTGGCGCACCCCTGACTGGCAGTGCATGGCAGCGCGCCCTGTTATGTTATGTTATGTTAAATTTTATTTCTATAGCGCACGGCTACTCAATAAGAGTGTCCCGGCGCTTTATTTAGGCAGCTCAGTGTGAAAAACATAACACCATAAAAACAGAGACAAACAGGGGAAAGAAAGACATCCTAAAGGTTAAAAAGCCAGGTCTTGAGGCTCTTCCTAAACAGGAGCAGATTGGATGAGCGCCGCAAGGCCAGAGGCAAGGTGTTCCACAACTGAGGGGCCCTTAAACTAAAAGAGCGACCCCCGGTCCTGAAATTCTGGACACAGGGCTCTTTAGTCCCTTTATTAGATGGGGGCTGTTATGTGACTTTATCTCTGCCCAATGTGATTTCTATGTTTTTAATAGTAATTGCTAAGGTGTTTTTGCGCTATTGAGTTATGTTCTGGCACCTCTGAATGTTTTTATGCATCATGTGTCTTACTTGATTTTACACCTCTGAATGTTTTCATGCATCATGTGTCTTTCTTTCCCTGCGCTGCACCTCTGAATGTTTTAGGCATCATGTGTCTCTTAGCGCTGCACCTCTGAATGTGTTTGTGATGCATCATGTGCCTTGTTCTTAACACCGCTGAATGTGTAGGTTTATGCATCATGTGTTTCTCTTTACTACTCCTCTGAATGTATATTTATGCATCATGGGTAATGTGTTCCTTCCTAGACCCCTAAACGCTGTGTGATACTTAGGTGGTTGTCCGTACACCTCTGAATGTTTTAGGCATCATGTGTTTTTCCTTTACTACTCCTCTGAATGTGTTTCATGCATCATGGGTAATGTGTTCTTGTTTATACCCCTAAATGTATTTTATTCTTAGGTGGTTGTTATTTTAGTACAGGTGGTCCTAGTGAGGTCCTGGTTCCTGTTACCAGTGGTTACTGGTTGTGTGCCATAGTTGCTAATTTGTGCTACTATGATTTTTATTCTTTATTATTCTTTATTCTAGAAGTGCTATTTCTGATTCTGACAGTGGCCCACATGGCCCTGTCTCCTGTAAATAATCCCTTGTGAATATTGCCCGTGCCAGTTGGCACAATGTACATGTGTGACTTCCATCTGATGTGTTTTTACAATACAAAAGTTATTTTATAATAATTTTGTGTGGAGTTCCTTTTGTGGTGTGCCTAGTATGTTGTTGCTGTTGTGTGCTGGCGCAAATGCTTTACACATTGCCTCCGAGTTTAGCCTTACTGCTTATGCCAAGCTACCAAGGGGGTGAGCAGGGGTTATCTTGGCGTGTGACTCCCTTGCCCTGACTAGAATGGTGGTTTCTGCCTGGCTTTGGCGTCAGCCCTAGCCTACCAGAAATAGCCAGTTCTAACACAGCACAAGTCACTGGCACATTGCATCACATTACTTACAGGGTCAGTGGCCAGAACAGAGCAGGTACATCTGAGGCAGCACAAGTCAGTGGCACATTGCATCACATTACTTACAGGGCCAGTGGCCAGAACAGAGCAGGTACATCTGAGGCAGCACATGAGAGGGCACAATGCATCATAACTCAAACAGGGCCAGTGGCCAGAACAGAGCAGGTACATCAGAGGCAGCACAAGTCAGTGGCACATTGCATCATAACTCAAACAGGACCAGTGGCCAGAACAGAGCAGGTACATCTGAGGCAGCACATGAGAGGGCACAATGCATCATAACTGAAACAGGGCCAGTGGCCAGAACAGAGCAGGTGCATCTGAGGCAGCACAAGTCAGTGGCATTTTGCATCACATTACTTACAGGGCCAGTGGCCAGAACAGAGCAGGTGCATCTGAGGCAGCACAAGTGAGGGGCACATTGCACCATAACTCAAACAGGGCCAGTGGCCAGAACAGAGCAGGTACATCTGAGGCAGCACAAGGACGTGTGTCATACGGACAGTCCCATGGACAAGAATATTGCAAGGGTGGTTACAATGAACAGTCCAGACTTCAAGTAGAGTGAGATTTGAGTGATGAGAACTGCACCTCACAGCACAGAATCAGGTGGACTGTGGGACCTCGTAGCTTCGGACACAGTGGCAGGACCTGATACAGGAGTGTGAGAAACAGCCACAGCTCCAGTGACTGACACATGAGCGATAGACCCTGACACAGTGGCAGGACCTGATACAGGAGTGTGAGAAACAGCCACAGCTCCAGTGACTGACACATGAGCGATAGACCCTGACACAGTGGCAGGACCTGATACAGGAGTGTGAGAAACAGCCTCAGCTCTAGTGACTGACACATGAGCAATAGACCCTGACACACTGCCAGGACCTGATACAGGAGTGTGAGAAACAGCCACAGCTCTAGTGACTGACACATGAGCAATAGACCCTGACACAGTGGCAGGACCTGATACAGGAGTGTGAGAAACAGCCACAGCTCTAGTGACTGACACATGAGCTATAGACCCTGACACACTGGCAGGACCTGTCCCTGTACACTGACCAACAAATACCATGCCAGCATCTGAGACATGAGATTGGAGGACACACACAGTGGCAGTACCGGAAAAAGGAGAGGGCACAACTGACACAGTGCTACTACATGAGGCATGACAGCGAACAACAGACACAGTGCCACTATCGGACACATGAGAGTGAACTGCAACTGACTCACTAGGACCACTGAAATGATGAGCCACTGCGCTGCATGGGCCAGGAGGCAGGGTGGTTCTGGGAGCTGGGGACAGCTGTACTGGAGCGACATTAAGGGTGATCAGGTGTTACCAGTGTGTGTTTCCATTCTTTGGGATATGTGAGGGTACCCTGGACATGAATGGATGGTAAGTGGTGCGGGCTCATCTGAAACATCACCCATCAAAGGTGGATCATGTGCATGTCGGGGTCTGCTCTCTGGGGACGTGCAGGAACCTGCTTGTCACTTGCTCTGGCCCTGCCTTCAGCCCTCTGCATCGTGTAATGGGGGATGCAACAACAGTATACTCCTTCCTCTGTTTCAACGGGGTGTGGATGGGAGTAGAGGTATGGGGGCCTCCACCTCTGATACATGTGGTTTAAGCTCCTTCACCAACACCAGCTTCAAGGGACGCATGGGTGATGGATGTCTGTCCTTGGTGGATGTCCTGTCCATGGGAGACGCCTTGGCCCTGGGAGGTGCCTGCTCACTGGGAGTAGCCTTGGCCATGGGAGAAGCCTTGGCCTTAATAGGTGTCCTATCTTTGGAATGTGCCTTATCCGTGCGCGGTGCTCTGTCCCTGGGAGGTGCCCTGTCCATTGAAGGTGCCCTGTCCTTGGGAGGTGCCCTGTCCTTGGGAGTTGCCCTGTCCTTGGGAGGTGCCCTATCCTTGGGAGGAGCCATGTCCATTGAAGGTGCCCTGTCCTTGGGAGGTGCCCTGTCCTTGGGAGGTGCTCTGTCCTTGGGAGGAGCCGTGTCCTTGGGAGGAGCCGTGTCCTTGGGAGGTGCCCTGTCCTAGGGAGGTGCCCTGTCCTTGGTAGGTGCCCTGTCCTTGGGAGGAGTCATGTCCTTGGGAGGAGCCGTGTCCTTGGGAAGTGCCCTGTCCTTGGGAGGTGCCCTGTCCTTGGTAGATGCCCTGTCCTTGGGAGGAGCAATGCCCATGGGTGGTGTCCTGTCCTTTGCGGATGCCCTGTCCTTGGTCTGTGCCATGTCCATGAAATGTGCCTTGCCCTTGTGAATACCTTTTGAGGGGGATGCCTGTGTGTCCCGTGAATCTGTGCCCCCCATCACCCCATGAGGGTCCTGTGTGTCATCTTCAGGGTAGCTGATGTCGTGTTCTGGGAAAGATTTCCTTTTCCCAGGGGATGGTGTCTGTGGCCTCCGTTGCCTGCCTTGCTGCCTGTGCCTGCTTCTAGTGCAATACCCTGAAAATGATGTACGTTCAGAAGTGTCACTCTCCCCTGAGACAGTACGTGGCGTGGATGCGGGAACTGAAGTAGAACCTTGCCCATGTGACTGTTGAATGGCTGCAGACACTGTGTTGGATAAGGACTGTACTGTCCTGTGGAGACCAGCAACATCACCATGCATCCCCTCCATGAATGCTACCACCTGCCCCAACTTCCTATTGTGGTCCAGGAATGCATTTATCATGTTTATTTGCCCTACACAGCAGATCAACCGCCTCAGCACTAAGGGCAGTTTGTGTCACAGGGGCAGCGGTGCCTGCACCACATGCCTCAATGCTCCCCCTATTCTTGCGAGCACGAGCAGTACTTTTTGCAGTTGGTGGCAGTGTGGGCCCTGTGTGCTGTGTACCAATTTAAGGTGTAGATTGTCCACTCGCTGTGTCTACCAACAGTGCTGACTCACCACCGCTGTCTGAAGATGAGAACGATGGTGTCTCCACATGTGAGTCCTCAGGGATAGTCTTGTCCCCCTCTCCGGGGCTGCTCTCTTCCATCTCAGTCTGTGTTTGTGTGGTCTCTGATCCGGATGCATTGCCACCACTTCCCTCCGTCGTCTGTCTGTCAGTGCCTTCGTCCAAAGCTGAAAGAGAGAGATCAGAGGTATACCTAAGTGCCACACTCACTAAGTGCAAATTACAAAATCCAAACTTCATTGACTGCTTGACAACATGTCGCACCCATCCTGCACATGAACCACCCCTCCCAGACATCCCCATGTCAAAGAATTAGTGGGCCCTGTGACACATGTACATGAAACAAACAGGGCAAGTCCATTTAGAACACCACACATGCGATGCCATGTGACCACAGACATGAATGGCTTGTCCTGGGCCCCTGCACTACAATGCAATAGGTATGTCCAGTTCGCTGACATGGATGCTGACTCCCACCAACATGCAATGGCAGCACAACATATACACCATGGATGTTACTACTGTGTCTGACCAGCAATACATGCATGCACTCCCAAGTCACAAACCCATTCAGTGTGCTCACTGCTAGTTTGCTGCTGCTCCCCTCTCAACCGTGCGGACAGGCATTAGAGGGGTCATGGTACGTCGTGCAAGCCGGCCTGATCGGTCAATCAACCCCAGTGTCATCTCCACCACATTCTTGCTGAGCCAGCAGATGTCGTCCCTCCGCTTGTGGCAGTGTGTGTGTCGCCTGTTGCACACCCCACTGCCTGTACATCACGTGCTATGGCCCTCCACACGGCCTTGTGATGGTGCAGCTTGACCTACCATAATGGGAGACAAGAGGGGCAAGTCAGTGAACAGTTGGCCGTTCACACAGATAGAAGGTACAGGTAAGTGTCAGCAGCCATGCACAGTGATGTGACTGACAGGACAATATGGCATTAGTCCATCATTGAAAGTAGGTGAGGCACACACCCACAAGATAGCTGTGATCAGTCGTGACCCAGCTCAGCCACAAGACTACACATGTCATGTTTGTGACCTCTCAAAGATAACACTGCGCAGCATAGAGGTCAATCAGTCAGTGACAGAACCAGGAACACATCACAGCGTGCCTGGCGTGCTGGGGCATACCCACACTGCCTCCCACTGAACACCACCCAGATTGCAGACACCAGGAGTCAGGGACTACCTCATGCACACCAACATGTCCCACACTGCACTTACCACTTGTCCTGGGGTACTGTAGAGCTGTTCATAGTGGCTGAGCACACAGTCCACAAGGATCTCCAGCTCCTCTGCACTGAAGGGACGGGACGGGATCTGTCCAACTCTTGCCTTGGCAAGGTCCAGGACTCTGGCACAATAGCAGAAGTTGGTGGAGTGGGCAGCAGCAGCAGGTAGAGGTGATGGGTGCAGGCAGCAGTTGGTGGAGTGGGCAGCAGCAGCAGGTAGGGGTGATGGATGCAGGCAGCAGTTGGTGGAGTGGGCAGCAGCAGCAGCAGGTAGAGGTGATGGATGGAGGCAGCAGTTGGTGGAGTGGGCAGCAGCAACAGGTAGAGGTGATGGGTACAGGCAGCAGTTGGTGGAGTGGGCAGCAGCAGCAGGTAGAGGTGATGGGTGCAGGCAGCATTTGGTGGAGTGGGCAGCAGCACCAGGTAGAGGTGATGGATGCAGGCAGCAGTTGGTGGAGTGGGCAGCAGAAGCAGGTAGAGGTGATGGATGGAGGCAGCAGTTGGTGGAGTGGGCAGCAGCAGCAGGTAGAGGTGATGGGTGCATGCAGCAGTGTCTGGAAGCAGTGAATGTGTGCTGCTTAGACTCACATATTTATAGGGCCCTGAACTGATATCAGTGGCACACGTCAGCAGCAATTGGTGTTCCCGGGCTGCCTCATTCAAAATGAGCCAATGACTGGCACCGCTATGGCGGTGCACGGCTTCTGCATTTTTGAAATTCGCGTACATGTCCCGCGGTACCTGTTTCCAATGGCTGCATGTGCAAGGACCATCACCGTCACACACCGCCAACCGCATGCGAGCGCTACCGCAATGGTGGATCATTTGAAAATCATCACTCGCTGGCATCGCAATTGCGGAGCACGCATTCCACAGGGGTGGGGCAGGCTAATAGATACATTTGAATGTGCAAGTAGCAATGGCAGTTGGTATCCCCCCATTCAGTGATATAGCGACACCCACCGCTGCCCATGCCCATTCAGTTCAGGGGCCCGCCATGCAGATAGCGGTTGTGAGAAGTTGGCCTGGTATATGGTGTTCACTATTCTAGTGAGCACCTTGCACCAGTCCAAATGACCCTTATGGTGATTGGTTGTAAGTCAACCTTATAGACCAGCTATCCTAATGGTAGCGTGGACAAAGCAGTCTTAGGCTAAACTCAAGAGGCATGTGAAGCCAGCTGTTTTACCATATGCAATCCCTTTTAATACCAAATGAAAGGACACCACACAAGTTATATATTAGAAAATATATGTATTTATTTCTAGAATAATCCCCTTAACTCTTTATGAGCACTACAGCACAAGCGTTAAACAAAGAACACAGTATAACATACAATAAGCTGCACAATTATGGATAGGCCGGGTGTCCACTCAAAGCATATATTAAGAAAGTGGTATAAGTACCACGTCAAGAACAATGAACAGGCCTAGGGCCTAGGGAATCGCTGGGCCTACACTGGACTAACGAAGGTTAGGTCGGGAGAGGCCCACAGGATACGGGTGCAGAGTCTATAGGCTACCGCGTTTACCATACAAGTCAATGGTGCGTAAAAATCAGAAAGTTATAGGTTTCGAGACTTCCGACTGGACTAGAACTTAGCCACTTGAAACTATGACACTAGAGGTTTAATCCCCTACGGGAGCACCAGAGTTAGCTCGTTACCTCACCCACAGGAAGCGGGTGCATAGGTGCCAAAGTGTGTCGGGTTTCGTCCTGGAGTTCTATGGAGCCTGTAGATGGAGATGCTGCAGGCAGCCAGGAGAGAAGAGTCCGGTTGGATCCAAGGGTGGATCGAAGATGTAGAGTACCTGAAAGCAGAGGGGACAATGTTCAGGTCACTAGCCAGTGACCAGCGAGGAACCAGGAGGGAACCAGGCGATGTCGGGTTGCAATCAGGTGATGTTGAGGTGTTTGTCTCTGCTGCCACGTGGACCAGGAAGGATCGAGGATGACCAGCTGGTGCACAGGAGCTGTCCCACAAAGGCTCTTGCTGTCGGCTGTGTCGGTACTCGATTCGGAGTCACCAAGCCTTGGAAAGGCAACCCACACAGGATGTGAAGATGTCTTCTTAATCGGACCGGGAGGGTCAGATCGATGGCTCCTTTTCAGGGAAGCAGGGGCCAGTCTGGAGCAACCAGACCAGCAGTGTAGTTTTGGTGTTTCATCATCACAGAGGCCACTAGTCAACTGACAAGCGACCGGACAATGCATCAAGCAGGAAAAGTGCAAAAGGGCCCCACGCAGCACTCGGAGAGTTTGGAGAGGTGATCTTGGGAGCACAGGCTGCTCTGGGCTGGGGCTTCTCAAACCCCAAAGCACAGCATCGATGGAGCCTCGGAGGCTGCACTGGAAGAACTTTGTTGACTTTTCAAGATGGCCGGTCCCACGTCTCTCGTCACCTCCACGGGTCTAAGCTTTGCTAGGACTGTGGATCAGGCTGTTGGAAGTCTGGGAGTCCAGGTCTTGTTGGTCTCTGTCGTTCGAGCTCCGGCGGGAGTAATGGCAAAGAAAGCCTCATCGCGCTGATTGTGCCTGCTTGCACAGGGTGGCCACTCCTTGACCACAAGGGAGATTCTTCAGTCTTCTACGTTGAGTAGGATGTCGAAGGGTCCAGAGTTTCATTTCAAAGTTTCAGTCAGGATGATCTAAATTGCATTGGCACAGCTTCTACCTTTATTCCAAATCAAGGGGCTGGATCACCTGCTAGGTCCCTCCTACGGGTGGGACCCAGGAAGGGGGTGGTTACACCCCTTTCCCTTTGTCCAGTCTCACGCCAGAGCTGGGGCTGGAGTGCCCCAGCACCGGTTTGAACTGGACTATGCATGGGGTGCCTTGTGCGCCCAGGCAGTGTGTAGTTTCATTCAACCCTCCCTGCTACAATCCACTATCTCCTGTCTGGGGTGGTATAACACCTCCCTGTGACAGGATACCATTTGTCCAGGCCTCCTCTGCCGGAGTTTCGGTCAGCAGCAGGAGGCCAGACTCGTGTCTGTGGCAGCAGCATCCATTTTGTGATGCTGGGGCTCTGGTTAGATTTAACCGCGTTTAAGCAAAGTAACATGTCTTCTCCCTCTAGAAGGGTGGAATGCTACCCCCGTCGCCAGACCTGGCGAGAGGGTAGTATTCCAAAGCCTACGACATGTTTGATAAAGCCAAACCAAAGTTGGCAAGTAACCGCGAGGATTATAATGCACTTAAGAGTATATGGTATGGCAATATCCTAGAACAGCTAAGGGAGTTGGTCCCGAAAGCTGCAGAGAGGCTCAGCTCATGCTAGAGCACCATCTCACATAAAACCACGCACTCAGCCTCCAGGATTGATAAGGCCTGCCATAGGAGTAACTTATAGGTGCATATGTGTCCAGATATAGGTATAGATATAGGTATACTATATCCAAGCAAGGGGTGATTACACAACCTTGCCACAGCTGAGTGATCAGCCAGTTGTGTCAGTTTGGATAGCCAGCCAGGGGTGGCAAAAGATATGCTGCAGCCCCTGGTAGGCAATGGATGCACCTATGCCCTGGGTACCTAGAGTACACTGTACAGGGGCTGATAAGGTGACCCGATGTCCAATTGGTTATGCACCTAAAGTACATGGATGTGAATTTAGAGAGAGAACAGCGGGCTGTGGGTCTTATTGGCAGGCCCACAGCCACATTAAGTCGAAAACCAGTGAGGCAAAAAGCAAACATTGAGGTGACAATAGGAAAGCAGACCCTACTCTACTACATAACCCCCCCAAACACAGTTACATTAAACTTAACCTTGACCAGATAAGTCTTCATGTTCTAAGTGGAAATACCTGGAGAGACCATCTGCATTACCATGGTTATTCCCTGGTCTGTGTTCCACTGTAAAGTCCATCCCCTGTAGGGAAATGGACCACCTGAGCAGTTTGGGATTTTCACCCTTCATCTGATTTAGCCACAAGGGGGGCGTATGGTCTGTCTGAATTCTGAAGTGAGTGCCAAACAAGTATGGCCTCAGCTTCTTCAGGGACCAAACCACAGCAAAGGCCTCCCTCTCAATGGGTTACCAACGTTTCTCTCTAGGGGTCAGCCTTCTGCTAATGAAAGCAATGGGCTGGTCTTGACCATCTACATTAAGTTGTGAAAGCACAGCTCCCACCCCCAACTCAGAAGCATCTGTTTGGACAATGAACTCTTTGGAGTAGTCAGGACTCTTTAGGATAGGTGCAGAGCACATGGCCTTCTTCAGGTCATCAAATGCCTTTTGACAGCTAACTGTCCACTGAACCTTCTGTGGCATCTTTTTGGATGTCAGATCATTTAATGGTGTCACAATGGACCCATAGTTCTTTACACATTTCCTGTAATACCCAGTCAGGCCCAAGAAAGCTCTGACATGTGTCTGGGTGGTTGGAGGAGCCCAGTCATGTATGGTCTGGATCTTACTCTCCAGTGGTTGAACCTGGCCCCCACCTACCAGGTGGCCCAGGTACACAACCTTGCTCTGCCCTATCTGGCACTTGGTAGCCTTGATAGTCAGGCCTGCCTTTTGCAGGGCCTCCAGAACTTTCTTCAGGTGGATCAGGTGATCCTCCCAGGTGGAGCTGAAGACAGCAATATTATACAGATATGTTGCACAAAAGTCATCCAACCCAGTAGGGACTTGATTCACCAGCCTTTGGAAAGTGGCAGGTGCATTCTTCAAACCAAAGGGCATTTCCACAAATTGATAATGTCCACTAGGGGTTGAGAATGCTGTTTTGGCTTTTGACTCCTCAGCTAACCTGATTTGCCAATAGCCAGCTGTCATATCAGATGTGCTCAGAAATTTGGCAGAAGCCAATTTATCTATGAGCTCATCTGCCCCTGGAATAGGAAGAGCATCTGTCCTAGTGACAGCATTGAGACCTCTATAGTCCACACAAAATCTCATTTCTCTCTTTCCATCTTTGGTATGACGTTTTGGCACAAGAACTACTGGGCTGGCCCAGGGGATCTCTGATGGCTCAATTACTCCAAGTTCAAGCATTTTCTGCACCTCAGCCTTTATACAATCCCTGACATGGTCAGGTTGCCTGTAGATTTTAATCTTCACAGGTAGACTGTCACCAGTGTCCACCTCATGGGTGCACCAGTTAGTTTGACTGGGTGTGAGTGAAAACATGTGTCTGAAAGACTGTAGAACTTGTCTGCAGTCTTGTTGCTGCTGGTCAGTGAGGCTGACATCTAAGGCCACACCATCAACTGAACCATCATCAGGGTTATGGGATAACAAGTCTGGGAGAGGGTCACTCTCTTCCTCTTGCTCCCCATCTGTAGCCATGAGCAAGCCCATGTCTGCCCTGTCAACAAATGCTTTCAATCTGTTTACATGGAGCACCCTGTGGGGGCTCCTAGGGGTGCCAAGGTCCACCAAGTAGGTGACCTCTCCCTTTTTCTCATTGATGGTGTTTGTATTTGTATTTGTATTTGTTTTTGTATCGCGCATAGCTCACCCGTTAGGTCTCATAGCACTGACAGATGGATAAAACAGAACCAATAGGTATGGAAGGTGGTTGACTAAGGTTTGAAGAGCAGAGTTTTTAAGTTCTTACGGAAGATAGTCAAATTGGGTTCTGCTCTCAGATCTAGGGGAAGTGAATTCCAGATGGAAGGACCAATTTTTGAAAAGCATCTATCACCGTTCCTCACTGTGTGGACTCTAGGCGTCTTTAACAGTAGCTGGTTGGAGGAGCGAAGATTTCTCGTTGGGCTGTATCGGTGCAGTTTATCTCTGATATATGCTGGTCCTTGTCCGTTTAAAGATTTGTGGACTAGGCAGCAGACCTTGAACTTTATGCGTCTGTTAACTGGTAACCAGTGTAGTTGATTCAAACAGGGGGCAGACGGGGTTCTTGGTGGAAGGTCCAGTGCGAGCCTAGCTGTTCTGAATGGTCTGTAGTTTGGCTATGTTAGAGGCATTTATATCAGCAAACAATGCATTGCCGTAATCCAGCCGGCTAGTTATTAAGCCTTGGATTAGTGGTCTTCTGCTGGTTAAAGGAAGCCATTTGAATATTTTTCTAATGCTTCTCATTAGGCCTATACAGGTGTGTACCACTTTATTAATGTGTGGTTGCATTGTGAGTTGGTCATCCATTGTGATTCCTAGGTTTCGGACTGTACCTTTAGGGGGGGGGGGCATTGACCAAGTTCAATGGGCCACCAGTCATGTTCCCATGGTGTGGTGTGGTGTGGGGTCTAGACCATTTGTCTTGGAGAGCTGCTGGGGCCACTGGCTCCAACACCCACACCTTCTGCCCTGGCTGGTACTCAGTCAGCACAGCCTTTTGGTCATGCCAAGCTTTTTGGAGTTCTTGGCTAGCCTCAAGGTTTTTGGATGCTTTCTCCATGTATTCAGCCATCCTGGAGCGGAGACCAAGTACATAATCCACTATGTCAAGTTTAGGCTTTTTGAGAGGTAACTCCCATCCTTCCTTCACAAGACACAAAGGACCCCTTACAGGATGCCCAAACAAAAGTTCAAAAGGGCTGTAGCCAACCCCCTTTTGTGGGACCTCTCTGTAAGCAAAGAGAAGGCAGGGTAAAAGGATGTCCCATCTTCGCCTAAGCTTTTCAGGTAACCCTTTTATCATCCCTTTTAGGGTCTTGTTGAATCTTTCAACAAGCCCATTGCACTGGGGATGGTAGGGTGCAGTGAATCTGTAGTTAACGCCACACTCCTTCCACATTGCATTTAGATATCCAGACATGAAGTTGTTACCTCTGTCTGAAAGAACCTCCTTTGGAAAGCCCACTCTGAAGAAAACTCCAAGTAGGGCCTTTGCCACAACAGGAGCTGTTGTGGTCTTCAGGGGAATTGCCTCTGGATACCTGGTGGCATGATCCACTACCACCAGTATAAATCTGTGCCCAGATGCTGTTTGGGGGTCCATGGGTCCATTGGTCCTACAATGTCAATCCCCACTCTTTCAAAGGGTACCCCCACAACAGGTAGTGGTATGAGGGGGGACCTTTGTGGTGCCACCTGATTTGCCACTGGCTTGGCAGGTGACACAGGAGCGACAAAACTCCTTGGTATCTTCTGACATGTGAGGCCAGTGAAAGTGAGGGACAAGCCTGTCCCAAGTTTTTTTCTGGCCTAAGTGTCCTGCTAAAGGAATATCATGTGCCACGGTTAGAAGGAAGCCCCTGAATTGCAGAGGTATAACCAACCTCCTGGCAGCACCAGGCTTGGGTTCTCTAGCCTCTGAATAAAGGAGCCCATCATCCCAATATACTCTATGGGTACCTTGAGCATTCCCAGCAGCCTCAGCAGCAGCTTGCTGACTTAGGGGTTCAAGAGAAGGGCAAGTTCATTGAGCCTGCCCCAGATCTGCCCTTGAGGGTCCCCCTGTCCCCAGAAACTCAACCTGATCAGGTTCAAGCTCTTCAGGGACAGTCTCCTCTTGGATCACAGAATCAGCCTCCTGTGAGGTCTGATCCTCAACCTGGGGCAAGTGGGAAGGCCCTGCATTAACCCTCTTGCTCTTTCTCTTGGGTTGTGCTTGGTCTATTGTTCCAAGATCCAGCACAGGTTCAGGTAAGCACTGTTTGGCCTGTGACCTGGTCACAGCAAGGACATGTGCTGAAATACTTAGCATCTCTGCATGAGTCCTGTACTCCACTTCTGACCACATTGAATCCTCTAGATCATTGCCCAAAGACAGTCAACTGGGAGGTCTGCACTTACCACAACTCTCTTGGGGCTATTTACCCCTCCCCAGGAGAAGTTAACAACTGCCACACTATGGGGAGTAGTGACATTGCTAGCATTGGTCGCCAGGTAATTATCACCCAGTATTAATTGTTCAGGGTCCACAAAGTTAGGTGTCACCATTTTGACACTGGCACATGTGTCCCTGTAGGCCTGAGCCACTTTACCATTAATCAAAGGCATCTGCCTGTACTTGCCCAGAGTACTGGGACTCACAGCAAGGGACATGTCCACGTCCCCCTCACAGATCAAGACTGCCTGAGTAGGAACTCTGACTAGGCCAGGCTCCATCTCAGTACCCATGGTTAAACCCACTATTGCTTTAGTTTGGGGACCACCACTGCTGACTGTACTAGGGGGTGCAGTTGCCTTAGGGGCTGCAGTGGCAGGGGCTCCACCTTTCTTAGTGCACTCACTAAACCAGTGAGAAACTGCCTTACAGTAATGAAACCAAGCTTTCGTTGGGCCATCATTCTTCTTCTTTTTTCCATTTTGGGACCCCCCCTCTTTATTTCTATTTTGGGGGCCTGAAGAAGACTTCTGGTCTTTTTGTTTCTGATCTCCACCCTTCTGGTCTGCCTTCTTCTGATCACCACCTTGGTTCTGGGGTTTCTGTTTAACCCTGGTTCTGACCCATTTGTCTGCCTTCTTTCCCAATTCTTGGGGAGAGGTCAGATCTGAGTCAATCAGGTGCTGATGCAACAACTGGTTCTGGCAATTATTAAGGATCTGTTCTCTCATTATTAGATTGTACAATCCGGTATAGTCTGTAACTTTACTTCCCAGCAACCAACCTTCCAGAGCCTTAGTGGCACAATCAACAAAGTCAGTCCAGTCCTGAGTCTGAGTCTTTTGGGTATCTCTGAACAACAACCTGTATTGTTCAGTGGTTAGGCCAAACCCTTCAATCAGAGCACTCTTCAGGACAGAGTAGTGTTTAGCATCCCCAGGTCTAACAGTGAGGAGCTTATCTCTCCCTTTTTCTGAAAAGGAGAGCCACAAGATTGCTGCCCACTGTTCCTGAGGAACCTGCTGTACCAGGCAGGCTCTCTCAAGAGCAGTTATCCATTTGTGGATGTCATCCCCATCTCTGTAGGGGGGCACAATCTTACTCAGGTTTCTATTGTCATAGGACCTGTCTTTATCTTTGGGGATAATGTTGCTGCCACCAGTGGAACTAATCCATTTAACTTTTGCTCCCTTGCCAAAGCAAGTTTAGCTTGGGCCAGGGCTATCTCTTCCTTCTCTATCTGGAGGTGGACAGCTCTCATCCTAGCCTCATGTTCTCTTCTCTGGGGGGAAGTCATTCCCCTTAGAGATCCCCTAGAGCAGAGGTATTCAAACTTTTCCAGGTTGAGCCCCCCCAGCTGAATTCCCCCAGATGTTGGGCCCCCCCACCACCCGACCGAAACCTCGGGAATCCGGCACACCACATGATCGACTGCAACGCGCACACCACGGGCCATATCCGGCAAACAATGCTCAACACAACAAGAGTGCCTAGCAAACTGCAGGCCTGTGTGTGGGTGTGGCGAAACGACAGAGGCGTACCACACAGCTCAAAACACAATCCTCCGAGGCAGAGGAAGTCATCACAACCCTCCCCATCCATCATGTACACCTTGTCATCCACCAACTCCCCCACCATTCATTCCTTCCCTCCATCTGTGCCCCATCCACATCCAAACCCCTTCAACCACTTGCAAACCCATCTACCATCCATCCCTCCATCCATCATCTCACCCATCCATCCCTCCATCCACCACCTCACCCATCCATCCATCATCCATCCATCCCTTTACCCAACCCATCCCCTCACCAATCCATACACTCTTCCACCCATCCATCCAACCACTCACCCCTTCACCCAAGCTATCCTCCCACTCATCCATCCACTCCTCCATTCATTCATCCATCCACTCCTCCATTCATCCATCCATCTACTCCTTCATTCATCCATCCACTCTTACACCCATCCACTCACTCACTCATCCATCCAACTACCCACCCTCTCACCCATCCAGCCATCCCCTCACCCACTCATCCATCCACCCAGTCACTCATCCGTCCACCCACTCAACCCCCCACTCATCCATCCACCCACCCATCCATCCCTCCCGCTCTCCACCCTCCCCCCACTCATACATGCACTCTCTGACCCATCCATCTCCATGCTCCTCTCCTCACCCATCTATGCACACACCTGCCCATCCACTCTGCCAATCATTCATCCATGTCCTCACTCATCCATCCATCCATCCTCCCCCTCTCTCTCCATTCCCCCCTCACCCAGCCACCCATCCCTCCATCCACCCTTCACCCATCCACCCCCTCATCTATCCACTCATCCACTCATGAATCCATCCATTGACCTCTCACCCACCCCTTCACTCCTCCATCCATCCCCCGTCCATCCACCCTCTTCAATCACCCATCCATCCCCACATCCACCCCTTCACTCATCCATCCATCCATTCACCCCTTCACCCATCAATACATCAATACATCCGTCCATCACCTCTCTCATCCATCCACCCACAGACTCGTCCACCATCCACCCCCCCATCGATCCATCCCCCATTTCACTGATCCATCCACCATTTCACTGATCCATCCATCCCTCCACCCATCCATCTACCCTTCCAACCATACACACGTCCATCCACTCCCATTCATCCCTCCACTCATGCATCCATCCTCTCTCCCACCATCCATCCACCCCTTCACCTATCCATCCATCCCCTCACTCATCCATCCACCCCCCACCCATACATCCACCATGTCACCCACACATCCACCATTCCACCCATCACTCCACCCATACATCCACCACTCCACCCATACATCTATTCACCCACATGGCAACATAACGGATGTCTGGTGGCCGGCTCCACCCAACATCCCTCGCTCTCCCTCTAGCTGCCTCTGTCTCCCTCGCTCTCCTTATGTCTCCCTCGCTATGCCTCCCTCGCTCTCCCTCTGTCTCCCTCGCTCTCCCTCTGTCTCCCTCTGTCTCCCTCGCTCTCTCTCACTCTGTCTCCCTCGCTCTCCCTCACTCTGCCTCCCTTGCTCTCCCTCTGTCTGCCTGTCTCCCTCCCTCGCTCTCCCTCTGTCTCCCTCGCTCTCCCTCTGTCTCCCTCGCTCTCTCTCACTCTGTCTCCCTCGCTCTCCCTCACTCTCCCTCACTCTGCCTCCCTCGCTCTCCCTCTGTCTGCCTGTCTCCCTCCCTCGCTCTCCCTCTGTCTGCCTGTCTCCCTCCCTCGCTCTCCCTCTGTCTGCATGTCTCCCTCCCTCACTCTCCCTCGCTCTCCCTGTCTGCCTCAGTCTCCCTCGCTCTCCCTCGCGCTGCCTCCCTCATTCTCGCTCTGTCAGCCTCTGTCTCCCTCCCTCGCTCCCCCTCTGTCTGCCTGTCTCCCTCCCTCGCTCTCCCTCTGTCTGTCTGTCTCTGTCTCCTTCCTCCCTCCCTCTCCCTCTTCATCTCACCATGCCTGTGTGTGCCCGGGCTGACACAGCTTCTGGGCACACACACACACACTCAGCCAGGCAGCCGCACCCGAGCACTTCACACCTCTTTAAGAGACCATTCGCATGCTAATGAGCTTTGTTCAGCTCTTAGGCCCCTGCAGCCCCACTCTGACGGAAATATCCCGCCCTCACAGAGAGTCTCTACATCGCGCTGCACAAAGGGAAGATCGGAGTGGAGCACGCGCCCCCCCTGGGATGGTGCCGCGCCCCCCAGGGGGGCGCGCCCCACAGTTTGAAGAACCCTGCCCTAGAGGCATTAGACTGGTTAGACTCCCTGGAAGGAGATCTAACCCTTCTATTGCCAGGGTTAAGTCTACTGTTGGGCCTGGAAAGGTGGACACCTTCTCCATTCCCATGTATGCTTAAGTTGGCCTGGTTCAACACTCTAATTTGAACCTGGTCCTCCACCCCCTGATCTTCTGACTCATTTCCATCCTCATCCTCGTCTACCTCTTCAGGATCAACTTCTGGGACATCAGAATTGTCAGGTGGGTTTCCCTCTCCTATCTTACCTGAAGGACCTGTAGCAGATTCCTTCTCAAGATCAGCTTTCTCTAGGATTGCTATGAGGATAGGGATGGTGGGGTTTTGACCCCGTTTCAGCCCCCTTGGAGTGCATGGGGCACTCAAGTCCTTGTGGCTGAGTTTTTCATAACTGGATGGTGCTTTGTGAGAGTCACCCACAGGTAGAGAACTGGAGGGTTACCCTGTGCCAGGCATGACTAGTGAGGTGCAAGTGGTGCACTTACCTACACTATTTTGTTTTCCTACTGGAACCTCTGTAGAGCTTGTAGTCAGGGTGTGCTAAGCCCTTTGGTCTACAACCACTAAGTTCAGTATAACTTAAGTATGCTAAGCTTTGTTTATATGTACCTAGGTACTTGATGTGATCTTTCAAATGATATTGTCAAAGATTACAATTGGTAAAACAACAGCAAGCTCAAATCCCGACCGCTGCACACCAATGTGAGAAGTTGGCCTGGTATATGGTGTTCACTATTCTAGTGAGCACCTTGCACCAGTCCAAACGACCATTATGGTGATTGGTTGTAAGTCAACCTTATAGACCAGCTATCCTAATGGTAGCGTGGACAAAGCAGTCTTAGGCTAAACTCAAGCGGCATGTGAAGCTAGCTGTTTTACCATATGCAATCCCTTTTAATACCAAATGAAAGTACACCACACAAGTTATATATTACAAAATATATGTATTTATTTCTAGAATGATCCCCTTAACTCGTTATGAGCACAGGAGCACAAGCGTTAAACAAAGAACACAGTATAACATACAATAAGCTGCACAATTATGGATAGGCCGGGTGGCCACTCAAACCATATATTAAGAAAGTGGTATAAGTACCACGTCACGAACAATGAACAGGTCTAGGAACTAGAGAATCGCTGGGCCTACACTGGTCTAATGAAGGTTAGGTCGGGAGAGGCCCACAGGATATGGGTGCAGAGTCTATAGGCAACCGCATTTACCATACAAGTCAATGGTGCGTAAAAATCAGAAAGTTATAGGTTTCGGAGACTTCCGACTGAACTAGAACTTAGCCACTTAAAACTAGGACACTAGAGGTGTAATCCCCTATGGGAACACCGGAGTTAGCTCGTTACCTCACCCACAGGAAGTGGGTGCATAGGTGGATCGAAGATGTAAAGTACCTGAAAGAAGAGGGGACAATGTTCAGGTCACTAGCCAGTGACCAGCGAGGAATCAGGAGGGAACCAGGCGATGTCGGGTTGCAATCAGGTGATATGGAGGTGTTTGTCTCCGCTGCCACGTAGACCAGGAAGGATCGAGGATGACCAGCTTGTGAACACAAGCTGACCCACAAAGGCTCTTGCTGTTGGCGGTGTCGGTACTTGATTCGGAGTCACCAAGCCTTGGCAAAGGCAAACCATACAGGATGCAAAGATGTCTTCTTAATCGGACCGGGAGGGTCAGATCGATGGCTCCTTTTCAGGGGAGCTGGGGCCAGTCTGGAGCAACCAGACCAGCAGTGGTGTTTCGTCGTCTCAGAGGCCACTAGCCAATGGGCAAGCGACCGGTAAACACGTCAAGCAGGAAAAGTGCAAAAGGACCCCAAGCAGCACTCGGAGAGTGTAGAGAGGTGATCTTTGGAGCACAGGCTGCTCGGGGCTGGTGCTTCTCAAACCCCAAAGCACAGCATCGAGGGAGCCTTGGGGGCTGCACTGAAAGCACTGTGTCGACTTTTCAAGATGGCCAGTCCCACGTCTCTCGTCACCTCCACGGGTCTAAGCTTTGCTAGGACTGTGGATCGGGCTGTTGGAAATCTGGGAGTCCAGGTCTTGTTGGTCTCTGTTGTTCGAGCTCTGGCGGGAGCAACGGCAAAGAAAGCCTTATCGCGCTGATGGTGCCTGCTTAAACAGGGTGGCCACTCCTTGACCACAAGGGAGATTCTTCAGTCTTCTACGTTGAGTAGGATGTCGAAGGGTCCAGAGTTTTGTTTCAAAGTTTCAGTCAGGATGATTTAAATTGCATTGGCACAGCTCCTACCTTTATTCCAAATCAAGGGGCTGGATCACCTCCTAGGTCCCTCCTATGGGTGGGACCCAGGAAGGGGGTGGTTACACCCCTTTCCCTTTGTCCAGTTTCCTGCCAGAGCTGGGGCTGAAGTGAACTGGACTATGCCTGGGGTACCTTGTGCGCCCCAGGCAGTGTCTAGTTTCATTCAACCCTCCCTGCTACAATCCACTATCTCCTGTCTGGGGTGGTGTAACACCTCCCTGTGACAGGATACCATTTGTCCAGGCCTCCCCTGCTGGAGTTTCGGTCAGCAGCAGGAGGCCACACTCGTGTCTGTGGCAGCAGCATCCATTTTGTGATGCTGGGGCTCTGGTTAGATTTAACCGCGTTTAAGCAAAGTAACATGTCTTCTCCCTCTAGAAGGGTGGAATGCTACCCCCGTCGCCAGAACTGGCGCGGGAGTAGTATTCCAAAGCGTATGACACCTTACACTACATGTTTTGATAAACCCAAACCAAAGTTAGCAAGTAATAGCGAGGATTATAATGCACTTAAGAGTATATGGTATGGCAGTATCCTGGAACAGCTAAGGGAGTTGGTCCCGAAAGCTGCAGACAGGCTCAGCTCATGCTAGAGCACCATCTCACATAAAACCACGCACTCTGCCTCCAGGATTGATAAGGCCTGTCATAGGAGTGACTTATAGGTGCATATGTGTGCAGATATAGGTTTAGATATAGGTATACTATATCCAAGCAAGGGGTGATTACACGACCTTGCCCCAGCTGAGTAATCAGCCAGTTGTGTCAGTTTGGATAGCCAGCCAGGGGTGGCAAAAGATATGCTGCAGCCCCTGCTAGGCCTTGGATGCACCTATGCCCTGGGTACCAATAGTACACTGTACAGGGGCTGAAAAGGTGGCCAAATGTCCAATTGGTTATGTACCTAAAGTACATGGATGTGAATTTAGAGAGAGAACAGCAGGCTGTGGGTCTGATTAGCAGGCCCACAGCCACATTAAGTCGAAAACCAGTGAGGCAAAAAGCAAAAATTGGGCTGACCATAGGAAAGCAGACCCTAGTCTCCTACAGCGGTACCTACCGCCGTTCCCCGGCAGTGAGTCTCCACTCATGCCCATTCAGTCTAGGGGCCCGCCATGCAGATAGCGGTACCTATCGCCGTTCCCCAGCGGTGAGTCACCGCCCATGCCTATTCAGTCTAGGGGCCCGCCATGCAGATAGCGGTACCCACCGCCGTTCCCTGGCGGTGAGTCAACACCCATGCCCATTCAGTCTAGGGGCCCGCCATAGAGGTACCCACCGCTGTTCCCCGGCGGTTAGTCACCGCCGGGGCCCATTCAGTCTAGGGGCCGCCATGCAGAGAGCGATACCCACTGCCGTTTCCCGGTGGTGAGTCACTGCCCATGCCCATTCAGTCTAGGGGCCCACCATGCAGATAGCGGTAACCCCCCCGTTCCACGGCAGTGAGTAGGTACCGCTATCTGCATGGCGGGCCCCTAGACTGAATGGGCATGGGCGGTGACTCGCCGGTGGGTATCTGCATGGAGGGACATACCAGCTACCATTTCACGATGTAGATTTGAATGTTGCGGAAAGCCTGCCCCGCCCCCGTGGTATGCGTGAATCTCCATCGCGGTGCCGGAAACTGGATGCATTTGAAAGATGCACCCTAGCGGCAGCGCACGCATGACCGCGCCGGTGTGTCCCCGCAATGGCACCCTATTCAACAGCCAATGTGAAATGCATTCGTTGAGGCTGAATTCAAGTTTTGTATTTGCGGCAGGCGTGCACTACCAGCGCGAGGCCAATTACTGCATGGTCAGGCACACTTTCCGTGTTGGCAAGGGGACATGGGTGGCTGAGCAGGTACCTGCCAACACATCATGCTGTGGCGAGGGCGCTGTCCGAGGGTGTCCATTGGCCACCATGATGATGCAACAGAGCAGTACAAACATTGCAAGTTACCCACCCAGACCAGTGCTGAGTGCACATGCCAGGCCAGTGCACATCTGTGACAATGTAGTTATGGGGTGGCTCACATGTGACATGGGTTGTTGGTTAACATTTACACAGTTCAGTGTTACCATGGACTTGCAGATTATGTTACATGTGAGTCTGTGCATGGTCTGTGCAACGACATGTGATGATGTGATGGATGCACTATCAATTTGTTGCTGTGTGATGTATGCTTGATAGATTGCCCTCTCATGTGTCCTTGTCCAGTCTGTGCAAGTCTAGTCAGAGGTGCATGACCTCATGGACTGTGTATTTATGTATTGGCATAGTGCTGCACAAAGATTGGGGCCTGTGGGGATGCAGATCCACACATGAGGTGTATGTTGCACAATCAAGGCTGTCTGTGCTACATGTGGAAAAGTGCCTTTGGGCATGCACATGGCTATGACGTCATTGTGGGGATGTCAATGTGTGGCAAGTCTACAGGTGTGCCATTGTTGTGTGCCAGGGCCAACCCACATGTAGTCTGTGGTACCATCACTGGTAATGTCAGTCATTGTTATTGCTGTGTCTGTCATGATCACAAATGTGGTACAGCTGTGTTGTGTTCACAATTGACATGTGCTACCATCATAGGAGGGCTCCGAATGTGCACCGTCCATACACTGTGCTGGAGGACATTGTGGCCGACAAGGTGATACACAGATTCCGCTTGGACCGCCCCACATTGCAGATCCTGATTGCCCAACTGGATCCCCACCTGCAGCCACGCAGGGAATATCCTGGGGCAATCACACCGACGGCCAAGGTGATGCCGGCACTTCACTTCTTCGCTACTGGCACTTTCCAGCACACAATTGGTACAGCAGGGGGGATGTCCCAACCCATGTTTATTGTGGTACTGCATGATGTCCTGGCAGCCATGATGCTGTTTAAGGATGAATATATCCATTTTCCAGGGGCAGCGGGATTGCCAGCTGTGAAGGCTGATTTCTACGCTCTGGGTCGGATTCCACATGTGGTGGGTGTCATTGATGGCACACATATTGGTCTGGTTCCACCACAGGCACGTGAACACATTTATCATAATAGGAAGCATTACCACTCCATGAACGTCCAAGTGGTGTGCCAGGCCAATCAGATCATCTCGCATGTGTGTGCCAGATTTCAAGGCTCTGCGCATGACTCCGCGGAGCAGCATTGTGCCCCGACTGATGGCGAATATGCATCCGGAACGTGGCTGGCTTGTTGGTGAGTTGTCAGTTAGCAAACGCTGTGTGTCCTGCTAAACCCCACCACAGTGGTAATGTTGGATGTGCCTGTCCACCTCTCCCAGAGGTGACTCTGCGTATCCGAACCGCCAATGGTTTTTGAGCCCAGTACGGAATCCCACTAACCCAAGCGAACAGCGATATAATGTGGCACATGGCAAGACACGCCGGGTGGTGGAGCGCACATTCGGGCTGCTGAAGTCAAGGTTCTGCTGCCTAGACAAGACTGGAGGGGCCCTGCCTTACTCACCCGCAAAGGTCTGCAAAATCATGGTTGCCTGCTGCATGCTTCACAACCTGGTCCTGCGCAAGAGGATCACCCTGATCCTGGACCCTGCAGACCAACAAGTGTCCAGTGATGATGATAGTGGAGAGGAGGAAGGTGTGGACCAGAGATGTCAGCTTATTGAGCGCTACTTCCTTTGAAGGTGGGTGTCAACGTACGGTGTTGACATGGTATGCGGGAGGGCTGGTTGGTGATGATGTCTGGATGTGTGTTGTGACTGCTGCCTGTGGTTGGCTCCGTGCTGGTAGCAAATGTATGTTGGACATGGTAGTCATGCACGGCTCACGAATGGGTATGTTGTGACTGGTGCAAATTGTGGAGAGGATAGATAGCACTGCCGTGAAATACAGTATGATGTGAAGGCTGTGATGCAGTCTCCTGACATGTGTATGTTTTTCTCTTGTTCTCCCAAGGTGGCTTCATTTTCACCACGAGTAAAGACAGGCATTGCTCCTTGAACATGGTAAGGTTTACATCATTGTACACCCTGTGATTAGAACATGGAGTACACACAGACATGAGTGTTTCAAGGGTGTTTATTTACAATGGTGGCATTGTTGGTGGAGTGCATATTTACAAGATGGGGGGGTGGGGATGAGCAAGTTGAAAGTCATGGAGGATGAGAACATTGTGTAGAACCCACATTGTTGTGGGAACCCAGTACAACAGATATATGCGATGGCCTGCGGGTGTGGGAGAGGATAATCAGCAGAGTGAATCACAGGCTCAGGGTATGGTGAAGTCAGCACTGGCTCCTCATCTGGAGGCTGGCGGGTGTTTTGCCACTGGTTTCACCTGGCTGTTTCCTCGGACGTCCCCTCTATATTTTGGCCGGAGGGGGGACTGCTGTGGGGGCAGCTTGCTCGGGGGCCACATTTCTTTCTGTGGCCTCAGGGGATGTTTGTGGAATGACATCCTGCAGGCCACTGGGGGGGAGGGGGAGGTGGCATATGGCCTGCAGGCTGCTCCCTCAGAGACGCTGCTTGCTGCCCCATGATGTCCACCAGTTGTGCCAGCCTGTTGTCGATGGACCGCAACAGCTGCCAGTGCTCCAGTGTGTCATGGCGTGCCTGTGCCTGTGCACGCTCATATACGTCCACAACCCTGTTGATGGCATCCAGGGCATCAGCACCACAATTGGGTGGGTGTTGCTGGCCACCTGCCCTTGCAACTGCCCTCCTGTCCGGAACCTGTTGCCTCACCTGGGTCCTAGCCTGGATACTCTCCCTGCTCTCCTGGGATGTGGAGGGTGTTTCATTGTCCAATGCGTCTGGGAGGGTGGAACAGGGAAGACTTGTGGCAGTGGTGGTGGTGGTAGTAGTGGCAGTACAGGTCCCGACGGCAGGGGCCACTGTTGGTGTTGTGGTCAAGGTGGTGGTGACAGCAATGTTCTGGGACCGTGAAGACACTGGCGACACTGGTGTACTGGCTTCATCCACAGCATCCGAGGCGTCAAGGTCATCTGCTCCAGAGAGTCCATGGTCTGAGATGGGTGCCTGGTGTTGCCGGTTGCTGACATTTCCGGGCAGTTCACGATCACCTGTTGTACAAAGGATAGGGAGTCATTGATGTGTACTGCACAGGTTGGTTGTTGTGTCAATTGGGATGTCATGTTATGCAGTACAAGATTGACAAACTCATCACATTGTTGTGGTACACAGTACTGGGCATCATGACGGAATAGGGTGGCATACACCACTTGGCTAGGTGTCATACTGTGCTGGCCCCTCACCCAGGTACACCCCTCCCTGTGAAGATGGCTACCTACCTGTTACTTTGGTGAGAGGGGTTTCATTGCTAGCACATGGTGGAGGGACTCCATCTTGCTGGGCTGTGGGTGGAGGGGGCCTGTTGGGAGTTGGTTGTAGTGCTGGCCCCTCACCCAGGTACACCCCTCCCTGTGAAGATGGCTACCTATCTGTTACTTTGGTGTGGCTAGCACATGGTAGAGGGACTCCATTTTGCTGGGCTGTGGGTGGAGGGGGCCTGTTGGGAGTTGTAGTGCTGGCCTCTCACCCAGGTAAACCCCTCCCTGTGAAGATTGCTACCTACCTGCTACTTTGGTGTGGCTAGCACATGGTGGAGGGACTCCATCTTGCTGGGCTGTGGGTGGAGAGGGCCTTTTGGGAGTTGTAGTGCTGGCCCCTCACCAAGGTACACCCCTCCCTGTAAAGAAGGCTACCTACCTGTTACGTTGGTGTGGCTAGCACATGGTGGAGGGACTCTATCTTGCTAAGCTGTGGGTGGAAGGGGCCCATTGGGAGTTGTAGTGCTGGCTGCTTAGCCACATGTGACCCAGAAAATGGTGGTTGCTCCGTGTGTGGTCATGGTGGATGCATTTTGGCCCTGGCATTCACACATTTGGATGTTTGTGTGTTTAACATGCATGGTGTGGGGCCTAGATGGAGTATCTTAGCAGTTATGCAGCAGTACTTGGCATTGTGATTGTGGTCATTAGGTTGTACTTACCAACCTCCAGTCCCTTAGCTATTCCTTCAAGGCTCTCCGGGTGCAGTATTCCAATGTCAAAGCAAGATATCCCCTTTGGGTAAAGATACCAGATCGCTCAGAGTGAACGAGGCATTTGACCGGACTATCCGTTTCTGTCATAGAAGCAGATATTTGATATTTTTGTGGGATTTATATATTTTATCCTGAAGAAGGTGTTGGCTTTTCAAATATATGCCCACCGAAACGCGTCAATGCAATTTTTGAGTAGCAATACGCGAAGTCCGTGAAGCAACAACTCTAACAAATATATTAATACATGTGCTTGAGCTGGAATGTGTTTTAGGAATATTGTATCTACCTCAAGTTAATAGGAATTGTGTCTTCCTTTTTCTGTCTCCCACTGTTGTAAAATTTTGTGTGCTATTGTATTATTTTTACTGAACTGTAATGTGTAGTATGTTTTTAACCTATATCTAAATAAATTGTATACTTTTTATGAAGCCACTATAATATTTATATTTTCATCTTTGCTCCTCTCTGAAGTGAATGGAGTGTATGTGAATGTGTAATTTGTTGGTATCTTTACCCAAAGGGGATATCTTGCTTTGACATTTGTCTTTTGGTACCCTACCCCTTTGGTTTTTTGGCTCCTTCTCTTTTACTAGAGAGGCAGTATTCCAAGCACCCTCCCCTCCCATTCAGTGTATGGGATTGGCTGGATGGGACTGCCGGCGCCAGTAAGCTTTGCACGCTCGCGGTTCTTGGCTCTGATTGACTTCACCTTTGCCTTGAGGTCGTGCCACCACCTCTGGATGTCTCTTTTTTTGCGTGGCCCGGTCCCTGATGCGTTCACTCTGGTGACTATCCTTTCCCACATTCTGGTTTTGTTGGCCAGTGTAGTCTGTTGTACAAGGGTTCCAAACAGGTTGGGTTCTACACATATTATCTCATCCACCATGACTTTCAGCTCACTCTCTGTGAATTTAGGCTGTTTCTTGTGGGCCATGGTGTGTGCTGTGCAGGGTGTTGGGGGTGCAGGTGTGTGGTTTGTTGGGATGGTGTTGTGGTGGATAGTGATGTGTGCGTTGATGTGCAGGTTGTTGTGTGGCTATTGGTGTAAGTGGTGCTGTGCTCTGCTGTGTGCCTCTTCCTCTTAGTTCTGCTGTGATGCAAAGGATTGTGGGGATGGGAGGGGCTCCTTTTATTTCCTTCTTTGTGGCTGTGTCCCAATGGTATCTTGCAGTCAGGTAGGTTGTGGGTGTGGAACCTCGCCTGTCAGGTGTTCCACCAGGGGGGGAGTTTTTGATGTGGGTTATTGGGGGAGGGGTGTGTTCATGGTAGGTTTGGGTCCTGATTTGCTGGATTGCATGGTACAATGCAGCTGCCTTTTATTTCCGGTCAGACCACCGCAGGGGATTAGCTTTGGCCCTTCCGCTGTTACTTACATTTGTAGATTTTATTTTCTGCGACGGTCGTGGAGGGGGAACCTTTACGTTGCCCTGGTGGTGTTATCCTAATCATGCGGCCGGTCACTCCGCTGCACTGTCGGCAGTTGGGCCTGTTACGGCGGCCACTCCGTCCACGGCGGTCGTTTTTTCAATGGTTCCGTCTGCGGTCGGCGGTCTTTGGTGACATCCGTCCTCCGCGGACGGGTTGTCTATGCTTCTGTCCGCGGTCGGCGATCTTTGGTAACATCTGTCCGCCGCGGTCAGGTTTTGCTGTAGGGGAGTCCTAATTGCACCACCGGTTTCCCAAGGGTGTGGTCGGATGGTCAATTCCCGCGGGACTGGCGGTCAGGACGCTTTCCGTCGGCCATCCTAATCAGCCCCTAAGTTAGGAATTTCATCAGTACCTGATATCCCCCTAGCTATCCCACAAGGCTTCTCGATTAGACACACTGACAGCCAGAATCGAGTGGGTTGTGGGGTAGCAATAATTTGCTGTTCACAATAAATTTGTACTTCCAGGAAATTGGAAGACAAGAGTGAGGCATGTTAGAAGGGGCGATCCCAGAGGAGGACAGAACCTGTACCTAACCACCCTGTGACCCACCTCTCCTAGGAATACAGCCGAGCACTGGCGGGAAGAGTCTCGTATCTAGGATCATATGCTCTGAGCTAGCACCACTTCGACAAAGAGGAACCACACCGAAGGTTCTAAAGAACGTATTCTTTATCTAGCAAGATATCAGGATCTTTATGATCCGCAAGGTTCGTATTTACAAGTAGAGCAAGGGCTCATAAAGTCTCGGTAAGGGTAGGGGTAGCGGGACAGTCTTAAGGATCAGGGTCAATGCAGGTGCGTATCCGGCGCACAGCTCTCAATCCTCGAGCCGGGGGATACGATACGATCTTGGGTCCAGCCGGACCAGAACAGTCTCCGAGCCGCGACCAAGTCAGCAGGGCTCGAGCAAGGATGTCGGAAGTCTTACGACCTTTTGGGGAGCCGCGATCTAATCAGCAGGGCTCAGGTGTTCTCAAGGTTGCAAGGGAGCCGCGACCACGTCAGCAGGGCTCAGATGGTTCAGACAGAAGTCCGTCTCTGCCAGATGGTAGCCGCAAAGATGTCAGCAGGGCTCACCAAGGTTCCAAGGTCCGAGTAGTTTCTTCTTTGATGTTCCGTTGAGCCGCGACCACGTCAGCAGGGCTCTCTTAGTTTCAGGATTCAATCTGCCAATAGACCAATAGACCCAGAGCACCCCTTGTTATAGGTCTGCTCCTCTTTGATGTATGGAGTCCTCGCGGGCAGGGGTCTTAGCACCTGGGGGTCGCTTGTCGGGGTTTCCTGCCACGCCACCCTTTGATCCTTTCAAGTTGGGTCTGGAGGGATCCCAGACACACAGCAGGCGTGGAGCCAGCTCTCAGGGAGGCCAGAGGGGCGATCGAACCCCATCTCTCAAGGGGGAGACTGGAGGTGTGATAGAAACTGCTCTTCCCTCTCTCGCTCACTGGGAGCTCTCTACCCCCCAGATGGGCATGGCGCATCTAGGGCCGAGGTCGCGCTGGGGCTGGGGCGGCCATCTTTGGTGCAGGGGAATGGTCACCGGAGGCCTTCAGGCCGATAGGGTTTGGGTGCGTCCGGGACCGGGAAGATGGGGGGTGAGGACGGGGAAGTCCAGTGTTGTCTGCTGGGTCATGGAGGGAGTGGGCCGGGTAGGCCGTGATATTCAGGGGCCTGGTGTGGTGCACGGGTCAGGGTTGGGTCGCTACGGGTCAGGGAGGACCACGCCACGAGGTTGGGTCTAACAAGGCCAAAAGCATGGGGTTTTTGATTAAAATCACACTCATTTTTTTCCTTTTCAGGGTTTTATGTCTATCGACCGCTGGGTAACACAGCGAACCATCCAGATGTTTTAGCTAATGCTATCTCCCCACTTTATATCCAATATACTCACTTACATTCCTTGGTTACTATAATGTACACATGGAATGGAAGATTGTAACAACAAACTGCCCTGCGTACTGAAGGAGTCAAGGGCAGATTTAAACCTAGAGCAAAAAGTCATAGTTCTCACACATTAGTTGGGGCATAGCTTAGACTTGATTTTCCCCAGTTACACAGTGCTGGAGATGGGCAGCTGTATACCTTTGATCTGGTCTGACCATTTCTTAGTTCCTTACACCCTTTCAGGAATCATTACACCTGCAAAAACGTGCAAGCCAAAAATAATCTCCAATTCCTTTGCCCACTTTTCTGTCTCCTTAGAAGGAAACATGGTAAAAGACACTTCTTCATTCAATGATAACCTTCTTAGGACCTTAGACAAAATTGCCCAGAAGAAGGAGCTCAATGCGGAGAATGAAACAATCTTCTTCTTGGTTCTAAGAATGGGCAAATGGTTAGAAATGCGCGCTGGAGGAAAATTATGACAATGAGGCAAAAGGGTTATATAAAGAGGCTTTAAAGGGCTTCAGGAAGTCCCTTTAGAAAGTCCAGGTGCAGGCTTTCTCTGTACAAACTGCATCTGCAGCAATGACCCAAAATAGTGAAAATCTTTCTCTCCCTTGTTGCCTGCCAACAAATAGTGCCTCCAACTAAAGCACTATGAAATAGTTTTGCGGATTACTTTCATGAGAAAGTAGAAAATATCTACAGTTCCTTTTGTAAAACTCAAAAATATCCACACAATGGGAGAGGCAAATGATGGCGGTGGAATTAGGCAACCAGCCTCAGTGTTTTTAAAAAGAAAATCGCTCACGGATTCTGTCCAGGCAATTTTATCTAATAGCTTTGGTTCCACTATCCACCCCTTGATCCTAAAATTTGTGGTATCCACTTACAACCCTACGGTTAACACATTAATTTATTAATCCCTAGAAACAGACTGTGTTCCAACTCTACTGAAAGAGGGCACGGTGTCTTCTCTTCTTTAAGAAGCCTGATGCTGACCTGTCAAACCCAAACACTTTTAGGCTGCTAAGACTTTGCAAAATGCTGGAGAAGCTATTGAAAAGCAGCTGCTGTAGTACTTGGAAGACAACTTGCTTTTCCATAGGCCTCAGTCAAGTTTCCATCCAGGTTTTAAAACAGAGATTACTTTGCTGAAAGTATCTGAATTCATATAAACTAATCTAGACATGCAGCTAGATTCATCATTGTCCCGTTTTGCGAGTCCTTAATAGCGATTATTAAGGAATCGCTATTAAGGACTTGCAAAACGGGATTCATGTCGGAATCGCTAAATAAATTGTGATTCCTACACATTCCTTATTTGCGGTTAGCAAATTGCTAATCGCAAATAAGGAATAACTCCCCATTCATTCCTATGGGCCTAGGCCTAGGCCCATAGGAATGAATGGGGAGTTATTCCTTATTTGCGATTAGCAATTTGCTAATCGCAAATAAGGATGCGATTTCAAGGGTGCCAGGGGTGTCCAAAGGACACCCTGTAGCACCCCTGAAATGTAAATTTAGACTTATGTTGCGCAAACACACGTCCAAAGGACATGTGTGTGTGTAACATACAACTGAGAAAAATGCACAAAAGTGCATTTTTCTCAGTTTTCGATATTTACCACGAAGTCAGACTTCGCGGTAAATAGCGGCAAAAAATAGCGAAATCGCAATTTTTTAATGGTTCATGAATAGCATTTAAGGAATCTCAAATTGAGATTCCTTAAATGCGATCGCAATTTGAAAAATCGCAATTTTTTGCGATTTTTCAAATTGCGAATTCATGACCCATTGATGAATTCCAAATGCCATTTTTGCGGGCGTAAACGGCCGAATTCAGCGATTCGCACCATTTGCGCCAGCAAAAATGCTTGATGAATCTAGCTGCAGGTTCCTAAAGTTATGGTAATCCTTTTGGACCTGTTGCCAGCTTTCATCACCATGTCTCGTTCGATCTTCCTTGAATTTTTGGACAAAGTGGGGAGTGTGAGATATGATTAGACAAAGGCTGAAAAAATGTCTGTAAGGTTGAAAACAATGTATACTCCTCCCCTCTTATTAGTCTTCCTACAGGGAGTTGAGACTCAGTGCCCCTCAGGGTTTTGCCTTCAGCCCTGCCCTATTCTATACATATTTGGCCCAGCAGGGACAAGTGATAGAACTGTGGGATTTCAACATTTTGTCATACACCGATGACACTCAGCTGAAGCTGGCTGGCTAGCTAACAAGCAGGCAAAATCATCACTGATAGATTCAAGAGCTGTTAAAGTGCAGTTGCTAAGTTAATGCAAAAGAGCTGCTTGCAGCTGAATGCTGAGAAAACAAAGCTTCTGTTCTCTGAGAATTCACCTCTAACGAAATACAGAACTGGTGGCTGAAATATCAAAGTAAACAACGGACTCCTACCTCCTTGGCCAAGAATCTGAGCTTGAAACTGAACAAGAGTTATCCTCCAAGCCTCAAATTCAAACCTTCTCAGCTACCTGCTTTGCACTTCTAAAAGCAATAAAAAAGACTCTAAAATGACTTTGGCATGCTGCTGGTGTGATATGCAATATGGTTTGCGGTTACTCTCAGGTGGTCACATTCTGGGACTCTGTGGTCCCAGAAAAGTAAAAAGGAAGGTAAACTATATGTTTTTTGATGTGTAATAACTTTTTATGATACCGCTGTGTTATGTTTTACTTGTATTATCAGGATAAGAGGTAAATTGTACTTTTATGGTTGTAACAAACCAAGTAAAGTTTTGTTTGACTGACTGACTGACTCTGTGGTCAAAAGTTTGCAAACAATAACCAATAGTTTTCTGGTCCACTCCACAAACAATGAGCGGTGGGAACATTTCCTGCCATGCATTCCTTACAGATGAGGACACATATGGCCGCACATGGTATGGTGTTGGCTAAGTTCAGGATAGCCAATTATTTGCTCTCCTCTAGGGCCCTCAGACATTTAACTTCGAAAAAGAATTGCTTTAATCGGCTGTACCAGCGAGCTTAAAGAGTACAAGAAGGACCAAACGTTTGACGGAAGATTTGGCTAAATGGGCTGAGATGTTTGCTAAGTTTTTAGATCCCCCGAACAATAGATCACCGTGAGCTAGAAAGTGTGATTTGATGATCTCACCTGAACACTATGACATGGTTATAGTGCATCATGTTTGCTTGAGGAGTTTATAAAGCACAAGTTCTATATCCCATGTTATGGCTATTGCTTCTATAGTGAGATAGGGATGGTACAATCTATGGTTGATGTACAGACACATGAATTTTGATTTTGATGTGCTTTAACTGTATTTTAATTGTGCTCTCTTTGGTTGCTACAAAAAACAATAAAAAAATGTATTTAAAAGACTGTAAAATACCTTTCAATCCACAGTTGGAAAACAATTCGACATACATACCATGGTAACTTCCACGTTGGACCATGCAAACTCCCGTTATCTAGGAGACCCAGGTAGCCTCAATCTTAGACTTTAGAGAGCACAGAATGTGGTCGCCGGGTTGCTTTTAAACCTACCCAAAATAAATCTATCAGGTGACATCCAAAATCTCTACACTGGTTGCCTGTGCAAAAGTGAATTCACTACAAAGCCCTACAGATTACCTTCAGGGCAGTAAACAAAATGGTTCTGTCTGCCTCCGGGATAGAATTAAGAATACTTCCCCACAAGAACTCTTTTTTCATTAAATCAATTCTAGGGATTGCTTGATTGCAATCCCCAGAATAAGAAAAGCCAGGAGGAGTGGTCATTCCTTTACTTATCTGGTGTCAAAAATGTGGAATGCTCTGCTCGCCGATTTAAGAGATGCCTGAGCTGAAACCCTATTCAGGAGAGGGCTTAAAAATGTTCTTTTTAGGGACTAAACTTAAATAGACATTCCAATATGGTTGCTGCGATGTCACATGCTAATAGTGCCAGTTCACTTATTCCGGAGCAGCTAATCTCTCTGTAAAAATGTAAATTCATCCATTCACAAGGCAAAGCTCTAGACTCTGAAATAGTCTTAATAATAGAGGTGAGCCAAAGCATTTGTTTTTCAGTACGCTGTTGAAAAATGGTGGATTGTAATAGGTCGCAGACTACTGACTTTTACAGCGGAACAAAGTGATAGAGTGACTCAGTATATAGAACCCAATAACTCCAAAATAGCTCCAAACATGTCTCTGGTGCTCACTAATTCAGTCCAGCATGCATGCAACTTAATACAATAGCATGGCTACTCCTAGGGAAATATGTTTGCCTAAGTGCTCTGAATTGGCAGAAAGTAGACATCTGATTACTCCATGTCAGCATGACAGGATGTTTACATTTTTAGGGATTTTCTACAACATTATACTACATTCTGGAATCAGTAGATTTTAGTTTTAATTTCCTCAATTGGTCTAATTGGTCTAGGTATTCAGGAAATATTTATTTTAGAAAAGAAAATCTCATGACTTGAAACATAGTATTCTACCGAATCTGGCAACTGCCAATTGAGCTGTTTGATAAAGTCATGTAATGCAATATAGAGAAATATAGAGAAACTACAAATTCTCCTATACAACATCCTATGCCAGACTCTGGAACACTGTTAATAGTGTAGTGGATAGCCCAAGAGAAGAATAAGAATTTTAGCTAACTTTGTAAACAACGTAAAGTTTTGTGTTAGGATTACAAGTTAGGTAAATCCACTTTAGTCCATTTCTGGTGCTTGCACTACTGGTAAATTAAACTGAGCAGTATTTTGCATCAGGTAAACATAGAAAAGAGTGATTATTCGCTATTTTGGAAACCAGCACAACAAGGGATTAAACAATCTAGCTTTACCACAATTTAAATATGAAATGGAGACATAAGGGCCTATTAGGAGGGCGGACGACTTTAGTCCGTCCGCCATCCTCGCGGTGTTGGGATCGGCCACCAGACGAGTGGCGGTCCAGCACCGCTGATTAGGATGCGAACACCACCCTGGTGGTCGTATTCTGCATATTTAACATTGCTGTAAACAGCACCTGCCGCAATGCCAAATTAACATGTTGTGCATTCCCATGCACAACGTGGCAGGTGCTGTGTGGTGCCTGCCAACTTGTAGATGGAACTGCAGGAAGTACCATGGGTACCCCCAAAGTGCACCCCACACCCCTCCCCCTGGGGGCCCACAATGGGCCCCTAAAGCACATCCCCGCCAGCCTTTATCCCCGCCATGGAAAGGCCTTTAAAACCATGCATCCTAATATGGATGGTGGTGCCTGCTATGCACCGCCAACATACTGAGGGCCAGTTCTGCCCGGCCGGCAATTGGAACGATTGACGACCGGCGGAAAAGTGGTGGATGCACTTTGCATCCGTCGCGTTACAACTCGGCCATCATTATATGGTGGGGGTAATTTGGGTTGGGATGGCGGGCGCATAGCCACCACCAGGCCAGCGGTGGCGTCTGCCCACCATTCTAATGACCCCCTAAATTGGAGACACAAACACAATGGAGAAAACTTAGAGACACATGTATCAAAAATCAATTTGGCATTCCTTAAAAAGCAAATTTTAGGTAATCACTATGTAAGGAATGCAAAATGGTATGTAAGAAAATAGCGATTCCTAAATATTCAGAATCGGAATTAGGTAATTGCTATTAGTTAATACTAATTCATTTGTTACTACAAGGCCCATAGGTGCGAATGGTTTTGCATTAGCAAATTTGCAAATACCAAATTGGTAATCACAAATTATTTAATGCAAAACTAAGGGTGCCCAGGGGCCTGAGGTCCCCCTGACGAAATCCAAAGAGAAATGTGCACATGCAAAGATCACACATTCCCTAGGGGCATGTGTGCGCTGCAAGGGACTATGAAAAATGCATTTTTCAAAAATTGCACATGATTACCAATGACTTGGAGTCGATGGTAATAGCATATCCTACATGCACAGTTTGCATTTAGAAAAAGCTTGGCACGTGTGCTTACAGAATCGCAAATTGGAATTCCCTATTTGCATTTGCAATTTTAGGTAATCGTAAAAACCGTGATGACCTAAAATTGTGACTACCAATCCTTTCATAAATCTTGAAAGGTTATTTCACATTCGCAAACAGTCGATTTTTATCAATTTACACCGTTTGCGAAAGCAAAATGATTTCATGCTTGAGGGCCTTAATGTGCTAACTTTTGTCCGATTCTCAAAACATTTTCAATCCAAAGTTTAACTTGGTTGCTGAAGCTCTCTGATTTAGCATTATAATTGATGTCTAATGGTGACAAAATCTGAATTGCACTTGAAATTGGATTTACATACAAACAACTTTACACCATTGGTGTCCATTTTTGGGGGCAATTGATGTACATTTTTATGTATGAGGAAATCTTCTTACACAAAGCAGAGTAGCACCAGGGGCAGTAAGGCTTTTTAACCCTTTGTCCCCTCGACCCGGGTGCGAACCTACTCTATCCCCCCCAAGACCCACTCGTGGAGAGGATGACAAAATACTTGTTCCCAGTTTGGACTGGAGTTTTTGCATCAACTTTGGCGTGCTTTCCCATCCTGGAGGCAGGACGCCCCCACCCCTTTTATTTAGGTCTCGCATACGGCAGCGCATGCGCTGCCTCTACGAGGCATGAAGTAATCTGCATGTTGGGAGAAACTCCACCTATTGCCGGGTAATTTCTCAGTCCGCTTGCCATTTGTTTAACGTTGGAATTGATTTTCTTATGAGCCTTCTTTGTAGTCGTTGCACCTAGAAGGGGCTTAGCAATAACCTTTATCGGTTTCTCTTTTAAAAGTCCTGCCGTCATAACCGCACATAGCAAACATTGCACACTGTGATACCATCAAGACCAAGCACCTCTTCTTGACATTTACCCATTAGATGAGTCTAGAACCACTGTGCAGTTTCACTTCAGCAGTTACAATGACACGTAGAGATGGGAAACTGATCTGTTTACTTAAGCTCTCTAGAAAAGAGAAAATCTTTCCATATGGGGAAATTTGCATGCCTATTTAATTAATGTTGTAATGTGTTTATGTAGATCAGGTTGTATAGGACTGATGACCTTATCTATAACACAAATTGTACTTTCCTTGCCCCAGTAATGTGATAAAATACTGGAACAGCGAGCAAGGAGTGTTGGATAGTCAATCTTTTTTGTCAAGCTACTAGTCCTCCCAGGGCAGTCGTAATGGGAACAGTAACCAAAACAACGGCCTCGCAGCCCCTGCCTAAACCCTGGGAGACCCAGCGGGTTCCACCTGCCTCCAGCGCCTTTCAGTGAGTAGCTTATTTTCTTATTTCCATCTAAGCTCTTGTGCTCCTGGTCCCAACCGAGTTGCTGTTTCAGAGTGCAGGCTTCTCTGGCTGTTGTTCTGGTGTTTTTTATATGGAAACATGCTCTAGTCATAATCAATGAGCTCCCAGATAGTAGATGACCCCCTGGGAGGTTCACATTTGGAGCATGCACTTGCATTTCACACTCCTTATCCTGGCGTCGGTCATGTTGGTTGCCTCTACGAGAGGTTAGTGTGTTTTGTAACCTTTACTGTATCAATGTATTCTCCTACAGGGCCTCATTCCTACCACTACCATGTTGACGGGCCTCCCTCCTAACACTAACTGCTGCCGGATATCCCTGCTTTCAACAATGTTCACACCTCTAGCCTTCTAGCACTAACGGGAGCAGGGTCGTCCTGACTCTAACTTCAGCTAATTATTCATATTTTACCACGAACTATAGGTGGTTATCTCTGCCTTTATCACTAACCGCAACCGGGGTCTACGTGCTTTCACCCCCTACTGCAGCCGGATTGCTCTGCTTTCATCACTCACCACAGCTGTATCTCCATGCCTTTACCAATGCCACTAACTAACTGCATCAGGGTCTCCTTGATTTCACCAATTAACTGTTTGAATAATTTAGCTATTACCACTATCTGCAACCATATCTCTCTTTTCACCCCTAACTACAGCCAGGTAAATCTGCTTTCAATCCTACGACCTGTAGGATCGCCTTACTTTTCCCACTAACTGCATCTGGATCTCTCTGCAATCCCCTCAAACTACAGCCAAGACCCTAGGCATTCACCACTAGACAATAGTCCAGTATTTCTGCTCCTACCAGTGACTGCAGCTCAATTTACCTCCTTTCCTCATTAACTAAAGCTGGGTCACTTTTTTTTTTTATCGCTAACTGTATCTGGCTCCCCCTGCTTTCACCACTAAACTGTAGCTGATTACTTCTGCTAGCACCACTTACTTCCACTGGTTTCCCTGCTTTTACCTGTCTGCAGCTTACTCACCCTGCTGTCTGATCTCACTCCTAACCAAAACTCACACTTCCTGTCTTTACCACTAACATTAGTTGTCACCCAGCTTTTACCACTGAATAGAGTAGTGTTTCCTTGCTTTTACCAACTACTTAATCCAGTTTTATATTGTCTGTCTTGAAATAATGAAGTTAAAACTTGAAATAATGCCACTCTCAGTGGTTAATTTGTAAAGAAAAATGCTGGAGCTCTCGTTAGAAGGCAGCTTGCAACAACCCATTTCTCTGGTTAGCAGCTTAAAAAAGAACCAACTACCAGCCATAAAAGTGGGGGGAAGATGTGGCGTAATGGTCAGAGCGGCTGACCTTGGAGCTGGGGAACCAGGTTGAGTCTAGGAGTCGGCTCAACATCCTATGATTCTGGGAAAATCACTTAATATCCCTGGGTCACCATAAATGAAAGTGTCCTTAACTTATGGTCATGAAAAGCGCCAAAGTTGATGATTAATTGCTGGTGCTGAGCATCAAAAACCACTGGTTCAAATTAAGCACTGGCCACTTTGTATTTTGATTGTACACCAAAATTGTGTATTTTTTCCCTACTTTATTTAAGACTGCAGTGGTGTCAGATCGAATATGAAATCTTGGTTTTTATCCCATTGTTTTTGTTGGCTCGCAATGGCAACCATTTATTGTTTATTTTAAGAAGAATTTTAAACAGGTGTTCAGATAAAAAGGTGCCTGCCTGCCTTCTCTTTCTGCTTTTTTGAGGTTTGGGCTTTGCATAAGTACTTTTTTTTTTAATTAGTAGTAATGACTTTAACTGATGATTAACTTTTCAGAATGGATTTTTTATTTCTGCCCACCTGTCCAAACCCTCAATTAGGGTGCAGTTTTAGAAGTGGAGTTAAAGACAACAGTGGCATTTTACACCTTTTTCACCACTAGCTGTTTGTAATAAATGCAATGCCACATACTTTTGTCAATATATCCTCCAACTTCACTCTCTGACTCAACCAAACCTTATTCTGGTACTATAATCTCCAGAATAACCCTTTCTAGACTCTTCTCTCCTCTATCCCGCCTTGGATCACCCAAACCTCATTTTATGAAGACCTACCAAAGAACCCGTTCTAAATTTTTCCCTCCTTACACTCATCTGACACCTCATTTTAGTCCTATCAACTCCCTAATCCATGTCTTAACACTCTATCCGCTATCTCTCCTTTACTCATCCCAAACCTCTTTCAACTACTATAATCTCCCAATAAACACTTTCGACAGTCTTTTCCTCTTTTATTTCTCCATTCCCCTTTCAATCTAACTAACAGACTCACATGTCCACTGCACAAACAAATTCCTATTTCTCTATACTAATTTACCACTAATCCTTTTGGGTTCCGGTGTAGTGTGCTACTCTCCAAAAAGCGCTTTTAAGCCTGGTAAGCACTATATAAATACAATGACATGCACACACCCATGTGAGCTTTAAGTACGGATGCAAAAAAACCTCCCATGAATATGCCCCAAAACATGTCTATTCCCTCACACAAACTGATAATAATATATTGTTTAATATTACAATCGCTTATTTGAAATGTAACCATCATTAACGCAGTGCTGTTTCTTAAATACACGGTATGCGGTCTGTTTATCTTTGGCTGTTCACTGTGCTTTCTTGGGCTTACACTACTCTCCTCGTACTCTGCTTCTTGATTATAATGACACATGTCTCTCATCGCTCTCCTTCCTTGTGCCTCCTCCTGCTCTTCTCGCTCTCCTTCTTTATGCCTCCTGCAGCACTTCTCCCCACTCATCGTCCTTGTTCCTCGTACTGCTCTTCTCCTCACTCCCCCCTTATGCCTCACACTACTCTTCTTTTCAATCTCCTTTCTTGTGCCTCAAGCTGCTCTTCTTATTTTCCTTCCTTGTGCCTCCTCCCGCTCTTCTCATTTTCCTTCCTTGTGCCTCACGCTGCTCTTCTCATTTTCCTTCCTTGTGCCTCACGCTGCTCTTCTCATTTTCCTTCCTTGTGCCTCACGCTGCTCTTCTCATTTTCCTTTCTTGTGCCTCAAGCTGCTCTTCTTATTTTCCTTCCTTGTGCCTCCTCCCGCTCTTCTCATTTTCCTTCCTTGTGCCTCACGCTGCTCTTCTTATTTTCCTTCCTTGTGCCTCCTCCCGCTCTTCTCATTTTCCTTCCTTGTGCCTCACGCTGCTCTTCTCATTTTCCTTCCTTGTGCCTCACGCTGCTCTTCTCATTTTCCTTTCTTGTGCCTCATGCTGCTCTTCTCATTTTCCTTCCTCGTGCCTCACGCTGCTCTTCTCATTTTCCTTCCTTGTGCCTCACGCTGCTCTTCTCATTTTCCTTCCTTGTGCCTCACGCTGCTCTTCTCATTTTCCTTCCTTGTGCCTCATGCTGCTCTTCTCCTCACTTTCCTTCCTTATGCTTCGTGCTGCTCCACAACTTACAATTCCAATACAACCCACATAATTCCTTTACACACCACATACATACCCTCTATAACATATAGGTAAAACACATCGCCATTTGCAGCGCCAAAAGCTCTCACTCAAACAAATGCGAGACCTATTGCATTTCCAATGCTTGTTTTGTTTGGCGCTCTACAGTGACCAAAACTGTTCTTTTTGGATCCCCGGCAGATGTTATCACGTGGCGCCTTTTAGGGGCGGCCTCTGCCAGTTTTACATTACACTTGTTTGCAAATTGTCAAGCTTGGAAATAAAGTGATTGCCTAAGACTCAAGTGATTTTTCACAAAATTGATCAGGAAATTGGCTGCTAGGCACTAGATATCTGTAGCCTTGATATTAAACCTCGTGTCCTTTATTAACTGTGATTGTTGAGAGGCCATTGAGAGCTAGTTCTTAAATGCAAAAGAGCCTATACCTCCGAGTGTTACAAACGAATTCAATATACCTTTATTTATTCTCTCATTATTTGGTCTTACTTAGTGCTACAAGCCTGCTTTCTGTTACTTCAGAGCACCAACTTGTCATCAACTACAGCACAGAATCTGCAACAATCTTTCAGTACCCTGGGAAGCCTCAATTCAGGGCACGTGTTCTAGGTAAATAGTCTGTGTTCATCTTTTTTAAAGCATTTGTCACACCGTGTACACTTCAAAGTGGCTGTAGCCAAGTTTACGTTATTCCTCCAGGCGCACAAGTGAAGCCATAAGAAATGGGGGCTGCGCAATCATTAAAAAAATGTTTATAAGATTGCATAATTAAAGTAAATGCTTACCTTGCCCCACCCGCTTTGTCTCATTGGGGATGATGAGGGCATGTACCCTGAGGCTTTTCGCAATTTGATGAGAAAAGTATATGCCAAATAAGACTTGAATATTAATTAATTGCACCCATAGTAATGAGAGGGAGAGTCTGATCTGGAAACAAAAGTGTTGATTTAGCAGTTTACTCATAGAAATGAAACACCCACTAAGGTTTGTATATAAAGGCTCAAAAATGCAGCCCTTGCACCAGCACCCTCCACTCTCCTACTCAGTGCCACTTTGCAGGGTAGCAGTTCTTCGGGAGCATCATGTCTTACCAACATCATAGTGCTAGTTCTAGTCGGGTTTCAGTAGGTGGTGGTGGTGGGGCCGGCTTTGGTGGCTTCCAAGGCAATGCTGGAGCAGACGGAGGTTTCCAAGAGGGCTATGGTGGTAGCTTTGGTGTTGGACCTGGTGGTAGCTTTGGTGTTGGACCTGGTGGTAGCTTTGGTGTTGGAGCTGGTGGTAGCTTTGGTGTTGGACCTGGTGGTAGCTTTGGTGTTGGAGCTGGTGGGGGCTATCTCAGCAACGAGGGCCTCCTCTCTGCTGGGGAAAAGCAGACCATGCAAAACCTCAACGACCGTCTTGCGTCCTATCTGGACAAAGTCAGACAATTGGAAAGCGCCAACGTGGAGCTTGAGAACAAAATCAAGGATTGGTATGAAAAGCACCGTGCAGGATTAGTACCTCAAGACTACAGCAAATATTATCCAATAATTGCAGAGCTTCAAAAACAGGTAGGAAAATGATGCTTGACCAGTCATTCTGCACACCTTCTTTCCACCAATGCAGTTATCCAAACCATTAAAAACTTGGAATAAGGATATACCTGATTACATCATTGCTTGTTATTGTTGCATTGCAGTTAATGCAGAAATTCATATATACTTTTTAGGTTATTTACTTTTTTAATGTAGGGGGGTGGTCTCTCATAGTTTCCAGATAGGGCTTTACAAAGAGTACAGACACTTTCTTCTCCAGATGTGTTTAAAATGTCACTCTCACTCTTTATTTCGTCACTGCAATCAATTTCAGACACACCATATTTATGGATCCACACATTCGTTGAATTAAACTGCGACTAAACGCTTGTGAACACCGGATTATTAAAATCGTCCCTGCTGTTTGTTTGAGACTGAGTCAAAAGGCTAACGTTTTCTAATATTGATTTATACCTTTACAGTTCTTGCAAGTTTTAAAAAAATGCAGATACGGTTCCATTGGATTTAGGGTAGTGGGCAGTGCTGTGTAGTTCATTGCATGATTAGCTGAGATAAATGGCAAGCACATCTGTGCGACTACCTGGATGTTAGATCACTAAGCCGTTCAGCTTTGCTTCCAGAGGACTCCATGCATCACTATCTTTAAAGTCCCGGGCTGCAATTTAATACATGTTCATGTAATGCACTCTTTCAGTTGTAGTCTTGGTTTTCCTCAATAGAGTCAGTTCCACTGACATTGATTATGTAAAGGGAAGAGCAAACACGGATTCCTAGATTTACGGATCCGCATTCTTTCTACTGATACTGCATGGTGGTGTTTATATTATTAAACAAAAAAGGGGGCCAGGGATCTGTGTACTATGTGCTTGCTCCAAATATCTGCAAAGATACTCCTGGTCATAAGCGCTTAATCAAAAAATGTAACTTCGCTTTCATTATTTGTCAGAAAGATTATTTGAATTTTTTTTACGAAAGTCAAGTCTTTTTGAAATGACCTTGCACCTGATGCACCATGACCTTCCAGTGTGACCCTCTATTGTCTTCCAGATCATTGCTGCATCTATCGATAATGCCAGGGCCGTCCTGCAAATCGACAATGCCAGACTGGCTGCTGAAGACTTCAAACTAAAGTAAGTCTATCAATTCCTCCATATGTGGGGATTCCACAGACATAGCTATCCAAATTCCAAAGTATTCTTGCCTGTCTGCTCCTCCCTTTCCGCAACGCCAATCCATTATCATAGCCTTATCTACAGTAGATGTGTTTACTGTCACAGCCTTTCCATTGTTGTGTCACAATATGTGTTCTACCCCTTGTTAAGAATATTACCGTTGCCACACGGGCGCTTTCTAACCTTGCCAGACACATCTAGACCTCCCCATGAAGAACCGATTCCTTGAAACCTGAGGGCTTGAGTTAGACCTTCATAGATGGCCATACATCCATCAGGGTGTCAGAGGATATCTCCCCCACTACCCTGACCGGACTACCACAACCATATCACACGATCACAGTCGGCCCAGCAGTGATCTCTGTGCCTCCAGAGGAGCCACTGCCACCACATCTTTTAGGCAGCCAGGCAGAAAACTTTTGTTATTCAGAAAGAAACCCAAAGCAGCAGGATTTTGTTTCTAAAAAACAAAATGCTAATAGGCCAAACACCCTGGGAGAAGTAGTCCCAGGGGTCAAATCTTTTTCCTTGTTCATGACAGATAGAAACAAGCATTGGCAATGTATCGGTTTCACCTATGTAATTAATAAAGTGCTGTTTTTGTCAATTATCATCTGGGAGAAGGAAAGAGCTTCCTGACAGATAACATGGGAGTGGAGAGGATGTGGTGTAGTGAGCAGAGCTACTGACTCAAAAGCTGGGGATCCTGGTTCGAGTCTCGACGGGACCACTCATCATCCTGTGGGTCTATGCAAATCTCATTTACCGACTCCAAAATACCGAATTTTACCGATTCGGTATTTTGGATTCGGTAAAAGAGATGTAGGTTAAAATTCGGTAAAAAATACCGAATCAGTAGGATTCGGTATTTATCGATTGGGTCATTACCGAATCGGTATTTGCCATTGATTCCTATGGGCCTTGAGGCCCATAGGAATCAAAGGCAAATACCGATTCTTTAATTACCGAATCGGTAAAATTACCGAATTGTCAGGGGGAACAGGGTGTCACTTTGACATCCTGTTGCACCCCTGATTCTGGCTTGTGTGCCATGTGACAGACATACATGCCTAAGGGCATGTATGTGTGTCACATGGCACAGGTGTACATGCACAGATGTGCATGTACACAGGAATTCGTTATTTACCATCAAATAGTATTTGGTGGTAAATAACGAATTCTTAAGGGCCTGTGCCACTCTTTTTAGTGCCACCTACATATAGACTTACCGATTCGGTATATTACCGAATCGGTAAACTTACCGAATTGGTAAATTTACCGATTCTGTAAATTTAAAGGCCCCTACATGTCAAACACCAAATACCAGTCGGTAACGGCCGAAATCGGCCGTTACCGACCGGTATTTGGTGTCCTACATCTGGGGCCCGATGTAGGTAGCCCTTTACCGATCCGAATCGGCCGAAAATACCGATTTTCGGCCGTTTCCGATCGGTAAAGGGCTACCGAGATGTAGGGGCACATTTTCGGTAATTTTACCGAATCGGTATCATTACCGAATCGGTATATTTACCGATTCGGTAATATGTACCGAATCGGTAAAATAATTACCGAATCGGTAATATTTACCGATTCGTTAAAATTACCGAAAAAGCAATGTAGGTAGAAAATTTACCTTTGGCACATGGCTTACAGAATCGGTATTTTACCATGGAATACAAATCCATGGTAAAATACCGATTCCTGTGTACATGCACATCTGTGCATGTACACATGTGCCATGTGACAGACAGAAGTGCCCTTAGGGCATGTCTGTGTGCCACATTGCACACATGCTCGTTTTGGGGGTGCTAGAGGGTGTCAAAGTGACACCCCCTGCACCCTCGTGAATTCTTTAATTACCGATTCGGTAAATACCGATTCGGTAATGCCTATTCATTCCTATGGGCTTCAAAGCCCATAGGAATGAATGGTCATTACCGATTCGGTATTTACCGAATCGGTAATTAAAGAATTGTTAAGGATTCGGTAACGAATCCAGATGTTGGGACCTACATCCCATTTACCGATTTTGAAATACCGAATCGGTAAGATTCGGTATTTCTAAATCGGTAAATGGGATTTACCTACATCGGGCCCCTGGCCCCTAATTTCTCCGGGTAATAAATTGTTATATAAATATGCTGGAAGAGTAAAAGGCAAAACTAAATGGAAATATAGTTCCACCAAAGCGGATGTTAACAGTATTTTGGCTGCAGCAAAATGATACGAGAAGCATAGGAGGAACAAGCATTGGTAAATGCAGGAAAATATGCTACAGCCAATAGAAATGGAGGAAAGGTAAGTGGCACACACAGGAACCAATGAGATGCCAGGAAAGAGAGGAGGCGGGATGTACGTCCCTCTAAAAACAATAGATTTCTCAAGCAGAGCACAAGCGCTGTGCAGGCGAAACCAAAAAAGGATATTAGACTGTCCACACTAAATAAGAAGTGCGGTACCATGCCCTTACCCTGACAACCCCTTCTCCATCTGGCAGTTGCAGTAAGTGTTCCGAAAGTGGAACCAGCAGAGGCACTGATGTTGGAAACCTGATAGGCAGACTGACTTACAGTAGAGCATGCAGAACTGTGTTTGGAGGACAAGGCACTCTGTCATGTTTGCGATGGAATACCAGGTCTGCCATATTCTAAATCAGGCCAATAGTGTTTCATGGCTATGCTCCCACTTACAATATCTTACACACAATCACTAGATGTACTTACTGATGAAATCTGCTATTGGCAAAATGAAAGCATTTCTTTCTATCCTTAATGTACCTTGTGAGTCACAGAGATATTTGCTCTTCAGATGAGAGCTCGATCACTGAACTTGGAAACTCTCAAACATCCAAATGACTGATTACCTCACTCCATCCACTCTTTAATCTCACCCTTTTGCCACACAAGGGTCATTTGCTCTGTGCATGCTTTTTTATCTCAATCACCACTGATCACCTCACTCACCTTCCTCACTATATCACCACCCATTCTGTACCATGACTTGTAAAGCATGCATGAAAGAAATATGACCAATTCAAATCAATTTCAAAAGCACAAACAAGGCAACGATGTCTACTTTGAATGTCTGTATTTATTTTGCTAGGCATTATCTATAAACTACATTTTCCAGTCATTCCACTTGTGAAATAAACCGTATTCAGCAGACAAGCAGAGGTTTAGGGATAGCTCACGGACAAAAGCACAGAGATGGGGGACTTTCTTGAATTAATCTCAGCAACTGAGATCTATTGGTAATGTATACTGAGGACGTAGATGAGGGTAGACGGGATTGCATGCTTTGCACTGACTTCTCTGGATAGGTATGCTGTATAATTATATGCTCTAGAAAGCTCTTCTGAATGTAGAACAGCTTCCCTTGTGTTTAAGATTTAACACAATCTCATTACACAATTAACTTGATTCTGCTACTTTAAGGAGATTTGTTTTAATACCAGAAGTCTAGGATTTAGACACTTAAACCATTTAGAACAAATGTGGCAAAATACAGAGCATTCCTAAACATGCACTTGTCCTTGCATATTTGGATGTCAAGGAACATATTGTCACATGGCTGAACCTTAAGAAAAAAATATTAAGAGTTTACATAGTGCCTACCACACATTCTGTCTGGGGAAATCACTTGGTTTTACCTAATCAGCAATTCAGTGGTACTGGTTTAGAATGATGCAAGGCATATGTGTTCCTCTTTCAGTTTACACAGAGATGTTAGCAGCAGGTGCATTAAAAAAATAATATCAATCTAAACTGTGTTTCTTTACCTTACTGTAAAAATAATGAAACTATTATTTATCTTGAAGGATTTTGTAGACTTGAATTTTCAACAGTCATGTCTGACTTGCATGTTGGGAATTTTGTATGAAACTAATGTAGCATTCAAAGACCAAAACCACAAAAAGAGTATTTAAAAAGAAATTCTATAACTCTCCAATAGAGGCATTTTATTTACATCTTTTTGTAAAAAAAAAAAAAAGCATATGGATTTAGTTGTAAATTAGTAATGCCACAGGGGTTCTGGCAATGTGCTGTTGCAATCTTTAATTTACCAGCTTGAAGCCTCAGTTGTAAGAACTTGCTCTTTCAGATGTGTTTCTTCTTGCCCGTTATTCACATGCCTACTTATGTTTTTTCTCCAGGTTCGAGAATGAGCTGGTCATGCGCCAGAGCGTGGAGGCCGACATCAACGGACTGCGTAGGGTGCTGGATGAGTTGACCTTATCCAAGTCTGACCTTGAGGGAGAAGTTGAGAGTCTAAAAGAGGAGCTGGCTGCCCTCAAGAAGAACCATGAAGAGGTAAAAGCAGCTGTTGTACTTCTAAAGAGATATGAACGTGCTGGTATTGACATAGGAGGAGTCTAAAACATTTTTTACATGCCCTTGAAATGTATTTTCTGATTCATCAGAGTTTTTTCCTTAATTGTGGGTGTCTCTATTGGAAAACATTTTGACAAAAATCTTTGTGATTTGGTTAGGAGCTTTTTTAAAAGGCATTGGAACACAATATCATATGGGAAACCTAATGTTGCTAACTCTGGACAACAACTGCAGTCAAGGGATCTTTTAAATGTCTTCGAAGGGGACATGCAGGAGAGTGTGAGCCTGCTGAAATTGGTGCTTTTGATCAAATCTTCCATTCCAGATCTAGCAGTTAACTAAGTGATTCAGAGTTCTTGTTTGTTATCACAAGGTAAGTTGCAATGGGGATGTAGAGAATATTTGACACATTTCAACTATTTCTTTCATTTTGCCTTGAAACAGTATGAATTATTACCATTTCTCAATGCAGAGCCAACAGATACAAGGGAAAGGTGTGGCAGAAAGCAATTTCTTAAGCAACTATTCACCTAACGCCAATGCACTGGCACACAGTTTACCATATCAGGTTTGCATTGCAAACCTGAAACACAGGAGAAGTGAACAGCATTACATTACTTGCTCCAAGAAGAACATATATTGTTATACTCTCAAAAAATGTAGGGTTGGTGGCACTGTTGTTTCTTAGGCTGTGGTATCCTTGGCCAAGTAACAGGCATTTGTGAATTTGATGATTGGGTAGAGGGGATATCATGAAAGGGAGGAATTTCATTCACTTGAATAATCTCATTAATTTTCAGAAACAATGGTCCTACTGATGAAATCTTTGTTTGACAGATACAACATCTTGCTAGACCATAGTCACCCCGTAGCCACATCTTCTGCTTACTAGTGCCCACATCCTATCACACTGGAGTCAGGTCTTTTCCTTCACTAACATACCCGTTTCTAATAAATTATCTGTTCTTCCCCTGCGCTACATAATCTTCTCTCACATCACACCTCCATATGCTCCAGTGGGTACAATTTCCACGTTTAATGGTACTTAATTTACGAACCTCAAAAGAGTGAAAGGCAGGGCTGGTACTGTAAAGGATTTTGAACCTCTGATTTGCCAGTTACACCCGATGTCAGCAGCAGGCAATTCATCTTAGCCGTTTCCCACAACTAGACTGCCTCCTTACCAGCACACCTCACAACCTTCTTACTAAACAATTGCACTTCCTTTTTGTAGTCAATAGCCTTCTTTGGAAAGAACATTTTTAACCCTTAGATAAATTCAAACCATTGTCCTAATGTCAAGCCTCTCTCCCCTACCATTCCTGTTCTTTTTATTCTAGCATTATAATCATTAAGTCAGACAAAATAATTCCTAGGCTCCTGTCAAAATGCCCAAAACATGTACTTAGGTTAATGCCTAGTATGTCACTTAACCCTTTCTATGCTGATGACGGAGCCGCTCCGTCATCGGCTGCAGTGGCGCTGTGCTGATGACGGAGCGGTTCCGTCATGGCCCTGCCGCCGCGCCTGTGCGGCACTGATTTCGCGCCTGTGCGGTGCTTTCTATTGAGCGGGCGGGGCCATGACGGAACCGCTCCGTCATGAGCACAGCCCAATTGCGGCTCATGACGGAGCGGTTCCGGCATCAGCATGCGGCCGCCCCGCCCACTTGCCGCAGCGATGTGGTTAAAAAGGAAAAAGAGAATGCTATAATGTAAAACAATATATACTCTTGCTATAATTTAAAACAATATATACTCATATCCCCTTTGGAAAAGAAGATGCTGCCACAAATCAGTAACAACATTGTGCTGTATGGGAGTATTTGAGGTGTGGTAATCCACAGCAACCAATGATGGGGTTATGGTTATGATTTTTTTATTGAAAGCAAAGATGGATGCGAATTAGTGGAGACTAGGGATAGCCGCTGTATCTACAGATTAACTCTTTAGTACCGCTGGCACTAATCTTGGAATCACTGGTCTCAGGGACAAGAAATAATGGGAGAAAGAAAGTAAATATAGTTCAAAGAAGCATGTTTATGTTTGAAGTGCACAATCATTGCCCCTTTCATCTCAACTCACAGGCTAAAGCGAGGCTCTTGAGGGGCCCACTGTGCGAAACTGGCAAAACTTGAACTTCTAATGGGGATCAAATTATGCAGGATGTCACTTCTATCACTATTGGCATTTTGGTGAATAGACTTCTATGAAAGCAACTATATAAAGAGCACAAAAGGTGATGTTCCCTGTATTCTTTCAAACTCATGTATTCCTGCCTGTGATGTATGTGCTTGATATGTTGCTACTCCTCCTGCAGGAAATGAAGGCACTCATGGGAACCCAAGGGCAACTCAGCGTAGAGATGAATGCAGCGCCAGGCATCAACCTGCTGAAGCTCCTCAGCGACATGCGGAGCCAATATGAGGCGATGGCAGAAAAGAATCGCCGGGATGCCGAAGCAAAGTTCCTGGAAGCGGTGAGGAAGTGGGGATAAACTGCTTGGTGCATGTCTTGCGGGCTGTGGGATAGGGCGGATTGAACTATGGGAAACCTAGATATTGCCTAACCAACTAATGTTCCCTGAAATGCCCATAAATGAAGTTGCAAGGCATGCCAGCCATTCTGAGTTCCCACAGGCTGGTCCATTCTGATGCCTTGGGTCTGGGAGGATGTGTGTCCTATATACCAATTAGCATATGATTGACCCCTGTCTGTAATGACCGGGAGAATTGAAAGATGATGTAATGGAATGCACCACAGATTACTACCACTGGCTGAGAGTAATTCAGGCAGTTCATCCATCAGATGCTATGATGTGTAAATATGTGACTAACACTCACCCCCATGCTGTCTCTTAGAGCAATGCCATCAAGCAAGAAATCTCTGCTGGGGTTGAGCAGGTGCAGTCGAGCAAGAGTCAGATTTCCGACTTGAAACGCTCCCTCCAGGCCATGGAAATTGAATTGCAGGCAGCTCTGGCAATGGTAAGTTATGTCAATTATTCCAGTTCTTTCTAAAGATACTTCAAGGGCGCAGGATCTTTTCAAGCAAATAAGGTGCCCATTTCTCCTGGAAGACCTTTAAGAACAGGAAAATGAGGAAAGCACCATTTATATAGCACATAGGTCACTCTTGTCAGAATGAAGGCACATACATAAGCCATGTTTCCTACGTCCTTGAGTGAACAGCTAGTCCAGTTCAGTGTATTTCTTTGCATTCTGGAACTTGTAGTTCTGGTTTTATAATGGAATAAATTTTGCCTACAAGTCATGGAATGTAAAGAAAAATTCTGGACTAGATCAGCTAATCACGCTTGGAAACAGAATATTTGGCGGGGCTGCACTTACCAGTATTTGTGAGAACACTAACTAAATTGGCGTTAAATCTCATTTTTGCAATCTCAAAAAGAAGCCAATTTGTCTTTTGAATCAGGCGTTGCTCTGCCAATCTGTATGTTACATATAGTAGCCAACTACTGAGTGTTACCATGAATTGATCGATTGATTGCATTTATAGAGCTCAATCAGCTATCCTTAGAAGCGTACTAGCGCGTAAGGTAGATTAAATAAGCAGGATGCATGAGCTATCTTAACAGGGGCGGGACAGTGTAGCATTATCAACACATTTCCTAAACTAAGGTCAAACATATTGGTCATGACCAATTTCCTAAACTGCATCAGCTTCGTTTGTAGCCCAATGATTGGAGGTATGGAATTCCAAATTCTACTGTGAGAACTACCAACTACGTTGCTCTTGCCTGAGTTAGAAGATCTCAGTGCTCTGCCAAGAATATACAATGAAAAACTGGCATTCAAGTATATCTTGTGATTTACCTGATGTATGGTTTTATGAAAGAGCGAAAGCGCTTTCAACAAACCTCTTTCGTAAACAGGCAGCCAATTTCATTTGTCTAAATATGCAGTAATAGACACATTGCTTTTCAGGCCTACAACTAGCCTAGCAGCAACGTACTGCAGGAGTTGGAGGCAATGGATAAGATATTTAGGCACATCCACTAGAGGATAATTTCAATAGTACATGCGAGAGATGAGAAGTGGCTTCTAATATCTCTTCTAGCCGACTTAGCTATGTAAGGCAAGAACTTCTTAAGAACATACAATAATCTGAAACTGGTGGTACATGCATTTTCCACACCGGCCTCAAAATTGAAGTCTGTCTATTCCCAAACCCAAGCTGTGCGCTTGATGTACTGGCACAGGAAAATCTCCAAGCTCCTTCAGCCACCATTTGGGGATCCAGTTAGCATCTGCCCGAACACTACAATCTCAGTTTTACCCTCATTAAGAGAGAAGGAATTAGTGTGCATCCAATGTGCCACCTTCCTTAGGTACATGTTGAAGTTGCGGGCTGGCTTCTCTTATTTACTATCTAGTCTGACAAACAATTGCATGTCATCAGCATAGGTCTGAAAAGATATTCCAAGCAAGTGAGTCAAGGGCCATTAACAGTTCCAAAAGGGAATCTAACAAATGTTTGTAAGTTATATAAATGTCAGGACTAAACCTAACTTCCAGGAACAAACAAAACTATACATATGCATAAACTATAAGGAATCAAAACATAGATCTAATGCTTAAACAAAGCTTTCCTAAGTTATGGGACACAACTCTCTCAATAATAGCATGAGGGTAAAGAACAATTGGAGAGTAGGGAAACAGTTCTTATATGTTCTAAATTATATGAAATGAGAGTTGGTGATTGAGAAACTATTCAACATTTCAAATTCTCCCGCACATACAGGACCCGTCAGGTTGGGGAGGCGGTATAGGGAGTAATGACGCTCTTTGCTAAGGCAGAAAGTGTGAAGCTGGCTCGGAGAAAACTGGAAAGCCAGGAAAGGGTGCAGAGGCAGTGGGATGGATTCAACATAGACACAGCTGCATCAGCAGCTTGGAGAGGTAGTAATAAGTGTACTGAGGTGAAACCATGAAGTTGCATGTGACTAAAAAGAAAACATGAAGCATAAAGCCATCATCACATGGTCTGTCTTCTAATAATGCTTCCATGCCGCCTTAATAGCAACTTGGACTCTTCTCTGGCTTAGGCAGTAATCTCTAAGATTGCAAACGTCTACTGCATGTGTTTAAGTGGCATATGCCTATTTTTCAACCAAAATCCAAGGCAGGCTTGGTAAGTTTTCACAACTCAACATACCTGATTGCAGTATTTTAATCTGGACTTGGGGGCAGGGTTATAGGCCAGACCCATTCTTCATCATGCTCAGACACTACAACCCAGTGCCACCTAGCACGCGCTCCATTACGATGTGTCAGGTGTCCTTCTTGTCTTGTTTACCGGCAGAAACAATCCCTTGAAGCCAGCTTGGCAGAAACAGAGGGCAACTACTGTGTCCAGCTGGGACATCTTCAAGTAAAGATCAGTCAACTAGAGGAGGAGCTTGCGCAAATCAAGGGAGAGATGGAGAACACTATGCAAGAGTACGAGCAACTCCTGGACATCAAGAGCCGGCTGGAGAGGGAGATTGAGACCTACCGGCGCCTGCTGGATGGTCAGGGCAGGTAAGAAGATGTCAAATCCTAAACACCTATACTTGACCAAGATTTTGGTTACAACCAAATTCCTTTACCTGGGGTGCCATTGCAAGGAAGAGAGGAGCTCTAATTCGCCCAAAAAAGTGACATAGGAAAGCCCTAGGCAAAAACCTTACTTGAAAGCACTAATGTCAATAGACATCAAACATTGCTTATAGAATGATTATAAACCAAGTGCGTTCTCAGTCATGTGTATGTATGTTGTTTCATTTCAGTGGCTATATCGAACAACAGCCCAAGAGTTATGGCTCTCACTCATCGAAAGGTAAGTGTCCTCTCTTTTTGCGTTGTGATAATGGCTAGATATGACAGTGGTGGGTTCTATTGCCCTACGCCCACTTGTTTGCAGCTCCGTCTGGTATAATAAAGCCTCACTGCCAAAGGGTTGTATGGGACATTTAATTCTGGAGTGGCAGCAGTAGTTCTTGCCATCCCACCAGGTAACAAGCACTGGTCCTGCACTGCCCAACTTCTCATTGCTCAAGCAGGCCTAATCCAGGAAGGAAATGAAGGGTGAATGTCCTCCACTCATCACATTTTGTGGCATTAACCCTCCCACAATACAAAATGCTACAATCATCTAGTTGTTTTACGTTTTGCAAGGTCACTTCTGGCACCTATTACCAATTTTAAAAGCTAAAGTTAACATTGTAAGCGGACATCTTGTTCCACTTTCCTTTTCGCCCACAGTCCTAGAGTCACATGTTACATTGCTGCTTTATGATGATATGTTGAAATGAGTTCTCTGCATAAAATAAAAAAAGTAATATATGCCTGTTTACCTCTTAAAATGTGTCAATGAATAAAAAGGCTGGAGGCACTTACACTATCTAGCCCCTTCTCACGAGGCACATGCATCAATTTAAACTTATCAACAATGAGAAACGTGCACCAATGTTAGCATGCTCGAAGGAGTGGCTTGTAACAATTTTAGAATGATCTGAAGAGGCGCCACCTCAGCAAAGCGAACTATCCAATGTGGCTGGCACATGCACTAGTAGCACTCAAGGTATATGCACCCACTAGATTGCTCCCACAAGGCAGATGTATACACATTTTAATTTTCACAAGGGGCATGTTCACTAAGTAGAATGTTCCCCTCAGGCAGGGTAATAACATTAGGAAGTTTACAAAAAGGAAAAAAACATACATTAAAATAATGACATGAAGCATATGCACTGACCTCACTGTGTATAAGATAAATGCATCACCACAAGAACAGCAATAGTGGACAAACAAAACATCACAATTTTCAATAAATATTTATATCATCACATATGGGACATGCACCAGCGTAAAAGTTCTCACAAATAAGACATGTGTGATTTTTCACATTAGGGGCGTGCATCTAAAATAAATGCCTCAAATAATGCACATGGCCGAAGATACGTGAACATGAGAGTATAGTCTTATTATTAGAATGTGTTCATGAGGCACTTTTTCAATGTTAAGCAATTCACAATTCACAAGGATCACATAATGTAGCACAAGTCCAATAGCCATTTTTTTTTAATGAAACCGTTTACCTATGTTTGATTTAGGTACAAAAATTGATGAAATGGAGATGACAAAATCTAATTCCCTACTTGTGAAATGAGCGCAGAACGCCATACTTTATCCAACATGGCCACCACCCTCTCTACCTTTATGCACTTAATTTTTTCTCTAAAGATATCCTACCTGCATTCCATTGTTCACCTCTTCATTTCTTGTTCCAACTCCAGATCCAGTTAGAAGCCGCGTTGTGAAGACCATCATCCAGGATGTGATTGACGGCAGAGTAGTCTCACAAGAGGAGAAACAAAGTGAACAGAAAATGTAGACAGAAACTGGGCCTCTGGTTATGGAACAGCTACAACAGGATGCCCAACCAGGGAGGAGGAACCCCTTCCATAATCCCACCCCTCCCGCTCTTCTGCTTATCCTATTGGGTTTTCATCAAACATGGCCATAGAATGTTTTGGACAATTCAACACACTGAGCAACACAACACCAGCATCCCGCTCATACAAGCAAACGAGGAGACAACCCAAATTGAATGAGAGGATACGGAAGAAAACCAAGAGGCGCACAAGAGGTTCATCACGTGGCTTGGTATTGACCAAGGACGAGCCTTCTTACTTTGACAATAAATAGTCAATTATTGGTTACTAACGTTCAAGAACTTAGGTCAATGGAGAGAATTTTATATGCCATATCCGTTGTAAATTTACCTTTGGAGACAGCACAAATTGCCACCTCAGCAGGGGCATCGGCTGGGAAGTGGGGCTGTTCACAGTGCCAAGGCTCTTTCTTTGGGTTTTCATCTCTGACCTTTCACTTTTCTTTGCCAGCAAATACAAATCTGTTTCTGTTCTATTATTATTCATTAAACTATCTTTTTGAATGCCAAATAAAAGAGTGTATTTTCTGTTACTAAATGTGTATTATATTCTCTTGAAGTTAGTTTGAATGGAATCTAAAGTGGACTGAACTTTGGTTTAGAAAATTGTTTCCCGAATTTTCTATTGATGAAGAGGTCAAAGACTAGTTAGTATATGCTCCGAATAGGAGGACATGTGGCACTAATAGTGCTCCTCATCCGACCACATGTCTTTCTCTTGAGTGCAGCCCATGCACCGCACAATCATGTACAGAGTCAGTATACTCAATTCTCTTCAAGGTTTTATGCTTACTGACATACCAAAAACAATTCTGCACAGATTTGCCATTACTCATAGGCAACGTCTGCATGAACACTATGGGGCAGATTTACAATAACTGGCGCATGCCTGCATATCAGCAGGGATGCGCCAGTTATTGTGCGCCACGGCTCCGAAACAATGGATGTGCCACTTTTACAATGCGGCGCACCATTGGGCAAAAATTGCGTAAAGGTGGCGCATTGCTGGAGTTGCGTCACAAGCGCGACACACCTCCAGCAATGCTTTGGGTGGGCCTATCTATACAATTCTGCGTCAATCCTTACGCTGGTTTTGCACTGCCGCCGCTGCGTCACAAAAGGGATGCAACGGCGGCGTAAAAGACGCAGAATGGGCTTGTAAATCTGCCCCTAGACTTTTACAAGTTTACATGTCTAAGGTTCAACCAGCAGAAAAATAATTCTGCATGTCTTTGCCATTTTTAATCAAAATAATCTGAAAAATGGAAAGATAAAAAATATATATACATTTTCTTACGATGCTCATTCTCGAGCTTCTAGACCGAATATGAGTTGGGTTCAGTCTAGAGGAAATATCATGAAATTCAAAAAATGTCTGTGGTGCCATAAAATCTCCTTTTCCTTGTACTCATGTCTGACAACTTTTATTTAAAACAACTGTGCCTAACATTTTTGATGGAGTGAACCAGTTCAACTCACCAAGCTCCCTATGACTGCAGTACAAATTGAACGGAAGAATTGAATTTGCCAAAACTGCTGCGGAATCTGTTTTGTTTGCCCCCGTTTTGCGCTTGCTTACTTAACTGGTGAATAATGCTTAACTGGTAAAGGGCTAGGTGAATCCTATCTTATTAAAGCCTCTTGTAGAACAAGAACTCACTACCTCTACATTTAAGGCGGAATTTATGCATAGTAAATGTAGATATATGAGAGCTCTGCTTTGTTAAGACACAGCCATGAATGTATAATGTGTAAGGCTTTCTTTGATACTAAAACAGATTATAAAAGATGCAAGCCATTGCATTAAAGTAAGCAGCACTTTAGCAGAAGTGCATATTCAAAATGTGAAACAATAATGAATATCTAATAATAGCTAACAAGAGCCTGTTTCTAATTTCTTTCCCATCAGTTATAGTTGTAATCTTTTGAAAATAGTCACACCTCTCCTTAGGTTAGGGTATTATTTATTTTGGAGTTTTATATAGTTTGAACAAGACCCCTTTGAGTCACATAGCACTTTACAAATAATGTAGAAAGAAAAGGGATACGATCGAAGGAAAAATTGATGTGAAATAAAAATACAGTATACACAGATACATACACATCGACTAATGGCAAAAAAGGAAATAGGAGCACATAATGTAGCGCAAGTCCAGGGCTATGACACATTAAGGCGATATAAGAGGTAGCAGGTAAATAGAAAGGAGGGATTGATCTAAGGTAGGTGGTAGTGAGTCCTCAGTATGAGGCGTTTGATAGCTAGAAAGAGTTTTACTTTTTTCTTGAAGGTGGATGTGGATGGGTTGCATCTGATTTTAGTAGGGATACAGTTCAACATTTTTGGGGCTATCCAGAGAAGGATCAGATATAGGTTTTCTGTTTTTCTAATTTTCAAAGCTTAAGACGTAAGGAGCTAGTGCATTTGGAGGGTCTGTTCCCACCAGATAGGCTCAGTTTCTAGGTAGGAGGAGGTGTGGTGTATTGCTTTGCGGCTCATACGGGCAATTTTGAGATGTGTCCTAGCTGCGAAGGATAGCCATTTTAGTGATTGAAGGTCAGATGTGATATAATCATGTTTTTAAAAGCCAAGATGAGCCTAGCTGCAGCATTCAGTGTAGCCTTTAATGGTGCAAGTGAGGTTTTCAGGAGGCCCACCAGGGTAGTGCTACCGGAATCCAATTTCATTAGCACAAGTGCATGTACCACAGCTGTGAAGTCTGCCACAGGGAGGAAAGATTTTAGTTTCCTAAGAATGTCCAAATGATGCTTAGCTCCTCTAGTGATGATGCTGATGTGTTTCTGCATGGAATGGTCTTTGTCCAGGGTTATACCTAGGGATTTTGCGGAGTCGATGATGTGTGGGGTGCAGTTTAATGCAGTAAGAACAGAGAGACAGTCTTTGGCGTTAGGAGTGGAGGTCAGTGGTGCCATCAGAAAGAATCCAGTCTTAAGTGCATTGAGTTTGAGGTGGTTAAGAGTCAGCCATTCTTGAGTCTTTGTCAGGGTGATTTTGAGGGTATAGATGTCATCAAGGGAGGTGATTTTCATGTAAAGTTGAGTGCTGTTGGTATACATGTGGTAGGAGGTGTAGGACAGTTTGAGGATTTCAGTTAGGTTAGGTTAAATAGTATTGGGAAGAGCATAGATCCTTGGAGTATTCCCAGTGACAATGGAGATAGATCGGAGAGTGTGATTTATTAAAAGGTGCTGGAATCTGTTGTGAAGAAAGGAGGAGAACCAGTCAGGCATGGTGCCGGAGAGCCCCATCTGTGTTCTAGAAGGTTTATAAGCATAGCATGATTGATAGTATCAAAGTCTGCGGACAGGTCCAAAATAATCAAGAGGCAGGCCGAGTGAGCGTAAGCCATCATCGGCAATGTGGACCATGGCCATTTCAGTGCTATGACCCGATTAGAAGCCAGATTTACAATGGTTGAGAAGTTGGAATTGCTCATTGTGCTTATGATGCTGTGAGTATACACTTTTTTTTCCCAAGAGTTTGGCTAAAGTAGTGATGTTGGAGATGGGGTGGTAATTGTTGAGGTCGGATTGGTCGGAGTCTGTTTTTTTAGGATAGAGGTGATCGAGCCACTTTTTAGGCCGTTGGGTATGGAGCCTTAGGAGAGTGAAGCATTGATTTCCCTAGTCCATAGTGGGAGTACAAGGTGGATGGACTCCTTCAGGAGTTTGGAAGGGATGGGATCGCAGAAGCGTTTGGAAAATTTCAAGGAGGACAATAGATTTAGGAGGCCATTCCCCTTGAGGGTTTTGAAGCGAGACCAGGTGGCCTTATTTTCGGGTGAAATGGGGGGATGTTATGGGCAAGATGAGGATCTAGTGGGTAGTGGTACGGGGTGAGTTTCTGTGGAAGTAGTTTAATAGCAATCTGGATCTCATTAGAGATGTGCATAGTTTTCTCAGTAAAAAATTAGGCAAAGGTTTCCCCGTTAGGTAGTAATTTTGATAGATGAATAAAGATTAAACAAACAAATGAGTCATTTAGTGCATTTTTATAAACATAATATTCTTTCTCAAACCTAATTTTTTCGACCTGGTTGCATATAAGTAAACCATCTGACCCTAAAGTGTGTAAAGGACTTTTTTCCTCAGTAGATAAAAATATTCATGTTTTTCATCCTTGAATGCATGGTGGGGTTAAGAAAATGTTTGTGAAGCACAAATATTTGCGAGCTACTTAGACAAAATAAACAAAAAACACAATTGTCCGTTAAAGTCTGACCTTTTGAATGATATTTTCCGTCTCAGTCATTTTTCGTGGTTCGGTAAAGTACTTGTATGTAGATGTTAATGTACTGTACAGTTTAGCTGGGGATGCGCTCCAATGCTCTTAAGGTCAGTTGGCTGGTGCTGCTCACTCACCCTAGTGATAACTTTGACACCCGTAAATCATCTCAGGTCTTGCGCTGTATTCAGAGAACGGAGAGGTAGCGCGTGGGTGTGTAAGTCCAATGGTGGAGTCAGTGGAGAGGCAGCGGGCGGTGATCAGGAGAGCACTCGTTTAACGGCACACCTACGTGCCGAAATTTGAATTGAAAATGCTTCACTCGTAGGATCAGAAACAGTTGTAGTGGAGTGCCTTAAGCTTTGCTGACTCTATGGACAGCCATCAAAGGCAAGCAGGTTTGGACAAGAAGAAGTTCCTTCAGCCGACGACTATATCATATGCTGCACAGGTCCGAAGCGGCGTGGCCGGAGCACGCTCCTCCCGCCCAAAACAGGTTGTCATAAACACCCGCCCGGAAGTCCGTGCACTGATGGGCGTGCTTGAGGCGGGGCCCTGCCCTCCCGCACCTGGATAAAAGGTGCGGGAATCCAATGAAGCTTCCTCTTGTTCCGGCGCTCTGAAGGCTGCACCACTCGTCGCTCCTGAGCCCTTAAGGGAACAAGCTGCACTTTTTTGAGAACTTGTAATCTTTGTTTTTCTCTTTCAGTCATCAAGGCGTAGCTGGAAATCGAGTCACTTCCGTGAGACAGGTCGTGCGGATCGAACGCATAGATGCCTGGCAAGAAGTCAGGAAAGAACTCCGAGATGGAAAGGATGCTGCGCACGTTGGTGAACCAAGTGGCGGTGATGGACCGAAAATTCGGTAAAGTAGACCGGCTAGACCGCGGTTTGGCGGCCCTCAGGAAACAGGTGGAGGCCCAGAATGCCCCCTCGGGACGACATAAGAGGGTCATAGGACCGGCCTTGCCGAACGTCACGCCAGGGGATAAGGGTAAGAAGAGGAAGGAGAAAACGGGTCCAAGCGAGGCCCCAGTTCCGGTAGAGACTCCACCAATTCCAGTAGCGCCAGCGGCCAGCCCGGTACCGGGACCGGATGGGGGGTTGCCTATCCCCGTGGTTATCACACCATTGGGGGATGACCAGATGCCCCCGGAATTAGTGTTTCAGTTAGCGGCAGTGTTACCGTGGCTAAAAAAGGGAGCGGGGGGATCCGCGGCTGCGGGAGACCCGGCCGAAGAGGCCAGAATAATTATCGAGCAGTTGCGGCAGGCAAGGGATGCCGGGACAGCGAATGTGCCTTCTATTTCCCCACAGGTGGTGAAGGTGGTCACGGCTGGCAACCAGGAGAAAGCAACGGACGCGGCGGGAAGCGCGGCGGAAGCCGGTAAGAGATCGTTACCAATGGTGGGGGAGGGCTCGGTACCCTCAAGGCGGGAAAGTTTGGCTTAACATGTTCCCATGGTTATGAAAGAGATGGTGTGGGCCAACAAGTACATAAACATGTTTTCACTGTTGACTGATCACCGAGAGTTAGAGTATGCAAAGACCCAGAAGGATTTATGGCACCCCAGTGTATGGCGGGCCAAGATGGGGGAGTTCAGGGTCGATGAGACAATGATGAACTGGATCAGGGCCTTTTCTATCTTTGTGGCGATTATCGCAGAACCTTCACCTGATGTGTTGAGTGACTTGGCATGTTATCAGAGCAGGATCACGAACTTCCATGCGAAGTATGGAGGTGATGAATGGAAAGGCTACGATATGGCTTTTAGAAAAGCGAAGGAGTTTAACGAGGCCTTGACATGGGATTGTCTGGATACAGTATCATGGCATGCGCAGCTCTTGCCAGGATCAGCGAGTAGTTCAGGGTCGAGCACGAACGGGCCCGGGTATTCCCTCAGAGACAGTCACAGCCCTTTCGTGGGAAGGCCAGGGGGGGGAGTCTCAGCCTAGATCGGGCGGGAACGGAACCAGGCGAGGAGTGTGTTGGGGCTTCAATAAAGGCACATGTAACAGGCCCCATGGAACGTGTAGGTTCCGGCACGCATGCTCGGGCTGTGGAAACTCCTCACACCCGGAGACGAGTTGCCGATCTAAGGCCAATGGCACAGGAGGAAAGGGGGGGCCCAAGCAGGATTGATACGGTACCCCGGAAGAAAACGTCTTTGCTCGTGGATATCTTGGCTTTGACCCCTTGGCTAAACGATTACCCTGATCATGCGTCCGCCGGGACTCTGAGGGATGGCTTCTCATATGGCTTCAGGATCCCGGCGGGCAATTTTCGTGGGAGCGCCTCCTGTAAAAATCAGCTGTCCATTCAACACAACCCAAAAATTGCCGCCAAAAAGATAGCGAAAGAGGTTAGCTTAGGGCGAGTGGCAGGACCATTTGGCGACCCACCAGTGGCCGATTTTGTGTGTTCCCCATTAGGAGTGGTTCCGAAGAAGGACTGGGGGAGTATAGACTCATTCACAATCTATCGGCAACGAGGGGTGCTTCAGTAAACGAGGCGATTGACCCTGAGGTGTGCTCAGTGAAGTATGCATCGTTCGATGACGCAGTAGTACTGTTGAATCGCCTGGGCCCTGGTGCATTGTTAGCTAAATCAGACATTGAATCTGCATTCAGGTTGCTCCCGGTACATCCTCAAGACCAGCGCCTGCTGGGTTTCACGTTTCAAGGGAAATATTACATGGATATGTGCATGCCAATGGGTTGTTCAATTTCGTGTTCCTATTTTGAAATGTTCAGTTCGTTTTTGGAATGGGTGGTCACGAAGGCCACAGGGCACAAACATGTGATGCATTATCTTGATGATTTCCTCTTTCTTGGCCCAGCGGGCACTCAGGACTGCGCGCGGGCATTGCAGGACTTCTGCGTGCTCATGCGGGGTTTCGGGGTTCCGTTGGCGCCAGGTAAGACAGTAGGGCCGACTACCTCCCTCGAGTTTCTGGGTATAGAACTAGACTCGGAGGAGGGGTGCTTCCGTTTGCCGATGGAGATGGTTGCCAAGTTTAGGGCTTCCCTGTTAAGGTGTCTCCGGACGGAGAAGGTGACCCTGCACCAGTTACAACAGACAGTGGGTCAGCTTAACTTTGCATTGAGAGTGATACCGATGGCTCGCCCTTTCTCTCGATCCATTGCGCAATCCATGGTGGGCCTTAGGGAGGGGCACCACCGCACAAGACTGTCGGCAGAGGTCCGCCAGGATATGCTCATTGGGCTGGCATTCCTGGCGGACTTCAACGGCCGAGTAGTATGGAGCAAACCCCCAGCCTCGTCGGTGGAACTCGGCTTATGGACCGAATCGGCGGGCAGCGTGGGGTTTGGTGCAGTCTTCGGAAACCGGTGGTCGGCACAAACATGGCCGGCGTGGTGGCGAACAAGCGGCCTGACGAGTAACATTGGTTTCCTGGAACTATTCCCCATCTGGGTGGCTCTGGTGGCATGGCCGGAAGACTTTAGGGACCGCTCGGTGGTGTTTTGGTCAGATAACATGACAGTGGTCTAGTGCATTAACCAGTAGGCAGCACGCTGCAAATTGATCTTACGACTGTTGAAAGAGATTGTATTGCGATGCATGAGATTGAACGTACAGTTCAGGGCAAAACATGTGCCGGGTGTACTAAATAATGCAGCTGATGCGCTCTCTCGTTCTAAAGTGCAGTCTTTCAGGGATTGTCTACCCTCAGCGGAGCTAGTGGCGGCACCTTTCCCCGAAGCACTATGGCAGATCGGTGCCCCGGACTACAAAACCTTGTGGCAGCCAGTCTAGCGCCCAGGACGAGGAAAGCTTATGAAGGGGCGTTCCGTTCATACTGCGCCTTTCTGGGCCCGGTAGGGGAGCATAGATGGGGGCAGGACGAGTCCTTGCTTCAATTTTTGGTGGCATAAGGAAGGCCGGTCGGCGGCAACCGCCAATAGGTATAAGGCCGCCATATCATTTATGGCACAGCTGCACGGGATAAGGGACCCGGCGAGCTCCTTCTTAGTCAGGAAGGCTCTCCGCGGCTGGCGGCGCCTGGAAAGTCGCAGACAGGATAACAGGCACCCGATTGGGTTTGATAAATTGACCACCTTACTGGCGAAACTGGACGAAACATGCTCCTCGCCCAGTGAGGTAATACTATTCCGAGCAGCTTTCACATTGGCATTCTATGGGGCCCTGCGGGTGAGTGAACTTGTGGCAGGGAGTAAGAAAGATGTGGAAGGAGGTCTACGCAGGGATCACATCCAGGTAAAGGGGGATTCTCTGCTGATCTCGATAGCCAGGTCAAAAACGGACCAGGAGGCCCTGGGGAATAGTGTGGTGTTGCAGCGTGCTCTGGGGAATCCCGGTTGTCCAGTGAGGCATGTGGAGGCCTACCTGAAACAAAGGTTGACAACATGGGGGGGGGGCCCTGCTTAGACATATGAACGGCACCCCATTGACGAGATTTCAATTTCAGAGGGTGCTGGCAATTACGATTGCAGCAGCGGGCTTGAACCCGTGTGATTTTGGGACCCATTCATTTAGAATAGGGGCTGCTACAGAAGCTACGGCTCGGGGTCTGCAGGCAGACAAGGTGAAACAATTAGGCCGTTGGTCCTCGAATTGTTTCAAGAGATATGTGCGACTGCACATGTTGTAAAAGACTGATGAAATGCACTCACGCTTGTTGTCTTTTGTTTGGATTACAGTTTCGCGAGCCTGTGACGCGGGGCGAAAATTGGGATCGGCCCAGCATCAGCTGACCAACGGGAAAGGATCACGGAATGTAGATCAAGTGGTCTGGGTCGTGGGCCACTCATACGTGAGGCGTGCCGGGGACATATTCAAAGCAGGTGATGCGATTCACACATCTGAGGAATATGGGTTCAGAGTGACCTTCCATGGGAAGGGCGGCCTCTGTATTGACCGATTGCAAAGTTTTGTAGAGGAACTATTAGGGCGGCACAGGTCACCGCCATCTGTAGTCATAGTGCACGTAGAGGGCAATGACTTGGTGAGACTGGGAAGACGGGTGTTAGTTGAGCACATACTGTCTGTAGTTAGCTGGTTAGCCAAAAGGCTCCCGGGATGTACGATTGCCTGGTCCCACATGATTCCCAGGAGGTTATGGCGGGGAGGTTTGTCTATGACAGAGTTGAACCACTCAGTAAAGAGGGTCAACAATAAAATTGAGAAACTGTTTCGCTCTGCTCATCTCCAAAGCATTTCTTATGGGTGTATCAGGGGCGATCACTGTTATTCGACTGTTGGGGTGCACCTGTCCAGGACTGGTAATGACTGATAGGAGACATTGTAGCTTGGCTAGTGGGCTTGAGGAGACATTACCTATAGGAGTTGTGGGGGGGCCAGATAGTCGGTCAACTATCTGGCCTGTGGCGGTAAGGTCATGATCGGTGAGCAGTGATTTCAAGGTCCCTAGGGGGGGCGCCACACATTATGGATGGGAGCGCACGGGGGGCGGCACCCACTACGGATGGGTCACCTAGGGGGAGACGGCCATAGGCCCCTCCCAGGGGGAGACGGCTATATGCCCCTCCCACGAATTTCCCGGGGGCCGGATATCCGCTCCAGCGGAAGAGAGTGTGGGGAAGGGGGGGAGTCCACGCTGTCCTTCTTACGGATACCTCGCACACGAACTCAGACGACCTTAAGATGGCGTCGAGTGAAAGGGGGCCCCCACGATAAGGGAAGTTACAATTGGCGGCGAGGGAAAGTCCTCTGCGCATGCGCCACTCACACCGGGAGGGCGGGAAGTTGGTGATAGGGATCTGACACCGGTTAAGACCTTGCCGTTGGCCCTTAATGGTAGGTTGTACAAATTCAAATGTAAGGATTCCTTGCCTGTTATTAACGGACCTGCGTTTGGAGAACTGAGGAGGGAGCCGAGGGAGCCTGCTGTCACTTGCCTGCTTCTGCTGCCACGACTCGCCGGACCCGCTTCGCGGGTCCCGCTTCACGGCTAGGAGCGGACTTCTGGCATTTGGAAGGGGTTTGTTTGATCACCTAAGACCGGCAGGGCTGCGAGTGTGTAGCGGTGGACTCCAAGCTCCAGGAGTCCCCGCGCGCCCGTGTCCACCTGGGCTGCTCTCCCTGCCGGCTCCGCCCCCACCTGGAAGGATATAGCGGCGTCCCGCCCGGACAACAGTGGATTCCTTGCCTGTTATTAACGGACCTGCGTTTGGAGAACTGAGGAGGGAGCCAAGGGAGCCTGCTGTCGCTTGCCTGCTTCTGCCGCCACGACTCGCCGGACCCGCTTCGCGGGTCCCGCTTCGCGGCTAGGAGCGGACTTCTGGCATTTGGAAGGGGTTTGTTTGATCACCTAAGACCGGCAGGGCTGCGAGTGTGTTGCGGTGGACTCCAAGCTCCAGGAGTCCCCGCGCGCCCGTGTCCACCTGGGCTGCTCTCCCTGCCGGGTCCGCCCCTAGAGACCAATTAGTCAGCAACAAAAGGGAAGCGTCATCCCCGCTGCGCGGGAGCGCGCGGGAGGGCGCCGGGAGAAGCCCGGGACAAGGGCGGGACCGTTTGTGGCCGTTCGTGACCAGGAGTGACCGGACCGGGCCACCCCTCTAACCTGTGTGAGTCTCCTTTTGTAAGGACTATGGCTGGCAGAGACAATAGGATCAAATCCTCCTTAACTGGTAGCCTGTCAACCACCGGAGGTATGGAGAAATTCCTCATAAGGGCTAATAATATTATAGACAAGGAGATAGTCATACTGGAAAAGCGTTTGTCAACTGAACTCATCTCCCTTAAACGCTCATCCATAGGACCCCTTGCTAACGCTAAAACGCCCAATAGAAATAGCGATCATTCTGCTATTACGGAGACAATATCCCCGCCTAGAGAAGATCCTGGCCCCTTGGCTACCCTGGTTACCACAACTGACATTGTGGCTGACCTTAACTGTGTCCCCGTAAGCAATAATGTCTCCCTCTCATCCCACCTTGATGTGAGCACTACAGAGAATAAGAGCCAAGGGGAAAGAGAGGGTGCAGTTAGGAAACGGAAAAGAGTGTATAACAAGAAAGAAACTAAAACGGGAAGGGCTGTAAAATCTGCTAAGGTGCGGGAGGTGCCACCCCAGACCACCAGTAACCCCCCTGACGTCCACCTCCCGAATAGAGAAATATCCATGGAATGGGCCGTGGCCTTACTTAAATCAATCATATCCCCATTAGAGGCTAAACTGGATAGGCTATGCTCCAGAATATCCAATGTAGAGAAAACATCTGCCTCCATTTTAGCCACCCTTGGTAACCTCCAGAGCCAACATATCCCTCCGACTATTATAACCCCTTTGATCCCCGCTCCTCCCAACCCGCATTCGAATCAACTAAATATCCCCCCACCGAATACCTGCATACCAACCCATATCCCCCCTCAGTCCAATAATCCAACAGCTGATAATGTGGCGAGTCAACAACCAAGCCAATCTAACCCACCAGCCCATACGGTTGAGGGAAACCAGGGAGCACCGAGTGAGGTACACAATACCCCTAGACCTAGACGGCCTGATCTTCCACCGGAGGCTAATCGGTTTACTGTCATCTTAGCCGGAGTACCACCACTAGAAACAGGGGAATCAGAAACCTTTAGCTCCCTGAAAAATAAAGTAATAAAATGGCTCAACTGGAACAGACCACTCCCGGGCCACTTACACAACAAAATTATTATGGTCAGGAGGGTTCCTTGGATAGGCAAGACCCCTAAAAACATCAATGGGGACTGCCTAACCGTTAGTTTCAGAGACCCCCGCACAGTATCTCATATATGTGCAGGTTTCAATAGATCCTTTGATTCAACCATCCAGACCCTTCCTGTTTCCTATTTCTTTCCACCAACTAACACTCGCTACCAGCCGAGAAGAGGGGACTGGACCGTTGTGGAACGGAGGGGTAGGCAACGAGCGTATGATGCCAGACCACCTAGACAACCTCAATACGCACCCCAATTCCACCCCTTCACGGATCATAACCGCTTTGGTTGCTTAGATGGCCTAGAGGGAGTCGACTGACTACACCCCGTCTCTTCCTCCTCCGTCTCTTCCTCCTTGGAGCCGACCCATGTCCTAGCTAACTCTGATGCCTTACCTACGGTTCATTTACCAACCCCTATCCCAGCTATCCCCACCAAACCGGTCCAGATTCCACCCGTTATGATCCCTACTACACAATGCTCGGAAACCATTCCCATCACTCATACCCCAGCTACCCCCACTGAACCGGACCTGATCCCTCCAGATATGACCCATACTACACCTTCTATCTCAACTACCCACACTAATACAGTACAGGACCCAAGGCTAAAGGGATATTCATTGGCGAGCTGGAACATTGCTGGGTGGCGGCAAAAAGTTTCAGCCCTGGGTTGGAGGGAACACATTGTGGACTTTGACATTTTATGTCTGCAAGAAACGTGGTCAGTGGAAGATATTGTCTTTGATGGTTTTGTTTCATACAACTGTAATGCGGTAGAATCTGCAATGGGGAGGGCCAAAGGGGGATTACTGATTTTATTGTCTGTACACCTCCCTATACACATAAGGAAAAGCCATATAGTGGGGTCCCATTCGCAAATTTTGGAAATATCAGTAGGCAGGGACAGAAATTTATTGCTGATTAATCACTACAATAACATCTTTGACCCTTCCAGTACCACTGTAGTAGACGAACTCGAATCTGTCTTGGATTCCATTCTCTGCAATTCGACTGTATCCTATGATATTGTTTGGGGGGGAGATTTTAACATCAGAACTTGCCCTTTCTCATATTCAACTACATGTGGATACGATGGGGAAAATGGGGAGAATCTACTACACTTTTTACACTCTCCATACGGCACTTCCCTTAACAACCTGATGTTAAAATCTGATGTATCCATCCACCAACATGCCCCTGATAATGAGGGTAACCTGGCGCCCACCTTCACGGGGAGAAACACTACCTCTATCATTGATTTCCTGATCATTTCCAACCGGGTAGCTCCCCATTGTTCGGTCCCACAGATCTTAGATCTCGGTCTGAGTGACCACAATGCTCTTACTATGATCATATACTGTGAGCTCCATAGGGATGTATTTTCCGGTAGGGTTGTTGACGACATTATCCCATGTAGACCAAATGGGACTCGCATCAAGTGGTGTGGGGAAAAATCAGAGAATTTACATTGTAGGGTGGTGAAAGCTGGCCTAAATACGATACTTAGTTGCCTTGATACGGAAGCCCCCCCAGAACAATCTGTAAATAACTTTGAGAAGTTGGGTACCATAATTAAGCAAACCCTCACCACAAAGAAGGCTAAAACTAGACGGGATACACAGGGTTGGTTTAACCAAGCATGTACAAGGGCACTAAAAGCCCTTAAACTTGCCCTCTCCACAACCCCGAGAGACAGGGAAGCGGTCACATCCCTGAGGGCCAATTACAAAAATGAGCTCAAACTCAGAAAACAAGAACTAAGAGAAATAGCCTGGGAAGATCTGAGCAAAGCTGCAGCTCTCCGGGACAGCAAACTATTCTGGAGTACCATCAATAGCCCATTCCTGCAAAAAGAGGAATTCCCTGTTCTCACTGCCCAAGTTAGTGAAGATGGCTGGGTGTCCCACTTCTCAGGGATCTTTGATCCTATTGGAGAGTCCATTGCCAATTCTAATTCTATCTGCATTACCCCAGTTGAAACTCCGAGAATCACGATCCATGAGGTGGATATGGCAATAATGAATAGTAAAGGGGGAAAGGCTCCAGGCCCAGATGGGGTACCAATCGACCTATACAAATTCGATCCAGCCCTCTGGAGCCCATTATTGACCATAGCTTTTAACGCTGCTATGGATAACAGGACTCCCTCTACCTGGGGTGAATCCATTATTATCCCAATCTATAAGAAGGGGGATAGAGGAGAGGCTAAGAACTACCGCCCTATCTCCCTTCTGGATTCCTCACTAAAAATCTTGAGTAGGGTCCTGTTAGCACGTTTGGAAGATTGGGCCCTAGATAACCATATTCTTGCCCCATCCCAATATGGCTTTAGAAAGGGCCTTGGTACGATTGAACAATGCATAAACTTGAACCTTTTAATAGGGAAGTATACCAAGGCCAAGCCGGGATCACTATTTTTGTGTTTCGCAGATCTTTCAAGCGCATTTGATCTGGTCGACCATGCCCTGTTATGGACAACTTTACTGGGTATGGGAGCCCCCCCTGATATTATTAATTTTTTAGCCACACTTTACTCAAATTTATCTGCCCAAATCCGCTATGGTCCAGAGGGGGAGTGCCACGAAAGATTAGAGTAAGATCTGGCATCTGACAGGGATGTGTATTGGCCCCGTTGCTTTTTTCGCTCTTCATTAACTCGGTTGAGCAAGAATTAAAGCAAATCCATGCTGATGCCCCCCAAGTAGGAGGCACCCCCATACCGGTATTACTCTATGCCGACGATACGGTCCTACTTTCCAGGACCCCTATAGGCCTCCAAAAACTGATGGACGGGTTCTATGATTTTATACAGAGAAGAAAACTTAAAATCAATAACTCCAAAACGTTTGTCATGGTGTGTGGGAAAAAGCTGAAACTTTTTAAACCCTTCTGTTTTAAGGAAAACCATATTGAAACTGTCACCAATTTTTGTTATTTGGGTGTTACTTTTAATGACAGAGGATCGTGGGCTCCAGAGGAGATTAATGTCAAAGCCAGAATGGGGAAAGCATCCTCAGGCGTCTTCCGCTTTGCCTCTAAAGTAGGAAGCCGCCGTATTGTTGACATGCTGACTATATACAAACACAGATGTACCTCGATAGCATTGTATGGTTCGGGGGTGTGGGGACACTGCAATGCCAGGGCCCTGCAAATTGAAGAAAACAAGTTCATCAAACGGCTGCTTTGTCTTCCCTCCTCGGCATCTACTGTTTTAACTCATTCGGAACTAGATATGGATTACCTGTCCGATCTTACCGGACTAAGGCCATTGCTGGTATGGAAATCTATTTTTACCAAGACGGAAACTGCCTTTACCAAAGACATCATCAAGGACTGCTTACTCTTGGATAAAGTTTTAAGAATCCCATGGTTAAAATATGTAGTTTCGACTGTTAAGGACCTGTTTGACATGGACTTATGTAACGACCCCACCTGTTTGAATTCTTTAAGCAAACAGGAACTAAAAAATGACTATCTTAGGGCGAAATTGGATGTGCGAAGTTATGCTACCAGAGAATATTCCACACATATTTTTCACTTTTCATTGAAAGATGATAGTCGTGGTATTCCTATGTACCTTAATGTTATCCACAGACAGTCTCACCAGTTTGTTCTCTCAAGATTGAGATTAGGTATAGTACATAACCTGGTTGCCTTCCCAACAATGAAATCTCACCCAGTTACTCCTTGTCCATGTGACGGTTTTACCAATCAAAGCACATCGCACTTTTTACTACTCTGTCCTTTGTATAAAGCGCAACGTATTTGTTACCTCAAGCCTATGTTCCTTAAATATTCCATGTATACCACAGGTAACGCCATGAGGCTTCTTTTCTCACTTTCAAGCCCTGATATATGTTTTTTACTGCCACTTTTATTCTGAAATCTATTAGAGCTAGACTTAGTATGGTTTTCCCGTAAATTTATGTGCAGCAACCCCCACACCATGTGACAAGGTTATCCCTGTTCATCATTTTGTGAATCATGTATATGTAATGTTTTAACTGTATACTTTTATGATGTTTTTTAAACACTCGAATAAAGTTATAAACTGAACTGAACTGATGTAATGCATTTATCAGGATGCTAGACTCGGCTAGGAAACCTTTGTATTAGAGATTAGTTAAGGTTAGCCTGAAAAACCTGTCTTTATCAAGATGTAATTGAAGTTGAATTTGTACATGATTCATGAAACGTTTTAATTTAAAGTTTTAAATTTTGTTTCATATTTTAATAAATACGGCCGGGGGGGTCGTGAGGCCCCCCTGCCTTCCAAAAGCTCAAATCTGTGTCGGTCTCCTCCCATGGGGAATTGGTGTTGGGAGGGGTGGCGGGCATCCCGGCCCATATATTCTATTCTTTCATTAAGACCATGCGGTCTGTATGACTGTAATTTCATGATCCAAAAGTTCTCTTTTCTTAATAAATGTTTGTTGTTGTCTCTGACTTCTTTTTTAACCACTGTTTCCAAGATCAAAAATCTCAGTTGAGCAACATTATGTTTATGTTCCAAAAAGTGTGTGGCAACTGACAATTTCATATTACCAGTCCTGATATTAGACTTATGTTCATTAATTCTTAGACATATCTTCCTCTCTGTTTTCCCCACACATATTTTACCACAGGGGCATTTTAATAGATAGACAACGTTTGTGGTTTCACAGGTGGTAGTTACTCGAAGCTTGATATTATAACCCTTCATCGGATGGTTGATGGTGGTTCCATGAATGATGTTATTACAATTTCGGCAATTTAAATTCCAATTCCTTGTGTATGCAAAAATTAGGGGTTGTGAAAATGCGTGGTTGAAATCTGGCTCCGTCGCTAACATCAGCCAATGTTTTTTTTGATTACTAGATGTGGAAAATCTTGACACCACCACATTCCTTTTTTCTTAGTTGGGCTTAGAACTCTCTCCGGTGGGGTTGATTGACATTTCTTAATGCCTTATTCAATGGTAGATGGAGGGTACCCTCTGTCTGTGAATCTTTTTGCCATTTCCATAATCCTCGAGTTCGCCTTTTCGGTGTTTGATACTATTCTTTTAATTCTCATCATATGCGAGGTGCGTCAATGCGTTTTAAGCGATGTTTGATGGTGGCTTGAATGGTGCAGGATGTTGTTTCTGTCTGTTTTTTTAAGATAAATGTCTGTCTCCAGACCTTTTGCTGTTTTACGAACAAGTACATCTGAGAATATGATCTGTGTGTCTGATATTTCACTGATAAATTGAAGATGTGCATTAAACGTATTCCATGTTTCAAGGACAGTTGTGACCTCTTCTTGTGTGCCCTTCCACAACATGAAAATGTCGTCAATGTATCTATGATACATTACAATATGATCCTGCCAGTCTTGGTTAGACAAAAAGTGCTGCTCTTCAAATCTTTCCATGACGAGGTTAGCTTATGAGGGCGCCATACAATTTCCCATAAATGTACCGTTCAATTGGAGGAACCACTCCTCCTTCCATTGGAAGTAACTATGGTACAATGAGAAATGAACCAATTCCATGATGAATACTTGCATTGTTGTCTCCAGGTTTGAGTTAAGTAAGGTGTGTTCCACTGCTTCCAGTCCCATATTATGAGGAATCGATGTGTAAAGGGCTTTTACAGCAGCTGTACATAGTATGATGTTATTTTCTGTTTCTTGCCAGCTTTTATTGTGAAGCTTATGTAAGAAATCGGTGGTGTCTTTTAGATACGATTTCATTTTCTTGACACTTGGTTGGAAGTACCTATCGACAAACTGGCCAACGGGTTCATGAATGCTTCCACATGTTGAGACTATGGGTCAAAATGGTGTATCTGTGATGCTCTTATGAATTTTAGGTACCATGTAGAGTACCGGACTTTTCGGATTCTGTTTCAAAAGAAAATATCTTGTTTTTTCTTGGATGGTTCCCATCTCAAATGCTTTGTCAACTATGATCTTCAATAGTTTCGAGAATTCATTGGTGGGGTTGTTGTCCAATTTCATACACGTGTTACTGTCCATGATTTGTTCCCTAACTCGGTTTTCATAGTGTTCAGTGTTTATTATTATTAGGGCTCCGTCCTTATCAGGTTTTTGAAACTCTAAGTTTGGTTTTTTTGCCAATTTTTTAAGTGTACTCCAATCTTCTTGTGTGATGTTTCCAGCCTTCTTCTTGTTGAATTTAATTTTTGCAAGATCTTGTTTAAACACATTTTCATACAAATTCAAGGTTTTGTGGCTGGTTGGAGCCATATAGGTACTTTTACTCGTTAATCCTAATAGTTCATCTTGGTCTGTGTTAGGCCTTTGATCTCGCGATACATTGTCGAAGAAGTTTTGAAGTCGAAGCTTTCTCATTAGTTTAAACAAACTAATTTCGAATTCCAAAATGTTACTATCTGTAGTTGGGACAAATCAGGTACCTTTTTGTAATAGTTTTGATTCTTCTGATGTCAATTGATAATCTGATAAATTAATCACTAGGTTTCCTTCAGTGTTTTCTTCTTGTCCCGTTTTGACTGTATGGTGCTTCTGGTATTCGGATGTTCCTTTTCTTTATCCTTTTCCCCTTCTGGGTCGTCTCCTGTTCCTTGGCCTGACTCTAAAAAAGGCTGTCCAGGTGTAGGCTGGAGTTGTGTCTCATCCCGAGCTTGTGATCCTGTATCTGATGGACCCATTGTTCTGACATGGGGGGCTCTCTGTGGTGGTCTCTCAGTATTCTCACTACCAGACGATAATGTGTCCATGCTTTGCGTGTAGGGACGATTCCTTCTTTTTTGGGCGTATACCTCAGCCCATGTATACACTTCCCCTAGTTTATAATCCAATGTGTCTCTTTTGTATTTCCGTATCTTGCGCTCATTGATTTCCTGAGTGTTTCGACATTTGAGTATTAATGTCTTCTAGAATTTTTGACCATTCCTCTGCTGACATCATATTGGTTAATTGGTCAATATGTTGGATAATTCTTCAACGATCAGTAGTATCAGGTCTAAAGAGCATTTGTTAAGAATTGCATACCACCATTCCTGAAAACTTTTAGCATTCTTACAGAGTGAGGGTTTCAAGGCGATGCGCAATCCACGGGGTATTCGTTGTGCCCTATGATATTTAATAAGCGTACTCTCATGTAGTCATTGATTTATCTCTCGTTTTGACATTTATATTAACTGTTTGATGTTTTGCTCTTTAGATCTGTTTGTTGATGCTTGCGATGTTTCCTCTTGTATCAGAGCGTAGATCCTGGTTGCTGCATCTTCTCTGAAAGCATATGTTTCAACTCTTTGGTCTGTGGTTTTTGTTATCTCGTCATAAGATGACATGGTATGCTACTGGCTGCGGGCGGATCAATATAGGTATGTATTCAAATCAAAAAGCTGGTGCACAACCTGTACATTAAGTGGATATGTGGTTAAGACTCTTCAAATAGTTTTTTGTGTTTCTTTTGGTGCTCCTTGGGGTGACGTTTCCGTCCTGAAACGTCACCCTATGGAGCACCCAAAGAAACACAAAAAACTATTTCAATAGTGTTAACCACATATCCACTTAACTTACAGGTTGTGCACCACCTTTTTGATTTGTCCTCTTGGGCAACATAACCCTTACTCATCCCCAGTTATGGTGTTCCCCCAGCCCAGGAGCATGCAGATGAATTACCCCACATGTGAGCTGCTATCAAACTCGACTTTCTTCTTCAGCATACACTAACACGCTGCACATTACATCATGCTTCCCATTAACCACACCCTAACCCCTCCCTGCATATTATTTGTTTCCTCTTTAGAGTGCTCCCAGAACCATAAGGTTCCTATTGCACATGACATCAATATGCTACATACACCCCTTTAACGACACACCTACAGGGATCCTACTGAAAGTGGAGCACAAGCATGCCTGTTTCCTCCTGACTGCAAATACGCTTGCAAACAAGCCTGAAGGCCTTGCTGAAACACTGCTGTCCTTTCTTGATATTGCAGTTGATCTTACATGTGTGGAGGCTCCAAGTCAACTCAGAAGGTCCAGAGAAATAAATACAGTGCTGTTAAACCCTCTCTATCCCTCATCCAAGATCAGAGGAGAGTTTTCCCAAGTAATGACTGCTACAAGATTAGGGGCCCCATGTAGGTAATCCCAGATTACCGATTCTTAAATACCAAAGCATACCGATTCGGGATTTAAGAACTGGCAATCGGGATGTAGGTAATTTTACCAATTTAATTACCGAATCGGTATGATTCGGTAATTACCGAATCAGTTGCCATTCATTCCTATGGGCCTGGAGGCCCATAGGAATGAATGTCAATTACCGAATCGGTAAATACCGATTCGGTAATTGGGGGAAACATAGAAGGGTGGCAGGGCGTCACTTTGACACCCTGTTGCACACCTCAATTGTGCATGGGTGCAATTGTGCATGGGTGCACATGTTGGAGACATACATGCCCTTAGGGCATGTATGTCTGCAACATGGCACTGTTTTAAAAGCAAAAAAAATGCTTTTTAAAGGGTTTTCATTATTTACCACCAACTTCTAGTTGGTGGTAAATAACGAATTCTTAAACCCCTGTAGCACTGATTACAGTGCTACCTACACGTCAAGATACAGATTCGGTAATTTTACAGAATCGGTATTTTACCGATTCTGTAAAATTACCGATTTGGTAAAATTACCGAATCTGTATCTTGACATGCCCGTACATCCCAAACTCCAAATACCGGTCGGTAACAGCCGAAATCGGCCGTTACCGATCGATATTTGCCTTCCTACATCTGGCCCCTAGTGAGCAGAATGTTTTCTCTGAATTGTTTTAACATTTGCTGACCCTGCTGCATGGTTTCAGCTTCTCGTTTGCCTTTATGCTAAGTAGATCAAGATGACCTGATGTTTCATTGTGAACCTTTTGTGGGGTGGCACAACCTTGTTGTGTTCCAGACATTGGTGTCTCCCCTTCATCATCAAGTCTGATCCCACAAGTGTGTTACTGCTGAGCTGTAGCATCTAGGGCTGACAGGACTAATAGGACATAATCCTCATCTTCATGGATACTGTAACTCACTGAATTAAAGTAAAATATGCTCAGCATCTCACCTGCAGTGTATGGTTGCATTGCATTACAATTGCCAATAGATTTTTTTTCAGTTAATTTTCTTTGTTTGCTATCAGTTAGATTGTTACAGTAAATGTTTGCACACAAAGTCAATGGAAACTAGTTGTAAAGAGAAAAAACAAAAGTCCTCTATTTTGCTGTGTTATTGACTGGAGAGCAATTCTGAATTGTGGACGTTCGAGAATATTGCTTGAAGTAGCCCTATCTTATAAACACTACATTGATAAACTCTGCTGAACCCCTGCTGCTGCCGTAGTTACGTCGCCTCATCGCGTTGCACCATGTTCTCGTGCATACGCGCTCGCCCACGGTGATCGAAGCCGCGAAACGCCTGTTCTGGGAGTCAGAACCAGGGGGAGAAGATCAGGAACCTGCGGCGCGGTTTTCCTGCAGGACTGCGAGCTGCAGGACCGACCACAGGGGGCCCCGAAGTCTCCTTCCTCTACTCAGCGACCCGTGTTGCTGGATTGCAGGGTTCTTGTTGGAGGAGTTTGGGGGAGAGACTGATGGGAGCCACAAGGGGCCATAGGTGAATGTTTGGAGGCAAACAAGCCCTAAGGGAGGAGCGTCCCTGGAAAGAGGTCCTCAGATTTGTCCGTTTGTGGACATTGTAGCTTTTGAATTGACATTGTAGTCTATGAAGGTCTCATTCTAGGGGCATTTAAGGCAAAAGAGGCCATAACAGCAAGAGTTGGGCATTAAAGATATAATTTCCTAAAGTGAACTGTGTTGGAAGAAGTACAGCTCGGTAGTCAGGTAGGTGGTTCAACAGAGGTAAGTGGATTAATTTTATAAATTTAATGGTTTTATGGTATGTTAGATTCTAAGAGTTTGATAACAGGGGCACGAGGCACTGAAAACAGCCTATTGGGCTGAACAAAGAGTGGATTTGCTGCTGATAAGAAAAGTGACGCTCATATTTGAATTCGGATCTATTAGAAGCCATCAAGGGAAGGGGATGGCACCAAAAAAGCTTAAAGCATCTAAGGAACCACCGGTGCTGGAGCAGTCAACTGCGGAGCACAGAGTAACAAGGGCCAGTATTAAAAGCCGGAAAGATAGGGCCAAAAAAACGCTGGCGAGAACCACAATAAAGAAACCCACTGGGGGGGGGACGTGCAAGTTACGCAAGCTAAAAAAGGTGCAGCTGCCTCAAAATTACTGAAAGACTTGGTTGGTAAACATTTCAGAAAAATAGGCTTTCCAGGAAAGGCTGCAGACCCCGGTCAACAGTCTAAGGATGGATCTTTGGACCGTAGGGACGAGCTACCGCTCCATTTCAATGGATCTGAGGTGGGCCATACCCTATCTGATCTTACAAACTTAGGTCAAAGTGAGCTAAGCCTTAACCCTCATCTCTCCTCGTCGCCACGAATATTCACGAACAACAAGAGCACGATACCAACAGTGAGGAGACAAGTATGCCCTGGGATGAGGCAGCGGATATAGATCTAAGCACTAAAATGGATAAGAGCCAAGATAAGAGCCAAGTAAAGAGTCAAGACCATTCAGGATCTCATTCAACTTAAAAACTAGAGGGACTTGGCCAAAACCTTACATTAGACTTTAATATCTCTGCAACTCCGGAGTCTTCAATGTTGGATATAATGGTGCTCCTTCAGAAGTCCCTGCAAGGTCTATTGGAAATAACTATGCTAAATAATGATATTTTTAAATCTTAAAAAGAACAACTCAGAAGGTAGTGGGGGAATTGCAAAGTATTAGGGGACAAATGCCTGCAATGACAAGATCCATCAGCGAGGATCTCCCGACGGACTCTGCAGATGTTATGACACCTACGGATACATTTGTTTGTTCCGTAGGGGGAAAAAGTGTTTAAGAAGATAATTTTAGGAAGATTAAAAGAGTGGGTCGAGGACTGTGCAATCGTGCCTATAGAGCCAGGTGGGTTCAAAGACAGCCATTCGACAAATGATTGTTGTTTTGCTTTGTGGGCCGTCGCATGGAAGTCAATTGAGAAACATGGGAAGCTGTATTGTTGCTTTGTTGGCTTCCGTGTGGCATTTGACCTAGTGGACTGGAAATGCCTGTGGGAAACCCTTAGAAAGTATAAAATCCCAGAAGTGCTCTTTGCTTTAATAAAAGAGCTACATACTGAGAACTGGGCACAGGTTATTACGGACAAGGAAGGGTCCTTAACTCCTAAAATAAATATTGGAAATGGTCTTAGACAAGGTTGTGTGCTGGCTCCTGATAAGCGTGGCTCAAATCCACCTGAGTGACTTACCACACTCGCCTATGATTACCAAGTAATAAGTCAGCCGGACAGTGGAGAAGAAATAACAAAGTAATTTATTAGGCCACAAACTCCCATATGAGAGGGCCCTGTCCGACCTCACCCCTAAGAGTGCGCCGAGTGGACTGACCCATCTCATCACAGCAATACATTATATCATGGTACAGCAAGGTAGAACACGCCCATACTGGAAAAGTACTGGACCCCAGAGAGGGTGAACAACGGCCTCACACAAGAGGCATCTACACCTGCAATAGCAACATTTGGTTATCTCTGCCCAAGGCCGTGGAGCCGGGCCTCAGCATCTCCAGTGCATGAGAACATTGCTGATTAGAAACTTGTTAGTTTCGGCCACAGTTAGCTAAGAAACGAAAACTGCTGCGTTCAGGGTTTTTTCCTATTCCTACGGGAGGGGGGAAATGAGCGAGTGTGACTCGCACACACAGAGAAACACCCAAAATGGTGGCACACAAGCTAAGCTAAGAAAACTGAATATCACCACACGCATGAATGAATAATACTATGAAGAGTACAAACGTAAAGGCATAAATGAATACATCATTAGTTGGACACATGATGCTAACTCATATATGAAAATATCAGTGGGCGGGGCATCGGAAAATGAAACCTATCAGACCCTCCTTTTAGCATTATGTGGCTAACAGGAGCGTAGCCTTTATTAACTAAAAGGTAAGGTCTTTACACATCATACTAAGGGTGGGGAAACATTTCAATCAAAAATATCATCATCAATGAGCATCAACCAATGAATGTCAGGAAGCTCCATTGCATTAGAAACAGGATACTGGCGAGTCAGTTTTTTAGGAGACCGCAAATTACTTGCACACATTGAGCAACAAGGGGGAAGGCAATAGACGCAAAGGCAACAAGTCAGTAACACACCCACTACTCCTACAACACCCATTAGAATCTTCCAACCCCAAGAGGAGAAAACGCCCCACAGCCATTTCTGTAGTGACCAAGTACCAGTGTCTTAATGAAGTTCAGTTGCTAATCTATGACGTTTCTGTGAAGTTAAGTTAAGTTAAGTTAAGTTAAGTTAAGTTAAGTTAAGTTAAGTTAAGTTAAGTTAAGTTAAGTTAACAGTGGGGGCCGAATCTGGAATATATACACAGCAAGACGTCCCGATGACGTGGCAGGCTCCACCCCTATCAGCAAGGATGACGTAAAGCACCATCCTATTTTGAATCGTAAATAATCTCATAGCCTGCATCTCGACAGACATATTAGCTGCAATGTCTGCCTCAGTATTCACTACTTTCTCCATTACCCTTGATAATCTACTTATAGCCCTGCTGTTAAATATGGGACCCCAGAACGGCAGTAGACCCTTAGAAAAATCTGTCCATTGTTGTAAAGAAGTATCAGTCTGATCCACATCCTCAAATTGGAGTGCCTTCCTTATGCGCTGTCCTGGCATAATAGCAAACTGACGGTGAGTCTTATGATAGTCTGAGGGTGCTACATAGACAGGAGGAAGCAGGTAGGCCAGAAACAGACCCCACCCCAACCCTCAGGCAACCACAGGTATCCATTGTCTCCACAAACAAAGTAAATATTCGAGGGAGTGACCAAAGAAGGACTAAGAGGCAAGCGGATCGAAGCAGTCACATTGCAAGAACTATTCCCAACCTTTATAGGGCCCCTCCCTATGATACAAAAAAATGGTGAAGGCCCAACAACTGCTAAAGGCATCAAAGAATGACTACTACTATTAGCCGCAGGGGGGTGTCTATAAGCCAGAGAAGAGTTCAACTGTAGAAAACTCTCCCTAACTTTGTCAGTGTCGTTTGGAGTCACAAATCGCCCCACTTTCTTCGAGCATGTCTTCAGAAATGTCTGATCGAAACGTCCATCAGTAAACAACTGTCATCGAAACGTCCATCAGTAAACATCTGTCCAAGAGACGGAGTAGGCATAGGCCGCACTTGCATTGTCAGAGTAGATCTTCTATTGGGCAGTCGGGGATTTAGGAAATCGGGTTGCTGGAAAAATTTCACCATACCAATTAATGTGTATCATCCCACACAACTATTCACAGGTGTCAAAGGAAGTGCCAAAAATCTATCCTTTTTATAAGCAGCAGAAGGTAGCAACCCACAAACCCAACAATCGGTCACATTATATACAGCATGGGCATGATGTAGAGTTTTGATAAAAACATTATCCCGGTAACCTTTTCGCAGGCATTGTTCACCATAATCAACAGTAATCATATTGTGTTCAGGAATGGCAGAAGGCGTAGGAACAAACACATGAATGGGGTAGGCTTTGTCCAAGAAAAACAGTATTCCAAGAATTAGTATGAACACAATAATCAATATTACAATGGCCACAATTTTTCCTTTACGGGGTAAAGCTAACCATGGAGAATCAGGCTCTGATCTACGAGGAGCTGCAAAAGGCTGCTCCTCTTCCGGAATGGGACGGCCAAAAGGATACATCTTTCCTAACTAAAAAGTCCAAAACTAAACTAGAGAAAAAGAAAATACTCAAACAGTCACATGCACACAGAAGCCGGCCAAGGGGGTTCTTCACCCTCAGAAGGGATCTTCTCCCTGTGTCCGTTAAAGCCTCACAGGCAGGCTTCTATTGTTCATTCCCTAATCCCACGATGGAGTCGCACAACCTTTGCGACTTAGGAGCACTTAATCCGGGCTCAGGCACAATCCAAATGTCTCGTCTGACAATGTCTCGACAGTGCACCAGGGCTCTTCCAGCAGTCCGTCCCTAACACTTAACTATTCTTCAGCACAGTTCTCCTCTAAGTCCCTATCTCAGCCCTTCTTCCAGTGCTCAGTTCTCTTTCCTTCTCTTCCTGGGCCACAGATTATAACGAGTGCTCCCTCGCACCTCTGGATCTGTGAACAGAATGGGGGGCTCAATGGCAATGGACTTATCCGCTGATGTTTGCTCACTGGGATCAAGAGAGACCTCACCGCTAGCAATCAGAGCCGGCCTCTTCTCCCTTTCATCTGGCTCCTCACCTCTCATGAAAGCATCCGAGAAGGGTATGTACCGAGGATCTACTTCACATTCATGGTCAGCGATGCCATTTCTTACCCATTCGTCATATGGCAGTGGTAGTGGGACACGCTTCACGTGCGACGCATGGGTCCACACTTTTCGGCCCTGGATCCGGAGTGCGGTGCGGGTGGTCAGCAGGACTTGCTTCGGCTCAGACCACCTTGGATCCAAGCAGGACTTCCGCTGGTACTTCTTGACGACAACCCAGTCCCCGGGTTGTATGGAGTGTCCTTCCCCCTCCGGCCGTGGCTTCAGGTTGTCTGCTACCTGCTGATGAACAGAACGGAGAGCTTTAGTCAAAGCATACAAGTAATCTATCAACAAAGGATATTCTATTTATGAAAAGCACTTAGGTCTGGGAACACCCCACACGTTACCCGGATGGCCAAAAATAACTTTGTGGGATTAGACGCCTGTCGTAGAATTGACTGTCACTCTAGTGGAAAGCAAAGCCATCTGGCCAACGTAACCCTATGCTCTCTTGTATCTTGGCCATCTTGAGCTTTAATGTCCCATTAAACCTCTCTACTAATCCTGCAGCCTGGGGGTGTCGTGCTGCATGAAACTTTTGTGATATCTGTAGTCCCTTACATATCAATTCCATCAACTTAGCATTAAAGGATGTGCCATTGTCACTCCAGATCACCCTGGGCAATCCATAGCGAGAGATGTATTCCTTTATCAACATCTTAGCTGTTGAGCAGCCGTGCAATCTTTTGTTGGGAAAGCCTCCACCCACCTACTGAAAGAGCATACCACCACCAAGACATACTTGAGGTTGTTTACTCTTTCCATCTCAATATAATCCATTTGGATCACTTCAAAAGGGAAAGAAGGAGGAGCAAAATTCCCAACCGGGACAGGTGCTCCCTTTCCAGGATTATGTCATAGACAAACCATGCACTGCTGCACTAAATGTGTTGCCATCTTGGAAATGTTCTTACTACTCCATACTGGGTCTAGTAATTTACAAATTCCTTTCTCACTAATATGAGCTGGCCCATGAGCCATTGTCACCACTGGGAGGACATATGCGTCTGGGAGTAACCATCGTCTTCTGTCTGACACATCCGTCCAACACTCATCCGCGTCCAACCGTCCCCCACCATCCTTCCAAGTCCTCAACTCATCCTCAGTCGCTTTTTCCTGTATGTTCCGCACACTTTGTACCGTATTCATAAACATGTCAACGTCTGGTACCCACCTAGCTGGTCCTGCTACAAACATTTGTAGGAGTTTCGTCCTAGCTGTCTCTTTAGATGTCTGATCTGCAAATGCATAGCCCCGTCCTACGTCATCTACCACCGCTTTGTGTGCACTACATTTGATCACAGCCAGTCGTCTGGGAAGCGTCAATGCTGTCAATAATCGTAATATCAATGGACCATTCTGAATCCTATGTCTGTGTGATGTCAGAAACCCCCTCTCCGCCCACAGTCGCCCGTAACTATGAGCCACGCCAAAGGCGTATTGGCTGTCAGTGTAAATGTTCACGTCCAGTCCTTCAATCAATTCACACGCTCGCATTAATGCTATTATTTCTGCAGCTTGGGCTGAGTGGTACTGGACCCTAGAAGTCTTCACCACTGTTTTCAATGTTGTGACTGCGTACGCTGCAGTTGAGGTACCATCCGCAAGTTTAAAACAGGAACCATGAGGTTCCGTGACAATTGTAAGTGGTGCATTCGACTCGCACGAATATAGTTGAGTCTGGTATCTATGAACCGCAAATGACGAGTTTAGTAAGTGTACGCAGTTTCGCTGTGCTAACCTAAACCGTTCGTCTGTTACGTGGGTATTTCTATCTGTACCCACGGGTTCCATCTTAGATACGGCATCCATTTTGTCTCTTGCCCTCAAGTAGCCAGCGAACGGACGTTGTCCGCTTCGCGACCCTGGGACTCCCAAGATATTTGCGGAAGACACATGTCCTTTGTAAGTGTCTTTATGGCGAGGGGGATGCTACTGTAAAGCAGATGGCGCGGCTCGAGGCTCATCTTGCCGCACGGACTTATTGTCTCAGCCGTGCATCTCATTAGGCACGTCCCTTTGATGCCTGTATCTCGTGTTTCCCGATACCTCCCCTTTTACACCCTTTCCGATCTCCCCACTGTTTCCCTCTTCCTCTGCACCTGTCCTTGTTCCTATTTCGATCTGTTTTACTGCTGATTGGAATGCACTAATGTTGGGAAGATGGGTTTTTACAGTTGGGAACCGCCAAATGTTTCCGCACTTATGTTCCGGACCTCATGTGTATCAAAGTGACCAAAGCGACCCCTCTGGGGGATAATGGTGGGAACCGGGTTGTAAACCTTTGTGTACCATGTTGTCCTATGGGTAAAAACTGTATAAAAGGAGCGATCCACAGAACCAATTTGAAGCAGTCTCCCCGAACTACACTCGTTGTACTTCCTCTGATTTCTGTGTTCCCTGCAGCAAATAAACCTTGAATCTTTGACGTACAAGGAAGTGTCCCGTGTCTCTGTCATTCGTACGCCGGAGCAGGTTACCCACGAAGGTTTCAGGTGTTGTGCCCTGGCACCGCTGGGTCTTTAAGAACCGAGTCCTTCAGTTGGCGCCCAACGTGGGGCTGCATAAGTGGTACCGGTCCAAGCCCGACGATCGTGAGGAACTTCGTGTGAAATCTCCGAGGGAAGGTGCACTCCGCTTCATCGATCCTGTTGTCGAAATAAGTGGCCCGAAGACTTTTCCCGCGAAGATTCCCGCCTCCTGACGGCTGCGACGGACTGCTGCCCTGACTGTAGACCTGTTTTGGCGCCTGGCGTAGACCTTGGTAGAGCGAGACGATTGACGGGCCTTCCTGGTGACGCCATCGATCTTTGAGTAAAGTATTTGTGGGTCGCTCCCAGAGTTCTTGGTTGTGGTTACTTAGTGGTTGCATGGTTCCATTGCATTTGTAGTTCTTGGTACTTTGTTGTGTTATTTGACGACTGCAGCCGCCAAAAACCGAGGGTTTTGTTCTTTGCTGGGACTTGGTAAATCCCGTAACCCTTGAAGTTTGTGAAACTCGGCTAGTGTGCAAGATGCCTGGTCGCAGTACCTTGTTTAGTTGTTTCAGACCTTGTGGTACGGATTCCCGACTGGAGGACTCGTGTCCGATACCTCCGGTTGGAACTCCCACTTATGAACTGTACAGTAAACATGGGCTAGGCCCAATTACCTTTAACGATTATTGGATTAAATACACGAAGAAGGACGGCGACCTTCGTTGGCCACCTCATGGTAGCTTCGAGGCCCCGATCTTAGACAATCTAGAGATTAAATTGTTCGAAAGAAAGTCAAGGCCGGCCATGTTTGATGCCTTTCGGTTGTGGCGTAAAGAAGCCCGACAGAAAGAAATCAGACAGACTAAACGTAATCAGCGAGATAATGTTGCTACCATAGTGAAGAAAGCAGAGCAATTTCAGCGTGATAAGGAGATTAAGGATAAGGAAGTGTTTGACAGACTACAGCGTATGACCGTAGATAAATGTTATCCCGCTTTGCCTACGGAGTCGGAAAAGAAGGAAGAGGCAGCTGAGGATCCTTTAATGTCTTATCTTATGAAGTCGCCACCTCCGTACGTACAGGGTACCGCAGCTCCTGTGGTTCCTGCCGTACCTATTCTTCCGCCTATTCTTCCTCCGCCTGTTCCTCAACCTGCACCCGCTCTTCCGACTGTTCCTGCTCCTTTGTCTGTTGCTATCCCTACTGCTCCTCCGCTTCCACATACTCCTGCTCCCGCTACTGCTCCTGTTTTGTTAACTCCTGCTGTTGCTACTGTTTCTACTCCTTCACTTGTTAGTCCTGTGTCCTATACTTCTCCCTCTACTCGTAGTCGCAATTCTCCTCTTGCGGCTAGCTTCTTTCATTCGCTCGGACCTGTTCATGGGTCCGCTGGTTCCGATGGTCCTCAGAGACGTAGTCAGCTTCCTGGAAACAGAGAACGCGTTGCGCTATATAATATGGCGATGGGTTGGATGGTAAATCCTCTTAGAAGTCCACCCCGTGTTGTACTCGAAACATTTTGTCAGTTCAACATACCAACCCAGAGATACGTGTTTGATGAAATGTGTAAGTTCCTTCGCGATCAGATATCGGCCGATGCACCTGACGAGGTGCTGACCGCCCTGTCTGATCTTCAGCTTCAGTTCTCGAATGGACTGATAGTGGATACCAACGTTCGACGTGCTGTTGAGCGGTTGCTATCTTTTCGTCCCGCTCCGATACCTCATGCATTGTTTGTTGAGGATATTGAAAAACAGCCAGACGAGCCTGGCCAATATCCCATGCGGGAAGTTCCACCAGTGTGGATGCCAGGCGATGCTACCGCTATTCCTATTGTTCCGCCGCATTTCCAGAGAGTATGGATACATCTCCCGTGGAAGCGATCGGAAGTGTTCCAGGTGAAGCAATCTTTGCCTGACCCCCGCAAAAATCCTACAGGTTATTACAAAGAATTATCGCAGCTTGTAGACGCTACAATCATGAATCTTGCCGATATCGATATGTTGTTCGGCAATGTCGTACCGCAACCTGTATGGGCTAAGATTCGGCAGGAAAATCATCCGAATGAATTAGGTGGTGATTGGGCTGCCATAGTGGCGGCGGATGGTTTACAAACTGGTGGAGCTAAACCTGAGCAGATGATTACTGCTCTTCCTCAACGAATAATAACGTTAATGAAAACTCTTATGCCAGCTATGAGGGTGAATTGGGACAAATTGTCAGCTTGTAAGCAAAAGAAGGACGAGAGTGTTTCCGACTTCTTCACGAGGTTCGAGGAAGCATTCATTGACCATAGTGGACAGGATATGAGCACTGAGGGTGGTCAAAGATTGTTTGTGGATAAATTTGTTTCGAACTTACTGCCCGATTTGAGCAATAAATTAAGGAATTCGGAGAGTGCATGGGCCGTTTCTACCTCAGCTCAGATATTGGCTACAGCACAATATTATGAGAATAGAGAGAAAGAGGAGAATGACCGTGCTGATAAAAAGACGAAGGAACTAAAAACTAAAGTGTTGTTGCAACAAGCGTATCCTCCGCGTTCAAATCAGAATGCGTCTCAACAGAATAGATCGCAGTCGCAATCGAATCGATCGCAGCCGCGTAATGATTCCTCCTCCCAAAGATCATCGTTAGGGTACAATCAATGTGCTTATTGTAGACAGGAGGGACACATTAAATTCAATTGCCCTGTTTTGAATGATCGTAATAGTGGTAATTCATCTAGAGGAGGTCGTGGTGGTTCGCAGCAGACATCGCGTGGTAGGGGTCGTGGTGCTCAGAATGATCGTTCTGATAACTCCTCTAATTCTAATAATTGTTTCGATCAACGTGGATCATCGCAAGGACGATCTGCGCAGTACAATGTAGACGATTATTACGTCGATCAGGGAACTGACGACAGTAATTACTAGGACAGCCAAAGACAAGGAGAGGGAGTGGTATCAGTTCCGGTTGATCAGAGAGGGCCTTACGTCGCAGTTGCTACATCGGGCGTCGTTGAGCCTTTTCTGTTGGACACTGGTGCAGCGAAAAGTTCTATTAAGCATTCGAAACTCCCTGGCGCACCTTTGTCTGGCTTAACAAATGTTTCCGTTGGATTCTCTGGCGCCCCCGTTAGCAATCCAGTTTCGCGCCCTTTGCCCCTTACAATAGGGCCACGTGAGCTTCAAGCTCCGTTAATTTTGACTACTGGTTGTGGTGAAAATCTTTTGGGCCTGGATTTGCTTAAACGTTTGTATGCAACTTTGTATTGTTCTCCTGCGGGTGTAAAGCTTACGTTAGGAGAGAGGGTTGTCTCTCCTATGTATTTGTCTCTCGATAAGCTTCCACCGGAATTGAGTTCTCTTCCTGCGTCTTTGTGGGCAACGGGTCCAAATGACGTGGGCCTGCTTGATATCTCCCCTTATGTTGTTCAGTTGAAATCTAATGTGCGATTGCCACGTATTCCCCAGTACCGTATCTCTCTTGATGGTGAACGAGCATTGTTAGCGATCATTTATGATCTGATCGAGAAAGATGTTATTGAAGAGACTCGGGGAAACGTGTGCAACAGCCCTGTGCTGCCCATTCTTAAACGTACTGATCCTTCCAAACCGCCTGTTTATCGCTTTGTTATCGATTTACGGGAGGTGAATAAAATTGTGGTTCCTCAATTCCCTGTTGTGCCTGACATCACGGCGCTACTGACTCTGATTCCAGCTTCTGCATCGTGGTTTTCGGTGATTGACTTGAAAAATGCGTTTTTCAGCATCCCGATTGCCGAGGAGAGCAGGGACCTTTTCGGTTTCTCTCTTGGTGGACGCAGCTTCCGGTTCAAACGCGCTCCTCAGGGCTACTGTGAAAGTCCATCGATTTACAGTCAAGCCTTGAAGGGTCAACTGGATGCGTTTAGGTTGCCGGCTGGTGCGGCCTTAATCCAATACGTCGACGACTTATTGGTGGCTGCTGATACTCAGGACATTTGCAAAATTGCTACGGTGTCGTTGCTGCAACATCTCTGTGAGTTGCATCATAAGGTGTCCCCTTCTAAACTCCAATATTGTTGTCAAGAAGTAACCTATCTAGGTCACTTATTGTCAAAGGAGGGAAGGAGGTTGACCCCAGAGAGGATTGCAGCGATTGCGCGAATGGCTGTGCCAAAAACCCAAAGAGATGTGCGTGCCTTTCTAGGTATCACGTCGTACTGCAGGCAATGGATTCCTAATTTTTCATTGCTAGCGAAACCATTGGTGGCTCTTACGTGCAAGGATGTTTCAACTCCTTTACCATGGACGGAAGAATGTCAGAAAAGTTTTTCTGAATTGCGTGATTCATTGTGTTCGGCTCCTGTGTTGGGTACTCCTGACTACAGTAAGCCGTTTACATTATATGTTCACGAGAGGGAAGGTTGTGCTTTGAGTGTCTTAACGCAACCTTTTGGTGGTAAACAGCGTCCATGCGCATATTTTTCCTCGACCTTGGACCCAGTAGCTAGAGCATTGCCGAGTTGTTTGAGAGCAACTGCGGCAGCTGCGGTCTCCATCCCACAATCAGCAGGACTGGTCATGGATAATATGCTTAGGGTGATGGTTCCGCATGCAGTCGATACTCTTTTGAATCGTACGAAAACTCAGCACTTGACGAGTGCGAGGTTGTCTGGGTACGAGCTGACGTTGCTGGCAAGTCATATTCAGATAAAACGTTGTAATGTTCTGAACCCGGCAACTTTGTTACCAATTAGCGCAGAGTCAGATGAAGTAGCAGAACATGATTGCTACTTGAGGACAGAGGAAGAAACAAAAGGTCGAGTGGACCTTAAAAACACCCCATTGGAAGATCCGGACGGTACACTGTATGTGGATGGGTCATGTTTTAAGTTGCCGAATGGCGATGTGACTACTGCTTATGCTGTTGTAACGTTGAATACTGTTGTTGAGACTGCAAGGTTGAATCAGAATTCTACCCAAGCTGCAGAATTGATCGCTCTCACTAGAGCATGTGTGTTAGCAAAAGGGAAACGTGTGAATGTGTTTACCGACAGCCAATATGCGTTTGGCGTCGCACATAGTTTTGGACGATTGTGGAGAGAGAGAGGTTCCTTGACGTCGCATGGTACGAAGATTCAGCATGGACAGCTTGTGAATGATCTCTTGGATGCACTGACGTTGCCTAAACAAGTAGCGATTGTTAAATGTAGTGCGCATCGTAAGGTGACGGATGATGTTGGTCGTGGTAATGCGTTTGCGGATGAGATTGCTAAGGAGACTGCCCGGAACCTTAGCACTCGAATGTATGTGACGAGTTCGGTTAGGTGGCCTACAGAATCGAGCATGTGTGAAGACACTATTGAAAGCGTGAAAGAAATTCAGAATGAGGCCACCGAGACTGAAAAGGCGAAGTGGAAAGAAAGCACGGGAAAGTTGGATGCGAATGGTTGTTGGATTGATTTGTCGGATCAGAAAAGATGGTTGTTGCCCGATGCGTATGTGCTGGCCGTTGTGACAATGGCGCACGGGTTAGCACATATTAGCGCGAAAGGTATTTGCAAATTGCTGTCTCCTGTATGGAAGAATGATGGTATCACGAAATGTGCTGAACGTCTGGTGAAGAATTGTATGGTGTGTATGATGTACAATCCTGGCAAAGGAACCCCAACTCCTCCTGGCAGTTTTGCTCCCCCTTCATGTCCCTTTGAGGTGATCCAATTGGACTTCATCCATATGGAGCGATGCAATAACCTGAAATACGTTTTAGTTGTGGTTTGCGCATTCTCCCGATGGATCGAGGCCTATCCTCTCAAAGACAATACTGCTTTGTCTACTGCGAAAATCCTACTGAAGGAATATTTTCCTCGGTATGGAATGCCTAGAGTCGTTTGGTCAGATAACGGAAGTGAGTTTGTGGGTAGTGTGATGAAGAGTGTGTGTAAGGGCCTTGGAATTAATCAGAAATTCCACAGCGCCAATCATCCCCAGTCAGCTGGATTGGTTGAGGGGTACAACGGCACCCTTAAACTAAAGTTAGCGAAGATTCAGGCTACGACTGGTCTTTCGTGGCCTGACGCTTTACCTTTAGCATTATTGTCAACTAGGGCGACTGTACACTCCCGAGTAGGGCTTAGTCCCTATGAAATAGTGTTCGGCCGTCCTGCGAATGTGTGGGGGGTTCCTAGGCCAGGTATTTTTCGTGATCTTGAGTACCCAATGTTGATCGATTATCTTCATGACTTGACTGCTAAACTGAGGTTAATTCACCAACAGGTTTACGACGCATTGCCGACGCAGACGGAGGGTCCAGGCCACCAGCTCCAGCCCGGAGATTGGGTGGTGATGCGAAATTTTTCACGCAAGAATAACCTGGACCCGAGGTTTACTGGACCCTACCAGGTGCTCCTGGCCACGAGGACTGCTGTTCGTCTCGAGGGACGCAAGAATTGGGTGCATGCCACTCATACCAAACGGGTCCCTATCCCTTTGCCAGCAGACCCGTGGGTAAGGAGAGGCATTGCATCGACTGAAACCGAAGGATTGCCGGCGTTTGTACCTTTCAGCGACGCACAGCCTGTTGGAGAATCCTCAGCGCAGCAGAAAGACACTGTTGAACAATTATCATCAAAAGACTCAAGACCAGAACACTCAACTGATCAGCAGGACGCTGTCTCTTCAACGGATCCTTTGTTCGACGAGCAGACACGTCCTGGGAAAACCCGATACTTTTTGCGATCTAGCACTAAAGACTAATAAAAGATCCTGCTTTGCTGTATTGACAACTGCATTATCCCGTTTTCCGTGATCAGTTTTGAACATTCATATTACTGTGATTATTCCTGTATATATATATTGAGCTTCATTCCTTATACTTTTTGCTTCCACAGCTGAGAGACTTTGTTTTTGCATATATACATATTGTGCATTGAAGGCCGTAGGGCCGCGCGCGTACTTCCTTCTGGATAGTAGGTCTTGACGCTAGGTTAAAGGCCGTCGGTTCCTGGGAACTCCTAGGGATTGACTATTGCTACACAGAACGAAGTGCGTCAAGAAACGTTGCGGACGGTCGTAGGGAATGGCATTCTCGAAGCTGAATGATTTGGAAGGAGCTCAGGCTCATAGATTCAAGCTGCAGCAACTCAGTCGTACCAAATGTTTTATATTCCAACTGTTTGTATTGTTTTTGACTGCTTCTGCATTATTGGCGGGTGGGGTGTATTACATGATGTCTTACTTCTTACCTTCTGCTACACCTACTCCTACTCCTGACCCTAAACTTACCTCCACTGTTTCTCCTCATTCCTTTCATATGTTACCCGAACACGAACAGGCTAGACGTGTAGAATACCGCAACAATTCCTTTATTCAGCTCCTTCATCAGCATCAGTTAGTGGTTAACACTACTAATTGTTGGGTGTGTGGGTTGATGCCACATACTACGGATAAGGGAATTCCATATCTGGTGTTACCGCATAGTTCCCAAGGGTCTGCTCGAGCATTTCAGACAATGTTTCGAAGTGCACTGGGTTTCCACCCCATTCGAGAACCACGTTCCCCCTACTCTGGTCCTACCTCGTATCAAAAACCTTTGTCGATAGCAATAGAGGATTTAGATAGCGATATCTATGATCCCTCGCTCATTCCCGAAGAAGAGGTACAAGCCTATAGGGTCCTAAGTAGAGGTGAATATAGTGCGTTCACCAGCGAAAAGCAGCTTAAAAGCTCGCCTCCAATATGGGTCGTACCCCACACTGGTAATTTTTGTCTCATGGGTCGTGGCCGAAGATCGCAAGCCCGACTTGGAGCAAGTGCTTGCACTGAAAATTACATTCTGCCGATGTTTTCGTCCCCTGTGTTTCTGGCTGCCAAGGGTACATACTTTATCTGTCATGATCGTGCATACGCATGGTTGCCCGCTGACTTCATGGGCTCATGCTTCATTGCAAATCTGTTGCCCCCGACGTTCACTGTAGATGCCGATTATCATAAGACTAGAGTTGTGCGAGGCGTAATTAGCGAAGAGGATACTGCCGGTCTAGAGGCAGGAGACTTTTTCAAGGGTTTCCTCCCGTTTTGGGGACCTATGGTTAATAGTAGGAACCTGAGACAGTTGACTCGAGTGGTAGAATCGACAGCTAATATTACTGCCAGTGCCCTTGGTAATATCACCACAGAACTTCAGGCGGATAGACTTATGACGTTACAAAACCGTATGGTTTTAGATGTCATCTTAGCAGATCGAGGTGGGGTATGTAAGGTGATCCATTCGAGCTGCTGCATTTTCATTCCAGATAACGCTCCGACTGTCTATCAAGCCATCTCGAGGTTGCATAAAATCTCCGAATCCATACACGTGGATGTAGGGGATTGGACGCTACTTGGATGGTTTTGGGGCCTGATGTCGACTTGGGGTTGGAAGATTCTGATGATCGTCGGAGTTGTTGTGGTGTTCCTGTTCACGTGTTGCCTTTGTGTGCAGTGTGGTCCTGCCTTATGTGGCCTCTGTGCTACAACGTGTATGAGACAGCCGCCTGTTACCAATGGGACTCGGTTGGACAGAGCTATGCTACAGCAACATCTCGATGGTCTGATGAATATCGAATATGATTCCGACTAGTGCTTGCCTACATGAGGGCAAAAGGAGCGTCTGAGGTTCCGTGACAATTGTAAGTGGTGCATTCGACTCGCACGAATATAGTCGAGTCTGGAATCTATGAACCGCAAATGACGAGTTTAGTAAGTGTACGCAGTTTCGCTGTGCTAACCTAAACCGTTCGTCTGTTACGTGGGTATTTCTATCTGTACCCACGGGTTCCATCTTAGATACGGCATCCATTTTGTCTCTTGCCCTCAAGTAGCCAGCGAACGGACGTTGTCCGCTTCGCGACCCTGGGACTCCCAAGATATTTGCGGAAGACACATGTCCTTTGTAAGTGTCTTTATGGCGAGGGGGATGCTACTGTAAAGCAGATGGCGCCGCTCGAGGCTCATCTTGCCGCACGGACTTATTGTCTCAGCCGTGCATCTCATTAGGCACGTCCCTTTGATGCCTGTATCTCGTGTTTCCCGATACCTCCCCTTTTACACCCTTTCCGATCTCCCCACTGTTTCCCTCTTCCTCTGCACCTGTCCTTGTTCCTATTTCGATCTGTTTTACTGCTGATTGGAATGCACTAATGTTGGGAAGATGGGTTTTTACAGTTGGGAACCGCCAAATGTTTCCGCACTTATGTTCCGGACCTCATGTGTATCAAAGTGACCAAAGCGACCCCTCTGGGGGATAATGGTGGGAACCGGGTTGTAAACCTTTGTGTACCATGTTGTCCTATGGGTAAAAACTGTATAAAAGGAGCGATCCACAGAACCAATTTGAAGCAGTCTCTCCGAACTACACTCGTTGTACTTCCTGTGATTTCTGTGTTCCCTGCAGCAAATAAACCTTGAATCTTTGACGTACAAGGAAGTGTCCCGTGTCTCTGTCATTCGTACGCCGGAGCAGGTTACCCACGAAGGTTTCAGGTGTTGTGCCCTGGCACCGCTGGGTCTTTAAGAACCCAGTCCTTCAACCATCAACATACAGCTCCCCATCAGGATCATCTAGGGGAGTGTCCGTTAAATCTATTCTTCCCTTCGTCTCTTCCTCTGTCCGAAACAAACAATCATGGACTTCATCGTCCTTTTCATCTGAAGGGATGGGTAGCAACGTGGCTGGGTTCAAAGTGGCACATCGTTTAATCGTAATGTAGGGTGCGGATAATGTGAGCTCTTAACCAGTGAGACGAGCACTAGTTAAATGCTGCGTCTGCGTTTTGTTCAATAAGGTGTCCACAGCATGCGGTACCATCACTGTGAGATCATAACCCAACACGAGCCCCGCCTATTGTCTGATTGAGACTGCAGCAGCCGCTGTGACCCTTAGACAGCTCGGCAACGCTCTCGCCACATTGTCAAGCATCGCAGAAAAATAAGCGCAAAGTCTCTGCTTCCCGCCAAAACATTGAGTTAGGACAGACAACGCGCAACCTTCCGCCTCATGTACGAAAAGCACAAAAGACTTCTGGTAATCAGGAGTCCCCAAGACAGGTGCAGAACACAAAGCCGTTTTTAATGACTCAAAAGCTTCTTGACATGCTGGAGTCCTGGGTAGGGGTTCGCGCACCTCTTTAGTAGTCAGATACAGAAGGGGTTTGATTAGTAAAGCATAATTAGGTATCCACTGGCGACAATACGATGTTATGCCCAAGAACGCACGCACCCCTCGCTGCGTGTTAGGTACAGCCATGTCAGTTATCGCCTTAATGCGCTCCGGTGTCAACCTCCTCCCCTCCTTCGATAGGAGATGACCTAAGTAGGTGACCTCCTATCGACAGTATTGAAATTTGGGAAGGGACACTTTATGTCCATTCCGAGCCAAATGGTGCAACAATTTAACTGTAGCGTCCCGACACCCATCTTCAGTGTCTGACACCACTAATAGGTCGTCCACATACTGCAGTAAAACATTTCCCTCAGGTAATTCCAGACCGTCTAACTGAGCCTTTAAAGCCTGACTATAAATGCTGGGGCTCTCCGTATAGCCTTGGGGAATTCTACAAAATCTGAAACTTCGGCCAGCCAATGAGAATCCGAAGAGATGACGGCTGTCAGGGTGTACCCGGATACTAAAGAAAGCATTCTTCAAATCCAATACAGAGAAATATTTGGCTGTGGGAGGAATTATAGTCAAAATCGTGGTAATATCAGAGACCCCTGGATATTGGGGCTCGACCACTTTATTAATGTGGCGCAAATCAATCACAAAATGATAAACATCGGGTGCACCATCACCTGAATCTGCAGAGGGTCTTTTGAGGATCGGGAGAATGGGGCTATTACAAATGTTAGAGGCCGTCTCTTCCACAACACCCGACTGTATCAAATCGTGTATTATTTGTAACAGAGCCAATTCACCATCCCTAGAAATTTTGTACTGCCGTATTCGGGGCAATCGAGCTCCCACCATAACCTTGATGGACCCGGGGTCAATATCCACTTTCCCCACATCTGTGTCACTACTGGCCCACAATGTCTCCGGGACCCCTACAAACTCAGCTGGAAGAGGCTCGTCCTTTGAGAAACACTGCTGCGCACGAGCAACAGTGGGACCCAAAGTGACGTACACACCATCCAGGGAACAGTAAATTGTAGAATGCAGTCTTTTCAACAGATCCAAAATCAACAAATTCTCACCACAATGCGAAGTTAGAAGGAAAGGAGAATCAACAGTGAAAGGACCAATCGTAAGCGTTAGGGGCTAAGAAATGGGGCTAATTACTGGAGTACCTGAGAATCCAACGGAAACATTATTCCTGCCAGACCGAGCCGCCCCTGGGACCTGAGAACGTGCCACAGAGCTTTTCATAGCACCCGTGTCCACCAAAAATTTCTGAGGAGACTCCGACAATTCCGCAGTCACATAGGGTCATCGTTGGTCAACATCCACAGAAACTGGTCCCATGCTCTGTCCTATGCTGTCCTAGTTATGGGAGAAGCCAGTCATGTCATCCATGGCATATGCATCGTTGTAGTACTGGTTGTAGTACTGTCGGTCACTATCATGACCACCCTCAGTCTGAAAATGCTGTCGATCTCTCTCTCCATCAAAACAATTCCTCCCCGGCCGCCTATCGTCACCACACTGTCTATCCCTGTCATCCCTGCGATATTCACCACAACCTCTTCCTCTACCTTGTCCAGCATTGGACCGAAGCTCCGGACAATCTTTCCACCAGTGCCCCTCTTTTTTACAATTTGCACACTGATTCGGCCCCAGCCTCTCTCTCCTCTCACCTCTGCCATAGTTACTTCCACCTCAACCCGCTACCATAGGCGGGGCTCCACGTCCCCGACCCTTCGACACCTGCTGCAACAACACTCTTGTCTTCAAATCCTTGGCTTTCTTTTCCTGTCTGTCCTTATTCTCGTTCTCCCTATGTTCATAATATTGAGCCATACTCAGAATACCAGAGGGGGTGGACATCGTCCACGTACTCTCTGGTGCTTGCAACCTGGCCGCTATTTCCGGTAACAAGTTCATTACAAACCTGTTCATGAAAAGTCGCAACCCCCTGCAACATCCTTACCACTAAAATCCAAAAAGGCTTCCTCAAAACGAGTGAAAAAATCTGCAACCACTTCATTCTTCTTCTGCTTACATGCAGTCAACTTATCCCAATCTACCTTCTTTGGAGGAATAAGGGAGTGCATACATTTTATTATTCGCCCTGGTAACGCTAAAATCTCACCTTTCGGTTTGTCTCCCGGCTTCCGTTCTTTATCCCAGTCCTTAAATTCCTCCCAAGTCCCAATTCCTCCACATGATCTGTACTCTTCACCTGTCTCCACACATCCGCCGGAACCAATAATCCAAAGAACAATTCTATGTCAGGTAAAGTCATAACAGTCGAAGAAGCTGCTTCCGTCAATTCTTTATAATAAGCAGTCGGGTTTTTTCTAGAGTCGGGCAATTGCGCCTTTAGCGCCAATACCTCGCTCCTTTTCCAGGGAGTATACACCCACTGTTCTTGGAAACGAGCCTCCACATGAGCTCTTGTAACATTCTGAGTTACAGGGTCTATCACCCCAGGCACTTCAGGGTGGAAAATTGGGTGAACCTCGCGCATTGGGTGTGTTCCTGAAAAAGAAGCCCCCCTACTGACGGCAATTCATCTCTATATTCTAGCAGAGTCCGCAAATTCTGTAGCACATCCTTCATTCTGGTATTAGCCCTATAGGCTCTATCCTTCATGTCATAAAGAACACTGGGCGCCGCACCGCCAAAACCCTGTTCCCACAATGTTATCAACGTCATGGACATATGCCACAAAGCATGCTGCTGCATCAGAGGCTCATAATCCTTTACTGTAAAACAGATGTCCTCCAGTACGTAAATAGGATTCCTAGCCCACTGACAAGCCTGATTAGCCACCATCGTTTTTTCGCCAACCCAACAGTAGAGCGTGTAAGCAATTTACGTACTTGGGTGAATAGCCCACTTCCAGCACTTCGGATTGGGGTCGTCAACTCACCTCGGGGTAGCACTAGCAGAGACAGCGGGAAATGCGGAAGAGGTCGCAGAGGGGGCAGGTGAGCTTGCCGCAAGGAGAGAAATCAGAGGCGCAGTTACAGAAGATGTGGCAGACGACAATGCCTGTTCAATATCTCTCAACAAAGTAGGGGCCGAAACAGAGGAGGTAGGAGTACCAAGCAAGGGCGTAGCAACCGTTTGTGGAACTGAAACCACCGCAGGGGAAGCAGAATCAGTCAACACAGGATACAATAGTTGTGGTGCATACGGGGGAGGGGGCCGAACACTCAGAATGTCTTCCATCTCGTCATGCTCTTCTTCCCTGACTACATAATTTCTATCCGTTTGCAGCCTATGAAGTCTGTCTGCACGCTCAATCTGCGTGTCGTTCTCTTTCTTAGCATGTTCTCTCGCCTTCTGTGCCATCATCTGCGCTGCTCTCCTCTAGGCTACCTTCTCCTCTCTCATCTGTCGTTCCCTTACTTCCTTTTGGCGTACTCTCAAAGAATCGAACATACTCTGGTGGCTGCGCTTAGCGAATAACCTGTCCTGTAAATAATCGAGTTTTGCCACATCAAAAGAACCAGTCAACGGCCATTGCAAATCTATGTTACCTTTAGTGTACTTATGCCACAAGGTATTGAACAAAATCGGGGTCAATCCATGTTTAACATACATCTCGAAATTAGGTGAGCCCTCTATCGGAGCGGGTTGGCTTTCAGCCAATCTGACATCAGTTGAACTGCAGCAACAGCCAAAACATCGCAATTTACTGAAACGCGGCATCTTGCACACAATCAATCAAACACCACCAAACTCACCCAATCAGACACCGCCAAAGAACCCACAAATACCCGAACACAAAAGAACCAAGCAATTATCTCCACACACAACCACTTACATTCGCCCACGCACATACATCCTATGCATTAAGTCCCTACCAAACACGTGTTACCATAATGGGACAAGGCCCGTCGACCAAGTCCTGGGGAACCTGGACCCTACCGCAGACCGAACAGTACACTAACTGTTCTGAGGCTGGAGGACACATCCGCCACCCGGGCGGTAGTACAGATTGCTGCGCACTTTACCCCGGGAGACCCAGAACCCGCTCCCTATGAACCACACACACTAGGGGTTCGGTGGGTCCCTGAATCCGCCCGCAATGAGCCACGCCTCCAACGCAGTACCACCCGGTCGGATGACCACAAACAAACGTCCACCCAACCTCCGCCAAGTCTGTCAGAGGACCACTCGCACTCTAAGTTCCCCGGAGCACACTAGCCCCAGGAGCACACCGGCTCCTCCAACCACTTGAGACACACCGGTCTCGGAGACACACCTGTCTCTTGGAGCGTCCCAGCTCCTTCAATTAACAGTCGGACTACTCACCTTCAATACGCGGTACCGACCTCTACCGTTCTCCACCTCCGGCTGCTGGGACCAACACGGTCAGCTCCAAAGTTCCGCCTTCCAGACCCCGGCACAGGATCATGCACCGGGACTTCTCCCGATCAGCAGGGTGGGGCAGCGCTGCGAGAACCAAGTTCGTCATCAAAGTGGGAAACCGGACCCAACGTGTCGACCAGAGGGTCCCTGGCCTTCTGCTACCCACTTACGGGTGAGAAAGATCCTTATCACGCGGTACCTGTTCGGGCGCCATCTGATAAGCGTGGCTCAAATCCACCTGAGTGACTTACCACACTCGCCTATGATTACCAAGTAATAAGTCAGCCGGACAGTGGAGAAGAAATAACAAAGTAATTTATTAGGCCACAAACTCCCATATGAGAGGGGCCTGTCCGACCTCACCCCTAAGAGTGCGCCGAGAGGACTGACCCATCTCATCACAGCAATACATTATATCATGGTACAGCAAGGTAGAACACGCCCATACTGGAAAAGTACTGGACCCCAGAGAGGGTGAACAATGGCCTCACACAAGAGGCATCTGCACCTGCAATAGCAACATTTGGTTATCTCTGCCCAAGGCCGCGGAGCCAGGCCTCAGCGTCTCCAGTGCATGAGAACATTGCTGATTAGAAACTCGTTAGTTTCGGCCACAGTTAGCTAAGAAACGAAAAATGCTGCGTTCAGGGTTTTTTCCTATTCCTACGGGAGGGGGGAAATGAGCGAGTGCGACTCGCACACACAGAGAAGCACCCAAAATGGTGGCACACAAGCTAAGCTAAGAAAACTGAACATCACCACACGCATGAATGAATAATACTATAAAGAGTACAAACGTAAATGCATAAATGAATACGTCATTAGTTAGACACATGATGCTAACTCATATATGTAAATATCAGTGGGTGGGGCATCGGAAAATGAAACCTATCACCCCTCTCTTGTTTGCCATTTTCCTTGCTGATCTTCCAAAGGCCTTAGAGATTGATAGAAGTGCAAGCCCAAAAAGGAATGGATTAAAATTACCATGTCTGCTTTACGCAGATGACTTGGTGATGTTTGATCAGACAGCGATGGGCCTTCAAAGGAAATTAAATGTCTTCCAAGAATACTGTGTGTCAAAGTCCCTAACTGCAAATATGGATAAAACTAAAATCTTGTGTTTTGGAAAAAGAGATTTAGGTTTTAGTTGGTATCTAGGCAACTTAAAATTGGAGGTAGAAAAAGAATATAGATACCTTGGGGTCTGGTTTGAAAACTCCTTAAAGTGGCAGGCTCATTTGACAGCCCAGAAAGCAAAGGCTTACATCTCAGTGTGTGGGCTGAAAAAATGTAATAGTGAGTATGGTGACATGTCACATAGACCTGTGCTACAGGCGTTCAATGCAATGATCCCTCCTCAAGTCCTGTATGGCTCAGAAGTACTCTATCTTAGCGGCAAAGTTAATTGGGACGCTGAGGAGGGTAAATGCCTGAAATCCTTACTCTCACTTCCCAGCTCATCAATGATTCAGGTAATCAGAATAAAGTTAGGTACAACATCATGGAGCGTATAGGCAAAAATAAATGTATTAAGGCTGTGGAGTCTACAGGACCCAGGGGGAGGCGGGGTGCAGAAGATCTCCCTCTGGTGTAGGAAGGAGATCGAATCAAGTGATTTAAAATGGGTCAAGAGATAAGAATGGAATTGTTTAAGGTTGCAGAGAACTTAAAGGTGAGATTCTGCAAACAGTCATTCCAGGCTGCATTTTCCAAGAAGGAGCTCAGGACTCAAGACCTTGAGTTGTCTAGAACAATTGAGCAAGGCTATTTGAGCGGGAAATCATCAGTTCAATTTATGACCGCAGCCTGGCAACACGAGTCTTGGTACCCTTACTTGGACACCCTTCCGAATAAGTGGCTTAGATGTGAAATTTTAAGAGTAAGGATAGGCATTAATCCCTGGCTGTCAAATCAGAAGGAGAAAGTCATTAGGCTCCACCTGAATGGGAATTGTAAATGCTTTCTAGGCAATAAGGGTGATATGCTGCATATTATGTTAGATTGTATGGTGCTTATACCTCAGCGTAAATTGAATTTGAGACCTGTTTTTGTAAAATATTAAATAAGGTCTCGTGCTCAGGCGATTGATTTACTCACAGAAATGCCTAACCTCGAGATTGCTATTGCAATTGGAAATTATATGAAGTCTGTAAAAAGCTCTTAGCAAAAGATTGTAATAGTTTTAGAATTATACTGGATTTTAGTGATTTTATGGGGAGTATTTATACATTTTAACTTAATATGAATTCAATTTTACTTTCTCGGTCCCATCAGGGTAGAATTTTAAAGACTAAGGTCTAAATAAACATTGCTTTTGACTGACTGACTGACAAAGTGTGATGCTTCTCTCAGAAAAGTGTTTGGGTGTTTGTTATCATGTAGGAATTGGAAATTGGGAACATTAAATTGTTTTACTGGAATAGTCCCTGGATTTATCCCAATACTGTATTGCAATACCATTTTCATTCAGTATTCTGGTGTGTGCTTTTTACCAGCTCCACCCATTTTTATTCTGAATAAGCTTACACATTTGATATATTATTAAAGTCTGTGTAAACAAACTCCAAACTCTGTTTGCTTCCAGACCACTGGATATAGTGAAGAATCAAGTTGAAGCCTCATTACTTCTCTGAACAGCATTCTCTTGTTTTTCTTAAAGTCTCTTCTTAAGCCCAACTGTATTTTGGTGAGATGACAGTCATTTGTATCATGCATACTACCTGTGATTGGTTACATCACCCTCTCACAAAACCTTTGCAAGAATCTCTCGGAATTCTTCTGTAATAAAATGACCTCCATATATAGCATCTTCGATCCACAACTGGACCCCTACACTGATGCAACTCAAATTCCCATCATGGCCAAAGAACTATCCCTAACCTTGTGGCCCACTATCAAAATCGCTGCTTGTATGAAGACCATCCACTTGGAGACCCATCTGACCCTTGCCCCCACCAACCCTTTACCTAAGTCCTCCTACTGACCAGCGAAGCACTAACACCCATCCTCAATACCTCCATCGACTCGCCTGGGATGGCTCCGGCTCAGGAGCCATCCCAGGCGAGTAGCATCAGCCCGCCTGCTTCGAGCACCGCAGGCAAACACAAATAAAATGGCATCTTAATGCCATTTTATTTATTTGCCACTGCACTAGCTTACGCTGTCTACAGCGCGAGGGTAGGGGCTGGGCTGAATCCTTTCAATGCAGGATGACAGCATTGTCTACAGTGCGCATGCCAGATTGGCCGTACGTCTTGCTACAGCCAGCCCGACATGCGCACAGTAGACCCAGCAATCCAAAGACTGTGAAGCAGCCTGGAGATTGTTGGCACAGGCCCTGAACGTCAAAATGAGAGCTGAGTGAGCCTGCTCCCACCAATCCTGGAGTGGCTTTTACAGCAAGAAAGCAGCTTCAGGTTTGGTTGGACTTGCGTTCCAAAAGCAAGAAGGAAGTCCTTCTTTTTCCTGCTGGTGGAAAGGAGAAGTGCCCCACCCGTAATGCTCCAGCTCCGCATTGATGGTGAGCTGAGCGCTTTAGCGCCCTACCATTTTTTATTGAAGCTAGCCGCCACTGCGACTCAACCTTGTTTTCGGACATTTGGAAACATGCTACTTACTGTCATGATTCCTGCTCAAGAAACACCTGTTAACCCAGCCACGTATTCAAACTACAGATCGATCTCCTATCATACCCGGCAAAGGTCCTAGAGAAACTAATTTACCAACGCCCCACCATACCACCAGTTTCTAAATGCCTTGCAGTCAGGATTCAAGCCCAACCACAGTACAGAAACAGCACTTATTGCTGCCACAGACGGCATCTGCATGATCGTTTACAGAGGAGACCCAGCAGTCCTCATTTTCCTAAACCTCTCCACAGCATTTGACACGGTCTCACACCCCATCCTCATCAGGCACCTGCACAAGATTGGCATCTAAGGATCAACTCTGATGGATCTGCTCCATAACGCATAGAACACAAGCTGTCAGCCTGGCACTTACTTCTCAGATCTCTTCAATGCATACATGATCCCTCTGGCCAGTGTCATCCGCGCCCACAACTGCAGCATCCTCTCCTATGCCAAGGACACACAACTCATACTCTTCCCTTTCAGACAAAACCTCCAGAACAAGAAACAAGTTCAGTGCCTGCATGATTGAAATCAAAGTCACTAACTAGTTGAAAGCCAACTGCCTCAAGATTAACACCGTCAAGACAGAAGTAGTGATATTTGGCAGGAACGCCTTACCATGGTACTCCAACTAGTGCCCGGCTGAACTCTGGCCCACACCTAGGGCTCACCCCGGGAACGTCAGAAAAATCATGAAAATCAAACGGGACATGACCACATAAGTCAACGCTCCTACTGCATCTTGCTTCCACACCCTGATGTTGCTGAGGAAGATCTTCAAACGGCTCGCAAGCAACACTATAAAAACTGCCACTCATGCCCTACTCACCAATAAGTTGGCCAAGAGGAACACCCTCTATGACAGGATCGCCATGCAACTCACTAGAAGACTACAGGCCATCCAGCACTCAGCAGCCAGTCTCATCCTCAACCTCCCACACAGACTTCACATCATTACACACCACAGGAAGCTCCTCTAGTGCCCATTAAACAAATGTGCAACACCTCAGTTTCCTCACACACATATTCAAGGCACTGCACAACTTAGGCCCCACCTACCTGAGCGGTTTAATCTCCCTTTCACCAACCATCCAAATCCCTCGCTCTGCAGTCCCTGTACTCACACACATCTGGCGCATACACAGAACCACATCAGGATGCTGGCGCTCTCTTACGTTGTTCCTAAAGCATGCAATGGCCTCCCACTCCACAGCAGAGCCTCTGCTTTTCTTCTTGAACTATGCAAGAAGTTGAAGATCTGTTTTTTATAGCGTGCTTTACAAATGCACATAACATCATAGGCATGACAAAATCGCAACAAAATTATCAAAGCCTACTCATTGCACTTTTGCAGAAGGTACTGTTTGCCTGCTGCAGACTAATACAGAAGAGTCTGTTAAACATGGCAGGACCTTGCTCCATGGCACAGAACTCCCAAAGTTCTTCCACGATCTTGCCTATGGATAGCAATAGCCACCCCTGCCTAACCTGCCTCTGCCAAATGCCTTCTGGAAATAATTTCCCAATCCTAAAAGCAGTTCTATTGTCAAATGTCTTACACTCCTTGACACATCTTGCTACAGACAAGGTACGCACCTTATAACTTTAGGATAATACTTTGCCACAGGTCTAAAATTAAAGTGGAAAAAAACACCTCTCCACATTTTATTGTGACATGCTTTATCATCAGTATTCTCTCCACAGTTAGGTAGGTGAATACCATCTAGATGGACTCAACCGCGATCAGGAGTACAGAGTTAGTTTCAACTGAATATAGTCAGTGATTCAGTTAACTTAAAACTGCCTATTAGTACACCCAAAGTATGTTAGGCTATTAGACAGGTTCCACTGGCAAGAGTACAAATAGAATTGTCAGGATGACTGCAGAAGGTAATGTTGTTTGCATCTAAAATCACTGCCTACATGTTTCAGCCATTAGACTGCCCTATTTGTTCAAAGGCCTTCTTCAGGGCTATTGGATCCCTATTACTTGTGCACCCACTACCATGCAACACCAATGATTATAGGTACCTGTTACCGAAATGATTTTATTCAGTCAACCCTGTTCAGGTTCTTCATGGTGATCATGGGGCATGGGAAGGGAGGCATCCACCTGTTGTCACACATTCTTCAAGGGACAATGCCTGCAGAAAACCTATTTGCTCCCCTCCACTGCAGATAAGGACCCCGCTATGGCCATGGAGAATGACTGAACCCTGAACAGGGCCCTTTGAATAAAGCGAATGGTAAGATATGGTAGATAAAAGATTTGGCAAATGGAAATCAGAGTGAGGAACTTACTGAAGGGTCAGTATAGGACTAAGCTACACAGAAATACATTGTAAAATTGGAACCCAATCATAATTACATAGGTTTCAAAGTGATATACTTTACATGGAATGAGGCTCCAAGATATAGCTCTCACAGAAAAACTCCAAATGTGAGATTATATCTAGGACTATTTGATTACTGGGTGCCAGTATTTCTGAGGCAAAAAAATGGGTTTTGAGAGAAAAAGAAAAGTCTTTAAAGATCTTCTTAATCAATTTTCACTCTCAAATTTAGTCGTCAGGAGTTCCACAAGAAAATATGAAATATTGTACATGTAGTAAGCAGGAGAAATCCACAGCGAAAAAAAGTAGCATGTAGATTCTGGATCGATTTTATTACCCATTTCAATGTGCACTTCAGCCATAAAGCACTTGGTGAGCTGGACCAGTTAAGTTTGGTTAAACAATTTATTCAGGGTTCTTTTGAATAAATTATTCCGTCAGGTATCCTGCCTGACAAGGTGAGAGTGCGGCCCTCATTACGAGTCAGGCACAATGGAATTTCCTATGAAATTCTGCTCTGCTCATGAAAAAAGTATAGTGATTAAAGATGATTGTGGGGATAAAAAGGTGTTGAGGTCTAGTAGGACCGAACCAGCCGCAGTGGTGGGATATGAAATATTTTTTAGTCTCAGTACCCTCGCTATGTCGCCCCAAAAGTTCTTTAGTTTGGGGCAAGAGTACAAGATATGAGCTAGATTAGCTGCTTCCAGCGAACATTTGGGGCATTTGGTACGGCTACTGAAGGAGGGGTCTGATGACCATTTGGTAATTCTTTCTGGTGTGTAATATAACATGCATGTCGTTCTGTATTGTTGTAGCCGAAGACTGGATGATCGTACAAGATTGTTTATATTAGTAAGAGAGTGCTCTATCTGGTTAGGAGTAATATTTAGGTTTAGCTGGGTACTCCATTTCGCCGCCAGTTTGTCGCTGTCGTTGGTTCTAAAGAGGCTGAGTATTTTATAAGATTCGCTGATAACTGATTTATTCTTATTTGAGTAGAGGCAAGTCCAGATATCGCAATCAGAAATATTTTGTATCTTTTTATAGTTGATCAGATAGTCATGGATTTGCATATATTTGAACCTTGAAGATTCCGGTAGATCGTATAGCTGCTTAAGTGTATTGAATTCTAGCAACCCCTGCGAGCCGTACAGATCCTCCAGCGTCTTAATCCCAAAAGAAGCCCAGCTATTAGTGATAGGATCTGTAAAGATAGCCGGGAGACCTGGGTTGCCCCACAACGGGAGTTTTGAGTGATAAAAATTTGTTTTGCAATGTTTTAATATATTATTCCAAATCCTAACAATGTCTCTGGCGGTCTTGAACTTTACCCTTTTGTAGTAATTCGGGTCATTGATTCTAAACAGAAAGAATGAGGAGTCTTGTTTCAGCATAAAAGAATGAAAAAAAAGGGGAGTTCTATCTCCGTGTAGTACTGAGCGTATACGAGTAAAAAATGAGGACCAAAAATATAGTTTGAAGTCTGGGACATTCAGCCCTCCTTTGTTTAGATTATTTTTCATTATTTTTAATGACCTTCTGGCCCTTTTGTAGCCCCATATAAAACTGCTCAGAAGCCCGTCTAGATGCTGAAAAAATGTATTGTTAAGTGACAGCGGAATGGAACGGAATAGGTATAAAAATTTTGGCAGAACTTTCATTTTGATAAGATTAATTCTACTAATCATATTTAAGGGCAGTTTGTTCCATTTTTTCAAAACAAGAGTAGTTTTTTTAATCAAGTCGTTATAGTTTATATTGTTAATGTTTTGTAGTCTGGCTGTTAGTTTAACCCCAAGATATGTGGCCTCTTTGCAGATCCCAGGTATAGGGACAGATGGGGAGTAATTCGATATGACTTGCGTCTTCTGAACATTAAGCTTGTAACCTGACACCTTCCCAAATTTCTCGGCCTCGAGGTATATTCCTTTTAGTGCTTTAGCAATGTCCATGGTATATACGGCAATGTCATCAGCGTAGGCTGTCATTTTCAGCTCCTGTGAGTTGAAATTAAATGGGATAATCAAATTTTGAAGGTGGAGTGCAAGTAAAAAAGGTTCGAGTGAAAGGGCAAATAAAAGAGGTGAGAGAGGACAACCTTGCCGGGTCCCGCGCATTATAGGGAACTCTGATGAGGTCAGGCCCCCGTAGCTAATGCAAGCGGTGGGTTTGTCATAAAGTGCTTTTATACCCTTCAGAAAGTTTCCCCCAAGACCCATTTTAGATAGTGCTCGCCAGAGATAGGTCCACCCCACTCGGTCGAAAGCCTTTTCGGCGTCTAATAATATCATGCCGAGTGGAATGGACTTAACCTCCGCGATATCAAACGCTGTGATTGCCATGTTTACATGCGCGGTTGTATCTCGCCCTAAAATAAAGCCATGTTGTTGTTGATTGACGATTTTGGGCATAAAAGGGGCTAATCTATTAGCCATGATCTTAGCGAATATTTTCGCATCAGTGTTGATCAGAGAGATGGGTCGGTATGACCCTCTCTCTTCCTTATTTTTCCCTTTTTTTAAGAAAAAAACTATTTTTGTCCTGTTCCAGGATTTAGGAGCCGTTCCGTTTGGTCCAATCGATTGCATTACTTCCAATAATAGCTGTTCTAATTCTTGGCCGCAAGTTTTATAGAGTTCCAGAGGTATTGTGTCCTCTCCTGCCGCTTTCCCTGTTGGTAGGGAGTTAATAGCCTGTTGTAGTTCATTCAGTGATATGGCATTAGAGAGTACATCCAGGCCTAATGGGTTCCCTGTACTCACTGGATGTTCTTCTACATATTCCTCGATTGATTCTATATCGGAAGGATTTTCTGGGGTATATAGGTTTCTGTAATACTCAGCGAATTGATTAAGTATATCTTGTGGCTGATTATATATTTTGTTCCCTTGTCCTCGGATTTTAGAAATTAAGGTATCTGCTCTATCTTCTGCTACTTTATATGCTAAGACTTTGCCAATTTTGTCCCCACCCTCATATTGGGCTATTTTGAATTTTTGGATCCTAGTGCTGTTTTTCCTAATAAGGTTAGATTTTATATCAGTTTTCAATGTGCTAAGTTTTAGGTTGATTTCCATTACTGCTGCGGGGTTATGCTGTAATGCATTAACAAGTAAATCTTCCAATTTGGTTATGCTATTTAGTAGTGTAAGCTTGTGCTGCTTCTGTTCTGCATTTTGCCTGATGACATAGGCTTGAGTGAGCCCTCTGATACTTGCCTTGCAAGAGTCCCATACCATGCAGCACCCGGTTGAATTTCTATTAATTGTTATGTATTCGTTGAGATGAGTTTTAAGCTGTTTCACATAATTTGGATCAGAAAGCAGGTGTCTTGGAAAAGAGAAAGGCCTAGGTGGTGTCCGCGTGCTTTGTGTATCGAATGTTATTATGAGTGCGTTGTGATCAGATGTTATCCGGGGACAGAGAATCATGGAACCAGCCTGTAATAATTTATCGCAGAGTAGTATGTGAAGCCAGGTACAGATGGATACAAATATCTCCAAGCGTCTTTAATATTGTGTGTCCGCAGAGATCATTAAACATGCACAAGTCTTTTTCGTTTCCTTTCGATTTTTCTCATTTTCTCATTTTCTCCCCCTCTAATTTCGTGAGTTTGTGGAGTTGTGCCCCCCATACTCCCATTAGATAATTTGTTCTGACATCAGTCTTTACTTATTTACTTCTGATGTTAAATTGTTTCTGGGTCTAGCTCTGGCTAGATATGATGCTGGAGAGATAATTCTCTGCTTCCTTAACATCATTAAAGAAATGGGTTCGCCCATTTCTTATAACCTTTAGACGAGCAGGTTCTTGGAGGAAAACTTGCCCACCATGGGCCTTGATTGGATCCATCAGTTTGCGAAACTGCCACCTCTTGTCCATGGTGTCCCTACTGAGATCGGAGCGTGCGAAAAGCGAGAATTCTCCTACAGCTACTGGGGAGTTGGGGCGGGCTCTCTGCCAGACCGCTTGTCGTAGAAGGAAATTGCCGAAGTAGATTAGGAATGGGCGTGGAAATTGGTTCTCTCTATTCTTCTGGAACAGAGGTAAGCGGTGGGCCCTTTGGATTTGTGAGTCCCAGTCCCAGTCTGACAGGTCCGGGAAAGCCTTCTGGAGGACCCCTACGATGTAGGCTCTAGGGTCTGCGCCCTCTGATCTCTCCGGAATTCCAAAAAGTCTTAGGTTGGAGCGCCTTTGACGATTCTCCAAATCCTCAACTTTTAGCTGTAGTACCTTCAGTTGATCATCGTGTTTTTCCACTGTTTTTATCATTTTGGTGTTTGTCTCCTCCACCTGTACCACCCGTTCCTGTAGCTCAATGGTATCTTGAGAGACCCCCCCAATTTTAGCCGTGAGATCTTGTAAGACAGATTGCGTCTTGTTATTATCTTCTCTGAGTTGGAGAAAATATTCTTGTGCTTCCGCCCGCTGATTGCTCAGTTGTTTGCTCAAAACCGTCAATATTTCATCTAAGGAGGGAGGAGTATCAGTTTCTGCATTTCTTGTAGCCGTTGTAGGAGAAGCAATGGCAGGGCCCAGGGGTGTCGCCGTTGAGGAGGAGGGGCTTGTTGTTGCCGGGGAGGACGGTTGGATGGCTGATGGTGAGTTATTGGCTTCGTCCGATAATGTTAGCTCCAAGCTGTAGGATGACCCGTTAGCTTGCTCTTGAGGTTGTAGCCCGTCCGACTTATCCCCCAAAGGCATGATATCTGGGCTGATCAATATACTTTTCTCCGGGGAGGACGTGACTGGTAGAGGGTCGGTAGGGCTCCCACCTGATAGCCTCAGTGTCATGTTTTTAACCAAACCCTTTGCTACAATCCAATTTCTAAGCGGGCTTTTTTCTAAGATATGCTTCTTCAGAGCGGGGTTGCTGCTTGTCTTTTGTTTGAGTCGTTTGGAGATAGCACCCGCTTTGCTACTTTTCTTTGTTTTTGGTTTCCCCTTGATTTTGTTCTGTGAAGCGCACCCCCCTGTTAGTAGATCTGCTGACCTATCATCCTCTATCTCTGATTCGACCTCACAGTCCTCGTAGGAGTCCAGCTCGGCATCAGCTGGGAGCAGCATATTTGCTATATTCTCATTTGACCCCCCGGGCTTGTTACCTACATCTTCAGGTATCACCTCTAGGTTGCTTGTAATGAGATCAATTGAGGTCGGTTTGGGTAGATGGGGTGGTGGCTCTGGCAGCATCTGTGGAGCTTTACCCCTATTGAGGTCTAGCGCTTCTGGTGTCATAGTGCTCGCATGCAAGGGGTCAGGATCAGCACCTTGATTACTTAGAGTCAAGTGTTGTGAAGCAGACCCTTCTACCACCCCCCCTGCTTTTGCCTGTGTTTTTGTCCCAGTTTTGTCCGTTTTGGATACTGAACCCTTAATCTGTGGCACATTAGATGGAATTGAGGACTTTGTTACCTGTTTGGCTGTACCCGTTGAGGATTTCACTTCTGCTGCTGAGATCAGGACTGCAGAAGCAGAGACTGTAGCAGGGGGGTCGCTATTTTCTGTCAGAGCGCCGTCGAGGTGGATCTCAAGGGGTTGTAGAGAGGTTTGTAGAGAGGTGGCGGCTGCCGTCGGGACTGCCGCGGGTGAGACGGTGAGCGTAGCAGCTGTGGAAGAAGTGGCGGCTGAAAGCGAGGTAATTACTGCTGCAGCTGCCGCCGTAGTCGTAGCCGTCATCGCCTGTTTGCTGTTTCGTGTCTGGCGTGACGGCATCTGCGAAGGATTCTTTGGGGTCATCCTATGGGTCCCACGCACTCCGGCAGTCGCTCCGGCAGTCGCACGCCGGTTGACGAAAAGGCCAGAACAGCTGAGCCCGGAGTTACCGATCCGTGCACCAAACAGCTGTCGTAGCAGCCAGGCAGCCTCGAGGAGCAGAAGCATCGGTTGATTCAGACAGAAAGAGCCGCCGTAGTAAACCTGCTCTGTGACCTCGATGAAATTACAGCTTTTGTTTCAGCATTCTTTCCGCGGGGGTTCTAGGACGGAGAGTGAAGAGTGGAGCACACAGGTAGGTCAGCCGGCACTAGACCTCAACACCTTTTTATCCCCACAATCATCTTTAATCACTATACTTTTTTCATGTGCAAAATTAACTCTGGCTAGGGCCTGGATTGACCCAGAACCACCGACGGTCTGGAAATGGTGGACCTTAGTAATAGAAATACACGCTATGGAGCTAGCCTTAGCAAATCTTAGGGGAATACGCTCACTGACTAAGTTTAACAGAATTTGGGGCACCCTGCTAGATTGAGAATTTTATATTGTTATAACTCTATTAATTTGTATGACTCTTAAGCCTTTTGTTTAATTCTACAAATGGATGAACTCGTATATGAATTCTTGTTGCCTTCTGTTTTATTTTGTCATCTTGCATATCAATAAAAATATTTAAAAAAAAAAAAAAAAAAAAGAAATTCTGCTCTGCTCGATCTCGAATGGCTCGATGTTTTTGCCCCTATTTTTACTGCCTTGACAAAACAGTAACATTCTTTAGGTTTTGATTGCAACCTCAGCTAAACCCCTTCCCAGGCCCACGTGACCTCCTTTAACTGGCACGTAAGCTCGGACCCATCTTCCGATTACTTCCCCCACCCTCCCACCCACCTATCTCCAACACAGCCCCACACAGAAGCCTCTACCCAGAGCAGGTGCTACATGGAAGAGTTAGACCCCTCAGAAATGGGAATTCCATGCAGAGATTTGCCTATTAAAACCAGGTCTGCATTGTCATTCCCATTACATTTGGTTTAACTCTCAACTGAGCAGTACTTGTCGGGCAGGAATTAGAGGTGCAGAGTTTCCACCCCACCAGTACTGTGAGACCTATTGTACTATAGTGCTCATTAGGTTTGGCTTGACAGCGCAGCTGTTCGTTGCCTTATGCGATTAACAGAAAAAAGAGCTTTGATAACCACCATTTAGAGAGGGGTTTTGACTTCACCCAAATGTTCATTATCTTGTGTATCGATTTTTATTGGGCCTGTGTTGAATGCTTTTTCTGAATACGTGTGTGTATTTTGCACACTTTAACTTGTGGGAAATCTTATTTTAAACAGTACGACTGAATTAATTATGGCGCAAGCCATTGATCATAGCAATAGGTCTGACATGTTCACAACAAAAGCTACTACAAAGGCAATTGACCGTACTTATTTGCTGTGAAAAACGTGTTAAGACAACAGGCTTTTAAGAGTGTGCTACATGTTGTAGACAGATATTTTGTTACAAGGAAAGTCATAGATTACCATGTCAGGCAAGAGTTTTGGTGTAAGCTACCCACTCTGACTAACAATGGAATTGAAGGTCTTCAATCTGATGACCCTTGTTGTGCCCTTTTCAGAGGTATTTGGTATTGTTTTCAACTGTAATTCTGGATATGTTTGTGTTTTTTTGAAGGTGGGCCTGATTAGCAGTGGCGGCTGATGACATTTGGATTTTGTATTGTTTCAAACTGTAATTCTGGATATGTTTGTATTTTATGAGGGTGTGCCTGCTTAGCAGTGGCGGCTGGTGACATTTCAAAGTGGTGAAGCGTAAAAGTTGCGGCTTCATTTTTCATAGTGAAGGAGTCCGGCCTACATAAGTGCATTCAGTCCAGACATCATTCACCCAATCATCCTCCCATTAATTTATCCATGTTTCCATCATCCACTGCATTCCTCTGTTCTTGTATACATCCATATATCCCACTAAGGACTATCTCATTAATTTCCCCACCTATCCATTTATCCATTGACTAGAAAATCATCCAATCATTTGTCCATCATATCGAGCATTCATCCATGTATACATCCTTCAGGACACACTCTTCTGTAACTCTTCCGCCCACCCATCCATCTATGTATCCTTTCACCAGTGATGAATCACCAGAGCGTCTAGCCATTTCCAGACAATCTCCCATTAATCCATCCATGTATCTGTCCATCACTACATCAGTCCATCTTTCCACGCACCAATCCAGGTAGCCTCAACACATCTACACATGATCTCACATCAAACCATCTACTCAGGCTACTTTATCAAACTGATAGAGGCTTCAAATTGTCCTGCCCTACATATTTTTATGTTTTATGAGGTCTAAGAGGAGTTGGTTCTGACCGTATGATCTGCCTGGATTCTTCACTTTTTGACCACCTTATTTTTTGTGATTTACTGTGTGAGAGTCCCAGACCTGGGACTCGCCCGGGGTAAAAACTAATGGTAAAATGGACTGCACATGTTTTCCGCCTGTTTCTTCCTTGTGAGATAAGGCCGCTGCGATGCAGCCAGGGTAAGGGGCATTGGGTTGGTTACAAGTGAGCACACGTGTGAGGGCTGCACATTGGAGACTCCTGATGTGCGCATCCCAGGAGCTGGGCACAGGTAGCCTGGCATAAAAGGGACTATGTAGAGATGGGTCCTTGAAGACCCATCTTTTCCCCATATAATGCCCCCTTGGTTCCTAGCCTCTCAGTTCCATGATTTATCAGCGCCGGGACGCCCCGTTGTGGCAGCTGCTGCGCTTTACAAAACACACAAAATAAAATAAAATAAATAGTAGGCCTTATAATGGGGAGGTACATATGTAGGGAAGTTAGTTTGCTTTATTGGTCTTAAAGGTAGTAACACTCCTTTATACTTATAAGGGAAAGGCTGCCTTAGAGCGCAGCTTCAGTTCTTTTGGATCCACAGACGCCAGAAACTCACCAACGTACACTGTAAATAGTGTGAAAAAACAATTCTGCCATGTCCAAAAACATTTCTGTACCGCTAATGGGTGAACCCGAAATTGCATATTCCTCTGACACAGCTCTGAACCAGGCCTTGTTTCACTCTGCTGGGCTAAATTATTTACTTTTCTCCCCAGCTGCAGGATTAGAGGCTTCACCCTTCAAAGCAAGCATTCAACAGGGCTTAGGTCAACACTCCAGAAGTTGGGTGAAGTTGCTCTACATTAATGAGCAAGCTGTCATCCAGTGCCAGGCACCAGGCCTGGCCCAGGCCTCTCCACCAGGACAGAGGCTCCTCGGGGAGGGGGATCTGAGACTCTCAGAGCCCATGTGGCAATTGACTCCTGGGTGATGCCATCTTGAGATATCCCAGAAACCTGTGCAGGAAGGTAGAAGCGGGCTGGGAGGTGATGTGGCACCTCAGGATAGGCCAGAGGCACATTCCTGCTAGCACCCCGCTCCTTTAAAGGCTCTTGCACAGGGGTAGAGCTACCTCTTGGATGTGCTTTTTCTGAGGAACTCTGGGACTGGAGGCTGATGCCATGATCAATTGGAAGGAGGAGCCCCCTGACTGCCCGCAGGACTAAGGACTCTGATTGACCCCAGAACCAGTGGGTGAAAGGCTGTGATCTGCACATGGAGCAGAGAGGCCCAGTGGAAGAATAAAATGAAGGGCTGGTGCACAGAGCCAATGAAATCAGCTCCCTGCAAGGTTTGTGACCTTTGAGGCCAGGAGGTCTGACAAAAATGCTTCTGGTGGCTAGGGCTCGCGACCAATTGCAAAACAAGACGAAAATAGGTGGAATCGGTCCAAGGGGGCCCGAGTTATGGTTGTTTGAAGGTAGATGACCTTTGACCTGAGCCTTGACTAAGGGCGTGGGCCTCTGCCACCAGTTTTCAATGTGTCTCCCAGTTGAGGCAGGGACTAGGGGCCCGATCCCAGAAAAAGATGAAGTCGGTGAGCGCAGTTGCGCTCCCAGTGAAGCTTCCCGGGGGCCCAGAACCCCATCCGTGGGTCCCCAAAGAGAAGACTTGCGCCGTTGCTTGCCACCACACAAGCAGCAGGACATCATCCATGTGCCCCTGTGAAGAAAAGATGGAGTGCGCCATTGCGCCCCCCCCCCAAATCTGCTCAGGGGCCCAGAATCCCATCCCTGGGCCAGGTGACAAAGATGGAAAGCAGGGAGCACCGTTACGCTCCCACAAAGTTGATAGGTGGCCCAGGACCCCAATCTTGGACCCGATGGCCAGTGCCAGGAGTGGGAGAGGGGCCATCGTCCTCCCCTCCTGCAACCAGGAGGACCACAGCAGCACACGCTCTGCCCGCAGTGGCTGGGAGACCAGAAATGCGGAGCCGGCTCCCACAGCAGCACCCAAGGGTGCTGGACCGCGCAGGGGTACAGCGAGAACAGCCAGTGTGTGCCCCCCAGCTGCTCTACACTGAGGATTCTTAATGCAGGGTGCCCAAATATAACTGGGAACAGAGATGCTCCAAAAGAGGCGTGAAGCCACCAACAAAAACTAAGGGGGTTGAGGCTCTCCACCTCCCAGGCAGCGGGAGAGCTGCTGCTCTAAAATTCAGCAAATGCACTGAGGAGTACCCTATAATGCCCTGCAGGGCTTACCCCAGGAGAACAGGGTCACCCCCAAACGGTTACTGAAGTGCGGGGAAGCTGCAGGAGCAGCACAGTTTCCCCCCAAAAAGATGTTGATAAGACCCCACTCGAATTGGATGGGACATGGTTCTGAGTTGGGTTTTGCCTTGTTTTAAGCACCTCTTATGCTGAAATTTTCCCTTTTCAACATTAGCATCATACACGCCCAAGGACTGAAGACTATGGCTGTAATTACTGTGGCCTAGAAGTGTCAAATGTGAATGTTCCTTATGGTAAGCACCCTCTAAGGGTGAAAGGTGGTAATTGCCTAGGTGTGCCTTTACAAAAGCATTGTCCTTTAGGGACTATGTTTCACATGCAGTAAGTTATGCTAAATGTGATTTCAAAGCTATGTAGCAAGAATCCTGTAAGGGTGCATGATTATGAGTGCAGAGTCATGTAATTATAAACGTGATGCACTTTAGGGGCTGTCATTGACTAGCTTTATCCATGCTAACAGTTAGGATGAGTACACCGCACTCCCAGTCATGATTAGACATTTATTCTTGCTAATAATTTAATTGAATAATGAGATTGTCAGTCACTCGTGATTAAAGTTTGTATTAGGTTCTCTCAGTTACGGTTATATGTATTTATTGTAGCTATTTCTATGGTGAAATGCTTGATGACATAAGGAGGTGGAAAGTCACTTGCTTTGGTGTCAGTATTAAGTGCTCTTACTCCAAGTTATGTTCAACCCGTGGCATTTAGGTATAAGATAATGGCTTTTTTAGTTCGGACTGGACTGTTCCCATGGGTAACACAGGGTCAGAGCTGATTTGCATATCGCCATTGTCTAGCCCAGGGTGGTGTGGAGTGCAAAAAAACGATGGATTTGGGCCCAGATCTTTGGACTGGTTTGAATGTGTGACATTGATCCACATTCTGTCCATCACCTGTTTTGTTTGCAATTGCCGCCATAAGTGCGCTGGGGATGCTCAGACGTGGGTCCCAGGCACTCCACACCACTGGAGTCAAGCTAGCCGGGCTGATGAGAGGTGTTACCTCGAAACCGGTCCGGTCCTCGGATGCTTGATTCCGTTCTGGAAGGACATGGCTTTTGTAGTTCGGACTGGACTGTTCCCATAGGGCACAGGGTCAGAGCTGATTTGCATATCGCCATTGTCTAACCCAGGGTGGTGTGGAGTGCAAAAAAACGATGGATTTGGGCCCAGATCTTTGGACTGGGGTGAATGTGTGACATTGATCCACATTCTGTCCATCACCTGTTTTGTTTGCAATTGCCGCCATAAGTGCGCTGGGGATGCTCAGACGTGGGTCCCAGGCACTCCACACCACTGGAGTCAAGCTAGCCGGGCTGATGAGAGGTGTTACCTCGAAACCGGTCCGGTCCTCGGATGCTTGATTCCGTTCTGGGAAGGACATGGCTTTTGTAGTTCGGACTGGACTGTTCCCATGGGGCACAGGGTCCGAGCTGATTTGCATATCGCCATTGTCTAACCCAGGGTGGTGTGGAGTGCAAAAAAACGATGGATTTGGGCCCAGATCTTTGGACTGGGGTGAATGTGTGACATTGATCCACATTCTGTCCATCACCTGTTCTGTTTGCAATTGCCGCCATAAGTGCGCTGGGGATGCTCAGACGTGGGTCCCAGGCACTCCACACCACTGGAGTCAAGCTAGCCGGGCTGATGAGAGGTGTTACCTCGAAACCGGTCCGGTCCTCGGATGCTTGATTCCGTTCTGGGAAGGACATGGCTTTTGTAGTTCGGACTGGACTGTTCCCATGGGGCACAGGGTCAGAGCTGATTTGCATATCGCCATTGTCTAACCCAGGGTGGTGTGGAGTGCAAAAAAACGATGGATTTGGGCCCAGATCTTTGGACTGGGGTGAATGTGTGACATTGATCCACATTCTGTCCATCACCTGTTTTGTTTCCAGTAAATCAAAGCACAAGAAGAAGTCAAAGAAGGCTCTTCCCCTTCTCCCTGTCTGTTGGCCGACGCAATGTGGGACCCAGAGTTTCATCGCTCTCAGGCTCCATCTTCGGAGCCTGCTCCTGGGATGCCTCCAAGCTTCCCTCCTTTTCCCAGAGCGTCCTCTGCTCAACTTCGAACTTTCTACAAAGCGCTTCACAGCATCTTTGGGCTGCCTGAATCTGCTGGCGCACATTTGGGCCCTGTTGCCAGAGATCCCTCGAGGATCCAGGCCCGCATCAGAATCAATGCCGGTTGACCTCACGGTACCTTCCATGGCATCAATCCCAACAACGACTACCCCACGCCGGTTGTGCCCCCGACCAGCGCCCAACCCCGCCTTACTCCAGGTTTGGACACGGCGCCATACCGACATCTGCACCGGTTCCGGAGGATAATTTTGTGCCACTATTAATCCCTGGTGTTCCTTTGAGGCCTGAATGGCAACCAGAGGAGGGTGAGGAGGATTGTGAGGGGTCGGTGGACCCTTTAGCTGATCAACTTGATGAGCTGGACTGGCGAGAGGACCTGGGTGGCGCCAGTGGTCTGGATACCTCCCCTTCTTCCTCTACTGTGGCTACAAAGGAGGGAGCGTCATATGCAGTGGTGGTGCATAGCGCAGCAGAGGCCTTGGGTCTGGAGCTTCCTACAGTGGCAGTCAGGACTAACCTCATGATAGAGGTGCTTCAACCTGTGACGGCTTCTGCAGAACCCCTTTTACCCTTCAATGAAGCCCTCGCGTACGGCCTTCTGGGCACTTGTCTAAGCCCAGCACAGGGGCTCCTGTGGACAGGATGATTGCCCAACGGCCCCGCCCGGCCCGGACGACCCACTTTTCCTCTCCCATCACCCGACCCGAGAGAGCTTGTTGGTCCAAGCCTCACCCTCTAAGGGCGAATTCCCTACTGCTCCCCCAGATAGCGAGTCCAAGAGGCTGGACCCTCTTGGAAAGAGGATGTTTTCTTCCACCAGCTTAGCACTGCGGTCTGTGAATACCACATGCCTCTTGGACCATTATATCCATGCAGTGTGGGATATGGTTGCGCAAGTGCTGCCACAGTGCCCAGAGTAGTCCCGGGCCATTCTCACCTGCACAGTGGCAGAGGGTAGAGATGCAGCCAAATTCACAACCAGATGTGGGCTGGATACTGCCGACTTACTGGAAAGAAAGGTTTCTACATCAGTAGCCCTGAGGCGCTACGCCTGGTTGAGAACAAAAGCAGACCTTTAGTATTCACAGTACTTTATTTAACGAGGGGCATATTAAACAGCTTTCTTTTCTTATACCCAGAATAGGTTAAACTATGTCAGCAAGAGAAAGATCTACTACGATTGAATTTGGGCTGCAAATGCTGAGACTAACGGCACTGTCTTTCTTTCCAATTTGCTATTAAAGTACATTTTGCTTTGATGAAACATGTTTCCTAATCTGCTCAAAAATAATTTTTGCCAGGAAAGCCAGTGATTACTACTAGCCTCATGTTTGAAGTGTAAATTTTAAAACAAGTTTTCAGCAGTATAAGACGTTCACAGAATACATGGCTGTAACCCCCATTGGTTTGAGTTTCCTTCAGATTTTACTCCCAGCTAGAGCTCACTACAGCGAATGACGTTTCACTAATACAGCTTTCACTGCCGAAACTTGCAGCTACGCTTTTTTTCATTTCAGGAGATGTTTCATTCCCTAAAACATGATCCTTCCCTCTTCTGAAAAGCATTTATAGCATGCCAGCTTCTAACGATAAATACAGAAACATATTGTAGGCAGTACTGACTGGACATATGCTCATAACCTTACACACATGCATTTTCACTAACCAAAAAGAGTGACTAGGCATATAAGGTTCCATCTAGTGCAGATGTTACAGGCAGCAATGCACAACTATGCAATTGTGTGGTACTTCTTACCCTAGAGAGGCGCAAAGGCTACACTGCAGGTGTCTGAACCATGAGTGAGAGTACAATAAAATAAATTGCGACTTTCAAATAAAAAAAATACCACTGACGATATTTGGCCCGGGGTGCTTAATTTGAGGCCTCTGAATTACCCTTAACTCCAGGAAACAATATCTTAAGGAAAAATAAAAGAAGCCTTCAACGCAACAAGCCGTTTCTTTAATGCACGGTACCCATGAAATAGAATTCGTGTTTTCAATGGAACGAGTGAATTTTAGGAACAGATCTTTCAAAAACACTCATACTGTTAGATGAATCATGATAGCTAAACAGCAACCCCGTTTCTCTGCATACAGTGCGTTGCTCGTGACTTTCGCTACACGCTTAGGCGTCAGGCTTTGACAAGGTCCAAAGACAAATGGGCTCACGTCACCTCTTTAACCCATGCTACTGAAAGTTGTTTTTCTGTTAGGGGGTGATCAGCAAACCTATGATTTCTTGATGGATTAGGTTTGTCATGTTGCTGATAGAGATGCTGTAGCTCACTCACTTTTTTATTTGTTATTCCCCAGTATTGGTCCAGACTAATTTTCTAATTTTAGGTTTTTGGAGTTTTCCTCAAGGTTAGCCCAGGTCTGGTGATGGTCTCTAGTGCCACATTAGGAGCACTAGGTCTGCTGAAATGTTTTAGACACACTAGAGTCTGTATAGCAGGAAAGCAGACACCAGGGTGGATGCATAGATCAAGCTCCACAATCTTCAAGAGGACTCTCTAGGGCAGTAGATTTTAGAAAAGAGAATGTTCTCTGTGTCATGAGATGGAAGAAAGGTGAGTTTTGGTTTAATTTGCATTGGTTGTGGGGGGAGGACTGAGTCATTTTATGCATCCAGGCTTTTTACTGTTTTGGAGGTGTTCACCATGAGTGTATGGTTGGTGGTCAGGGGCAATGCAATGAGAACATAGGTTTGGTTTCACAGGGCGGTATCTCATTATTTTGTCTGAAGGGGGTCCTTCTTGATTTTGAGGCTCAAATGAGTATAATCTACACAGTTGTTACAAAAAGACAGATGAATCAAGAAGGTTAAGTTAGGTATTGAACGGAAGGAAAGGCTGTGGAGGTGCACTTGCAATGGAGCATGGGTCCTTTATCGAGGTTAGCGTTAGTTGGGTGACTACTGAAAAGTGCTAAAATATTGAGAGGAGCACTGTGCATATCGTTATTTATGGGGTTTGGACACGAATGTGGCCAGGAATGATTTAGTAGCTGAGGATACGTCCACCGCACAGGATTTCTGTAGGGTCCTGTGTCTGTTTGAAAGCCTCTTTTTTTGAGTATGATTGACAGTACATAGATTTGATGTGTGCTTTTGTGTACTGACATAATGTTGGTTGAGTGTTTCTGGTTCGATGGTTGTTTGAAGATAGTTGAGAGAATGAGTATCCTGCTCGTGCATAATCAGTCATTTATCTCAGGCTGTGTAAACAGTGAATTCGAATGGGTGAGTTGACATTGTTTGAACTGCAACAACTCCCAGAAAGACTGGTTTGTATCTGTATCTTTCCCCTTTAGTGAGCCAGATCAAGGTATTTGCAGCGTCTCTGCAGAGATTTTAAAACTAAAACAGGAAGGAAATATTTTTTCCCAAGTGTTAGACCTGACATCTTTTGGCGTGATTACCCCTATCTTTTTGCCTCTGCCTCCTGTATTTTTGATGCTGTGCTGGATTCGTTTTGCTGGTTTAGATGCTTTGGACACTCTGCCACTGCTGATCAGTGCCAGAGTGTAAGTGCTCCCTATGTAAATTGTTATTCTGATTGGATATACCTGTTTGGCATATTTGTATCACCACGAAGTCCCTAGTAAAGTGCACAGGGTGTGCCAGGGCCGGTGATGACGAATGCTACTAGTGGGCCTGCAGCACTGATTGTGCCACCCACAGGAGTAGCCCTAAAATGGTGTCTCGGGCCTGCCACTGCAGCGCCTACGGGCAGTTTAGAACTGCCATGTCCTCCTGGTCCGCGTCCCCGCTGACCAGGCCAAACCCTTCCCTTTTCGTGCACATCAGTCACCCCTATGGAAGGCCCAAGGTTCCCCCCTGGGCAGGGTGCCGTGTATGTAAAGGTAGAGCATGTACTGGTGCAGGTACCATGCTCTGGTAGTGAATTACCGCCATTTTCGTTTTTCACTATTGTAAGGTTATCTTGCTCCATAGGTTAACATGGGGAATGCTGGCTACAGTGGTTAACGGCATTTCTTCCCATAGGAACAAGATAGGACATAAGTATCTAGTATCCCTGAACTCAGAATTTAATAACGCATCTTTTAGGAAAGGTGGTTTTTGGATCCTGTGTTTGAGAACAGCACTTTTAGAAGGTTGCTGTTCTCTTGTCTGACCCTTCTGTGTGCCCGAGACTGGTTGTGTATTGACTGTCTGGTTTGCGAGTGACAGGGGCCGGGGAATGCCCCCGAGGCTGGATGAGTCAGCACTAGGCTGAATGGAGCAATTGCGACCTGAGTGGTGGGAGGAGTTGGCACCTGGGCTGAATAGGGCTGTGCCTGCCTGCCACAATGCTGGCTCCACCTCCTGCGGGGCGGCTGAGGACTCTGCCCCTCACTCTGAAAGGAAAGATGCAGCCAGCACATTAAGGTGCTCAGGATCCACCCAGAACTGGTTCAGACCGGGCTCAGGGCCCACATGCACAGAGAGAACAAAGACTTTAGGGGTATAAGTACAGGACCCCTGACAACAGAAAATCAGATCATCCTGGAAATCAAGAAGGAACCTCTGCCAAGGAGAAAGCTGACGTGGAAGAAGGAAGACTGTCCTGCTGTTGCTCTGCTGGACTGACCTGCTGTTGCTTTGCTGCCAAGGAGAGGGGAAGGACTTTGCTGTGAGCTGTGTCCCCTGTCTTGTAAGGAATCTCCAAGGGCCTGAGAAGAGCTGGCTCCCTGTTTCCGAAGTCCCAGGAACAAAAGGACTTCACCCCCAGTCTCCCTGAACTCTGCTGAGAGAGTTCTGTCCTTCGTAGAGTGCTTGATCCAGTTGTGGGGCCTCTAGAAGTTGAACCCGAGCTGGGAAGCTTGAGACTAAGCTGAGAAACTTGTGAAGCTGAAAAGTGTCGCATCGCTCGCTTGCGGAGCGCATCCCCGACAGGGCGAGAAGTTTCCCGCCGCTACGAAGGTCGAGATCGGCGCAGCGCCTGACATCGCTGCCGAGGCCGTCGCACCCTTCGTTTGCGGGACGCACCAGACCGGTGCGGGAGAATCGAACATCGCTGCGAGTGTCGTCGCAGAGCCTGTCGTCTGGGTAAGATCGCCGCACCGCTTGCTTGCGGACCGCATCACGTCGCTGCGAACATCGTCGCAGAAAACATCACATCGAGGAGCTGCGAGAGAGAGGGTCACCGCTGGACTGCGCATCGTCGCCCCGGAGATCGTCGCAGCCCCTACGAGATCATCGCATCGTGCCTTTACGAGAACAGACTTCCCACGGAACCTACGCACCGGAATCTACGCAAGCTGCCTTCCTCCCCTTACAGACCGGATTCGTCGCCGCACGCCCGCTGCTGCAGCGGGGCTGTCGCATCGCCTCCCCGGGGTCTCAGGAGTAACGCATCGCTTGTTTCCACCGCACCAGCTTCCTGCTTGTGGAACTTTGTTGCATCTAAAAGGTACTGTGAGTAAACGTGACGCAACTGTGAACTTTTCACGCATCTGTGGATCATCGGATCCCAACTTAAAGAACTTTGATTACAACCTGAAAGAACTCTTTTGAAACCATATCCTTGAACTGTATGTTGGATTTTTGCCGTTTTGGTCTTGTGTAGTTTAGAATAAATATCTTTATTTTTCCTAAACTGGTGTGGAATCAGTTTGTGGTGTTTTCACTGTGTTACTGTGAGTGTTGGTACAAATACTTAACGCATTGCCTCTGGTTAGCCTAGACTGCTCAGGCCAAGCTACCTTGAGGGCGAGCAGGGGTTATCTGAGAGGGTTATGTCCTTGTCCTGACTAGAAGCAAGGGTCCCTATTTGGACAGTGGTACCTACCTCTGCCAACTAGAGACCCCCAGTTCTAACATTGGTGGTCAGGCGGTGGGATTTGAACTTGTATTTGTACTTGACCCACAGTAATTGGTGTACATCACTAGTGAGTGCAGACCATTACGCCACCGCATACTACTGGTTTTTGAGTTTTTGAATTCTGTTGTTGAGTAACTCTTCGGAAAGCATCATGTCTCTGAATGGGAAAGCGCCCAGTGAGGAGGCAGAGATAGATTTGGAATTCTCGATTGGAGATCTGTACTCCTACCCGGTAAGGCATCTTAGGTACTTCTGCCAGCAGTTTGAGTGCCCCATAAAGAGCGCCTACAGGAAGGAGGAGCTGCAGAGAATCTTGAAAGCCCATTGGGAGACACAAGAGGGAGATGATGATGTGGATGTAGAAAATGCTTTTCAAGGCACAGATCTGCCAGTGGGCAGAGTAGGCTCAGGAGCTGGCAGCAACCACTCCAGTAGGGGCCTCACCCCAGAAGAGTTACAGGAAAATCAAAGAATAAGAGAATATGACTTGGAGGTCATGAAAATGAAAATGAAGCAATTGGAAGTAGAGAAGGCGGCGGAGGAGAGCAAGAATGCCCGCGCCTTAGAGGAGAAGAAATTGCTTTTGGCTCACGAGTTGAGAATGAAAGAGCTGGATCTGAAAAACAAGGAGGTGGATGCCAGTTCTAATGGTGGCAGCGCGCAGCCAGTGCATGGGGGTAAAGTATATATTCCCAAAGACCTGGTACAGAATTACCATAGGAGTGAGGATATTTATGCCTGGTTCACTTCGTATGAAATTGCATTGAAGATGAATGATGTGCCTGACAAGTATTGGGGGCGGGCCTGTGGAAACATTTTGAGGCGTCTGGGAGGAGTGCTCTAGAGCCTTTAGAGTTGACAGGTGCCATGACCTACCCCAATATGAAGGAGGCCTTATGTCTCAGGTATGGCCTTACTCCAGAGCAGTACAGACTGCAGTTTAGAAACTCCAAGAAGAAAGAGTCTGAGACTTGGATGGAGTGTGTGAATGGGTACTCGCGTGCACTGGAAGGTTGGATGAAGGGCAGTAAAGTAACTGATTTGAAGGGGTTGTTGCATTTAATCAGTTGGGAGCACTTGAGTAGTCTTTGTGTTCCAGAGCTGCGCCAGCATCTTTTAGACAGCAAGCTGACAGACCCCATTGAGCTTGCTAAGGAGGCGGACCGCTGGACCAGTACCAGGGTCCACAAAGGAATTGTGGGTACCACAGCCAAAGGTGGGCAGGGTCCCCAGCAGAAGAGTGGGGGGGACAAGGGTAACCAAAAGGAGTTCTCACAAGGGCCCCAAAATAGTTCCCAGGAAAAGGATTCCCAACCCCCCAAGCCTAAACAGCCATGGCCCTCTAAGGGTAGGCGGGACAAGAAAAATAACCAGGGTCCCCCTACCTGCTATCACTGCAACAAGGTGGGCCATATTGCTCCGAAATGTCCCAAGAAGAAGCCCGCACCCACTGGTGCTCCCGCCCCAGCATTAGCTAGTGTAGCTTTGGGTGGGGATTTGGTTTCTAGTGATTGGGGAGAGCTAGCAGTCATGACCCTTGTCTCGCTAGGAGACCGAGAGATGGTCCTGGAAACCTTACTGCCCTCTAACACTAAGAAATATGGGCAGAAGGTGACCATCAATGGGAGGGAGGTTGAAGCTCTGAGAGACACCGGAGCCAGTGTGACATCCGTGAGGTGTCAGTGGGTGTCGGACGAGCAGATCATCCCTGGCGTACTCCGCCCTGTAGTGGCCGCTGACAGTTCAGTGCGCCTCTGCAAGTTAGCGAAGGTTTCCTTTGAATGGGGAGGAGTCTCTGGTCTTTTGGAGGTAGTTGTCAGTGATGCCTTGCCTGTGGACTGTCTGTTAGGCAACGACCTGGAGAGTTCTCCATGGAAGGACATAGAACACCGAACTCACTTGGAGATGTTGGGTCTGCCTGCGTGGATCTGCGTGACCACGCGTGCTATGGCAGCCAGTAAGGGTGAATCAGCAGAACTGGAGCCTGAAACAGTGGCCCAGAGACCTGCCAAGAGAGGAAGAGGCAGAGGGCGCGGGAAACCAGCCCCAGCCATTCCCACGGTCCAGGAGGAAGCAGAACCTGAGGGGGATGCCCTGGAACCTACAGGGGAACAGGTGGCCGAACTGGGAGACCTACCTGAGCTGACCCATTGGCAGCAAGAAGGTGGTCCCTCCAGGGAGGAGTTCTGCCAGGCGCAGAAGGAATGCCCTTCCCTCGTTGGTCTGCGGCAACAGGCTGTAGATCAGGCAGCAGGTGGAGCAGTCAAAGATCACTATGTCTACTGGGAAGGTGACCTACTCTATAGCGAGCCTAAGTTTGCTGAGCCCGGTGCAGCCCGTGTGCTGGTGGTACCCGAGCGCTTCAGAAACTTCCTAATGGGTCTGGCTCATGACGTGCCTCTCGCAGGACATCTGGGGCAAGACAAGACCCTGAACCAGCTTGTCACCCACTTCCATTGGCCGCAGATGAGGAAGCACGTCGGTTCCTTTTGCAGATCTTGCCAAACCTGTCAAGCTAGTGGCAAGACTGGAATGAAGTTGAAGTCCCCCCTTCAACCCTTCCCAGTGGTGAGCACCCCTTTCGAGCGGGTGGGCATAGATATCGTAGGGCCCCTGGACCCCAAGACAGCCTTAGGCAACAGGTTCATCCTGGTCTTGGTGGACCATGCCACCCGGTACCCGGAAGCAGTCCCTCTCAGGACAATCACAGCACCCGTGGTGGGCCGTGCATTGATGGGGATCTTTTCCCGTGTGGGGTTCCCCAGAGAGGTGGTCTCCGACCGGGGTACCAACTTCATCTCTCGGTACATGAAGTCTCTGTGGGAGGAGTGTGGGGTAACTTATAAGTTCACCACTCCGTACCATCCTCAAGGAAATGGGCTGGTTGAAAGGTTCAACCGGACCCTGAAAGGTATGATTATGGGCCTAGCGGAGCCCATGAGACGTAAGTGGGACGTCTTGTTACCATGCCTTTTGTTTGCCTACAGGGAGGTGCCTCAGAAGTCCTTAGGGTTCAGTCCCTTCGAACTCCTGTATGGCCACCCTGTCAGAGGACCTCTCTCGCTGGTGAAGGAGGGTTGGGAAAAGTCCCGTGGGAAAACCCCCCAGGATGTGTTCAGCTATGTGCTGGCCATCCGCAACCAGACACAACGCTTCAGGAAACTCGCTCAGGCGAACCTGGAAGCAAGCCAGGAAGAAATGAAAAGATGGTACGACCAGAATACCACTCTGGTCGAATTTCAACCTGGGCAGAAAGTGTGGGTGATGGCGCCAGTGGAGCCTTGCGCGCTCCAGGACAAGTGGTCTGGGCCATACGAGGTGGTGGAAAGGAAGAGTGAGGTAACCGACCTGGTTAACCTGAAGACTCCCAGGCAGCCCCTGAGAGTTTTACACGTGAACCGCCTCAAGCCCCACTTTGAGAGGTCTGAAGTAACCATGCTCATGGCTACAGATGCAGGGATGGAAGAGGATAGCGATCCTCTCCCTGACCTCCTGTCAGTTAAGGAGCACGATGGGTCAGTGGATGGTGTGGTCCTCTCGCCCACCCTGACCCCAGAACAGCAGAATGACTGTCGCCAAGTGTTGGGTCAGTTCTCCTCTCTGTTCTCCCTGACCCCAGGAGTCACCAATTGGTGCGTCCATGATGTGGACACTGGAGACAGTCTGCCGGTAAAACAAAAGTTTTACAGGGTAGCCGACAAGGTCAGGGCCAGCATCAAGGAAGAGGTTTCCAAGATGTTGGCGCTAGGGGTGATTGAGCCCTCCAGCAGCCCCTGGGCTAGCCCAGTGGTCTTGGTCCCCAAGAAAGCTGCTACCCCGGTGGCCCGCCAGAACTCCGGTTTTGCGTGGACTACCGTGGGCTCAATGCGGTCACGAAGACTGACGCACACCCTATCCCCAGAGCTGATGAGCTCGTGAATCGGTTGGGAGCTGCCCAGTACCTCAGTACGTTCGATTTGACTTCGGGGTACTGGCAGATTGCCTTAACTGACGGGGCCAAAGAGAGGTCAGCATTTTCAACGCCAGAGGGGCACTTCCAGTTCCGTGTCATGCCCTTTGGGTTGAAGAATGCCCCTGCCACGTTCCAGAGACTGGTTAACCAGGTACTGTCCGGGCTGGAGGAATTCAGCGCCGCATACCTGGATGACATTGCTGTGTTCAGCTCCACGTGGGAGGAACACTTGCAACACCTCTGCGAAGTGTTGAAGGCTCTGCAAAAGGCAGGCCTCACTATCAAGGCCAGCAAGTGCCAGATAGGGCAGGGATCTGTGGTGTATTTGGGACACCAGGTGGGGAGCGGCCAGGTGGCGCCCCTACAGGCTAAGATCGATACCATTCTGGCTTGGGAGCCCCCCAAGACCCAGACAGAGGTGAGAGCCTTTTTAGGACTCACCGGGTATTACAGACGGTTTGTCAAGGGATATGGCACCATTGTCGCCCCCTTGACAGAACTCACTTCCAAGAAGTTGCCCAAAAGAGTTGACTGGACTGACGCCTGCCAAACTGCTTTTGAGGCCCTGAAGACTGCGATGTGCACAGCACCGGTGCTCAAGGCACCTGACTTTTCCAGTGAGTTCATAGTTCAGACGGACGCTTCAGAGCATGGTGTGGGAGCAGTACTCTCACAAGCCACTGAGGAGAATGGAGACCAGCCAGTAGCTTTCATTAGTCGGAGGCTACTCCCCAGGGAACAGAAGTGGAGTGCGATTGAAAGGGAGGCTTTTGCTGTGGTCTGGGCTCTGAAAAAGTTGAGGCCCTACCTGTTTGGGACTCACTTTCGTGTTCAGACCGACCACAGACCCCTCAGGTGGTTAATGCACATGAGGGGTGAAAATCCAAAACTGTTGAGGTGGTCCCTCTCCCTACAGGGAATGGACTTTACGGTGGAACACCGCCCTGGTACAGAACACGCCAACGCTGATGGTCTGTCCAGGTTTTTCCGCCTTAGTGAAGAGAACTCCCAAGAGGGTGGGTAGTTCTCCCCACTTTCAGCTGGAGAGGACACGTGTTAGACCTGACATCTTTTGGCGTGATTACCCCTATCTTTTTGCCTCTGCCTCCTGTATTTTTGATGCTGTGCTGGATTCGTTTTGCTGGTTTAGATGCTTTGGACACTCTGCCACTGCTGATCAGTGCCAGAGTGTAAGTGCTCCCTATGTAAATTGTTATTCTGATTGGATATACCTGTTTGGCATATTTGTATCACCACGAAGTCCCTAGTAAAGTGCACAGGGTGTGCCAGGGCCGGTGATGACGAATGCTACTAGTGGGCCTGCAGCACTGATTGTGCCACCCACAGGAGTAGCCCTAAAATGGTGTCTCGGGCCTGCCACTGCAGCGCCTACGGGCAGTTTAGAACTGCCATGTCCTCCTGGTCCGCGTCCCCGCTGACCAGGCCAAACCCTTCCCTTTTCGTGCACATCAGTCACCCCTATGGAAGGCCCAAGGTACCCCCCTGGGCAGGGTGCCGTGTATGTAAAGGTAGAGCATGTACTGGTGCAGGTACCATGCTCTGGTAGTGAATTACCGCCATTTTCGTTTTTCACTATTGTAAGGCTATCTTGCTCCATAGGTTAACATGGGGAATGCTGGCTACAGTGGTTAACGGCATTTCTTCCCACAGGAACAAGATAGGACATAAGTATCTAGTATCCCTGAACTCAGAATTTAATAACGCATCTTTTAGGAAAGGTGGTTTTTGGATCCTGTGTTTGAGAACAGCACTTTTAGAAGGTTGCTGTTCTCGTGTCTGACCCTTCTGTGTGCCCGAGACTGGTTGTGTATTGACTGTCTGGTTTGCGAGTGACAGGGGCCGGGGAATGCCCCCGAGGCTGGATGAGTCAGCACTAGGCTGAATGGAGCAATTGCGACCTGAGTGGTGGGAGGAGTTGGCACCTGGGCTGAATAGGGCTGTGCCTGCCTGCCACAATGCTGGCTCCACCTCCTGCGGGGCGGCTGAGGACTCTGCCCCTCACTCTGAAAGGAAAGATGCAGCCAGCACATTAAGGTGCTCAGGATCCACCCAGAACTGGTTCAGACCGGGCTCAGGGCCCACATGCACAGAGAGAACAAAGACTTTAGGGGTATAAGTACAGGACCCCTGACAACAGAAAATCAGATCATCCTGGAAATCAAGAAGGAACCTCTGCCAAGGAGAAAGCTGACGTGGAAGAAGGAAGACTGTCCTGCTGTTGCTCTGCTGGACTGACCTGCTGTTGCTTTGCTGCCAAGGAGAGGGGAAGGACTTTGCTGTGAGCTGTGTCCCCTGTCTTGTAAGGAATCTCCAAGGGCCTGAGAAGAGCTGGCTCCCTGTTTCCGAAGTCCCAGGAACAAAAGGACTTCACCCCCAGTCTCCCTGAACTCTGCTGAGAGAGTTCTGTCCTTCGTAGAGTGCTTGATCCAGTTGTGGGGCCTCTAGAAGTTGAACCCGAGCTGGGAAGCTTGAGACTAAGCTGAGAAACTTGTGAAGCTGAAAAGTGTCGCATCGCTCGCTTGCGGAGCGCATCCCCGACAGGGCGAGAAGTTTCCCGCCGCTACGAAGGTCGAGATCGGCGCAGCGCCTGACATCGCTGCCGAGGCCGTCGCACCCTTCGTTTGCGGGACGCACCAGACCGGTGAGGGAGAATCCAACATCGCTGCGAGTGTCGTCGCAGAGCCTGTCGTCTGGGTGAGATCGCCGCACCGCTTGCTTGCGGACCGCATCACGTCGCTGCGAACATCGTCGCAGAAAACATCACATCGAGGAGCTGCGAGAGAGAGGGTCACCGCTGGACTGCGCATCGTCGCCCCGGAGATCGTCGCAGCCCCTACGAGATCATCGCATCGTGCCTTTACGAGAACAGACTTCCCACGGAACCTACGCACCGGAATCTACGCAAGCTGCCTTCCTCCCCTTACAGACCGGATTCGTCGCCGCACACCCGCTGCTGCAGCGGGGCTGTCGCATCGCCTCCCCAGGGTCTCAGGAGTAACGCATCGCTTGTTTCCACCGCACCAGCTTCCTGCTTGTGGAACTTTGTTGCATCTAAAAGGTACTGTGAGTAAACGTGACGCAACTGTGAACTTTTCACGCATCTGTGGATCATCGGGTCCCAACTTAAAGAACTTTGATTACAACCTGAAAGAACTCTTTTGAAACCATATCCTTGAACTGTATGTTGGATTTTTGCCGTTTTGGTCTTGTGTAGTTTAGAATAAATATCTTTATTTTTCCTAAACTGGTGTGGAATCAGTTTGTGGTGTTTTCACTGTGTTACTGTGAGTGTTGGTACAAATACTTAACGCATTGCCTCTGGTTAGCCTAGACTGCTCAGGCCAAGCTACCTTGAGGGCGAGCAGGGGTTATCTGAGAGGGTTATCTCCTTGTCCTGACTAGAAGCAAGGGTCCCTATTTGGACAGTGGTACCTACCTCTGCCAACTAGAGACCCCCAGTTCTAACATTGGTGGTCAGGCGGTGGGATTTGAACTTGTATTTGTACTTGACACACAGTAATTGGTGTACATCACTAGTGAGTGCAGACCATTACGCCACCGCATACTACTGGTTTTTGAGTTTTTGAATTCTGTTGTTGAGTAACTCTTCGGAAAGCATCATGTCTCTGAATGGGAAAGCGCCCAGTGAGGAGGCAGAGATAGATTTGGAATTCTCGATTGGAGATCTATACTCCTACCCGGTAAGGCATCTTAGGTACTTCTGCCAGCAGTTTGAGTGCCCCATAAAGAGCGCCTACAGGAAGGAGGAGCTGCAGAGAATCTTGAAAGCCCATTGGGAGACACAAGAGGGAGATGATGATGTGGATGTAGAAAATGCTTTTCAAGGCACAGATCTGCCAGTGGGCAGAGTAGGCTCAGGAGCTGGCAGCAACCACTCCAGTAGGGGCCTCACCCCAGAAGAGTTACAGGAAAATCAAAGAATAAGAGAATATGACTTGGAGGTCATGAAAATGAAAATGAAGCAATTGGAAGTAGAGAAGGCGGCGGAGGAGAGCAAGAATGCCCGCGCCTTAGAGGAGAAGAAATTGCTTTTGGCTCACGAGTTGAGACTGAAAGAGCTGGATCTGAAAAACAAGGAGGTGGATGCCAGTTCTAATGGTGGCAGCGCGCAGCCAGTGCATGGGGGTAAAGTATATATTCCCAAAGACCTGGTACAGAATTACCATAGGAGTGAGGATATTTATGCCTGGTTCACTTCGTATGAAATTGCATTGAAGATGAATGATGTGCCTGACAAGTATTGGGGGGCGGGCCTGTGGAAACATTTTGAGGCGTCTGGGAGGAGTGGTCTAGAGCCTTTAGAGTTGACAGGTGCCATGACCTACCCCAATATGAAGGAGGCCTTATGTCTCAGGTATGGCCTTACTCCAGAGCAGTACAGACTGCAGTTTAGAAACTCCAAGAAGAAAGAGTCTGAGACTTGAATGGAGTGTGTGAATGGGTACTCGCGTGCACTGGAAGGTTGGATGAAGGGCAGTAAAGTAACTGATTTGAAGGGGTTGTTGCATTTAATCAGTTGGGAGCACTTGAGTAGTCTTTGTGTTCCAGAGCTGCGCCAGCATCTTTTAGACAGCAAGCTGACAGACCCCATTGAGCTTGCTAAGGAGACGGACCGCTGGACCAGTACCAGGGTCCACAAAAGAATTGTGGGTACCACAGCCAAAGGTGGGCAGGGTCCCCAGCAGAAGAGTGGGGGGGACAAGGGTAACCAAAAGGAGTTCTCACAAGGGCCCCAAAATAGTTCCCAGGAAAAGGATTCCCAACCCCCCAAGCCTAAACAGCCATGGCCCTCTAAGGGTAGGCGGGACAAGAAAAATAACCAGGGTCCCCCTACCTGCTATCACTGCAACGAGGTGGGCCATATTGCTCCGAAATGTCCCAAGAAGAAGCCCGCACCCACTGGTGCTCCCGCCCCAGCGTTAGCTAGTGTAGCTTTGGGTGGGGATTTGGTTTCTAGTGATTGGGGAAAGCTAGCAGTCATGACCCTTGTCTCGCTAGGAGACCGAGAGATGGTCCCGGAAACCTTACTGCCCTCTAACACTAAGAAATATGGGCAGAAGGTGACCATCAATGGGAGGGAGGTTGAAGCTCTGAGAGACACTGGAGCCAGTGTGACATCCGTGAGGTGTCAGTGGGTGTCGGACGAGCAGATCATCCCTGGCGTACTCCGCCCTGTAGTGGCCGCTGACAGTTCAGTGCGCCTCTGCAAGTTAGCGAAGGTTTCCTTTGAATGGGGAGGAGTCTCTGGTCTTTTGGAGGTAGTTGTCAGTGATGCCTTGCCTGTGGACTGTCTGTTAGGCAACGACCTGGAGAGTTCTCCATGGAAGGACATAGAACACCGAACTCACTTGGAGATGTTGGGTCTGCCTGCGTGGATCTGCGTGACCACGCGTGCTATGGCAGCCAGTAAGGGTGAATCAGCAGAACTGGAGCCTGAAACAGTGGCCCAGAGACCTGCCAAGAGAGGAAGAGGCAGAGGGCGCGGGAAACCAGCCCCAGCCGTTCCCACGGTCCAGGAGGAAGCAGAACCTGAGGGGGATGCCCTGGAACCTACAGGGGAACAGGTGGCCGAACTGGGAGACCTACCTGAGCTGACCCATTGGCAGCAAGAAGGTGGTCCCTCCAGGGAGGAGTTCTGCCAGGCGCAGAAGGAATGCCCTTCCCTCGTTGGTCTGCGGCAACAGGCTGTAGATCAGGCAGCAGGTGGAGCAGTCAAAGATCACTATGTCTACTGGGAAGGTGACCTACTCTATAGCGAGCCTAAGTTTGCTGAGCCCGGTGCAGCCCGTGTGCTGGTGGTACCCGAGCGCTTCAGAAACTTCCTAATGGGTCTGGCTCATGACGTGCCTCTCGCAGGACATCTGGGGCAAGACAAGACCCTGAACCGGCTTGTCACCCACTTCCATTGGCCCCAGATGAGGAAGCACGTCGGTTCCTTTTGCAGATCTTGCCAAACCTGTCAAGCTAGTGGCAAGACTGGAATGAAGTTGAAGGCCCCCCTTCAACCCTTCCCAGTGGTGAGCACCCCTTTCGAGCGGGTGGGCATAGATATCGTAGGGCCCCTGGACCCCAAGACAGCCTTAGGCAACAGGTTCATCCTGGTCTTGGTGGACCATGCCACCCGGTACCCGGAAGCAGTCCCTCTCAGGACAATCACAGCACCCGTGGTGGGCCGTGCATTGATGGGGATCTTTTCCCGTGTGGGGTTCCCCAGAGAGGTGGTCTCCGACCGGGGTACCAACTTCATCTCTCGGTACATGAAGTCTCTGTGGGAGGAGTGTGGGGTAACTTATAAGTTCACCACTCCGTACCATCCTCAAGGAAATGGGCTGGTTGAAAGGTTCAACCGGACCCTGAAAGGTATGATTATGGGCCTAGCGGAGCCCATGAGACGTAAGTGGGACGTCTTGTTACCATGCCTTTTGTTTGCCTACAGGGAGGTGCCTCAGAAGTCCTTAGGGTTCAGTCCCTTCGAACTCCTGTATGGCCACCCTGTCAGAGGACCTCTCTCGCTGGTGAAGGAGGGTTGGGAAAAGTCCCGTGGGAAAACCCCCCAGGATGTGTTCAGCTATGTGCTGGCCATCCGCAACCAGACACAACGCTTCAGGAAACTCGCTCAGGCGAACCTGGAAGCAAGCCAGGAAGAAATGAAAAGATGGTACGACCAGAATACCACTCTGGTCGAATTTCAACCTGGGCAGAAAGTGTGGGTGATGGCGCCAGTGGAGCCTTGCGCGCTCCAGGACAAGTGGTCTGGGCCATACGAGGTGGTGGAAAGGAAGAGTGAGGTAACCGACCTGGTTAACCTGAAGACTCCCAGGCAGCCCCTGAGAGTTTTACACGTGAACCGCCTCAAGCCCCACTTTGAGAGGTCTGAAGTAACCATGCTCATGGCTACAGATGCAGGGATGGAAGAGGATAGCGATCCTCTCCCTGACCTCCTGTCAGTTAAGGAGCACGATGGGTCAGTGGATGGTGTGGTCCTCTCGCCCACCCTGACCCCAGAACAGCAGAATGACTGTCGCCAAGTGTTGGGTCAGTTCTCCTCTATGTTCTCCCTGACCCCAGGAGTCACCAATTGGTGCGTCCATGATGTGGACACTGGAGACAGTCTGCCGGTAAAACAAAAGTTTTACAGGGTAGCCGACAAGGTCAGGGCCAGCATCAAGGAAGAGGTTTCCAAGATGTTGGCGCTAGGGGTGATTGAGCCCTCCAGCAGCCCCTGGGCTAGCCCAGTGGTCTTGGTCCCCAAGAAAGCTGCTACCCCCGGTGGCCCGCCAGAACTCCGGTTTTGCGTGGACTACCGTGGGCTCAATGCGGTCACGAAGACTGACGCACACCCTATCCCCAGAGCTGATGAGCTCGTGGATCGGTTGGGAGCTGCCCAGTACCTCAGTACGTTCGATTTGACTTCGGGGTACTGGCAGATTGCCTTAACTGACGGGGCCAAAGAGAGGTCAGCATTTTCAACGCCAGAGGGGCACTTCCAGTTCCGTGTCATGCCCTTTGGGTTGAAGAATGCCCCTGCCACGTTCCAGAGACTGGTTAACCAGGTACTGTCCGGGCTGGAGGAATTCAGCGCCGCATACCTGGATGACATTGCTGTGTTCAGCTCCACGTGGGAGGAACACTTGCAACACCTCTGCGAAGTGTTGAAGGCTCTGCAAAAGGCAGGCCTCACTATCAAGGCCAGCAAGTGCCAGATAGGGCAGGGATCTGTGGTGTATTTGGGACACCAGGTGGGGAGCGGCCAGGTGGCGCCCCTACAGGCTAAGATCGATACCATTCTGGCTTGGGAGCCCCCCAAGACCCAGACAGAGGTGAGAGCCTTTTTAGGACTCACCGGGTATTACAGACGGTTTGTCAAGGGATATGGCACCATTGTCGCCCCCTTGACAGAACTCACTTCCAAGAAGTTGCCCAAAAGAGTTGACTGGACTGACGCCTGCCAAACTGCTTTTGAGGCCCTGAAGACTGCGATGTGCACAGCACCGGTGCTCAAGGCACCTGACTTTTCCAGTGAGTTCATAGTTCAGACGGACGCTTCAGAGCATGGTGTGGGAGCAGTACTCTCACAAGCCACTGAGGAGAATGGAGACCAGCCAGTAGCTTTCATTAGTCGGAGGCTACTCCCCAGGGAACAGAAGTGGAGTGCGATTGAAAGGGAGGCTTTTGCTGTGGTCTGGGCTCTGAAAAAGTTGAGGCCCTACCTGTTTGGGACTCACTTTCGTGTTCAGACCGACCACAGACCCCTCAGGTGGTTAATGCACATGAGGGGTGAAAATCCAAAACTGTTGAGGTGGTCCCTCTCCCTACAGGGAATGGACTTTACGGTGGAACACCGCCCTGGTACAGAACACGCCAACGCTGATGGTCTGTCCAGGTTTTTCCGTCTTAGTGAAGAGAACTCCCAAGAGGGTGGGTAGTTCTCCCCACTTTCAGCTGGAGGGGACACGTGTTAGACCTGACATCTTTTGGCGTGATTACCCCTATCTTTTTGCCTCTGCCTCCTGTATTTTTGATGCTGTGCTGGATTCGTTTTGCTGGTTTAGATGCTTTGGACACTCTGCCACTGCTGATCAGTGCCAGAGTGTAAGTGCTCCCTATGTAAATTGTTATTCTGATTGGATATACCTGTTTGGCATATTTGTATCACCACGAAGTCCCTAGTAAAGTGCACAGGGTGTGCCAGGGCCGGTGATGACGAATGCTACTAGTGGGCCTGCAGCACTGATTGTGCCACCCACAGGAGTAGCCCAAAAATGGTGTCTCGGGCCTGCCACTGCAGCGCCTACGGGCAGTTTAGAACTGCCATGTCCTCCTGGTCCGCGTCCCCGCTGACCAGGCCAAACCCTTCCCTTTTCGTGCACATCAGTCACCCCTATGGAAGGCCCAAGGTACCCCCCTGGGCAGGGTGCCGTGTATGTAAAGGTAGAGCATGTACTGGTGCAGGTACCATGCTCTGGTAGTGAATTATCGCCATTTTCGTTTTTCACTATTGTAAGGCTATCTTGCTCCATAGGTTAACATGGGGAATGCTGGCTACAGTGGTTAACGGCATTTCTTCCCATAGGAACAAGATAGGACATAAGTATCTAGTATCCCTGAACTCAGAATTTAATAACGCATCTTTTAGGAAAGGTGGTTTTTGGATCCTGTGTTTGAGAACAGCACTTTTAGAAGGTTGCTGTTCTCTTGTCTGACCCTTCTGTGTGCCCGAGACTGGTTGTGTATTGACTGTCTGGTTTGCGAGTGACAGGGGCCGGGGAATGCCCCCGAGGCTGGATGAGTCAGCACTAGGCTGAATGGAGCAATTGCGACCTGAGTGGTGGGAGGAGTTGGCACCTGGGCTGAATAGGGCTGTGCCTGCCTGCCACAATGCTGGCTCCACCTCCTGCGGGGCGGCTGAGGACTCTGCCCCTCACTCTGAAAGGAAAGATGCAGCCAGCACATTAAGGTGCTCAGGATCCACCCAGAACTGGTTCAGACCGGGCTCAGGGCCCACATGCACAGAGAGAACAAAGACTTTAGGGGTATAAGTACAGGACCCCTGACAACAGAAAATCAGATCATCCTGGAAATCAAGAAGGAACCTCTGCCAAGGAGAAAGCTGACGTGGAAGAAGGAAGACTGTCCTGCTGTTGCTCTGCTGGACTGACCTGCTGTTGCTTTGCTGCCAAGGAGAGGGGAAGGACTTTGCTGTGAGCTGTGTCCCCTGTCTTGTAAGGAATCTCCAAGGGCCTGAGAAGAGCTGGCTCCCTGTTTCCGAAGTCCCAGGAACAAAAGGACTTCACCCCCAGTCTCCCTGAACTCTGCTGAGAGAGTTCTGTCCTTCGTAGAGTGCTTGATCCAGTTGTGGGGCCTCTAGAAGTTGAACCCGAGCTGGGAAGCTTGAGACTAAGCTGAGAAACTTGTGAAGCTGAAAAGTGTCGCATCGCTCGCTTGCGGAGCGCATCCCCGACAGGGCGAGAAGTTTCCCGCCGCTACGAAGGTCGAGATCGGCGCAGCGCCTGACATCGCTGCCGAGGCCGTCGCACCCTTCGTTTGCGGGACGCACCAGACCGGTGCGGGAGAATCGAACATCGCTGCGAGTGTCGTCGCAGAGCCTGTCGTCTGGGTGAGATCGCCGCACCGCTTGCTTGCGGACCGCATCACGTCGCTGCGAACATCGTCGCAGAAAACATCACATCGAGGAGCTGCGAGAGAGAGGGTCACCGCTGGACTGCGCATCGTCGCCCCGGAGATCGTCGCAGCCCCTACGAGATCATCGCATCGTGCCTTTACGAGAACAGACTTCCCACGGAACCTACGCACCGGAATCTACGCAAGCTGCCTTCCTCCCCTTACAGACCGGATTCGTCGCCGCACGCCCGCTGCTGCAGCGGGGCTGTCGCATCGCCTCCCCAGGGTCTCAGGAGTAACGCATCGCTTGTTTCCACCGCACCAGCTTCCTGCTTGTGGAACTTTGTTGCATCTAAAAGGTACTGTGAGTAAACGTGACGCAACTGTGAACTTTTCACGCATCTGTGGATCATCGGATCCCAACTTAAAGAACTTTGATTACAACCTGAAAGAACTCTTTTGAAACCATATCCTTGAACTGTATGTTGGATTTTTGCCGTTTTGGTCTTGTGTAGTTTAGAATAAATATCTTTATTTTTCCTAAACTGGTGTGGAATCAGTTTGTGGTGTTTTCACTGTGTTACTGTGAGTGTTGGTACAAATACTTAACGCATTGCCTCTGGTTAGCCTAGACTGCTCAGGCCAAGCTACCTTGAGGGCGAGCAGGGGTTATCTGAGAGGGTTATCTCCTTGTCCTGACTAGAAGCAAGGGTCCCTATTTGGACAGTGGTACCTACCTCTGCCAACTAGAGACCCCCAGTTCTAACACCAAGGAAAACAACCGTTGAGGGCTTTTACATACCTGTAGTGCTATTCGTTACATTTTAGTCCACCTTTCTTTTTCTTAGGCCTGGGCGGTAAATTCCGTTCTGCTTGCGGAATTTGTGGAATTTTGGGTAATTGTGCATTCCGCGGAAAACGCAGAATTTCCAAAAATTCCACGATCTGAGGCTATGTGGAATTTTCTGCTTGTTCATGCTTTCAAAATGTGTGTTTGCGAGATATTTCTCCCCGAGCACGCAAACAGCATTCGCAAACAGGAAAGAAGCATCGCGAACTGGTGAAACAAGCAATTCCGCGTGTTCGCAGAACTTTTGCGTGCTCACTGAGATTTTGTACTGTTTTCTGGAGCTTTGCGTAGCACGACTACGCAAATTCCACCCACCCCTACTTTTTCTGACAGAAAAACCCTTTTCCATAAATGCGTACACTGCAGTGCACCTTGACAAAGTGTACTGTACCAGTCCTATGGCAAAACAGGTGCCAGCAGGATAGACCTAACTTAAGGAGGCCAGGGAGGATGTCTGCATGTTTAGTACATCCACACAGACTGGTATTTCCGTCGGAGCAAGTAGAGGGAGTCAGTTAGTTAAACTGTGGTTGCTGTTATCTGGTACTTTTCAGCCTAATTATACATAATCAAGATGGAAAATGCATGCAGACAGTAGGTTAAACTTTTGCATTTTTTTTCTACGCATAATCACAAATGGATTCAGAATTGTTCTCTGCAAGTTTATCTTCTATTATCGAAACTGTAGCAAATGTCACTATTGTTACATCAATATGGGAAGATGAGAAGTTTTCAATAGAACATTTCAAAGTTTCAGATAGAACATTGCAAAGATTACAAAAAAAATGTGCCCGTGTGCCCAACGAAATCTAGAGGTTCATAATGTAACTCCAGAAGTTATATCCCTAGATGTATATGAAGCTCTGTTTTCACATGTCCTCCAGTGATAAGCATGCACTCCACTACTGATTCCTCATCTGAAAATTCAGGAAACAAACCTCTACTACTAAGACCAGTGTGACACCAGATAATTAGATGAAAGTAGAAACAGCATAGTTAGAGAAATGTTGTCAAAGTCTTTGCTACCAGAACTTCAAACCATTGTTTGAATTCAGAAAGGTTTATTGAATATTAATTTCACAAAAGAAGAGAATTACATATTATGTTCAAGACAGAGATGAAACCCCCCAAAAGACCCTTATTACAGTGAATAGCCCGGCTTCCCAGCTGTGAATTTACTACAAATAGGACGTTTATGATACTCTCAATTGGTGCAAGTTATGAGATGTTGGTAACAGGTGATTTGCTTATTCTTCTTCAAAACAACCTTTTGCCGCTCAATAGTCCATAACAGAGATCTAAGGTATCTTCTTGTTCATCATGTGTATCGTCTCGTTTACTTGGATACGTGACGTGCTGGTGAAGTGTCCATCAGTGCATGAAAGGATCCAGAACATTCTTTGGTCATTTTTGCAGAGTTGAAAATGGCCATTTTAAAGCAGAATTGTGAGCATGCGGAGTTGGGTTATGAAAGGGGAGGTGTCCCTCCTCCGGGGTTGTGCATCTTGTCGAAGGTTTCCTTCTAGAGTAGCTTCTCATAAGTAGAGGCTCAGATGCTGGCTACATTTTCTGCTCACTTTGTTTCTCCTCTTGCGAAACCACTTTGCCATCAACCACGTTCTGGATGATCGTCTTTACAACTCGGCTTCTAATGCTGTCTGGGGCTGAAACGAAGAGGAAACATGGAGGTGAAACATGGAAGACAGGAAGGTAGGATGCCTACTAAGAACAAATGATGAGGAGGGAAGCAAAGAGGGCCACGAACATGCAAATGCAGTGTGGAATTCTGCATCAAACTAAGAATCAGGATTGCGATTTTGCCCGTACATATCCATTTCTTAGTGTATCTACATAGAAAATAGATAGGTAAATAGGCTTCTGCATCGGCCAGAGAAGAATTTCATTTGAAACCAGGAAGTGCTCCAAGGAAACTCGTAGAAGAAAATCCTACATAATCCTCAAGTAGGCTTTATTTCCAGGGTACTTGTTCCCATGTGAATATTTTACTGTTTATGCGCTATAATCATCGAAACATGCTATGCCTCATGTTAAGATCCTTTTTGGATGAATGTCTTCACGGGGCTCTACCAGTTGGTGCTTGTGTCTCATCTAAATATTCTATTTGCTAAGTGTGGGATGCTCTTGTTGGTTCGTGTACCACATAGAAATATTATTATTATTCAGATAGCCCTTTATTTGAAATTATTGTATTGGTGTATGTCATGTCAAGATGTTAAAATTGGTGAATGTCCCTCGGTAGAACTTTGTTTACGTTCAGGCATGTGCTTTATTAGCACATTCTATATGTTGCATATGGATCACATGAAGCATCTACTTTTGCACATGTTCCGTTGGAGCATCCTAGTTGGTGCATCACCTCATGTGATAATTTTGTTTAGTACCTGGGCTGCATGGACATTTGCTAATCTATTCCAGCCATTCTTGAATGGGCAAATAACAGTGCATAATCTTAATGCAGACATGCTAACCCTGGTGCATAGGAGTTTTCTAATACAGTGCTTCGAGTGAACATTAGGATTGGTATGTTTGCCTGACGGTGGTACCTGGTGCATATGTCTTATGAGAAAATTCTCATTGGTTATATCGCCCATGAAATCATTTTAATTGTGTGCATACGTGTATCGTTACAAATACATTTTTTTGTATTTGTATCATGTGAAGATTCGTTTAGGGTGTGAGCCTCGTGGGAACGTTCCTGTTGGTGCATGTGCCCCCTGGGATCATTTTATTTTTATTGCCAATCTTTCATGTAAACATGCTGTTATTGGTGCAGGGGAACATGTGAATGCTGGTGCCTGGGCCCTATGAGAATACACCTGGGAATGCACTCAATTTGAAGATTCTAAATAGTGCACAGGCATCAGACAAACATTACAGTTGGAGCATATGCATTCGGATCGATATGGTGCATGTGTATTTATGTGAATATTATGATAATATTTATAGACACTCGTGAATATTTTAATTGTAATGCATGTTCTTGCTGTTGCGGTGTGTCCTCTATGCAAACATTCTGTTATTGGTATTTTTTGTCATGTGGACATCCTAACATCTCTGACAAATATGACTAGACGGAGAAGGTCATCCTGAAACCTGGCCATTAGGCCCTCTCCAGGGTCCACTGGCTTTCTTTCGGGATTCAAAGGTAGTTTTTTTTATTTGTGATGGTCATCTCCACATCCATCCTATAATTAAGAAACGCTCCATGGTAAAACCGAATGTGTGTGTGCTTGGGGGGGGTGACACCGTATGGTAAATGAATGAGAGAGTGTGGGGCTCCTATGACATCGGATCCTTTGGGACCAGAGCTTTGGACAATTGTGTGTGTTTCACTGCATACATTTGGAATATGGAAGTAAATAAATTAATTTATGATGAAAAACAAGAAACATTGTAGGTAGAGAGATCTCTGTCTGACAGACAGGGATTTCAAGAAAGAGTGATCAGGTTTAGAGAGACATGACCAAATCTTAATGTACCAGTAGTCAGTCCAGTGAGTAGTGTTGCTCACACTCCTGGATAGCCAGAAGGCATGGATGGGATAACCATTAATTTAATCTCTCCATCTACTGATGGCCTGGACTGACTTGAGGAGGGGGCTGCTCTTGTTCAGGGAGGTGTCTCTGCAGACGTTAAGTTTTTTTTACTAAGTTCAGTAAAATGTGGTCCTAACTCCTCGTTTATCAGGCATCTTTATGTGTTATAGCTTCTACCGCTTGTTCAAATAGTAAAGCAATGCCGGCCCTTCATGGAAACCTATAAAAAGATAATGTTAAGGGATGTGCAAAAAGTTTGTTTCCTTTTATGTACTTTTGCAAAGTTCCACAGAAACTTACGAGAAATTAGGTGAAATACAAAACCAGCATTCAGCACTATCATTTTCTGTGATATGCATCCTTATGCCCTTTTGAACACACATTACCCTAAAAACAGGAGGGAAATCACAAGTGCCATGAACAATAGTCGACCGTGTTATGGTAATTTGTGTTGTTTAGATGATCCCATGTTAATCTGTGTCACAAGGTGTAATGGCCTAATTTCGGGAATTTTGCGTGAGATGAAAAATTCTTGAAATAGCGCAAGATTATGCACTGCGTAACGGAGATTTCACCCAGGGCTATTAATGTTCACATCAGGCAGGGCTGCCTGATAGACATCCATCCCCGGTCACTTGAGGGACATCAAGATCGAGCAACTTAAACCTTCTCATTTCAACCCCGCCAGCAGGCTCTTATCGCATCCTTGGGTTTTCTCACTACCTCTCGGTTCCCCCTCCCTCAACATTAATGGTGTGTCCCTGAAGACAGTATGAATGAGTCTGTGACAGAGGAAGTGGGTGTTTGTGTGAAAGTGTGTTGATGGCAGTAAAGGAGATGTGATGCTTTCATGGGGCAGCTTTTGCTTCCTAGGAACTTTTGGTGGTTTGCAGTGCCACAGTGCTAAAACGAGATTTTTTTAAAGCAAAAAACAGGCCATTGTGAAGGCATGGACATGAAGCAAAGACAAAAGAGAGACACTCACCTTTTCTTGGCTGAGAGATGTGACCACTGAAAGCAAACAAAAAGAGACACATATGACTGAGTGTATTCTACTGGGTCAATTTCCAAGCACCTAGAAGCTGCAAAGTGGGAATGATCTCGGCTCTGACGTATTATTCATACCTGCCCTCGCCCTCCAGCAGGCGCCGGTAGGTCTCAATCTCCATCTCCAGCCTGGTCTTGATGTCCAGGAGTTCCTCGTACTCTGCCATCTGCTGCTCCATGTCGCCCCTGATATCTGCCAGCTGCTCCTCCACCATGCTGATTTTGACTTGAAGTTGTGCAAGCTGGGCACAGTAGTTTCCTTCTGTTTCTGCCAAGTTGCTTTCTAGGGATTTTTTCTGCCAGAGAGCAAGACAAGGGAGGGGGATTTGAAACATTGTGATAACGCACAAGGTAGGTTGTACTTATAGGAACCGTGGACAGTGCATTTAATAGCACTTGCTTTGGATATGGTGTAAAAAGTTCAATCTATCTGTTTTCCATTGTTTGGAGAAAATGTAGAAAAAAGGAAAATGAAATAGAGAGATGAAGGAGAAAAGTGAAAATAGAGAGGGGAGGAACTGAGAGGGGTAGTTGATTGAGGGAGGGAGGAAATAATGGAGAGGGAGGCTAAAGGAAGTGGAGAAATTCGGTGGTAAAACTGATAGAGAAAGTAATGAAGTTGAGAGAAGGCAAAACAAATTGCAAAGGAGGAGAGTGTAGAAATGAAGGGGATAACAGAGGATGGAGAGGGCAACAAAGTAGTGAAGAAGAAGGAGTAGAGAGAGAAGGGATATCACTATGGTACAGTGCAGGAAAATCAGGTTTTGAATATCGAGCTCCAAAAATATGGCAGCCAGAATAAATGTACCTGGACTATGTATAAATGAAAAATTGAGAAATGAAGGGGCAGGAGGCAGTAGAATTACAAAGAGGTAATGAAAATAGCATAGCAAGAAAGGTGAAGTAGAGAGAGACGGGTGGTAAAGATAAAGATAAGGCAGTCCAGTAGGTGAAGTAGGGTGAGATATATGGTAAAGAGACAAAGGTGAGCTAGTCCGACTGAAAGATACAAAGAGGTGGAGCAAGGAAGGGGAGATATAGAGAGAAAAAGAGGCAGAGAGATAATACGATTTTAGAGTGAGATAGAAAGATCTAGATATGGGGCTAAGGTCATTTACCACCGAAGTTCAAGGGTGGAGTTCACAGAGAGATGAGGTAGAGAGAGAGAGGGAAGGTTGAAAGAGATTTGAGGTAGATAGAGTTATTCGAGGAGATAGGTAGTCAGGTAAGAATAGAGATGTGTGGTAAAGAGAGACTCAATGGGTAGTAAGAGGGGTGGAAAGAAGGGAGATGTAAACAGAGGTCAGGTAAAAAGATTAGTCAGAGAGAAAGGTAGATAGAGAGATGATCGGCAAAAACAGCTGAGCTATAGGTAAAAGGTGAAGTAGAGAGACAAAGGTGAGGCAGAGAAACAGCGGTGAGGTAAAGAGATAGTATGAGGCTTAGCAAATGTTTTAAGGTACAGAGATGGATAGGTTGAGTAGATAAAAGAAATCTGAGGTAAAGAGGATGAGTTCAAATAGAAAAGGTACAAAGAAACATCGCAAGGTAGAAAAGGTAAAGGCAGTGAAAGAGGAGCATGGTAGATAGAGCGATGACTTACACGGAACAGAGCTAGAAAAAAAGGAGCGATAAGGTAGTGAATGAAATGTGAGATATCCTGAGAGGTGAGGGAAAGATGAGGAGTAGAAAGATGAGAGTTACATAGTGAAACGAGATAGCGATGTGTGATGAAAAGAGTGTTAAGTTACAGAAAGCGGTGAGCGAAAGGCACAGAGAAGTGGAGTGGAAGAAAGACATAGATAGGTGAGGATAAGAGAGATATGAGCTTGAGAGAGGTGAGGAAGGTGGTGGAGAAGAGAGAAAGGTGAGATTGAAATAGCAGACAGCTGCAGAAAGAGGGGTGAGGCATAGAGAACGTTGAGGTAGAGAGAGGTAGAGGTACAGAGGTAGGCACAGGGTGGTAAAGAAAGAGGTGAGGTTGTGAGAAGTTGAAAGGTGGGACAGAGAGAGGTATATTTGAGAGCGATAGGTGAGGTACACACAGATGAACTAGTGCTTAGGTAAAAAGAGAGCTGTTACATGGAAATGGAGAGGTAGGTAGAGAATAAGGGAAAGAGAGACAGTGAGGTAGAAGATGGGAGGTGAAATAAGGAGGAAGGAATGCGATGGAATTAGAGGTGAGTCAGAAAAATAGAATTATATTGTGGTGAAGGTGACATAGAGGAAGTATGAGAGATAGAGGCAGATAGAGAAATGAGGAAGAGAAAACCGGTGTGTATTTAGTGATTGATGAAATAGAGACAAATTCGGTATGGGCAGAGTTGAAGCAGAGAAAAGTGATGGGAGTTGGAAGAGAAGCAGAGAAGTAAATGGGTAAGTCCAGGTAGAACCACGGATAAGTAGAGAGAGAGAGACAGTCACAGAAGGAAGAGAATCGAGTAGAAAAAGAGGCAGTGGTGAGAAAGAGAGTGAGATGTAACTTTAATACAAGGGCTTAGAAGGTGGAGGACTTGAAAACTGTGCAATTTGCCTGCGTTTCAAACTGTTGCTGATTTGGTCAGCTACAGTTCTGGGCAACTTAACTCTTCTTTTGTTAGTTGATAACTAAGGAGAGAAGCTTAGTCTGAGAAATATACTACAGCCCAAATGTCACATGTTTGAAGAGTGATATTTTGTAACTGTAGGAAATCAGGTTGTTAGTTGAGAGGGATGAAAGTCCCACTCAGGCAACAACCACAATTCTGGCCAGGGTGAACAACACAAGTCACCAAAATGAACCTGTGGTTAACCCTCTGGTAGCGTGGCTCAAAAGAAGTCAGGCCTAACTTAGAGTCAACGTGTGAAGTATTTGAGCAGCAGGAGGGTCCTGCCTTTGATTACTCAATGACCATGCCTAAACCATGCTAAGGAGCACATTAATGATCATAACAAACTTCTGTTGCTATTAATCTATGCCCCAATTGATTGGCATCACAGCAACCAACATGAGACCTCACAACAATACTGTGTTGGCTGCAGAGATTTGTACGTGGCCTGGAGGTCACATGCCAAATATCTTGCGAGGCGACTTACTCTTTCTTCCATCTAGTGTTGACAAAAGAGCCATTACACTCCTGGGGGCATTAACATTTCTGAATAATTAACACATACTATGTAAATTTGGCTCTTGTAGTTGAAATATGTGGAGGTTGGTCACAATTGAAGAAATGATTTATGGTCTAGTGTTGTGTCCTTGTATGGTGAAAAGGAGTAGCTGTTACCACCTACCATAGCCAGAGCCGACTGCAGCTCAATCTCCAAGGACTGCAAGGAGCGCTTCAGTTCGGAGATCTCGCTCTTGGTTGACTGCATCTGTTCAGCCCCGGCAGAAATCTCTTGCTTGAGGTGATTGCTCTAAGAGAGAAGATAGGCAAGAGTGACCACTTGACATTTAGTGTATGCCCAACCCAAGAGATCCAAGTGGAATGAGCTGTGAGGTCTCTGTATGGCTATTGGACACTGGGCAGATCGGACTGATATTGGAATTACAGAGGGGTTATCTTTTGGAGAAATGTCTAGGTTGGTCAATCAACAATCCATCATATTACACAGCCCGAAGGACTTTCCCCGTGATGATTCCCTCTCCTACTCACCGCCTCCAGGAACTTTGCTTCTGCATCCTGGCGGTTCTTTTCGGCCATCGCCTCGTATTGACCTCGCATGTCATTGAGCGTCTTCATCAGGTCAGTGCCTGGGGCGGCATTCATCTCTACGCTAAGCTGTCCTTGGGTCCCCTGGAATCCTTTCATTTCCTAAAGGAGAGGAGCGCATATTGAGGAAATTAAATAGCGTTTATCTAAAAGGTAGAAAACAAGTGCTCGAAATGGACCAGTCTATAAGAATTTGGACCTGAGTCTGGATGGTAATATAAATACACTGATTCTGGTGGATGTGGTAAATGTGCTATCAGTGGAATCACAATTGCAGAATTGCTACCAACATTCTGTAGTTTGTCAGTGGTAAGTCCACCTGTGGTAATGTACTGCTTGCACTACTAAATGGTGAATTTTACATTACCACAACTGTCTAAACCAGTTTCTTATTCATCTTTTATTTTTAATTTACAGTTATTTTCCTGTATAAAGCATTGCACATATCTCTAAATTTAAATATGAAGGCTTCATACGGAATCAATGCTTTTCAGAAAAGCTTGATATTACAAAATTAGTTTGGTATCCACTGGCTCATCAAACAGAAGATAATCAAAATTCTCATAAATTCACCAAGACTATGCAAAAGGACAGAGGCACGCCCAGGAAACCTTTAGCTGAGTGGGAAAAGTTTCTCAGGGCTTATAATAGAATCTTCTCTTTGATAAAAGTTCTTACTTCATGCCAATGTCCAAATACCCAGAATTAAAGTTTTGACTCTGTCCCTGCACGACTACCACATAGTAGCAGTGCAGATATACAACTTTCTGGAATTCGTAAAGCTTTCCAGAAGTACACCGTGAAAGCAGAGAAATTAATATGTTTCCTGGTATACATTAGGAAGACATTTTAAATTCCCATCATATATGTTATACAGTTATACATGTAAAACGCCATTGCTTTAGTGCTATGTTGAAATTCATTTTTTCGAGAAAAAAATTCTCTATGGAAAAACACCTTTTCCCCGTGGATAAACCCCTTGCTCTCCACTCTGCACCAGTTTTAAGGGGTGTTTACTCCTGCCCTTGATAGGACGAGGGGGATCATTTAGAGTTTGGTGAGTAGACCGCTATCCGCCAGGGTGATCAAGCTCATAATTACCTTTTCCACCTTGGTGGACTATCACCCTTCATGTTAAGAGCTCTCCGCCAGCTTGCAAAGATCTCTGTGTCTTCTGATGGCACAGAATGTTTGCTAACTGGCCTACGTGTTTAATGGGGCTGCTTAGCGTACATTTTTGTTTAACCCCAAAGTAGGAGGTATTTTTTGTAAAGCAAAATACTACTACCCCTGACAATCTGACAGGTTGTGGGAGTCATTTTTCATTTTTTCCTGTGTAGGATCACCAGGTTTTCCATTGAGATCTCAAGCAGAAAAAAACAGTTCTTCGGCCAGTCTGCTCTAAATAGTGCAGATGCTGTGATGCGCTTGTACTTACAGCCCGAGTGCACCGAGCAGTTATAGTGAAGTTTCTGCTGGCAGAGCCAGTGGAGTTACCGCCAATGAAAAATTGACCAGTGTCCCTGGCTTTAAATAGTGGGTGAACTATCAGTTTGTGATAGAGGGTGCTCCATCACATTTCTGGCCAAATGTTAAATGATGCCCTAATTCTCTAATCAATTTAAGATGAGGAGGAGCCTGGGAATTCTCACAAGCATTCAAGTATCAATGTGAGCACAAACTTACAATGCGAACTTCAGCGTGGAGCTCCCACTTGCCACTTCCTAATTGGGATTTTCTCATAAACATCACTACTCCATTGTAGGGGTAATATTAGACACTGCTATCACTCTGTTTAATCAAAGCACTACCAATAAGTTGAGTTCTTCGCAATTTGCAAATCTGAGGTTGACCGAAAGGGCCTCGCAGGTGCCTTGCCATCCTACTAAATGCAAGAGGTCACCACTAATCTTGGTTATGACTGCCTCTAGAGTTTACCGTTTCCTTTGTCTCGCTTTAGAATCAAAACTTCTTTGTCTAGCTTTAGAATCAAAACTTTACCTCTTCGTGGTTCTTCTTCAGGGAAGCCAGCTCCTCTTTCAGGCTCTCCACTTGTCCCTCAAGGTCAGACTTGGACGACGTCAACTCGTCCATCACCTTCCGCAGTCCATTGGTGTCGGCCTTCACGCTCTGGTGCATGTGCAATTCGTTCTCATACCTGGGCAAACATAACAAGAGATTTTTGCGGTTGTCGGTGATAAATGAAAGTGTTTGTGAACATTTGCCTTATGGTGCAATGTCAAGTAGCTGCAAGGAGGCACTATTCTGCAACAATTGACATTGAAAATGGCTCTGTTCTCGTGGCACTCATCCTCCCCAAGTACAAACTGCCAACTTTGCCTTAGCCTTGTGTCAGACCTGTGGTCAATAGACCCACCTCCTGTTAACAGCGTAATAGGAGTGTTTTATTACATTCGGCATCAGAAAAAGTATTTAGACATATTTGTAAAACATGTCTGAGCCTGAAGGTAGCGGAGAGCTGTACATACAGCATTACTTAACGTCATAGCAATAAGATACTTCACAAAAAGTGCAAGAGGATACCCCTATAGGCTATAAACAAAATATTGAAAAATGGCAGAAATTAATAAATGTTTATTTTTTCACCCGCTTGGTGACCTTTTCATACATGTAATAGAGATCTGTGTGAAAACAGCTAGTCACGACTTCATATTATGGATGGAAATTGTCACTTGTGCATGGTTGCTTGAAATAACTGGTAATCTTCCCCACATCTATATTATTCATTTTATTGGCTAGAGAGTGATGGAAGGGCTGAGTCATCCTTGGCTGAGTTCCAGCCTGTGATTTTTAGGTTACACATTGGTCTGGGCAGTTGGAACCTTAACCCATCAGTGTGTGTCTGTCAGTTGCAAGCTATGCACAGATGCCTAGTGGCAGAAAGGAACCCACATTTGTTGTTCAAGTAAATGGGGGTAGCTTGAGAGATTTGAAATAAACTCTTTTACCTACTGGTAACCATTACAGTCAAGAATAGCTAAGGCAGAAGAAGAACTAGGTAGACTCAGCGGGCCCGATTCACAGAACTAACTTAAGACAAAATCCTAAACTTACTACTTTTGGTATTCTCAGAAGTTAGGATTTTGTCTTAAGACAGACTTAAGACTGACTTAAGTTAGGATTCTGTCTTAAGTCTGTCTTAAGACAAAATCCTAACTTCTGTGAATACCAAAAGTAGTAAGTTTAGGGTTTTGTCTTAAGTTAGTTTTGTGAATCAGCCCCAGCAATTTTAGGTGCCATGTTACGCTTGAGCTTCTTCAAAACATTTTCAGAAGCTCCTAAAAAGGAAGATCTACAGTTGGCAAGGAAGCTGAGAACAGTGGCATGAACCACGATGTGGCTATCCAGAGGGGGGAGCCAATTAACTATTTTGGGGGTTTATTGCTTTTCCCCATGCAATTTCCAGATGGAATTTTAGACAGCACTTCAACCAAAATGCTGAACAGAATTATACCAAATTCGGGGGGTTACAAATTTATAGATAGTTGGACTGAAACTCAAAAATTCAAGCCTCAGATTGGCAAAGGGGGGCTTTCTTAAAGTGAGCGCTCTGATTGGCTGGCCGCAACCTTAACAGAAACACTGCGGCAGCCATTACAGGATTTGTCCTGAAAATATTTTACAAAAACGACTAAAGGGGGCAGGGTAGGGATACCATGACCCCCTAGCCCTTTTAGGGAGTTGAGGTAAGACTTAAAAAAAAAAAAATTTGACGGGTTTTGTGACCCGCATAACTACGGCGGGACCAGAAAAACATTATTTTTTGTTAGTATTGCACATGCACAGGCTGTACTGGCTTATTGTGTAAATTGAATAAAAGATAAGTGGATGATGTCACCAAGTGATGCCATTATTTATGTCATGAACATGTTATGAGTGATGTAATTGAATAATACTAATACAAAGTGAGTCAAAGCAATGTATAAAAAAGCATGACTTGTTCAGTTTCTGGACAGCGACAACATGAAGGAGAGGTTCAGAGCACATCAGTTTGCACCGGTGCATCATAATTCATACCCTCCCCTAGAACTCCAAAGTGAAGATGTACTTTAAGGGGATGTTGTCTGGCAGTAGATGACGTAGCATCGATTTAATAATAGCTGGTCCCAAAGAAGGTGGCAATAAAATAGAATGATACCACCAAAATGCGCATCAATGACCCCTGTCTGTTTGGTCCACAGAGCATGATTAATTTGTGCCGAAGTAATGCAGAATAGAAACTGCTCCTAGCAGGTTATATTGGGCATGTTGGGCCTGTTCTGATTTTTAATGAATGCTGGAGGTATGCATGGGGTTATGAGTGAGCTATGAGTGATATAAGGTTATAGGGCTTATAGTAATATCTCAGTTGAATAATGTAAAATAATTTTTTTACTTGTTATGAATTTTGTAAAGAAAAGTTTATATTGATTTTTCGTATGAAAAATAAAAAAGTGTTATTTTTGATAACATTTGAGTTATATGTCATAAATGGCAGGTGATTTTTTTGCTTAGAAGTTGAGCATGAGTCCTTGAGATATATTTATAATTACCCTTCTCCTGAACCTAAAAGCGTTTTTTCTGGGGTTACCCTTTGTGGATTTTGTAGCTTCAGGCTATGCCTCTCTTTCCTGCTTCCAATCCTAAAATGGCAGCTGGGGCATCAGCACTTTTACCTAAGCACTAGCTTGGCATGCCGACGTCGTGGACATGTTTGGATGGCCTATGCAGCATAGATGGTGGTAGCATTAGGATCAAGGCTAAGAATTCCATCATTATCGTTGGGCGGGCGGGGAGCTAAAACACCTTTTAAGCATCAGCAATGCAAGAAGGGTTGTTAGTCAGCCATACTTCTTCTGGTATGCTATTTGAGATGTTGTGCTGACAGGGCATCCAAATATAATCTTACAAACATTAACATGTGCAAGCAAGATATATATGATTGCAATGCATACCGATCTATGGGTATTTATGTGCTTAGGTGGGCACCTGGGTGGCAGGGAACTCCAGGATAGAGTTCTATTTGGCCCATTGCCTCACCCAGAGCCCCTCATCATTCTTGTATAAGTTTGGAACACGGAGGAGGCTCAAGGCTTGGTAAGTAACAGGGCTTTTTTGAGCCTTCTTTGTTTTCTGGTCATGCCCAATGTTTTGACTGCCTCGGGCACTAGGACACAACAGCAAGTGCAGTGCATAACAAATCAGGTATAGCAGCTTCTATCCCTGGCTAGCCCTTAGTTCCTCTTTGCACCACTTAAGCAGTTTGTGCAATACAATCCAGATTAAGATGGAGTTTGTGGTAAGTATTTCCTGTTGCAGAAAATAGTGGCCAAACATTTATAGGCAGAACAAGCACAAACAATTTATGTAATTCGACATTCAATCAATCTCCTTTCAAATGAATGACGTGGCCTCAGTTTCTTGGGCTATGGGCTACTGAGTGTTAGAGGTATCTCACTCTTTGCGACCACAGCACGCAGTTCGGAGATCTTCTGACTTACTTAAGTTTGAAGTCCTCACATGCCAGTCTAGCATTGTCAATCTGCAGGACAATCCTGGCGTTGTCGCCGGTGGCAGCAATAATCTGGAGGGCGATAAAAGACAGAGAGATAGGGTTAGGGTACACCTGCTGGTGCGGCCAGTCACGTTATGACAAATATACAGTGACTTATTAAAATCTGTCAATTACGAAACACAACAACAATGCTACATCTTTCAGAAGCTTGCAGATGATTGCCGACCTGGCCCTCTACCTGCCTCAACATCTACGTACCTGCCAGACTCCACAAGATAATTTAAGGGTGTGGCTATAATATGTAGGTCTTTGGAGGACTAGATCGAGGATAGCTTTTGAGGGTATCCATAGAAGATTAATTTACGAATAAGAAGTCTAAGTGGAACTCACTGGCATAGTAAGAGGTTATACTAACCCACCTAGACATGCACCAGAAAGCCCTGCTATAGGGTGACTGTATGGCTCCAAGTCACAAGGACACTGTATCTCCAGTTTGAGCATTTCTTTTACAAACTCTTGTAATTAGGAACATTACTTCATTTGATTCAGTTGAAACAAGCCAAAACTACAACTCGCAGAATGCATTAATTTGAAAGAAGAGTAGAAACAGCGTCGCAGTGACATGAGGTCAACTTCTAATTCTAAAAAACACCTAGACGAATGGCTAAAAATACCTTGAGCAAAAGGCTACAATAGTGAATAGTATCTAGTGAACAGTACTTAGTTTCCAGCTATGCCAAATGTCCTGATTTTTTAAGAGATTTCGTTTACATCTTGAACACATTTTCCAATTGCAACTATGGAATTCTCCCGAGTTACTGTGTATATTTTCGTGAGTAACCTTGAAGTTAACCCTGCATAAATGCTTCACTCACTCATCGCCCACACCTTCCAAACTTTAATCTTTAAGTGTACGTGTTCAAGTTTGCACTTCACTCAAAAATGCTCTACTTTGCCAATTATGGACCAGAGGCCTTATTTATGAAGGCCTTGCGTCAGTTTTGCACCGCCGGTGCGTCACTTTTTGTGACGCACCAGCAGTGTAAAAAATGTGCCTCGTTGCGCCATATTTAAAAAGTGACGCATCTAGGTAAATGCGTCACTTTTTAAACCCCTGCCCCACATCATACCTGCGTCAGGTATAATGTATGCAGAGGGGGCGTTGCCCCGCAAAAAGCCTCGTAATAGTGACGCAGTGAAATCTATGAGATTTCACTGCGTCACTTTTAGGATGCTGTTGCGTCAATATCTTGCGCCTGCCTCACAGCAGGCGTAAGACTGACGCAAGCCCTTTCACATGGGGCTTTCCCCATGTGACAGGACGCGTTGCTGGAGTTGCGTCACTTTTGTGACACACTCCAGCAATGCTTCACTTTTGCGCTTACAGATACGTCAGAAATACTGACGTATCTGTAACTCCTTGCGACATGATGCGTCATACATTAAATATGACGCATCAGGAATGTCGTAAGGAGTGCGCAGTGAAAAGTGACGCATCGCTGTTTTCACGCAGCGATGCGTCACTTTTCATAAATGAGGCCCCAGGTCTTTCATCACTCCTCTGTGCGTCTCCACTGGCAGAAAGGAAGTTTCAAAACTTTAAATCAGAACGTCACTTGTCATAAATAGGAAGGAAAGGCATCCCTGTGCTGCTGGGAAAGTGTTTATTGCAGATAGAAGTGAACTATAATGTATGTTTAGACCTTTTGTTAATGCGAATATATGAATATGGATTGTTTTTACCTTGATATTTGCCATATTTTTTTTACATTAGGATAGATTTTTTTGTTTCTAATTTTGATCAAAAAGCGGGGACAAGAATGAAACGGGGCGTTAACCGACTTTTTTATACTAAGAGTGAGGAAGAGAGACGGTGAAGATAGAGGGGATAAGTGGGCCCTTCCACATAAACAACACAAACCGAGAATAGGCACTTTAATGGATGAAGTCGGTTTGTTTGTTTTTTCCCTGTAAAAGGGGGGGGGGAGATCCATCTGATCCTGTAACAAATGGTATTTTGCATTTTTTATTTTACCTGAAGGTACTGACAAGGATGGATTTGAAAGCTTGGGAATGCGACTCACTTAGAAGAAAGTGGACTAAATTTTGCAGAGAATGGCAGGAGAATAGATATGGTTTTATCTAAAATGCATTGCAACACCCTTAAATATCGTACACAAAATCCAACACACACATTCTGTCAGGGCATGATTTGTGTTCAGTGAAAATGGATTGTTTTCTTACCTGTTTTTGGAGCTCTGCAATTATCGAATAATATTTACTATAGTCTGTAGCTCCTGCGGTGCCTCCTTTATGGTGCTTCTCATACCAATCCTTGATTTTATTTTCAAGTTCCAAGTTGGCACTCTCCAGTTCTTTGACTTTGTTCATATAGGTGGCCAGGCGATTGTTTAGGTTCTGCATAGTCTCCTTTTCACCAGCAGAGAGAAGGCCCTCGCTGCCACTGATGCTCCCTCCAGCCCCGCCACCAAATGCCCCACCACCTTGGCTGCCACCAAAACCACTTCCTCCTGCACCACCACCATATCCACTGCCAACAAAGCCACCAGCACCACCACCAAAGCTCCCACCAACATGGCTGCCACCATAACTACCACCACCACCTAAGCTACTTCCTGCTGCACCACCACCATATCCACTGCCAAAGCTTCCACCAACCTGGCCGCCACCAAAACTGCCAACACCTCCATAGCCACTTCCTCCTGCACCACCAGCATATCCACCACCAACAAAGCCACCAGCACCACCTCCTGCTCCACTGCTGCCTTGGAAGCCACCAAAGTTGGCTCCACCACCACTTACTGAAACCCGGGTAGAACCACTACTGCGTTGCAAAGACATGATGGCGTGGAAGAATTGTTTTCCAGCAATGTGAAATCGAGGAAGGCGACTGAATGTGCTGGCAATGTAGTTGGGTTTCTCAGCCTTTATATACAAATTGAAATGGGTGTTTCACTTCTAAAAGTAAATTGTTAACTTGCAGAATTGTGTTCTCCCTCCCTAAGTAGAAGTGTAATTAGTTAATGATCCAGCCTTATTTGGCTTACTTATTTCTCATCAGTTTGCAGAAAGCCTGAGGATGGCTTCCTGTCATCCCTCGGGAGGTAAAGCGGGTGGAGCAACCCTAAGCATTAATTTTAATTACTGTAATCTTATAATCATATTTGATGACAGTATGGCCCCTGTATTTGAAAACAAATCCCTTCCTTTAATGTGCCTTTTACAGTTTGTAAAATAAGCAACATGCTTTTGCCGAACCTTCATCAAATGTATCAGTGAACAGACTACACACAGTTGGGTTCCCCTCACAATTGTTATGCAAAAGATTTGATCAAACCTTGCAGACCTTTCCAAAAATGGGATACACATGTTTTAATTTTGGCTACTCACACCTAAAAATAGAGCTTTATTTAAGCAGGCTGTTGGAGGTAGGGCCACTCATTTTTTGGGGGCTTACTTTTCCTCTTGAGATATTTACCGAATGCAAGGGAGGGAAATGCAAGAAAAGTGGAACGACAGAAGAAGAGAAAGATGGAGAAAACCGTCACAAATGGGGGAAAGCAGGAATCTAAAAGAGTGAAATAAAGAGGCAGGGAGTGTCTGATGGTGGATTACAGAGACATGAGGTACATTTAAGACCACACCGTCTTGATATTCCACTTCAACATTTAATTGCACTAGCCGCAGGCTTCTGAGCAGACTTTTGGGCACCAGCACTCATTCCTAAACTAAACACTTCCTTAATCCATCATACGTCATATAAATCATAGTTCATATTATAAGTATTATAAATATGCACATACATACATATTCATTGCACAATCATGCCAGTATGAACAGACGGCCCTCATGCGACCCAGCAAAATCTGTATACCCTAAGAATATTCAAAACAGTGTAATTCTTTTACGTACTAGGAGCGCAACACGTGTATTGTTTTTAACATAAAGTCATAGTAGCTTAGTTGCAACAATATGGTTGCATAGTGCTATATTATTTAAAAGAGTGACTTGGGTTTCGCCAGGCTTCTATGTTGCCGGTAAAGTACCATGCAGCGCACAGTCGCGCGGCTCATAGTGTTCATCATAATATCAGTTTACGACCCTTGAATCATTCCTATGGTCTGTAGCCTGCATTAGGGAGGCTTGAGCAGTTCCTTATTTACCCATAATCACCGGCAGACCAGGGGGCATATTACCAAGCAATAGCGATAATTATCGCTATTGCTTGGTTAGAGACAAAAATTTACCGCAGCGCTGCGGCGATTTTAACGCAAATGCGGTAAAAATCGCCGCAAAGCATGAATATCGCTGAAAAGTCCGCGATATTCATGCATTAGCGAGCTAATGCTCTTAGCCATGTTATCCACCTCCCATTGGATAACATGGCGAAGAACTGCTCAGGGTAGGTGTTAGCTTTTGGAGATATTCCCGCTTAGCGCGAATATCTCCAAAAGTTGGTAATAGGAGATAGCGATGTTAGCGACTGTTTTCAGTCTCTAACATCTTGGCACGCCCACTTTGCATCTCATTAGTGATAAATATCACTGACATGCAAAGTGGGGCCCAAGATGGTCGCTATCTCCTACTAGCTGTCACTAACTGATGTTAGCGACAGCTAGGTAATAGGGAGATAATTTTATCTCCGCTTTCTTGGCTTTTAAAGCCAAAAAAGCGGAGATAAACCCCCTTGATAATATGCCCCCAGATCTCTTACTTTGTTAGAGCGCCCATATCTGACCTCACTTCTTCTGATTTGAACCACAATAACAAAAGTATGGGTCCAACAGCGATTGCATATGGTGTAATCATAGAACTTGTTAACTAGTAATTAAATCATCCAAATTCTTCAACTTTTTGGGTCACACTCCACATCAATTTTCCGCTCATATTCCTGAGACTCAGTCCTGCAACTTTGGACTATCAGGGTGCAACCAACGTTTAAGAATCCCCCTTCCAGACAGGAATACCAGATAGAACAATAATATTTTCTGAGTAGAGCCCACAACACATTTTCCTGGTGATTCCGTGCGAACATTACTAAAATTAGATTTACCTCAATCTCTTACACATATTTTACTCATATCCTCCCCGAAGACTCGCAAGGTCTGACAGTTGAAAAACTATGCTCACCGTTGGCACCTTGCAACCAGACAACTTGGTGTTCCCGGTGAAGCCCACATTAATTTTGTAATATTGTATATCCAATATCCTCCTGATTCTGAACCAGTTTTCTAGACTAGCTTTAACACTTGTAATCAGACTTTTTTGAAAAACATTGGTGCACCATATTTGTACAGAAATGTTTCTTTCCATGTCCCTAACATGGCATTATAAACTTTCCCAACTGTGAAGTCATCTGGCTGTGACAGAAGAATTCTGCTGTTCTTAAACTGGAAAGCATGACAATATAATTTCAATATGTTTTCATCAAGTTTCTCTCTGGTAGGTGTCCACGACTATGTGTTATTATAACCCTCATGTATTTTATTCCCTCTTTGAGCAGCTCACTTTCACAACCACCTCTAACTTCCTATGTCATTATATCCATCTTGTCTTTGTTGATTTGTGCCCCAAAATGTTCTCAACTACTTCTGCGAACAAATCTACCCTTTCTATAGCAGACATCAGGCCAGCTGTGTAAAAAACTATATCATCTGCATACATCGCAAACTTAGCTTGCAAACTCAACGACTTAAAAGGAACTAGTTCAAATCTGCTTTTATTGCATGAGCGAAGGGCTTGATATACATATCAAAAAGAAAAGGTGATAAAAGGCATCCCTGCCTAGTTCCTCTAGTAATGCTTACCGTATTAGTGAATGTGCTATTTACTAACAATTCGATCAAGGTGTCAATAAAGTTATTGCTCACTCCAGAGGACCTTAATTCTTCCCACAAATAGGACCAGTTGACCCTATTGAATGATTTAGCTGCATCAACTGCATGAAATGTAATGATGGCTACGAGGTCTTTATTGACCTTTTGCTAAATCTATAGAGCCAGTCAGGAGGGTCGTTAGTTCATTTAAATGTCTACCTACTATAAATCTCGTCTGGTCAGGACTTACAACAGAAGGAACACGCATGGAGACTACTTAACTAGCACCCCTGCAAAGACTTTATAGTCACAATTCTACAGAGAAATGGGTCGTATGTGTCACTTTTTTTAGGATCTTTTCCTAGTGTTTTAATTAACGTACCAGTTGCCTCATTCCAAGAAGCAGGAATTGGTGTCCTATTCAAACAAATTGAGTTACACATTTCTCTTCAGTCTAGTAATACCATGTCCTGGATGCCTTCATAAAACCTGCCAGCATACTATTTGGCCCTGCAGCTTTCCCCAATTTCAACTTTTTTAGTCGGACTGCTATTTCTTCTACAGTCATCTCCTCTCATGATGTGTTTTTTTGTTTTGAAATTCTCAAAATACTGTTCTGATTTAACCAACCTTTTATACTTTCTATGATGTTTTGTCTTCTTCATAGAGGAAACATGAAACTTGTAATTCATTCCCTATGTCTTCAGTTGCAGTTATTTCCCTCTCTGATTCTTCCTCAATCAACGACTTTATAAGGTTCCTGGATCTGTCTTTTTCAGCCTTCCAAGTTATGATTTCCCCACATCTTTTACCATATTCGAAAATTTGCAACTTAATGGCCTTCCACTTGTCCTGAGTTTCTCTTTCCAAGTGTTCTTTAAACTCATTTGGGAGATTACCCAAGTCTGGGCTCAATTCCTGACATCACTAGGGATACCCTGCGGCAAAGGATTAATCTTCTTTCACCCTGATTTTCCCTTCCAACTCTTGCTTCACTTTTGCTGTTTTCCCAATTACGATTGTACACTTATATTTATTTTGCATCTAATAAATGCTTTGTACACTTTCCACACCAATACTATTTGTTCCGAATCCACATTTGCGTTACAGAATTCTTGGATGCTATTAATTGTTTGTATTGCCACTGGACCAGCCAGCAACAGTTTGTTATTAGACCACCTTGACTGAGCCTATTTGGCCCTTAGTCTTAACTTCAAGATCATAGCTGACTGAACCAAGCAGTGAGCCAGGGAAATGTGCTATAACTTCCACTTGATTGACCACTGTATGATCTACTAAAAAGTAATCAACTCTTGCGTAACGAAGGAGAGGGTTGTAACCAGGCAGGCGGAGGCCAACAAGATTGGGGTGGAACATCTACTACCACTGACTCAAAACCCCATGGGGAGTTGGTGGAGTCAATCCTGCAACCACCAGCCAAGGTAAGATGCATGCCAAATGCAGCCGCACACATCACCATCCCACTCACACAGTCAGGAATGCACCACACACAAACTACACGTCACTCCGGTCCACATTTACCATCACTCACATCAATACATCATGGGAGACGTAGTCAGATGCATAACAGGGGGGCAATGAGACATAGCAATGTTAACGCAGTATGTGAATTCATGTAAAGGGCAAAAGTGAGAGATAGCAGTTAGCCAATACAAATTGAGAAAACTTTATTGAGTGAGAAATACAGACAATGTCACAAAATCATAAATTCTCCTTTCCATCCGCAGCACAAGCCAAGACACAGGAAAACAGCACAGACTGCGAGGAGTCAGAACATTTGGATGACCACGTAGGTCATGGGAGCTCAGAGGACAACACAGAGGCCACACCTGTCCCACGTAGGAGGCACACCATTGTTCCACCACTGCCACCACTGGAGGATGAAACACAGGCCACAGGGGAGGAGGATGTACAGGCAGAGCCAGGGATGCGTGTGACCCAGGTGCTTGAACAGCACACACCCCAACCTAGGGAGCTAGGAGCAGTGAGATGCAGGTCAAGGGCCAGGACTAGCTCTGCCACAGACGAAGATGCCACAGTGTTTGCAGGACTGAAGGGCAGCATGCTCCAGATTCAGCACCTGCAACAGAAATCTTTAAGGTCCATTAACTGTCAGCTGTGCACAATGAACAAAAGCATGCACTACATGGGTAGTAGTAACTCCCATTCTTGAATAATTCTTCAAGTTCTGTTTGGTCATTTGCGTAATTAAATTATTTATATCAGCACTGGCACCCCACTTTTGTTTCTTACTACATGGGGGAGGGCATCATGAGCATGGCAGGTGCCGTTCGTGAACTCTGTGCAACATTAAACAGGGACCAGGTAGCCAGACACAGGGCTACCCAATGTTCAAACAGCCACCTGCACAGCTACACCAAGGCGGCGAACCACTTGTGCACTACCACAAGCCAGCTGACACATCGCACCGTCAGCATGCAAGTGGAGATGTCCCACTGCTGCCACAAAGTTTGCAAAAGGCCTGACACAGTTCATCACTGCAGTTGAACAGCTGCAGATGGCAAACACAGGTGGCCCAGCACTCATGGGCTCAGGAGAGAGTGGGGAGACATCCAGCAGGAGCAGTATCACCCCACCAGTGCCAGATCCAAGAAGGAGCAGTGGGAGACAGGGGGCAGCACCTGTGGACCCCAGGGAGGGCAATCAGCTCCCAGAACGGGCAGCAGCAGTCCGTCCCAGAAGGAGGTATAATTGAAACAATGAATCACACAAATGCATGAGGCAACCCATTCCTACAAGAGTCCAGACTTGCCTGACTACCTGCACTGTGGACCTAACATGTGCTACAGACAGCGACACTCATTGTGTTGGTCAGACTGTGTGACAAACTTTTCATCCTGCTGTTTAAGGTTTGAATAAACAAAGATCTGCGACAAAATATACATTGCCTCATGTCATCATTACTCACCTAGAAGTAGTTTTGTGTGATCTCAGCCCATCTCTGTCATCCGACATCTGCCCCAACTCCAACTGCTGGTCTGCTAGGGGGACTTGGGCCATTATCGTCTGACCTATCTGTTTCACTCAGTTCTATTGGGATGCCTTTTCTCATAGCTATGTTGTGGAGCATTGCACAGGTAGCCACAATCTTGCACCAGGTCTAAGGGCTGTATCGGAGTGCTCCTCTGCTTTTATGCAAGCAGCAGGAAACGGCTCTATTATACAGCGCGTAGATGTGTGTGCACGGTTGTATCTCCTCTCCCTTGCATTGGCTGGATTTAGGTACAGGGTCAGGATGAAGTCCCGCACAGCATATGCACTGTCACCTGCAGGGATGAAAACAAGAGGTGAGTCAATGTCCCAACCCCCCCAAAGATGTACTGTATGTAGGGAAGTGTGCCATGCATTTACCTAGCAGGTAGCCCTCACTAAACTCACCAGCATTGAGATGTCTGTGTATCCCACTATGTCTAAAGATGAAAGAGTTGTGAGTACTGCCTGGGTATTTTGCTACAATGTCATTGATGATATATTTGGCATTGCAGATGACCTGTATGTTCAGGGAATGGTATTATTTACGGTTTCTGAATACATATTCATTTGTTGATGGGGGTGTGAGGGCCACATGGGTCCCATCTATGAAGCCAATTACGTGGGGGAATCGTGAAATCTGGTAGAAGTCCAGTTTTGTTTGCTGTAATGCCTGTTGTGTGCTGGGGAATTGTAGATGTGGTAGCCTCTGTACCATTGCATCTAAGAATGCATGGAAGAAGCGTGACAGGCTACTCTGTGAGACCCCACCTGCCACTGCTATCACCCCTTGAAAACTCCCTGAGGCCAGTAGGTGCAGTGAGCACAGGACCTGCACATGGGTGGGAATGGTTTGGATATTGCGTGTTGGGTGTTCCAGATAGGGTTTCAGCTCCTCTATCAGGTCTAAAATGGTATTTGTGTCCAGCCTGTACTTCTCATGGATCTCCTCCTCAGTCTGCTGGAACAGAGTGATGCGCACTCTGAATATCTGTTCCTGTCGCATCCTCCTCTGTGCTGCAGCCCGAATTCACATCCTCCTTGCTATCACATTGTAGAAGTCCCTGTTGCATTTTGGGCCTGTTTATTTAGCTTACACCTGGCTACCACCTGCATTGACTTGGTGGTAATATTGAAGTGCAAAATTTGTGATTTCTCTATTTGCAATTTTCACAGCCTGCGTATCGCAGACTGCAAATTCATAGAGAAATTCGCAGATTTCATGCCTAGCAAAAGAAGAATCTGCCAAAATTGTGATTTTTTAATTTGCGATGCGAAATTGTGTCATACATCGCGTTTCTCTATTTCATGCTGTTTTTATGCGAATCTCAGTATTTGGGAACGCGAAATAGTTTCATACATTTGCCCCTAAATCTTTTTTCTTTCTAGTAACCTTGTGGGCTGCTATTGATTTCCTGTACGTTGTACTATCCAAATCCTTATTCAAGAAAATATTGAAATCTCCCCCAATTATATATGGAGACAGGAGAATCAACAGATTATTTTCAGAATTACTCGGGGGCATCCCATCAACATCCTTTGGATCATAAAACCCAGCACATAAGGGGAAATTGCCCAAGCTCCATTGTTGCTGTCACCAATCTCGCTGCATTACCAGCCTGTAGGTCTAATAGACTAATCCCCAAATTATTTATTTTTAAGATAGCAGACCCCCTCTTCCCATAGCACACTGATGTCATCTAAAATCTACCGCCAAGGCGGACTAGGGATAGCCTACTCGGATGGAGACTGGAAAGAGATATTACATAATTGGTACTGGTTCGCAATATAATTGCATAGGGCCCACCAAATCCTGAAGGACATCTGCTGCGATGTAATAGCTATGGCTGTGACCTCTGCCACATACTGTGCTCTTGCCACATTTTGATGTCCTGCCGGCGCACAATATGCAGAACACTCCACAACACTAACTCTATACCCTTCGGAGACTGTGACAATTGGGCCTTTTTACATGACTTTACGGATGATTATTTGCACCTATGTTAAGCTATCTGGAGGCCAGTTGTACACACAGTAGCAAAATTGTTGCTTAGAGAACTGATACCGCGCTTCGGGGTGCCGGCCTCTTTGGAATCAGATAGGGGAACACATTTCAACAGCGAAATTGTGAAGATGCTTTGCTCAGCCCTAAATATAGACCAGAAGCTGCATTGTAGTTATCGACCAGAAGCTTCAGGGATTGTGGAACAGATCAACAGCACGATTAAGTCCCGAATTGCCAAAGTTTGTTCATCGACATCCTTGAGCTGGCCTGATGCACTGCCACTGGTCCTTATGAGCATACGTAGCACACCAGACAGAAGGACAGGTCTCTCTCCACATGAGGTGTTAATGGGAAGGGCTATGAGACTGCCATAAGTTCCAACTACATATTTACAAAAAGGGGTGGTGAGGGACAGAGTCTCTGAATTAAGCAGAAAGCTCTCACCCAGTCAAAAGATCAGGGCTAGATCCAACACCGTTTTTTAGCTCACTGCACCATCCCAGTTTCAGAACCTGGCTGTATGCAAATTAGTCTGTTCCTGTCCCAGTGCATGATGGGAACAGGACAAACCAAACTACAGAAGCCAATTCTTACACTGGGAAGGAAACAAGCTCCCGGGGACCGGTTTCTGGCATTACAGCCGTCTTCGGCCCGGTTTGCTTGAATCCTGATGGTGCAATGAGCAAGGGTCTCACATCTGAGAATACCCTTCCACGCTTAGGGTGGACAAAAATATTTACAAAAAGGGGTGGTGAGGGACAGAGTCTCTGAATTAAGCAGAAAGCTCTCACCCAGTCAAAAGATCAGGGCTAGATCCAACACCGTTTTTTAGCTCACTGCACCATCCCAGTTTCAGAACCTGGCTGTATGCAAATTAGTCTGTTCCTGTCCCAGTGCATGATGGGAACAGGACAAACCAAACTACAGAAGCCAATTCTTACACTGGGAAGGAAACAAGCTCCCGGGGACCGGTTTCTGGCATTACAGCCGTCTTCGGCCCGGTTTGCTTGAATCCTGATGGTGCAATGAGCAAGGGTCTCACATCTGAGAATACCCTTCCACGCTTAGGGTGGACAAAAATATTTACAAAAAGGGGTGGTGAGGGACAGAGTCTCTGAATTAAGCAGAAAGCTCTCACCCAGTCAAAAGATCAGGGCTAGATCCAACACCGTTTTTTAGCTCACTGCACCATCCCAGTTTCAGAACCTGGCTGTATGCAAATTAGTCTGTTCCTGTCCCAGTGCATGATGGGAACAGGACAAACCAAACTACAGAAGCCAATTCTTACACTGGGAAGGAAACAAGCTCCCGGGGACCGGTTTCTGGCATTACAGCCGTCTTCGGCCCGGTTTGCTTGAATCCTGATGGTGCAATGAGCAAGGGTCTCACATCTGAGAATACCCTTCCACGCTTAGGGTGGACAAAAATATTTACAAAAAGGGGTGGTGAGGGACAGAGTCTCTGAATTAAGCAGAAAGCTCTCACCCAGTCAAAAGATCAGGGCTAGATCCAACACCGTTTTTTAGCTCACTGCACCATCCCAGTTTCAGAACCTGGCTGTATGCAAATTAGTCTGTTCCTGTCCCAGTGCATGATGGGAACAGGACAAACCAAACTACAGAAGCCAATTCTTACACTGGGAAGGAAACAAGCTCCCGGGGACCGGTTTCTGGCATTACAGCCGTCTTCGGCCCGGTTTGCTTGAATCCTGATGGTGCAATGAGCAAGAGTCTCACATCTGAGAATACCCTTCCACGCTTAGGGTGGACAAAAATATTTACAAAAAGGGGTGGTGAGGGACAGAGTCTCTGAATTAAGCAGAAAGCTCTCACCCAGTCAAAAGATCAGGGCTAGATCCAACACCGTTTTTTAGCTCACTGCACCATCCCAGTTTCAGAACCTGGCTGTATGCAAATTAGTCTGTTCCTGTCCCAGTGCATGATGGGAACAGGACAAACCAAACTACAGAAGCCAATTCTTACACTGGGAAGGAAACAAGCTCCCGGGGACCGGTTTCTGGCATTACAGCCGTCTTCGGCCCGGTTTGCTTGAATCCTGATGGTGCAATGAGCAAGGGTCTCACATCTGAGAATACCCTTCCACGCTTAGGGTGGACAAAAATATTTACAAAAAGGGGTGGTGAGGGACAGAGTCTCTGAATTAAGCAGAAAGCTCTCACCCAGTCAAAAGATCAGGGCTAGATCCAACACCGTTTTTTAGCTCACTGCACCATCCCAGTTTCAGAACCTGGCTGTATGCAAATTAGTCTGTTCATGTCCCAGTGCATGATGGGAACAGGACAAACCAAACTACAGAAGCCAATTCTTACACTGGGAAGGAAACAAGCTCCCGGGGACCGGTTTCTGGCATTACAGCCGTCTTCGGCCCAGTTTGCTTGAATCCTGATGGTGCAATGAGCAAGGGTCTCACATCTGAGAATACCCTTCCACGCTTAGGGTGGACAAAAATATTTACAAAAAGGGGTGGTGAGGGACAGAGTCTCTGAATTAAGCAGAAAGCTCTCACCCAGTCAAAAGATCAGGGCTAGATCCAACACCGTTTTTTAGCTCACTGCGCCATCCCAGTTTCAGAACCTGGCTGTATGCAAATTAGTCTGTTCCTGTCCCAGTGCATGATGGGAACAGGACAAACCAAACTACAGAAGCCAATTCTTACACTGGGAAGGAAACAAGCTCCCGGGACCGGTTTCTGGCATTACAGCCGTCTTCGGCCCGGTTTGCTTGAATCCTGATGGTGCAATGAGCAAGGGTCTCACATCTGAGAATACCCTTCCACGCTTAGGGTGGACAAAAATATTAACAAAAAGGGGTGGTGAGGGACAGAGTCTCTGAATTAAGCAGAAAGCTCTCACCCAGTCAAAAGATCAGGGCTAGATCCAACACCGTTTTTTAGCTCACTGCACCATCCCAGTTTCAGAACCTGGCTGTATGCAAATTAGTCTGTTCCTGTCCCAGTGTATGATGGGAACAGGACAAACCAAACTACAGAAGCCAATTCTTACACTGGGAAGGAAACAAGCTCCCGGGGACCGGTTTCTGGCATTACAGCCGTCTTCAGCCCGGTTTGCTTGAATCCTGATGGTGCAATGAGCAAGGGTCTCACATCTGAGAATACCCTTCCACGCTTAGGGTGGACAAAAATATTTACAAAAAGGGGTGGTGAGGGACAGAGTCTCTGAATTAAGCAGAAAGCTCTCACCCAGTCAAAAGATCAGGGCTAGATCCAACTCCGTTTTTTAGCTCACTGCACCATCCCAGTTTCAGAACCTGGCTGTATGCAAATTAGTCTGTTCCTGTCCCAGTGCATGATGGGAACAGGACAAACCAAACTACAGAAGCCAATTCTTACACTGGGAAGGAAACAAGCTCCCGGGGACCGGTTTCTGGCATTACAGCTGTCTTCGGCCCGGTTTGCTTGAATCCTGATGGTGCAATGAGCAAGGGTCTCACATCTGAGAATACCCTTCCACGCTTAGGGTGGACAAAAATATTTACAAAAAGGGGTGGTGAGGGACAGAGTCTCTGAATTAAGCAGAAAGCTCTCACCCAGTCAAAAGATCAGGGCTAGATCCAACACCGTTTTTTAGCTCACTGCACCATCCCAGTTTCAGAACCTGGCTGTATGCAAATTAGTCTGTTCCTGTCCCAGTGCATGATGGGAACAGGACAAACCAAACTACAGAAGCCAATTCTTGGGAAGGAAACAAGCTCCCGGGGACCGGTTTCTGGCATTACAGCCGTCTTCGGCCCGGTTTGCTTGAATCCTGATGGTGCAATGAGCAAGGGTCTCACATCTGAGAATACCCTTCCACGCTTAGGGTGGACAAAAATATTTACAAAAAGGGGTGGTGAGGGACAGAGTCTCTGAATTAAGCAGAAAGCTCTCACCCAGTCAAAAGATCAGGGCTAGATCCAACACCGTTTTTTAGCTCACTGCACCATCCCAGTTTCAGAACCTGGCTGTATGCAAATTAGTCTGTTCCTGTCCCAGTGCATGATGGGAACAGGACAAACCAAACTACAGAAGTTCCAACTACAGCACTGTTGAACATCACAGATGATTTGATCCTGGACTATTGTAAAGGACTCTCTATCGCCATTCGTTCTGTGTCCCTTCAGGTGCAGGCCGCTGAAGTTCCATCGTCTCAAGATTTGTGCCACGACCTGTGCCCTGGGGATTGGGTCGTGGTGAAGAAACACATAAGGAAGAACTGCTTAGACGTGCGCTGGCGTGGGCCCTACCAGATCATACTGGTAACGAACACTGCAGTGAAGTGTGGAGGCTTGCCCAACTGGATCCACGCCTCACACACCCGAAGAGTTCCAGCACCTCCGGAAGAAACAGCTCCTCCCTCGGATGAAAATCCAGCTGAAGATGGAGAATCCACAGGGAGGACCAGTCAAGCTGTAGAGGTGCCAGAAGAAACTGGGAGCGTGTCTGACCAGGCCGAGGACGGTCAATACACCAGTGAAACTGAAGTTGCCACAGAAGGAGAAAGTAGCTGGGAGTACGAATCAGACACTGATCAAGCTGCAAGTGGTCAAGAGTCGAGTGCAAGAACAAGGAGCAGGAGAACAAGGAGAGGAGAGGCTAGCTGGCCGGAAAGAAGGAGAAGGCCAAGTCTGAGAGCCAATCCGGAGAGAACTCTTGTTCCGATTTCTGAAGACTCAGACCTAGACGAAGGTGCAGTGGACTCAGACTCTGAGGGTCCAAGAAGATCAAGGAGAGTACGTGTGCCCTGCAGAAGATACGCCACCCCTGAGTGGACCTACTTGGCAGCAGATGTCTTGGGGACAGAGATCCGGGTGGGTGAGGGAAGTGCAGGTGACCAACCTTGATCCAATCGTAACGGTGGAAGTAAGACTGTTGACGCCTGGAATTGAGACCGAAGGGTTGTTAACGTTCACTCTCCCCGTCCCTCTGTATTTAAGTAGGATCAAAGACCTGGTGCTGAACAGATTAGAATTTCCAACTTTGGGTCACCCAGTACCAGAGCACGAGGAAACCATCCTTCATTTGGAATTGTTGGAATATGCTATTAGAGCCGCTGGAACAAGAATTATTGTAGATACCTAAAAGACTTTGTAAATAAGCCAGAGAGAGAAGATAACCTAGCGCCTAGTGGAAGAAGAAAAAATTTAGGGACATTTCATTTAGTGGATGGAGAAGGGCTAGGGTTATGTTATGTTATGTTAAAAGGGACTTTTATAGCGCAACGGCTACTCCAAAGGAGTGTCCCGGCGCTTTGTGCTCCAGACCTTAAGAAGAACTGGAAAACATAACAGTAAAAAAAGACAGAAACCTAGAAAAGAAGAAACACACTAACCAGCGAACAGCCAAGTTTTTAAACCTTTCCTAAAGGCAAGCAGATTCGATGTGGTCCGCAAAGACAGCGGTAGGGAGTTCCATAGCTGGGGGGCAAGTAGTCTAAAGGACCGGCCGCCCAGTCGGGCCCTTTTTATCCGTGGCACCACTGCCAGGGCCAAGGATTCCGATCTTAGGGATCGTGTAGGCCGATAAAAATCCAGTCTCTTCTGGAGATATTTTGCACCGTTGGCATGCAGGGCTTTATGGGCTAAGGTCATGGCCTTAAACATTATCCTCTTCCGTACAGGAAGCCAATGGAGGGATCGAAGAAGGTTTGAGGCACTAGTGCGGCGATGCAGGCCAAAAATCGCTCGAGCTGCAGCGTTCTGGGTCACCTGCATGCGCTGTAGGAGATATTCTGGCAGACCGAGATATAGAACATTTGCATAATCCAATCTGGATCCTATAAGTGCCTGGACAGTTATCCTCTGATGTTCCTCGGATAGAAGAGGAAAGAATTTACGAAGCATCCTGAGGATCCCGAAGCAAGTTCCCATAAGAGTAGACACCTGGGATTTGAGCGAAAGCTCGTTGTCAATTTTGACTCCCAGGTTCTTAGCCCATTTAGATGACTGAGCTGGGGGGAACATGTCAGCGGGCCACCAGCCATGCCATACTGGTTCCGATGGGCATCCGAAGAATAGTATCTCGGATTTATCCGAGTTGCACTTGAGGCTGTTAAGTTGGAACCAATTAAAAACAGCCCCAAGGCACTCACGGATACTTGCTCCATCGAAATCTTCGCTCTTGCGGCAGGTGAACAGAAGCTGGGTGTCGTCAGCATAAGAGACGATCCGGGCCCCATAGGACTCTGCCAATGTCGCCAGAGGGGTCATGAGGATGTTAAATAGAGTGGGGCTCAATACGGAGCCCTGAGGGACTCCGACTCCCAATGGCGGCATTTCGGCAGATCCAGGTGGGACCCAGACCGTCTGTCGGCGGTTGGCTAAGAAGGAGCGAAACCAGTTGAGCACCGTCCCCCCTAGACCGATGTCATGTAGTCTAGTGAGGAGATCCTCATGGGGGACGGTGTCAAACGCCGCCGACAGGTCTAGCATAACTAACATCACCCTGCCTCCGGTATCCAGCACCTCCTTCACAATCTCAGAGACTTCCAAGAGCGCCGTCTCGGTGCTTAGGTTGAAGCGAAAGCCCGATTGGGACTCATGGAGTAGGTCGTTTGACTCCAGGAAGTTAGATAACACGCTGTGAACGTGTTTCTCTAAGATTTTGGTAAGTGCTGGAAGGAGCGAGATTGGCCTGTAGTTGGATGGCACTTCTGGGTCCAGATTGGGCTTCTTAATGAGAGGTAAGACCATGGCCTGTTTCCAAGATTGAGGCAGAAATCCCTGACTCAGGGAGAGGTTAAGAATGGGATTGGCTATAGGGTTGACAACATCTGCCATTCTCGCTAAAATTTTTGCTGGGCAGGGATCTAGCGGTGAGCCCGATTTAAGGTTCTTCATCTGGGTTGTCTGTTGTTGAAATTAAAGAGACTGAATTGCAAAAGGACCTTATCAGCTTCCAAGTGTGGTTAACAGACTGAGAAAGCGAAATGAAAGCAGAGTGAAGAAATCAAAAGAGACTTTTCAGAAAGAAACTACACTGTTTGATAACATGGAGGCCGGTGGTCCGAACCGCAAAGCAAAATGTATAGTAGGCACACTTATAGCCGTAGTGATTTTTCTTATAGTCATAATAGTTACTGTATCATACATAGTGGGACATGCGAGTATAACAAAGGCAACAGATGTAAAGCCTGTAGCGACATTGAAACCTGCTGTTGCTGGTAAAAAGGAGGAGGACAATGCAATTCAGGAGAAAGCGTTACTGGCAGCAGAGGCCCGTAGGTTACATGTAGATGAGTCACAGGGCAATTTTAAAACCAACGCTTATTCTAAACTACTGTATGAGTACATTGACGTCATGGAGGCCAAGGATTGCTATGTCTGCATGCAATTGCCGGCCTCGGTAGATGAAGGCATTCGGTATCATCATCTACCATTGACTTATGGGATTACATGTAGCTTATTGCTTAGTATATTTTATGGACGAGATGGGTTCGAGTATTATTTCTCGAATTATGATTCAGTGTTACCAGAAGTCCCGAACTATAAACAGATGAACAAGTGGGACTATTACAAGAAGGAAGATAGATTGGCGAAATTCTTCCTTCCTTGGGATACACTGGATACTTCATATGCACGCAGAAACAATCTGACTTGCAAAGTATCAGAGATTGAGAAAAAGTTTATAGGGCAAGTTGATGACCGTTACAGAAGGCAGAAGATTCTGAAAATGTCAGGACAGTGGAAAACAGATTGGACCGAGGAGGAGAAGGCCCATAAAAAGAAGGGTAGTAACGGTCCAATAGCTTTAGATAGAACACAGAAAGGGAAGTTATGCCTAACCAGAAGCAAAACCTACTATGAGAGTGTGTTTGTAGGTGAAGTTAGCTGTGAACATGCTTTCCGATTAGAATACTACACAAAGGATTTCTTAAAAGGGATGCAAGTGATTCCTAATGTATATTTTGTATGTGGAAGAAATGCCTACGTGAAACTGCCTGACAATTGGTACGGTTCATGTTATTTGGCAATTGTTTTCCCCAAAATATATCATGCAAAGGATTTAGAGATCATTGAGGGAAAGGCCTCAGTAAGGGGGAAAAGAGATGTAGGTGATGCTGAGGTAGTTGGAGATGTATTTGGTGCTATGTTTCCTCTTTTAGGATTGATACTTAACGATGTCAAGATCAGGAGACTGGCTACAGTTGTAGACAGATTGTCTGCAAGTACGGCAAGATCACTAATGCTGGTAGAAGGGGAGATGCAATCGATAAGGGCAATGGTTCTTCAGAACCGTCTTGCTTTAGACGTTCTGCTAGCAAAAGAGGGTGGAGTCTGTAAGGCTTTGAAGGGCCAGGAATGCTGCACTTACATTCCAGACAACTCAAAACCTCTTGAGAAAGGCATACAGAATATTACAAAGATACGCCAAGAAATTGAGGATCTAACAAGGGTAAATGTCTGGGAAAAAGTCGGTCATGGAATGGGTAAAGTTGGAGGTTGGTTTGCCAATCTCGGGAAGAGTTTTGTCTGGTATATTCTGAAGCCTATCATCATAATTGTGATTTGCATAATCATATTGTGGGGTTTAGTGAGACTGTACAAATGGTATAGGTCGAACAGATTGCAAAGATCCATGAGGCAACAAGAGCAGAGGTTAGCTGCTATACAAGATCATCAGTATAGGAGTCTGAGGGCTCTAGAAACGATAAAAAGAGGGAGCCTTGCAACAAGTTCTGTTTGACCCATTCAAATTGGTGTACTAGTGATGACCCCTAGAGGTCATCAAAGGGGGGAACTGAGAGAGCGCAATTTGAATGAAATGTATGAATACGCCATATTTACAAACTAGTTGCGTAAAGTTAGCTAAGGTAACTAGAGATATGAGAATATGTATCCGCATTTACTCACGATTCCTTTGTTAGAAATAGAGAGCACATATAGAGTGTGGGCCTATATAGAAATGTGTGGAAATGCTTAGAAATGTTAGATGTGTTAATGAGGTTCCATGTTATGTAGCTGCTAAATGAAGAAGGATGTAAAATGCAAAATGAAGCAAACGTGCAGACCACATGGCACTGTATAAGAACGAAATGTATAATTGCATCTTTCACGTAACATGGATTCGCTATTATTCAATGATTTTGCTTATATGTTAAAGGCTATGTTTTATAGATGTGTTTTGTATAACTAGAGAGTGGTGTGTTAGCATATTATTTTAAGTCAAGAAATAAGGGTTCACAGGATGCAGGCTACTGCACGTAATTTAGTGGGCCTGGAAAGATAAAGTGTTTTCTTTGATCTGCACGTGTTAGTTAAAAGTCAAGCCTCGTTAAAATAAATTGCCAATGCTGGTCGAAGTTTTATGGCCTAGCCTGATAAGGGGAGCTTGGAATTTGGGGCCCTGTTTCGAAGTGTCTGTTTGCAGGTGTGAGGGGGGTACCAATCAAAGAGCTTGATGAATAGAGCTCTGTTTGAGGAGATAGGCTCGGGTCCGGAGGAGTCTACTGGAATGTCATGGGGGTACCAGCACGCTGGAGACGGAGCCTGGGAAGCAAGGTCAACTTTAACAGACGGTCCAAAGAAGCGAAACTATGGAAAAAACCAGAATCGAGATCACGTGAATGTGTACGTGGTGGGCGTCTCAGAGGGGCGTTCCACCCATACTGTGATTCTGTATTAGGGACAGTGCCCTGGGGAGGAGATAGAGCAGATGGCCTGAGGACCCTTAGAGAGCGGATGGGTAGGCAGAAAGGGTACTGCTACAATGCATAGGGTTTCCATCTGAGACTAAGAGAGAGAGATTGAACTTCTTTGGAAGTCAACACGGCTGACACCTTTTTAGGCAAAGAACTTGCTGAGTAGGGATGTCATCTAGTCTAGTGTAGGGTCAGTTTAACCTGATTTGCTTCTTTTCTGTAAATGACGCTTAAGATCCATCTTGTGTCGATGATATTTAACTTACTGATATTTGAATTGGTTTTGGTAGTTTTCTTCTGTCGATTAAGATCTCTCAGAGAGTTCATGTTCATATTATTGCCTGTGTATCTTTTGAACCTTATATTGAGATGTTTGTACTTGCAACTAATTTTGGCTTTATAATAAATCTTTAAACTTATCCGTAGTAAGTGGTTCTTTAGAGTTGTGTCAGTTTTGGGTTGGTTTGACCGACGTAGGGTTTGCCTTTTACTCAATGACAGTCAACAATCGATCCAAAAGACTTAAGTGAGATAGGAGTCAGGGTGATCTGATAATCGATCAAAAATCTCACTTTCCCAATATCATATTGTGGTACCTGTCATAGACACATGTTCAGAACTTAAGTGCAGTTTCTTTGATGCTCCTGCTCATATTCTATATGTTTGTATGCCAGCAATAATTTACGATGGAACTGACCATGACTGTTGTGAAAAACCAATACATGTTAAAAAAAAAAAGTCTGCGACTCTGTTTGCAAGACACGCCTGATCCTTACAAATGATATCCTAAACTCAGCTCTGACGTGCATGAACAGTACTGCACTCCCTACTTTCCAGATGAGTTTCAGGCAGTGCACAAATATGCGTTTTGAGAGCCCGTACATATTGAACGATAAAAAAAAAAGTTCTTCTAGTACAAACCCTGCAGGTGAATTATTCATAGCCTTCACCCTCCCAAATTCTAACTTTATCAAAAACTTTTTTTAAAACTTTTTATAGTGTTTACACAGTTTACTCATATGTATACACTCACATAGAGAGACATTGTTTTACATGTTCCACAAATGCTTCCAATATGATGTTCATCCCATCCGCCATATGGATCCTTTTTTATTGACGGTGTATGTCCCAATCATCATCGTTATTCACACATTCAATACCAAACTGCTTCCATTCTCTAATCCTAACACGCAATCCATCTGTACATACCATATAACATTTGAATATTTACAGGGTTAAATGATGAGTAGGACTACTAAGAATGGGTTTGTCAAATATGATTAGCGGACTACTAAGAAAGGGTTTGTCAAAAATGTAATGAAAAGGTCTGAATATAACCTGATTAGTTGTACATAGCTATTAGTTGATATAGAAATGTATTAATTTACAGCCTGGACAATTTTAATTAGCAGATGTGTAATTGTTTTTATCTTTTGTATTGTATTGATAAATTTGGTTGAATTTATGGGTCACAAAAGAGACAGAAAGAATATTCAGTCTTGATAAAGGTGGTGCATATAAGGCTATACACCGAAACGCGTCGACGCATCCTTCACAATTTAAATTCAAGGAACAATGTGCCAGAAGGGATTGATTTGATTCTGGTTTTGTGATTTTTTTTGATTCCTATGAATTGACATTCCGATGTTTGCATAACATCACGGAACTAGTGTCTCTTTCTGGTTTTTAGAATTGTATAATGTTTTTTTGTACATAAAGACAGATTTTTACTGTATTATTTTTAATGTTTTTAAACTGATATTTGATACTAATAAATTCACACACTGTGATATCTAATTGTTCAGGTTTGTTTATAATTACAATTGTGGGGATAATTTGATTGAAGACCATTTAGTATTTGTATGGTTTGCAAAACAGGGACTGGATTTATTATGAATGTGTGAGTTCAGTGTGCGTGATCAGGCAGTTTGATTGTTTCATCCAAGGGATATTTTACTCTTTGACATTGTTGGTACCCTGTCCCTTGGATAGTTGGGCCATTCCCTATATTCTCACACGTCTTCTGAAGGATAGCAGGTCCTGGGTCTGCCGTAGGAGGATGGGGAGAGTGTTCTAGGTATTTGCGGCGAGGTAGGAGAACGATCTGCTGCCGGAAGTTGCTCTTCGGATGCGGGGGACTGTGGCGAGGGCGAGGTCGACAGAGCGGAGCTGATGGTTAGGGGTGTAGAAGCTGAGTCGCCTGTGCAGGGTTGAGGTATGCTGGTCCGGTGTTGTGGAGTGCCTTGTGTGCATGGGTGGGGAGCTTGAAGGTGATCCTCTTGTTGACGGGGAGCCAGTGCAGGTCTCTCAGATGGGTGCGATGTGGCTGCGGCTAGGGATGTTGAGGATCAGGCGAGCAGAGGCGTTTTGAATGCACTGGAGGTGTTTCAGGAGTTTGGCCGAGGCTCCTGCGTAGAGGGCGTTTCCGTAGTCCAGCCTGCTGCTGACGAGGGCCTGGGTGACCGTTCATCTTGTTTCGGTGGGGATCCACCTGTAGATCTTGCGGAGGGTGTTGAAGCAGGTGGACGAGACGATGTTGACCTGCTTTGTCATGGAAGGATAGGAGTTGAGGATGAACCCCAGTTTGCATGCGTGGTCGGTGGGTGTTGGAGCTGTTCCCAGAGTGGACGGCCACCAGGAGTCCTCCCAGGCCGAGGAGGTGGAGCCGAGGATGAGGACTTCCATCTTGTCCGAGTTTAGCTTCGGTCGTCTGTTCTTCATTACTCAGCGACGGCTTTCATTCCTTCATGGAGGTTAGTTTTGGCGGTGAGAGGGTCCTTGGTGAGGGAAAGGATCAGCTGGGTGTCGTCAGTGTAGGAGATGATGTTGAGGTCATGTAGTCAGGCGACGTGGGCGAGCGGTGCCAGGTGGTATTGAACAATGTTGGGCTGAGGGATGAGCCCTGGGGTACGCCGCAGATGATGTCAGTGGCTTTGGAGCGGAAGGGGGGGAGGTGGAGGCTCTGGGTTCTGCAGGTGAGGAAGGAGGGGGTCCAGTCCAGAGCCTTGCCTTGGATCCCAGCGTCGTGGAGGCGTGTGCGTAAGGTGCGGTGGCAGACAGTGTCGAAGGCTGCCGACAGGTCCAGGAGGATGAGAGCTGCGATTTCTCTGCTGTCTAGCAGGGCCCTGATGTCATCGGTGGCGGCGATGAGGGCAGTTTCGGTGCTGTGGTTGCTGCGGAATCCAGACTGGGATGGGTCCAGGATGCTGTTCTCCTCGAGGAAGTGGGTCAGTTGACTGTTGACGGTCTTCTCAATGACCTCCGCCGGAAACGGGAGCAGGGAGATGGGCCAGAAGTTCTTGAGGTCCTTGGGGTCAGCCTTGGGTTTCTTGAGTAAGGAGTTGATCTCGGCGTGCTTCCCGGTCTCCGGGAAGGTTGCTGTCTCAAGGGAGATGCTGATGGCTTTCCAGAGAGGGGGTGCAATGGTGGTGCTGGCTTTGTTGAAGATGTGGTGTGAGCATGGTTCTGACAGAGATCCAGAGTGGATGGTGTTCATGATTTTGATTGTGTTGTCATTGTTTATGTTGGTCCAGGTGAGCAGGGGATCAGTGCGGATGGTGGCCAAGGGGACCGAGGTCTCGGGGGTTGTCGAGGCGGTCATGACGTTCAAGCTGTCGTGGATGTCAGCGATCTTGTGTTGGAAGAAGGTGGCTAGGGAGTCGCACAGGTCTTGCGAAGGTGGGATGCCGTTGGTGTTGGCGTTGGGGTTGGAGAATTCCTTCACGATGTTGAAGAGCTCTTTGCTGTTGTGTGCGTTGTTGTCTAGGCGGTCTTTGAAGGAGGCCCTTTTGGCGGATCTGATGAGGTGGTGGTGTCTGCGGGTGGTGCTCTTGTGGGCTGCGTAGCTGTCCGGTGTCTGTTCACTGTGCCATTTCTTCTCTAGCTTTCGGCAGGTTTCCTTGGAGAACTGGAGGTCTTCAGTGAACCAGCTGGCTTTCTTGCTGATGTGTCTGGTGGAGGGTTTCTTAAACGGGGCGAGGGTGTTGACAAGTAATCGACCCATTGTCTGAGGTTGCGGGCGGCGGTGTCGGTGGGGTCGATGGATGGGCTCTGGGTGAGAGTGGTGGTTAGCTGGTCTTCGGTGACTCTGCTCCAGCAGCAGCAGGGGGTTCTGTTGGGTGCGGTGGTGCGTGGTAGGTTTCCGGAAGGTGAAGTGGATGCAGCAATAGTCAGTCAAGTGGAGCTCGGTGGTGTGGTTGAAGGAGACATTGGAGCTTGCGGAGAAGATGTGGTCAAGCGTGTGACCGGTGGAGGTGGGCGTTGTGACGTGTTGCCTGAGTCCGAGGTTGGCAAGGTTGTCGATCAGGGTGGTGGCGTTGCGGTCGTTGTTGTACTCGAGTTGGAAGTTCAGGTCCCCGCGGAGGATGTAGTCTGTGGAGGCGAGGGCGTGTGTACTGACGAAGTCGGTGATGGAGTCTCTGAACTGTGCTCGGGGTCCGGGGGAGTCTGTAGACGAGGGTTCCTCTGAGGGTGGTGTTGGGATCGATGTGGATCTTGAAGTGCAGGTGTTCGGTGGTGCTGAGGGTGTCGTTGATGTTGGTTGAGACTCTGAGAGTGTTCCTGTGGATGATGGCACTTCCTTCTCCTACTCTGTTGGTGTGGTCCCTGTGGTGATCTTGTAGCCATCAGGGACGGCTATGGCGATGTTGGGTGCCGAGAAGGGGGTTCATCCAGGTCTCCGTTAGGAAGGCGACGTCTGGGGAGGTAGAGTCGAGTAGGTCCCAGAGTTCAATGGTGTGCTTGCGGGCAGAGCTGGTGTTGAGAAGAATGCATCTGAGGTGGTTGCGATCTTTCCTGGTGGGTGGCTTGGTGGAATGGATGCTGGCGAAGTTGCAGTTCCGGCAGGAGAAGGGTCCTTGGGTGCGCTTTGGGGCAGCCAGGAAGCAGGTATGTGATTGTCCCGTGTTGAGTGAGTGGAGGGTGCTGGCATCGTAGCGGTGTCGGGTGTCATGGTGGTTGTGGGGGCCAGGGCTTCTGGCGCTGGGCGCGGATGGGCACAGATGGGCTTGCCTCCGGCACGCCCGCTGCACACTGCCCCATATGAGTGGAGTTGGGAGGGAGGAGCAGCTGGGAGGTGGGAGCGGGGCGGCGAATGGGTGAACAGGGGGAGGGCAGCAGGGGAGGCAGTGGTGGGAAAAACTAAGGGGGGAGCGAGTGGGGGTACAGAAGGCAAGAAATGGTCCAATAATGGGGAAAAATGGTCACAGAAGGAAAGCGAATACAATACAAATAAAACAGAGCGAGTACAGTACAAACACAATGGAGCAATAGGCAGAATACAAGAACAGTGAAGACTATGCAGGGGCACGAACCTAAGCGAGCGGCAGCAGTGGGCTCAGGGCAGCGTCACACAGGTGGTGCTGTGCGGCGAGGGGAGCAACCGGCCTGGTAGCAATATTGAACTGGGAGAACTGGGATTAGGCACTTTGACCACAAGCTTTGTTAATATTCCAGAGAAGCAATCCATATTGAGGGCCATTACAGGGATGGAGGCCAGCTGGGGTCAGCAGACCACCATATATGTGATTGTCTTTTAATAAAGTAAAGTTTTTGTGCAGCCTGTTTTCCCTAAAGGAAGCAGGGCTGTGATAAAAAGAAACATTTAATTATGTTTGTTTGAAAGCTGGTAGTGATCCAGTGGATCAATCAATACTCCAGACCCAGCTTTTTTTTGCATTCATAAAAAGGGGGGACTTTTGTGAAAAGGTAGTCACCCCAACTTGAGGGTTCAGTAAAAATTCAGTGGTTTATGGCTTCTATTTCAATCCTAAATGATTGATACATATGGGTAGGAATCCTTATTTGGAAGGGACGCATGCAATACACTCTTTCCAAATAGCAATTCTTTGTCCACTTCCTAACCCATTTTAGGAGTCAGAAAAAAAGTGACTGACTCCTAAAATAATAATGGGTTAGTACATTGCTAAAAGCATATTTGTGGTAGCAAACTCCGGATTGGTGCATTTGCAACCACAAAAATGATTTGTACTTCTGGCCACTAAATCATGTCAGAATGCATGTTCAATATTCTTTCTCAAGTGACTCAAATCACAGTAACCTTCATGCACACCTAATCATTTTCTTGCAGCAGTTCTTGCATCAGGTTCACACTTCACAAATAAATTATTGATACCATTCTAGCACTTCTCTGTCTAACTTATTGCAACTCTCAAGTAATGCACTTCATTTGGAGCAATACAGACACATGTTGCACATTGGAAGCTAGGGTGTTGTAATTACAGAAGCAATATATCCTGATTATTACCACACTTGCAGTTTGCTGATTTCCTTCCATTACACCCTTGGTTAAAGTTTGCAAGAGAAAAACTTTACATCTTTACGCCCCTCTAAGTACATTATAATTGAGCATGGGGTCTTCCATTATCTAAGAGTGAATACATGTGTGAGCATTTCCACACTGTGTGTGGCTATTGATAAATAATTTCATAAAGGGCTCCAGTATTTTATATTTACAGTAGGATTGTAAGCCAGCATGGCACGTGCAAATTGTGGGTTCACTGGGGTGACAGAAGAAGTGGTGTAACGATGTGGCTATTCCTGCAGTTTTGGGGTAGAATTAAATAGCGGTGGGCTGGGGGGGGATGGGGGCTGGAGGGATTCGACAGTCGACGACAAGGGAAAATGTATTATTTATTTAATTTTCCCTCGTTGTCGTCTTTCTAATCTCCCCACCCCCTCAACCGGGCCGCACCGCTCTTACCGCGCCGCGGCTGGGTTGAACTGGGCTCATAGAGATGTAAAGAGGCCTATTTTGCAACTGCATCAGCATCAGCACCAGCCTCATCTAAAGCACTCTTCAATTGAATTGTTTGCGGCTTCAGAATGTTGCCTATAGATTTTGCAAAGGCAGAGCTGACAATATACCTGTCACTAGTGGGGAGCTACGCTGCCTCCCTCCTGATGTTGCTTCTCCACTGCTGTATAGGAGTCACCACTCACGATGGGGCCTGAATTTGCATGTACTAAAGTACAAGTATGCATGCAGATGCTAATAAACAGAGTGCTGGACTTTCCATAATGCACATGTGTGGCTAGACCTAAAAGAGCTGGTATAGTCCTCAATAGACAACCATCCGCCAAAAAGTTTTTTTTTGTAGTTAAAGCTTTCAATTGATTGGGAACAAATCTTTGGAGAACTTCCTGATTCAGCCCTATACTGCAAACACCATCAATTTGGGTCCTAATAAATGTTTCCTAGTATAGCTTTCTAACGTATGTGCCTGTAGTGCCTAATTTGTAGGAGCACACGAGCCCGAACACTGTCATGTTTTTGTTCGTAGTTTGTCGACAGCTGTTTGCCCTATTTACTTCTTTGTCTCCTCTCCTTCTGTTAGGCCAAGTGCTGTAATTGGGTTTCTTCATCAGCAAAGTTTTGTAAATGTGTCAATCTTTCCAATTTAATGAAGTTGGGAAGTTTTCACCATGAGGGGTGTGCAAAGTTACATAGTTCTAAACAACTCAACTGTGCATATTATATTAGTTTGGCAATCTGAAATGTTGGTAAAAATGTTAAAAGGTGCAGATGTGAATAGGATCGTCCATTGCAACTGGACTGTACCATAGCCATGCTGGGTACTGGGTGCACCGCATGGCAGACATTTGTGGTAGTTTTCAGTGTCACAATGTACCTATCAATTACCCACTGCAACATGTCTCAGGGCAGCATTTTGAGAAACAGTGTTAGCTGATTACACAACTATTGACTGGTGGGTTTGTTGTTTAAGCCGCTGCCACTTATGGGTAAGACTGCTGAGAGAGAAGGCGGTGGAACATAATTACCACCTGCCTAATGTACAACTTGTATTGGGCAAGACCTCGTGATGCATGGAATGTGTCTGTTTATGTGAAATTAAACCTTGGACAAAGTCAAAGAACTTTGTACATCTTCATGAAGTATGATGTTCCCCAATTTCAAACAACTTTGTGGACATCACATCCCTAAAATGCACTTACCTGTTTGACCTTAAAATGCTGTACTTACTGCATTTTATGGTGGAAACAAACCTGCAACGCACTACAACTTCTAGGTTTTCTAAGATGGAGACTGAGAGGTCTAGATAGTCTCCCACCTGGTTCCCTCTATCCATTGTAATACAGTAGGGTTTCAGTATGCACTTTGGGGAGTGTGCGTGGTCCAGAGAGTAGTAGTGGGGCATATCTTTCTGACAGTGAGGATATAAGACTGGATGATTGGGAGGGAAGTAGACATCAAATGAACTATACTGCCTAAATTCTGTTTCATGGTGAGCCAGGTATGCTTAGGCTGATGTTCGGGATATCTCATATCAAGGGTGTTAGCGTTCCTCCATGACTACAGTGACTCTGCTGATTTTATAGTCTCCATCTCTGATTTTTTCCTTTAACTTTCAGAGTGACCAAATAGCAAACATGCATGACGTGAGTGGAGGAGCAGTAGCATTTATTTATTTTATTTATTTATTTATTTATTTAATTTATATAGCGCGTTATAACCACCGGGATCTCTAAGCGCTGTTTGTCCAGATTGCATAGTGAGGTATGGCATTCACTTGATCCCACTCGTACGCCTAGGGTCTGCTCCATGCTTGCTTAAAAAGTACAGTTTTTAATTTTTTCCTAAAGGATAGTAGATTACTTTCCTTCCTGAGTTCTGGGGCCAATTTGTTCCACAAGGCTGGGAGTGTGTTGGAGAAAGCACGTCCCCCCACCGTGGCCAATTTGAAACGGGGTTGGAACAAAAGGGTAGCGTCCGACGAGCGCAAGGTCCTGCCCGGTATATAAGGGAGTAGGCGGGATTTCAAATAACTTGGTGCTTTACCATACAGCGCCTTGTGTACAATGCACAGGCCTTTAAATACAACCCTCTGCCGAATCGGAAGCCAATGTAGCTCCTGCATCAGGGGGGAAGAATGGGCAGTCCTGGGTTTCTTGTAGATCAGCCTGGCTGCGTCATTCATGACCCCCTGTAGTTTATCCAGCAACCGCTGGGGTAAACCTATATACAGGGAGTTCCCGTAGTCCAGCCTAGCCAGGATTGTGGCTGAGACCACGTGTCTCAAGGTAGAGAATGAAAGTAAAGCAGAGATCTTCCTTAGTTGTCGTATCAGGCCTATGCAAGTACCCACTACCGTGGTAACTTGCTTTTTCATGGATAGTTTGTCATCCACATATAGGCCTAAACTTTTGACTGCGGACGCCGGTTTCGGTGGCACACCCAGCTCCACAGGCCAAAATTTCTCGCTCCAGGGGTTGCCCGCGATGGAGATGGGCAGCACTTCCGTCTTATCCGGGTTGACTTTTAAGGAGTTCTCGGACATCCAGTTGACCGTAGCTTTAAGTATGTCCTACAACCTGGTGGACGCTCCCAGGCCATCATCCAGCCGAATGATTATCTGGGTATCATCGGCATAGTTGTACACTAGGCAATCCATCCTATTCAGGAGTGCGATTAATGGCTGCAGGTAGATATTAAAAAGTAGGGGTGACAAGGCAGATCCCTATGGAACCCCGCAGGTGATCGGAGCAGAGGTGGAAAGTAAATCTCCCAACTGTACACTTTGCGTCCTGCCCTGCAGGAAAGATGTAAGCCATGCATGTGCTGTACCCCTGATACCAAAGGATCTCAACCGCGACAAAAGCTGTTCATGGCACACGGTATCAAAAGCCGCGGAGAGATCCAGTATTACCAGGGCACTCGGTGTTTTTACATCAGCCCGAGTTCTCAGTTCATCCAGGATTGATAGCATGACTAATTCCGTGCTATGGTTAGCACGGAACCCTGCCTGATTGGTCTCCAGCAGGTAGTTGCTCTCTAGATGACCTGAGAGTAATGCTAACACATGCTGCTTGATCACCTTAGCCAAGAAAGGCAACTGGGAGATGGGCCGGAAGTTTTTCAAACACTTCGTGTCCGATCCGGGTTTCTTTAGTAGAGGAATCAGGCGAGCCTCTTTAAAAGCTAGAGGGACCTGTCCTGTACAAAGGGAGGTGTTCAATAAATGCAAAACCTCTTCCTCAATTCCTGGCAATGCCAACTTGAATACATCAGGAGGGCATGGATCCACCAAGGAACCCGATTTGACTCGGTCCGTGATCTTAAATAGTTCCTGTTTTGAAATTGGGGAAAACTCAACTAATGGTGGAATATCTAGCGGGGCAGTAAGGTGGGCAGGGACATTCGAGGGGAGTAGTTGCAGCAATTTCGCCCATTTGTAAGAAACAATGTGTAAGCCATGGAACTATTCTATTTTTAGGGTGGGTGAACGGAGGAATGGTTAGTCGGGCAGTAGATGTGTTTGCTTGTGAAGTTCCTTCAAGTAGAGAGTACTGCTAAGTATTGGTCAGTTTGCTCCTTATCTTTCCTTCTTTCAAATGACGAGAACCAAGAAGAGGAAAAGGGCCTCCATGGCCAGGGTGAAGTTGATGCCACAGCCTCTCGGCAGCCATTTCTGCTGGTGCTGGTAAGTCATGTTTATTATTTTTTACTTTTAACGAATAGTATGCATAAAGGCCTTCTGTATTTTCTAACTTCCTCTTACGTACATTACTGTCAGCATTAAGCCTCCATGTGTGTTCTTTTATTCCTGTGGCAGTAACCTATCCCTCACCCCTCTCTTACATATCTTTTAGTAACAGAAGATTGATGGCAAAACCAGCAGGAAGTAATGCAAGCTCACGCGATGTAGGGTACAGGAGGCCTAACTGACTCAAAGTAGGAGGGATTCCTGCCAGAATTCCTTTAGCGACAACCCAGATCCAAATATGACGGGTGGGCTTCCTGGCTGGAATCCTGCCGCTGCTTGCTGCACCTCATCTCACCTTAGGGGCGGTGAGCGAAGTCCTGGCGGAGTCAGCAGGACTGCAGTGGTATTCTGTCCCATTCCTACCCAACATCTAAATAGGGCGGGCGGACCGCCAGGTTGGCATGCGGGAAAACCCCAAAAAGGCCTCTGCGTCGCGGTCAAGCCAACATCTAAATCAGCCCGTCAATTTGCAATTTAGAACCGGAGGCGGGGATTACGCTGTCTTTCTCCTCTTTTATATTTTTACAGCAGCCAAGATTGTAACATTTAACCAACTCCTTTTCTGTGAACCTTAGGGAAAGGAAGAAAACAACAGTGAAAGTCCAGCCAATGGCAGTGCATGGCACATTACACAGCCCTTCCTCTCTGTCTGCACTCCTTCTTTCTTTGCTGCTCCTCCTCCCTTCAAATACTTTTTCCCGTTCTCTGCATGTTTTTCTACTCTTTAATATATTGATGGTGTTATTGTTCTGCATGCTTTTACTCCCTATAGGTTTACTATCCCGCTGGAGTGGTTGCCGCTCCATACGTGGGTGACAGCTGGTGATTTGGCTCCATGGGGCCACTGGTGTAAACAGGTCCTCAGAACGACAGAGGGGGCTGCGGGCATTCTCAGCGAAATGTGCGTTTCTCTATCTTTGCGATCGATGCACGCCAGCTGAGTTGGACTTCAAAGGAGCAGTATGCCGATTGCGGAGCTTGCTGATACTCGCCTGGCCTGTAGTCAGACACCTTGTCCTGGGTTCTGTATGGTACATTTATTGAATATTTTTGGCATAAGCACTGAGGTGTGCACATGAGACATTGACACAGGCTTCTTATTTTTTTAAATTGAGAACAGGGTCATAATAGTCTCCTTCGAACTCAGCTCTTGGGCCCTTCCAGGCTTCCTAAATATCATAACTGGCAACTCCAGTGCCTATTATTACATCAACCATGGTGGTATATAATCTTTCTGTTAAGAGATGAATACAAGGTACACAAAGGTATATCCTGAAGTACATTTATTCCTAGAGAAAGATAAACAGCTTCTTGTCAGACACAGCTAGACCAACTGATAATAATGCCACAGAGGTGACATCACATTAGAATCTCCGGAGCATCATAGAGATGAACCATTCTAAGCAGTAAAACACATGTACAATACAGATCAGCAATATCTGTAAATATAACACATCTCCCCCCTTTACAATAAAACAAGAAAAGAAAATGACAAAGAAGTAATAACCAAAAATGACTAAAGTTCATAAACCAAGAAATCAAGAAACATAACCACTCAGATTCGCAGGTAACCTTCTTTCGCTAGCATCCCTCGAAACACGCGAAACATCCGACCCATCTCCCTCCCTTGTAGGCGTACCTTGTTCATCAGATCTATTTATATCTCCAAAGGAGGGAGAATTAACCTCCTGTTCCATACCAAACTACACATCCTTCATCAACATCCAAGGAGAATATTGCTCCTTATCATACCTACCTTCAAAATTTTCCACATGTTTGCAATCTCTCCTTTGATATAATGCAACTCGCCTTAAATTCCAGACTTGACCATTTGTTAATCTCACCCAATTGCTGCCCACAGTCTTCACCTTAAAAGCTCCCCTGAACTTGTTGACAAAACTATTATGTCCACCCAGCTTCACTTTTACCCAATCTCCATCCTTAGTGTACTGTTTGTCTTCCACGCTTGACCTTCCAGACTGTGAATCTGCCCCTTTAGGTTTTTGACCTCAAGCATTAAGATTAATTCATTAATATTAGGTAACGGAAACCTGTCTGATATTACATTCTCATTCAAACTTCTCAAATCCACACAGAATCTGAGTGAGCCATCCTGTTTGTTCGTCATCACAACCGGACTTAACCATTCAACAGCTTCCACTGGCTCAATGACCTTATCATCCAAAAGCTGTTGAATAATTTCCATCACCTTTACTCTAGCTGCAATTGGGACCCTCCTGGCTGTATTTTTGATCGGAATCGTATTTCTTTTTCAATTTGATGACATGTTGATAATTCTTACATTTTCCCAGTCTAGCCTCAAGTACACCACTGAATTTCTCCAATAAATCATCCGGATTATCCACCTTACATACATTCACAACCATGACAGGAATGTCAGCTGTGGGATCTACTTTGATCCCCAAGTCATATTGGTGTGGCCAACCCAGAATGGGCGGTCCTTCTTCAGCAACATACATTTTCCCATGAGTTTCTCTCCCCCAAACACTATCTTTGCATCCATGTACCCTACCACTTTGATGTCATTCCCTTGATATGATTTCAAAACAACATCAGATCTTGACAAAGCATCAATGCGCCATGTTTTATCATACAGAACCTGTGGTATAATAGTATACAGTGATCCTGTATCATCCATCAAAGATAAAATCTCCCCATTTATTTCGAAATCAGCCTTTGGCCTTATTCTTCTCTTTTCCAGACATCAATATCACTATTAACAACCACAACCTTGTTAGTGGATGTAACATCATTCACACATGCAGCTTTATCATCGTTGTTTGCTCATGCGTGTCAAATGTCCTTTTTCCCCCGCACTTTAAACAATCTTTTCCTACTGCATAGCACTGTTTTGAATCCGCCATATGATATGGGCTACCACATCTGAGACAATGCTGAGTCTGCAACTCCAAGAGGGACCCAGTATCCGTTGTACCCGCCTCACCCAGCCCTCCCTGTATATGCGCCCAGGATGACCTAAAACAATTAGTTTGGTGTTGGTTCAATGTTAATGTTGCCTGGCTGAAGAGCAATACCTTTGACTCGTCACCCCTGACAAGGTGTGCCAATGCCGGTGGAAGTAAGAGTTATCCAGCCCGCCTTACTTCCTCTCACCCAGTTATCTGTGTATAGCACTTGTCGGAGTATGTCCATCACATTCAGCCAGTCACCACCCTAGGTGATGCCTTGCCCTCCCAAACTTCTGCTAGTATACCAGGGAGCAGACAGGATAGTTTGAACTGGCGGGAACCATATGTATAAATACCTGCCCCCTTTTTATTTTTATACTGGGAATGCCAAGTGTTCTTTAATACTTTGTATCCCATTTGTGCATAACTCAGAGGTTTCCCCAATATTTTGGTCCATAGCACACTCGTTGAGAACTTACACAACCTGTATGGCTGTCAGCCAAGGCTATAGGACGGGAGAATTTGCACGTTATTGTTACTCCACTCAATGGTACTTGTTTCATCGACCCCAAAAGGATGAAATTCTAAGTGGACCTACCAGGATCTTAACCGGTGACCAGAGGTCAAACCCAAGCCCCTTTCAGTTCTGCCGTTCCACATGCCTGTGAACTTGTATCCCAGGGCAGACTTCTGGCGCCTTAACCCATACTTGGACATGCCAGCACTAAAAAACACACATCTAAGAGGCCTGCCAACCGGCTAACCACCAACATTGCTGTCCGAATGTTCGCTGCCAACTCCCAAGGAAAATTCGCTTAATGTCAGGTCTGCTATGGCTACAACTTACAAGGGGAGCACAAGAGTAAAGGTAAAATCACATTTTAAAGAAAAGGCTAGATACCCGCGATGGAGAAGGAAACACATTGTTTCTTCACTAATCTTAAAACAATGCTTGTCCGTGTTGAGGAAATCCTGGGAGTTAAATGGCGGCGCCGGGTGGATACAGCTGGGGTCCAGTTGCCGTTCTAGCGTCTCAGAGCACGAGAGCGGCAGAGCTAACGAGGTGCGCGCTCTACAGGTGAACTGCGCAATTCAACTGTAACCGTTCCCAAGTGAAGAAGTGTCTTCTCTTCACGCATGGAACTCGATGCTGTTGGGATTATAGAAGACTTCAGAGAATTTCGAGCAAGAGATACGCATGCGCACCGTGGGATGCACATTCGTCTAAGAGGTCGAAAAATCGTTTCCGAGTGAAGTCAACTCGGAAGGTGTATGATGACGTTCAACGGTAGGAAAACCAGAATGCTGAACTTGTGAGAAGCAATGTAAAATTTCTCAATGCATGGAGCATAACTTTTGTCATTCAGATTATTATTGTTGGCAGTTCAAGTTTACTCATAGCTTGGGTTAATTCATATTAGGAGTGAAACCAACTCTCAGTACCAGAGGTTCCAGTTGAAGCAATTCGAGTCAATTTATATAACAGTATCAGGTAATGGGCGAAACATTAGAGGGTGAGTTGGAGTTAAACATCAATTACAGAGTTTAATGACTGTCATTTTATTTCTTGCAGGGTCTGTTATATGAATACTAACTTCCTATAAGAGAGGAGCTATACCTTAGGTCTTAAGGGGTAAGAATCATTTCGTAATTTCAAAAACAGGTATTAAGTATAGTGTGAATAGGGTCGTTGTTACATTATGCCTTCTTTCTAGGTGCAAACTCTACAGAACCCTAAAGGACCATTGCTGAGGAAGCCGCTACACTTCTGAACAGAGGCTGTCTCTCTTTCTCTTCCACTTCCCCTTTCCCCCCGTTTTAGACGTCACTTTGATTATATTCGAGTGGCGGTTGAGGCAGAGGGGCAGTGTGACCATCGTTGGCTCCTGTGGATTATCTTCGGCATCTTGACACTTAACTGAAGCAACTGGTAACATGCCATCAATGTAATCAATTCACTCTTAACTATGACTGCAAAATGTGCTCTCGTAGTTGTTCGTATTAGTGCTCCATCCCCTCCATATCAGCACTAACAAGGCCACTGCACCCTCTTGGGACTGGCACCCTCCTGCCCCAGCTGACAGACAGTGCCTATAAGTGTTTAGCCCATAACCTTACGTTTTTCACTGACGGAATACCAGGATTATGTTGAAACTCAACTAGCTCTACTGCTGAGTGCACGTTGCACCATCACAGGCATGTCTTTGCATATTCAGTTTCTGGCTGCACAGTTTGATGACATTGCCAGCCCCAATCCCGGGCGAAATAAAAGGAAGCTTTACTGCTACCCCTGTGAACCGCTACTGGTGCTAATGTTGGTACAAATAGCCTTTCTTGTAGAACCTCAGAGAGTCCACTTCTGGAATGTGAGAGCTTAGGATTTTTGCTATCCTTCTCTCCCTCCTGTACTTTTGCAGGCATTCTTGTCTATAGACCTCCGGGTGACCACCACGGTTTTTGTAACAATTTATTGGATAAGATCTCTTTTGCCATCAGCAGTACACCCAATTTCTCTATACTGGTCGACCTCAATATATATCTTGATGAGGCAGATGCCGCATCATCTCAGTGTCTGCTGGACACTCTGGGAGTAGTTCACTTGAAACAAATCGCGGTTGACCCTACACATACAGCAGGACATCTACTAGGCCATCTCTTCACCAATCATGGTAACATCAGGTGTGACCAGCCTAGTTTTCTTCCGTGGTCAGACCATGCCCTGTTCTCTTTTGTCTGGGCTCCATCGGACCAAAGTCATATAGCCAGCATCTCAAAGAAAGTCAGCCAAATAAGGTCGAGGCTATCTGTGGAGGACTGGGAGGCTGCCTTGAAGAGGTCCCCTCTGGCTCCTCATAATAACCCCGTCATCGCCAATGAGGCTTTCAATAAGTGGCTAACCTCAACATTAGATTTCACTCTTCCCAAAAAAGTGGTCAGCCATCGGACTGGCCCAAACAAACAACCTTGGTATTCTGGGTAACTCAAGGAGCTAAAGCAATGCTGCAAAAGGGCGGAGAGGAAATGGAGGAAAGATTTCGTAACTGCCTCCAAAAATGAATATAGGTCAGAGCTCAGATTATACAAAAAACAACTAAAAACTGCGCAATCAGCCTATTTTCAGGACAAAATCGAGGAAGCAGCTAATAGGCCAAGAGAATTTTTTTAACCACATGGCTGCTGCACAGGATCCTCTGCTGTGCTGGACAGCAATGAAAATGGGCGTGGTCATGACGAGCTCAGCTCGTCATGAGCACAGGAGCACTGTACTGCATGACGAGCTGAGCTCGTCATGAGCATGGAAGGGGTTAAATATTTCAAGCCCTGGTCACCCCCTCCCCCCCCGGCCATCACGGCCTCGCCCGATCCCCAGAAACGCTGTAATGATCTCGCCGCTTTCTTCGCTGCCAAGGTGTCTAACATCTATGCTGGCTTTGAACCAACAGTACAGGCCACTGGCCCTACGGAGAGCAAGGACGGGAGTCCAGAGGAGGCTGCTTTAGACGCCTCTGAAGTACTCGTCGCATTCCCGCCTCTTGAATTGGCCACTGTGGAAAGACTCTTTGATGCTCTCAAATCGGGTTCCCCTCTGGATGCTGCGCCTCCTGCTGCACTTAAGCAAGTCTCTAGGACAGTGTGCCCGGCTATAATGCGGGTAATCAACTCGTCCTTGGAATCAGGGGTGGTGCCCCCCATCTGGAAGATGGCGAAAGTGAAGGCCCTTCTAAAAAAAACAAATTTGGACCTCGAAGACTTAGCTAACTACAGGCCCATTTCGTTATTACCGGCCCTTAGTAAAATAGCTGAAAAACACGTCAATCAGATCCTTCCCTCGTTTGTTGAGACTACGGGTGCACTCCATTCCTCTCAGACGGGATTTAGAGCCAAGCAGGGTACGGAGACTGCCCTGGTGGCAGTGGTGGAGGCGACCAGGAGTATTGTGGACGCCAGAGGCTGCGCTGCGGTGGTACTGCTGGACCTCAGCGCAGCCTTCAACACTGTCAACCATCCACTTCTGCTTCATCATCTCCGCTGGGCAGGGGTCTCCGGTATGGCCCTTAAATGGCTTCAGTCCTTTCTAGCAAAGAGATGCTTCTCCGTCTTTGAGGAGGAGTTTTCATCAGACCAACTGCAACTGTATCACAGCGTTCCCCAGGGATCTTCACTTAGTCCTACCATGTTTAACATCTACATGCGACCACTGGCTGAGGTGGTGCTTCCCTGGGGAATTCAGCTTATCACCTACGCCGATGATACGCAGTTGGTCGTCTCCCTGGCGAGGGATGACACGGTAGATCAGGGGAGCAATAATATGTCCCCATGTCTCACCAAAGTTTTGGAGTGGATGACCTCCTCCTTCCTAAAACGAAACGGGGCCAAAACCGACATTATGCTCTTGGGTTATAAAGCCCCCATCAATCTTGACCCATGGTGGCCACATTGTTTGGGTCCCCCTCCTATCCCAAAGAGCCTGGGGGTGTGGCTGGACACCTCCCTGGTATTCAAGGTCCAGGCTAAGAAGGTTGCGGCTACCTGCTATGGACTGCTGAGGGTCCTCAGGGAAGTTCTGTTCCTCCTTCCTTTTGAGGCCAGTCGCGTGCTGGTCCAGTCGCTGATTCTATCGCGGCTGGACTATGCAAACGCCATCTATTTGTGTGCTCCATCAGGTACCATTCAAATCCTGCAGTCGGTGCAAAATTGCAAAGCTCGGCTGCTTATGAATTCACCCAGACGTGGCTCGGCGAAGGCGGCACTTCGATCGCTCCACTGGCTGCTGATCCAGGAAAGAATCATGTTTAAGACATTGTGCATGGCACATAAGTCCATCGATAATATCGGCCTTACCATTCTTCAGCCCTTGTTTCGCTGTCATAAATCTCATAGATCCCTGAGATCTAATCAGCGAAATTTCCTGGTAGTACCTAGGGTGAAGCGAGCCCGTATGGGCGGTTGCCAGCTCTCCTTCCAGGCAGCCAAGGGTTGGGACAAACTCCCAGATAACATCAGGCTCGAAATTAATCCTCTTGCTTTCAGGAAGCTATTGAAGACATTTTTGTTCCATTGATTGTCTTCTCCTTGTCCTCTGGTCTTACAGCACTGGGATGCCTCAGGGTAGCCATGCGCTATAGAAGAGCGTACTCATTCATTCATTGATCGTAAATGTAATTCCATTACTACTGTTGTGCAAGAACCCACAACTATTGGCACTGCCTGGCTCAATACCTTCCTGCTAATAATGGTTTCCTTGAATAATGTTGAAAATTCTTATGTTGTGCACTGAAGATCTAATGAGTTTCTTGTAAGGTACAACCTTGTTCACCACCCACAAAATAACAACTTTATCACTTGTTGCCTGGGTAAGGGCAACCTGTCAAAGTATCCAAACTCAACTAAGAATTCGAACCTTACCCTGAAACGAGGCAAACAATGCTGGTGCAACTCAGCAGCCTCCCTCCAACTTTCATGCTGGTTATATGCTTAAAAGACTGGCAGCTAATAGCTCATTCCCCCTTGTGACCCTGCTTGCTGTCCTTGCAAGGGGGTGGGCCTTAAGGACCAAATGCACCATTTTTCACTAGTGCCTTAAAAAAACCTTTGTCGTACTGCAGTTGCCTAATGATTCTGGCCATGCACTAGAGGCTCTCACTTGGGCATAGGATCAAAACAATTCACCAGTAACATTGCTTAGCATAGTGTTCTGCAAGGTTCCGCCACCTCAGTCATCGCATCCAGTTATGTAATCAACACGCATCATTCCACCTATAGCAAGCAAGACTATGCACACAACCACTGCGCCGGAAACGGACGTGCTCACCCGACCTACTGATGCTCAAACTGCTTGCATAATGTTCACTTTAATTAAATAAATGTAAAGCACCATTGATTTTCTCCTCACAGTTCTATCTAGCACATACTCAAGCTGAAGGTATCGAGGCGCCTTACATGAGCACCCGCCACGTTATACCATGACTTACGCCTGGCTCTGGGCAAATGCCTCCGGACTGTTTGGCACAAATGCAGCGCCAGCTAGGATCGCTTCTCAATTAAATTAACTGACAACATGATAACTAGCCCTTCATGTGAACAAATGCAACGCTGGTGGATTGCCAGTGGAGCTGGAATCTCTTGGTGGCATTTGGATAGTATCTGAGTTGATGCATAAAGGTGTTGCTCAAAATTGCCTCTGAATGTTATTTCCTCCTGTTTAGAAGTTGTATAATAACCACTAGGCTGCCCTCGACACTGCCTCATGGGACATTAAGACAAGTGTGCTTCTGTTCAAAATCAGTGTGTGCCTATGCACGGGGATGCTGAGATGCAACTGGGGTGTGAACCCGGTAAAACTCACAAAGCAGCCAGCAGCCCAATGGGGGCTAGCTCACACATGTGCACCCCACAAACCTCTACCCGGCACCCTAGCACTGTTCGGGGAATCCGGCTGTTTTACCCCTTGCAGAGGCCGCTCCCTTATACCATATCCAAAATATAGCCCATGGACCTACTCAGCCGCCCACTGGAAACGAAAGGCTATTCTTCCTCAATAAGTGTGGGAGTTAGGCCCCAGTACAAAACGCATTGCCCAACGCACTCCCCACGGGCGAAGTGCCCTCGAAAAGACCGAATACCAGGCTCCACACACCATACCCGTATGGGAAAGGGACAATCAACCTCCGTATTGAAAAGCCGTGATCTTTCCAATACAAACGTATCTGCGGATGACAAACAATTTAGTAACTCCACAGCCATTACCATTTACTAACTTTAAATAAGGCACTTCCTGAACAAAGTCACTTTAAACAGCATTGCGCCATCTCAGGAAAGTAACAAATTCCTCACTGTGAGGAGATCATGCCCCCCCTGCTTGGCCTTGAACCCTGATTTGGAGGGACTAGTTACACCAACTGCTGTAGACCTTACCTCTGAGGCACGGTAGCTGGATACTCTAAACAGGCCCAAACTGCTGAGCCCCGCAAAGGAACTGCGGGGCATATTACCAAGCAATAGCGATAATTATCGCTATTGCTTGGTTAGAGACAAAAATTTACCGCTGAGCTGCGGCGATTTTTACCGCAAATAAACCGTGGTATTACCAAGGTTTATCGCAAATGCGATAAAAATCGCCGCAATGCATGAATATCGCTGAAAAGTTAGCGATATTCATGCATTACCGAGCTAATGCTCTTAGCCATGTTATCCACCTCCCATTGGATAACATGGCTAAGAACTGCTCAGGGCAGGTGTTAGTTTTTGGAGATATTCGCGCTTAGCGCGAATATCTCCAAAAGTTGGTAATAGGAGATAGCGATGTTAGAGACTGTTTTCAGTCGCTAACATCTTGGCACGCTCACTTTGCATGTCACTGATAAATATCACTGACATGCAAAGTGGGGCCCAAGATGGTCGTTATCTCCTACTAGCTGTCGCTAACTGGTGTTAGCGACAGCTAGGTAATAGGGGGATCATTTTATCTCCGCTTTCTTGGCTTTTAAAGCCAAAAAAGCAGAGATAAACCCCCTTGATAATATGCCCCTGTATTCTATGCAGATTAGAAGGTAATGTGCAGTGCATGGCAAAGCTTTTCATAGGAACCCGCTTACTGGCACTGATCCAACCTGGCTGTGAAATTCTATTCACATGCGCCATTGCAATAAGGTAATAGTTGTTGCCTTTCCCCTCCCCTGGCTCAAGGTCCTTCGCTAGCATGTTTATACTGGGGAACGTGACCTGCCAGGCGCACCTCCCGAACTGCTAGAGGAATCGCAGCGGCTTTGGTGACCCAATCACAGCTGCGCACATGATTTAAATAACAATTAACCTTGGCATCACAGGGCGTGCCGTGTGGCCCAAGGACCGGCTACCTGGGTATCATTGGTTACAATCATGACCGAGTGAGTGCAGCAAAGGGAATGCCTAGCCCAGAAACGTGCCCCCGAAGAGGCCTGTACATTAAAAATAACTGTAACTGTGATGGAACAAGCTAACAAATTAGTACAACATTGTTACCAAATCCGAGTGCTGGTGCAAAGCCAGAGAGATCTCACAGCAAATTGACCCCCCCCCCCCGCCCCCTCCCCCCCTAATAATACATAAAACTGGTTCCTGGCGAGTGGTGCACTGGGCGAGAAATCGATAAACCAAGTGATTGTAAGAATCGCATGGAAGCCCTTATTAGCTACCAATTACGGGACACCATAGTTTCATTAGAGCAGAGGACGGCCCGGGACCAGGGTTCGATTCCCGGCGCGGCAGGTTTCTGGACCAGGGTCAGCGGACTCGATAATTCTCTCGCCTCGGTGCCCACTCTGATCAGCGATCACACTCGGCAACTCTGGGCATTAGCTTGCCTCATCTTCACTAACGGCCCCACCAGACCGCCGGGGATGCCTGGTCTCACCCTGGAGATACCCATTAAGGGACCATCTCTCAGGGAAGCCAGGAAGGGTTTCGCAGCGGTCGAAGCGCCTTGGGACCCTACGGGTAAGTAGTGCGCTATATAAATGCCTATACATACATTAGGCACGGGGAGATTAAGTAATATGCCTAGAATCATGGAATGTTAAGCGTCCCTGCCGAGACTCGAACCCGGTATAACGTGCTACGAGGTCGACCCCCCCTGCCACATTCTCTCCCAACCAATTACGGACTTGCTTCTGAATTATTCAACTTTCAACTAAAGCCACCCGCCTAACTGCTAGGTGGTAGGCGGGAGGAGCCCAACTCTTCACTGGGCTCCTGCTCTGTAGGGCCCCCACAGACGATACCGGAATCCTCGGATTGTTAGCCTTCAATAATTCAGTGGCAGAAGCCAACCTCTTGGTCTTGGCCAGTTCAACGAAGGCTGCTAGCTGGGGGGCCTGGCTGGGTTTCCTCCACTTTGGACGTCAATGTGAAAAGCAAAGGGGATCCCTGGCTATCCATAATTATCCTGAGTTGTCTGACTCAACCTGGAAGAAAACAGCTGTGAACCACCAAACCCTGACCAGCGACAACAGGCACTCCTAAGATCCTCCTGTTGTCCCTTCTGCGGAGCTCAATCCTGCGCCTGTACTTACTATACTGAATGTGGGCTAACGTGCTTAGCTGAATGACGCTCGATGGGTGCTTTGACGAAATCTGTGGCGGAGATAAGCAATGGTTAAGTTAGGTTTCTCCCCACACCATGGTCTTGCACCCCATCCCTACATGCGCCCACCTTCCTCATATTGTCCTTTCTGCAACGCTCAACACCGCGTCTGTACTTACTATCCTGAATATGGGCTATCGTGCTTAATGGAAGCCGCTCGGTGGGTACTTCGACGAAATCTGTGGCGGAGATGAAGAAGTTAAGTTAGCTCACCCCACACCCTGGTCTTGCACCCCATGCCTTCGCCCCCCCATCCCAGGAGATGTGAAGTGCGGGCGATAAATCCTTACTATCCAGTAGTAAATATGATGGCAAAGTAGTTTGCTAAAGTTGTACTCATTGAGAAAAACAATCTACAATATGCTGTTCTAAAATGAAGGAGATGCCCTGTGCTGAATCATGCGTCACAGATCAGCAGTCCTTTGCCCCCAGCTAATAATTCAAATGGCATGCCTTTCTAGCTATCATTAGCATTAAGGATGCAATTAATTTGAAGATGTGCCGATGAACTACATATAACCCTGAGCCAATCTGTTTTGCGTTCATATCTATCATCTATTACATACCTTTATCAAATGCTTCACTGACTGCTCCACAACACAACGATTCTGTGTTAGGAGCTATGGTAAAACTGAATTTGTATACAATTTGAAAGCAAACGCTAATTAAAGAGGCGATAAAGTAAAATGCTGCCAAGAAACACTCATGTTAATGACAGAAGTCTTAAGTGGTACCCTAATTAAGGGAGGATGCCACTCTGGGATGAGAAAGCTATTAAGTTATGATTCATCGGTCCTAGAACACTCCTTTATTCGATTGGCCCTTAAATTTGCATAAGTGGTGCTCTCTCATTTGAACCTAAAGTAGTTGCTGACACAGAGCATGCTTCAACTAAAATATTGTTACAAAATGTTCAAGGATAAGACTGACTTCTTTTAGAGGAATGCTTACCTTTGAATTTGTGTATTTATAGGAAAAGGCCTTTATCCAAAAGTACTTCCTTAATGATGCAAATGTGTAAATTTGCCAGCCAGCACTTCACAAATCATATGACTGTAGGAAATGACCATTGTTTACATGATGTACCTTCAGATTTTTCCTTGACTGTTTTTGCTGACTGTAGAACTCTACACGTTACCCCTGCTAACCAATGGTAAGGTTCCCGTACTCCCTTTTTCAACATGATGAAATTGGCATCCATCAAATTGCAATATTCACCTATAAGTCCCTAGTATATGGTACCAAGTCTACCCAGGGTCTGTAAGTCAAATGTCACTAATGGACTGCTGCATCCTGCACCACTGTGCTTGTGTGTGCAGGACTGCTCACGACCGTCCTGGAACATGGCACCTGAAATCCCTCTGGTGCAGGCACCAGAGGGATTTCTATTTCTCCCCTGTAGCCTCAGGAGCAGGTGAAGAGCTGCCCCAGCTCCAGAGCCCCCCCCTCTTTCAGTGAAATGACGATCAGCACGCACGTCGCGCAGACGTCATTTCACTGAAACCAATACTGAAATTAGCCTTTAGGCTTATTTCAGTTTCCAATTCCAATTCCAAAAAGTCTTTATTTCGGTCATATAGACCATAAAAGATGCAGTGCAACATACAGACATTAAAATACATTATTAATAAAATACATTTACATAAAATCCACTCTCCCAGCAAGGGTAATTTAAAATTACATAGAACAAAGTTCATGGTGCTTCAGTGAGTCTTTTCTTTCTGATCAACCATATGGCCATAAGAAATTTTGAAACAGCAAACACAATGTGGCCCAGGGTGCTGGTTTTCAAAATCCTGTATGCCTGTGCGTACTCTCTGAACCCCAGGTTCTTACATAGCGGCCCTATCCAGTATTTTCTGGGCCTTTGGTAAGCAGGGCACACAAACAAGATGTGGGGGTCATCTTCCACATGGTAGTTACAGCAGGGACAAAATTTCTTGCCCCCATTTGTCCACTTACACGTGTATGAGTTAATAGGGAGCATGCCAAGCCTCCATTGAACGTACAATTTCCTTGCCAGGATGGGAAAGATAAAATCCATAAAAGGTTCGAAAGCATATGAATTTTTGGATTCTAAAAAAAGCATAGTTAGGGTGCCGCTATTTTGGGCGTCCGTCAGGAGAGCAAGGGACCTGGCTTTATAGATTTGTGCCAGGGCTTTGCGCGAGATTGATAGGCAGCCACCCACAGGTCACGAAGATTGATGTCAGTCAGTTCTTTTTCCACAAAGTTGAGCCAGGGGATTTTGGCACTGCGGTTAAGACTCATGACGTGGGTAAGATCCTCCCTATAATGATGGAGTTCGTCCGTAGACCAGAGCCTGTGCCAAAACTTCACTGGCTTTGACACAAGCTCCTCAGCAATAGGGGGGAGACCCATGTCCATTCTCAGAGGCTGAAGTGGCGTAGAGCTTGGAAGGGCTAGAAGGCGCCGTAAAAAACTGTTTTCAACCATTGATAAGTCCTTCACCGCTTTGTGCCCCCAAAGTTCACTGCCATACATGGCCGCGGCCTTGGCCTGGGTCTTGTAAGTTTCAAGGGCCGGGCTTATGGGCTTGAAGGAAGAGGAATTAGCCACTTTCAGGATTGCCCCCGACACTTGGGACAGTTTGGCCCTGGATCGTACTATCTGGCGGTCCCATGACAGGTTTTCCTGCAATGTTACCCCCAAATATACGAAGGTTGATACCCTCTCTAGGGTGGCAGTCCCCAAGATGGGATTGGGCCTGGTTTTGGATGGGGGGTTGAAAATCATGAACTTGGTCTTTTCTGTGTTTACTTCCAGCCCATGCTGGAGACAGAAAAGACCAAAACCATCCAAAATCCTCTGGATCCCCATGGGGGATTTTGAAAGGAGGAGGGTGTCGTCGGCAAACATAATTGCCGGTACCCTCCTACCTGCCAAACAAGGGGCATCGTTATCCTTAACGCTTTCCAGGTGTGAGATGACGTTGTTGATAAATAAACAAAACAGGGTCGGAGCCAGGACGCATCCCTGCCTCACACCTCGACGTACTGGAAACCTGGACGAAAGTTTGCCATCCCTCCCACACCTGACTTGTGCATAGTTGTTTTCATGCAACCTGGCTAGTATGTTAAGTAGCTGGGGGGGAATTCCTAGCTTTTCCAGCACCTCCCACAGTTTCCTGCGTGGGACTAGGTCAAAGGCTGACCTCAGATCCACGAAGACCATGTACAATCTCCCCCCCTCGATCATCACCGTCTTCCAGTAAAGGAGAACGAGGCGGAAGATCTGGTCCATGGTCGACGTGTTTTTCCTGAAGCCAGCCTGCAGGGGACTCAAGATGTCTTTTTCCTCCACCAAGTCCAACAGATGGTTCAAAATGAGGCGCGCGAAGAGCTTTTGGGGGACATCGATCAGGCTAATAGGCCTATAATTTGCCGGGCTCAGAGGGGACCCCTTCTTGTAAATCGGCACTATTTCAGCCCCTAGCCAAGAGGTGGGGACCGCCATACCTCCCAGAATAGCATTAAAAAGAACAAGAAGGTACGGGCCCCAGATGTCAGGATGGTATCTGAACAAATCACCAGGCAGCTTATCTAGCCCTGGAGCCTTCCCCAGCGCCAAGTGTTCCAGAGCTAGCTTCACTTCCCCCAAGGAAAATTCCAGGGACACATCCGGGGGGCAGGGAAACTCCAGCGCCATCCCTTCAGGCCAAAGAGTCGATTCTTCATATAATGACCCAAAGTGGGCCTCCCAAACTGAAGGGGCAATGTTGGGTTCCACTGCAGATAAAAGTACCCCTGCCCCGTTGTTCACCAGTGCCCAAAATTTTCTGGAATCTTTGGCTTCTAGGGCTTCAGTCAGTTCGTGCCAATGGTTCCAGTCCCACTCTGCCCTTGCGTTGGCCAATGCTAACTTATATCCCTTCCTGAGGGCTGCCACGTTCCCCTTATCGCTGCCCTCTTTAATTGCGGCAAGTAACTCAGACTTGGATTTCCTGCAGGTAGAGGTGTACCATGTCGGGGCGCGAGTCTTCTTCCTTCTATTTGGCAGCGCCGGGTTGAAGACATCTGCGAGGTCCTTCACTAGAGCCTGGTGAATGCCATATAATCTCTCATTATAATCAGATGGTCTTGGTTGGTTAATGAGGGCGTCCACCTCCTCAAACCTGGGAAGTGCTATGCCATAGAGGTTAATGGCTTCTTCTTTATCCACTAGCTTCCCCCATTTCACCCTGCGCCTACTTGTGGTGAGTAGAAAATCTCCCTGATCGGCTCCAGAGTCGCTAGAGAGCCGCTCTCGAGCTGGGACAGGGTGGTGAATCTCCAACAGAAGGGAATTGTGATCACTGTCTGTCCTCGGGATCACTCTAAAGTCTTTAACTTTAGGCCACAGGGAAATATCTATAAATATGTAATCCAACCTTGACTCCTGGCCCTTTCTGTTAAAAGTACACACCGAGGGAGTGTCAGAAGGGGTGCGTCCGTTACACGCCCTCAGTGCAAAGTTCAGAGTGAGGGAAGTGAGCTGTACTACTAGAGGGGACCAAGCTTTGGGATGAGGTGAGGATGAAGGTGGAACTCCCCAATGGTCATCCTCGGCAGAAAAAGCGCCCTCCGTCAGGCCTTCCAGGGGTTCAAAATGACAGTTGAAATCCCCTCCCATCACTATTTTCAGGTCACTTGGCAGTTGGCCTAGAAAGGATGAAAGTTCGACTAGGGTTGGGGATTCCTTGCCCATAGCAACTGGACGTGAGTAAACGTTAACAATAGCCCATGTACTTTTACCAGGCCATCTGAGGAGGACACACTGAATATCCTGAGAGAGTGTGTCCATCCTTTCCATTTGGCACCCAATGTGGCTCGCCACCCAGATTGCTAGACCGCCCGAGGGTCTCCCCCTCCCATTCGTCTTTGCCAGAGTTTCAACGATATCATATCCCCTCCTAAGCTGTGGTACCCTTGCCCATGTTTCCTGGAAGAGGAGAATGTCACCTTTGCTAACCAGGGTTTCCCACTCCGGGGTGCCCACCTTACTTGAGAGGCCAGGTACATTCCAGGAAAGAATAGATATACCTGGACCTTGAGATTGTGGGCCTACTTCACTAGATGTAGGCTGGTTGACATACGCAGAATTACCCAGGTCGCCCGAACCAATAGTATTGGGCGGCGAGTATTTCAGTTTCACTTTCTACATGCTCAGGCGGCTATCTCAGCCCCCTGAGCACTAGAAAGGTGGGAGAGGTATCAATGGAATCAGGAAGGCAATCCCCAAGTAGAGATCCACCCAGTAGACACCAGGGAGGGGGGAGCGAGAGGGGGCGAGGGCCTTTACTCCCCCCATAAAAAGTTGACATAATTCAGTCTTTCTGCCCCTCTGTTTTGGAGGACAATTTGAATTAGGTTGGGGGCTGCCCAAAACTTGCATGTCAATGCCCCCATCCCCCCAGCAATCACTACAGTCTTTCTGCCCCACTGGGGAGCAGATGGGGGCAGTAGCCCCCAATCTGCCTCCTGGGGGGTGGAAAGCCCACTAGAAACCAGGGATTTTTGGGGGGCAATTTTAATTAGGGTGGGGGCTGCCTAAAACAGGCATGTCAATGCACCCAACCGCTCCAAAACTACAGCCTTTCTGCCCCCATGGGGGGCAGATGGAAAGCCCACTAAATTCCAGGGATTTTCTTTTGCGCAAATGTTTTTGGGTGGGGGCTGCCCAAAATTGGCAATCCAATGCCCCACCCCATCCCACGCAATATCAGCCTTTCTGCCCCCTGGGAGGAAGAAAGCCCACTAGACGCCAGGGATTTTTTTGGTATGATTTAATTAGGGTGGGGGCTGCCCAAAACGGGCATGCCAATGCCCCCACCCCGCCACAATTACAGCCTTTCTGCCTCCCCGGGGGGCAAAAAGCCCAGTAGACGGCAGGGATTTTTTTGGAGGACAATTTGAATTAGGTTGGGGGCTGCCCAAAACTTGCATGCCAATGCCCCATCCCCCCAGCAATCATTACAGTCTTTCTGCCCCACTTCGGAGCAGATGGGGCAGTAGCCCCCAATCTGCCTCCTGGGGTGGCGGAAAGCCCACTAGAAACTAGGGATTTTTGGGGGGCAATTTTAATTAGGGTGGGGGCTGCCCAAAACTTGCATGCCAATGCACCCAACCCCCCCAAAACTACAGCCTTTCTGCCCCCCCCCCCCTGGGGGGGCAGATGGAAAGCCCACTCAATTCCAGGGATTTTCTTTTGCGCAAATGTTTTTGGGTGGGGGCTGCCCAAAATGGGCAATCCAATGCCCCACCCCTTCCCACGCAGTATCAGCCTTTCTGCCCCCTGGTGGGAAGAAAGCCCACTAGACGCCAGGGATTTTTTTGGTATGATTTAATTAGGGTGGGGGCTGCCCAAAATGGGCATGCCAATGCCCCCACCCAGCCACAATTACAGCCTTTCTGCCCTCCCGGGGGGCAAAAAGCCCACTAGATGGCAATGATTTTTTGGAGGACAATTTGAATTAGGTTGGGGGCTGCCCAAAACTTGCATGCCAATGCCCCCATCCCCCCAGCAATCATTACAGTCTTTCTGCCCCACTGTGGAGCAGATGGGGGCAGTAGCCCCCAATCTGCCTCCTGCGGGGGCGGAAAGCCCACTAGAAACCAGGGATTTTTTGGGGGCAATTTTAATTAGGGTGGGGGCTGACCAAAACAGGCATGCCAATGCACCCAACCCCTCCAAAACTACAGCCTTTCTCCCCCTGGGGGGCCAAAAGCCCACTAGATGCCAGAAATGTTTCTTTTGCCAATTAGAATCAGGGGTGGGGGCTGCCCAAAACGGGCATGCCAATGCCCCAGCCCCCCATTCTCTAAAATTCCAGCCATTCTGCCCCCCTAGGGGACATATTGGGACAGCAGCCCGCAATCTGCCCCCTCCCTCCGGGGGAGAAACACCAATCGAAACCAGGGATTTTGTTTTTATTTGTGTAGGGTTGGGGGCTGGTAAAAATGGTCATGACAATATACCTACCCCCTTCCAGAGAAATTCCAGCCTTTCTGCCCCCCTTTCTGCCCCCCCCCCCCTGATGGGGGGCAGTGGCCCCTGATCTGCCCCCCGGGGGAGGGGGGGGCAGAAAGCCCACTAGGCGCCAGCGATTACACCGGCTTTTTTATGCATGGGGGTGGGGGCTGCCCAGAATGCCATGACCCCACCCCCACATAAAATTGACCCTGCCTTTGGGCCCCTCATTGGGGCCATATCGAGGCAAATCCTCCGCCCTCGATTCCCCCCCCAGGTTGGCAGAAAGCCCATTAGACACCGACTTTTATTTAGCAATGTGCCTACCTGTCGATTTTGGGCCCTAGCGTAGCTGGCACATAGGGAAACCTAGCAAACCGGTATATTTTTTAAAACTAGACACCAAGAGGAATCCATTATGGGGTGACTTGTCTGGCTCTCACCAGGCTCTGTTACCCAGAATCCCTTTCAAACCTCAAACTTTGTAAAAAAAAAACATATTTTTCTCACATTTATGTGATGGAAAGTTCTGGAATCTGCATGGATCCGAAAATTCCACCCACCCTGCATTCCCCAAGTCTTCCGAGATAAATGGTACCTCACTTGTATGGGTAGACCTAGTGCTGGAACAGCAAACGGCCCAAAACACAACCTGGACACACAACATTTTCACAGTGAAAACTGACCCTTTTTTTGCAAAGTGCCTAGCTGTAGATTTTGAACCCTACCTCTGCTGGCAACTAGAGAAACCTAGCAAACCTATACATTTTTAAAAACTAGACACCCAGGGAAATCTAGGATGGGGTGACTTGTCTGGCTCTCACCAGCTTATGTTACCCAGAGTCCCTGGCAAACCTCAAAATGTGTCCTAAAAATACATTTTCCTCACATTTCTGTGGTGGAAAGTTCTGGAATCTGCGTGGATCCACAAAATTCCACCCACCCCATGTTCCCCAAAGTCTTCCAAGAAAAATGGTACCTCTCTTGTGTGGGTAGACCTAGTGACCGCAACAGGAAACAGCCCAAAACACAACGGGGACACACCACATTTTCACAGTGAAAACTGACCCTTTTTGGCAAAGTGCCTAGCTATAGATTTTGATTCCTAGCGCTGCCGGCACATAGGGAAACCTAGCAAACCTATACATTTTTCAAAACTAGACAGCCAGGAGAATCAAGGATGGGGTGACTTGTCTGGCTCTCACCAGGTTGTGTTACCCAGAATTCCTTGCAAACCTCAAAATGTGTAAATAAAACCCACATTTTTCTCCCATTTCTGTGGTGGAAAGTTCTGGAATCTGTGTGGATCCACAAAATTCAACCCACCACACATTCCCCAAAGTCTTCCAAGAAAAATGGTACCTCACTTGTATGGGTGGGTCAAGTACCTGGGACAGGCAAGGGCCCAAAACCTATTGAGGCGAAATCAAAATGACCTATCACAAACACACCTGGATTTGCAAGGGGGGTCCCATGAGTTTTTGGCCCCGGGGTCAGCAGCCATCTAGGGAAATCTACCAAACCCACACCTTTCTGCAAACTAGACACCTAGGGAAGTCCAGCAAGGTATGGTTTGCGTGGGTCCCCCAACATTTCCCTACCCAAAATCCCATGTAAACCTCAGGTTTCGTTGAAAAAGTCATTTTTTGCTCACATTTCTGTGTGAGAAAGTTGTAGGATCACTGGGCTGACACAAATGTCCTACTACCCAGCGTTCCTCCAGGTCTCCCGATAAAAATGGTACCTCACATGTGTGGGTAGGCATAGTGGCTGCAACAGGAAATGGCCCAAATCATACTGTGGAGATTTCAAAATTACCTATAACAAAACTACCTGGTTTTAGTGAGGGCACCTGTTTTTTTGGCCCGGGGTCGCCGCCATCTAGGGAATTCCTACCAAACCCACACATTTCTGAAAATTAGACACAACTAGCCACAAATATGTGAAAAATTTGGATTTTTTCAGCTAAATTTGAGGTTTGCAGGGGAATCTGGATAGGAAAACGTTGGGGGAGCCATACCTCGCTGGACTCCCCCAGGTTTCTAGTTTTCAGAAATGTATGGGTTTGGTAGTTTCCCAAGATGGCTGCCATCCCAGGGGCCAAAAACCAAGGTGACCACCTTGCAAAACCAGGTTGATTTGTGATAGGTCAATATGATGTCCCCTCATTACGTTTTGGGCCCTTGCCTTTCGCAGATACTTGACCCACCCATGCAAGTGAGGTATCATTTTTATCAGGAGACCTGGGGGAACCCTGAGTGGTAGAACATTTGTGGATCTAGGTAGATTCCAGAACTTTCCCAGACAAAAATTTGAGAAAAAAGTAATTTTTTTCAGGTAAATTCGAGGTTTGCAGGGGATTCTGGGTAAGAAAACATTGGGGGACCCACACAAGCAATACCTCCCTGGACTCCCCTGAGTGTCTAGTTTTCAGAAATGTGCAAGTTTGGTAGGTTTCCCTAGATGGCCTCCAAGCATGGGACCAAAAACCCATGTGAGCCCCCCATTGCAAAACCAGGTCATTTTCAGTTACATAGGGGGCATCTGCGTTTTTGGTCCCGGGGTCCGCAGCCATCTTGGGAAACCTACAAAACCCACATATATTGTGAAATCTAGACCCCTGGGGAAGTCCAGAGAGGTATGGCTTACGTGGGTCCCCCAAGGTTTTCTTACCCAGTATCCCCTGTAAGCCTCAAATGTAGCTGAAAAAAAATACTTTTTTCTCAAATTTCTGTCTGGAAAAGTTCTGTAATCTACGTGGATCCACAAATTTCCTACCACTCAGCATTCCCCCAGGTCTCCCGATAAAAATGATACTTCATTTGCATGGGTGGGTCAAGCACCTAGCCACGGGATGAGATCTCTGTGAAGCTGTTGACCATTTGGCTGCAAACACCCCTCCACAACATTCTCAAAGACCAGCCAGATCGGCGATGAGAACCCAAAACTGGTGATAAGGCATGTTACCAGCAGGAAATTCACATCTGCTCAGACCTGGTGTAAAGTCGGATGACAGCCTGCACCAGAAAAAGGAGCCAAGGCCAGAGCCATGGAGCCACTGATCATGCAGCTGGAAGCCCAAACAGGACAGGGCCACAACACCCGCCACCACCCCCAGGACCCCCCCGTACCAACATCGAGCAGCGCAGACAAAGACAGCAATCCTCAGAAAACGCACCAACCTCATAGACCCAACACCCGAGAATGCCATTGCCCATTACAGGCCGAAAGGGACAACCATCCTCCGCATCCTGACCACCATTGTCCACAAGTTGATGGTACCAACACAGCGGACAACCAACATCCCACCTCAGACAAAGCTGCTAGATGTGCTGCACCTGTTGACCCCTGGTACCCTCCAACCAACAACCACCAGAGTTGGAGGAGTTTCACAGCCAGCCAAATACAAGTTCTACACAACAGTCGTGTGTGACATCATCAGCTTGGTACCCCACTATTTATACTTCCCCACACTGCGTAGGAACAGCTGGAGACCAAGCAAGGCGTCTACGCCATAGCTGGCTTCCCACACATGTGAGGGGGCAATTGACTGCACACATGTCCTACTTGTGCCACCCTTCACGCCCCCTGGCAACAATGCACACAATAACCGCAACAGAAAGCACACGCATTCCATCAATATGCAGGCAATAGTGGACTAAGCATGGGCTGAAAATCTGTTCCGCTCGCAGAATTTACGAATTCTTGGTAATTTCGCGGTCCGCGAATCGCGCGAAATTGTCAAAGAATTCGCAATTTAGGAGTTGGCGGATTTTTTTTGCTTGATCGCGCTTCAAAAATACAATCTCGCGCGCGCGGCGTTGACTTTCCGTGATTCTGAGTTCGCCGAGTTGTTTTCCTTCCGGTTTGAGTGCGCTGCGCCATTTTCGATCTTGCTGGGTGATCGCGCAAGACTTTTCGACCACAACTACGTCATAGCGTCCCGCCATCGTGCCCTGCGAGACTTGTTGAACGCGATCACGCACTGCAAGAGAAAACAATTGCGTACGCGACGCGCAGCTGACATCTGGCGGGAGATTTGAATAGCTCGCTTACCCGAATTTACACAAATTGCAAATATGCACAAGAAATCTATCACTGCAGCATAAACCTCCTGAAAATTATGATTTGGATCAGAATAACTCCTCAGATTGACATTTCACTGCATTGTTTGTGCAAGGAGTCCATTTGGGGGGGGGGGGGACGGAGGAAGTGCCCCACAGTCTCCAACTTCCTGTTCCGGTCCAGCAGGCTTCTCCCAGTGCTTTGTCCATGTCCTGGTCACTTTTCATTTGGATCTGAAGCTGGAAGGATTACTCTTTGTGGCTGCTGCTGGATATTTGTATTTGAGGACTTTTTTTTGGGATCACTTTTGGATTTGAGATTTTACAAGTAAGTTGGTGTTGTTTGTTTGGTGCATTGCAGTTGCTGCAACTACAATTTATAATCTTTTTCACAATTTAAAAGAAAATATATTGTGGGTACCCACAGTATCCAGTAGGCCCAGGGTTAGTCATGGTGCATGATAAACTGTTTCAGTGAGTTTTGTTGAACTTAAATATCATTTATGGCATGTTATTGAGTAGCTCACTGTTATATGTGAAAGTTTTTTTAATGTTGGGGTGCGTGTTAAAGCCACACTAGCCAGTAGGCCTCAGGAGTAGTCAGTGGTGCATGGACCAAGTCTTTCTGTGGGGTCTCTTGAATTTAAACATCATTTAGGCCATGGATGGCATTGGATTGAGGTGATTTTTGTGTGTTTTTTGATTTATTGGGTGTTGTTGGGGCTTGGTCCAGGGCCTGGCCATGTGGGTGGGGGCCATTTTGATGCCTGGTCCAGGGCCTGGTCATGTGGGTGGGTGTCTAGGGGCCATTTTGAAGCCAGGCAGTGTGCTTTGTGCCATAGGCCTGCACCCAGTGTGCCTTGCTTTCATCCATTATGCCCAGGGGTACTCAGTGGTGCATGGACCAAGTCTTTCTGTGGGGGTCTCTTGAATTTAAAACATCCTTTAGGGCATGGATTTTAGTGTAGTTCCTATTTTCCCAATAGGCTCTGTGCATTGGAATAACATAAACAATAGTTTGGACGTAGGACTGAGGTCAACTAGGTCTCTATTGAATATGTTAGACTAAATTTAAGTTTGCCAGCTAGCTCAGAGGTCACTAGAAACTTTCTCGAATGAACAGGGAGGAGTGAACTTCCCTGATTAGACAAGAAGGGATTCAGCTTCTGACAACCGCATAAACATGACAACTTTGCTCCCCCAGAATAAGGAGTGAATCTCCAGAGTTGTGTGAAAACAATAGATAGCTATTTCACTCAGTCAGTTGTGCATACTTAGTTTCACCAGAATGCAGAGAAATAGAGAGACGGGCGTTTTCAATAAAAGGTGTTATTTATTGAGCAGTCTTCCTTCTCATGCAAGAGAAATGAATTGCCACAATTGCAATACTTGTAATGTAGTAAAGTGCGTACAGTAAAAGGAGTATTATGAAATAATCCTGTAAAAGCATTGATATGGTTTCTGAGCCATATGATACTTAAAAGGTATAAAATATATACAGTTACATACAATGATAAAAGTTTGACTAAACGTACTCAACTGGTGCTTCTAAGATACGCCTGCCCCGGTGTACCTAACCTAAGCCTAGTACTTGGGAAGGGGTAAATGAGCTGCAGTTTAAGTTAAGTTAGTTTTGGCCAAGTTTCTGACTCAAGAATTCTCTTCAGGTCTAATCATCTCCGTACCTTGGTTTTAGAATGGAGGAGGTCTTGAATCCCGCTCTCAGGCCTCGATCTCCCAATACCCCGCAAGGGAAACTGGAAACACCGGAGCTGGATTTTTCGGCAGGAGAAAAAGACAGCGTCTTTCTCAGTGCGTCAAGTGGGAGGGACAGCTTCCTTCGGCACTCGCCTCAGCTGGGCTTCGGATAAGTAGATGGCCGCTCTGCTCCACACCACTGTGTGTTGCTTAAGGCAAACGCTGGTATATTTATACCTGGAAGGTGCCGTGTTTGAAGTAAGGTTGGACATAAGACGTCAATTAAAAGATGTCACTAAGGACTGACCGTTCTTTCAGTGCTCGCAGTAGTTCTAGGACAAATCAAAACAAAAGCAGGGGGAATTCCCAGGTTGCTGGAGGTTTGGTATGTTGTAAGAACTCGTTGTGCTTTCTAGGAGTCTAAGGAAGTAGCCTTGCTGCATTTGGTTTGCATTGGCTATTGCTAAATATGAAATATTTAATTAGGGTCCTAGATAAAATCATGACAGGATGGCATTGGATTGAGGTGATTTTTGTGTGTATTTCGATTTTTTGGGTGTTGTTGGGGCCTGGTCTAGGGCCTGGCCATGTGGGTGGGGGCCATTTTGAGACCAGGTCCAGGGCCTGGCCATGTGGGTGGGGGTCTAGGGGCCATTTTGAAGCCAGGCAGTGTGCTTTGTGCCATAGGCCTGCACCCAGTCTGCTTTGCTTTCATCCATTATGCCCAGGGGTACTCAGTGGTGCATGGACCAAGTCTTTCTGTGGGGTCTCTTGAATTTAAACATCATTTAGGGCATGGATGGCATTAGATTGAGGGGAATTTTGTGTGTATTTAGATTTTCTGGGTGTTGTTGGGGCCTGGTCCAGGGCCTGGCCATGTGGTTGGGGGCCATTTTGAGGCCTGGTCCAAGGCCTGGCCATGTGTGTGTGGGGGGGGGGGGGGGGGGGCATATTGAAGCAGTTTTTTGCCATAGGCCGGCAAGCTTGCGGGCCAGTAGGCCTAGGGTTATGAATGGGTGCATGAAACAATGCTCTCTGTGTGGTCTCTCTTCTAGTAATCTAAACATCCATTTTTGATTAGAATTGCAATTTTTATTTCGGGGCTTACCGTTTGTGGGTGTGTTGTGTTAATAATAATAAAATGCCTAGTTGCAATAGTATTAATTGAAGCACAACATAATCAACATTTATGTAACTCATGTTCCTCTCGGTTCGTTGCTTCCAGGTGAAGTGAGAACCAGGAATCATCCTCATCATCATTCATCACTTGTTGTAGTGCCAGGAAGAAGTCCTGCTGCGGTGTGTGCACAACGTCACGTGACGTCACATGGCCATAGACAACTCTGCAACTCGTGCAACTGTGTCCTGCTGTTCTTCTGACATCTGAAGAAGATGGGCCCAAAGAAAGGTAGCCGTAGCTCCTCTACCAAGAAAGTTGACAGTGCCACTGCCAGTAAGAAGGAGCAGAAGAAGCAAGTGGTGCCACTTACCAAGGAGACTGGTGGTGTGCCGACCAACACTTTTTTGGGGGAAAAAAACACTACGCCTGCAGCAGCGGTGTCCGACGCCTGTGGACCAAGCTGGGAGCAGCACCTCCGCTTCATTGGTCTCAGTGCCACCACGGCAAGTTAGGCCCAAGCCCATGAGTGCATCAGAGGCAGCCACTTGAATTGTTCTTTCACCATCGACCAGCGATGTTGGCGTTGACTCATCGCAAACTTGCATCCAATCAACGCAGGGTGTAACTCATCTGACGAGTGTTCAACCATAGGTGCAACAAAGAGAGTCGCAAGGAGAGGCGCAAGGAGTGTCGCAAGGAGAGGCGCAAGGAGAGTCGCAAGGAGAGTTGCTAGGAAAGGCGCAAGGAGAGTTGCATGGAGAGTTGCAAGAAGAGTTGCAAGGGGAGTTGCAAGGAAAGGCGAAAGGAGAGGCGCAAGGAGAGGCACAAATGTCTACAATGCTTGTTCCTCCAGATGTAGCGGCACATGAGGAAATCGAGATTCATGCAGAGGTATCAGCCAAGCAAGCCACTTGAGTCCTGATGATCCATTGTCTTCCAGATCCCCAGCAAGGAAAAGGAGGGCTAGTACAAGTTCTTCTTCAAGCCCCCTACCTTCTGATGATCTAGATCTTGATTGGCACCCACCAATTCAGTCTGAGAGGGAGGCACTCCATGAGCTGACAAAGCTAGGTAAAAGGAAAGTTCCCGCAAGGCTTCCACTTATGGGTGATGACGAAGAAGCAGTAGAAGTGGTGTTTTCCGCTGCTGATGAAGAGTCTGACAATGACGGCCCAGTCATCACAGTCGTCACTCAAGCCCCAGCAGGCATGCAGCAGACAGACATTTTTACCCTATCCCGAAATGCTGCTGTGCGGGATGTGGGTGGCGTGGCACTGGTACCACCACCAAAACAGGTAAGTACTACACCAACACGACCTACAGCTGCCATATTTTCTCTTCAGAAGGGTCGTTAGGGACCTCCATCCAGATCGACCTCCATTACCTCAAGTAGTGGTGCTGTAACTGTAAGTGCACAACAGAGTCAATTTCTTCCACGCCCATCCTCCACTTCATCTGGCATTGAAAGTAGCACCTCCACCACCACCACCAGAAATCTCAACTCCCCAGTTTGGGACTACTTTAGTATTAGCAAAAAGGCGGAAAACCTAGTTATTTGTTCGATTCATAAACAAGTAGTTAGTCTGGGTAAGCTTGGTATCAACTATGGTACCGGAGGCCAGAGAGGTCATCTCAAAAAACACCACATTATCCAGTGGGAAGCCAAAAGTACAACAAATCCAAATGTATGCATTGATATTGCATCTGATGATGACGAGGGGCTGATCGTGCAGGGGGAGGTGAAGAAGCGACAGACATTTTTTCTGGTACACACTGTACCCCTGGCAGCAGCACTGCAGTGATAGCGCCAACACCCTTTACCCCAGCAACATCTATGAGGCACAGTAAGAGTCTGGTAGAGACACCAATGCGAAAAAATACATCAATGAGCCTAACTGGGTTGAAGAAGTCTGGATCATCATCATCACATATGAAAACGGTTCAGACCACCATTAAAAGCATGTTTTGGTCTGAGGTCCATTTGAATGCAACCACCCAACTTGTATAATGCAATGCTGGCTAAAAAGCTAGCGCTGGACCTTCTCCCTTTTTCTTTCGTGGAAGGGGTGGGTTTTCTAGAAATTGTGCCAACAGTCTGCCCTAAATGGAAGGTTCCTAGCCGGTCCTATTTTGCCAGAGTTGCGGTTCCAGCACTACATGAAGATGTGCTGGAAGTGATTGGGTCAGCTTTGCAGAGAGTGCTGCTCACACTATCCACCTGACATCAGACATGTGGACCAGTTACCAAGCCGTTGATTACATGTGCATCACTGCACACTGGGTCTCTTTTGCGGGGGTTAGAGATAAGATAGCTGCAGGTGTTGACAGTGTCACAATTTTTCAAGCTACTCAAGAAACATGCAACAGTAGCCATGGAGAAATCTCATACTGCAGTAAACATTTTGGAGGACTTTAACAGTAAGGTCTTTAAATGGCTGCTGCCAAGAAGTCGCATGATTGATTATGTTTCCACGGATAATGGCAGTAATATAGTTAAGGCCGTGAATGATGGTGGCTATTTCAGAGTGCTGTGTTTGGCACACAGCATTAACATTATTGTTCAAGATTTCTTGAAAAAAGAAAACACAGTCATTTTTAGCTTTTACCCATGAAATGTATAAATATGGACATTGGAGTTGTCTTCCTTTTTATTATCTATTTAAACGACGCTTCTCCTTCAACTGCTATTTTATGTATATTATTATTCTGTATTTTTTACAAATGCTTTTATGACTGTAAATTGTCGAATAAAGCTGTTGAAATGCAAAAAATGAAAACAAACTCAGCAAGTTACTGAACACCTGCTGAAGAATCTGCACACATTTCAGCCATTCTTTTAAGGCCCGGAAGCAGCTGAGGATCATTCAATGTAACCGTAGAGTGCCAGTCAGAGGACTCATCCAGGAGTTGGCAACATGTTGGAACTCAACCTTCTACATGCTTGAGCGTCTGTTTGAGCAGTACTTGGTAATCAATGAGTATGTCTTTAACGCACAGGCTGCTACTATAAAAGACATGAGGCTAGAGGTGGAGGAATGGGACCTAGTTAAAAGTCTGACAGACATGCTACGTCCTTTTGAGGTCTTCACCCGTGTAGTCAGCAGGGAGGACTTCCAGTTTGGGCAAAGCTATCCCATTGTTGCGCCTGTTAGAGCACCAACTGAAGGCGGTGTCTTCAACGTTCCTAGTTGATGCTGAAAAACAAGGCGCATATCTGTTGGCGGAGAGCTTAATTAGCCGCCTAGTTGACAATGTAAAGCTTAAAGGCATACATTCACAACAGTATTACATTTGTGCCACTATTCTGGATCCAGGGTACAAAAAAGCACTGGCCAGCAATGCAGTCATTGCTTTTTCTGAAGAAGATGTTTCAAAGTACAAACATTGGCTAGCTCTGTCAGCCACTCTGGGATCGAAAAAGAGCGGCAGGAAATTGAAGGAACCACCAAAAGTACTACTGAAGCAGCAGGGCATCCGGCGTCAAGGTCAACTTCTGTGGCCGAAGGCAGTCACTTTCCCTCGGAGCCGTTAAAGACACCAGCAACCGAATCATCACCTGCACCAGGCCAAGCCATAATATTGTCGGAAGCAGATTGGATAACTCATCAAGGGTTTGCTCGTTCCAGTGATGATGCAAAGGCAACCCCTGGAGGACCTTGAGCGGATGGTGCAGGCCTATCTGGATAACCCAACAGAGGTCTTCATTGATCATAACCCATTGGTCTATTGGTATGGGAAAAGGCCTCAATGGCCACTGATCACCAGGCTGGGTATAAATTATTTGGCTTGCCCGCTCGCAAGCGTGTCTTCTGAACGTGTTTTCAGTGCTGCTGGTGCCATTGTCACTTCAAAAAGGAACCGCCTTTCGAGGGGCCCCCTTTTTCTACTTTCTCTTACTTTAGAGAACTCGCTCTGACTGTTTGCAGTGGCAAAGATATCTCCACACTGATTCGGTGTTTTTTTTAGGTAAACCCTCCTTATTTCGTTTGCCCCATACAGACTCAGTTTATATAAATTAGTTATTAATCTTTCAGATTACGGTTTAAAATCAGCTTCATGACGGATGAAGACCTCATCTTCATCTCTGCTCGGTGATTAAATTGCCCTCGTTTCTATCGAGTGGCCATCCTATCTTCAAGTAGAGGTATGTGATCCTACCTGTTCTATCAATACTCATCTAGAATAGTTTTTACTTTTTAATTGATACATGTCTATCCGGTTTACATTATATAGCACATCTTGATCTGATCCTCGCTAAAACAGAAACAAACCCCGATCTTCTTTCTACATTACATTGAAGTGGCGATTTGAACAATAAATAGGTATTAAACCTTCCCCTTATCTTTAACCATATACAATCTTTGGTTTAATTTAAATTAATTGAGTGTTCTCATATCTAGGAGCATCTCCAATACTCTGGGTAACAACACCTTGTGGCTGAGCCCTCTTCTTTTCATCTTTACACTTGCAGCGTTTCAATTGAGGTAATATTATCACCTCCCAATGGGTCATGTTTGTAAAACATCCGCATGAATTAAGTAACTGTTCTCTTTAGAATGTTTCATGAATAGCTTGCTTACAGAAAACTTATGTTAATATGTGGACATATAATAAGCCAACATATTTTTGAATGCTTAGTATAATGTTATGTATATATTACAAAATTGATTGTTCAGTTTAAATTCTGGAAATATAATTTATCATGGTTGTTAGACTATGACAGTACAAAGTCTTATTTGATTGTTTCAATGTTCTTTTTCTGGCAGTAAGCAATCACTTCTCGATGTATTTTTCCTGTACAAGAGACCAGTCATTTACATACATTTTGTATGTGCAGATAGTAAATAGAGCACTTAGTATTTGGCTCAGATAAACAATGAAAATATCATTTCTTTGACTCACAAAGTCTCTCCATGTTTGTCTACAATGGTAATGTGTTCGTCTTTAGGTATTAGTCCAATTATTGTCTGTTTTGTTTTTCACAAGGGTGTAGATTAATCAATAATTCATAAAAGGTTTGTAATTGTAAATATTTATATTTCAGATTACAGTTGGTCCTATACAGTACGTAATTGACATCAGTCCTGAGGATGGTCTCGAAAAGGGTTTTCTAGGAGACCGAAACGTCGACATTCACCTTATCCCTGTTTTTTCTTATTATTTCTGACCTGGGATAGTTGGTCTTTAGGTCCTGCTGTGTTACTTCTCAAATTTATTTTTTCTTGTACCTGCAGCCCTAATAATTATTCAAATGGTTCTCATCTGTATATGACACTTTTTACCACTTGATTTGTTTTGATAAAGTCTATTTTTATAAATACACCTTTGTGCTTGTTGTTTATATGTTGTTTATGTGTTAATACCTTGTTTAAGTCATTTTTAAAAGTGTATTCTTTTTTGTGTGATGTATTAATTACATAGAGGGATTATTAATCTTCCCCTTCAAATCAATTTAAAATCATCAAACACTATTCAAACGAATTCCCTTGAAGGCACTCATACCTCAAAGACTCCTTGGCACTACCAATAAAAGCGGCTGGAATCAAAGAATGGGACCAGTTGATGACAGAAAATGCAATAGATTCATGGGAGGACTTAACAGAAATTACCAACGCCACGGTGTCAAAATTCAAATATTATCAACTCACCAGTTGGGCAAGTACTAAGCATGGGCGAATTTTGCGGATCTCGCGTTCGCGAATTTTGCGGATTTGCGGATTCGCAATCCGCAAAATCCGCGAATTCCCGCGAATTTGCGTTTTTTTTTTTTTTTGTGTTCGCCCGTGTTTCTGCCAGTTCGCGAGGGTTTTTAAAATTTCGCAATTTGCGAACTTACCTGTCGGGTCGCAAGTTTTGCGAACTTGTTGTTTCTACGTGTCCAGCCTGTTTGGGACACTCTTCTTCATCACTGCCACTCTCTGTCACCACTGCCACTCTCTGACTACTCATGCCACCCTCTGGCCCACCCATGCCACCCTCTGTTTCATCACCACACCCTCTGGTTGTCCAGTGTACATTATTTTCGGCAAAGCAAAGCACACCTTCCCTGCCTCAAGTGACCTGAATTAATTTGGGGCTGATTAATGTGTCACAGAATATTTTTTTAGCTGGCACCTGCTTCCTTAGTGCGCCCTGATTAGTGATCTTTTGCACTTGCTAAGTGCTTTCATTGTTGCAAAATTAGTTACAACACCTGCCCTGCCCCAACTGGCAATAATGAATTAGGGGCTGATTAATGGATTTTAACTTCCAGCCTGGCTCCTGCTTGTCTCCCTTAGCTGTAATTCAGGACCTTTGTGGCATATGTGTAACTATTCTGAGGTTCAGAGCAGGGTCACATAATAGTTTCAACTGGCAACTGAACTCTGGAGGGGCCCCTCAGGAAGCACTACAGGAAATGGCTACTAATGATGTGCCTGAACTTTTGAACCTGGTAAGTAGTTACTTTCAGTTTTGCTAAGATCGTATTTCTGCAATTTTGCACTTATTCGCGGGGCGCGAACTCACGCGAACAGTGCGAGCAGTGCGAGCAAAATCCGCTGCTCGCGGATTTGCGGACTTTGCGGGAAATTCGCAAATCTCGCGGATTGCGGATTTCCCGAAAATCCGCAAAATCCGCGAGCGTAACGGATTTTCCGCCCATGCTTAGCAAGTACACTAACGGACAAAAAAACTGGCAGAATAGAGTTAGAGATGGAAATGATGAAGTCAACCCCAGTTAAGAAGGAAATATCAAAGTGGTACTGGGCTCTAATAGCTACAGGTGAAGAGAATTTCCTGATCCCAGAAACAATATGGAAGAATGATATAGTATAGAGGGACCTTCAAGGCTTATGGCAGAGGTCATCAGAAAAATGCTGGTCAACCATCAAACCAGGTCGCCTAAAGAGAAATCACGTACTCACAATACATCGGGCATATTGGATCCCCAAAAGGCTATCCAAATGTAAAGGAACCAGTGTAAAGCACTGCCCCAAATGTGGGCTTGAAAAGGCAGATGATTTGCACATGTTCCAAGGTTGCCCTCACCTGGATTCCTTCTGGCAAGAAGTGGGTAAGATGACAAGCCGGGTTATAGGAAGACACCTAGAAGTAAGTACATCTTTAATTATTTTTGGGATTTATACCAAAGCAGAGTTAAGTAAGTTGAAATTGACAAGAAAATAGGAAAATCTGTTGTTTGTACTAATATTACTTGCTAGAAGGGAGATATGTCTAAAGTGGGTTAAACCAGTACCACCAACATACGGAGAATGGATAAACTCTATAATAAAAACACATAAATTAGATAGGAAAGGAAAGCCCTCAAAAAAATCAAATTTTTGGGAAATCTGGGAAAACCATGTTTTACTTAATATACAAGGTACTTAATAAATCCATGTAAACATAACAAATCCTATGATTTAAGCGTTGACAATAGTTCAGACGGGAATCATTCCTGTCGAGTAGCCAGGAAGGCCAGCTCTCTCCCTCGTATCCAAAGAATTATTGAATTTAGTAAAGGAGGCAGGAGTGCTAAGTCTGACTTAATTCCAATGAAGGGAAACTCTCCGTTGTCGGATCAGTAAAAATATGAGAGTGAAGGCACAAATTATGGAAGTCACGGCCTCCCGTCACACTCCTTATACAATTTCATCCGCAACATGAGGATAAAAAGAAAGAAAAAAAAATCTACTCTATGCCACTGCCCTCTTGCCACACTAATGCACTCTACTCCACGGCAATCTATGCTGTGCCACTCTACTTTATGCCACTGTGCTCTACCTTTCACCATAATACTCCACCCTGCACCTCTCCACTCTACTCTAAAACAATCTACTCTACACCACCACACTCTACACCACTGTACTCAATGCCACTCCAGTCTGTGCTGTGGCACTGTACTCTAAACCACTGCACTCTATGCTTATGCACTATCCACCACGTTACTCATAACCAATGCACTGCATCCCACTGCACCAACTACTTTGCACCACTGCACTTTATGCTAATATACTCTACAACATTCTACTCTATGCTGCTGCACTCAAAGCCACTGCATGATATGTCACTCTACACCACTGCACTCTACGCCACTCTCTTCCACTCTGTCACTGCTCTCTGCACCACTCTACTCATAACCCTGCACTCTATGACCCAGCTGTCTGATACTCTACTCTGCATGACTGCACGCTATGCCACTACACTCTACTCTGCACCACGCAACTCTATGCCACTCTACTGCACTCTACACTACTGCACGCTACACCGCTACACTATACATCACTGCACTCTATGCCACTCTGCTTCTCTTCACTCTACCTACACCTCTCCACTCTATGTCACTTCACTCTACACCACTGCAGTCTACTCTGCACCACTCTACCTTGTGTCACTGCACTCTATGCTACTCTGTCACTGCACTCTACACCATAGCACTCTACACCACTTTACTCAAAACCAATGCACTCTACACCACTGCACTCTATGCCACCCTACTCTGCTCCATTGTACTTCACTCTTGGCCACTCCACTCCACGGCACTCCACTGTGTGATGCTCTACTCCAGTAAACTCCGCTCCACTGACACTCTACTCCACTCTTTACCACGCTACTCCACTCTATGCCATTCTACTACACTACTCCACTCTACTACGCTCTACACAACTCCCTCTCTGCCACTTTATTCCATTCTTTTTTATGACACTAATCCACTCCAACCTATGCCACTGCACTCTATGACAATCTATTCTGCTGTACAACACTCTACTCCACTCTCCAGAACATCCTCTTCGTCACTCCACTCTGCTCTACAGCACTCCACGATAGTCTATGCCACTCCATTCCACTCAACTCTGACACTGTGCTCCACCCTACACCACTCAACTCTATGCCCTTCCACTCCAGGACACTCTAATCCCTCCACAACACTGTAGGCTACTACACAGCACTTCACTGCACTTCTCTCCATACCACTCAACTCTACTGTTTGCCATTCCCTAACACTCCACTTTACTCCACTCCACTTTATGACACTCCATTCTATGCCACTCTCCTTTACCCTACTAACTTTTAGCCATGCTGAACAGCAGCCACTCCTGTGTACAACATTGCTAAAACATATTGGAAATGCCAACATCTCTTGTACAGCCGAGACCTCTTGGCTTTGCCAATGCTTGTTGAGTACTCCTTAGATTAGGTTGATCAGGTTCGTAATTCATTAGCCGCATTTTGGAAAGTGGGTTATTGGTAGGGGCAAATGTAGGTCTGCTACTGGCAATAAGGCCACTAACACATGATCAGACTAAGCATAGATCTTAGAAAATTATTCCTATGCTCAACCCTTGGTAACGTGGCTGCAAGCAGACAGGCTTAACTTCAAAGACAGGTATGTAAAACATTTAAAAAACACCAATTCAGTAAATATTTATGACACCACACATAATAAAAATTCAACACCAATTCATACAAATAGGAACTATTGTTATCTTTAAAATAACACCAAAACGACAAAAATCCAATGTAGGGAACCAGAGATATGAATTTTCAAAGATTCAATAAAATATAGCACTTAGAAGATTATAGCACCATATTGTGATACCTGCTCACGATAGACTGGGCCAAAGTCAAAGTTTCAGGCCGGGCGCGATGGAGGCCGGAGCGGCTACAGCTCGCAGCAGGTCCCAGTCTCAGTTTCTACCTTCACACTAAGAAACGTTTCTGGAGCTTTTCTCCTCAAGGCCTCTCGAAACTCCCAGCCAGTCCAGATTCGGTGAGGCTTCGCCGGCTTGACTTGTGATGAGGTCCCGGTCAACTTCCCTGGAGCGGACGTAGAACATTTTTCAAGATCGCTTCAGTGGGGCAACCCAGGAATCCAGGCCGGCACACGATAGAAGGCAGGTGGCTTGGCTTTAGTGGTTGCTCCCGGTCACCGTTTCTATGAGCGGACTTAGAAACTTTTCTGGAGCTTTTTCTTGAGGGATCTCTCGATGTTCCTCATGTAGCCGGATCCGGTGAGGGTTTGCCGGCTTCAGATTTGTTCTAGTCCCGGTCAATCTCTGGAAGTTGGAGTGATGGAGCTTTTAGCGGGACGAACCTGGTTGGTTTGTCCCGCTCCCGGTTGAAGGCAGGTGGCCTGGCTGACCAGGTTGAGCCGGTCCCCCTATGGAGCTGTTTTGTAAAGTTCCAAACTTCTCCAAACTTATTGAACTTCTTCCTGAAGTTCCTCCCGGGGTCCCAAACTGTCTCAAACTCACTCCAAGGTTCTGGAAGCTCTAAGATGGTCCTTGAATGTTGAGGACTTCAGTTCCCACAATCCACTGGTACAAAACCCTTACAAATCCACTGGTAGCTCTCCAAGGTGTATATTTAGCTGGTGATGTTCCAGATGAGCTCTTTTAACTTGTAGCTTTCAGTGAGTCCACTTTTTAGTTCTTTTTCAGCAAGATAATCAACAGGGCTGTAGTTTCAGATGGGGCAGTCTTCAGAGGTCAGGCATTAGAAATCTTTGCGCAGCAAAACTTCTCAACAGGGCACTTCTTGCTTCAGTAAGTTTCAAGCAGCAGAGCTGGCGGGCTCTGACCCGCTCAGATACGTATTCCTAGTTCTCTGGGTCAAGCAACAGGTCACTTCTGATGAATGGGAACAGGGTAATTCCGCCAATATGTGACAACATCCTGTAGAGTGTGGCAATATTTTGTCCCAGAGTGCATCAAATCTTCCAAATCCATAATGGTTGATTTTCCAGCAAGGAGGTAAGAGCTGGCTAAACACACCCCTAGGATGGCTAATTTACTTAGACTCTCCCCCCTGCATCTGCTCATACCTTCCTTAATCCTACCATCTGCCTAAGGTGGGAAGTTGAGAGCTGTAAATGACTCTCGTCTTTGAAGAACATAGTTTACGACTCATCCCCCTGGCCTGGCATTCTGTAGGGACAGCACACTGCCCTTCCAGCAGAGCTGGTTAAACCCAGGGGCTCTTTATCACCTCTTCAAGGCAGCCTGGATAATCCACTTAACTCTAACCAATCAGGGCAGACCACTGGAAGGCTGAATATGGACTTACAAACAAGAAAGTCTTATAAATCTTTGTGTGTACACTTTAGGAGAAATTCAACAATATGATATTGTTGGATTTATTATTCCGTTCTGGGAAGTCTTTGAATGGAATGTTTAGCCCTCTCCTATCAAGAGTGATTAATCAATAACTTCCTACCATGTTAACCTATGTAACAGGGGATTTGTAATGGGAAAAATGACTTGGGCCATTTTTCCAGAACCAGGACTTACAAAAACATATATTATAAGTACATGTCTTACATCTACAGGACACCCACCCTATGTGCAACTAGGGGATACTTTACGGGTTCTGAATCTGCAGAAATATTGCAGATCCTCCCTTCACAGTGCTCCTAGCATCATAGTCGAATTTGAGCAGCACTTTACCACAATGTGGGGAGTGAAATGTGAAATTTATCTTTACCCAGGCATATAAAAACTAATTTTATAAGGGTGTACCTTATAAATACCTGACCTCCCACCCCTGGGATACCTAGGGGAGACCCTGGGTGTCCCTAATATGCCACAGGTATTATTTGTAAGTGCTCCAAACACCAACGTCGAGTTTGGGCACAATTTACTTTTTGAAAGCACTCCTGGCACACAGAGCTGTTTTTAAACAGACCTCAGGCTTCAGCAGTGCACACATGCAAGTGAAAAAAGAGCTTCTGGCCTCTAACCTGCCATGGCCTAAGGTACAAGGGACTTCTAAGTAGTTTCAATCCCCCTGCCCGATTATATACTAGGGGCCTATAGGGTAGGTCATGCCCATCACAGGGGTTCCCACCATACCATTGTGTACCCTAGTGCATGTAGGTGTTTTAACTGTATTCTAATGCGTCTCTTTCAGAATTGCACTGGTCCTGGGCCTGGTTAGGCAGGGCCCAGGGTCAGTCACAGTCAGTTACCACCAGTATCATTCAGCAAAAAGTTGGGGGTGCCCAGGGTACAGGGTGACTTTGCAACACTGCATGAATCTGTTATGGCAAATTATATTTTGTTCTACATAGGTTTCAGCATTGCAACTCCTTCAGGCTAATGACTTGCCTAGTAATCAGTTTGCCCTTTTTCATAAAAAGCTTTGGCATTAAGGACCAGTTTAGGGCTCTTTTTATTTCCTTCACTACTTTAAATGGTCTCAATTTTGTCAATCAAAACATTGACATCTTTTGGTGTGCAATTTTCCGCAGTGTTCTGCTAGATTCCTGGATATTTCTGCTCCCTTAAGCTCCATAAGTTGACTGTCGTTTCCCCATTCTTCAGTAAAACACAATAAAGGATAAGCATGGACAATAACAAAAGAGTTGGTGATTGAACTAAAACCAAGCAACGTAATATTACCCTAAACAAATAAACTCGGGCCAGACAAACCTTATTTCACTTACAAAAAACCTTTCTGAATTGGTCCCAACGGGTTTGAATATGGGGATTTGGTCAATTTTAGAGGCACACATGTTTCGGGAGGTCTCCTAGTCTCCCACTGACACTTATGCAAGCTTTATCATGCCATTCCCCTCCCCTGACAGTGTTTCTTACTTTTTTCTGTTGCCAATCAACACCCAAGGAGTCAGAACAACTGTGGAAAAGGCTCTAGTAGACACATATGCTAAAATGTGGGTCCATAGAACCTCTGTTTGCCCTGGAGGAAAAAAAGAGAAAATCCATTTGCACCATTTTTACTGTCTGTGCAATATAAGATGGAGCCAAAGATATCTGTGCTAGTTAATCATGTAAAAATAAAAAAAATTGCATTCTTTTTCTACCTGTGTACAGTGTAAAATCAGTCTGATTTATGAACCACGATTTCTTTGTTAAAATCTCTGTACCTCAGTAAAATTGTTGAAATCTAGAAAGTTGTATAGTATATCATATATATGTGATTTTGTCCTATGTTATTATCAGTACAAAGATTCTGTAACACACTTTCTGCTGTGCTAAAGAGGACCACTCTTTGATGGGTCAAGTTCATCCAGCACCACTTTACCTTAAGGCACATGACACAACCGTACCTTTTATTAATTAAAATGACACGTAAAAACCTGCTTTTGTTCTGCATGTGTGTTGTGTGCCTCAGTGCTACCACCCCAATGTTAGCCCTGTCAAACTTAGGGTGAACATAGCAATCCCAATTTAGGTTGGTGCAGCTTTGAATACTACACCACTCTTACTACCCAGGCACATTGTTGCATAAATGGGGATGGGTATAGATGGCACAGTGTACAAGGGGCTGCCAGTAGGAGGGATCTTTTTTTCACATCTTGTGGGAGTGTCCAGTGATGTATTCATTCTGGCAGTAATGTCTACGTTACTGGGGTTGCGGGTGCCACCGGATGCCCGATGGCTCCTTCTGATGAATAAAGGGGAAGAGAATTGGCCCAGACATAATAAAATTTGGTTGGCACTTGCGGCGGGTGTGGTAAATGCAATATCACCAGGCGATGTGGTGCGGGCTCGCCCCCAACAGTGACATAATGGGAGATCGACCTTGACTGGTGCCAGCGAGCAGAAGAAGTAGTGTATAAAAGTAGAGGATGCCTTAAAAAATGGGAAAAAATATGGTCCCCATGGCAAAACTACAGAGGTATATAATGAGGCGTAGTGCCCCCGATATTCTGACCCATTTACTTTGTGATGTAAGGCAGTTAGCCTACTGTCATTTGCCACCTGTTTGGGGTGAAACTGTGCATCTCATGTTATGACCTCTTTTAAGGAGAATGCGATTATATTAACCTTTTGTGATGTACATATGCTACCAGTGAGTTCTAGTTGTAAGCATACAGATATATTTAAGTGTAAAATGTCAATTGAGCTTGTTAAATAAAAAAAAGATTTAAAAAAACAAACCTTAGGGTGGTTTTCCCCAAAAGGTTTTGCCTTAATCCTCCTATTTTTGCTGGATTTGTTTTTTGTTGGCCTTAGGATCCTTTGAACTTTACCACTGTTAACCAGTGCTATAATGCTTGTTCGGTCTCCTTTAAACATGGTAAAATTGGCTTACACCCAATTGACACATTTAATTTACTTGTACATCCCTAGTTGAGTTGTACTACTGGTACCCAGGGCCTGTAAATTTAATTCTACTACTGATCCTGCATCACTGATTGTGCCACCCACTTAAGTAGCCTATTAAAACATGCCCAAGGCCTGCAATTGCAGCCTCTCTGTGCAGTTTTAAACTGTCATTTCGACCAAGCAAAATAAAAAGTATATCAGGCCTAACCTTTACCTTTTAATACATAAAGGTCACCCTTAGGATAGGCCCTAAAAAGCCCATAGGGCAGGGTGCGGTGTATTTAGAAAGTTTCATTGGGCATGCAGCTTCAACTTTTACACGTCCTGGTAGAGAGAAACTCTTACATTTGTTTTTCAATACTGCAAGGCCTGTCTCTCCTATAGGATTTCATTGGATTACCTCATTACAAGTGATAACTTTCAATTGGGAGCAGGTAGGGAAGTTGAGTTTGGTTACTAAAGATTTGTAATTTAAATCCATCTTTAATGGTAAACGTGGATTTTAAGTCACAACTCTTAAAATGCTGTTTTTAGAGAGTTGCTGTTTTCTTGTGCTAAGCATTTGGTGCCTACAGCCTGAATCCTGAGTTACATGACATGGTGTAACTGGCAGTTGGTCTTTGTGTATTACTCCCAGACCTATGTATGTGAATTAATGGAAAAATTCAAACTTTGAAACCACATTGGAGGAAACCAAATGATGAAAAAACTATTTTAAGGAAAGACAATTGTAAGAAAATACAAATAAATCGAAAATTAAAGGAAAGATTTTAAACGAAAGATAATTTTCAGGAAGCATCCAAAATAACAGACTAGGGTGAAGATTAGGGGTAGTGGGAGTTTTTTAGATTCAGGGATGGGTGATGTTTAGGGGCGATGAGGGGGACTGAGATAGAGTGTGAGACAAGGGGGGAATGGGTGTTGTCAGGATGGGGTTTTTCTGTCAGGATAAGAAGGAGGAGCTGTCACCTTCCACACCTACACATTACAAAGACTCTGCCTCTGCACACTCACAAAGGGTTTCGCACTAGTCTTCTATGCCCCCAGACAATCTAGGGCCAGGGCAGGGAGGTGGGAAATTCTAAACTATTTGGGGGCGGACGCCAGAAGCTTCTCCCACTTCAAAGTGGGGACCAGGTATAAATATTGTACCCTCCACCCTAATTCTTCGGATCACTTCTAGACCTGTGGACTCTGCCAGGAAGTAGGCTTGCCCAGCTGTGAAGTCTGCCCCACTGCCAAAGCTCTGCTCTGCTGTCCAAGACCTGCTGTTGCTGTACCAAGGACTCTTCTCCTGCTATAAGCTACCCTGAATCTAGCCTGCCTGTGTGGACCCAGGAGTCCAGGAAATCTCAAAGGGTCAGTCAGCTGGCCCCCTGTTCAAGCCACAGGGACATAACAGGATCCTTCGATGTTGACACAATTCAACGCATCGCAACCCAGCGCAGCTCGACACCAGCACCGGCCCACTTTGACACATCTCATCTTCAGTGCTGATGTATCATAGCGCAATTCCTCGCAGGTCGGAAACTGCTTCCTTGATGAGGATGCAGGACCTCAAATCGCAACTCCTGTCGACAGCTTCATCAGCTCTATGCAAGGACTCTGAATCTCAACAACCAGACCACACAGTACTATTTCAGCAGACTGAACTCGATCATGTATCTGGCCCGCGCTCCATCGCTGTAAGCCTGAACTTGTGACTTAGACCCGGTCTACCGCAACAAGTTAATCGTGGTTGGTACTTTTTGCTTCTCAGCACTTGATTTCTTCAAAACCTTGGAAATTGCATATTTCTGCTTCTACTGATAGGATGTTTGTCTTTTTAGGGTCAATTAAGTTATTAAATTGTACTCGATTTTTCTAAGTTGGTGTGGTATTTTTCTTGTATCGTGTAGTCACTTTCTTCCTGTTGGTGTCCTGCTAAGATACTTTATACATTGCCTCTAAGTTAAGAATAACCACTTTTGTGGCATGCTACCAGAGAACCATGCACATGTTAATTTGGGGTGTGCTTTTGTTTCCCCCTGACAACATTTGTGGTTGCTACTGGGTAGGGTTTTAGCCCTTCAACCACTACCCAATTGCTCGATCTCACCTTAATGGTGAGCTTTTACTCTTTATGAAACAAATAAACAAATACAAATGTTATTCTCAATAAAATCGTTAAGCACATGTTGTGTACTAATTTTGTTTCTTGGTAAAGCCGTCAAGGAAACAGGTTCTGAGAGGGACGGACTTGCCCTGCCTCTGAAGATTAGCTGTGCTGTTCATTTTTGTCCTAACATAATTATTTTCGGGAGGTGGAAATAATGATGATCTGACAAAGACACAGACAGGTCAACACCCTCTGATTACATGAGGCTGGCAGCATCCCAAAAACATAATCTCCTTGATGCAGCGCATTCTGTACACTGTAAGTACTCGTGTAATTAATTTGTCTGAATGTTCTTTGATGGAGTTTTGTATTTTTAAATGCATGGGTACCTTACACATATAATTCTCGATGATGGGGAGGGATTCCTGTGTTACAAACCACGAGATAAGGATGGTCAACATTGATGTGACTTTCTATGTATGTGATTGACCTAGTTTCGAATGTGAAACAGCCATGCTATCCTATCTGCTTATACCCTCCCATCACTCCTGCACAGATAATCCTTCTGATTGATTCCTCAATCGATACTCATCCTGAAAGTAGGTTGATACATCTACACCCGTAATTGTAGTGTATTTCTATTTCTTCATTACATCATCCTACAAATTCCCCCACCACTCGTCCATTGACACCTGACCTAATGGAAACTTCTCACAACTTAGATAGACTGCTTTCCCCAACTGCTATATACTATAGGTAGCTGTCCACTATTCATCCATTCAGTCCCACCATAATGATGGATTTTCGCCACTCTTTCCTCATTACATCACCGCACTACTGCCTCCAGTTGCTCCTATTGAGACCTACTCTATTGGTAGCCATCTATGTCCTCTCCATTGATAGTCTTTCACCACTCCTGCATAGACACCACCTCTACTGATTCCTAAAACCATGAATACACCATAATAACAGTATCCTCCATAAATACATCATATTACTTATTTCTCAAATTGCTCCTCCGGTGATATGCCATACCAATGGTAACTACTCAGCACTCTTCAATCAATAACTCATTCTACTAGTTCTTTTAGCTGCACCACATTCAATTCGTCATCATACTGCCAATCTCTGCCCACCCACCCATAGATACCTCATCCTACAGATTCCTAGCTCTCAGATTCTTACCTGTCAACTATCCATACCCAATAAAACTGGTTTACCGCCCATCACTCATCCATCTAAGCAAATACCAGCTTCCTAAGTTTCTGACAAAATTTAAGCACTCAACTGTTTGATCCTTAGGGCTCAATTTAATAGTGTTCCACTTTGTTCTTATTGAGCTTAAAAAGATCCTCTTTGATGATGGAAGACTATACTTTGAAAAAAACTAGTATATAAACAGCCAATTTTCTTCCTAGTGATAGATCCAAAACACTTGGCTTTAATTGCTCCTTTGTTGAAACCTGCTCCGACTATGTAGTCCCTCACTGCTCCTTTAATACCTCATTCTGTTACAATCCAACTCTTACTTTTTTAATGCCCTCTTGCACTTGTTCCTCCTGGCATTCTTTTAATACCTCACTGGTCTTTCCAGCTGATCCTTTAACAAATCATTAGGCTACCACTGCCCCACCACCTGTAACTCCTCCTAGCTGACATATCTAATTACTCAATTGAAACCTCATCATTTGAAGCTAATCATATCTATATAAAATGTAATTTTGACTTTCAGGCAAATATTCTTTATTCTGCCTTGTATTGGGCCCATGGCCATTACACCACTCATAAATCCATAGCTCTTCTGTGTTTCTGAAACAAACCTAGATAACATCTTTCTAAGAGACAATACATTTCGCCTACAACCCCTTGACCTTATCCCTGTCAACTACAGGTGCCTCTCACAAACCTCTTTCAACCAAACTGGATTAAATAAACCCAACCAGTATGTAGTGTGCGATGCTTCACCATGTAGTCACTGTAAGCACCATTTTCACTGGCTCCTAATAAACCCTCTCCTCCACACCATGCATTGACTTCATGAAATTACTCTCTACTGCATCCTGAACTGGCATTTAGTAACTCCCTCTGCACCCATCAATGCACCCGCTCTACCTCACTTCTTGTATTGGGTATCAATCCCCATTCCCCTTACCACTTATAACAGTTCCCACATGTTCCCACAAGTGTTTGTTTTTGGACACAGGTTTAATCCTTTAACCCCTCCCATGCTCGTGACGGAACCGTTCCGTCACGGGCCTCGGGTGAGCTGTGCTGGTGACGTAACGGTTCCGTCACGGCCCTCTCGCCGTGCCTGCGCGGCGCGAATTCCTCACCTGCGCTAACGTTCTGTAGCGTGGGCGGGGCCATGACGGAACCGTTCCGTCACAAGCACAGCTCACCCGCGTGCCGTGACGGAGAGGTTCCGTCACGAGCATGGGACCGCCGCACGGCCCCCACACCACCTTAGCACTACGGCAAAATAGCCGCCGCAGTGAAGGGGTTAATATGTGTTTGCACTTCTTTCACCATTTAATGGCAGAATGAATGCCCATAGCCTCTTACAGGGTCTTGAGAGTGGCAGAAACGTGTTAACCCCGTTTGCTTTATTGGATTGAAGTTTCACTTCTCTTTTAGTTTTACCCTGTTCCTTTGGGACTCATAATACAGTTCCAACAGGTAGTTTGCACTCTGCATCGCTCACCTACACCCACATCTCACCTAGAGTTCTCGTTCTAAAATAACACTCCACGTGCTCCGTCCCCATCCTGGGAAGTTGTGATCTGCATCATGAACTTAGGTGGGTGCTGTGAGCAGGAACCCTAAGAGTGGGTGAGGGTTTTCGTCCTTAGCAGAGTAATGAGTCACAATCACGTTGACCGCCAGGATCAGAGCCATCGAACCTGATTGGTTTATTTATTTATAAAGTTTTATATAGCGCGAACAAGATCCCGAGAGATATCAGAGCGCTTTACAATACGATGGGAGGAAGGACATCAAAGCAAAATCAACATCAAGTAGGAGTAAAAAACAGGAATGATCGCAGGTTCAGGGACAGTTGCACAAAAAAAGAGAGAGCAATAACAAATTATAGTAGAATGGAACTAAGAACAATGGGGCATATTATCAAGGGGGTTTATCTCCGCTTTTTTGGCTTTAAAAGCCAAGAAAGCGGAGATAATTTTATCTCCCTAATACCTAGCTGTCGATAACATGGCTAAGAGCATTTGCTCGATAATGCATGAATATCGCTGACTTTACAGCGATATTTATGCATTTTGGCCGATTTTTATCGCTTAGGAAATAAACCTTGATAATATCAAGGCTCCTAAACGATAAAAATCGGGGATGCTCGACGATATAATTTCGGCCGCTAACCAAGCTGAGCGATATTTTTCGCTCATGCTTGGTAATATGCCCCAATGTCTTCGAGCGGGTGAACCTAGCCCAATTAGGGTAAGAATGTAGTCATTTATTCTGGTTCCTCAGACCATGTGAATGCATTCGTGTTTGATTCATATACTTAAAAGTGATGCACAGCTGGTCTTTGAACACTCCCTCTTTATCCCCCTTGTGTACAGTTTCAACAGTTGCCAATAACACCTCTCTTCAACTCCTGGGCTCACTCCTACTAAATGTTCGCCTCTGTACAATGAACTGGCTCAGAGTAACCCCTCATCCTTCTTTCCAATAACCAGGCATTTAGTGCAACATTTCCTTGGTTAGTATTCCAGGGTTTGTGTTCTCTGGTTAAGAAATGTTAAAAATGTTGAGAACATATGTTTAAAAAAATTAAACTATCTTCACGTTTTTCATTTTATCTTCAGACTGCAATGAGATGTTGAAGTAAGGTTGACACAAATACACCAAATTGAAAGTGTCCAGAAAGTTACAAAAAATTGTGGATTTGCAATCAATGTTTACGTAGATTCTGCAGAAGAAAAAAAAGCATAGTGAATTTTCATGTGTAATCTCAATAAAATGTTGTGGGCTAAGTTTCTTTCAAAAACGTTTTTGTGCAGGAAATGTCATCTGCAATCGTGTGAAGTACACACACTGTCCAACTTTCTAAAGCTGTGAACTCCTCACATGTTCACTGGCGGAATGCAAGTTTGGCCCAACCCTGCGTACAACACGGTTGGCACACATGGGTGGGGCCTTTGAGGTGAGGTGTCTCTCAAGTATAGATAAGACTGCTCGTAGCCGGCGGTTGCCTTGCAGGAGGGTGCAGCTCCTTCGTGTCAGATTCAGATGTTGTTGGCGGCTGTCGACAGGGCAGGGAACTTCGGCTAGGCTTCAGGGTGTGTTTGGTGTTAGTGAAACCTACAGCTCCTGCTCAGCCCCAAATCAAATTGTGTCAGAGGAAGGGCTTAGGCAGTTTGGCAGCCACACTCTGCACTTTGCTATGAGATTATTTACAATACTTGCGCAGTGACTATTTTCCAGGCTTCACCCTTTTCTAAAAGGACTGATGCCAGGACAAATGAACAGGTTAACAAGTTTCCTGGATAATGGTACTCTCCAAAATAACTCCTACGATAATTGGTCCCACCTCACTGTTTCTCCCTTAGTGGGTGGGCTTAGTCCTTCTAATGCGGGTGTCCTCTGCATTTCTGGTGGAGAAGCATTTCATCCTCACGGGTGAAGATTCCCCAAAATGCCAAGTGACGCGCATGTGCTGCAAAGGCAAAAAGACCTTTTGGGATCACTTTGGCTTTTCAGCCAAGCGCGTGCATACGTTCCATTGCCTTTAATGGCAACGCGTGCATGTGAGGAGATTCACTGGCGGGAGCACGCGCCGCCATCTGGCAGCAATTATCGCTCCCGCCAGTGATTCTCACAGCCCCCCTTCTCCCTCCTGCTGCCGCGCACGCCTCCCCCTGCTTCCTGCAGCCTGCTGCGCTTGTTTTTATTAATGCCACTTTGTGGATCACTAGCAGCGCTCATGATTTACGTCAATCGTGGGAGGGAAGAGAGGTAATATGTGGTGGTTGACAGTTTCCTTATCACGTCTGCGCTGTGATTTCACGCTGATGAACCCATAAACAAAACTCACCAGGTGATGCAGCTCATATTCTGCTCAAGACGCTCCATCTCCCTGACAAAGCCGTCGCACTTCCCTCCTGAAATGCTTAGGCACTCTTTCCATTTCTTCCTATACCTACCATTCTCGTCTGTGGTGGCAGAGTGCTCAGAAGCATTACAGCACAATACAGGCTCTATAAAATAAATTGTGCTGCGTACAACATGCTCCACCATTCTACCCGCATGCCAACCAATAGCCACAAAGTTGGCTACCGCGCACGCCCATTTTACATCTGGTTCTGCCTTTTCCGGGTGCACGGCGCAAGGCTATTGGTTGTGCTGAGTATCCTCACCCGCCATCTCCATTCACGTGCTTGCGACGCATGTTTACAAACGGGTGGTTGGTTCAATGCACAAATCATCGCATTGATAGAGGACCCAATATCGCCCTCGTTGCCAAAAGCGTTAAACTTGTAATGTGTCTAATTGAATTGAATTGTAATGTGTCTAAAGATACATATATGCCCTTATGTACGTGTAGATACACAGATACCTGCATAGTTCGTTAATGTTGCTGTCAGTTACTTTGCAGTAATATTTCAGAAATGCGCAACGTTTATTGAATCTTTCCATTATATTGAGGGACCTGCGGGTTTAAATGTGAATCTCACCCGATGCAGTGGCAACGCCCCAGCATCTTGGCAGACAACGGATGTGCTGCATTTTCTGTGAAGGCCTGCATGGAAGGAACATGGAGCTTGGGGGATTTTTTGACTCAGATTCCCTGTTCTGTTAGAACTCGTGCTGCTGGGGTGTGTACTAGGCATGTCGTACATGCTGCGATGCAAAGCAGATGGACTATAGCAGCTTGCTCACACATAAAAGTCTAATTATAATTGCATCCTTCTTTTTGGTAGATTGTACTTAGCGCTAGCTAATAACCCTTATTCATGCAGTGCGTTATTGTACACAGTTTCATACACGGCGGTCCAAATGCAATCCATCTGTTGGCCTAAGGACTGGTATAAACATCCTACCAGCGTGGCCTCGTCTAGGTTGCAACCTGTTCTAGACTTTGGTATTTCCATCCAAGTGACAGTATCTGGTTCACACCCGAAAGCACACTGCGCATCTCCGCGACCAGCTAAGGATGCCAAACCCTCGCTGTGCAGGTGCATTCGAAGTATAAGCACAGAGTACCGTAAGAGGGTGCACTCGGATGCCAGGACAAAAATGTACATTCCAGCTGCAGTCCTAGAATATTTGTGAGAGTGCAACTTTCACCAAATTAGACCAGTTTGCTTATCTGCTAGTGTAACTGCTCGGGATAATGTTGTGGAAAGTGCTTTTTTTAAAGGGAAGAAAAGTAATGAAATGTAATTTAGGGTTATATAATTGCACTTTAGCATTCTGCCCGTTTACTTTGCCACAATTTTATTAGTATTATCCATATGTACCCTGCTGTACTCGGGTGTAGGTAATTTGCACCGTTTAAAAAAACATGGAAAAAAATCTCTCTCACTAATTAACTAACTAACTCAGGGCCGGCTTCAGCCCTGGTGGTGCCCGGTGTGAGAATAATTTTTTGGTGCCCCTAACCCCATGACCACCTCCTCTGATTCTCTCACTACTACTGGGCATAAGTGCCCCATATCTCTTCTATCCAAAGGTATTGCCAAACACACAGCCCCCCTGCCCCCCTGAAATTGGCGCTCCCTCCACAGGTCAGCGCCCAGTGCGGCCGCCCCAGTCGTACTGCCCTAAAGCCGGTCCTGAACTAACTAACTCTCTCACTAACCCGCTAACTAACTCTCTCACAATGACTCACACTCTCCAGCACTAACTAAATAACTATCACTCTCACAAACTAACTGACTAACTCTCTCACTAACTAACTTAATTACTCTCTCACTAACTAACTAACTCACTCACACTCACTACCTAACTCACTTCCTCACTTTCGTGAAAAAACATTAACTCTCTTACTAACTTACTCACTCTCTCTTTCACTAACTCTCTCACTCTCTCATACTCACTAACTAACTCTCACACTCTAACTCTCTCATTCTTTCTCACTAACTCTCTCTCACTAACTAATTAATTCTCTCACTCTCATTGACTAACTCTCACTCACTCTACCTCAATAGCTAACTCTCTCACTCACTCTTACTCACTCTCTCATTAACTAACTCTCTCACTCACTCACTAAATCACTCTCACTAACTAACTCTCACTAACTCTCTCACTAAGTCTCACTCTCTCTCACTAAGTCTCACTCTCTCTCACTAACTCTCACTCTCTATCACTAATTCACTCACTAACTCTCTTACTAACTATCACTCTCACTTTCTCTCTCACTCTCTCTCACTAAATAACGGACTCTCTCACTAACTAACTCACTAAATCTACCACTCTCACTAACTAACTAACTAACCTTCACTGTCCTGTTATTTATACACCCCCCCCTTTAACAATAAAAACTATAATAAGCAACAATTAGGATACGCAGATACAAGTTGCCAGTATTCAAAGGACAAAAAAAATCAAGTCATTACTTAATATTATTACTTTTTAAATATGGTCATTCTGTTCATAGTACTTTCTTGGTCATATCAAAGGTAACAAAAATGCTTCTCCCACTTCTTTATTATAACTTTTCAGCATACTGCAAACTTCTGTACAACACAGCTTAAAAACAAACACAAAGTCAATATCTCTGCCTAAACACTTATTACTTCCTAAAGGCGAGACCTATTGGCTATGCCAATGCTTATTTATACTTTGTTAGCCCATCCTGAGACTATACACTGGTGAGCTCCTGACTTTGTGTAGGCTGGTTGATTTTATAAGTTTGAATAACACATATGGGCGGGCGTGACTAGATAGGCAGCATTGCCTTGCCGAAGAAGTACGGTGTGACACTCATTTTAAAAAAAATTAAAGATTGAATATATATGTGTTAGCATTTAAAAGGCCTTTGTTTTTTAACTAAAGGACTCCTAACTTTACTACTCTTAAATTGAGAAAAATCCTAACTTTAAGACTTTCGGTATTCACAGAAGGCATTTAGGAGTCCTAAAGTTAGGACTGATAACTTCTGTGAATACAGAAATGATTAAGTGCCTTCTGTGAATACCAAAATGGTAGTAAGTTTAGGATTTTGTCTTAAGTTAGTTCTGTGAATCGGGCCGTCTGTGTTCAGTTGTTCTATGCTGTCATTTTGCTCTATTATGCCGTTTATGGAATGTAGTGCTGGAAGTTCATATTTTGATATATTAAGTAATGAAATGATACAGTCTGTCATGTTTTGTCCTACTGTAGTACTGTATATCATGATTTTGAATGTCATACTGTTATGTTATTCAAAGATGGCCACTGTGGATGCGTGTACCTCCATGATGGCCATCTTTGAATTAATTTGTAATGTTGAATTCATGAGTGAATCCAATGAATACATTTGTAATGTTTTAACAAACCTATCACTACTTACTTCTAAGACTAATAGTAATAATTATATTTTCGGATGTTATAATTACTATAATATTAGTATATAGTTAATAACCTTTGCCATGCTATGCTTTGAAACTGTATAGAACTGTTTTATTAGTGGTTGTATTAACAGCTACATTAATAACAAGACCAACAGCAGCAATATGATGTGATAATGCAATATTAGGAAGAATAACAAAGCATTACTATTATAATCCAGCAAGAATAAACATTAACACAGTTTTAGTAACTTACATGCTTTAACACAGAGTGGGGGAAGTTATACTTTTGCACGCAGAATTTCTGGAATAACGTGATTTTTTGGCACTTCAAGAACTTGTACATTTTTAAACAACCCTTTTGAGCCTCAGAAATGTTTTGTCCCAAAAAATACTTTAGGCAGTAAAATATTCACTGATACAGGCAAGTTAAAACAACTGTTTTTACTGAAAATAAACCAGCACTTAGCTGCATTTTATTCCGCGAACCGAATTTTTGATCCTATTTTACTTGTTTTTTTCATTCTTAACGTTTATAAACTGGATTATCACATAATATAAAGAAGTGTGCAGAACTAAAGGCCCCAGCCTTGATATAACGTCTTTTTTAGCGCCTTGTAAATGTCTCCTTTGTACTCGGATGCCTGCCTAGTACTAGCTGCGCTCTCTGGTGGACATTCTGCTGAACTGCAGGTCCGTCTCGGGTTTAGAGGATTTAGGATTTATTCCCAAACCAGCACGTTTTGGTGCCGTACCAACTTGTATCTCGCAAAGAAAGGAGATGTCATTAAAATAATAATCACATTAATAACAGCTCAAAAGCAGGGAGGGGAATGACTGTAAGAAAACTAACCACTTCAAGGCCACGCGCGTTAAACTAGCGACGTTCGACAAGTTTAGACAGTAAAGTTCTTCGTAACTGTTTATAATTGTGATAGTTTTTGGCGTTTGATCTAGTCTGCCTTTAGCGCAGATCAGTTGTCGAGCACTAAATCTATCAACACATCGAATGAAAAATGTGTTTTGTGTGTGAATAGCAGTGTATACAATTACATTGCCAAAAAAAGACGACGCGGTGGAAGGCATTGTCTCTTGACGTTATATATATACATCTATATACATATATATATATTCCTTTCCGTTTGGTCCACGAGGCGGGCTTCCAGGTGCTCTATGGCGGTGCACACGAAGCGCGGCAGAACCAAGCGTATCGAAGGGCCAAGAACCTAAAAGACAAATTAATTTTCTGTCACTTTCAGGATCAGAAGAAACCAGAAGCCTGTTACAAACCCAAAGGTTTTTATAAATGCTCTGGTTGCAAGGTTTGCTGCATTGCCAAAAACATCAAGGTTGTGGATATGGCAAACAAAAAAACATGGACAATCAACCAACTGATCAACTGCAAAACACAATTTGTCATCTATGTTTTAGAGTGCCCGTGTTCGTTGAAATATATTGGCAGCACCAAAAAGGAACTAAAGGTGCGCATTTTGGAGCATGTGCGAACGACAATCAACAATGATAGAAGTAATGCAATGGCCAAAAATATGGAAAAGGAACACAACGGGAATTGGAAAGAACTAAAATTCTATGGAATTGAGAGTGTTGGAGTAAATCAGTGAGGAGGGGATCGTGAAAAAACAATGAGACAGAAAGAATCAAAACACATAATGAGCTTTCGAACTGTAAATCCTCATGGGCATAACCAGGATTAAGAACTACATTGCCATCTCTAAAACTCAAAACCAAAATGAAATGAACATGAACTATATCTCTCTCTAAAACTTTTAACTATTTTTCACTGATCATATGAAACAATTTAGGGCACAAATTTGTTTTACTTTGGTTCACTTATTAAATTGCTTCTCCTCTTATTTAGATGCATAGGACAAATAGTAGGAACAACACATAGAAGTTACATGGGAGGATGTGACACAATACGGATGGGTACCATGGATTGTAATTTGAATACCCACTAGAGGGCTATATTATAACGAATTATGTGGTAAAAGTTTGAATTATGGTACCAACTCATTATCCCACTGGAGGGTATGAATTACATTTGTTAGTCCCATGTACTGATTAATTGCTAAATGCAAAAATTATAGAAAAGAATCGCAACAGGTTTATAATGGTTGGTTAAAAACTACATGTCCCATAATTCCTGTGCAACTAACAGGAAGTGAGGTGTTAACATGGAGGATGTTACTTTATTTAAACTTGGCAAAAAAATGTAGTAATGGTTTCCTGTGAGCAAGGTGTCCGTAGAGACCGAAACGCGTTGGGTGTTGCTGGCTTGCTGATAACTGAAATAAAACTAAACCGATCTACAAACTCTGGTATATGGCTGTAATTGAAAAGAATATCCGGGAGTGCATGAAGATTAAACTCCCGTAATGGGGAAACTGGAATTGACACACATATATATATATATATATATATATACATATATATATATATATATATATATATATATATATATATATATATATATATATATATATATATATATATATATATATATATATATATATATATATATATGTATATATATATGTATATATATATATATATATATATATATATATATATATATATATATATATATATATATATATGTATATATATATATATTGTACTGAAGACACAAAGGTTAAAGTAATGTTCTTGTTAGGTGAACATGTCAGTGACAACATTAACGTTTTGAACTAAAAAAAAACAGAAATTCACCAGGGCTAACTATAACTGGCGCCTCCGCCACGCACTGCTTGTCACACCTAACTGAAATATTACTTTAACCTTTGTGTTTTTTCAGTGAATTTCTAGTGTTTTTAACTTAAAGTGATATTTTATATCAAGTCGTAAAGCTAATCCCCGCCAGGCCATGCAGCCAAATCCCCAGCAGGTAGCCAACCCCACGCTGTGCCTTTACCGTGCACAGCATAAAGTTGGCCTTTGGGCCCCAGGGATCCCGATACAAGAACAAAGAGGAGGGGGCCATGCATTCCCATCCCCTGGGGAACAACCAATAAAAGAGGGGAGTGAGCCTTGTGGCCATCTCCCTGAACCTTACTAAGCCCTGCGGACCCCATCCCACATTGCTGTTTTTTGTTTTGAAGGAGAGGACTGCTATGTGGTACCCCTCCCCTAGCCTCACAAAGGCCTTGGGGACCCAATCTCCCAGGGCAATGTTTTTTTTCTTAAAGAGGGGGGGTGCTGTATTGCCCCCCTCCATGAGCCTCATTAGGTCATGGGTACCCCATGCCGCAGGGCCCTTTGTATTTGAAAGAGGAAGGGGTCCACATAGCCCCACTTGTCGAGCCTCATTAGGCCCTGGGGATCACATCACCCATCCCTCAGGGACAAATATATTTTAGAAGGAAAGGGGGGCATGTGGCTCCCCTCCCTGAGCCTCTTTAGGGCCTAGGGACCCCATTCCCTGGACCATTTTAGGTCGAGGACCATAGGCTGCGCTTGCGCAGTCTTGGTCAGAGATTTAATGTTTTCTAGAGTGGGGCTTGAACCCGCCCCTCTTCTCCATTGGCTGTCTTCCTAAACGGAGGCCAGCCATTGGAGGAGAGGGGCGTCACTCTGTTCAAGCCCCGTCTTTTTCAGATTCGGGGGCGTCTTTTTTAGCTTCTTTCTTGTCTTCTTTCTCTCCTCTTCCATTGGCTGGAATTTTTCCTTCCAGCCAATGGGAAGAGGAGAGAAAGAAAACCACACCACGAATCTGAAAATGACGCTGGTTTCTCCGAGGCATTCTTGCTTCGCCTAGAAGAAACGTGATGGTGTTCATGCCGTGGTCCATCTTCCGCCATAGACCTCTGCTGCTTGTTAAATCTCGTCACTCCCGCAAGTTCAGGCCTACCTCCTCCCCCCTGCTGCCGCTCCTCCTCCTACGTGTGAGCTTGCAGTCCTTACTCGGCAGGCCCATTTGAATACCCCGTTAGGGTCCGACTCAAAGTCGGCCTTTCAGCGCGTATGTCCCCGGCCCGAACAGCCCCGATATGTCACAGTGACCTCTTTATGTACCCTGCCTGTTCCGCCACTCGCAGGTGCCAGCAGGCCAGACTAGAGGCTCCGGGGTATTGCGGCAGGTATTGAGGGTCGTGTGGCTGTAGGTTCCAGGGGAGTGCGTCGGGTACGGGGTCGTGTGGCCGGGGGCAGGGCTGGAACGGAGGTTGGTGTGTCTAGCGGGTACGGGAGGGTAATGTGACCGGAGTAGAAGCGGGTATGGGGGTCATTTGACTGGTGGCTCCCAGGTATTGTGTCGGATACGGGGCCGTGTGGCCGGGGTAAGGCGGGTACCTGGGTCGTGTAACTGGTGGGTCCGGGTGGTCATGATCTGGGCGGGCGGTGTTGTAAGATGGCTTCCTGGGTGCCGACACCATCTTGTGCAGCCCTGGCTCGAGAGGAAGTGACTGGTAGACCAGGGAGTGGAGTGTAGGCCGGGGGCTAAAATCCGACCACGGACCGTGCTGCCCGCCCCCACCCTGGACCAGCGAACAAACAAGGACACCGCAGCTGCAGACTGGACCCTGCTCAAGAGCCTCAAAGGCCCACAGTCACTCGGTACGGGGTCGTGTGGCCGGTGTAAGGCGGGTACGGGAGTCATGTGACTGGCGGCTCCGTGGTATTTGGGGGTGTGGAGGGTAGTGTGACCGGGGGTAGGGCTGAAACGGAGGGTGGAATGAGTGGCGGGATCGGAGGGTAATGTGATCAGAGTAGATGCGGGTACAGGGGTCGTTTGACTGGTGGCTCCCGGGTATTGTGTTGGGTACGGGTCATGTGGCCGGGGTAAGGCGGGTACGTGGGTTGTGTAACTGGCGAGTCCGGGTGGTCATGATCTGGGCGGGCGGTGTTGTAAGATGGCTTCCTGGGCGCCGCCGCCATTTTGTGCAGCCCTGGCTCGCATGGAAATGACTGGTAAACCAGGGAGTGAAGTGTAGGCCGGGGGCTAAAATCCGAGCACAGACCGTGCTGTCCGCCCCCCGCCCTGGACCAGCGAACAAACAAGGACACCGCAGCCGCAGACTAGATCCTGCTCAAGAGCCTCAAAGGCCCACAATCACACGTCGCTGCTGCACTGAACTGATTGAGTCCCCAGCTTTGGCCCATGTGACTGATGGAGATGGAGATGGACCTGTTTAGGGAAGCTGCCCTCGGGGTATTGTGGCACATGTGTTGATTCCCGCTCATTCCGCCATTTGACACTACCGGACCTTGCATGGTATTTGTTAGGGGGGAGGGTTGGGAATCGCTTTCGAGAAAGATATTCACTTTACATTTGCCATTTGCAGGACTCTTAACGTGATCAAGCAATGTTGGGAAACTGACTGCATCATCGTAGTACAAGGTTGCCGATAGGCACAGTGGTGAATCCCGGGTTAGCTACTTAAAAGACGATTATAAACATGGACGTGTTCATTGCCTTCAGAGTCCGGACCCGATTTAACACTTGAACAAGTTAAGTTCTCTTATGTAGCTTTCAGCACCCACCAAGCATGCATCTTTTCGATAAATGCAATGTTTATATGCAGTATCTCACTTTGTTTGCCCTTGCTATGTAACTCGTTGTGCTTGCTTTCCTGCCCCCTGTTCCCTCGTTTTGCTTGCTTCTCTGCCCCCCGCTGTTCGCTTGTTGTGCTTGCTTCTCTGCCACCCCTGTTCCCTCGTTGTGCTTGCTTCTCTGCCCCCCTGTTCCATCGTTGTGCTTGCTTTTCTGCCCCCCTGTTCCCTCGCTTTGCTTGCTTTTCTGCCCCCCCCCCTGTTCCCTTGTTGTGCTTGCTTCTCTGCCCCCCGTTCCCTGGTTGTGCATGCTGTTCTGCCCCCCTCTGTTCCCTCGTTGTGCTTGCTTTTCTGCCCCCTATACCCTCGTTGTACTTGCTTTTCTGCCCCCTGTTCCCTCGTTGTGCTTGCTTTTCTGCCCCCCTGTTCCCTCTTTGTGCTTGCTTTTCTGCCCCCGTTCCCTCGTTGTGCTTGCTTTTCTGCCCCCGTTCCCTCGTTGTGCTTGCTTTTCTGCCCCCTGTTCCCTCGTTGTGCTTGCATTTCTGCCCCCGTTCCTTCGTTGTGCTTGCTTCCCCCCCCCCCCGTTCCCTCAATGTGATCATTTTTTCTGGCCTCTGTTCCCTGTGTGTGGGGCTCTGTGTACGTGTGTGTGTGTGTGTGTGTGTTTCTCTGTGTGTGTGTGGCTCTGTGTGTGTGTGTGTGTGTGTGGGGGGGTCTCTGTGTGTGTGTGTGTGGCTCTGTGTGTGTGTGTGTGTCTCTGTGTGTGTGGGGGGGCCTCTGTGTGTGTGTAGGGGGGCTCTGTGTGTGTGGGGCTCTTTGTGTGTGTGTGTGTGGGAGCTCTGTGTGTGTGGGGGGGGGCTCTCTATGTGTGTGAATGAGGGGGTTTGTGTGTGTGTGTGTGGGGCTCTGTGTGTGTGTGTGGGGGGAGCTCTTTGTGTGTGTGTGGCTCTGTGTGTGTGTGGGGGGCTCTGTGTGTGTGTGTGTGTGTGTGTGGCTCTCTCTGTGTGTGGGGGGGGCTCTCTGTGTGTGGGGGGGCTCTGTGTGTCTGTGGGGGGGGCTCTGTGTGTGTGTGTGGGGCTCTGTGTGAGTGTGTGGGGGGCTCTTGTGTGTGTGTGGGGGGCTCTGTGTGTGGGGGGGGCTCTGTGTGTGTGGGGGGGCTCTGTGTGTGTGGGGGGGCTGTGTGTGTGGGGGGGGGGTTCTGTGTGTGTGTGGGGGGCTCTGTTTGTGTGGGGGGCTCTCTGTGTGTGTGGGGGGGCTCTCTGTGTGTGTGTGGTGGGCTCTCTGTGTGTGTGTGGGGCTCTGTGTGTGTGTGTGTGTGTGTGGGGGGGGGCTCTGTGTGTATGTGTGTGGGGCTCTGTGTGTGTGTGTGGGGGGGGCTCTGTGTGTGTGGGGGGGCTCTCTGTGTGTGTGTGGGGGGCTCTCTGTGTGTGTGTGGGGCTCTGTGTGTGTGTGGGGGGGGCTCTGTGTGTGTGGGGGGCTGTGTGTGTGTGGGGGGGGGCTCTGTGTGTGTGTGGGGGGGGCTCTGTGTCTGTGTGTGTGGGGCTCTGTGTGTGTGTGTGTGTGTAGGGCTCTTGTGTGTGTGTGGCGCTCTTGTGTGTGTGTGGCACTCTTATGTGTGTGGCGCTCTTGTGTGTGTGTGTGTGGTGCTCTTGTGTGTGTGGCGCTCTGGTGTGTATGAGTTTGGTGCTCTTGTGTGTGTGTGTGTGTGTGTGTGTGTGTGAGTGGTGCTCTTGTGTGTGTGTGTGTGTGGCGCTCTTGTGTGTGTGTGTATTTCTCTTGTGTGTGTGTGTGTGTGTGTGGCCCTCTTGTGTGTGTGTGTGTGGCACTCTTGTGTGTGTGGCGGTCTTGTGTGTGTGTGGCGCTCTGTGTGTGTGTGTGTGGCGCTCTGTGTGTGTGTGTGTGTGGGTGCAAATGCAATAGGTCTCGCATTTGTGAGAGATTAAGCTATTGACATTCTAAATGGCAATGCCATTTATTCATCTGTTTTTAAAACCAACAAATAAATACAAATTTTGTCATTTACAATGCCAATAGCTCTAACTTCGGCAAAGGCGAGACCGATTCAGGGGCGTTTTTTTTCTCTCCTTTCTCTCCCTGACGACATCGGGAGAGAGCACGCCCCTCATCACGCTGCCTGCACGCTCAAGTCAGCTCTCTGATTAGTGTTCCTTATTAACCAATCAGAGGGCCGACTGGCGCGTGCAGGCAGCGTGAGCAGATTCTGCTCCCAGACCCTTGGTTCGGATCGTCGCTCGTCCACGTCTACTTTTGATGAGGAGGCTTGACTGCAGCAGGGCAAAGCAGGAACCAATACGGTAAGAAGCGCCCGTAATGCAGTCGTGAGGCTCGTGCTTGCTGTCCTCCCCCCCTTGTTGCTTGTGCTTGCTCCCCTGCCCCTCGTTGCTTGTGCTCGCTGTCCTGGGCCCCTTGCTGTCCTGCCCCCTCATTGCTCGTGCTTGCTGTCCTGCCCCCCCTCGTTGCTTGTGCTTGCTCCCCTACCCCCGTTGCTTGTGCTTGCTGTCCTGTCCCCCTTGTTGCTCGTACTTGCTGTTCTCCTCCCCTCGTTGCTTGTGCCTGATCCCCTGCCCCTGTTGCTTGTGCTCACTGTCCTGTGCTTGTGCTTGCTGTCCTGCCCCCCATTTTGCTTGTGCTTGCTGTCCTGCCACCCCCTCGTTGCTTGTGCTTGCTGTCCTGCCCCCCTCGTTGCTCGTGCTTTCTGTCCTCCCCCCTCGTTGCTTGTGCTTGCTCCCCTACCCCCCGTTGCCTGTACTCGCTGTCCGGCCCCCTCGTTGCTCGTGCTTGCTGTCCTCCCCTCCTCGTTGCTTGTATTTGCTCCCCTGGCCCCCGTTGCATGTGCTCGCTGTTCTTGCCCCCTTGCTGTCCCGCTCCCCCCTCGTTGCTCGCACTTGCTGTCCTCCCCCCTCGTTGCTTGTGCTTGCTTCCCTGCCCCCGTTGCTTGTGCTTGCTGTCCTGACCCCCCTCGTTGCTTGTGCTTGCTGTCCTGCCCCCCTCGTAGCTTGTGCTTGCTTTCCTGCCCCTCATTGCTTGTGCTTGGTGTCCTGCCCCCTCGTTCCTTGTGCTTGCTCTCCTGCCCTGCTATTGGGATTGTAAATGACAATGTCATTTATTTATGTTTAAAAAAAAAGCATAAATAAAAATAATGTAATGAGCAATGCCAATAGCTCTAACTTAAAAAATGCCGAAACCATTGCATTGTAAATGCTTGTTTATTATTTCACTGGGCCTGTAGTCACCATCTCTCAATGCCGTTCAGTTTTTTATTAAAGGGGAGGGGGGACCTCGTGACCCCCATTCCCAAGCCCTTAACCTCTTGGGCGTGGCCGCGATCCTGCGCCTGTGCAGACGTTTTTAAGACTGGGCGGGTTCATGACGGCCCGCAGCCATCATCAGCACACGAGCACCGTGATGCATGACAGCTGGGGGCCGTCATCATCATGGAACGGGTTAAAAGGCCCTGGGGATCTCATTCCCCAGGGGCACTACTTATCTTAAAGGGGAAGGGGCATGCCTTTTTCGGCCCCGGAGACACCATCCCTTGGGGTCTGGATTAATTTGAGGTGTGTGTCCTGGTGCCAACCCAGGGCACACACCATATACTTGTTGGGTGCCGTGGGGGAGCCACAGGGCCCCAACCGGCTTCCTGTATTCTGCGGGAGGCCGCATTGCTCCCACCCGTAGGAAGCAGCTATTTCTCTTGCTCCCTCTGGGCGGAAGCGACCGCCACTGTGTAATATATATGATATATATATTTACAGAAAAAACTAAGTTTAGAGTGACGTTATAGGTAGGTGAAATGTTCAGTAACAACATAATGTTTTAAACTCTAAAATTCACAGAAATTTACCAGTTATAGTTATAGTTATCTCAAGTAACTATAACTTATACACTAACGTACCTATAACTTGCACCCCTGCAATGCACAGTTTTCTCATCAATAATTTTATTGCAAACGTTACAGTGATATTATCAATGATGTCATAGAAGATATCATAAGTGATGTAATATATGTGGGGTAATTAGCAGTGCAATGCAAGGGGTTTTGTGGAGATTCATCAAACTGTGCCAAAGTTATTAACAACAAAAAATGCTTTGTAAAAATGATCCTACATGCACACAGGCACACACATAGTTATATGTTATATATATTTCCCTAATTTTTAACTTATGCAGGCAAAGGTCTCCCAAGGGAGCCTCAGAACATTATAAAAAAAACTGATCAAAACAATAGTTTTGTCTTTTGTGTAGCTGGAAGTTTAAAAAAAGCCTAATTGAAATATACTACGCAGGCACAGCCTCAGCAGCAGCTGTGCACGCTTGCTTCATTCATACACACAGAAGGAGGCACAGTCTGGGCAGCAGTAGTTCATGATTCCTTTCTACACAGAACAGGCAAGGCACAGGCAGCAGAACAAAAGAAAAACACACACCACCCTCACTACAGCATGTGCAACAGCAGTAAAGGCTTTCTTGTTATGTACAGAAAAATACTAAAATATGCAGCAGCAATGCTAAAACGAACTTTTTTAGCCTAACTAGCTTTCCACCTCCTTGTTTATGTTTCGCTGCTAGCGTGGAGATACCCCTGTAGGGGTGAGTCCTGAGATTTATAAACCCCTCACTAATTAATTAATTAATCAATTAATTAAATAATTCATTCATTCATTCATTCATCTCAAAGTGGGTTCAGCCCCCCTGTTGGACAATTTCTCAGTTTTAAGTCCCTGGTTTACCACAGCACTTAAAACTGAGAAATTGTCCAACAGGGCGGCTGAATGTCTCTGGAGAAAAACAAAAACAACTAGTGACTGAATTAAATATAAAGAAAGTCATCGCTTATATTTAAATAATATCCAAAAGGCAAAAAAGCTGTATTTAACAGGGAGGATCCAGAATGCCGTAAAACTCTAGTAAAGAGTGTTACAAAATCTTGAAAGAGTTCACTACCCCTGAAGCTATCCAATCCTCCGTTGTCCCTACACAAGATTGGGTCGACAAAATATCTTTTTTCTTCGAGGATAAAATAAAAGCTATTTACAGATCCTTCCCTCAAGATAAAGAGACTGATAAGCAGTTAGTCAGGAGCAGCCATCTATCGATACCTCTACCAAATTTCAATCAGTAACCTGTGAACAGGTATCAGAAGTCTTTGTCAAGATTAAATCTGGTTCCCCTATAGACTCCCTCCCTCCCCGGATCTTTAGGAAATTAGCACCCCAGCAAATACCGTGGTTACTAGAGATTTGTAATCTCTCTCTGGACCAAGCAGCTATACTTGGTAGCTGGAAGTAAGTGCAAGTTAGGCCAATTCTCAAGAAGCCCACCCTAGATGCCAGTGACCTAGGTAACTACCGCCCCATCTCAATGCTGCCTTATTTCGGGAAAGCCCTCGAAGCCCTGGTAAACAAACAACTTACCAGTCATCTAGAAAGTCACAGACTCCTTGACTCTTCTCAGTCATTGTTCAGAGCCGCACATAGTACCGAAACGGCGGTAGTTGAAATGGTAGATAACATCAGGTGTGCCTTAGATAAAAAGGAATCAGCTATCCTGGTTCTTTTGGACCTGTCGACCACTTTTGACACCATCTCCCATGACATTTTGTTTCAGCAGCTCTGGGAGATTGGACTGGTTCAATAACTATCTAAAGGACCGTTTCACTACAGTGCATCTAGGCTCGATGGCTGCGTGCAGCAGACCAGTATGTATTGGAGTACCTCAGGGGTCTATTTTGAGCCCTATGCTCTTTAATCTCTATGTCACTCCCCTGGCCAAGACAATCAGGTCTTACGATTTCGAGACAGTATCGTATGCCGATGATACACAGTTGCTGATTACCTTTGGCCCAGACCCTGCAGATACTATGATGAGGTTCAAAAACTGTATGACCCACATTGACAGCTGGATGGGGCAAAATAAATTACAGTTGAATAACAGCAAAACCAAGATAATTCTGTTCGGCAGGGCCGAAGATCACTGGTCTAGTGACTGGTGGACCCAGACACTGGGCCCCTGTCCTCTTCCAAAACAAACCATCTGCAAATTGGGGATTACCATCGACAACAAGCTCTCTATGAGAGTGCACGTTAACCATGTATTAGGCACCTGAAATGGCATTCTACGGAAATTACGGAAAATCTTCAAATGGTTACCAATTGAAACCCGGTAGCCACTTGTACAGGGCCAAATCGTTAGTCGCATGGAATACGGAAATGCTTTACTGGCCTCCATAAATGAAGACCTCTTCTCCAAACTACAGACTCTGCAGAACACCGCAGCCAGATTAATCCTGGACTTACCTTCAAGATTGCCGTCCTATCCCAACTTAAAAACCCTTCATTGGCTGCCAATTAGGATGAGAGGACAATACAAAAAAATGTTGTGCCTCACACACAAAGCATCCATGACACAGGCCCTGGTTATCTAGGACAAAAACGGAAAAAATACCAGCCCGCCAGAACTCTGTGATCAAGTTCTAACCTTCTCTTAACTCCACTGCGGGTGCGCTCTGTGCGAAATGGCGGCCGCTCTTTTTCCTATCTTGCCTCCCATCTCTGGATTAAGCTTCTGTCATACAACTCGTCTATTCCAGATAACCTATGCTTTCGTAGAGAACTAAAAACATGGCTGTTCTCTAAATGATGCAAAATAGAACCTTGTTGTGTCGACCTGTCTGTATGCGCCCTGAGACCTAATGGTGATAAGTGCGCTATACAAGACTCTATGACTTTGACTTTGGGTAAACAATATGACAAGATCACATGGAAATGTGTGCACTTCACTGAGAAGACACCCATATTCTGTTCTTGTGCACTGAGAGGCAGTTCTGGAGGCCACTGTTGGAGTGTGGTGTCCAGTTCTTAAGGGCATGTGTGTGCACTCAGAGGCAGTTCTGGAGGCCACACCTAGAGTGTGGTGTCCTGGTCTTGAGGGCACCTGTGTGCACTGACAGGCAGTTCTGGAGGTCACACATAGAGTGTGGTTCTAAGTTCTTGGGGGTACTAGCGTGCACTGACAAGCAGTTCTGCACACCACATCTGGAGTGTGGTGTCCAGTTCTTGAGGGTGCCTGTGTGCACTGACATGCAGTTATGGAGGCCACATCTTGAGTGTGGTGGCTCACCTCTTAAGGGCACATGTGTGCACTGAGAGACAGTTCTAAAGGCCACACCTTGAGAGTGGTGCCCAGTTCTTGAGGGCACCTTGTGCAATGAACGGCAGCTCTGCAGGCCACACCTGGAGTGCTGGCACAGTTCTTGATGGCACGTTTGTGCACTGAGAGGCAGTTCCGGAGACCACACCTTGAGTGTGTTGCCCAGTTGCCCATAAAAATTGCCCATTGAATTGCCCATAAAAATCTTCAGGGCAATGGCCCTCCCATCCTGGCCAATTTGATCAAAATGCACAAGGCCTCTAGAAATCTTCGTTCCAATGACCAGAACCTGGCACAAGTTAGCAGAATTAACAAGGCCCGCACGGGTGGTCGCCTCTTCTCTCATAACATCGCGAGGCTGTGGAACTCTCTGCCCCCCTCCCTTCGACAGGAGCCCAATCATCTCATTTTCCGTAAGAAAATAAAAACCTAGCTTTTCCCTATCAATTACAAAAGTTCCAACCTAGAAGGTGATGCAATCTTTACTGAGCCCTTGAGGGGTTATACTTTTAAAATCCTCAGGAAACTTAGGGTGATGTGTTTCTTCATGCTGGGGGGAGACTGCGCTTCTCCAGCAGCTCCCCCCAGCACCTTTTCACCAATGCGGGTGACCTCCTTTCTCTGGGGGGCCACCAAGCACCAAAATGGCAGACTTCCAAATGCCTGGCAAGTCATTATGGGGCATTTGTGCTCCTGTTCTGCACATAATAGACGAGCGGTTCTCCTGCTGTGCCGTGGAGAGCCACGCTGGTGAAGCCGGCGGCTTCGCCGCCTTTCTGACCACGGTGGGGGCCTGGTCTCACCCGGACCCCCGGTAATGTGATGCAGCTCGGGGAGCCCACACCCGGCCGCTCTGCGGTTTTCTGGGGCCTGGTCCCACCCGGGCCCCACATGCCTTCTTCGTTGGAGGCAGCCCGGGTAGCCCACCCCCGGCTGGTCTCCGCCAGCTCCCTGCACGGCCAGCACTCTTCTGTGTGGCCGAGGGAGCCGGTACCTCTCTTCGGGTCTGCCCGCTCCTGGCAGGCGCTGGGAGTCCTTCTGGTCCTCCTGAACCTCGGGGGAGTGCGATGGCACTCCCCCACCTTTTTCCCTCACATCGGGGCCTGGGGATGGGGTCCCAGGCCCCTTCTCCTCCACACTCGGGCCCGGGCCCCCGGACATCTTTGGGGGGGTGCGAGGGTGCTCCCCAGCAACCAGCATCAGCGGGAGCCAGGGTGGGCTCCTGGCGCCCCCTGGGGGCCATTTTCACTGGGAGCGCGATGGCGCTCCCTGACTTTGCCTCGGGCCCGGAGATGGGGGTCCCAGGTCCCAGGGCACATTTTTGCGGGGGAACGCAATGGCGCTCCCCTGCCCCCTCCTTCACATCACTGGGGGCCAGGGTGGGCTCCTGGCCCCTTCTGGGAACTTCACGGGGGTGCGACGGTGCCCCCCTACTTTGCTTCCTCCCGGAGCAGCCCCCAGGATCTGACTCACCCCGGGGGCATCTCTGAGACTGGGGGCGGAGCCCCACGCTCTTCGTTGTTGGTCTTCTTAGGGGGTCAAAGGTCGCCTTCCTTCCGGTGGCTATATCTCAGCCCCTAAGGGTCCTATCAGCCCATTATCACATCTTCTTGCCCCTGGTGGCGGCCTCCAGCCACTGGGAGCACTCTCATTCGGCCTCTAGGTCTCCAAGAGGGTGCATTCTGCAGGGGGTGGTCTTCACTGGCTCCCTGTGCTTCTCTTCTCCCTTCGCATAGCCACCTGCTTCTGCGCACCGGTCCTTGGCTCTTCTTCTGGCACGGTTAGTGGCCTGGGGGGCAGTCAGGGCAGTCCTCCTTCCTAGCCTGTCCTACAGGATATAAAATCAGCCACACACCGCGCCCACTTAACCGAGGAGGGGGAATTGAATTCATCCATAGAGACTCGCTCACCCTCTCCCAGTTAAAGATTCGAGAGGTACCGGGATTTGAACTGCTGGGTTTCTCAGTTAAACAGCAGGAGTCGCTGTGCTGCTCGGGTGTCCTCTGTTATCGCCCCCCGGGACCAGCACCTTCCATTCCTCTTTTCATTGACCTAATTTATGAACTTGCCAGCTCCCATTCCAGGTTATTAGTTCTTGGTGATTTCAATTTGTGGGCAGGCAGTTCGTTGGACAATGCTTTTTTCTCTCTTAGCCAAGCGTGTACAGATCTTAATTTAGTACAGTTGGTGAATGACGCCACGCATCGGAAGGGCCACATTTTGGACTTGGTGTTCACGGATCCTCAATGGGCATCATTTGTGGACATCAAGTGCCAATATTGGACGGATCACTTTCTGATTAGGTTTTCCCTTTGGTCGGAGGACCCTACTTCGCGCAAGGCTGGATTACCTCTAGCTAAGCTAGAGAGACCTTGGTCCCGCATCTTAAACAATGTCCCATTGCCGAACATCTTAGATAAGGACTTCAAACTGGGCAATACAGTTGAAGACAGTTATACCCTCTTCTGTCAGTCCATAGCTAGCTCGCTGGATAAGTTAGCGCCCCTTCGGAAGTCGCGAGGGAGAGTGAACCGAGCTAGTCCTTGGTACACGAGCGAACTTCGCCAGCTCAAACTCGACTGTAAACGCGCGGAAAGGGCATGGAGGAAGCAGTACCTAGACTCCGAGAAAATTGCATTTAAGACTGCCATGCATAAATATAAAGCTCAAATTAAGATAGCAAAAGCGACCTTCCTTGAACTTACTCTGAATCAGGCCCCAAACAAGGCTCAGGCCCTCTTTAAAATCGTTAAGGACCTGGCTCATCCGACCTGCGTGGCCAGCGCTGTTCCCTCGTCGCAAGCTCTTTGTGACTCTCTGGCGGATGCCTTTGAGGAAAAAATTCGTAAAATCCTAGCAGGTCTGCAGGACCCACGGAATTCTACCACTGAGGAGGGAGCTCCGGAGGAAATGGCCAGTCGACCCCTGCAGAGGGCTACCATCCTCTGTCAGGAAGCTCCGGTCTCGCCCTCCAGTCGACCCCGACCAGTTGAGCAGCCTTCCAGCCCGGGAGCTCCGGCGGCGGAAGCCAGTCGACCCCAGCTGAGTAGCCCTCCTTTGCTTCTGTTGGATCAGGCTCTCAGCTTGGGAGCTCCGGCGACTGCGGCCAGTCGACCCCATCGGAACTGCTCTCCCCTCGCGGCCCCTGATTCGGCTCCCTGCTCGGGAGCTCCGGCAATTGTAGCCAGTCGACCTCAGCAGGGTAGCCTTCTCCCTTTTCCGGTGGAGCCAGCTCTCAGTCTGGGAGCTCCGGCGAGCGAGGCCAGTCGACCCCAGCTGAGCGGCTCCTCTACCCCCACTTTGGATCAGGCTCTCTGCTTGGGAGCTCCGGAGATTGCTGCCAGTCGACCCCAGCAGAGAAGTCATTTTTCTCCTTCCTTGGAGTCAGCCCTCAGTTTGGGAGCTCCGGCGTGCGAGGCCAGTCGACCCCAGCTGAGTAGTTTTCCCCTTCCATCCTTGAAGGAGTTCGGCGATCTAGCCCTAACGATTTCTTCTGGCTCGCCTTTGGACCCTCTCCCCCCCAGACTCTGGAGGGTGTTTCAAGAGGACCTCTTCCAGCCCCTGCATGCCATCTGCTGTCAGTCATTCGAGACTGCTACTGTTCCAAGCTGCTGGAAGAAGGCAGTGGTATCCCCGCTTTTAAAAAAACCTACGCTCGACCCTGCCTGCCTTTCTAACTACCGGCCAATCTCCCTGCTCCCTTTTCCGGTTAAAATTATGGAAAAGTTGGTCACCCGTGCTCTGTCCAGTTTCCTAGAAGGGAACAGCTGGTTGGATGAGACGCAATTCGGCTTCCGCCCAGCACATGGGACGGAATCCGCGTTGGTGACCGTGTTAGACAACCTGCGGGCGCGAGTCGACAGTGGTCGGGCAGCATTTTTGGTGCTGCTCGACATGTCGGCCGCGTTCGACACGGTCAGCCATCCTACCCTGATTTCTAGGCTGGAGGAATGCGGGGTCAGGGACAAGGCCAGGGATTGGTTAATCTCCTATTTGGACTGCCGTCAGCAACGGGTTTCATTACCCCCCTTCAGCTCGGAGGAACGGAGAGTGGGACAAGGAGTACCTCAGGGCTCGGCCATCAGCCCTATACTCTTCAATGTCTACCTCCGCCCCCTAGTCCAGCTCATTAAAACCTTTGGTATCTCTGCATTTAATTATGCAGACGATACTCAGCTGGTCTTCTCTCTGGAGGGACAGGAGGCAGTCACATTAGAGACCTTTCATCGGTGCATGCAGGCGACAGCGGAATGGCTCCGGCTGAACTCGTTACAGTTCAACGGAACTAAGACGGAGGTTTTACATTGCTCCACTGATCGAATTCCTCGCGACCTTCCAGTGGACTTCTGGCCTCCGTCCTTCTCAGAGACGGTGTCTGCGGCACAATCAGCGCGCAATTTAGGCGTCACTTTTGGGCCTAACCTGCAGTTGGATCTACATGTGAATAAGATCTCGTCAACATGTATGATGCTGATTCGTATGCTGCGCAAGGTCCTTCCTCTCCTCCCTGTGCAAGCCAGACCAGAAGTAGTGCGTTGTACCATCCTAAGTCGACTTGACTATTGTAACGCACTACTTCTGGAGGCCCCGGTAACACTCTTGGGCAAGTTGCAAAGGGTGCAAAACATCGCAGCCAAACTCGCCCTTTCTCTCCCTTACCACAGTTCATCTACGGCAGCACTGCGAGAACTTCATTGGCTGCCAGTTCATCTTCGGGTGCGCTACAAAGCAGCATGTATTGTGTTCAGGGCTATCCACGAGCTAGGCCCCATTCCGTTGCGGCGAATGTTTGCCTGGTACTGTCCATCTAGAGCTTTACGCTCTTCGTCATCCAGGCTACTGGTAGTCCCACGATTCCAGAGAGTGAGAATGGGGGGCCGCTCTTTCAGAGTAGCGGCAGCCAAACTCTGGAACTCTCTGCCTTTATCCTTGAGAAGCCTTGGAGATCTCCTCTCCTTCAGAAAGGCTTTAAAGACTCATCTTTTCCCCAGGATAGGCTGAGCTACTGTTTTCATTGAGTACGGGTCAAAGCGCCAGGATGCCCTTGGTGGTGACAGGTTGCGCTATATAAGTATGCCACAATACAATACAATACAACTGCCCATTGCCAGGATCCGGCACCTTCTGCCTCAGCAGACCACACCCCAGAGAAAGCTTCTCTTCCTATATAAGCACTTTTTAAAAATTGAGTAGGGGCTGGCAGGAAGTCTCTGTGGTCCTCTCAAAAATGTAAATGTCGTATACTTGTAAAGCGCACAGCTGCCCGCACCACGGGCGTCCCGGTGCTGTATACCGCTGGGGAACCTGTCCTGGCTTTCCCTGTGAGATGGTCCCTTCTGGGCACCTCCAAGGTGAGACCAGGCATCCCCTGCGTTGAAGGGGCTGTTGTGAAGATTAAGCAAGCTATTGCCCAGAGTTGCAGAGTGGAGCCCAAGGTTATAGTCGGCGCCGAGGCGAGAATTATCAGGCCCGCGGACATTTTGACCCCAGACCCTGCCGCGTTGGGAATCGGACCCTGGTCCCGGGCCGATCTCAGCTTCCGGGTCTGCCGCCTCTAACCATTGAGCCACACTTCTCCACAAACAGCGACGTATCACTTCCCTGCCCCTGCTCCCTCCTCCTTGTCCAGCCTCTGCGTTTGTTCAAAATGGGGTCTTCCAGTGTCTCTGGCCACATGGCCTCTGAAACCTAACTCCTTCCCCCCTCATTGCCTATCCTCCTTGGTGCAGCCTGGTGCCTGACACCAAGTGATAGCTGCTAATGGATGAGCCTGGAGCTCCACCCATCTCCTCATCCTGGAGAGGAGGCCTTAGCTTGTGGAAGAAAGGTTATCAATCTATCCAGCTGAGGTCAACTCTCACCCTGGGTCTGGTCATGGCTGGCTCAGAGAAATATGACAGCTCTGTATGACCCAAAAGCACTACAAATATGACTTTGGACTCTGCAGAATACTTCTTTTCACATCCGCTACCGTAGACTTTAGTGCTTGTCTGGAAACTGTAGGCCTTATGAAAGTTACCCTAGCCCATGGGTTCCACCTCCCCATAAGGGAATAATGTAGTGGAAAACATAGTAAAACACACTGACTTTCCCTGGCATGTTTCCTTCCAGTGTATAAAGCCTATTCCATGTCAAAACACAATTCTGCATAAGTCCTGCCACACCATTAATTCTGTAGCTGCTCCTGGACTGCGCATACTAGGAATCTCCCCTCCGCAGCCCCTACACATGTGCACACGCATGTACACATGTGTCTGCATGTAACCAGCGCAGTGTCCCTGACTCCAGCTGCTGTTCAGCGGCCTGGACAAGCCAGGGGGACACCAGTAAAATCCCCATGCAGTCTCTTACATCCTGAGTTTACTGTGGGTGAGTCTCAGTTTATGAGGCTCCCCCACAGTAAAAGCTCAACAATTAGGTGCTCAAAAAAATAAAAATCTGGGTGGCCCATAGTGTCACAACCACCTTCTAACACTAATTCATTGTGGTTTCAGGTGCAGTATCAGTAAGCTCCATTTATGCCAATGCCAAAGTTAACTGTCCACCTCCAGTGCCGAGAAGGGTAACGCCATCACCTATAGACAAGGTTAGGCAACAGTTACTGGTGCCGGTTGAGCGTCCCCCAGAGTCTTGTGGATTGGTCCCTTTCGTAAATTAGTATATTGTTTGGTGTCATCTATTTGTTTACCCACATTTCTTTAGTACTGTGAAGTGTGTCTCTATCGCATCACATGACTTGCAGGTCGGAAGGGTTGCACTGGTGATGGAATGTAGTGTGGAGGTGACTCTATTAGGGGTAGACTGCTTTGTTGATATATCAGTAGCGTAGCAGTGGAACCGGGGCCTGGGGAGTGAGGTTCCCATTGAACCTCAGTTTTATCTGTTTTGTAGCTATCAAACCTAGGAGTGAGTGCCGATTTGGATTACTTACATTAGGGTCCATGGCAATCTTGGACGCCATTGGCTTCATGTGATTGCAGGCCGTAGCTATATTATACTTATTGAACTACCAGGGGCCCTCACAATTGCTCCATCTTCCACCATACAAAGCTTATATAAAAAAAAAACAAGAGATAGATTGCAATGGCCAACAGGTTCAAAAATACTTAAATTTCATAATGTGATGCAGTCAAAATGCCTGTAGAATAAAATAACCTTATGTTTCAGAATGCTCTTACTTTTGTCAAAGGTAACTTCATTCATGTGTGACACCCCTTGATCTGATTGTGTATTTATTCACACATATTAACTTACATTGCTTCCAAATGTTATAGGAATGACCTATTATCTGAATTGAAGATAACACGTACGAAGTAAGACAGGTTTTGTGTGCCACTGATCTTTCGTTTGAGTGACCCAGCCACAGTTTGCTTTTATAGTTTGCTAAATGCGCCATACAAACAATTGTGTATATTGCATTAAAGTGTAATGAAGTCAGACGTTGATCTCCACGTGTTTCCAGACATTCATACTGATTGCATCTATATAGAATGCTTAGCTAGGCATAAATGGCACAGACCTCTGCAGACAGGTCAACAACATCTTAAATGACTCTCAATAACCTGGAAAGAGTCCCCAATCCTGCGCTGGCCCCTTCAGGTCCTGGCCGTTACCAATATGTTATCGATGTTGCAATGTTGCAATGCCAAACAGAAATGTAAAACTAAGGGTGTGCATGCACCAGTAAACTCTGCTCTGCTGGCAGTTGGTGGAGGTTTGCCAAACTCCGCAGCACCATGTGGAGCTCGGAGTGGCAAAACTAGTGTTTTCTTCTGGTAGCAAGGCCCGGAAGTCGACCAATGCAACCGGTTTGTTGGGACGATACATCCATGGGTTCATGGAATCAGCCAAGGTTGTGGTCCCTAAATCATCTGGAAAAGTTCAGGAACATTTTCCAGAATTACTAAACGATAGTCAGGCAACTGTTCGCCAAGTCATTCAGTCAGGTCTAGATATGGCTGATTTGGTGGCTAGGGCAATGGAATCTTCTGTTGCCACAAGGAGACATGCATGGATAAGGGGGTCTGGTTTCTCGCCGGCTGTGCAAGCTACCTTAATGGACTTGATAATTGAGGATTCAAGGCTGCTTGCCTTGCAAAGATTCAAGGACAGTAAAGAAACGGCTAGATATTTGGGCCTTCAGTCGCAGCCTAAAGATTATAGGAGTGGCTGTAGGTTCCGGGGGTTTGGCCGTAATTTTTCCTTTGAAGGCAGAGGCCAATAACAGCAGTAGCCCTCCAATCCCCCCTACAGGATTTATAGGGGGCAGGGTAGAGGCAGACAACATGGAGTTTCCTATCAGCCTTCTTCCTCCTCTTCCTCTCCATCCAATGTTAGAGGAAAGCAGCCTTAGTTTCGCCGTCTTGCAACATGATTGTCCAGTGGGAGGACTGTTGGCCTATTTCCTGCCTCAATGGAGACCTGTAACAACAGATCTTTGGGTTTTAGATACTGTGGAAAATTGGAACACCCTATGCTTCCATGAGTTTCCCTCATCCGTTACTCCCCAACAAGGTTTTTGTTCGGAAGAACATCTTCTGCTTCTCCAACAGGAGGTTCAAATCCTACTTCAGCAGGGTGCAGTAGAGTTGGTTCCAGAGCAGGATCTGGGTCAGGGATGCTATTACCGGTATTTCCTGATTCCCAAAAAGGATGATCACTTGCAGCCGATCCTCGACCTCAGGATTTTGAACTGGCTCCTCAAGCAGGAAAAGTTCAAGATGCTGAACCTTGCACTGGAGAAGGAAGACTGGAGGGTTTCAAGATGCATATTTTCACATACCCACGAGTGAGTGAATGTGAGTGGGTGGATGAGTGAGTGAGCGAGAGAAAAGGTGAATTGATTAGTGAGTAGGTGTTTGACAGATGACTGATAGGATGTCCCACTGGTGATCTCAATGCACTATACACATGTATAGTAACAGTTAACACTGGGTAAGTGGGTGTACATGTGAAGACGTGAGAAGAACACATGGGAAAAATGTTATGATGTGGGTGGTTAAAGTGCTGTGAGCAATCATTTATTAAAGTATGGATGTAGCATTTAGTTTGTGACTGAATGGGTATATAGCAGGGGGAGTGGGAGGATGGCAGAGTAGTTTGGAGGATGAATGAGAGACCAGTAACTAGGCAGATGGATGTATAAGTTTGTGAGTGGCTAGGTAAATGGATGAATGAGTGGGTTGATACATTAGTGACTGTGGGTTAGTTGTCAGATGAGTTGGTTGATGCATCGATAAGTGAGTGAGTGGATATGTCGGTGGGTTAATGGAATCATGGATAGCTAGATGAGTGGGTTTATGAATAGAAGTATTTGTAGGCAAATGAGTAGGTTCTGAATGAAAGGGTTGCAGTGGATGAACAGGTGAGTGTATGTGGTGTGAGTGGGTGACGGGGTAAGTGCCAGAGAATTGGTCAAGTGGGTGAGTGAGTGGGTATGTAAATTACTGAGTTTATGGATGTATGAATGAATAGGTGGATGAATGAGTTTTATGTCAAACATTAGAACATGGCAACCTGAATACGTAAACAAACCAAAAATAACTGATGGCAGCTTGCTAATGCTAAGTGTCTATGGGCCAGATGTACTATTGCACTGGTCGCAATTTGAGAGCATCATTATTGTGACTACCTGTGTACTAATGGGTTGGTTGAGAAAATTCTGAATTGGATTGAGTCATAATGCGACGAACCTCATTAATATTCATGAGTAGGTCACAAATTATGACTTAATCTGATGGGACACAAATATGGGGATGGTGACCTGCAGCAGGCCACTTTGACTGTGATCACATTTTTCCTAAAGGAAACAGGTGTGCACCTAAGAAAAAAATGTACTTAAAAAAAAGTTTACATAGGTGTTGACAGTGGTACCGTGAACTACTGCAATTTTTTTTTTCATTCACAAGAGGAAGGGGTCCCAGTGGGATTGGGTTACCACCTCCTTTGAGGTGGTCAGAAGTGTATCAATTGTTTGCAACCAAAAGTGCGTTTGTAGACCATTGATACATAGCACTAAACACCTTCTTTCCAAATTGTTTATAATGAAGACTTTTTTTATTTGCAACTTGTTTTCCTAAAAGGAAACGGGACTATGTTTTTTTAAAGAGTCTCAGGGAGAATCCAAGGGACCATTGTTAATTCTCTCTGAAACATTTTTCAACATTAACAAAGGGGAACGAGTCAAAACGTGACAGCTTCACTTTTACGAATGGGTTACAACCCCACCTTAGGAGTAGGTAACTTGTCAATAGTTTGCAACGTAAATTCAAACTGCAAGCCATTGATACATTGGATACGGAGTGGGTGTTTGGAAAGGATGCCCTAAACATGTCCTTTACAAATACAAATCAGTATCCAGCTGCAGTCCCATTTTAGGCATCCTAAAATGGGATCTTTACATTGGAACCCCAATTTTTACGGTCGTAAACTCCGATTCGGAGTCTTTGCGGCCACAGAAACGGATAGTGCATGTAACTCTCTATTCTGAAAAATCACAACAGACTATTCCACAATTTGGTAAACAGAAGAGAAGTAGGCATGAGGGAGTGCCTCACTCTTATACCAACTAAATTATATGCAATTAAATTCTCAGTAGGGATAGATCATTTTTATATAGTACCTTAGATGTAGTGGTTTCTCCCTTTAATGGCATTCTCATTAGAGACACTCACCAAGCAAGAGAATTCACTTCAGCTCACAATAGGCCAGTGTGAAATTATGTTCTATCAGATGCACTGATCTGGTCTGATCAGCTGAGGGGTTGGGTTGTACACTAGTGGACTAGGTCTGTACTATCCTATCCGCCATAGGACCTCCATAAGCAGTACTATCCTCCTCCTTAGTGCAGACAGTGTATTCTTTAGGCATAGGTTAGCTCACTAGACTCAATTACTGTATTGTGCCACACTTCTGCCTGAACACTTTATAGACTTTGAAAGAGTAGAAGGACTGAAATTGGTCAATTGCTTTGAATTCTGTTACACCCACTGCTTAGAGCTGTTTGAATGTCGTCATGCATGCAAAGTAACCAGGAGAACAAAGGAAAGACGCTCCCTCCAACACCCTGCCTTTAGGCCTATTTGCTTGTCAGTACATATGCTGCTGGTTCCCTCTAGTGGAACTGAAGCTCATATTATGCTTTCAGTGAGATAACAAAAGGGTGCACATGTGTGTCTAGGGTTCCATTAGTGCAAGTAGGGGCAATTTATTGCCAAAGGCAAGCCTGTCTGCGCCCGTCCGCGCCTGGGCCGGTCCCAGGGCCAGGACCCCTGGCACTGCAATGAGAAAAATATTAGCCAATCCGCCTTCGCAAAAACAGGCAAGTAAGGCAGGGATTTATAAATATGATCCCGATTTTCTGAGAACCGTCAATAATTGTGGAGTGGTTTGGCTCACTGGTTTGAGGCGGCAGACCAGGGAGCAGAGGACGGCCCCGGACCAGGGTTCAATTCCCGACACGGCAGGGTCGTGGACCAGGGTCAGCGGACTCGATAATTCTCACCTCGGTGCCTACTCCAACCAGGGATCACACTTGGCAACTCTGGGCATTAGCTTGCCTCATCTCCACAACGGCCCCCCACATACGCCGGGGATGCCTGGTTTCACCTTGGAGATACCCAGTAGGGACCATCTCACAGGGAAAGCCAGGACGGGTTCCCCAGCGGTCTATTCGTGCCAGGATACTCCGGTAGTAATTGAGCGCAGTATAAAACAGCATATCATATAACATAACTCTCTAACCCCCAACTGTGAGCACTATCAGTGATCCTTTTATCTGCACCCATTGCGGTTTTCACTTTACTTCCAACGATAATGTAAATACACTACATCAGGCGTGGTGCGCCAATTGGGGCTTAGGGGCGTAGCCCCACTAAGCCACATGGACGCATCGTCGTCAACCACACAAACAATATTTTGCATTGGCAACAATCCTAAAGAATGCTAAAAGCGCTGCAGCGCTACCCCCCGGGAATCCGGGACACACCTGACTTAATACAGAGTGCGAAGGGGTGGGGCTGCGCTGGGCTGCTGCAGCTTGAGTGACAGTCCACACTCAGCTGCAGCAGTACTGTGCATGTGAACTTTTGGGTTCAAACTAGCCCAAGCATGTGCGTACACTACCTCCCCTGAAGTTCCCCTTAGAGAGGGTCCAAGGGGGTGCTGTTTCTTACAGCATCCGGGCCGCAGCCTCCGGGGTTGTAAAGGGCGAGTAGTCAGTGTGCCCCCTAGCCAATCCTGGCGCTGCATGCAGCGCCAGAATTGGCTGGTCCACCGCGCAGAAGGGCAGGCAATCCATTATTGGATGCCGCGCATGGGTGGTGGCACACTGCCTCAGCCGCACTTTCTATTGCCAATCACTGTGTGACTTCATTTGAAGTCATGCAGTGATTGGCCATTTCGGGACGTGCGCGCCGCTGTCTGTAATGTGACATGACGTTCTCAATCTCTAGGGGCTTGTGCACAGGCAGTAGACCGACTCCCGCCTCACCGTCACGCTGTTGTGTACACTACATACAGTTATAGTATACTGCGTGCGTCGTCGTGTAGATTATCCGATCCATCCTGATTCCTGCTGTGAAAAAGTAAGAGTGAATAAGAGACATCGTCAAGTTATATTCGAAGGGGTCAGAGTTCAAGTACAGAGTGTCTAGTATAGTGGGAGAGAGTCTCGGCTCTAAGGGGTACTAGTGTTTCTGGCACTCTAGTCTTGGTGACAAGAGAGTACAGAGTAAAACTGCAGGTGGGGAGAGATTGCCGGGCAATAGAGGAGGAGAGTGTCAGGCGGCATAGAATGTTAGATTGCGAGAGACGTCAGTGTCAGGCTTAGGTTGAGTGTAATTTTCTAGCTGGGATGTGAGGCTTGAGGCGAGAGTGTCGGCCTCTAGAATAAAGCGTTACTCCAAACGGCGAACGCATCAGGCAGTGACTCCTGAGAGAACCCTTGGCTGTAGCAGAGTGTTCCAGGCTTGGAGAGAAGGAACGTGGTGAAACTCAAGAGCAGGCGGAGTGGGGAGAATGAATGCTAAAAGAGAACCGGATGTGAGGGAGAGGGTGGGTTCGAGGAGTATGGAATGTCAGTCTCTGTAAACACCTCGTGACAGACTATAAAGGCAGGGGTTGGAATGGTCATTTTCTAATGTGCGCTCAGCAAGTGTGTGCCTCGAAACCTTCATCCGCGCCAATCCTTAACTTAATTTATGCATTTTTCACAACTTGATGGACGAAACAGAAAACCTTTAATTATAGTGCTCTCCGGTGGGCAGTGGAAAAAGTCAAACTCCCTCTTGAGCATTGTCGTTTATTTCCAAAAGTGTGTCCCTCAGCCCCCCCAGACGGTTTGTGTGATCTCAAAAGCTGGTAAATGCCGTTCCAAAGTGATTTTTATCAATTAATCCAATAAAAAGTACCTGTTGTATTCAACTCGTGCTTTTAATTTCTTTCCTTGATTTCTTAATTTAAGTTCACATGATGACATTCCTTCTACAGAAAACAGTGTGTTTTTTTCTCTGCCAATTGTAAGATTACAGAGTCTGTATGCAGACCTTGCACTTCTGTAGAAAACAGGCTTTTGTATAGTTCTCACAGAGACACACGCTAAAGCACCTTTACTTATCACAGTTTGGATTTCCTTTCAACCTTTCAATCATTTGACAGCTCCTATTTGCTAATAATAACAAACCCCTTATAAAATGGTTTAAGTTGTTCCAAAAAAATATGTTCGAGGATGCTGCAGCTTTATTTTTTATTCTTCTACAGCACTTCCTGCACATTGCACAGCAGTCTAAATTCCTTAGTAGTTTTGGTCCTTTGAGAATACTGATAATTGCAGCCGCTTTCTGCTCCTCGACTACTGCAATGGTTTTAAAAATGGGTACATCGGGTCTTTGAGTATCCCAATGTTGGTGGCAAATGTCCGTCTTTGTGTGTTTTTTTATAACTCCCTAGTTCAATTTGTTTCGTCTTTTATTACACACTCTGACTCCCTGGGGATCGCAGGAAAAATATTCTTAAATGATCTTAGAAAGTTAAAAAGGAAAACAGTTAGTTCAGGGCCAACTGTCCAGCATTAGATTTAGTATTAGCCTTTGATGTGTTTAAAATTGTATTGGGTGTATAAAGAATTGTCAAATGGAAATATCTTTTAGGAAAAAGAGTTACAGATTTGTTTGGCGCATTTTTGCAAGAGAAAAACAGTTTTTGGCTTCAATCTACCACTTCATTATATTCCTTCCCAAAACATGCCAGTGCAGCTGCATCATCCAGCTTTTGTTGTTGATTGTAGGCAGGAGGCATCTGTTTATATAGCGCCTAATAGTGTGGTTAGGCCTGCTTCTAGGTGGCACAAGTTTGGCAAATGGTTAACTGTAGCACAGGGCAGTGGCGCAGCCAGCATTATAACTTGAGTCTGTTGGTACCACAGTGGAACACTGTTGCACTGAGCATGTTAACACCTCTAGTTAGCTACCTCAATAGTGATGCACCTGTCATGGCTTCCATCTTGTAATGGCAGTGTTTTACAGTGGTGTGTGTGGGACACATCTGTGTTTCGCCACCCATGTTGGGCTCAACCTGTGTCCAACGCCCTGTCTGCATGTATGGTCAGTGCCTCAAAGCAGTGCACAAAAACATATTTTTGATGTGTGAATAGTTTTGAGAGCCTTGGAGTGAGAAATTGCTACATTCCCTAAGCGCCAGTGTCCAAGAAAATTCATCACCCTGTCAATTATGGTATTGTACATGTTTGCTTGTGGTTATATCCAGTATGATTAAGAATAGTTGTGCTACTGCGTTACCAGGAAATTGTTGTTCATTTTAGTTCCATATTCACAGAGCATTCTCATTATGGGTCAAACTTCTATAAGGTTTCTTAACTCCCACAACTCTAAACAGTAGTATTAATTGAGCTGTTCTTCACACCTTCTGGTTTGCTTGAAAATGCACCATTTGTCCACTCTTTTTTCAAATTTTTCTCAGGGTAGAACCCCCGAATCCCCCGTAGATGGTTCGAGCTTGCACGTTACGCGCACTCGCCGCTGTGAAGTACTACAACTCTTTTACGCCCCACCACTTTCAAATGTCACCAGCCGCCCCTGCACTACATGCTGGTAAACAAATAACCCCCCCATCTAAAAGATACAAGATGACAAGCATAAACTGCTGTTCGCTCCCTAAACATAAAGCAAACATTTTTGACCTTCTTTTGAATGACCAACCAGATGCGGTTTTCCTCACGGAAACCTGGCTCAATGAGAGCTCAGGACCAGATATAGCAGTAGCCCTACCTTCCAATTATGCCATAGCAAGAGTGGATAGAACACAAAGGATAGGGGGTGAAAAATTCTGCTGCACTTTAGATCAGCTCCCTATTGCTGCATGCGAAGCTGCTCTCTTCAAACTTACTCTCTCCCCCAATTTTATCTATTCAGGAGTGCGTCTATATCAACCTCCAGAGCATCTTGCTAATTGGATTCCCACTCTGATGGAAGAGATCTTGTTTCTGGTAACTAACAAGGCTAATTTACAGTTTTAGGAGACATAAATCTCCATTTGGAGGACTCTACCTGTAAAAATAGTACCAGACTTATCTCTGATATGGCTTCCCAAAACCTAAAGCTACTAAATTCCGGCCCCACCCATATTGCCGGACATTTCTTGGATCCCATTTTTTCAAATTTAAGTACAATCAACTGCTCCCCGGCCCTACCAACTAGCTGGTCTGATCACCATCAGATAAACTTCTCTCTGACCTCTATATGATAAGAACATATCAAATAATGCAGAAAGAGCAGGGAAACCACAGAGAAATTGTGAAAAGTTAGACATCGAAAAATTTAATAAACGTCTTGATACTCCTAAACCATTTTTAGAGCAAAAGGCTGATCCCCTAGCATAGGCAGTGCAAAAATGGCTCTCAGAAGACATTGACTTCTTCTTCCCCGCCATAAAATATAAAAGAACCGCCCATCATCCACCGGCGCCATGGTATAACGATTCTTTAAAGACCTTAAAAACTAGCTGTAGGATCCTTGAAAGAAAGTGGAGGAGAAAATACGACCAATCAACCAAACAAGTCTATAAATCAGCCTTGAGTAAATATCACAAAGAATGTAAACAAGCATGTGCTACTTTCGTGAATTTAACCATCTCAAAGGCATCTAACCTGTGAAGAAACACTGTTTAACACAGTTAAAGAATTGGCGGGCTTGGATACCATAGCCAAACCACCAATACTGTCCCAAACTAAATGCGAGGAACAAGCTGCCTTTTTTTATAAATAAAGTTGAAGGAATTTACCAAAAAATTATTTCACAAAAACCTGTATATGATAGCTCAGTGAGCTTAAATGCATCTATGCCGGAGACATCTCTTTCCCATGCGGTGCAAAAATGGATTGGCCCTTCCTAACAACGGAAAATGTAGAAACAGTACTAAAATCAATTGAATCTGAATCACCGAAGGACCCCCTCCTAGTCAACATCCTTAAACAATTAAATCACTCAGTGATGTCAATTCTAACCCATCTTTTAAAAACATCAATCAAACAGTCAGTAATTCCTCCCTCATGGAAACACGCCATGATTCACCCACTATTAAAAAAGCCAAATGCTGACCCAGCTGATACCAAAAACTATTATCCCATATCACTGCTTCCGATTCTATCGAAAATCTTAGAAAAACATATTCATAAACACATGACGCAATATGTAGCAACACATCAAATAATTCATCCCTCACAGTCAGGCTTCAGAGTGGGTTTCTCGACGGAAACCACACTCCTAGGTGTTACCGAAGCAATCCGTCAGAATTTAGACAGGAAAAATGGTGGTGCTCCTTCTGTTAGATTTGAGCGACGCTTTGACACCATATCACACACTGTGCTCATTAATACACTGAGCAAAATAGGAATAGGTGGAGCAGCTCTCAAATGGATACAGGCATTCCTCTCAAGCAGAACTTTTCAAGTTTTTTTTCAAAATGCCTGCTCCAAAACTTACTCCTTCGCACATGGTGTACCACAAGGCTCCATCTTGAGACTGCTACTTTTCAATCTCTATGTAAAACCTTTAGCGGAGCTGGCTGAACAATCCGGACTCTTAATTTACTCCTACGCAGACGATTCCCAAATTTTGTTTTCACTATCGGCGCAAAACCCCAATGATACCTTCACACTTAAGACAGGGCTGACTAACATAGCAACCTGGGTGCAATCTCATTTTTTTAAATTGAACGGAGGAAAAACAGAGGTAATAATACTGGTAAAGCAGAAAAATCTATGGAGCCTACAACATTGGCCAGATAAAATGGGCACCCTTCCTTCCCCGGAATCACAAGTGCGAAACCTAGGCGTACTCCTAGACGATACTTTAAATATGCATGCTCAATCAGTAAAAGTCGCAGCCACTTGTTTCTCCATCATTAAATTGCTGAGGAAAATATGCTGCAGGCTGCCAGATACAACAACAAAAACTGTAGTCAATGCCTTAATTACTTCCCGGCTTGACTATGGAAATGTCCTCTATGTGGGCTCAAACAAACTGATTCTCCCAGACTACATATGGCCCCAAAATGCGTCAGTGAGGCTCCCATGTAAGGTACCTAAAAGAGAATCGATCTCCGCATTTCAACGTAAATTACATTGGCTAAACATTGAAAATCGAGTGAAGTTCAAAACACTCACCTACATGCACAAAATTAAAGCCAATATAGCCCCCAACTACCGCTGCACTGGTCAAACCATACATTCCATCTAGAAATCTAAGATCAACCTCACACGGCCGTTTTGTGGTCCCTAAATACAAACTAGCGCGAAGTGGAGGGAAATCTTTCACATAACTAGGGCCATCGTACTGGAATTCCCTCCCAATCTCACTTAGTAATGAAACAAACTACTCCAGCGTTCCCAAGTGACTTAAAACCTGGCTGTTTGACAAATAAGATGCCCATGCTCCACCCTGTCTAGGCTTCGATCTGCGCCGGGACCCTTTTTGGGTAGCTGTCGTGCAATACAAATTATAATAATAATAATAATTTCTATGACATGATGAGCTGATCCGAATTCTGAAAGTGACAAACCACATACAATAACTTTGTCTTACCCTGTGACCTATATTGGATAGTTTTGCTACATGTGGAGTGAGAGGTAGCCTTGTTCGTCAAGTTAACAGGGTATTGGTGTATATCTGGAGTACTACAGGAGTAAGTCACATCTACTCACAGCAGAATGTTTGTGAATCATGCGTTTCAAAAACATAGTCAAAATACTCAATCAGAAAATGCAGGCACACAAAACATTAGATCCAGGAAAACTAAAGGTTGTTTAAAACGTTTTTAAATTCATATTGATTGCATATTTATAGTAAACCTTATTCACAACATAAAGTGATGCAAAGGCTGCACGTAGTGCTTTTGCACTTGTCCCTCTCTTTAATGTACATGTGCCTCAGCTGAAGCCTGAGAACACATGTCTCCATGCACAGACAAAACTATTAGCGGCATAAATCCTAGTTCATTTTTTCCGGGCGGGATGGAGGGATGTTTTAGGACTGTATGATTTCTCTCTGAGAAGCAGTTTTTTGGGCTGAATTGGAGAGAGTATATTTCTGGAGATTCATTTCTGGTGACGTTAGTTTCAGTGATGTCACAGGAGACGTGGGTTGTGCCTTTATAAGGCAAACATATTTAATTGAGCTTGAATGACTGTCCGCATTCTTAATGGACACATTTAGCAACTGGGCACATTTTAAATCCTGGCATTCCTGAACCACCTTCATTTAATTGTATGTTTGTGTCACGTCTCGGAATGGCTGGGCTGAGTCTGAGTATCACAGCAGAATTAAGTTGTGATAAAATGAGGACGAGAGTAACACCCAAGCATTACACCATAATAACATTCAAAGTCCAAATTAAAAAACTGTGGGTGGAAATTCTTTAGAAGGCGCGTCACTTTCAGACGCAGGGCTCCCAAGTCCCTATCTTAAGTCAGTCTGCTAATCAAGTCCAAATCAATTTAGTTTTATTTTACATGATTTTTATACTATGTTTATTTCACTGATCCAAGTTACAATATAGCAATCCACTGCAAAGTCTTTAGGGGCATGACTACTTTATTGTGATGTAAGTGTTGTCGTAGGAAACAGTAGTGATGCTTTCAATTTCAAGCTATTTCAAAGTCCATGTTTTATTCAATGTGTCACACTTCTAGGTTTAGGCTGAGTCTCCTTTGAAGATACAGATGTTTTCTTATGCTTCAGTACCAAATACTTTCATTTGCCCCTTATATATCTTTGTAAACTAGTGGTAGAGAAGAACGTTTATCTCAGTAAGTGCTTCTCTCATATCACAATGGTGAAAGACTGTGTTGTCTTCGGATTTGTGGTTCAATATGTGCCGGTCAGTCTCTGTTTCCCCGCTCCTGTCAGCCAGTCTGTATCTAGTGACAGATAGATTGTTTGTGCCTTGTCGTTTTTTTTTTTGCCACAATTAGATTTTCTGCCAGAATAAAATCTATTCCCTCTGATTTTTAAAGTTCTAGGATCTTGTAGTGCTCTGTGGAACAGTTGAAATATACTTGAGGATCACTTTCTCAAGCTATGAAATATTAGTAATTGAATCGTAGAATACCATTACTGACTGGCCATTTCCTGCCAGCTTTTGGAGCTCAGATTCTATCTGCCTTGAGCCTGATGTAGTAAGCAAGAATCTGTGCCTGGTAGAAAAGTCAGTGTAAGAATAGACTTCTGTTGCTTTAATTTCCTTAGAGGTTTTGTTGTTTTGTTAACCGTGAAAGGAGTAATTTATAGCTTCCCTGCAAGTCTAGGAGCAGATGGCTGCTGGGATTTCCTTCCGAGACCAGAGGCTAAGACTAGACAGCCAAGTGATGGTGGTTCTTCTCTGGCTCACCAGGATCCACTCTTGTATTCGGCCTAGGAGTCATTATCAAAGTGCATTATAAATACAGTTGCCCTCTATTCCTTCCTTTTCCTTATGTTATCCTCCACTAATATCTCCTGTTCTTTGCCCCTGTCTGTTGGTCTGACAGAGTGGCAATCACCTTCTAGTCCTCACAGTTCCATCTTTTTAAATCGATCACAACATTCCTGGTCTTAGGAGACTGATATGGGTAGCACTTTCGTCCCCAATTTTGCAGCTTGCACCAGTTGTTTTCCAAACATGAGATTTAACCAATTTTATTAACATTCTTTTACATAACCCTTTAGCTCAAGCGATTTTTTTTTAAGTTAGCTATTTGTGCTAATTAATCATCGGTATTTACTGTATTACAGAATCCTCTACTCTTCAAAAAGGGACGTGCGGAAAAAAATACAATTTAGGTAAGGCTTTACATGAAGTCTAAGACAGTGATGCCCTCTGAGTCAAAGGGTATATGAAATTATTACCAGTTACTCCATGATTCTTCTTAAGAAATCCTGCAGGTGCCTAGGCCTTGTGGATGCCAAAGTTAGAGCACAACTAGAAGGGTCATTCTATCTGAAGTGCTGGCTCCTGCCAGACAATGATCTTGTTCACACTGGATCCCTGGAATTCCAGGTCCTCATCTGGGTGCTCTGCGGAAGAGTGCAGTGTGGCATAGTCTAGCATGCCATTCTTTGTGGAGCATTCGCTCCTGAGCCATGTGGTGCTTGTGTGTTGTAGACACAATGCGAAAGTTGTGAGCAATTTCACGATTTGCTGATACTGCATTGGAACCGGCAGTCCGTGCAGTGTCACAGGCTTCACCATTGCACTCAGAACGTTTATTAGGAACGGACACCAGGGGTTATAACTTACAGTGAAGAACTAACAAGAAAAGCCACTTTCACTGGGCACTCAGACCAGCCACAGCACTCAAGTGCTATCAGTAGGCTTCATCTGCAGATTTTTAATCGTCTGATTTCTGAATCCTCTTCATACTAAGTGTTATTTTCCATTTGTCTGTCTTGTTTTTCCTTGTGCATCTGAATTAATATTGTATGAGTGTGCTGGTGGTATACACTGTGTTAGGGTTTAGGAGTCAGGGGTCTGGGGTCTGGTAGGATTTTTCCTAGTTATGAGAATGTTAGCATTTTGCTGACACAAGACTGTATTAAGGTATTTCAATCATGAGACTGTAGTAGGATTTCGTAGTCACAATGCTCTTAGGGTTTCAAGAGACTGTGTTAGGGTTTTGTCTTTAGAAAACTGGATTGGAATTTTATAGTCATTAGACTACGCTCGGGGTTTAGTGACATAAAACTGGATATTTATGCATGCAATGACTTTTATGTTCAATGAGTGGCATGTTCTGGTCATGTGCATTTTTCCTCGTGGGTACTGCATATCTGGGTGGCTGGCTACATGGGATACGTAATAGGCTTTGGATATCTATTCATGGGCAGGTATTTATTTCATTTATGTTTTGTGGCGGATTCCAGCAATTTACTCTTTCCTCTTATTTAAGGTGGTCAGAGAGAGTGGGATACATTCTTCGGCTCACTTTAAGAAAGAGTTATTGATAAAGGAAGCAGATATTTCTGAATCTTTAGTCCAGAGTGTAATTCCTTCGTGCAAACCTTAATATGTAAATTATCCCACCAACATTTGCAAAATCACTGATTTGTGGGTTACATGAAAATCTATTTTTTTTAAATGTCTCATACCTTTGCGCACAAAAAAGTCACACACCGGCTTAATAATATCCTTTGGATGGTAAATTAAACTGCTCGCAGTAACATACGGTGCTTTTCATCACACAATCCCTCTACTGCCATCTTTGCTGTTGTACATTTAAAAATGTGTCATGCATCTGAAAAATAAACTATGGTATGAACACATTGGACCCCCCTCATTCCACAACCCAGAAATCAAACCAACAGTTCACGAAATATTTTGAGTACCAAAGGTCTGATTAGTGCCATCTTTGCACATGCATTTTGGCACATGGAACGTATGCCGACGGAAAATCTGCAGGTAGATAGAATTTTAACATTCATAGGTGTAGAGTATCGGTTGAGAACATTTACGTTCCCAGGAAAGGAGCGAGGCTTAGCCATTGGGAAGGCAGTGCACAGCTCCTGACTCATAATTGTGTGGGTGTTCACAGACTTATCCAAAGTTTGTTCACACCCAATTTATACAGTTGTACAATGTAGCAAGAAATGATGGAGCACGTGTGCATTTTAGGTGCCCAAAATACACACGCTGACACTTTAAGTTGAACTAGAGGATGGTCTCTCTTACCAAAAGAAACACCTTAACTCTAATTTTAAGTTGGTGGAATTTCCACTGGTGCAAAATCGGGCCACGGAAACACAACAGTAAAATTTAGGTATGTACATGGGATTCTTGCCTAACACACGACTTCTAACGTTACACTTTTTGTGACTGAGGAACATAAATGTTCAGTGTGTGGGAAAGTTAAAAGATTTCCTGATTTGCCAGTAAAGGCTGAGGCAGAGCCAGACACGTCTCTGACTCATGCGACTATCTATGTCCCAAATATGCCAGCATTTATTATTCTCAGAATTCTCAGCCAAGGCCAGACTGTGGCACCAAAAGCAGCCCTGGCAAAAATGTTAAAACCAGTCACGCTCCCTGCGTCTCCTTACGCAATCTCTCCCTATCCATCCACCCTTGTATCCTCTCTCTTCTTCTCTCTTCTCCTTCTCTTGAAACCACCCTACTACAGCTGCAATTCAGATGGGTTAGCTGGGGAAAGTGACAGAGGCACCAGGAGCAACATGGGCATTCAAGACCAACAGTTAATGGCTCCAACCCACCAGGGAAATGCCCTGAGGAAGAAAAGGCCTGTCTGGCCATGTCTCTGCCCAAGTTTGCTACAATGTCAAAGCTTGCATATCCAAAAGTAAAGCTGTAAATCTAGAGACGTCGGGAAAATGTATCCTTTCACAGACCACTCCAACACTGCCTTTATCAAGTATTCCCTTCTGCAGAGAATTTCCTGTTGCAAAGCTAAAAAGAACATCACTCGTCTTCCCGTGTCTTATGCAAATATTGATATTTAAACAAGATCAAATGATAATTCGGACTTGAAATTGCAATAGGAAAAGTTTATTTAAAAGCAAGAGCGTGAGGAAGCAAGATGCTGTTAACTTTTGTTTGGAGTAACACAATTATATAACACATTGACCTCGAAGTGAATTTTACATTTTTTTTAAGAGAGAAAGTGCACATTTATTAAAGCATTTATAGCGCTCTTTTCCGACAGATTCACTGACAAGCAACCTCTTTGGGAATCCAGGCCTCCTCTACTTCTCCTGTACTGTCTTCTTTTGAGAAGAAACAACTTTGCCATCGACCAAATCTTCAACGATTGTTGTAACGTGGCGGGATCGGTTTATTTCTGAAAATGAGAGAGTGACACAAAGTGGCTCAGTCTTACGAACATCTCGTCACCCCGCACTTTTGCTAACTTTTCATATTTATTCGGAAAAAACAAATTTAAATGCAGTACGAGGAAATCATTGTTTTGTTGCATAAGATTTGAAATTTGTCCTCAGTGTCTCCGCTCTTATGTAAAAGAGAACTTTCATATGTTAGGAAAATTAGCTCAAGAGCTAAACTTAGAATCATAGAATTATTGAATTGAGAGCCACTGCTTAGACCATCATACCGCACCCCCTGCCTTCTTATCCTTCTTATAATATTGTACTACGATACTGTGCACCATTGTGTTCATCCATTTCCAAACATGTGGCAGAGGATCCATGGCTCTACCAATGCTCTTGAGTGCCTTAATTCATGTCTGACTACAGGAGCTGTACCGCTATTTTTGCCCTTGCGGTGCTTGAATCACTGTGTTCAACCCAAGACCCATAGCTCTTCTGTTATATTAATACTCCTGGATCATTGTGTCTGACCCTTGGCATGTCGGAAGAAAACTGCTGAACTAACGTACTTGGAATACACCTTTCACTGCGTCCAACCCAAGCCATACTACAAGACACATTGCCGTACGGATGTACTTGGACTACAAGGATCACTGCGTGCAACCCAAGCCCTACTGCAAGAAACATTACCATACGGATGTACATGGACTACAAGGAACACTGGCATCCAACCCAAGTGGTACTAAAATGCACATTGCCGTATGGATGCATTTAGAATACACCGATCACTGCGTCCAACCCAAGCAAAAGTACAAGACACATTGCTGTGCAGATGTACTTGGACTACAAGGATCACTGGCATCCAACCCAAGCCGTACTACAAGACACATTGCCGTATGGATACACTTGGAATACACCGATCACTGCGTCCAACCCAAGCGAAAGTACAAGACACATTGCTGTGCGGATGTACTTGGACTACAAGGATCACTGCGTCCAACCCAAGCCGTACTACAAGACACATTGCCGTATGGATACACTTGGAATACACCGATCACTGCGTCCAACCCAAGCGAAAGTACAAGACACATTGCCGTACGGATGTACTTGGAAAACTCCGATCTCTGCGTCCAACCCAAGCCGTACTGCAAGAAACATTGCTGTGCGGATGTACTTGTTGTGCATCAACCACTTTGTCGGGCTTCAGTCACAGTACAGGACTGCATGGATCATTATGTCAAATGCCAGTCATAGTACAGAAAATATTGCATCCGCAGTACAGGAAACATTGCTGCACTGATGTGCTTGGACTGCATGGATCACTTTATCCCACTTCGGCTGTAGTACAGGACACATTGTTGTATTGGTGTACCTAGAAAGCATGGATCACTGTGCTGACAGCCTTTCATGATTCACCCTCATAGTAGAGTTTACCTTGTTCTCCTGGGGTCTCGCAGTAATACATTAAACCCGATAACTGATAAACAAGCGGTTAAAGAACTACTACCTTGGTGTTACTAGAGCACTCTTTGCAGAAGACATGCTGTTGTAAAGAGCATTTTTACAGTTGTTAGTGTCAAGATCACTGTTGAGATGTCGAATATGACCTGCACATATATTGTGACCATACTTAATATTGACTTCCACTCCTGGTTCTTATTTTACACCCTTTTGAGTTCGAAACCTCTGCATCAGCACCAGGCCAGTGACACTCACCTCGGCTATGGGGTAGTAAGGTTCTTAGAACTGATTAACATTGCTGCAGGTTCTTTTAGTGTTCTGAATAACTGCAAAGTCCAACAATAAATAGAAAAACATGCCTTCTCTTTCTTAGAACCTCACTTTCTCTCCCCTCTAATTTCTGCAAAAATAGTTCTCCTATGACAAATTTATGCATACACTTATACTTCATAAAGTGAGTGCTAGGTTTGTTCTGAAAGCAGAAATCCCTTTAGGGAACACACAAGCTTGAAATTAAAGTTGTAACTCTGCTTACCTTTGATTTGCTCGACAGGTCTGCTCCTGTGAATGATGAAACAAGGAGCATTGGTTACTGTCACAGTAAGAGGTGTCAGGAGCATGCCCCCTGGGTGAATGCTCATGAGATGGAAACAGCACAAGCATGGACCCGAAGGGAGGAATGTTCTGTGATCTCAAATATGTGATGGTCTTCCCAGTGGTCAACAAACACCTTGGTACAAAAACCCTGAGGTTCATCACATACCACCATAAAGACCAGCTGCTAAGTGTGGTCTGTCTGATAATCCCACTGCGAGCTTGAATCAGGCCTGTGGAGATGGCTGGGCCCCCACTGTCAGCTCTCCAGGGACATTCTAAAGTAGCCAGAAGAACTCACGCTCATCAAAACACTTGCTCGCCCCTTTCCTTCCCTCACTTAACGGGAATGTACTCATAATGGCTAGTAGATAAATGATCTTTTCGTTTTGGTTTTTTCCACTTTTCTGCTGGCTGTTAGTGCCAGCAGCCTGAGTTGAAAGAGCCGGTTCTTTGCAAGAGTTGTTTATTCCCTCGCCCAGGGCTAGTTGAATTCACCAATGAGTGAGTATGGTGCTGGATTAGGCCACCCAGTGGGGCAGGAGGCTGGCAGCCATGGAATGAGCGTTCTGATTGGCTGGCCAATCCCCAACATTCGATAAAGGGCACACACAGTTTATTCTCTTCACGTACACACATACCCGTAAACTCCCATCCACAGTCATAGGTGCAGGGTTAAGGGTTGAACGGTGGGTGGGTGTTTCCTCGCGAGAGTGGGGAGGTGACTGCCCATTGGAAGTGAACAGTTGTGCAGTTTTAGCCAAATGATCTTGAACTACCTTGACAATGTCATGTGCAAACGTAAACATTAAAGGTATATTAAAACTGCAACTCTCAGGGCCCTAGCTTTGCGGTCTAGCTCAGATTTATTATTGCTCTTGCATAGTCTGCCATCTGCCTTCGTAGCCTAGTGGCAACAGTGTCAGCTGTGAAACCAATGTCCCAATCCTGGCTGCACGCCTTGGCTACATTGTGTGGTCTTGGGGACACTCCTTCATCTCCAGGTACCTTCGTTCCATTACTTGGTAAACTCAGGAGCTCTTGGTTATGTACTAACCCAAGTGTTACGCACTACACCCGCCCCTCTAAAGACTTCCTTCACGCACACTTTGGTGACATGGAGAAGTAACATCCCCAGGGTGAGTGAGTCCTTACCATTCCTCGCCGCCCAGCAGGCGCCGGTAGGTGTCGATCTCAGCCTCCAGGCGGGTCTTGATGTCCAGGAGCAGCGTGTACTCCATGCTCTCGCGCTCCATGTCCACTCTCAGCTCGTTCAGCTGGGCCTCCAGGCTTCCTATGATGGTCTGGATCTGCCCCAGCTGGGCACAGTAGCGCCCCTCCGTCTCTGCCAAGGTGCACTCTAGTGCTGATTTCTGTTAGTGAAGGAGATGCAAATGGAATGGTACGGTCAGTTATGACATTTCATTATATCTTGATAGGGTTAGCAGATAGCGCTTTGAAGTCAAGTTAGTCATTTCATAAATTGAGTTCTCAGGCATGTCTAGAAAGGCTGTTTCATATATACGTGTTGATACATAAACACCAAAAACAGCAAAAGCCCAGTGGATCAATCTGGAGCTGGAGACAATGTTTATATAGCTTCTAGAACTGGAATCATCACCAGATGATGCATTCACAACTTAGCATTATCTCCAGTTGTCCGGAATAATTTATGAATGACCTGCAGAACTTAACAAAATAGTCCAGATGTGATCTTTTGAACTGAACGCAATAGTCCAGAAATTCCCTCAAAACAATTGACACAGTACTCCTCATGTGGATTAAAAAACACTCCAGCAATAGCTTCAAGAGCTGGAAAAAATTCTCGATATGGCATCCAGAGCAGGAGATGACTCAATACATGGCTTCTAAGATGGCTTCTAAAATCCTTCATCAACAACTCTTTGGGCTCAATTCACAAAGGTAAACTTATACCTGAAGTCTAAGTTTAGATCTAAAGTCTAAGGTCTCAATTCACAAAGGTAAACTTATACCTGAGGTCTAAGTTTAGACCTAAAGTCTAAGGTCTCAATTTACAAAGGTAAACTTATACCTGAGGTCTAAGTTTAGACCTAAAGTCTAAGGTCTCAATTTACAAAGGTAAGCCTGAAGTCTAAGAATACCTTTGTGGATTGGACCCTTAGACTTAAGGTCTAAAATAGGGCTGGGCGGAACTCGCGGAGGTCCATGAAAACTCCGCCGCGATATTCCACAGAGTTCTGTGAAGGGTCAAACATCGGCACGTTGTGCTGCTTTCACTGACTCTTAGCACCTGGAGCTTTTTCCATGCTGCAAAATGAAAGAGTTAGCCGAGTTTTTCTGGAGCTCATTATTACAGGTGTAACGCGGAATGGCTAAAAGTCAGTGAATTCTGCCAGTGTAACCACATTTTTCGCCCACCTCTAGTCTAAACTTAGACTTCAGGTCTATGCTTACTTTTTGAATTGGGCCCAGAGAGCTAGATAGGACCTTTCAATAGCAATATGTGCTATAACAAGCACCTAACTAGCTGAAAAATATAATCCACTTACACATGTGCTGGGTCACGATTGCTACTGTAAATTTCATAAGCATGCTCAAGAAATAGTTTAAAAGTGATAACCAGTGCTCATGAAGGAAAGCTGCTGAGACACCTCCATTTTGAGCCCAGATTTGAGTTTTAACATGAAGGTGTATTCTTGCGTATATTATTGGGGTAACTATAGCTGGCGTAGAATTCTGTTTTATTTGTGCTTACTCTCACCGTGTCGCCTTTTCGCGCTCGAGAGTTTGTTAAAGCAGAAATCTCTTACAATGATAGGCAGCTGTGAGGGAAAGGTATGCAAGAAAATGTATGTTTTTTTAATGCTAGGAGTTATTTTTAAAGCGTGCTTACACTAAAAACGCCATGTCACTGAAATAACCTGCCTTTAAAATATTGAACTGAATCAGTTAATTAGTAAATGGGAAAGTTTTGAAGAGCTTCCTGCAGTGAATAAGGAAGGTTCTGACCAGAGAGACAAAGGTAGAGCATTTCAAGTTCTGTGGCAGTAACTGGAAAGGCATGAGTCTCAAAAGTTATATTTTTTGTTCTGGTGGTTGTTAATAGGTGTTAAATGTTGTATCCTATAGCCTGCTTATACTTACACCAGCTAAACTTGAATGCAATAACATCCGGGGAAGTTTGATAAACAACTCTATGGACAATGACCATGGCCTTGAATATAGGATTCAATTTTATGAAATTGTGTGGCGTCCACCAGCGTACTAATTGAAAGCTGTGCGGTAGGGCAAGAGATGAGGGACACCCAGAACAAACCCAAACATCAGCTGAGTGTCATCTGCAAACATGTAGACTCTTGCATCTCCTTGATTTAAAAGTTGCGCTAGTGGACACATGTAAATGTTGAATACAAGAGGCAATAATATTGATCCTTGAGGACATCACAAATGAGAGCTTTAGGCTTAGACATGTAGGGTGGAAGTATGACTATTATATGGCGACCTGTCATATAATAAATCAATCTACTCAGGATAGGCCTGAAATACCTATTAAGTCTGAACAACCGAATAGTGCGATGACTGCTTTTAAGTGCTTCAGAAAGGTCCAAAGGACCAGGGCATCAGCACCACTAATTGTCCACCAGCCCACAAAGGTCATCCAAGACCAAGCCTACAGCTCACTTTAACCTGCCCTGAAACACACCTGGGATGCAACTTTGGGGTGACTTGGGTTACTACGTCTTTGTGGGCTATCAATGTCTGCCAGATACAATAGAGGGAGAATGTTGTCCCGTGTTTAACTATGTGTTCTCTTACAAGTTTTCTTCCACATGTTTTGGAATTTGATGGAAGGCGAGTTTCTATGAATATTTATACTAATAATGTAGCAGCAATATGGGTCTAAAATTATTTAAGTCAGAAAAGAGAGATTTCATCTCCTGATATGATAACAATTGGGCTATCTTGATTATAAATATCACAAATGACCATATTGTGATTCAGACGACCCCTAAACACACGTATTAATTGATGTTCTCATGATAATTACTTTTCCTAAGTGAGGTGGAAGACTGTCCACTAAAATGCATTTGCTCACTCCATATGCATAATAACAGTGTATAGCTTTCAAAAGTGTATGCGCCTTTCTACATTTGTCCACTAGATGTCAGGAACACACTATTATACTTCTGCTTCCTGCCTTTAAATTCAGTAGGGAATGCTGCGGTGTCATAACCAGTTTGCAGCCTACAGCAAACAAGTAGATGATGCACGTGGAGTTTTAGTGTTCTGATAAATATCCAGCTTAAGTGCACACAAAGATTCATGAGGTGGAAAGAATGTTACAAAAATCTGCCATTTGAAAGTTATTAAGAAGTTTACGGTATCTTCTCTTTGCATATTTGTTCTTTAGTCAAATATTCTACATAGTCTCAAGCAATGCCCTTGCTTAGTACTATTTCCAGGGAAGCATTATAATATTTTCGGATATTATAGTCATATATGTTGTATATAGGAAGAGGTGAGGCGCCGCGGCCAGGGTGACTGACTCCGGAATCTGGAGATCACGGTTCGATCCCCGGTGCCAGCGGCAGATTAGCCCAGCACCATGTGACTCTGGGCAATAGCTTGCTTAATCTTCCCGACGGACCCTAGCGCCTAGAAACCCTTACGGGTGATTGTTCACGCTTTATAAATGTGGATTATTATTATTATTATTATTAAAGACTGCTACTCCGACGTTGACTTCGAGTTGGGTGGCAGTCAATGCATTGGGGAAAATCTCCTCTCTTCATATGGGCTGCTTAATGTATTCCTCCTCCAGCAATAATGGATTAAACAGGTTGTTTTCAAGGCAAACATAGCATGGAAATGATGGCACCTTGCATGTATCATCCGTGCCTACGGTAAAAGCAAGGGAAGAAGAGAATGACGTCTGTAGCCAGAATGATGCCTTACACAATTCGGGGCATATTTGCAAGGGTATTGCGCCACAGAACCATCACTTTCACTGACTTCCTGTGGTGCAATACCCTGCTCCATATTTACAAAGGTGTTAAGACACTTTTTGTGGCTTAACACGGCTTTGTAAATATGGTATCCTTTCATGCAGTTTTCTGCATGAAAGGGGCATGCAATGGGTGTTGCTGTGGCCGTTCCATCGGGCATTGCTTTTTGATGCTGCCCCAGATTTTCAAGGCTGTGTAAATCGGAGGCAGCGCCAAAAACAAATGCCCTGCAATAGCAGGTGGTAGAATGGTGCAACGAGCAGAAATACTTTTGCAGCACGCAATGCATTTTGCAGCACACATAGAAAGAGCAAAACAGCATTAATGTCTCTTCCCCTCATTAAATAATGAGGATTTGCTACTTCTATTTGTGCTGCAGAATAGAAGAAACAAATCGCCATTATTGATTGCTTATGTGCAGGAAGGGACACCTTCCTGTACATAGACAAGCATTCCCTGCAACACAGGCATCCTTGCACTATGAAGCAAGGGTGTCTGTGTTGGAGCTAGGCAAATATTTTTAACACCAGCGCTAGGGAAAACATAGGGTGCGCCGTATTGTTGTAAATACGGCGCATCCCTGCGTTTGGAAATGGCGGAGCGCGGCTCTGCATATTTTGACGCAGCTCTGCACTCCGCCATCTCCTTGTAAATATTCCTTATCTTCCTTTTCAGGGTGCAAGTTCTTTACACTGAATTTTATGGCTTCTACAGCCCTGATTGTAAATGTGTTGACGTTTCCAACCACTGAGTAAACCAATGTTTGACAGGGATTCGGAATTCCGAGTTGTTTGGTATTTACTGAAACCGACACCGAGGGGCATATTATCAAGGGCTGTATTACCACTTTAGCAGCACTTTTTGCCGCTAAAGCGGCAATATTTTTATTGCCCTATTAGCAAGCTGTCGCTAACAGCTGTTAGCGACCGTTTACTGGCAATAGCGCCCATTTTTTTGCCGCTTTGCATGTCAGCATTATTTATCACTAATGACATGCAACATAGGCGTTCCTCACTACAATTAAAGGGAAACAGTCGCAAACACAACTTACCCTATTATCAATGCCTGCGAAGCGATAAAAAAAGTCTTGCTAACCGAGATTATCGCTTGATTTGAACGCCTGATAAAAACTTGACTTAGCCATCTTGTCAATGGGGGGTGGATTGTTAGGTAAGTACACACTTTCCTATTTGCAAGCTTTTCATTAGCGCAAGCTTTTCATGAGCTGGTATTCTCACGCTATTTCTGGTTTTCGCCTCTATCCCTGGATTTTTTATTCCCTTAGAGATAAGCGTTGCTAATAACGCGCTTTCTCAGCGATGAAATCCAGCGATAGACGGCGATAAAAAAATGCCGCAAACCTGGGTTAGCAATAATTATCGCCACTTCTTGCTAATATGCCCCCAAGTGTGTCAAAAGTCACCTCTTCATTACATTTTTCTCTTTTACTATAAATACAGATTTGTTATTTTACATAAATTGCTCTTATCTGTTCTAATTTATTCAGTACTTGTAATACTCCGTAATGTTTATTACTGTTACATTGTATTCAGTATGTATATTATTGTTGCTTTCTGAATCTTAAATAAAAAACATTTCACAAAAAAAAACTGCCCTAATTTAACCGGGGAAAACAGTATACAGCATTATCATAACATGTGGATTTTAGTGTGTCAAGCACAAAAAATGTGTTACCCAAACACTGGGAATAGGTGCTGTTTATTACACTCAATAAATAATGAACCTCTGGGAATCAGTATTTTTCGAGTGCGATAAATAGCACCAATTCCTCTGACACACTTCTAATCAGGACCTATTTAAGGACCTTAGTGCACCTGGATATCTGTGGGCAACCAAGAAGACTACAGGGTAACATTCTAGGTGCATTCATTCAACGTGTCATCCTTACAAGGCAGATACAGTGAATGCTAATGAGCTGGGTTAAATCTTGTTATTTACAGTGGAGCAAGCACTATATGAATACAGGTTTCAACTGATCTACATTACACCTACCATAGCCAGCTGGGCCTGCAGATCAATTTCCAAGGTCTGGAAGGTCCTCTTCAGCTCTGTGATCTGGCTTATATTGGACTGTATCAGATCAGTGTTGGTGGTGATCTCTTGCTTCAGCTCACTGGTCTACAGGCAAAATACAAGCACAAAAAGGTGGCCATTCTATGTATATGGAATTTATGTTTTTAGAAAAACTTCCTGGTACGATTTGCAAGATGTATTTACCCTCTGGATGAACTGCTCCTCAGCCTCTGAGCGGTTCTTATCAGCCATCTCTTCGTATTGATATCTCATCTCATTGAGAATCTTCAGCAGGTCGATGCCCGGCGCCGCATTCATTTCCACAGTGACGTCGCCCTTGTTGCCTTGGTAAGCCTTGATATCCTAGAAAAGTTTAAGAGACAATCGAGAAAGACAAAATTATACAGGAAACTAAAAACAATTTATAAAAGCAGTTTAAGAATTTTTTTGAAAAAACAGAAAAAATATTCTTAAAAATATCAAACAAATAAAATAACACTAAGAAGACCATTTTTAAAGAACATCTAAAACATTTAAAAAATAATATAATGGAAAAAATATAGTGCTTTCAGAGCAAAATCACTCGTGGATTTTCATAGCTGACAGAGACTTTCTATTTCACTTGGCGCATTGCATTCGATCTTGTCTGAACAAGTGGCTGCTGCAATTCTAAAAGCAGACATACTTTTGTAGAATTTTGGAATCTCTGATTTACGCAGGCCAATTATTATCTTGTAAACTTGAAAGGAATTATTTGGCAGATAGCCTGGCCATGGTAGAGTTGTGCACTCTAGACGAATTAAAGTTCTACACTTTCCAACCTCACCCCTTTTACGAAGCTGCCCTTTTCCACCCAGTGCACCGCCTACTTCCTGGAATATCTTGCCCATCCTCCAGCGTTCCTCATCCCCTGTAATCAAGTGCAGGAAAGGGTTGTCTAATGTAAGGCTATTAAGACCGACTCTTTCGGCTAACCACTGACCCTGTCAAGGATTCTCATTTAAATGTATTTTTGGCAAAACAATGTTATGTGGATATCATAAAATATGGCAAAGAAACGACCCTTATGGATTCAGGCTAGACACCACTTCTTCAATGTGATATTTCACATTTGAGAAGAAAAAGGAGGACACCTCTTACACCATGCTACCTCATCTCATAATCAAATTCACCCTTTCCCCTAATCAGTCCACCAGCTGACTGGCCCTATTACTGTTCTTCCTGTTGTATTATGTTCATAGATGGAGCACCATCTGGAGTGGACCTCAGCAACAGTAGTACCATGTCAAGGCATGGGAACAGCAAGAGATTTGGGGAGATGTTTAAAGTATTACATATATGTGGATTTCTTTCAAAATCCAGGTGGATACCCCATGCAGGGGTGGTGCAACCACAAGGTTTCTGACAGCAGACATCTCTTAGTAAGGCGAATGGAACTGTGCCAGAGGAATGGTGGCCATAGTGTCTGCTGACCTCATTGGACAGGCTACCACCAAGCTACAAATGACCTCTCAAAAGGTCACTTAGAATGAACTAAGTACATTGTCAAAAACACATTCAAGCAATATTGAAGATAATACCTTGCTTGAAAGTCTGTGGAAGGTTGATACATAACCCTAAGGCATAGAAAACATGCAGCTTTATTTAGACCCTGGAGGACAGACCTTTGGTCTGCCAGGGACACGCCTCCATCATACTAGCAGAGGACTGTCCACCTGATTTTGAGATCCCCGCCTGCTTTACATGGATCTACATGCAGTGAAGGGAACCACTGCAATGGTGGCTCCATCACAGAATTGCAGTTTACAAGAGTGGGCAGTAAGGGCACCATGGTTTAAGCGCATGTTCAGCACATTGTGTTTGTTTGGAGAAAAGAATCCCAAGATAGGAGTTTGTTTCTTTTTCTAACAAAAAGTAAATGGCCAGATGCACAAGAAGCTTTTTCTCTGTGCGTGGGAACCTTTTAATATGTTCCCTGCCAGTTTCCATCATGCCTTGCGTAGCAGTCATGGGCAGGAAGAATGAGTGATCCTAGTCCCACCTTCAACAGGGTGGGACGACCATCACTGTGATCCACTGCTCTGGTGGTAGATGGACCTCTGAGTGAGAGATTACTGTCGGCAGCAAGGCTCAGCTAATGATATCTCAGCGCTTCTCTCGACTCTCTTAATAGAATGGAGGACCTGCGGGTGTGGAGAGGCGGAGAACTGCCGGTTTATGGGGGTCCTTGGCTGACCAAACCCTACATGAGGCTCTAAGATGGGAAAAATAAAACTAAAACAGGGGACACAACAGAGAGAAAGCACATACGCTGGAACAGGGAACAAAATCACATTGGGTGATGGGCTAAATTGCTGCTAGATCAGAGAGCCTGTTGAGGGATAGAACACAGTGGAACAGTTACCCACCCCAACACAGGACGGGGCAGTGAACATAAACATTCATAAAATTACTACATTTTTCATTATGATAAATGAGCAAAATTCTCAGTAATTACCATTATGCAATTTCGCATATCTTTTTTAAGAGAGCACACACCTGGCATAAAAAGTTACTAGATACTAGATGAAGACTGTTTTGCATAGAAAATGCCTCGCTGAGAGACATGCTCTGCTATAGCCAGTCTCCATACAAATGTTATTATTTGAGGTGTGTGATCGCTTAAAAATGTCACATGGGATACCAACAAACCACATTTCATTCTGAAATCGTAATTTCATGAAACTTTACAAATGCCCATTTATGACATGAGTCAGGAAGTACACAGACAAGAAACACACAATACGGACAGACACCAAGAGAGAAAGAAGGGAGGCAGTCCCTTTGCAGAACTATAAACACAGGGCCTCATTTATGAAAAGTGTTGCATTGCTGTGGTAAAATAGTGGTGCAACACTTTTCAGTGCGCCCTCCTGCGACACCATGGGTACACTGTATTTACTGTACGGTGCTCCATGTCACAAGGATTGACAGATACGTCAGGAATCCTGACGTATTAGTCGGCGCAAAAATGGTGCATTACTAGACTGTGTCTAGAAACAGACGCAACTCCAGCAATGTGTCATTTCACGTGGGGCAAGCCCCATGTGAAAAGGTCTGCTCCACTCTTTACGCCTGCCTCAAGCAGTCATAAAGATTTGATGCAGTGAGGCCGTAGAAGTCTCATAGATTTCACTGCAACATTTCTACAAGCCTTTTCTGCGCCGTAACGCCCACCCTACATACATGATACCAGTCGCAGGCATAATGTAGCGTAGGGATTTACAAAGTGAAGCATCTGCCTAGATGCATCACTTTGTAAAAATGGAGCAGTGTGGCAAATGTTTTACGCTGCCAGAGCGTCACAAAAAGTTACGCAAAGGCGGCGTAAGGGCCTCATAAATAAGGCCCACTGCATTTAACAACATAATAAGTGAGTCTTTAGGAGAGGGACACATGTGGGCTGAGACAGGAGAATATGTACATAGGGACTGCAATACAAAAGACACTAGAAGGAGTAGTGACGTACACTGGGATGTGTTACAGGCAAAAACACAAACACTTACTAAAAACATAAGCACACACCCAAAACACATACATACAAACGAAATTAAACAAATGACTCATTGATCAATCCCATAAGGCTTTTTGGAATGCCGAGACATAAATTCGCATAAACCCAGAATCAGTATACAAGGGTCTGCACACTAGAACAGAATCACACTAACAAGCTCAGTGTAATAAAACAAAATACCCAGCTAACACTCTATTATCGGTAGCTGCAAGATACAACCACCAGCTTGAACCCCGACCATTCAGAAAAGCCACAAAGAACAGAAAACAGTCTGCATGTCAAGGGCAGAATAAACACTAATCCAAACCCCTGCTGCTACACCTGCACGATCAGCGGAAGGTCACAAGGCCAATCAACCTTGGGAGCTCTGCTTTTCAACAACTTACAACCCCTGGCTTTACCAATGAAAGGGAGTCATTGGCAGGTACTGCAAAAACGGAAACTTACTGGCTACAAGGAATCACAAGGGCTCATGGGCTCATATTAGCTGTATGGCTAGACAAACAGAGTAGACCTGCCCCCTCTGAAGACCTGCTACCAAACGACCACACACAGAACATTGACAGCACACCAGAAGTGAAACACATGGCACACTGAACAGTTGCACGGGTTACTGGCTTGTCAAACATATGGAACCTGCAGCATTGTAAAAAAAGATGCTGATAATAGAGGGGGCAGTGGTGTGTGAACCGTACGTATAGGAAACACACAACCCCTGCCACTCTTGCACAACTTAGTGCAAGGTCCAAATCCCGATCAGAGCCACTGTCGTTTGGAAACCTCAAGTTTTAGCAGACAGCAATCTGCAAACTGGAACCCCCAGCAGCACCAATAGACTAAGGAAATAGGAACCTGCTGAAAAAACGTACAATATTACACCGCACCCTTCCCATGGCTGAAACCGTATTCCTCAGCCAGCCCTCCGCTTGCGTACAAATCTCCTGAGAGGGGTTGCGTATTCTGTGAATTTATCAGGACACCGGAAGTTTTCTAAAGTGCTAGGAAGTTATTAACATGAAAGCTAATCCATATAACTATAGACACCACTGGAATCTTCATATAGGAAGAGGAGACTCGCACCTGGTTTCCTTGGTGGGCGCGTGTTCTCTAGTACTCACCTCCTCATGGTTCTTCTTCAGGCAGAGCAGCTCCTCGCTCAGTCTCTCGATCTCCGACTCCAAATCTGCCCGTGAGAGGGTCAGCTCATCCATTACTTTACGCAGACCACTGATATCACACTCCACGTTGCGACGTAGGAGCGCCTCACTCTCGTACCTGTTGGGAGAGCACACAGCAATGGCATGAGATGGTGTGAGCCAAGGAGCTGATGTTGACTAGGTCAACATTCATGAAGTGTGGTACAGGAGCAGACATTCTGCGCGTGGAAAGTGGGATGTTGGCAAATAGCCCTACCTAATGTGCTTCAATGAGGCGTAGAATTGGAATTTGGCTCTAATAAAAATACCTTCTTTTCATCCAGTACTGCATATTAGCAAAATCTTAGCACTTAAAATAAGCAAACCCATTGGTAATTAAGTTATTGACTAAGGAGAGCATGATACAGAACTGCTCAGCAGTAAGTGCCTAACTAAGTGAGCTACCTGATATCTCAAAATTGTTTCAAACAGAATGGGGATACATACTGTAGATTAATTAAAACCTACTTAACATGTGAATTTAAAGGCCCAATGATTTCAATTTGTCTTACTGTTTTATGTGGACGTCGAGTGGGCTTCTAAAAAGATGGTCTTGTCTAGACACTCTCAGTCATGTGGCCAGCACATTGTACATGCTCTGGCCCAGTCCTTCCATTCTTAAAGGCACTAGCTAGTTCTGTAACCTCCTGCTTCCCTGTGGGCCATTAAGCCTTTACATTGGTTGAGATGAGGTGAAGTTGGTGACTCTTCTAGGGTGATCTTGGATGTAATGTAATGTAATCTTAGTTCCAGAATTAATTGTTGAAAGTAATCTTGGCGCAGTAACTGTACCTTTCTCCGCCGTAATTACAGAGGTACTTGGAACCCCTCCGCCCTCTTTCCTTACAGACCAATAAACCTCTTTTTGTGAGATGAGTTACAACCTGTTTGATATTATTCAACCAAAGTGGAAATTTACGTATTGTTCGCAAAGGATCTCTGTAACATCAAGAGAGGCCATAGAAACAAATTGAAATGGCGAGCCAAGCACATTGAGGGAGGATAATTCCACAGTAAAGAGACATTGCTGAATGAAAAATACTGCAGTTTATGAGGTGAGCTCTTAAGAAAACACTTTCCAATCAGCTCATGTCCCTATGAGTCAGACTTTGGAGAAGAGACGTTTGAAGGCACAACAAGTTAGGGTCTGAGAAAAGGTACCGTCATAAAGAACTAATGGTGGTCCCGGGTTCCCAATAAACTCTCTGAATGGTTGACTGTTTTTCATAATCTCATTCCCCTGAAAATTGCCCCAAGCCCCAATTCTCTCTTTCCTCCCTTGTCGATGATGAGCTTCTGTTGATTGTTATACTTACTTCATCTTGAAGTCCTCAGATGCCAATTTTGCATTGTCAATCTGGAGAATCAACCGGGCGTTGTTGCAGCTTGCGGCAATGATCTAAGGAACAAAAGGCATAGAGGTGGTGATCTCATCTCCAGGAAACTCGCAGAAATAGGTTCTTCCCTTTTGGCAACTAACACGTAATGATATCCTATGCAACTTAACTCAGTAGATTTGAAAAAAACAGTCTCCTTTTCTACAATCTGAAGACTCTCCTTGCTCACGATTATTTTTGTTGTATGCAGCGTGCTTTTCATTTGGCCAAGACAATGTGAACATATGTGGTATGGACCAGTAGCTGCAAGGCCCACACGGGTTGCCTCTTCAGGCAAGTGTGTCATTTGAAGAAATGTTTAACCAATGCTGCATCATGTGACCAACATTTTATATTTTTAAGATCATGAAAGAAGTGAACTCATTCTTGAGCACTGGAGTTTATTGCTCAAAGTTTTCTATAAATCAAAGATGGACAGAGTGTTTTAGGGACAGGGTAGAGGTAAGAACTTTGGGGTATCTTGGCCAAATCAATAGCAATACAACAAAAAACGGACCTCTACTCATCTGCAATACTAAAATGTACATGTGTGCATTCAGTATGTACTCTACTGTAATCCGGTAATACCATAGATGTAAAGAAGGGGCGTCCAATGTGGCTCCAGGAGGACCAGATTTTCAATAGATTTTCAATATAAAGATTGGCTATAAAAATGATTTGTATTTGAAATAATGTAATGCAAATTTATTTTATTTGGAAATCCTGAAGGCCTATCTTGGATCTAGCTCTTTTACGCTGGCCTCTCCTGAGCTAGAGGAATATTGAATGAATGAATACCACTTGTAAAGCGCGCAGCTGCTTCTATTAAATAATTTGTTATCCAAACGTGATTTAGTACCTAATATTTCAGAATCTGTTTGAATGGGATACATCACCAAAATGGCACAGTAGCAGCATACACATTACTAGAGTGTCAAAAAGCTTCCTTTCTCTTTTCCACGGCTGCATTAGTCTGATTGATGTTCACTAACAAGTAGCGTACAGGATCTGAAGTATCTGGCATAGCGAAAATCAGTTCAGTTTCGTTGCAGCTTTCTGACAAATGCACTTCCTAGTTCAAATTCATTCATGTGTTTCTTTTGTGTACATGTTCTTTATAGGGGAAGTAACATTTACCCGTTATTTACTCTCCAATTTCAACCCCACCACTTTATTCCTTTTCTCTTAACTGTTTTTTTTCATTAATCTCTAATCCTCCATTCTCTCGTTCCCACTCCCTCCTTCTACACTGTGTCTTACCAAAGTAAACGGTTTCTATTTTTAAAAATATATTTTCATTCCTGTTTGCTTTGTTTAACCTGCTCCTCCCGCCATCTCCATCCATGCTGGTGCTCTTTTTAACTGTTTCAGTGCTGTCAAATATTCCATCCTTCCTCTTCCCCTGTGTCCTATTCAAACTGTGACTGCTGTAGAAATAGAAAAGAGATTACACCGGCCCAGTTTACTTCTTGTATCCGTTTCTATTTTGTCTGCTTGAGTTATTTTCCTGCTTGACTTTTATTTTCGTTAGTTTGGCGAATTCTCGAAAACTTCTGTTTTATTTTTATAGTATTTTTCCCTCTCCTAACCCAGACTCCATGCGAAACCGTTAGTTTCTGTGTCATTTTCCTAATTAAGGCTCGATCATCAATTCTTTAAAACTGCTTTCTTGAAAAGGTTTTCAAATAGTTTTCTTCAATCAGGTATTCTCTTTCCTGGCATTCCCTCAGCACAACAGCCTTCTGTTTAGTTTTTCACTTTCCTGCGTTTTTTCCTTCATATACATATTGTGAAGACCATTATAGTTCAATATTATAATACTCCTAGCTCTACACTCCACTGTCAGACCTCATTTCACTATCGGTGTTTGGATTTTACTGGCACTTCTACTGTCCTTCCATTATGATGTACCAGGAGGTTTCACCTCTTTAGTTTGTAATGCCTTCCTTCACTTGACACAACCATTGTCTTTCAAAACCTTATTTTCTAACTCAGGAGAACAAGTCAACAATGGGAGAACCACACGTTCATAAGTTGCCCTTCTTCTTAAATGATAAATGCAAATCTTGGACTTGTGTTATCCTCATTGACCCAGAGGCATACATCAGGCACGTTCCCTGTTCATCAGGATTGGAAAAATCAAATAATCTCACTGGTCTTTTGCATTTTATTGAAACATTCTATTCATATCCTCCATCATGTCTGATCAACTCCCTCCTAGTTTGGTTAGTCGGGACCTAGGGTCAGACAGATATCTATCTCTCATCAATTTCACCCCCTGGGGCACTGAATGAATTCCAGGATGTTATGGCAAATATAGGTGGACAACACCCAAAGAAAATTCCATTTAAAAAGTAGTGAGTGCTGCACTTTACTCATTATTTTAAATACATATCAAATTTTTAGTAAACACTTACCCCCAATATTCTATATCCACTAGGAAATATGGAACAGAAAGGTATCACCAACACCTGACCAGGAGCAGTCGCAGAGGTGCATTTTTAGGGTTTAGAGTAGAAAATCATAGTGCAGTGTACTTCTAAAAATCTCACTACGAGGCCTTCTTTTTTACTCCTAACATTCTGTTTCATTTGGTAAATGTGTGCAAACTTTTTAAAACAAAATACTAACACTTTTTTTCTCCCAAAGACCTTCATACTTACGGTGGACCATTTTTGTGGTCATTTCAAGCTCACCCCAATTGAGTTCACTGCTTTGCCTGGGATAAAAACAATCTAATTAGAGGAAGGATTCCTACCTGGTTCTTCAAATCTTCAATGACCTGGTAGTATTTACTGTAGTCTTCAACCTTGGGTCCATAGATAGCTCCAGGTAGGTGCTTCTCATACCAGTCCTTGATCTTGCACTCCAGCTCGGTGTTAGCCTCCTCCAAGGAGCGCACCTTGTCCAGGTAGGATGCTAGGCGGTCATTGAGGTTCTGCATTGTTACCTTTTCGCTGCCCGAGAGTAGACTGTCCCCATAAGCATAACTCCCTCCAGAGCTACCACCAAAGACCACGCTACCACTGCCACCAAACATACCAGCAGAGGTGCTGCTGAAGCCTCCACTAAAACCACCACCAAGGTTGGCACCAGGAATGCCAGCTGTGAATCCCCCTCCAGATCCGCTTTGTAAGCCCATACTCTGACCTCCTCCATAGACACCAGTGGAACTGCTTCCCAAACCACCAATGCCACCATAGAGAGAGCCACCACCTAGCCCAGAACCCATGCTCTGCAATCCCCCAAAAGATGATCCACCGCTGCTGTGCACAGAGGTCCTGATAGACCTGGTGCCATGTGAAGAACCATGCTGAGATGCAGATTTCAAAGACATGGTGTACAGCGAGTGGGGAAACTCTGGCAAAGCGGCACTAGGATCTAGCAAGCTGAATGTGCAACTGAGTGATGTTTCTCTCATTATATACCAAATTAGGAGGGTGTTTCATGGCTGCGGTCCACGGCGCCTTTCATCAAAAGGGGGTTTGCCAACGTAGTATTTTTGTGCCCATAATTGTATATGATGAGTTTTTAAGTTAATAACTAACTCCATTGGGTCATTTCTTGGAGAAGCACATGTAAGTGCCTAGGGGTGGATTCTTTGATAAAGGATAGAGACAGGCGGAGTACTGATGCTGTTTTATTGAAATAATCCCTTTAATTGAGTTGAGTAATCCTCTTTTATTATATATTTTTGCACAATTTTTTGAAGTGTGAGAGCTGCATTGAATACACCAGGTGAAACCAATAATGCTTAGGATTCATATAAACCTTAATTGTCTCTTATATGACAGGACGACCATTTCTGGATAATGAAAGGCTTGCAGTAAAGTGGGAGCTATGCCTAATGAATAATAATGTTGCACCCTTTCACAGCCGCACCCCCCTCAGCTTGCACCATCACTAGATGGATCGCTGGGAAACGACGTAGGAAGGGACAGCACTAGTAATTTAAGTAATTATGCTGACAGACAACCTAATTTTGCTCACTGTTTCTTAAAATGGCACAAAATGTATACTTCTTCTGTTTTCTCTAAGTCACACAGATTCCTGCAAAAGACCCTTCCTTCTCCTAAAGCACAGCTCTCCACAAATTAAAGCAAACAGACATATTTTAATAGTATTTGTTTACAGTTCTGCTATATTAATGAGCCTGATATACATGTGAAAGGTTTCATCACTTACAAGGCTTTTTGTAATAATGATGACACCTTTTTATTGTTGAAATATCTCTATCGAAGTTAGGCGTCTCTTAGTGAGACCAGTGATTAAACTGGCGGAAAAGAAAACAAGAGGATATTGCACCATTAATTGAGTTTTAAAGAAATTAATTGATACATTTTTTGGCACATAAATAAACATTGTACATTTAAACAGTGGTTTATGTACATGCACAACTACTAAATTTGTATGGGAGACTTTCAATCTAAGGTATACTTTATATACGATTTCTTTCAATATTGATTGCAAATTTAAACCTACCTCTAAAGAAAATTGAGAATTGTACCTTCTCTCTAATTTAGCTAGGTTCTATTTCCTCTTGATTTTCTCAAAGTACTGACTTTATCCATATTTTTGGACTCTGTGGATTCTTACACTTTATTTGACTGCAACTAATATAGATATTTCATCACTGTGATTATTTATAACAATCATTGACAAAAATACTTACAGAGTAAGTGATTTAATACATTTAATATTCCTCAACTAATGAGGGTAGGTGGAAATATTTTATAAGACGGCATCATAAGAGTGCCTGTCGAAGCTGTGCTAGAAATTGTTGTTATACTCAAAACAGAAAATGAATGTGCAAGTAACTGTTTGATATGTGCAATTATCAATTCAGACTTAAAATAAAATAATGGATATAGGCAAACAGTTTTTATTTGCTTCACCTCTGCATGCCAATCGTACCTCTTATATGTCCTTATTCTAAAAATTATTTTGCATGAAGCAGGATTCTCTTAGCTACTTGCATTTGCAAATCTATCCTATGAGTGCAAATTATTGGATTGCCATGTTTGCAGGAGAATGCCTTACATTCTTAAACCCTGTTACTCTCATAGAATATTAACTCACAGTTGTATAATATTAAATGGGAATAAATTCCATACAAGTAGTGGAGGTTAGTATTTCAAGGTGTGATATACATATGCTTCATAGTATGCAACGAATGTATGACGTTACAACGCATATATTCACAACGCATACCATCACAACGCAACTTTTACAACGCAGGATCCATTACAATGCATGCTATTACAACGCATGCCATTACAACGTAAGTATAGGTAAGTATATCATTTAATTAATATTAATTTAAATGTAATTTAATTACAATTTTTCAAAATTATTTATTTAAATTAAAAAAAATAATTAATAAAATATAATTTAGTATTCTAAATCCAGGGGGGTGTAATAGTAGGGTAAGTTCTGGATAGTGTAGGGGGAAAAATTACTATTCTAACTCCAGGGGGATGTAATAGTAGGGTAAGTGCTGGATAGTGTAGGAGTAAAAATTACTATTCTAACTCCAGGGGGGTGTAATAGTAGGGTAAGTGCTGGATAGTTTAGGGGGTACAAATTACTATTCTAACTCCAGGGGGGTGTAATAGTGGGGTAAGTGCTGGATAGTGTATGGGTAAAAATGACTATTCTAACTCCAGGGGGGTGTAATATTAGGGTAAGTGCTGGATAGTGTAGGGGTAAAAATTACTATTCCAACTCCAGGGTGGTGTAATAGTAGGGTAAGTGCTGGATAGTGTAGGGGTAAAAATTACTATTCTAACTCCAGGGGGGTGTAATAGTAGGGTAAGTGCTGGATAGTGTAGGGGTAAAAATTACTATTCTAAGTCCAGGGGGGTGTAATAGTAGGGTTAGTGCTGGATAGTAGGGGTAAAAATTACTATTCTAACTCCAGGAGGGTGTAATAGTAGGGTAAGTGCTGGATAGTGCAGGGGTAAACATTACTATTCCAACTCCAGGGGGGGTGTAAGGTATGTGCTGGATAGTGTAGGGGTAAAAATTACTATTCTAACTCCAGGGGGGTGTAATAGTAGGGTTAGTGCTGGATAGTGTAGGGGTAAAAATTACTATTCTAACTCCAGGAGGGTGTAATAGTAGGGTACGTGCTGGATAGTGCAGGGGTAAACATTACTATTCTAACTCCAGGGGGGTGTAATAGTAGGGTATGTGCTGGATAGTGTAGGGGTAAAAATTACTATTCTAACTCCAGGGGGGTGTAATAGTAGGGTAAGTGTTGGATAGTGAATATGGAGTTTAATTAAAATTAATTTAATTTTAATTATTTAATTTAAATAAAATAAAATTAAAATATTCAAATTTATTATAATAAATTAAATTATAATTATTTTACGAAAATTAATTAAATTTTTTTTATTAAATTAAAATTACATTAATATTAATAAAAGTGTATCCTTACCTATACTTACGTTGTAATGGCATGCGTTGTAATAGCATCTGCGTTGTAATGGCATGCGTTGCAATGGCATGCGTTGTAATGGATCTTGCGTTGTAAAAATTGCGTTGTGATGGTAGTGCGTTGTAAAAGTTGTGTTGTGATGGTTGTTTCCCTATGCAGCGAGCCACAAACATGTCAGGTTGTGGCTATTCAGAAACATCCCTCCAACTGTTTTTTACCCTGCAAATGGTATGGGATTTACTCTTGTGTACACCGCTTTCCAAAGCATTGAGGTTATAGGAACACACTGCAAAGGTTTTTGGGGAACAAATGAAAAGTTCCGTCTATTGGAGGAAATATTTTCTCTGTAGAGAAAAGAGATAGGAGCAAATGTTCTGTTGCAGAAAGGCACTGGCTTCCCCCACAGTACAGCTGCCAATTTGTTTTTTTTGGAAGTTCTGTCACTATACAACAATTGTAAAACTGCACTCAAGCATAGAAATACTTTTATGGTTGAAGATGTTTTTTTTTTAAATTGGGATCTACAAAAGATACTCTTGTAGGAAAATGCTAATAGTTATAGAAAGGTTCTTTATTACAGTGGCTCTAAGCCTGAGGACCGGGACCCCTAGAAGTCCCTAACACCGACTCAGGGGGTTTCTGACACTGACTCTCGGGGCCCGCTGCTCATAGAAAATTAAATAATATTACCAGGTTAATAACATGTTGAAAATTAAAGAAAACCATAAATGTGAGGGAATTTAAAATTAGAAGCTACAGGGTTGATGTCCTCAGAGTGATTTGTGGGAGCAGTGCAAATTCATGAAACCAAATATAGTATGGACGATAGGTGTCCTCAGTTGAATTTAAGAAAGTCCCAACTTTCCCATTTATAATAAAATTTTGATATTGCTTCATTTGTTTGTGAACTAAATAATATATGTCATCGTTTGTGAATTTGTTTGATTATGTTTTTTTCTATAGTGTTTTTGTATTGTTTGGGGTTCAAACCATCTAAATTGCTTAAAACAGCTTACTCTGCTTCCAGTAATGACTCAATGAAGATTAACAGATTCCAATTACGATTCAGTGGGTGTCCCTGGATTCCAGTAATGATTAATTGAGGGTACACAGAAGTCATAGGTTTAGGAAGCACTGTTCTACAAGATAAACATGCTGAGAAAATCAGCATGCATGTTTAGCTGGATTTGAATAACTGAAAATTGTCCTCAGAAGCAGTGAAATGTATTTTGCTAGGCGAGCAAAATGTTGGGACGGGTGAAGGTAAATGTAAACCAGTTAATGTTGTACACACATCAAGAGCTTTCCACGACTTTACGTCAGAAAGAAAACACTCTGCATAGGACCTCATACCTCATAGTTGAATAGCCATCTTATATTTGCCTTAAATTGCCCCATTTAATAAACACGTTTTGTTCAAATCCACCAAATGTGCTGATGTAAAACTGACATTGTGACTTCCTATGTGTTATGGTCTCATGATAACTGAATTTAAAAATAAATTGGGAACCTAATATAGACTCTAATAAGCACCTTACAAATCAGCCCCGAGATGATACACGCAACCTGACATCACAAACACTATTGAATAACATCGGAACCGAACACTCTGAGACACGGGCTGGGTAGGGGGGTGGAGTGGGAGGGGAGAGAGAGTCGAAAAGCAGCAGGAAGATACTAATTAGAACTGTAATAGATGGCTCAAGTTTGTACTTTGTTGTTCATGGCTTGCAAAACCATTACGAATTTATTATAAAATAAAGTACCTTCTATACCAATTATGTTGCAGCATTTCCTTAATGAAAATACTTTTCCTAGTGAACAAGTTCTCATTTTGGAAATAGTCAAAATAACTTACCTGGGAGATCTGGAATTTGACTTGCAATTGAATCATAGAATGAAATCTAAACTAATCTATTCATTGTTTCCGAGCTCTTGTACATCGTGAAATATAGAGAAGTATACACAGACAGTGTGTAATACGTGTATCTTCTCAGCATGTAATTTTAAATCAATTTTTATTTGCATTTTTACATTTCAACAAGAAACTGTTAACTTTAGGCATCATTTCTATCAATTGAACGTTGTTGAAGAAACTGTAATGTTCTCGTGTAGGTATAGTTGTTAGATTCTGCTCATTTTTATATATCTACTGAAAATTGTAGGAGGACCTATTTATCACTCTACTGATATGAGGGTAACAGTGGTCCTGCTAAAAAATGTATGGAACAGCCAAGGACGATAGCAGGTAAGATGGCTATATACAACCAACCTACAAACCTTTTGTTTGTAAATGTCTTTATTACATTTTTCTTTATAGTGCTGTCATCTGTTATTTCAGGTTATAAGCCAGCAGCAAAACACATAGTATATTTGTGAAAATAATTCTTAAACGTTTAGGATATTAAGCCATACTGAGTTCTAATTACACAAGTGTCCTTGTGATTATGTCCCACTTATATTGATATAATAAAAACTAACTGGCAAGTACTTGTCAACATATGACGAATTTTCTAGAGCAGAGTTGTGTCATATATTACATAGAATCACCTAACATCTGTCAGTCTCTGGCATAAATTGCCCCGTTACCTCTACCTATTCACATAACACGTGCACCCATATGACTGGGAGGTTTGTGGCATATTTTAAATGTATTCTATACACCAATCATTAACTTTGCTTTCACCCTGACATAACTTCAGGGGTCTTTCATTTGTTTTGACTGATAGTTTTTTAAGATGTTCATCCCACTGTGTGTAATGCCTGTCCTGTCCTTCAGTCCCCCACGGCCCTGACCATTCGTCAACCTCTGGATACGGCCACTTTATCATATGGCCGGGATGCCTGTCACCCCCTCCCAACACAATCCCCAAGGATGGGAAGACGGACACAGTTCTGAACTTTTGGAAGGCGGGAGGGAGTTACCCTCCCGGCCGTATTTATTAAAATATGAAACAAAATTAAAACATTAAAATAACAGTTTCATATCATGTACAATTTTCATTTATTACATTACGATGCAGACACGTTCATTGGCTAACCTTAACAAATCTCTAATACAAAGGTTGTCCTAGCCGAGTCTAAACATCCTGCAAATGCATACTTTCTAAAAATTGTACATCCTAGCATTACGGGCCAACGGCAAGGTCGCAACCTGTGTCAGATCCCTACTACCAGAACTCCCCCCTCACGGTGTGAGGGGCGGGCGCACAGAGGACTGTACCTCTGTGCCAACTCCAATTTCCCTTGTCTTTGCGGGGGCCCCCTATTTAACTCGATGCCATCTTAGTGGTCGTCCGAGGACTCGTGTGAGGTGTCTAGTAGGTAGCGTGGACCCCCCTCCCACCCCACACTGTTCATCACATCCGCCGTCGCGGATATCCTGGCCCCGGGAAATTCCTGTAGGAGGGGCATCTAGCCGCCTCCTCCCCTGGGAGGGGCCTATGACCGCCTTCCCTTAGGCGACCCCATACTTAGTGGGTGCCGCCTCCCCGTGTGAGGGGCCAATGGCCGCCTCCCCCCGGGCGCTCCCATCCATAATGGGTGGCGCCCCCCCTCTAGGGACCTTGAAATTACTGCTCACCGATCATGACCTTACCGCCCGCCAAAAAATAAATACGACGTTTTATGAACCTATTTAAGAAAGAAAATCAACTTCACATTGCGAATTTACCTTCAACTAGACTGTTATACTCCGCTCTACTAAGGAAGAAAATGTTATGAAGCAAATCATTTTATTGCAATACCAACATTGACATTTTTATTAACCACTAAACCAGGAGAGAAAGACATTATCAAAGCAGATCAATTTCACTGCAGTACTAACATTTGCCATAAGGGGCTGGTGGGTGGGTCAAAAAATTGCTCCTTGTTCCGTCGAGGGCTCACGTGCAACGAGAGGGTGCAGCTTCCAAGCACAGGAACAAGAGGATGCTTCTTCGGGTTGCTGCTCCTTTTATTCCTCTTCGGGAGGGCGTGTACCCTCCTCCGGTACGCCTACAGGGCGTGGCCAACGGTGTAGGTGTCTAGGACAACCCTTCTTGGGCGGGAAAAGGCGCGCCCCGGCTACGCCGCTTCGGGCATACCAGCCGAGACACGCCCCCGCCCAAAATGGCTTCCCAGGGGGATCCGGGCCCCCAACCATACGTTCGGGGGGACCGAGTGGTCGCCCCTTTCCATATGGCCGGGATGCCTGTCACCCCCTCCCAACACAATCCCCAAGGATGGGAAGACGGACACAGTTCTGAACTTTTGGAAGGCGGGAGGGAGTTACCCTCTCGGCCGTATTTATTAAAATATGAAACAAAATTAAAACATTAAAATAACAGTTTCATATCATGTACAATTTTCATTTATTACATTACGATGCAGACACGTTCATTGGCTAACCTTAACAAATCTCTAATACAAAGGTTTTCCTAGCCGAGTCTAAACATCCTGCAAATGCATACTTTCTAAAACTTGTACATCCTAGCATTACGGGCCAACGGCAAGGTCGCAACCGGTGTCAGATCCCTACTACCAGAACTCCCCCCTCACGGTGTGAGGGGCGGGCGCACAGAGGACTGTACCTCTGTGCCAACTCCAATTTCCCTTGTCTTTGCGGGGGCCCCCTATTTAACTCGACGCCATCTTAGTGGTTCTCCGAGGACTCGTGTGAGGTGTCTAGAAGGTAGCGTGGACCCCCCTCCCACCCCACACTGTTCATCACATCCGCCGTCGCGGATATCCTGGCCCCGGGAAATTCCTGTAGGAGGGGCATCTAGCCGCCTCCTCCCCTGGGAGGGGCCTATGACCACCTTCCCTTAGGCGACCCCATACTTAGTGGGTGCCGCCTCCCCGTGTGAGGTGCCAATGGCCGCCTCCCCCCGGGCGCTCCCATCCATAATGGGTGGCGCCCCCCCTCTAGGGACCTTGAAATTACTGCTCACCGATCATGACTTTACCGCCACAGGCCGGATAGTTGACCGGCTATCCGTTCCCCCTACAACTCCTACTAAAGGTCATGCTTTTACAAACCCTTTAACCATGCTATGAAGTCTCCTATGAGTAAGACATTCCCTTCCCGGGACAAATGGACCCTATCTTCGAGATACATGTGCTCCCCCCGAATACATCCATGTGGAATACAGTGTAACTGCGCCGAGCGAAACAACCTACCAAGCTTGTTATTGACTTTCTTTACTGAATGGTTCAGTGCTGACACCGATAGTCCCCCGCCACACTTTCCTGGGAATCATGTGGGACCATGCTATCGTGCACCCCGGGATCCTCCTCGCCAACCAGCTAACGGTAGACAGAACTCGCTCGAGTAGTACTCGCCGCCCGAGTGTCACCAAATCATTGCCTCCCAGGTGTACTATGATTACAGACGGCGGAGACCTTGTCCGCCCTAATAGTCCCTCGACAAAACACTGAAACTGGTCAATACAGAGCCCGCCCCTTCCGTGGAAGGTCACCCTGTACCCGTATTCCCCAGCTGCGTGAATCATGTCACCTGCTTTGAATACGTCCCCGGCCCGCCTCACGTATGAGTGGCCCACGACCCACACCACTCCTTCCACAGACGGTGATCTCTGACCGCTGATCCCCAGGTGTCGGGTCGACTGCTCAGTCCGCCCCGCATAGCATGCTCGCGAAACTGTAAACCAAACAGAAGACAAGAAGCGTGAGTGCATGACATTGGCTTCACAACATGTGCAACCGCACATACCTTTTATAACAGCTCGAGGACCATCGTCCCAATTGTTTCACCTCTTCAACACTCTGACCCCTGGCTGTAGCCTCTGTAGCAGCCCCTATCCTAAAGGAATGGGTCCCGAAATCGCACGGGTCCAAGCCCGCCGCTGCGATAGCCATTGTTAGCACCCGCTGAAACTGAAACCTTGTCAGTGGGGTGGCGTCAATGTGTCTCAGCAAGCTTCCCCCCCATGCTTCAGACCCTTTGCGCTAAATATTCCTCAACGCACTTCACCGGGCACCCGGGGGACCCTCGCATGCGCTGGACAACAATACTGTCTCCCATAGCACCCTGATCGGTCTTGGACCTGGCTATTGTGACCACCATTGAATCACCCTTGATCAAAATGTGTTCTCGACACAAACCTCCCTCCACATCCTTCTTATTTTTTGCAACCAGCTCGCTCACCCGCATAGCCCCATGGAACGCTAATGCGAAAGCGGCCCGGAACAGTACTGCCTTGGACTGGGAGGAACATGTCGCGGGGAGTACCGACATCAGCAGGGACAACCTTTCTAACCCAATCGGGCGTCTTTCGTCTACTCTACGACCCTCCAGGCGTTGCCAACCACGCAGGGCCTTCCTCACCAAAAAGGACGATGTGGGGTCCCTGATGCCATGCGCCTGCGCCATGAATGCAATGGCGGCCCGGTGCCTATTAGCCGTTGCCGCTGATCGGCCTGCCCTGTGTAGTGCTACTAAAAACTTTAGGACATACTCCTTCTGCCCCCATTTGTCCCCTCCCGCTGGACCCAAAAATGCACAATAGGAACGAAACGCTCCCTCGTATGCCTTCCGTGTCCTGGGGGCTAGGCTTGCTCCCACGAGGTCCTGTAATCCGGGGCACCGAGTAACCAGAGTGCTTCAGGGAATGGTGCCGCCACTAGGTCCGCGGAAGGTAGATAACCCCTGAATGCCTGCATGTGGGAACGAGAGAGTGCATCAGCCGCATGGTTCAGCACACCCGGCACATGCCTCGCCCTAAATTGAACGTTCAGTCTCATGCAAAGTAGTACAATTTCCTTCAGTAATCTCAGTATCCACTTGCAGCGTGCTGCCTGATTATTTATGCATTCGACTACGGTCATGTTGTCGGACCAAAACACCACTGAGCGATCACGAAACTCTTCCGGCCATGCCTTCAGAGCCACAAAAATGGGGAACAACTCCAGAAACCCAATGTTACCTGTGAGCCCACTGGTGTGCCACCACGTCGGCCATGTTTGCGCCGACCATCGATTACCGAAGATGGCGCCAAATCCCACGCTCCCTGCCGAGTCGGTCCATAAACCCAGCTCGTCCGAGGACGCTGGTGGCTTGCCCCACACCACTCGACCGTTGAAATCCGCCAAGAATGCCAACCATATGCGCATATCCTGGCGAACCTCTGCAGACAGTCTTGTGCGGTGGTGCCCTTCCTTGAGACCAACCATGGCTTGTGCAATAGAGCGGGAAAAGGGGCGGGCCATTGGTATCACTCTAAGGGCAAAGTTAAGCTGGCCCACTGCTTGCTGCAACTGATGGAGAGTAACCTTCTCTTTGCTAATGCACAGTTCGAGAGAGGCCCTGAATTTCGCTACTTTGTCCCTTGGCAAATGGAAGCATCCCTCCACCGAATCGAGCTCAATTCCAAGAAACTCGAGTGAAGTAGATGGTCCCACCGTCTTGCCCGGTGCCAATGGCACGCCGAACTGCTTCATGAGAATGCAAAATTCCCGTAACGCCTGCGCACATTCCGTGTCACCCTTGCCCCCAAGAACAAAAAATCATCTAGGTAGTGCATAACCTGTGTATAGCCCGTAGCTTTGGTAAACGCCCATTGCAGAAAACAACTGAATTTCTCAAAATAAGAACAAGAAATGGAGCAACCCATTGGCATACATCTATCCATGTAGTAGCGTCCTTGAAACACAAAACCTAACAGACGCTGATCCTGCGGGTGTACCGGGACCAACCGGAACGCTGACTCGATATCTGACTTCGCCATTAGCGCCCCGGGCCCCAGGCGATTTAACATGGCAACGGCCTCATCGAAGGATGCGTACCGTACCGAACAAACTCCTGGGTCAATTGCATCGTTCACCGAAAGACCCCTAGGAGCCGACAAGTTATGAATCAACCTAAACTCACCTGGGTCCTTCTTGGGGACTACTCCCAACGGTGAACAAATAAAATTAGTGACTGGCGGGTGCCTATATGGGCCGGCGACCCGGCCACGGGCAACTTCCTTTGCAATCTTTCTTTCTACCACCACCGGGTTCTGCTGAACGGACAGTTGGTTTTTACACAGTGATTCCCCCCGAAAATCCCCCGCCGGGATGTGGAAACCATACGAGAAGCCATCCCGCAACACCCCAGCGGAGAAATGATCAGGGTATTCGTTTAGCCAGGGGATCATTGCCATGATATCTTCGGGGGTAGGTAGCGGTACCCCGTGGTCGATATTAGACCTGTTTGGCACCTCCTCTACCCCCGGTATCACCATTCTTGGCTCTACACGAACTCTCAGGGTGTGAAGAATGTTCGCACCCTGCACACTCATGCCTGAACTTACATGTCCCTTGTGGCCTCGTGCACTTGCCTCTGTTAAAATTCCAGCAGACCCCTTTTCTACCCCCATTCCCACCATTCCTCGGTTGGTGGTCACCAGCGGGGGCTGCTCGAAAGGGCGCCGCCGATTGATGGCGGGAGGGCGCCGACCCATTCCCGCCAAGCGAAGACGACTTCGTCGTGCCCGGCAGGAGCTGCTTCTGCCAAGAGATGGAGTCGAGACAGTCCCACGTCAGAGATGAATCGTGCTCCTTGGCCTTACGAAACTTACTATCATAACCCCTCCATTCATCGCCCTCATATGTTTCATAGAAATCCATTATACGTGCCTGATAGCAGGCCAATTCGGGCAAAACCTCGGGCTTACGTTCCCCCATGACTGCAGTAAACATCGCAAAGGCCTTGGCCCAATTTGAGATCGTCTCATCAACCCTGAACCCCGCCATTTTTGCGCGCCACACACTCGGGTGCCACAAATCCTTCTGAGCCTTAACATACTCTATCTCGTGATGGTCAGTCAGGAGAGAAAACATATTCACATACTTATCAGCCCAAATCATTTCTTTCGTGGCCAGCGGAATATGTTGGACTACTTTTTCCCTTCTCGAGGGTAAAGACCCCTCCTTTGCCATTGGCAATGGCTGCTTACCCGACTCCATAGCTGATCCTGCTGATTTTCCACCGCCAGCCGTCGGTCCTTCCGATGGAACCTGTGGGGTGACAAGAGGGAGATTCGCCTTCGCAGCATCTCGCGATTGCCGCAACTGCTTCATTAGCAACTTGGCCTCTTCGGCCGTGTCTCCAGGTTCAGCAGCACCCCCTGTATTTTTGCCAAGCCATGCGGCCAACTGGGCGGCCAATTCCGGAGGCATATCCTCCTCGTTGGTGGGCGTAACTACAACCGGAATCGGTTGGCCCGCGTCCGGGCTCGGTACCGGGGCCTCAACTGGACTAACCGGGCTTGCCGGGGGTGACTCGGGAACTGGGACCTCCCCCCCTGCCGCCCTATTCCTGGCCCTTTTACCTCTCCCAGCGGGGACGACTCCCGGCAATGCTGGGTCTATGACTTTCTTCGGTCTGCCCGAATTGTTCATTGCCGCCATCTGCTTTTTCATGCTCGCCATATCCTTTATCAGCATGCAGAGCATCTGTTCAGTCCCTGCCTTCTTTCCGGCCTTCTTGCCAGGCATCGTTGTCGGATGTTCGACCCTTGGTGTTCAACGTGGTCCTGGATCCGAAGGTTTGGAGTCGCTGAAAGAGAAACACAAAAATTACAAGTTCTCAAAAAATTGCTCCTTGTTCCGTCGAGGGCTCACGTGCAATGAGAGGGTGCAGCTTCCAAGCACAGGAACAAGAGGATGCTTCTTCGGGTTCCTGCTCCTTTTATTCCTCTTCGGGAGGGCGTGTACCCTCCTCCGGTACGCCTACGGGGCGTGGCCAACGGTGTAGGTGTCTAGGACAACCCTTCTTGGGCGGGAAAAGGCGCGCCCCGGCTACGCCGCTTCGCGCATACCAGCCGAGACACTCCACCCGCCCAAAATGGCTTCCCGGGGGGATCCGGGCCCCCAACCATACGTTCGGGGGGACCGAGTGGTCGCCCCTTTCCAGGAGACCCTGCCAGCTGGACAGTAATGGGACAACGGTGGATTTCCACGCCAGGGGAATGCGTTGTTTTTTAAAAATCACTGCGTGGCTCACAAATCCACATGCGTGTTTAGTTTTCTTCGTACAATCCTTTATATTTAATATACATTGAAACAAGCCCAGTGGAAGCAATGCACCAGCTACCTTTGATACTCTCTTTGGCACAGAACTGGGATATCAACGGAAATTGCCAGACGGATGAAGTCTGCCTCTGTCTCTGCACACCCAGGGCAGTCACTAGAAGTTCCTTGATTCATATGTTGTATGTGTTTGAAGGAACATTAGGTGTCAGGTATATAACTGAATTGAAGGTATATCAGTCTGGTGTTCCTTGTTTCACCAAGCTGAGCTATCCCTCCAAAGCAAATCATTCCTGTCCCAGCGTGGTCTCCCACAACTCCTTAAGAGTCCCCAAGCCTGTGTCTGTCAAGTGCAACAGTGCTCTGTGTAAGCTTGAAATTGCTTTTCTGCCAATTCTGTAGGTCAAGAGGACACCAAGGGCACGGGGAGGCACCCTGCTTCTCATTCACCATTCCCCATAGCTGTCAAATCAGTGTAGTGTAGTGTTGAAGAGAAACTGACCCGGTCCCAGTTCATGCATCCCTTACATCAAGATTTGAGTGTTCTGACATTTCCCCAATACGGTCAGGCATGCTTCAGTCCAGGCTACAACATTGTGTAGTGGTTCCAAGAATGCACAACTAGATAATGAACACAGAGGCACATGGTGGCGGTTTTTAGTTCACTTGGATATATGACCTTCAGCACCAGTTGCCCACCATCATAAGCATATTTGTTTGTGATCTAGTTCCCATTAACTAATCCAATATGCACTGTCCACCTGACTGCCAGTATGTCTCCACACTCTGACCTATAGGCCCCACTCAACCAACACATTGGACACTGTAGTTGTGTTGCGACATAGCAGTTCCTAGTTTGGTGCTCCCCGTACCCCCTCTGTCATTGGGATGTATAACTTCGTCAGCTTTCCCTTTTCCCTAGCTGACAATAGAAGTGACTGCAGATCCCTTAAAAATGGCTTCTTTAATACTATCACTAATGCTGCAAGATAATACAAGAAACTAGGGAGCAGTAGCATTGTCAATATCCCCACAAAAATGGTGCACCAACATAAATACAATTAATAAAACATACATAAAAATAAACATAAACATTTAAATATGAAAAAAAAGTTTCACTTAGCTTAGCCTGCAGCACATCATTGGTGTTCTCCAGTCCCGGCTCCAGGCATCTGCGAGCGCGAGGACCCACAGCTCCTACAGGTCACTATCCAATCCAGATACTGCTCTCATGCTGCATGAGTGAAGTGTCTAGATTGGCTGGAGCAATCAGCCTCAGCGCTCCGAAGAACACTGAAGGCCTGTGCTGCTCTCCAACTTTGGAGAGTTTGAATTGTGCATGTCGATTTGGCCGTAGCAAGGTAGCTGGCCAATCCAACACACGCAAATCATGCTGAAAGGGTCACTTGTCATTGCTGCCACTCAGCAGTGATGCACTGGCCCCACCCTGCCCTCTCTGTTTAGCAGAAAGCCAGAAAAATAAAATGGTTATACCATTACCATTTTATCTTTTTAGCTTTTTGCACAGCACTGTGAGGGGGCTGGCGTTCCTTCTCTATCATGAGGGATCACTACCCTGCCCATCAGTGAAAGAGGGAGCATACACCAGAATGATAGCGAATGTCGTGCCGCTGTCAGTGCCTTACCCAAGTTTCATCTAGGAGTTCGCCTTCAGTGTCATATGTTGACACCTACATATTTTAGGGTGTCTAGTTTCCACTATAGTTTGGTGGTGAGAAGTATCCTTTCATGCTCATCTGTTAGTTTAACCTAAGGGAGCAAACAAGATTTGTCTCAAAGTTGTGGCCTGATGTTAGATCTAACTCATTCAACAATTCTATCAATAACTGAACTTTATTCACCTCTGATTGTCAATATACCAGTGCAGCATCGGCATATAATGAAACTATATGACACCGTTGGTCTATGGTGATTCCCCAGGTTGGTCCTTAAAACGTGAATGCCACACCAGTGGTTCATTGACCAGCGTAAAGATTATGGGAGAGAGAGGACATCCCTGCCTAGTCCCTCTTTCAATATTTATGGACTTCGGGAACGCCCTACCTGTGAGGACTCTAGCTGCTGGTTGTATAGTAGTTTCCCCCATCCCAGGCTCATCCCATGCCTGTGGAGCCTTCCCAATGTCCAAAGAGGCCAACCAGCAGTCAATCGCATTTTGTTTGACCCAGTCCAAAATCTGTAACAGACTCCGCAGGTTGAGGTAAGTCTTTGTATCTGAAATAAAACTGTTTTGATCCGGACATACTACAGTGCAATCTACTGGTATTGGCTTATTCACCATTGCCCTTACCAGTATCTTGCAATCTAGGTTCAAGAGGGACAGGGGAAGGTAGGATCAAACATTTAGGAGGTTCCTCTCTGGCTTCTGATGGATTACTAGCAGTGCCTTCCTTACTGTTTACAGCAAATCCTTTTTTCTTATAGCAGTAGCAAATGAGGAGGAAGCATGTTTTTTTTTCCTCCAAGTTTTAAATCTTTATTTCCAGTTTTTATAGATCAGGAAGACAATCAACATATAGGTCGGTTGGGTACATATTTCCGGATCCTCAAAATCCAAATGAGGCATAAACACTTAATCCTCAGTGAAATCCCACTGCCCCGATTCCTCATATCCAATTGGACAACAAGCAGTTGAAACAATTAAATCCAAAGTCAAGCATGTTATGTTATGTTATGCTAAGCGATGTGTATTACCTGTGAGAGTATCCTCGTGCTGGATAGCATTGTTTGTATGTGAAGTAAAACTCTACCAGGAGGCTAAATATTCCAGTGTTCTTACCTCTCACAATCTGAGAAAATGCCGATTTTATCTCATCTACAGACAGCAGTTCTTCTAGTTCCTGGCATGGTATTGGGTTTATAGAGGGCAATGGGAGTTGCTTTAGATATTGGCCAATTGATTTAACCTCTACTTCCGCTGGCACTTTGTATACCCCTCAAAAATACTCATCAAATACATGGTTTATTTCAATTTGGGTGTTTAGTAATAACCCATGTTGGCTTCAAATGACGCGTATCGAAATTCTATGGATTCCCGGTTTTAAAAGCCATGTAAGTAGTCTTCATGATTTATCTCCTTCTGCATGTTGCCAGGCCACATGTCCTTGTAGTCTAATTTATCCAACATGTTCAAGGATGTGTTGTAGTCCAACCTAAGTTTGGCAACGTCCTGGGACAAGTTGAGGTCCGCCACCCATTTAGTTTCCTTCCTCAACCCGTAGGTCTTGACTCTGGACCTTCTTAGTCCTATAAACAAGTTCATGCAAGGACCACTTAACACAGGTTTAAATGCATTGTATTCTACTGCTGCGTTCAAGGCTGTACCTGCATTTTCAGTAAACCACTGATTGACAGACTCACTTGCATTTGTGCCAAACGTTGGTTCAAGTAGTGCGTCTGGCTGAAGACCCCATGTGGGTATTCTCGGATGTAGTCTTCCTCATGCAAGAAATATCTTGAGGGGGTGGTGGCCTGAGAATTTTCCTCCCAGATATTCCACATCGGCCACCTTCTGGCTTGCCACTCCTGAGCAAACCACTATGTCGATTCTGGTGCGTAGCGCATTAAGTCCGGAGTAAAATGAGTGTTTCCTATTCCCAAGTTGTTCAATTACCATGTGTCCATGGTCTGAGTATTCGGAGCTCACCACCACAACTGATGAACTGCCATGATCAGCTGAGTCTATCTTGTTCTAAGTCTAACAAGCACCAGATTTTGTCCACCTGTATATAACGGAGAAATGACAGTGTCAGTGTGGCAAAGAAGGAGGCCTGATTCACATTTGGTGTCTCTACGGTAATCAACGTGAGCATTACCTCACCCAATTTTGTCTCCACTACTGCATATTGGCCCTCAGCGTCAATCCTGGAATGTTGCATCTCAAAAGGTACTCGAAGGGCTATCTAAATAAGTACCCATTTGGTGATCCCGAGTATGAAAGTCTCAACCACTCTGACTCTCCACCTTTTGCTGAGCGTATTCAGCTCCTCAATAATTAAGTGAATCTCCTGTAAGCATGCACCAAGTATCCGAGGCTGCTTTAGATATGCATTATTATTTTTTTAGGTCGAGCAGACCTACCCTCAATGCGTGAGCATTGAAGGTGTCCGCTTCAGACCTATTGTGGCCCGTATTTAGGAATGTGGACAGCTATCAGACGCGCGCTTTGACAATGTCAGATTTCACCTCGGGAGCGCACGTCTGAGCTGCGCTTGCGCGGAGCAACACACAGCCCTTGCTCACACACAGACACAGGCAGCCCCCACCCCTCTGCATGCACACACACACACACACAGGCACGCGCATGCACACGCAGGCACACGGCACACATACAGGCACACGGCACACTATCCCCTGCCTCGCATTCTCTCTCAATCACACACAGTCACGCATGCGCACACACATTCCCTCACGCACACACGCACACACGCGTGCACACGCGCACACACTTCCCCCCCTCCCCTCCCCCACAGGCATACACACAGGCATGCACGAACTTCACATCAGCCCTGGGCCCCACTCCCCGACTGCGCTCTTCCGGCGGGGCTCCTCTCGCGCTCCGCTCCTCACGGCGCGTCTCCTCTTCTGAATCGGGGCTCCCTCAGGTCAGAGGAGCCCCGCAACAGGCGCCACACTCCTCCTTCTCCCCGGCCCCCTCCTGGGGACCCGGGCTACCCAGGACCGGCAGGGCGCTCCATGCGCCGGCAGGCCTTCTCACGGACCTCAGGAGGCGGGACTTCCGGTCGGCCGCGAGCGGATTGGCCGGCCGGTCAAGAGCGTCCGGGTTGCCGCTGGCAGCGCGGCGGCACCCTCCCGATCACTACAAGGACAGGAGATGTGCACGCGAGTGGCCGTTGGCGTCTCGAGTCTCTTGCGCCTGTTTTATTACCCCACCCAGGTTCACCACTAGTTCTGTGGGAGGATTGGATCATACTGTTTAACAACTACTTGGTGGCTTTAGATGGTCAGGACTTTCATCTGTCTAGAAAAAAGGCATTGTAGTGAAGGTCAACAAGACTTTTGGTTTGTGCTTCAAGCTACAGAAATAAGTTGACAACCATTGCTAGATGTTTTTGATGAGGCTAAACGTAGATTGGAGGTTAGGTTTGCAAAGGAACAAAACGTAGTCATGACACGCTACAAGCCTTAAACCCAACCAAAAAGAGTAGATTCGTCAGTTAATGAGTTTGTTTCAAGATTGCATGAGCTGTCCGCGAAATGCAACTTTGGAGCTATGACCGACAAGCTAATAAGAGATCAGTTAATGTTCAGTGCAGAGAGAAGAAAATCCAGGAACAGCTATGAGCAGCCAAAAACCCAATGTTGAGGGAAGCCATGACATGGCTAAGGTTTTAGAACAGTCTGCTTCTTGCATTCATGAACTTGAGATAAAAAAGCAAGAGGGAGGTGTCTCAGAAGTGGTGGCTGTCAGTAAAGCAGTGGAATCTCTTACTGCTCTCAAGTACACTAGCAAGTCCATCAAGCATGGTGGGACTGTTAGACAGGTCAACAGAGTGTGCAATCGTGACAATATTTACAGATGGCAGTGGTGGTCTAGTTGGTAGCACATCTATTCTCTTTGTGCATTTAATGTGTACATCCAAGTATTGATGCCCCTCAAGGTTACGATAGCTACAGCCCACTACCTAAGGTGCCAAAACACTGGGGCCCATTTGGATCCAGTGAAAACTCTTGTGGCAAGATTGCATCCAATGGCATGAGGATTTACATATATTTACCCCCTCCCATCTCTCTTTGTGGCAAGATTGCATCCAATGGCATGAGGATTTACATATATGGACTCTGTAGTCACAGCTTGTGTCGTCCCTCTTCTATGTCTCCTCCCGTCCTGCCCAGCGCGCGCAGCCCTGGCTCCCTCTTGTCTAGTTTAGCGACTGGCATCACATTGGAACATAATAGAAACTCAGCAGTTCAGACATGTGCTTCCTATTCTCTCGACAGCTACAGCTTTTTCTAGCCAGGCCTAAAAAGGTATTGCAGAAACCTCCCCAAAAGATGAAAAGGAGCAAAGAAGTTGCGTGTTGTTGGCTTACTTCCTTCAGTGGTTTCAGTTGCCCATGAGCTAACACTCAACTGAGCATTTGCGGCTGGTGTCTTGTGTAATGGACATGTCTCGCATCCAAATCAATTCAGGGCCGATTCTGAGCATCTTACTTACCAGGTAAATGATTTAAGAACAATGTAATTGGTACATTACGTAGAGCTGCATCGCTAGGAAGAAGCAAGTATTATACGATAAAAATGGCCATTTATTAACTTTCTGTAAAAAAGTCATCGGCCCTTTCCACTTTACTATTTACCTACTTTTACAGCTTGAGACATTTTTTCTTCTTCTATCTTTACTGTTCATATTGAAAACCATCATTATCCCCTAAAGTTCCTTGACTTTTTCCACATCTTTGTAATAGCCGACCACTTCATCTTTCTTGAGTTGTTTTTATTTTGGTTACGGGACAGCGATTACTTTCATATTAGAAAGCGCTATACATAAAGTTATTAAAATAAGCATGGTCGGTACTTTGAAACATTTTTTAGGATGTTTATTTGCACTGTCAGATCCCAGTCGGGGAGGGGCACAGGACAGGCCGTAGCTACTCGACCCCAAGTGTGGTGGTTAAGGTCATTTGCCACTGGGGCCATCTCACTATGCCTCTCTACAAACTGGGCCAAGTACAACCGTTTCTGCAGAAAACTCACACCCTCCTCATCCTCACACCCTCACTCACCCTTACACCCTCACTCACCCTCACACCTCCTCACCCTCACACCCCCTCACCCCCACTCATCCTCACCCCCACTCACCCTCACCCCCACACCCTCATCCTCACACACCCTCACACACCATCACACCCTCACCTCCCCTCACACACCCTCTCTCCCACCCTCACTCACCCTCGCACACCCTCACACCTCCTCACCTTCACACCCTCACTCAGCCTCACACTCCCTCACCCACCCTCACACCCTCACCCCCTCATCCTCACTCACCCCTCACCCCTCCTCACCCTCACATCCCCCCACCCTCTCAAATCCTCGCACCCTCACACCATCACACACTCACCCTCACACCATCAAACCCTCACTCACCCTCACACCATCACACACTCACCCTCACACAATCAAAGCCTCACTCATCCTCACACCCTCACAACTCCCCGCCCACACATCCTCACTCACCCTCACACCCCCTCACCCTCCCTCACTCACCCTCACTCACCCCCTCATCCTCACACACACCCTCACCCTCACACACACCCTCACACACCCCCTCACCCCCACACACCCCCTCACCCCCACACACTCCTTCACCCTCACACACCCCCTCACCCTCACACACCCTCACTCACTCTCACCCCCTCTCAACACCTCTCACCCACCCTCACACCCCCTCACCCTCACACCCCCTCACCCCCTCACCCTCACACACCCTCTCACCCAAACACATCCTCACCCCGCATCACTCATTCGCCACCACAACATCAATCTGTGCAACCATTCAACAACTAATTCAAATATGTTCTCTCAATGTTTCAAGCTTTATTACAAATGTAACAAAAGATGTTAATATTTCACTTCTGTTTTAGGACTTTTGTAACAATAAAACACACAGAACATAATCTTCACAAGTTATTTACAAAAGTTTAAGCTATTGCCATTATAAATTACAATACCTTTTATTTAAGTATTAATTATGTAAAAAAAAATTAAAAGCCATTGTTATTTGTAATATCAATACATGTAAGTCACGTAAATACAACACATATTGCATTACAAGTGCTATATGTGTCACATTTATTTATTTATTTATTTATTTATTTGAGAAGCTTATAAAGCGCGCGGCTACCTCCGGCGGGGGTGTCCCGGCGCTAAGACTACCTGTTTATCACAAAGAGGGTTGCCTAGTTCATAACCATCTGCCAGAGAGCAGGGCTGCAGAGATCTAACTAGTTAGTGCTTAGAGAACAGCCATGTTTTCAGTTTGCGGCGGAAGACTTGTTCAGATTCGGAGAACCTAAGGTCTACAGGTAGGCTATTCCAGAGCTTGGCGGCCGTAACGGGGAAAGTTCTGCCGCCAGTACGCGTGAGCCTGAATCTAGGGACGATCAGAAGGCGTAGACTGTTGGATCTCAGATACCTTACTGAAGAGGATATCCTAAGCCTTTTGCTCAAATAGCCAGGGCCAGTGCCATTAATTGCCCTGAAGGCCAGGATCAGAACCTTGAAGTCAATGCGACGGGCTATGGGAAGCCAATGTAGCTCATCACGGTATGCTCTGACCGAGTTGCGAGGGGGGATATTACCAATGAGCCTTGCTGCCGCATTTTGGACAATTTGAAGACGGTCAATGAGATATTGGGGGGCGCCGGCATAGAGACTGTTGGCATAATCAAGGTGTGCCATGATGAGTGCCTGGACCACCGTTTTTCGGGATGACTGGGGGAGATAGGGAAAGATCTTCCTGATCATACGCAGTTTATTAAAACAAGCCGCCGTAACTTTATTGACCTGGGTTTTACCGGATAAGGTGTTGTCAAATATGAAGCCAAGGTTGCGGGCAGATTGCATTGGTATGGGTGGTGGGTTGAGGACGGTGGGCCACCATAAAGTTGCAGGGGGAGTAGATTTCTGACTGAAAAAAAGAACCTCAGTTTTATCAGTGTTGAGGGCAAGATGATTAGCAGCCATCCAGGTGCAAATGTTGCCAAGGCAGTTTCGAAAGTTGGAGAAGAGTGAATCAGAATGGTCTCTAAATGAAAAAACAAGCTGTGTATCATCAGCATAAGAGACCACCCTGACTCCCCATGACTCAACTACCTTGGCAAGAGGGGCCAGATAAACATTAAACAATAAAGGGCTCAAGGCTGAACCCTGAGGCACACCACACATGAGGGGTTTGTCTTCGGATTGATATGGGTGTAGCAGAACCCTTTGGGTCCGTCCGGACAGAAAGGATTTGATCCACGCAAGGACTGTGCCATCAATCCCCAGCTGTTGTAGTCGAGCTGTAAGAATGACATGGGAGACCGTGTTGAATGCAGCGGATAGGTCGAGGAGGACCAACATGGCCTCCTCACCCCTATCCACTGATTCCCTGATTGTTTCGGAAACTTCCAACAGCGCAGTCTCAGTGCTGTAACAGGTTCGAAAACCGGATTGAGAGTCGTGAAGCAGTTTGTTTGTTTCCAAAAACTGGGCCAGTTGTTGCTGAACCACTTTCTCCAACACCTTGGCGGGTTTAGGTAAGAGCGAGATGGGTCGGTAGTTGCAAAATTGGGAGGGGTCGGCATTTGGTTTCTTCAGGATGGGAAGTAATCTGCCCTGTTTCCAAACTGAAGGAAATTGACCCTGGGTCAGGGAGGAGTTCCAGATGGAAAGGAGGGGATCAATAAGGACAGGGGCAAGATTGCCCATCACTTTAGCAGGTACTGGGTCTAAAGGTGAGCCAGACTTGACTTTGTGAAGTAGTGATAGGGCTGAGTCAGAGGTTAATTCGCTAAAGGAATTAAAGGAGCAGTGTGTGGGGTGAGAAGCATCTGAAGGTGAGTTGGGAGAGACAGAGACAAAAGAGGAGGCGAGTTTAATGATTTTGTCCTGAAAGAAGTCAGAGAGTCCATTGCATAGATCTTGAGTAGGAATGCATTGTGTTTTAATGGCCGTAGGGGTAACAAAATCCTTCACAATAGTGAAGAGGGTTTTGGAAGAGTTCTGCGCTTGTTGGATGAGGTTTGAGAAATAGGTTCTCATTGCGGAGCGTTTGAGTGTTTGAAATTTGTTGAGAGCAGATTTATATGCCAGTTTTGCCACTGGATCATAATTCTGGCGCCATTTGCGTTCCATCCTTTTGCATTTACTCTTTTCCTCCCGTAGCAAAGGGGAGAACCAAGGGGCCGAAGGACGAGATCTGGCAGACGCCAGGGGAGTAAGAGGAGCAATGGAGTCCAGAGCAGAGGTGAGGGCAGAATTGTATCTTGCTGTTTCCTTGTCCAGATCTTCCGACTGATTAAATTTGTACTGAAATCGGGAATCAATGGCCTCACAGGTAACCTTGGTCCATTTACGACCACTGTCTCTATTGAGGGAGGAGGAAGGGGGAAGGGGAGGCAAGGTGATAAGAAAGGGGATGAGGAAATGGTCAGACCATGTTAGGGGAAGCGAAGGAAGGACAGAGATGCCAGGATGATTAGAAAAAATCAAATCAAGTGTGTGACCTGCTTTGTGCGTGGGGCCTTTAACTAATTGGGACAAGGTAAGTCCTTGTAGAGTTTCCAGTAGTGAGGAGGCTTGAGCACAGGAGGAGTTGTCAATATGGAGGTTAAAATCTCCCAACACTGTACAGTGAGAGTGTTTGACAGAGAAGTTCGCAATGGAGTGCATCAGGGCATTGAGAGAGGATGCCGTAACGGGGAGGGGGGGGTTATATACCAAGATACCGGCAAAGATAGTACATGCGGAGTCCTTAATTGTGAGATACATGGCCTCGATAAGACCAAGGTTAGCAATTTTAGTGATACTCAAAGTAAGGTGGGATTTTGCAATTATCGCGAGACCACCCCCAGGTTTAGTGTTATCTCGATTAATGCCTAGTAATCGGAAGCCAGGGGGAATGGCCAAGTTAATGTCTGGCATGGACGAGTCTTTGAGCCAAGTTTCCGTAAGGAATAATATGTCCCACTTGTGCGTATCTAGCAACAGCCAAATGTCCGAGGCGTGTGCAGGAAGGGATCTGCAATTAATTAAGGCAGCTTGTAAGGTAGCCGGGAGAGAGCATTGAGCGACAATGTTGGGGGGCGGAAACCGTTTAATAAAGGCAGGAATGTGGAAGTTACAGCGTGTACACGAATAAGAGATGGTTTCCAAACTATGAGGGTCACAACATTTTAGTGAATTGCAAGCACTATGGCGTAAGTGAACAAGTTGCTCAGAAGACCATGTGATCGAAGGGGTGCGAGAGGCAGGGGGACTGGCGCTAGGCGCGGGTCCGGCGCGGACAGGCGCAGACGGGCTTGCCTTAGGCGCGCCCGCTGCGCCCGCCCGCTGCGCGGACGGGAGAACCCCTTCCTTTTGTCCATGTCCTGCTAGGGGTGGGAGGAGGGTGGGAGGCGTCCAGGAGCTGGAGCGCTACCCTGCCTCCCCCCAAGATGGCGGTTCCGCGTTTCCCAGCCGGCGAGAGCGCTGTGCTCGGCTGCGCTGGTGGAGAGATGAAGATCGGAACCCCTGTGACGAAGGAATCTCGTCAGAACAGGCAGGCGGTCATTTGCGAAAATTATAACTATTGGCTCTGTAAATGACAAAATTATTAATTTTGCTATTTTCAAAAACAAAACATAACTAAAAAAATTGTCATTTACAATTCCAATAGCTCAAACTTTCCTAATGCGAGACCTATTGCATTGCAAATGCTTGTTCTTTTTGTGTCCGTGGCCATACCCCTCATGTTCCAGGTCACAACATTATATGTACCTGCGGCCAGGTTTGTTCATCTCTAAGGGCATTGTGGAACAGCCAATCTTCCCCCAAGGAGTGGATTCTAAAAAGAACAAGCATTGGCAAAATATTTGCAAAAGCTGTTGGCTCTGCCAACCTTTTCTTTACATGTTGCTTAGCAGTTGCGCTGCTGTGCAACAAGCCTTAAGAAGAAAAAAAAAAGAAGATCTATGACACGGTTATTGCACTTTCTTAGTTTACTTGAAGCCATGTAAAAACGTTGACAAAGCCATTAGATTTCTCCTTGGCGAAACCTATTGGCTTTGCTGCTGTTTGCTTTTCAAGACAGACTGTAATTGATGAGCCAGGCCTCAGTCTATGGTGGTGGTGCCTGAGCGATCAGCCAATTATCTTCTTCGTTTCACTGAGGTGCTGTGAGGCGGAGGGGAAGATGCCCGGAGGAAGGATCTGCCTCTGCAGCACAGGTTATGCACAGGCCGAAACTGGATCATTTAATTTATGAAGCCTCAGCTTGAGTTTTTAGGTCGAGCATTCGAGTTCTCTTGTATATACTTTGGTATATACTTATATGTGTATGTACTTTGTGGGCTCTGGAGATCAGCCCTAGGACTCGTCTGCTTCTGCTTAGGGACTTTTTTTCTGTTCAACTGCCTCTATTTAATTGTCTTAATAGAAAATGACCAGTAGAGGTCAGTAAAATACCAGAATTGCTTTCTGCTTGTTCAACTGCCTCTATTTAACTGTCTTGATTGAAAACGATCAGTAGAGGTGAGTAAAATACCAGAATTGCTTTCTTATGAGGGACTTTATTTTCTAATTTTCTGGCAACTGCCTCTATTTAACTTTCTTGATAGAAAACGACCAGCAGAGGTCAATAAAATACCAGAATCACTTTAGCCTTCTCTAGATTCCAGTCCATAGAACCTGTCTTTCACGAGCACCCGTAGACAATTTTTTTTTTCAAATCTTGTATTTTCAGTGATATGACCACCGAAGGCCCTGATTTTATATTAAAAACAGAGCTTTGGACTATACCATTTCCTGCTGAAAGGCAATATTTCTCTCCATGTGTTCCCATACCTGGTGTGTCACGGTTTGGGCTTACTTTCCCTGCATGTTAAAGAACAGTAGATATTTCAGCACCCATGCTAATGTGCTGCATAGCTAAATACATATAAGGTCCCAAAGGCGAGACCGATAGCATTGCAAATGCTCATTTTTGTATTTATCTAATATGTAAGCTTTTCAGCCAGCTATGATGTACAGGTGTTTCACAAAGTTGAAGACAAGAGAGCTTCCCAGGAGAAAATCGTATATAACCAATATAAAAATTATTTCAAGTTTCATATTTGATGTTTGTCACACATTAGTCGAGTTGGTCTGGATAAACTATCACTAGATAGTAACATATACCCTTGCTCCACCTCATTGTGGGCACATGACCACTTGCCCCTTGGTTTGTTGCAGCGGTACTTCAGAAATAATTTCTAAACCCAAAATCACTGCTTCCCTGAAATAATCAATCACACATTCATTCACCAGTGGGGCCCATAACACTGTACTCTCTTCACTATTACTCTACTTCAGGGTTTGGTGACATCTATCTGGAGTAAACGCTGTAACATTGGTGGAGTGCCTAAACCTATTTAACTAGTTATTATTTACGACTGCAGTTTAAAACAGTTTACCATGGTTTAATAAACATCAATTTTATTCAGACACACCACCATAGTGGTGATGAACCTGTTAGTAGAAAATAGGCGTTGGAAAATACAAGACCAGCTTTAACTTTCCAACTCTCTTATTTTATTATCAACAGATTTCAGCATGTTTGATATTAAGGCATTTAATAATTCTTTATTCAAGAAAATTCTTAAATCTTTATTTCAGCAACAAATGATCATTTATTTTAGAGCTCAGAAATAGACATTTATTTAAAGTTCAGTTGGGAAGTTTAGCAAAGAACAGATAGTTCCAAATTCACTCTTTTCCTAACATCCCTAGCTAACACCCTCATCTTATCCTAACAGTCCTGCAAAGAAAACAAATAGTCAGAAAGGATCTTACATCCAGGAATCGATCTTCAGTCCGGCAGCATTTCCAGAGGAAGTCGAAAGGAGCAATGCCTCTAAGTAAAATTAGGTGTTTTTATACACTAATTTCCTAGCTTAATCTATCTAAAAAGTATCTAACATCACCAATTCGGGTTCTGATTGGACAATTTTGGGGTGGGTGAGCATCTCCTCACCATTACAACATCATATTCACAGTGATTCAGCAGATTCATAATACTCTTATTGTATTAGGTCAGTCTTGGCCTACTCACGTCCGCAACTTGAAACGTAGGGACCTTTTCCCACGTTTAGAACACTCAAATGTCCATAATTTGGCACTCATCCTTGTTTTCCGAACGTGGTAACCTTGAACTCCCCATCTGAGCACAGGCAGCTCGCTCGCACTTGCAGGCTTTGGATGCACATGCGCAGTCCAGCATTCACTCGCAGTTCATCAGAGCGGCCGTTTTCACGGTAGGCCTCAGAGGCCACTATTTGGCACTATCGTAGAAACAAACACAAATTCATGTTAAATATAGAACTAAAGCAGTTCTGTTTACCTCCCACCATACTAATGGTTCCCCATTAGTTATTACCTAGCAAATAAGCCAAATAAATGCGTTTTATACTTACATATCCGGAGACTTTCTAGCACAAAACATATACAATAAGCACACACATGTTGCATTTAATTTTATTTAAGCTGTGCATTAGTTCACATTACCATGACAATACAAATTAGTTAATAATTTTGCTTCATGCAAGCAAGATTAGTATTCCCGCGTGTATTTTATGTATGAATCTTATACTATGGTTGATTATTTCGGCACAACACACCATTAGTCAAGTTAACGTTATGGAACATTGACTTCACAAGAGGTATACTAAGTTTTGTTTTTGCCACCTCGCTCCATCAGGTTGACTTTTGGGGGTGCAGTGAGGGTGGGAAGTTGTTATGTGAAAATATTTAAGTTCATCTCTAAAACTCTCCCTTCCACTCTTGGGGCAGTGATACAGCCGAATGCGCTAATGTGAAATGGTCGCGCATTGCAAATAAATTCACTTTCTTGCATTTTCATGAGCATTTACTGCATGTTTACAAATTGCTTTGTTGCACAATATGGCATGGCAGATAGTTTTCTGGTCTAATGGGTACTCAGCAGCCGTGGCCCGTGCAGGTAAGAGCAGTAGAGAGGTAGGGCCGTGTTGGGGGGTGGGGGATTTCTACGGATGATGACACGGAAATTAAAAAAAAAATTATTTTATCTCATCGTTGTCTGTCAAAATACCCCCTCAACTAGCTCCACGACCCATCGCTCTTACCTGCATGGGCTGCAGCTGGTACTCGGTCTTCATGGCCGGGTGTGTGCTGCTGCAGCATTCACTGTAGGCGTTGAAATGAAACACTGAACCTCGTCGTCATTATCTATTACAGTGGAACTCATCTAGATTAGCCGTGTGCTCGAAAGAATAATAAGATGGCATAGTGTAACAGCTGAGATCCATTGAGGATGTAACACACCATGAAAAACTGTCACTTTCATACTAACACAGTACTCTGAAAAGGCAAACAATAGCCTCAGCCCAGGCAGATGTACCAAAGCAATAAACTATTGTTTAGGATTCTATTCTTTAGGATTTATAAAGCACTTGGTCACCCATATTGGCATCCAAACACTAACAGCATCCCCCTGTCGCCCGCAATCTGGGGGTCATTTTTTACACATCACTTGCCCTCGACAAGCAAGTAAATAGAACGGGTTCCACTTGCTGCGGGATTCTAAGGGTGCTGAGAAAACTTACCCACTATCTCTCCCCAGACGCCCGGAAACTTGTCTCTCTTGCCCTTCTATCCTCGCGTCTGGACTATTGCAATGCCCTGTACCTCGGCATGAGCAATAAACTGGTCCACCGTCTGCAAGTTGTCCAGAACGCAGCAGCGAGGTTTGCTGTCGATGCCCCCAGAAGTTCCTCATGAACATTGATCAGGAAAAGACTTCACTGGCTTCCTGTGCATGCCAGGATAAAATTCAAAACTCTGATCATCACCCACCGGGCACCCCATAGTGCTGGTGCCGAGGACATTAGATCCTTGGTGTCAACCTACGTCCCTGGTAGGGCCCTGCGCTCGGCCAGTAAGAATCTGCTAACTGTCCCCCGAATTGCTAAGGCGAGATCGGGAGGTAAGGCGTTTTTTTCCCTTGCCCCCAAACTCTGGAGCCAGCTCCCTTTGGAACTCAAGAACCATGAGTCCCTCGTCCTCTTCCGTAAAGGTCTCAAAACCCTGCTTTTTGTTGAAGCCTATCCCTAGTTCTCCTATGCTCACTAGTTGCAACTGGCGATTTTCCATCCTCTGCGCCTTGACGCCTCCGGGCAAAGTTGCGCATTACAAAACACCAATCAAATCAAATCAAATCAGGAAGGGATACTATTTCTAGCACTCAAAAAATTACTGATTTTAACACCTTTCCGAATTTTGACTTTTCCTTATATACTCAGGGAGAGTGTTCCACAGCTTGGGGACCAGGAACGCAAACAAGCATCCCCCACTCCTGGATTTCCTAATCCTGAGATTCTTGAACAATTGCTGGCAAGTGGAGCGAAATGATCTGTAAGGGGTGAGACATTTCTGAATCAATCTGTAACCGTTTTGGTACATCACTCGATAGGCCATGCACAGTGCCTCAAAATGAATTCTTTTAGGGCCAGATGTATCAAAGGGATTTACCCATTCTGTGTCTATAGGAAAATGTGTTGGTACATATTGCCCTTAGTCACTGATAACCAGTTCAGATTAGCCAGTGCCGCAGTAACAGAATGACATCTAGGTATTTTCAGCAATATACGAGATGCAGCATCTTGGATAACTTGTTCTCTTTTTATGATCATCTTGGGGCTCCCTAGGTACAGGAAGTTTCCATAGTCTAGTCGGGATATGACTAATCCTTCTCGAGGATTCTGGTAGACATCTCAGGTCCTTAGTAAGCCAAAGCAACTTGATGCTAGCTTTTTTGATTGATTTGCCGTTGACAGCTTGTTATCAAGCCATACCCTCAGACTCTTGATCTGTGGTTTAGGAGTAGGTTGATAGCCAAGAAAGTCAGGCCAATTCAAATCTAGCAACCTCCCTGGCTTATTTCCCACCACCACCACATCCGTTTTTTCTTCATTTAGTTTCAATGAGCTTGCTGCCTTCCAATCTTCTTAAGGCAGTTATTAAGATGGTTAGATGTTTTATCTGTTTGATTCAGTGCTTTATAGGGAAAAAAATAAGTGCAGGTACTCATTAAACAGAGCTAGAAGCGTGGCTAGTAGGCGGGGTTAGAGGCGGAGTGAGACACAATAGAAAAACACTTCTATTGAGTATTCATGTTGTCCTTGCATTGCCCTGGATAGTGGTCTAAAACTTTCCGTAAGTGCAGATTAATAACTAAAACCCTGAATGAGTTAAGCTATCAAAAGTACTTTTAGCACTTTCAGGGAAATAATCAATGTGCTCTAGGACGAGAGGGACTCTGGCACTTGCACTGGTTGTGGGACAGAACAAAACGTTAGAAATTTATCAATTTAAACAAAAAGTGTTAATTTGTTACACAAAATGAAGGCCAAACAACAAATATTCATGTTTCCTTGTTTTTATTTAAATATCTGCAGCTTCTTAATATAATAATTCTAATGTTCCTACTTGCTTGCATTTGTAATCCTTAAAAATTCAAGAGTGCACGCACACAAACAAGCATTACACGCTTTTCTTTTCAAATACCTCCTGATTTTGCTCCACTCAAACATACATCTGTTTTCATATCTCTAACCACGAGATCCCTCCAACACTCACTTCTCTTCCATTTGTAGCTAATTCTGTCCTTTCTTAACCCCAATTGTATCCTATCACTGTCTCTACCATCACTCCTTCTATTTCTAATCTGCCGTCTCAGCACCTCTCTACCTCTTTCCATAGCTGTCTGGATCTCTTCCTTATCTCTATCTGCACTTACCCCTTCTTCCTCTCTATCTTTTCCTACTTTCCATGGTCAGAGAGCTTGCAGTGGCAGACAGTGAGCACTGCAGGATCCCGAGAGCGTGCAGAGACCAGCAGGGTTGAGGTCAGGGAAAGAACAATACTGGCCTCCAATGGGAAGGCCAGTTGTCCTCCTCCCACCTCACCTGGGCACCAGGGAGGCTGCTTAGGCCATTTTCAGCACCATCATGGACTCAATGTCCCAGCAGGCGGCGGGGTAGGGGGGATTCCCAGGACAAGTGAGGCTGGGGAAAGACAATCAGACCCTAGTGGGAAGCCAAGGGGTGAAAATGGCCCTTTGTACCTGCGTTCCTCCACGGACCCAGCATCAACGCCTGGCAGTGGGTGGTGAAGATAAAGAGCTTCCATCTAGGTAGGAAGTAAGTAGACCCCTCTTGCCCCTGCAGCAGGCCTCAAACGTTCCACAGCTTTATAATACAGATAATCTGCAATGGACAACATGCTGCCAAAAAAACTGCATGCAGCTGGCCCTCAGGCACCAGTCCAGCGCCCACCTTATCCATCTGACCCTGTGTACCAGTACTCTCCTTGACAGTGGAGAAGTGCCGGTACTTGGCTCGGTAAATGTAAGAAGTGCTGGTACTCAGTACTGGTGAGTACCGGCCCATTTAGAGCACTGGTTTGATTGGAGAGTAAGATGATGATCTGTACCATCTGCATACAATATTGCGGTGAAATCATTAGCCTGTATGATTTCAGTCAATGAGAGGACATACAGTATAAACAGGTTGGTACTTAGTAAGGATCCATGAAGGAACCCTCACTTTATGGTGAAGTTTTTCAACAACTGCAGCTCCATGGCAAGCAGGAGCTCTAAGATTGAAAGTGTCCCCTTGAAACCTTACTAGGCTAATTGATGAGAAAACCTGTAAGGCTTTAGTTTAGTCTTGAGCGAGACAATCGAATACCAGTTTGTTAGCTGACAGCATTTTAATTGCACTGACCTCTTACGCTTTGTAATGCGTCACGTTTGAGGTCCTTTCATCAGTAAAGCATGCTTTTTCTTCTTTCTAGATGTTGTATTTTAAGTACCTTGATTGTATGTGCATTGCAGCGCTTTTCACTTGTAGTTTCGTATTTGTTTTAATAAGAGGATAGGTTTTTATTTACACATGCTTACTTTTCGTGTACGGTTTTAACTAAAGCAGGAACAAATACATTTGAATTTGGAGTGGTTGAATGCATACCTTAAGAAATATACTAACACAGACGGACAGCCTGGAACAAATAAAGTGTGGCTCACTACAACCCGCTGAGCTGGACCGAGATTCCGGCGATAATTAAATGGCTGAGTTTACAAACCATCATTTCATTGTAGCATTAACACTCATAAACATCAAGCTGAAGCATTCAGATTCAGTGTGCATACCAAGTCATCAAAACAATATTCCCTGCTCCCTTGCCTCTCAACCAAAGGCCCGCTTATCATTCAAAATGATATTGCGAGCATATGATCACAGGGCCATTTCCGCAGCCATCGGGGGTTAGGCCTGGCATGCCTGCATCTCCAGTTATGACATGGGGATGTCAGCGCTGCCACATGTCTCCATCTCTGCAACCACCATTGCTTGCTCACTGCCCGCTTGCTTCTTAGATGGTCTACTTGTAATTCTTCTGGTACATGTGCGCCTTATCCTGACTGGTTTTCATCCTCCATTTGTGTTTCTGCTGTCGTGCGGCAGGGCTGTTTCTTTCTTCGATTAAAACAAAATCCAGGTTTTCTCGTGTCATGAAAAACAATGATTTGTCTCCTTCTGTCACTTTCTACTCCTTTCTAATTCCTTCGTCCCCGTGGTGTTGTGGAGATAGCATGGGCTCTCATGACCATATTCCTGCCACAAGATAATATAACCAGGTAAACCAAATTGTAGTGTCACTGCTACCTGATATGATGCAAGAAATGGCAACTCGCTTCCAGGACTGCATGATAGCTGTAGGTGGCTGGAAGACCCAAAACTGCCTCAAGCTTAATTCCAGTAAGACGGAGGTGTTTTTTTTGGCAACAATCCGACTTTTTGGTCACCAGTATGGTGGCTGGATACAATGGACCTCCTTTCAACACCAATAAGGAAAGTAAAGAACTTAGGAGTCTACATTGGCAATAAACTCCGTCTTAAGGATCAGGTCGACGCAGTGGTCTCGGCAACATCTTATACACTGAGATCCGGCAAACAAATTATGCTGTTCCTTCCCAAAGATAGCCAAAAAACAGTAATTACTGCCTTAGTTATGTCCAAACTGGATTACTGTAACAGCCTATACTTTAATATCCAGGAAGGGCTTATGAAAAGACTTCAGCTACTGCAGAACGCGGCAGCCAGACTGCTCACCAGCACACCCAAACATGCCTCAATCTCAACTCAGGTTAAAAAGCTCCACTGGCTGCCCGTGAAAAAACTCTTATGTTTCAAGGCCCTGTGTGTGGTCCACAAATCCCTCCAAGGATATGGACCCCTTCATCTTAGATTGAATTTCCAGTGGTATGTTCCTAGGAGAACCCTGCACTCTTCAGAAGCAAAACAGGTATCAGTGCCCTTTGTAAAGATATCCAACTGGGGAGGTAGACGTTTTGTGCTTGAAGCTACTTAGGCATGGAATGATCTACTGTTTCATCTGAGATGTATAACAAATCATCTCGATTTCAGGAAGGCCCTTTAGATTTGGCTTTTCCAGTCTAATTAAAGACCCATTTTCCCCCGCGCTTAGGCCTCTGTAGGACATCTGATCTCAGCGCCAGGACACCCTAGGGTAACAGCACGCTTTATAAATATCATTAACCTTAACTACCCCTGATGAGGCATCAAAGCACTTTTCGGTGACTAGCGCACTACTCCGGAACCCCAAAAGTATTAGTGGTGAATTAGTATAGGAAAATATATAATTAATTTGGAGCGGTGGACATGTGAGGCTGTTAGATTAAATTGAAAAGGATAGTGGAGGGATAGAAGAGGGAAGGGTCTAGAAAGTGTTTATTTGGAGATCATAGCAGCAGCAGGAGGATTGGGATGAGTAGAGAGGAGGGGGGAAGAGTCAGAGGGAGGGGTACAGTAGAGGCCGGTTTGGGAAATCTGAATAGTAAAGGAGGTTTCAGATGTTTCAGGGAGGGGTAGAGGAGAGAGGTGTCTAGAAAAGGTTATTAGGGGGGATCAAAGTAGTAGAATGGGTTTTGGGATGAGTCACAATGTAGAGGTAGATGAGATATTGAGAGAGGTATAGGGTGAGAAATATGGTAGTGCCTTGGAGACAGTAGTAGAATGAAGTTGGGGATGAGTCAGAGAGTGGAGGTAGAGGATATATTGAGAGAGGCATAGGGTGAGATATAGGGTAGTGCATTGTAGATGCTGAATTTGGTGTAAAGTAATAAATATAAAGATACATAAGTACATAGAATGTATAAATTTATAAGGAAGGTAATATATCTACATTTAAGTTGTATGTAATAAACTCAGACCTTCAAGCGTAGCTTTACTTTGAGCTAATTATTTTGGTTTTATAATATTTTTTTAATTCAGTAGTGAGCAATTGTAGATGAATAGCTATGATAAAAAAAGTACTTATTTATGCAGTGACCTACATACATTTTAAACATGGAATAATATAGCCATAATTAATATGTACATTTGTTAAACAGAACTAACAAATATCTATCTATCTATACTACTATTATAAAGAGAGAGCTGAAACCTTTGAGGCGGGTAATCTCACGAAGTACAGCACCAATCACAACACCCAATACAGCATTGTAAAGGGGAGTTGCAGAAGATGGACATAGGCTATACAGCTGGCCACCATATACATTAGAAAGGTCAAATCGCCAAGACACCTTCGGGTAATCGAGCGCTTAACAAGTCTCAAATCCAATTCAATCCAATCCAAGCCAAAGAACCTTAGGGCTAAAGTAGTCCCTTGTGGGCGTTGGCGTTCTGCTGTCAGCGATGGGCGTCTCAAACTACACTTCACATTACTCCTTTGTGGGCGTCACCTTTGCAGAGGGGCATGGCCCAAAACAAAAAATGGGCGCGGATTTCACTGTGCGCGCCCATTCACGCATCATTACTGATAACACTCACAGTACTTGCCGACTTGCCGCGCTAACAAAAACAAAGCTTTACTCATTTGTGAGCCTCGGCGTTGTCAGAGAGGGCTGGCCTAAAAAAAGGGGCGCTGCTTTCACAAGCGGGGATTTCACTCGGTACCACATTCACGCCTTTGTGGGCGTCACCGTTATCAGAGGGGCCAGGCCCAAAAACAAAAACAAAAAATAAATGTGAGCGGATTGCACTGTGCGCCACATTCAAGCTCCATTACTGATAACACTCACAGTACTTGCGGCGCTAACAAAAACAAGCCTTTACTCATTTGTGAGCCTCAGCGTTGTCAGAGGGGGAAGGCCTAAAAAAAGGGGAGCGGCTTTCAGAAGCTCGGAATTCACTGGGCGCAACATTCACGCCTTTGTGGCCCTCACCGTTGTCAGAGGGGCCTGGGCCAAAACAAAAAACACAAAATGAATGGTCTTGGATTTCAATGTGCGCGCCCATTCACGCTCCATTACTGATAACACTCACAGTACTTGCGGCGATAACAAAAACAAACCTTTACTCATTTGTGAGCCTCGGCGTTGTCAGAGGGGGCAGGCCTAAAAAAAGGGGCGCGGCTTTCAGAACCGCGGAATTCACTCAGCGCCACATAAATTAGGATTTACTATTACAAACATTGCACACATTACATTTCATCCCCGGACAACGTCGGGACGGGCTGCTAGTATATTTATAAACATGATTATTGTACACATTCATACAAGGAATACACATATCTCATTACACATATATATAATCCAAGTAAATGCTTAAATGTACAGGAATATACTGTTTATTAGAGGTTTCTAGGATTACGTGATTGTGCAGCCACAGCGATTTTCAAATAATTATAGATTTACTGTATTGGCCACATAATCCATCATCTGTCACAATATCTGTTTAACAAAAATACTTGTTTCTAGCTAGAACGATTCAAAAGTTGCTAAAAACACAGCGACCCGTATTGCCATGCAGTGAAAGGACCTTCGCAAAGCTCGGCTGGTCAAATTTCTGTTGCTATATTGCTGTATTTGGGTATTAAACTGGTAGTAATAAGGTGCAACCAATACCCAGATAGTGTTAACAAGTTTAAAAATTACGAAGTTATGAAGTAACACAAACACAAAATGTGCCACATAAATTGGCCCTCGCCCACCTCATAATTCCTGTGGACCCGACATATATTTATGTATGATCATGTTGGTTACGTGGGGAAGAGCCAACTCTTGGGCAATTAAATTAGTCCTGCTACCCAAATTGCAATCCTCCCTTCACTTCTAGAGACATGCATTTGATGTTTATCTGTGGTGCCGAGATAGAAGTCCTCCTCTTCTGCACCGCATCCTCCAAACCCGGCTGCCAAAGCTGCTAACCTAAGAAGCACAGTTTAAGTACTGCCGACATGACTTCCTGATCTCGCGAGAGCGGGGAATCTTCTGAGACTTCGGTTGTTTTGAGCGCGAAAGGCGCGTGAAAGACCGGACATCCTCCCGAAGGGCTCCGGACCGGCCTCTTTAGTCAGTGTTGGTAAGGTGCGCGAAAGCTGAAAACAAACGTTTGTGGTTAAAGAAAAGGCATTGTGTTAAATGGGCACGTTGACGTTCTTACACGTGTATGACGCCAGAGCGTATTTCAGGAATGAGTGTGTGCGCTATCTGGTTTGATGCTTTAACTAATAATTCGATAATTCATGGCCCTCCATCGTTATGACGTTCGTCATGGCTTGCCTTTCTAGACAACCCTGCACGGCATTTCAACTACGAGGTGAACAGTGAACAGTCACAATACTACATGGGCATTGAGTGGTTCCAGAACAGAGTATGTTGGTGTCGTTTCAGCTCCTGTATTTTTTACTGCAGGCTTGACAACAACAACGGAGTTAGTAGGCGGTGTTCCTGTTTTCTAGCAATACCGGGCCTGTGCATGGCACTATTAGTAATGGTGGGGTTGTGGCTACTGCTGTATTAATGCACTGCTGTTTCCATTACACTTTCTTGTTTAGGTTTCGACTGTAGGTAGCTTTACCTGCTTATTGTTGAAGGAGTGTTAATTGTCTACAGCACAATTCGAGGGCTTTGCCCAGTAGTTGGTTCATGCACTGGATGGCTTTCTTGTCTTAGTTTTCTGTTTCTTATTCAAAGGCTTTGTTTACCTACTAGTTCTTGCGTGTTCATTTATTCTGTACTATGCTTCTGCTATATACGTATTGTACCCTTCCACTCGACTTTAGGAAATGTATTTTGTTCCTCATTCAGCATGCCAATGGTCGCACATATCTTCATTCCTTGCTCCGTCAATCCCATTTCAGCTTCTCCCACACTTTCTCTCAGCTGTCGCTCATTACTTGTCAGTTGCTCCCTTGTACTCCTCTCTGGTGTTCATTTTTTTTAACTTATTTTTTTTCTTTAAGAAGACCCCTGTACTGTCTCTGTCTGCATACCCCCACTATCTGCGGCTCCCCATTCTTCCTGCCCATCTCCACTATATATATGTACACGTGACGGACCCCCAAATCGTGGACTATGTGTTCCTTAATGAACTCAACCCAGACCACAATCACCTAACAATTCAGGCTTATGATGGAACTCCCAAGAGCTGTGCCATGGGCCAGATGTACTAAAAACCTGGTTGAAAAAAAGCAGTTGCATTTTGTGCTCCAGATTTTGCGAACGGTAACTTATTTTGTATTGACCTATGTACTGATAGCTTGTTTTGTAATATAAGGAATTAAAGTGAGTCACAATTTAAACTACCTAATTATGGGATGGTGGCCTGCAAAAGTCAGCACTTATTTAAAAAATATTTCCTTATAAAAACATTTTCATAAAGAGTTGGCAATGGTCCCCTGGACCACTACCTACCTCTCCTGAAGTTTAACCCCAATTCACAAAGTCGAAGGGTTTCCTATTCTTAGGACACCCCCGCGCCGCACGGCCACCAGCTGTAGCGTGTGCTCCCCGCCTGCCGCTTCCCTCAGCCTCGCTGAGTCTGCCTGCTGACCACGCCCCCCGCCGTCGCTCGGTGTAGCCGCCTGCGCTACCTGTGTATTCTCTGTAATTATTTGTTTCCCTGTTGCCTAATTTAGGCATTCTGCCCCTTTGTTTTGTCTTTTTGTGCCCCCCTTTGCTGTGTTTGCCTGTAGTGTCCCCAGCGCCCACCCGCCCTGCTTCCTGCCGCCGTGAAAGCGGACACGCCCCCTTTTCCTTCTGTGCCCTCCCCGCTCCCGCCTCCCAGCTGCTCCTCCCTCCCTCGCACTTCGCCATAAATGGCGACCGTGCGCATGCGCAACGTTGACGCGCAACTCCAGAGGAGACTCCAGCGGATCCAGAACACCTCAGCAAGACTCATCCTCGACATCCCCCGACACAGCCACATCTCCGGACACCTGAGAGACCTGCACTGGCTCCCGGTCAACAAGAGAATCACCTTCCGCCTCCTCACCCACGCACACAAAGCCCTACACAACCAAGGCCCGAGATACCTCAACAGCTGCATCAACTTCTACACACCGACACGTCAGTTACGATCGACCAGCCATGCCCTCGCCGCCGTCCCCCGCCTCCGAAGAGTCAACACAGGAGGAAGATCCTTCTCCTACCTGGCCGCCAAGACTTGGAACTCCCTCCCGACCTACCTCCGCCTGACCCAAGACCACCTCGCCTTCAGGAAGCAACTCAAGACCTGGCTGTTCGAGCAGTAGCGGACCCCCCTCTCCAAGCGCCTTGAGACCCTCCGGGTGAGTAGTGCGCTAAATAAATGCTTGATTGATTGATTGATTTCAAAGGGGGCCCCTTTCCTTTTGGAAATGGTTATCTCCCCAGCTTGGTCAATTTTAATGGTTTATAGCCAGAACTCTAGTCACAAACCTGACTTATATGTCAATGTGACAGACCCGAAAGAGCTGACGTGTTAATTGGAAAGACCCCCACAACCTCACACAAGGAAGGGAAAAAATGTATAGCAGCAGCCCACCCAAAATAGAGCAAGGCTACTGCCACTGTGACCTGGCAACCCTGTGATGAAGGTGCTCCATTGAGGGTCTGCTCTCAGAATCACACCAGTTGCTGCACCTCTAAATACGGTGTGGCAACCAGGTTTTTGGTGGCAAACTCTAAAGGAGGCCCTTAGATGCTTTTCTTTAGCACAAACCTAACAGTTAGATGGATCACATGTCTCATATTATGAGAAGTCTGCAGGGCCAGATATACCGGTCAGATGACAGCGGAGAAGATGAACAAAGTTAAAAATGCACTAGGCAGTTTAAGATGCCTTTTGACAGTCCAGTCAGTGTTCACGGTTATTGGATGCAATGGATGGTTTCTTTTTTGCAGGAATTATGGAGCATTTCTCCCTCCAGTCAAGTCAAGTCAAGTCAAGAGATTTATATAGCGCGCTACATACCCATAGGGTCTCAAGGCGCTTGAGGACGGGTGGGGAATTACTTGTCGAATATCCAAGTTTTAAGTTGCTTTCTGAATGCTAGGTGGTTCTGAGTAAGGCGAAGGTGAGTGGGAAGTGAGTTCCAGGTTTTAGCTGCCAGGTAGGAGAAGGATCTACCTCCCATAGTGGTTTTGTTGATGCGAGGTATAGTGGCAAGGGCTTGGTTGGAGGATCGTAGCTGACGGGAGGGGGTGTAGAAGGACAGTCGTGTGTTGAGGCATTCGGGTCCAAGTTCGTAAAGTGCTTTGTGTGCGTGGGTTAGGAGGCGGAAAGTAATCCTCTTATTTACGGGGAGCCAGTGGAGGTTTTTCAGGTGACCAGAGATGTGTTCTTTACGCGGGATGTCTAGTATGAGCCTGGCTGAAGCGTTCTGGATGCGTTGGAGTTTTTTCTGGAGTTTTGCGGTGGTACCGGCGTATAGGGTGTTTCCGTAGTCCAGGCGGCTCGTGACCAGTGCGTGGGTGACCGTTTTTCTAGTTTCGGTGGGGATCCAGCGAAATGTTTTTTTGAGCATGCGGAGAATGTTGAAGCAAGATGATGAAACGGCGTTGACTTGTCTGGTCATCGAGAGTGAGGAGTCCAGGATGACGCCCAGGTTTCGTGCGTGGTCCGTCGGGATGGGTGCTTTTCCAAGGGCCTCTGGCCACCAAGAGTCATCCCAGGCGGAGGGGGAGGTGCCTAAGATGAGGACTTCTGTTTTGTCTGAGTTCAGTTTCAGACGGCTGTGCTTCATCCACTCGGCTACTTCTTTCATTCCTTCATGTAGGTTGGTTTTGGCGGTGTTAGGGTCTTTGGTGAGTGAGAGGATCAGTTGAGTGTCGTCAGCGTAGGAGATGATGTTGAGATTGTGTTGGCGAGCGATGGCCGCAAGGGGGCTCATGTATACGTTGAAGAGGGTGGGGCTGAGTGACGATCCTTGTGGCACGACGCAGATGACTTCAGAGGCCTCTGACTTGAATGGTGGGAGGCGGACTCTCTGGGTTCTTCCGGTGAGGAACGAGGTGATCCATTCCAGTGCTTTTCCTTGGATTCCGACGTTTCTGAGGCGCTGTAGAAGGGTGCTATGACAGACTGTGTCGAAGGCAGCGGAGAGGTCGAGGAGGATGAGGGCGACTGTGTCTCCATTGTCCAGTAGAGTTCGAATGTCGTCTGTTGCTGCGATGAGTGCGGTCTCAGTGCTGTGTTTGGCTCGGAAGCCGGACTGTGAGGGGTCGAGGGATTTGTTGGTTTCGAGGAAGGTGGCGAGCTGGTTGTTGACAGTTTTCTCGATGACTTTGGCCGGGAATGGAAGAAGCGAGATGGGGTGGTAGTTTTTGAGTTCGGTGGGGTCAGCTGTGGGTTTTTTCAGAAGGGCGCTGAGTTCTGCGTGTTTCCAGCTTTCCGGGAAGGGGGCGGAGTTGAGAGAGCAGTTGATGACGTCTCGGAGGTGTGGTGCTATGATGGAGTCTGCTTTGTTGAAGATGTGGTGAGGGCATGGGTCTGTGGGGGATCCTGAGTGGATGGAGTTCATCAGGCGGATGGTGTCCTCAGTGGAGATTGAGTTCCAGTCGTTAAGGATGTTCAAGGGGGGTGAAGGTCCTGCAGGAGGTTGGGTGGGTTGGTCTCCGGGTTGGTTGTCGAAGCTGTTGTGGATGTCTGCGATTTTGTTGTGGAAGAAGGAAGCTAGGGAGTCGCAGAGGACTTGGGAGGGGGTGATGTCGTTGGAGTTGGCTGATGGGTTGGTATATTCTTTGACGATGTTGAATAATTCCTTGCTGTTGTGGGCGTTGTTATCTAGTTGGTTTTTGAATGCGGCTTTCTTGGCAGACCGGATTAGTTGGTGGTGTATGCGGGTGGCGTTTTTGAAGGGGTCCCTGGTGCATGGTGTTTGGGTCTTTTTTCCAGGCCTTCTCGAGAGAGCGACAGAGTTTCTTCGATTTCTTAAGATCATCGTTGAACCAGGAGGCGTTTTTGCTGCCTAGTTTGATTTGACGTTTTTTCATCGGTGCTAGGATGTCGGCGCTGTTGGATAGCCATTGGGTGAGGTTAATGGCTGCTTGGTCTGGGTTTGAGGAGTGGGCGGGGAGGTTTAGAAGAAGCGATGAGGAGATCTGCTCAATGGTGATTTTGTTCCAGTTTCTTCGCAGGGTGGGTTGAGGATGGTTGTGGATTGTGGTCTTATTGTAGGTAAAGTGAACGCAGCTGTGGTCCGTCCAATGAAGAGCTGTGGTGTGACTGAATGAGACATGTTTGCTGGAGGTGAAGATGGGGTCGAATGTGTGACCTGCAATGTGGGTGGGGGTATTAACAAGTTGTTTGAGTCCGAGGTTGGCAAGATTGTCCAGAAGGGCGGTGGCGCTGTGTCATTGCTCTTTTCCAGGTGAAAATTGAGGTCTCCCAATAGGATGTAGTCCTCGGAGGGGAGGGAGTGTGGGGTGATAAAGTCAGTGATGTCGTCACTGAATTGTGCACGGGGTCCTGGAGGCCGGTAGAGGAGGGTGCCTCTGAGTGTGGTCTTGGGGGTCAGTGTGGATCTGGAAGTGGAGGTGTTCGGCGCTGGCAAGGTTGACGTCTGAGCTGGTTGAGATGCGGATGGAGTTCTTGTGGACGATAGCGATGCCTCCTCCCGTTTGCTGGATGCGGTCCTTACGGATGATCTTGTATCCTTCCGGGACGGCAATGGCGATGTCTGGGGCTGAAGAGGCATTCATCCATGTTTCTGTTAGGAAGGCGACGTCCGGTGAGATGGTGTCTAGTAGATTCCAGAGGTCGATGGCGTGTCTGTGGGCCGAGCGGGTGTTGAGAAGGATGCATTTTAGGTGGTTGGTGTCAGGTCTCTGATTGGTGTTCGTGGATGAGGAGTTGGTTTTGGTGCCGTCGAACTTGCAGGAGTTGCAAGAGAAGGGTCCATGGGTGTGTCCAGGAGCGGCTTGGATGCAGTGGGGGAACGGCCGGGGTTAAGGGCTAGGAGGGTGGTGGCATCGTAAGTAATACGAGTGGGCTGGGCATTACGAGAAACAGGGGTCTGGCGCTGGGCGCGGTCCAGGCGCGGACGGGCGTAGACGGGCTTACCTTTGGCGCACCTTCGGCGCGGCCGTAGCGCGTGGACGCTGCACGTGTGGACATCCGACATAAATGGAGAGTGGAGGGGGCAGAGCGTGGGAGGGGCAGCAGGGAGGCGGTAGCGGGGATGAGGGGCGGGCCAGGGGATATCCACAACAAAATGGAGGGTCAAAGGTGAAAGCGAGGCAGGGGCAGCGCCGAGTGAGCAGTCCAATTAAAATTAAATAAATATATGCGCAACAGCCACAGCGATGCAGACAGTACAAACAATGAGCACAGCAGCCAGAGCAAGGTCGCGCTAGTATGTCCGTCGGGTAGTGCGGCGCTATGCGTGTAAAGCGCTAGAATGCGTATTGCAGTGATAACGATACCAAAGATGCGTGTGAATCACAGAGCGATGTAGCTGCAGGTGAGCAGGAGCGTGGGGGAGCGACCGTTCTGAGGAAGGTCCAGGCGGTCACAGTTTGGCTGGGGGAGTGGGAGGCTCAGTAAACGTGGGTGGGAGGGGCAGCAGGGAGGCGGTAGCGGGGATGAGGGGCGGGCCAGGGGATATCCACAACAAAATGGAGGGTCAAAGGTGAAAGCGAGGCAGGGGCAGCGCCGAGTGAGCAGTCCAATTAAAATTAAATAAATATATGCGCAACAGCCACAGCGATGGAGACAGTACAAACAATGAGCTCAGCAGCCAGAGCAAGGTCGCGCTAGTATGTCCGTCGGGTAGTGCGGCGCTATGCGTGTAAAGCGCTAGAATGTGTATTGCAGTGATAACGATACCAAAGATGCGTGTGAATCACAGAGCGATGTAGCTGCAGGTGAGCAGGAGCGTGGGGGAGCGACCATGCTGAGGAAGGTCCAGGCGGTCACAGTTTGGCTGGGGGAGTGGGAGGCTCAGTAAACGTGGGTGGGAGGGGCAGCAGGGAGGCGGTAGCGGGGATGAGGGGCGGGCCAGGGGATATCCACAACAAAATGGAGGGTCAAAGGTGAAAGCGAGGCAGGGGCAGCGCCGAGTGAGCAGTCCAATTAAAATTAAATAAATATATGCGCAACAGCCACAGCGATGCAGACAGTACAAACAATGAGCACAGCAGCCAGAGCAAGGTCGCTCTAGTATGTCCGTCGGGTAGTGCGGCGCTATGCGTGTGCTGTCATGTTCAAAACCATTTTGTAGTTGGAAAGGCTCTTAAATGGTATTTTTTTATTCACAAAACCCAAACTACTATTCAGTAACACGTTACCAAATCACAATTTGAGGTTTGCGAATATATACCGAATCAGTATTTGGAAGGCGTCTGTTAAGCGCGTCTCTTCCAGATACTGATTCCGTAAGGCATGCATTATGGTGCCCTCAGAGCAGGTAATCACTAATATAGTCCACCAGGTTGAGAGAGCTGACAACCACAAGGGTCACTATCCAGTATCTCTGTTTCCCTTTTGAACTTCTGTTTGGCCATTCTCTGCATGGACCTCTTAGTCTTGTCAAGCAGGGTGGGAGCAAACTCTCAAGAAACTGCTTCAGGATGTAGTGAGTTACATGTTGATACACGGGTCTCATATTAAGCACTTCTGGAAAGAAACAACTGAGAACCTGGAGGCCAGCCAGGAAGTGATGAAGCGCTAGTACAACCAGAAGGCCCATCTGGTGTAGTACCAACCTGCCCAAAAGGTGTGGGTCATGGAGCTTGTTGAGCCCAGGGCCTTAAAGGACCGGTTTGCCAGGCCCCATGGGGTGAAAGAGCAGAAGGGGAGTTTGCTTAGTTGGTGGACCTCAAGACATCCAGGAAACGCTTAAGAGTCCACTGTCAACTGCCTCAAACCCCACTTTGAGAGGCCTGAAGTAATCAATCTCCTGGTGACAGATAAAGATGTACAGGAGGAGAGCAAGTCCCTCCCTAACATCCCGTCTTCGAAGGAGAAATATGGGTCAGTGGAAGGAGGTGCCCTCCCTCTTACCCTGACCCCACAGCAGCAGAGTACTACTGCAACTCGCTTGGGCAGTTTGCCTCACTTTTCTCACTTACCATCGGGCTCGCCACTTGGTGTACCCATGACATTGCCGGAGAGGGGACATCATGCCAGTCAAAAACAACAATTAGAGGCTGTCAGACAAGGCGAGCACCAGTATTAAGGATGGGTTTTCAAAATAGTGGCGTTAGAGGGGATTAAGTACTCCAACAGCTCTTGGTCCAGTCCAGTGATAGCCCTTACACAAGCCGACCCGATGGGTGCCACACCAGAACACAATCAATCAATCATGGACCTTTAAAGCGTGTTACTCACCCGTTAGGGTCTCAAGGCGCTGGGTATGGATTACAGGTAGCTCATCTCTGTCACTAAGTGACTTTTGTGATTCACCCTAACAAGGATTTTGTTTATTATTTGAATGGGATTTCGACCCCTCTCAGCTAATAGCCCAATTTTTTACAACAAGTTTAATATTACCTTTCTACTTGCCCTACTTTTAAATACCATACACCGTGCCTTATGGGTTTTAAAGCCTACTTAGTGGTGACTTGTTGGTATTTAAAAGGAAAGTTTATACATGTCAAAAGGGTTTAGTACGACTGGTTACATTTCAGTTTTTAAACTTCTCCAGTCAGGCTACAATGGTAGGCCTGAAGCCATTTTCTTACTTCCACTGTACTTCCACTGTAGTGGATGGCCCAATAAGTGCTACTCTCAACTAGTGGCATTTAACCTACAGGCCATGCTTTCATCATGTACCATATACCCTTGGCTTATAGGTAACTTAAATATACAAATTGGGATCATGACAATTGAACTATGTTCAAAGGGGAAGTGTAGGGATAGTGTAGGCACTTTTCTACTATACAATACCATATAATTTGTAGAACACATGGCGATCCGAAGGCATCCCAGCACTGGTTCAGAGAGGCACACTTTAAGAATGGGTAGCAATTAGGAAAGATGAAAATTTGAAGAGTTTCTCAAAAGTGTGGTTCTGTATCTGTTGCCCGAATAGCTAGGGGGAGAGAGTTCCAGAGCTTGGATGCATTTAGGCTCGAAGGTCATCCTCCGCTTCTGGCTCAGTTAACACTGGGAACTGTAGCTAGATAGAGATTTGAGGATCAAAGAGATCAACCAATCAATCAGGGGTTGGTAAAGAACACTATTCACCCGTGAGGATCTCAAGGCACTGAGGGGTGGGGTAGGACAGCTCAGGTCCGTTGAAAAGCCAAGCCCCTCAAAGAGATCTGTTGGGGGTGTATGGGCGAGTAAATTGGTGTAGAATAGGTAGGTCTTGTCCCTGCAGAGCACAGTGGAAAATGTACAGTGACTTAAATTCTATTCCTTCCGAGATGGGGAGCCAATGAAGGTCTCTCAAGCCCAGCCTAACTAATTGTGATCTTGGGATGCGTGCGTGTAGTTCACGTGTCATTTCCTCAGGAGACCCTAGGTACAGTGAGTTGCCAGAGTCTGAACCCAAGAGAACAAGGATCTCTACCACAACCGTCTAGTGTTTTGTGATAGCAGGGGCAGGATCTTGTGCAGAATCCACCTAGCTGAAACTTTGCTGTCCTGGGCTTCCATCGTTAGGATGTTTTGAAACCACATCCTTACACTTTTTATAACTGTCTTAGAGACTGGGGAATAGCCAACGCTAGTAGGCCTGTCTAGGATTTGTTAAGTGGTAGAGTGGTTTCCCAGAATCAGAATCATTAGTTCTCTTTTAGCTCCATTGAGTTTAAAAGTACTTGTTCATCCAGCTGGCCACCTGCACCAGCAAGGTCCACGTGTGGATAGAGAGGTATATGAGTTTAGAGCAAGAGAGAAGACCAGCTGGGTATTGTCGCATAGGAGACTATAGAGATCCCGTAAGTAGCTATACATTTCTCCAGTGGTTGCAGGTATATATTAAAGAGTGTAGGATTAAGTAAGGACCCTTGCGGGACCTCACAAGTAACCAGTATATTTTCCAATGAACAGTCCTTGTCAAAAGGAACTTTTCCTGTGACTACGGCCTTGCCAAACTTATCTATGAGAATGGAGTGGTCTACGATATTAAAAGGGGTCCAGGAGTATGATGGCAACCATGGCCCCTCAAGCTAGTCTCCGTTTTGCCTCTTCAGCCACAGCCAGAACACCAGCTCCAGTTCTGTTTTTGAGCAGGATGCCCATTTGCGTGTGGTGAAGTATGGCGTTTGCTTCTAGGAAATCTTACAGACATTTGTTGAAATTTTTTTCTGTCACTTTGCGAAGACCTGGGAGTAGTGAAATATGGCAGCAGTTGCCAAAACAATCGGGGTCTAGGTTGAGCTTCTTAAGGTCAGCTCTGACCATTGCATATTACCAGGAGAGGGGCACTGTGCCTGTCTTGAGGAAGAGATTAACCATGTCTCGCATTGTGGGAAAAATAGTTTCTGGTTTGCCGGGGTAAAGTATACAGAGTTCTACAGCCAGTGAAAATAGATAGGGCAAAAATATGGGGGCACACCACAGAAAAGATTATCATTTCCTATAAAGGTCGTCCCCGAGTAGAAGGCAGAGATAATACCCACCCCCATGGGCGTTTTAATCAATAAGGTGGAAAAAAACCTGAAGGACCATCAATATTGGCATGGTCAGACCCAGGGTAATGTTCTACTGTGAATTCCATACCCTGTAGGGAGATGGACCACCTCAGCATTTTAGGATTTTCACCCTGCATTTGCATCAGCCCCCTAAGATGCCTTTGATATGTCTGAACTCAGAAATAAGCCCCAAAACAGACAGGTATGGTGTCTATTTTTCCAATGCCCAGACCACTGCAAATATTTCTCTTCCAGTTGCACTCCGTCTTTACTGGGTAGTAGCCTCCTGCTGACAAAGGCTACAGGTTGTTCTAGGCCCTCCTCATTCAGTTGTAAGAGAACACCCCCAATACCATGCTCTGAAACCACTATGTGCGCAACTGATTTTTGTTGAAAGCAGGTGCTGTGAGTACTGGTGCTATGCATTATGCCTTCTTCAGGGCTTCAAATTCTTTTTGACACACCTCTGTTGAGATTGCATTCCTGGCCTGCTTTTTGGAAATCAGCTCAGTCAGAGGGCACAACAGTGGTTCCATCCCCCTCACAAATCTCTTTGAATACAAAGTGAGGCCCAGAAATGCTCTGACTAGGGTCTCTGTTTTGGGAGGCTCCCAGGCCAGGATGGTTTGAATCTTAGGTTGGAGAGGCTGTACATGTCCTCTGCTAACTTGGTGGCCCAGGTACACCAGGAACCACTGCCCTATTTGGCACTTACTGGCCTTGATAGTCAGGCTTGCCTCCTTCAGGACCTGAAGCACTTCCTTGAGGTGAGCCAGGTGGTATTTCCAGCTGGAGGTGAAGACTGCAGTGTCATCCACATAGGTGGCTCTAAATTCATCCATCCCGGGCAAGGTTAGTGGAACCTGCCAAAACCCAGAATGCAAGTCAAAGGTACTAGCAGCCCCTAAATTATCAATGAGTTTATCAGCTGGGTATGGGGTATATATATATATATATATATATATATATATATATATATATATATATATATATATATATATATATATATATATATATATATATATTACCTACTGGCGGTCGCCAGTAGGTATATATAGTTAGGATTTTTTCTCTATGGGATTTTTGAAAATTCTATGTCTAATAACTTTGGCGTTTGTGGACGGAATTGGCTGAAATTTTCTGAGTGGCCCCTTACAATTTGGGGGGGGGTTTCATCAAGGGGGGGCCGAGAAAAAAGGGGGGTCCCAAAACGCTTTTTTTCCCATGTTAATTTCCATAGGACGGTTGGCCTCACTTTTAGCTCGAACGGCTGAATGGATTTGCACGAAACTTGGCAAAATTGTAGGGACTGTTAGCCCGATGTGCCTTTGCTAGGTCTCAATATATGTGCTCCAGTGGATTTTGAGTAATTTAGGTTCAAAAAAAGATATATATCTGGGCGGAGCCTAACCACACATCTGATCTGATTGGCTGTCAGCACTTCATCCAAGAAGTGTTGGCAGCCATCTTGGGACCAATATACATGATAGCACCTCATTAAAAAGCATTGTAGTTAATAGAGGGTTTTAGGACTTTAGTTACATTATAAATCATTTGTTGCTGGTACCATACTCGTTTTAGGAATTGTGGTGGGTTCTAAGGTGATTTTACCATGTGAAAAAACCTTCTGCTGTGATATCATGAATATTGTTTGAAAGAAAACTAATATCTCATGATTTTCCCACAGTGGTTTGGAAGGGGATCTATAAGCTAAACTGAAAGCATATTTTCTGTAAATTCACATTATCTTTCTCAGTCATGTGAAAATGAAGTCTGACATTCTCAGTAAAACATGTACATCCAACAAGGACAGAGACTGTCAGTTGATTCCTTTGTGTTCTACTGCAGCCTCCTAGAGTGTTCTAAAGAACAACTAGAGCGCTAACAGTCCTACTTATTACAAAGGTATGGCACACCTGAAGCCATCTTGATTGGAATAAAGTGGTAACTCTTAAAACATTTAATTTAAAAAGAAACAACATGAGGGGGTATATTTTGCCATAGAAAGTATGATTAGTGCTGCAGAATGAAAAATGAGGGCACATTTTGAGTGACTTCTCAAATCCTTTTCTATTTCATTAAAACATTCTGACATGCAGTCTCCCAAAATGGCCACCAGAGACAAAAGAGCCCAAATGTAGCCCAAATATCACCCAGATGTAGCCCAAGTATAGCCCAATGACAGAATGTCCCAGAGTGTTCTAAAGAACAACTAGAGCGCTAACAGTCCTACTTATTACAAAGGTATGGCACACCTGAAGCCATCTTGATTGGAATAAAGTGGTAACTCTTAAAACATTTAATTTAAAAAGAAACAACATGAGGGGGTATATTTTGCCATAGAAATTATGATTAGTGCTGCAGAATGAAAAATTAGGGAACATTTTGAGTGACTTCTCAAATCCTTTTCTATTTCATTAAAAAATTCTGACATGCAGTCTCCCAAAATGGCCACCAGAGACAAAAGAGCCCAAATGTAGCCCAAATATCACCCAGATGTAGCCCAAGTATAGCCCAATGACAGAATGTCCCAGAGTGTTCTAAAGAACAACTAGAGCGCTAACAGTCCTACTTATTACAAAGGTATGGCACACCTGAAGCCATCTTGATTGGAATAAAGTGGTAACTCTTAAAACATTTAATTTAAAAAGGAACAAAATGAGGGGGTATATTTTGCCATATGAATTATGATTAGTGCTTCAGAAAGAAAAATTAGGGATCATTTTGATGACTTCTCAAATCCTCTTCTATTTCATTAAAAAAATTCTGACATGCAGACTGAAACATGCACTTTGAATACCAGCAGCAGACGTCCCTGGTGAGCAGTAGCTTTACTACAGTGATCTAATGTGCAACTAGAGTGCTAACATTCAGAATTTATGGCAAATGTGTGACACATCTGAATGCCTTCTTGATGGAACCAAAGTAAACAAGCATTGAAAATGCAATAGATCTCGCCCTCGTTTAAGTTAAAGCCATTCTGTTTGTAATGAGGTGGCTTTTTAGCTTTGCTTTTATTAGTGTTTTTTCAACTTTCATGTAAATAACATGCATCTGTATGCATATAAGTATATGTATGCATGCATTTATGTTTGTATTTATATATATATATACAGATGATATATGTTTATATATGTATGTATATATATATATTCACTGAAAAAACCATAGGCTATTGACCATATATAGTTAGGAATTAGCATTTACAAAACCTTGAAAATTCACTGAAAAAACCATAGGTTATAGACCATATATAGTTAGGAATTAGCATTTACAAAACCTTGAAAATTCACTGAAAAAACCATAGGTTATAGACCATATATAGTTAGGAATTCACATTTACAAAACCTTATTTTACTCACACAAAACCATTGAAATTCCATATATAGTTAGTTGCACTAACTATATATCGCGCACCCGCAATCCACTGCTGATGATGTCACATATTACATCATTCATGACATGGTCAGTGACATCACTGATGACATCACTGCCTGTATTTTCTTGTTCTAGGTCTATTAGATCTCGTAGAGCATCCATGTTAGCCACTGATAGTTGCTGTGCCTGATCATCCATCTGTGTTGTTGCAATTGGGCGTTTTTTGGCGTTGATGAAATACTTTTGTAATTTTAATTTACGGATATATTGAAACAAATCAATTCGGGTTTGGGCATAGTCAAAGTTAGTATTGGAGCAATACGATAACCCCAGGGATAAAATGTCAAGTTGCGTGTTCAGTTCCATGTCTGTCAAATTGATGACTGTGTTATCTTTTGTATTTTGTGCTTCCATTAACGGCGTCTGTAACGTCTGTTTTGTGTTTTGTTCTGCTTTTGACTTGTTTTTTCTCCACCGTCTGTTTTTCCTTCTCCTGCTTTTTGTTGTTGTGTTTGTTTTTTGTTGTTCGTTTTTCCTGTGTCTGCTCCCAAATCCTGTTTTGGAGGGAATCGTGGCCTCAGAGTTCTGAGGCGTTGTAGTCTTAAAAAAGTCAATTCTTGCGCTGGAGTTGGCGGTGGGCCTGTGCCTGCTTCTCCATCCGTTTCATATTCTGAACTGAATTCATTTTCACTTGGTTCCGCTGTTACGTTTGCCCCACTTTGTTGTGGCTTAGGGGGCGATTGTCTCCTTATTTGGTCGTATTTTTTTGCAAAAGTATAAATTCTTCCGCTTAGATAGTCGTTGCGGTCTCGCTGGAATTTGGTCGCTTTCCATCCTCTGCGCCTTGACGCCTCCGGGCAAAGTTGCGCATTACAAAACACCAATCAAATCAAATCAAATCAGGAAGGGATACTATTTCTAGCACTCAAAAAATTACTGATTTTAACACCTTTCCGAATTTTGACTTTTCCTTATATACTCAGGGAGAGTGTTCCACAGCTTGGGGACCAGGAACGCAAACAAGCATCCCCCACTCCTGGATTTCCTAATCCTGAGATTCTTGAACAATTGCTGGCAAGTGGAGCGAAATGATCTGTAAGGGGTGAGACATTTCTGAATCAATCTGTAACCGTTTTGGTACATCACTCGATAGGCCATGCACAGTGCCTCAAAATGAATTCTTTTAGGGCCAGATGTATCAAAGGGATTTACCCATTCTGTGTCTATAGGAAAATGTGTTGGTACATATTGCCCTTAGTCACTGATAACCAGTTCAGATTAGCCAGTGCCGCAGTAACAGAATGACATCTAGGTATTTTCAGCAATATACGAGATGCAGCATCTTGGATAACTTGTTCTCTTTTTATGATCATCTTGGGGCTCCCTAGGTACAGGAAGTTTCCATAGTCTAGTCGGGATATGACTAATCCTTCTCGAGGATTCTGGTAGACATCTCAGGTCCTTAGTAAGCCAAAGCAACTTGATGCTAGCTTTTTTGATTGATTTGCCGTTGACAGCTTGTTATCAAGCCATACCCTCAGACTCTTGATCTGTGGTTTAGGAGTAGGTTGATAGCCAAGAAAGTCAGGCCAATTCAAATCTAGCAACCTCCCTGGCTTATTTCCCACCACCACCACATCCGTTTTTTCTTCATTTAGTTTCAATGAGCTTGCTGCCTTCCAATCTTCTTAAGGCAGTTATTAAGATGGTTAGATGTTTTATCTGTTTGATTCAGTGCTTTATAGGGAAAAAAATAAGTGCAGGTACTCATTAAACAGAGCTAGAAGCGTGGCTAGTAGGCGGGGTTAGAGGCGGAGTGAGACACAATAGAAAAACACTTCTATTGAGTATTCATGTTGTCCTTGCATTGCCCTGGATAGTGGTCTAAAACTTTCCGTAAGTGCAGATTAATAACTAAAACCCTGAATGAGTTAAGCTATCAAAAGTACTTTTAGCACTTTCAGGGAAATAATCAATGTGCTCTAGGACGAGAGGGACTCTGGCACTTGCACTGGTTGTGGGACAGAACAAAACGTTAGAAATTTATCAATTTAAACAAAAAGTGTTAATTTGTTACACAAAATGAAGGCCAAACAACAAATATTCATGTTTCCTTGTTTTTATTTAAATATCTGCAGCTTCTTAATATAATAATTCTAATGTTCCTACTTGCTTGCATTTGTAATCCTTAAAAATTCAAGAGTGCACGCACACAAACAAGCATTACACGCTTTTCTTTTCAAATACCTCCTGATTTTGCTCCACTCAAACATACATCTGTTTTCATATCTCTAACCACGAGATCCCTCCAACACTCACTTCTCTTCCATTTGTAGCTAATTCTGTCCTTTCTTAACCCCAATTGTATCCTATCACTGTCTCTACCATCACTCCTTCTATTTCTAATCTGCCGTCTCAGCACCTCTCTACCTCTTTCCATAGCTGTCTGGATCTCTTCCTTATCTCTATCTGCACTTACCCCTTCTTCCTCTCTATCTTTTCCTACTTTCCATGGTCAGAGAGCTTGCAGTGGCAGACAGTGAGCACTGCAGGATCCCGAGAGCGTGCAGAGACCAGCAGGGTTGAGGTCAGGGAAAGAACAATACTGGCCTCCAATGGGAAGGCCAGTTGTCCTCCTCCCACCTCACCTGGGCACCAGGGAGGCTGCTTAGGCCATTTTCAGCACCATCATGGACTCAATGTCCCAGCAGGCGGCGGGGTAGGGGGGATTCCCAGGACAAGTGAGGCTGGGGAAAGACAATCAGACCCTAGTGGGAAGCCAAGGGGTGAAAATGGCCCTTTGTACCTGCGTTCCTCCACGGACCCAGCATCAACGCCTGGCAGTGGGTGGTGAAGATAAAGAGCTTCCATCTAGGTAGGAAGTAAGTAGACCCCTCTTGCCCCTGCAGCAGGCCTCAAACGTTCCACAGCTTTATAATACAGATAATCTGCAATGGACAACATGCTGCCAAAAAAACTGCATGCAGCTGGCCCTCAGGCACCAGTCCAGCGCCCACCTTATCCATCTGACCCTGTGTACCAGTACTCTCCTTGACAGTGGAGAAGTGCCGGTACTTGGCTCGGTAAATGTAAGAAGTGCTGGTACTCAGTACTGGTGAGTACCGGCCCATTTAGAGCACTGGTTTGATTGGAGAGTAAGATGATGATCTGTACCATCTGCATACAATATTGCGGTGAAATCATTAGCCTGTATGATTTCAGTCAATGAGAGGACATACAGTATAAACAGGTTGGTACTTAGTAAGGATCCATGAAGGAACCCTCACTTTATGGTGAAGTTTTTCAACAACTGCAGCTCCATGGCAAGCAGGAGCTCTAAGATTGAAAGTGTCCCCTTGAAACCTTACTAGGCTAATTGATGAGAAAACCTGTAAGGCTTTAGTTTAGTCTTGAGCGAGACAATCGAATACCAGTTTGTTAGCTGACAGCATTTTAATTGCACTGACCTCTTACGCTTTGTAATGCGTCACGTTTGAGGTCCTTTCATCAGTAAAGCATGCTTTTTCTTCTTTCTAGATGTTGTATTTTAAGTACCTTGATTGTATGTGCATTGCAGCGCTTTTCACTTGTAGTTTCGTATTTGTTTTAATAAGAGGATAGGTTTTTATTTACACATGCTTACTTTTCGTGTACGGTTTTAACTAAAGCAGGAACAAATACATTTGAATTTGGAGTGGTTGAATGCATACCTTAAGAAATATACTAACACAGACGGACAGCCTGGAACAAATAAAGTGTGGCTCACTACAACCCGCTGAGCTGGACCGAGATTCCGGCGATAATTAAATGGCTGAGTTTACAAACCATCATTTCATTGTAGCATTAACACTCATAAACATCAAGCTGAAGCATTCAGATTCAGTGTGCATACCAAGTCATCAAAACAATATTCCCTGCTCCCTTGCCTCTCAACCAAAGGCCCGCTTATCATTCAAAATGATATTGCGAGCATATGATCACAGGGCCATTTCCGCAGCCATCGGGGGTTAGGCCTGGCATGCCTGCATCTCCAGTTATGACATGGGGATGTCAGCGCTGCCACATGTCTCCATCTCTGCAACCACCATTGCTTGCTCACTGCCCGCTTGCTTCTTAGATGGTCTACTTGTAATTCTTCTGGTACATGTGCGCCTTATCCTGACTGGTTTTCATCCTCCATTTGTGTTTCTGCTGTCGTGCGGCAGGGCTGTTTCTTTCTTCGATTAAAACAAAATCCAGGTTTTCTCGTGTCATGAAAAACAATGATTTGTCTCCTTCTGTCACTTTCTACTCCTTTCTAATTCCTTCGTCCCCGTGGTGTTGTGGAGATAGCATGGGCTCTCATGACCATATTCCTGCCACAAGATAATATAACCAGGTAAACCAAATTGTAGTGTCACTGCTACCTGATATGATGCAAGAAATGGCAACTCGCTTCCAGGACTGCATGATAGCTGTAGGTGGCTGGAAGACCCAAAACTGCCTCAAGCTTAATTCCAGTAAGACGGAGGTGTTTTTTTTGGCAACAATCCGACTTTTTGGTCACCAGTATGGTGGCTGGATACAATGGACCTCCTTTCAACACCAATAAGGAAAGTAAAGAACTTAGGAGTCTACATTGGCAATAAACTCCGTCTTAAGGATCAGGTCGACGCAGTGGTCTCGGCAACATCTTATACACTGAGATCCGGCAAACAAATTATGCTGTTCCTTCCCAAAGATAGCCAAAAAACAGTAATTACTGCCTTAGTTATGTCCAAACTGGATTACTGTAACAGCCTATACTTTAATATCCAGGAAGGGCTTATGAAAAGACTTCAGCTACTGCAGAACGCGGCAGCCAGACTGCTCACCAGCACACCCAAACATGCCTCAATCTCAACTCAGGTTAAAAAGCTCCACTGGCTGCCCGTGAAAAAACTCTTATGTTTCAAGGCCCTGTGTGTGGTCCACAAATCCCTCCAAGGATATGGACCCCTTCATCTTAGATTGAATTTCCAGTGGTATGTTCCTAGGAGAACCCTGCACTCTTCAGAAGCAAAACAGGTATCAGTGCCCTTTGTAAAGATATCCAACTGGGGAGGTAGACGTTTTGTGCTTGAAGCTACTTAGGCATGGAATGATCTACTGTTTCATCTGAGATGTATAACAAATCATCTCGATTTCAGGAAGGCCCTTTAGATTTGGCTTTTCCAGTCTAATTAAAGACCCATTTTCCCCCGCGCTTAGGCCTCTGTAGGACATCTGATCTCAGCGCCAGGACACCCTAGGGTAACAGCACGCTTTATAAATATCATTAACCTTAACTACCCCTGATGAGGCATCAAAGCACTTTTCGGTGACTAGCGCACTACTCCGGAACCCCAAAAGTATTAGTGGTGAATTAGTATAGGAAAATATATAATTAATTTGGAGCGGTGGACATGTGAGGCTGTTAGATTAAATTGAAAAGGATAGTGGAGGGATAGAAGAGGGAAGGGTCTAGAAAGTGTTTATTTGGAGATCATAGCAGCAGCAGGAGGATTGGGATGAGTAGAGAGGAGGGGGGAAGAGTCAGAGGGAGGGGTACAGTAGAGGCCGGTTTGGGAAATCTGAATAGTAAAGGAGGTTTCAGATGTTTCAGGGAGGGGTAGAGGAGAGAGGTGTCTAGAAAAGGTTATTAGGGGGGATCAAAGTAGTAGAATGGGTTTTGGGATGAGTCACAATGTAGAGGTAGATGAGATATTGAGAGAGGTATAGGGTGAGAAATATGGTAGTGCCTTGGAGACAGTAGTAGAATGAAGTTGGGGATGAGTCAGAGAGTGGAGGTAGAGGATATATTGAGAGAGGCATAGGGTGAGATATAGGGTAGTGCATTGTAGATGCTGAATTTGGTGTAAAGTAATAAATATAAAGATACATAAGTACATAGAATGTATAAATTTATAAGGAAGGTAATATATCTACATTTAAGTTGTATGTAATAAACTCAGACCTTCAAGCGTAGCTTTACTTTGAGCTAATTATTTTGGTTTTATAATATTTTTTTAATTCAGTAGTGAGCAATTGTAGATGAATAGCTATGATAAAAAAAGTACTTATTTATGCAGTGACCTACATACATTTTAAACATGGAATAATATAGCCATAATTAATATGTACATTTGTTAAACAGAACTAACAAATATCTATCTATCTATACTACTATTATAAAGAGAGAGCTGAAACCTTTGAGGCGGGTAATCTCACGAAGTACAGCACCAATCACAACACCCAATACAGCATTGTAAAGGGGAGTTGCAGAAGATGGACATAGGCTATACAGCTGGCCACCATATACATTAGAAAGGTCAAATCGCCAAGACACCTTCGGGTAATCGAGCGCTTAACAAGTCTCAAATCCAATTCAATCCAATCCAAGCCAAAGAACCTTAGGGCTAAAGTAGTCCCTTGTGGGCGTTGGCGTTCTGCTGTCAGCGATGGGCGTCTCAAACTACACTTCACATTACTCCTTTGTGGGCGTCACCTTTGCAGAGGGGCATGGCCCAAAACAAAAAATGGGCGCGGATTTCACTGTGCGCGCCCATTCACGCATCATTACTGATAACACTCACAGTACTTGCCGACTTGCCGCGCTAACAAAAACAAAGCTTTACTCATTTGTGAGCCTCGGCGTTGTCAGAGAGGGCTGGCCTAAAAAAAGGGGCGCTGCTTTCACAAGCGGGGATTTCACTCGGTACCACATTCACGCCTTTGTGGGCGTCACCGTTATCAGAGGGGCCAGGCCCAAAAACAAAAACAAAAAATAAATGTGAGCGGATTGCACTGTGCGCCACATTCAAGCTCCATTACTGATAACACTCACAGTACTTGCGGCGCTAACAAAAACAAGCCTTTACTCATTTGTGAGCCTCAGCGTTGTCAGAGGGGGAAGGCCTAAAAAAAGGGGAGCGGCTTTCAGAAGCTCGGAATTCACTGGGCGCAACATTCACGCCTTTGTGGCCCTCACCGTTGTCAGAGGGGCCTGGGCCAAAACAAAAAACACAAAATGAATGGTCTTGGATTTCAATGTGCGCGCCCATTCACGCTCCATTACTGATAACACTCACAGTACTTGCGGCGATAACAAAAACAAACCTTTACTCATTTGTGAGCCTCGGCGTTGTCAGAGGGGGCAGGCCTAAAAAAAGGGGCGCGGCTTTCAGAACCGCGGAATTCACTCAGCGCCACATAAATTAGGATTTACTATTACAAACATTGCACACATTACATTTCATCCCCGGACAACGTCGGGACGGGCTGCTAGTATATTTATAAACATGATTATTGTACACATTCATACAAGGAATACACATATCTCATTACACATATATATAATCCAAGTAAATGCTTAAATGTACAGGAATATACTGTTTATTAGAGGTTTCTAGGATTACGTGATTGTGCAGCCACAGCGATTTTCAAATAATTATAGATTTACTGTATTGGCCACATAATCCATCATCTGTCACAATATCTGTTTAACAAAAATACTTGTTTCTAGCTAGAACGATTCAAAAGTTGCTAAAAACACAGCGACCCGTATTGCCATGCAGTGAAAGGACCTTCGCAAAGCTCGGCTGGTCAAATTTCTGTTGCTATATTGCTGTATTTGGGTATTAAACTGGTAGTAATAAGGTGCAACCAATACCCAGATAGTGTTAACAAGTTTAAAAATTACGAAGTTATGAAGTAACACAAACACAAAATGTGCCACATAAATTGGCCCTCGCCCACCTCATAATTCCTGTGGACCCGACATATATTTATGTATGATCATGTTGGTTACGTGGGGAAGAGCCAACTCTTGGGCAATTAAATTAGTCCTGCTACCCAAATTGCAATCCTCCCTTCACTTCTAGAGACATGCATTTGATGTTTATCTGTGGTGCCGAGATAGAAGTCCTCCTCTTCTGCACCGCATCCTCCAAACCCGGCTGCCAAAGCTGCTAACCTAAGAAGCACAGTTTAAGTACTGCCGACATGACTTCCTGATCTCGCGAGAGCGGGGAATCTTCTGAGACTTCGGTTGTTTTGAGCGCGAAAGGCGCGTGAAAGACCGGACATCCTCCCGAAGGGCTCCGGACCGGCCTCTTTAGTCAGTGTTGGTAAGGTGCGCGAAAGCTGAAAACAAACGTTTGTGGTTAAAGAAAAGGCATTGTGTTAAATGGGCACGTTGACGTTCTTACACGTGTATGACGCCAGAGCGTATTTCAGGAATGAGTGTGTGCGCTATCTGGTTTGATGCTTTAACTAATAATTCGATAATTCATGGCCCTCCATCGTTATGACGTTCGTCATGGCTTGCCTTTCTAGACAACCCTGCACGGCATTTCAACTACGAGGTGAACAGTGAACAGTCACAATACTACATGGGCATTGAGTGGTTCCAGAACAGAGTATGTTGGTGTCGTTTCAGCTCCTGTATTTTTTACTGCAGGCTTGACAACAACAACGGAGTTAGTAGGCGGTGTTCCTGTTTTCTAGCAATACCGGGCCTGTGCATGGCACTATTAGTAATGGTGGGGTTGTGGCTACTGCTGTATTAATGCACTGCTGTTTCCATTACACTTTCTTGTTTAGGTTTCGACTGTAGGTAGCTTTACCTGCTTATTGTTGAAGGAGTGTTAATTGTCTACAGCACAATTCGAGGGCTTTGCCCAGTAGTTGGTTCATGCACTGGATGGCTTTCTTGTCTTAGTTTTCTGTTTCTTATTCAAAGGCTTTGTTTACCTACTAGTTCTTGCGTGTTCATTTATTCTGTACTATGCTTCTGCTATATACGTATTGTACCCTTCCACTCGACTTTAGGAAATGTATTTTGTTCCTCATTCAGCATGCCAATGGTCGCACATATCTTCATTCCTTGCTCCGTCAATCCCATTTCAGCTTCTCCCACACTTTCTCTCAGCTGTCGCTCATTACTTGTCAGTTGCTCCCTTGTACTCCTCTCTGGTGTTCATTTTTTTTAACTTATTTTTTTTCTTTAAGAAGACCCCTGTACTGTCTCTGTCTGCATACCCCCACTATCTGCGGCTCCCCATTCTTCCTGCCCATCTCCACTATATATATGTACACGTGACGGACCCCCAAATCGTGGACTATGTGTTCCTTAATGAACTCAACCCAGACCACAATCACCTAACAATTCAGGCTTATGATGGAACTCCCAAGAGCTGTGCCATGGGCCAGATGTACTAAAAACCTGGTTGAAAAAAAGCAGTTGCATTTTGTGCTCCAGATTTTGCGAACGGTAACTTATTTTGTATTGACCTATGTACTGATAGCTTGTTTTGTAATATAAGGAATTAAAGTGAGTCACAATTTAAACTACCTAATTATGGGATGGTGGCCTGCAAAAGTCAGCACTTATTTAAAAAATATTTCCTTATAAAAACATTTTCATAAAGAGTTGGCAATGGTCCCCTGGACCACTACCTACCTCTCCTGAAGTTTAACCCCAATTCACAAAGTCGAAGGGTTTCCTATTCTTAGGACACCCCCGCGCCGCACGGCCACCAGCTGTAGCGTGTGCTCCCCGCCTGCCGCTTCCCTCAGCCTCGCTGAGTCTGCCTGCTGACCACGCCCCCCGCCGTCGCTCGGTGTAGCCGCCTGCGCTACCTGTGTATTCTCTGTAATTATTTGTTTCCCTGTTGCCTAATTTAGGCATTCTGCCCCTTTGTTTTGTCTTTTTGTGCCCCCCTTTGCTGTGTTTGCCTGTAGTGTCCCCAGCGCCCACCCGCCCTGCTTCCTGCCGCCGTGAAAGCGGACACGCCCCCTTTTCCTTCTGTGCCCTCCCCGCTCCCGCCTCCCAGCTGCTCCTCCCTCCCTCGCACTTCGCCATAAATGGCGACCGTGCGCATGCGCAACGTTGACGCGCAACTCCAGAGGAGACTCCAGCGGATCCAGAACACCTCAGCAAGACTCATCCTCGACATCCCCCGACACAGCCACATCTCCGGACACCTGAGAGACCTGCACTGGCTCCCGGTCAACAAGAGAATCACCTTCCGCCTCCTCACCCACGCACACAAAGCCCTACACAACCAAGGCCCGAGATACCTCAACAGCTGCATCAACTTCTACACACCGACACGTCAGTTACGATCGACCAGCCATGCCCTCGCCGCCGTCCCCCGCCTCCGAAGAGTCAACACAGGAGGAAGATCCTTCTCCTACCTGGCCGCCAAGACTTGGAACTCCCTCCCGACCTACCTCCGCCTGACCCAAGACCACCTCGCCTTCAGGAAGCAACTCAAGACCTGGCTGTTCGAGCAGTAGCGGACCCCCCTCTCCAAGCGCCTTGAGACCCTCCGGGTGAGTAGTGCGCTAAATAAATGCTTGATTGATTGATTGATTTCAAAGGGGGCCCCTTTCCTTTTGGAAATGGTTATCTCCCCAGCTTGGTCAATTTTAATGGTTTATAGCCAGAACTCTAGTCACAAACCTGACTTATATGTCAATGTGACAGACCCGAAAGAGCTGACGTGTTAATTGGAAAGACCCCCACAACCTCACACAAGGAAGGGAAAAAATGTATAGCAGCAGCCCACCCAAAATAGAGCAAGGCTACTGCCACTGTGACCTGGCAACCCTGTGATGAAGGTGCTCCATTGAGGGTCTGCTCTCAGAATCACACCAGTTGCTGCACCTCTAAATACGGTGTGGCAACCAGGTTTTTGGTGGCAAACTCTAAAGGAGGCCCTTAGATGCTTTTCTTTAGCACAAACCTAACAGTTAGATGGATCACATGTCTCATATTATGAGAAGTCTGCAGGGCCAGATATACCGGTCAGATGACAGCGGAGAAGATGAACAAAGTTAAAAATGCACTAGGCAGTTTAAGATGCCTTTTGACAGTCCAGTCAGTGTTCACGGTTATTGGATGCAATGGATGGTTTCTTTTTTGCAGGAATTATGGAGCATTTCTCCCTCCAGTCAAGTCAAGTCAAGTCAAGAGATTTATATAGCGCGCTACATACCCATAGGGTCTCAAGGCGCTTGAGGACGGGTGGGGAATTACTTGTCGAATATCCAAGTTTTAAGTTGCTTTCTGAATGCTAGGTGGTTCTGAGTAAGGCGAAGGTGAGTGGGAAGTGAGTTCCAGGTTTTAGCTGCCAGGTAGGAGAAGGATCTACCTCCCATAGTGGTTTTGTTGATGCGAGGTATAGTGGCAAGGGCTTGGTTGGAGGATCGTAGCTGACGGGAGGGGGTGTAGAAGGACAGTCGTGTGTTGAGGCATTCGGGTCCAAGTTCGTAAAGTGCTTTGTGTGCGTGGGTTAGGAGGCGGAAAGTAATCCTCTTATTTACGGGGAGCCAGTGGAGGTTTTTCAGGTGACCAGAGATGTGTTCTTTACGCGGGATGTCTAGTATGAGCCTGGCTGAAGCGTTCTGGATGCGTTGGAGTTTTTTCTGGAGTTTTGCGGTGGTACCGGCGTATAGGGTGTTTCCGTAGTCCAGGCGGCTCGTGACCAGTGCGTGGGTGACCGTTTTTCTAGTTTCGGTGGGGATCCAGCGAAATGTTTTTTTGAGCATGCGGAGAATGTTGAAGCAAGATGATGAAACGGCGTTGACTTGTCTGGTCATCGAGAGTGAGGAGTCCAGGATGACGCCCAGGTTTCGTGCGTGGTCCGTCGGGATGGGTGCTTTTCCAAGGGCCTCTGGCCACCAAGAGTCATCCCAGGCGGAGGGGGAGGTGCCTAAGATGAGGACTTCTGTTTTGTCTGAGTTCAGTTTCAGACGGCTGTGCTTCATCCACTCGGCTACTTCTTTCATTCCTTCATGTAGGTTGGTTTTGGCGGTGTTAGGGTCTTTGGTGAGTGAGAGGATCAGTTGAGTGTCGTCAGCGTAGGAGATGATGTTGAGATTGTGTTGGCGAGCGATGGCCGCAAGGGGGCTCATGTATACGTTGAAGAGGGTGGGGCTGAGTGACGATCCTTGTGGCACGACGCAGATGACTTCAGAGGCCTCTGACTTGAATGGTGGGAGGCGGACTCTCTGGGTTCTTCCGGTGAGGAACGAGGTGATCCATTCCAGTGCTTTTCCTTGGATTCCGACGTTTCTGAGGCGCTGTAGAAGGGTGCTATGACAGACTGTGTCGAAGGCAGCGGAGAGGTCGAGGAGGATGAGGGCGACTGTGTCTCCATTGTCCAGTAGAGTTCGAATGTCGTCTGTTGCTGCGATGAGTGCGGTCTCAGTGCTGTGTTTGGCTCGGAAGCCGGACTGTGAGGGGTCGAGGGATTTGTTGGTTTCGAGGAAGGTGGCGAGCTGGTTGTTGACAGTTTTCTCGATGACTTTGGCCGGGAATGGAAGAAGCGAGATGGGGTGGTAGTTTTTGAGTTCGGTGGGGTCAGCTGTGGGTTTTTTCAGAAGGGCGCTGAGTTCTGCGTGTTTCCAGCTTTCCGGGAAGGGGGCGGAGTTGAGAGAGCAGTTGATGACGTCTCGGAGGTGTGGTGCTATGATGGAGTCTGCTTTGTTGAAGATGTGGTGAGGGCATGGGTCTGTGGGGGATCCTGAGTGGATGGAGTTCATCAGGCGGATGGTGTCCTCAGTGGAGATTGAGTTCCAGTCGTTAAGGATGTTCAAGGGGGGTGAAGGTCCTGCAGGAGGTTGGGTGGGTTGGTCTCCGGGTTGGTTGTCGAAGCTGTTGTGGATGTCTGCGATTTTGTTGTGGAAGAAGGAAGCTAGGGAGTCGCAGAGGACTTGGGAGGGGGTGATGTCGTTGGAGTTGGCTGATGGGTTGGTATATTCTTTGACGATGTTGAATAATTCCTTGCTGTTGTGGGCGTTGTTATCTAGTTGGTTTTTGAATGCGGCTTTCTTGGCAGACCGGATTAGTTGGTGGTGTATGCGGGTGGCGTTTTTGAAGGGGTCCCTGGTGCATGGTGTTTGGGTCTTTTTTCCAGGCCTTCTCGAGAGAGCGACAGAGTTTCTTCGATTTCTTAAGATCATCGTTGAACCAGGAGGCGTTTTTGCTGCCTAGTTTGATTTGACGTTTTTTCATCGGTGCTAGGATGTCGGCGCTGTTGGATAGCCATTGGGTGAGGTTAATGGCTGCTTGGTCTGGGTTTGAGGAGTGGGCGGGGAGGTTTAGAAGAAGCGATGAGGAGATCTGCTCAATGGTGATTTTGTTCCAGTTTCTTCGCAGGGTGGGTTGAGGATGGTTGTGGATTGTGGTCTTATTGTAGGTAAAGTGAACGCAGCTGTGGTCCGTCCAATGAAGAGCTGTGGTGTGACTGAATGAGACATGTTTGCTGGAGGTGAAGATGGGGTCGAATGTGTGACCTGCAATGTGGGTGGGGGTATTAACAAGTTGTTTGAGTCCGAGGTTGGCAAGATTGTCCAGAAGGGCGGTGGCGCTGTGTCATTGCTCTTTTCCAGGTGAAAATTGAGGTCTCCCAATAGGATGTAGTCCTCGGAGGGGAGGGAGTGTGGGGTGATAAAGTCAGTGATGTCGTCACTGAATTGTGCACGGGGTCCTGGAGGCCGGTAGAGGAGGGTGCCTCTGAGTGTGGTCTTGGGGGTCAGTGTGGATCTGGAAGTGGAGGTGTTCGGCGCTGGCAAGGTTGACGTCTGAGCTGGTTGAGATGCGGATGGAGTTCTTGTGGACGATAGCGATGCCTCCTCCCGTTTGCTGGATGCGGTCCTTACGGATGATCTTGTATCCTTCCGGGACGGCAATGGCGATGTCTGGGGCTGAAGAGGCATTCATCCATGTTTCTGTTAGGAAGGCGACGTCCGGTGAGATGGTGTCTAGTAGATTCCAGAGGTCGATGGCGTGTCTGTGGGCCGAGCGGGTGTTGAGAAGGATGCATTTTAGGTGGTTGGTGTCAGGTCTCTGATTGGTGTTCGTGGATGAGGAGTTGGTTTTGGTGCCGTCGAACTTGCAGGAGTTGCAAGAGAAGGGTCCATGGGTGTGTCCAGGAGCGGCTTGGATGCAGTGGGGGAACGGCCGGGGTTAAGGGCTAGGAGGGTGGTGGCATCGTAAGTAATACGAGTGGGCTGGGCATTACGAGAAACAGGGGTCTGGCGCTGGGCGCGGTCCAGGCGCGGACGGGCGTAGACGGGCTTACCTTTGGCGCACCTTCGGCGCGGCCGTAGCGCGTGGACGCTGCACGTGTGGACATCCGACATAAATGGAGAGTGGAGGGGGCAGAGCGTGGGAGGGGCAGCAGGGAGGCGGTAGCGGGGATGAGGGGCGGGCCAGGGGATATCCACAACAAAATGGAGGGTCAAAGGTGAAAGCGAGGCAGGGGCAGCGCCGAGTGAGCAGTCCAATTAAAATTAAATAAATATATGCGCAACAGCCACAGCGATGCAGACAGTACAAACAATGAGCACAGCAGCCAGAGCAAGGTCGCGCTAGTATGTCCGTCGGGTAGTGCGGCGCTATGCGTGTAAAGCGCTAGAATGCGTATTGCAGTGATAACGATACCAAAGATGCGTGTGAATCACAGAGCGATGTAGCTGCAGGTGAGCAGGAGCGTGGGGGAGCGACCGTTCTGAGGAAGGTCCAGGCGGTCACAGTTTGGCTGGGGGAGTGGGAGGCTCAGTAAACGTGGGTGGGAGGGGCAGCAGGGAGGCGGTAGCGGGGATGAGGGGCGGGCCAGGGGATATCCACAACAAAATGGAGGGTCAAAGGTGAAAGCGAGGCAGGGGCAGCGCCGAGTGAGCAGTCCAATTAAAATTAAATAAATATATGCGCAACAGCCACAGCGATGGAGACAGTACAAACAATGAGCTCAGCAGCCAGAGCAAGGTCGCGCTAGTATGTCCGTCGGGTAGTGCGGCGCTATGCGTGTAAAGCGCTAGAATGTGTATTGCAGTGATAACGATACCAAAGATGCGTGTGAATCACAGAGCGATGTAGCTGCAGGTGAGCAGGAGCGTGGGGGAGCGACCATGCTGAGGAAGGTCCAGGCGGTCACAGTTTGGCTGGGGGAGTGGGAGGCTCAGTAAACGTGGGTGGGAGGGGCAGCAGGGAGGCGGTAGCGGGGATGAGGGGCGGGCCAGGGGATATCCACAACAAAATGGAGGGTCAAAGGTGAAAGCGAGGCAGGGGCAGCGCCGAGTGAGCAGTCCAATTAAAATTAAATAAATATATGCGCAACAGCCACAGCGATGCAGACAGTACAAACAATGAGCACAGCAGCCAGAGCAAGGTCGCTCTAGTATGTCCGTCGGGTAGTGCGGCGCTATGCGTGTGCTGTCATGTTCAAAACCATTTTGTAGTTGGAAAGGCTCTTAAATGGTATTTTTTTATTCACAAAACCCAAACTACTATTCAGTAACACGTTACCAAATCACAATTTGAGGTTTGCGAATATATACCGAATCAGTATTTGGAAGGCGTCTGTTAAGCGCGTCTCTTCCAGATACTGATTCCGTAAGGCATGCATTATGGTGCCCTCAGAGCAGGTAATCACTAATATAGTCCACCAGGTTGAGAGAGCTGACAACCACAAGGGTCACTATCCAGTATCTCTGTTTCCCTTTTGAACTTCTGTTTGGCCATTCTCTGCATGGACCTCTTAGTCTTGTCAAGCAGGGTGGGAGCAAACTCTCAAGAAACTGCTTCAGGATGTAGTGAGTTACATGTTGATACACGGGTCTCATATTAAGCACTTCTGGAAAGAAACAACTGAGAACCTGGAGGCCAGCCAGGAAGTGATGAAGCGCTAGTACAACCAGAAGGCCCATCTGGTGTAGTACCAACCTGCCCAAAAGGTGTGGGTCATGGAGCTTGTTGAGCCCAGGGCCTTAAAGGACCGGTTTGCCAGGCCCCATGGGGTGAAAGAGCAGAAGGGGAGTTTGCTTAGTTGGTGGACCTCAAGACATCCAGGAAACGCTTAAGAGTCCACTGTCAACTGCCTCAAACCCCACTTTGAGAGGCCTGAAGTAATCAATCTCCTGGTGACAGATAAAGATGTACAGGAGGAGAGCAAGTCCCTCCCTAACATCCCGTCTTCGAAGGAGAAATATGGGTCAGTGGAAGGAGGTGCCCTCCCTCTTACCCTGACCCCACAGCAGCAGAGTACTACTGCAACTCGCTTGGGCAGTTTGCCTCACTTTTCTCACTTACCATCGGGCTCGCCACTTGGTGTACCCATGACATTGCCGGAGAGGGGACATCATGCCAGTCAAAAACAACAATTAGAGGCTGTCAGACAAGGCGAGCACCAGTATTAAGGATGGGTTTTCAAAATAGTGGCGTTAGAGGGGATTAAGTACTCCAACAGCTCTTGGTCCAGTCCAGTGATAGCCCTTACACAAGCCGACCCGATGGGTGCCACACCAGAACACAATCAATCAATCATGGACCTTTAAAGCGTGTTACTCACCCGTTAGGGTCTCAAGGCGCTGGGTATGGATTACAGGTAGCTCATCTCTGTCACTAAGTGACTTTTGTGATTCACCCTAACAAGGATTTTGTTTATTATTTGAATGGGATTTCGACCCCTCTCAGCTAATAGCCCAATTTTTTACAACAAGTTTAATATTACCTTTCTACTTGCCCTACTTTTAAATACCATACACCGTGCCTTATGGGTTTTAAAGCCTACTTAGTGGTGACTTGTTGGTATTTAAAAGGAAAGTTTATACATGTCAAAAGGGTTTAGTACGACTGGTTACATTTCAGTTTTTAAACTTCTCCAGTCAGGCTACAATGGTAGGCCTGAAGCCATTTTCTTACTTCCACTGTACTTCCACTGTAGTGGATGGCCCAATAAGTGCTACTCTCAACTAGTGGCATTTAACCTACAGGCCATGCTTTCATCATGTACCATATACCCTTGGCTTATAGGTAACTTAAATATACAAATTGGGATCATGACAATTGAACTATGTTCAAAGGGGAAGTGTAGGGATAGTGTAGGCACTTTTCTACTATACAATACCATATAATTTGTAGAACACATGGCGATCCGAAGGCATCCCAGCACTGGTTCAGAGAGGCACACTTTAAGAATGGGTAGCAATTAGGAAAGATGAAAATTTGAAGAGTTTCTCAAAAGTGTGGTTCTGTATCTGTTGCCCGAATAGCTAGGGGGAGAGAGTTCCAGAGCTTGGATGCATTTAGGCTCGAAGGTCATCCTCCGCTTCTGGCTCAGTTAACACTGGGAACTGTAGCTAGATAGAGATTTGAGGATCAAAGAGATCAACCAATCAATCAGGGGTTGGTAAAGAACACTATTCACCCGTGAGGATCTCAAGGCACTGAGGGGTGGGGTAGGACAGCTCAGGTCCGTTGAAAAGCCAAGCCCCTCAAAGAGATCTGTTGGGGGTGTATGGGCGAGTAAATTGGTGTAGAATAGGTAGGTCTTGTCCCTGCAGAGCACAGTGGAAAATGTACAGTGACTTAAATTCTATTCCTTCCGAGATGGGGAGCCAATGAAGGTCTCTCAAGCCCAGCCTAACTAATTGTGATCTTGGGATGCGTGCGTGTAGTTCACGTGTCATTTCCTCAGGAGACCCTAGGTACAGTGAGTTGCCAGAGTCTGAACCCAAGAGAACAAGGACCTCTACCACAACCGTCTAGTGTTTTGTGATAGCAGGGGCAGGATCTTGTGCAGAATCCACCTAGCTGAAACTTTGCTGTCCTGGGCTTCCATCGTTAGGATGTTTTGAAACCACATCCTTACACTTTTTATAACTGTCTTAGAGACTGGGGAATAGCCAACGCTAGTAGGCCTGTCTAGGATTTGTTAAGTGGTAGAGTGGTTTCCCAGAATCAGAATCATTAGTTCTCTTTTAGCTCCATTGAGTTTAAAAGTACTTGTTCATCCAGCTGGCCACCTGCACCAGCAAGGTCCACGTGTGGATAGAGAGGTATATGAGTTTAGAGCAAGAGAGAAGACCAGCTGGGTATTGTCGCATAGGAGACTATAGAGATCCCGTAAGTAGCTATACATTTCTCCAGTGGTTGCAGGTATATATTAAAGAGTGTAGGATTAAGTAAGGACCCTTGCGGGACCTCACAAGTAACCAGTATATTTTCCAATGAACAGTCCTTGTCAAAAGGAACTTTTCCTGTGACTACGGCCTTGCCAAACTTATCTATGAGAATGGAGTGGTCTACGATATTAAAAGGGGTCCAGGAGTATGATGGCAACCATGGCCCCTCAAGCTAGTCTCCGTTTTGCCTCTTCAGCCACAGCCAGAACACCAGCTCCAGTTCTGTTTTTGAGCAGGATGCCCATTTGCGTGTGGTGAAGTATGGCGTTTGCTTCTAGGAAATCTTACAGACATTTGTTGAAATTTTTTTCTGTCACTTTGCGAAGACCTGGGAGTAGTGAAATATGGCAGCAGTTGCCAAAACAATCGGGGTCTAGGTTGAGCTTCTTAAGGTCAGCTCTGACCATTGCATATTACCAGGAGAGGGGCACTGTGCCTGTCTTGAGGAAGAGATTAACCATGTCTCGCATTGTGGGAAAAATAGTTTCTGGTTTGCCGGGGTAAAGTATACAGAGTTCTACAGCCAGTGAAAATAGATAGGGCAAAAATATGGGGGCACACCACAGAAAAGATTATCATTTCCTATAAAGGTCGTCCCCGAGTAGAAGGCAGAGATAATACCCACCCCCATGGGCGTTTTAATCAATAAGGTGGAAAAAAACCTGAAGGACCATCAATATTGGCATGGTCAGACCCAGGGTAATGTTCTACTGTGAATTCCATACCCTGTAGGGAGATGGACCACCTCAGCATTTTAGGATTTTCACCCTGCATTTGCATCAGCCCCCTAAGATGCCTTTGATATGTCTGAACTCAGAAATAAGCCCCAAAACAGACAGGTATGGTGTCTATTTTTCCAATGCCCAGACCACTGCAAATATTTCTCTTCCAGTTGCACTCCGTCTTTACTGGGTAGTAGCCTCCTGCTGACAAAGGCTACAGGTTGTTCTAGGCCCTCCTCATTCAGTTGTAAGAGAACACCCCCAATACCATGCTCTGAAACCACTATGTGCGCAACTGATTTTTGTTGAAAGCAGGTGCTGTGAGTACTGGTGCTATGCATTATGCCTTCTTCAGGGCTTCAAATTCTTTTTGACACACCTCTGTTGAGATTGCATTCCTGGCCTGCTTTTTGGAAATCAGCTCAGTCAGAGGGCACAACAGTGGTTCCATCCCCCTCACAAATCTCTTTGAATACAAAGTGAGGCCCAGAAATGCTCTGACTAGGGTCTCTGTTTTGGGAGGCTCCCAGGCCAGGATGGTTTGAATCTTAGGTTGGAGAGGCTGTACATGTCCTCTGCTAACTTGGTGGCCCAGGTACACCAGGAACCACTGCCCTATTTGGCACTTACTGGCCTTGATAGTCAGGCTTGCCTCCTTCAGGACCTGAAGCACTTCCTTGAGGTGAGCCAGGTGGTATTTCCAGCTGGAGGTGAAGACTGCAGTGTCATCCACATAGGTGGCTCTAAATTCATCCATCCCGGGCAAGGTTAGTGGAACCTGCCAAAACCCAGAATGCAAGTCAAAGGTACTAGCAGCCCCTAAATTATCAATGAGTTTATCAGCTGGGTATGGGGTATATATATATATATATATATATATATATATATATATATATATATATATATATATATATATATATATATATATATATATATATTACCTACTGGCGGTCGCCAGTAGGTATATATAGTTAGGATTTTTTCTCTATGGGATTTTTGAAAATTCTATGTCTAATAACTTTGGCGTTTGTGGACGGAATTGGCTGAAATTTTCTGAGTGGCCCCTTACAATTTGGGGGGGGGTTTCATCAAGGGGGGGCCGAGAAAAAAGGGGGGTCCCAAAACGCTTTTTTTCCCATGTTAATTTCCATAGGACGGTTGGCCTCACTTTTAGCTCGAACGGCTGAATGGATTTGCACGAAACTTGGCAAAATTGTAGGGACTGTTAGCCCGATGTGCCTTTGCTAGGTCTCAATATATGTGCTCCAGTGGATTTTGAGTAATTTAGGTTCAAAAAAAGATATATATCTGGGCGGAGCCTAACCACACATCTGATCTGATTGGCTGTCAGCACTTCATCCAAGAAGTGTTGGCAGCCATCTTGGGACCAATATACATGATAGCACCTCATTAAAAAGCATTGTAGTTAATAGAGGGTTTTAGGACTTTAGTTACATTATAAATCATTTGTTGCTGGTACCATACTCGTTTTAGGAATTGTGGTGGGTTCTAAGGTGATTTTACCATGTGAAAAAACCTTCTGCTGTGATATCATGAATATTGTTTGAAAGAAAACTAATATCTCATGATTTTCCCACAGTGGTTTGGAAGGGGATCTATAAGCTAAACTGAAAGCATATTTTCTGTAAATTCACATTATCTTTCTCAGTCATGTGAAAATGAAGTCTGACATTCTCAGTAAAACATGTACATCCAACAAGGACAGAGACTGTCAGTTGATTCCTTTGTGTTCTACTGCAGCCTCCTAGAGTGTTCTAAAGAACAACTAGAGCGCTAACAGTCCTACTTATTACAAAGGTATGGCACACCTGAAGCCATCTTGATTGGAATAAAGTGGTAACTCTTAAAACATTTAATTTAAAAAGAAACAACATGAGGGGGTATATTTTGCCATAGAAAGTATGATTAGTGCTGCAGAATGAAAAATGAGGGCACATTTTGAGTGACTTCTCAAATCCTTTTCTATTTCATTAAAACATTCTGACATGCAGTCTCCCAAAATGGCCACCAGAGACAAAAGAGCCCAAATGTAGCCCAAATATCACCCAGATGTAGCCCAAGTATAGCCCAATGACAGAATGTCCCAGAGTGTTCTAAAGAACAACTAGAGCGCTAACAGTCCTACTTATTACAAAGGTATGGCACACCTGAAGCCATCTTGATTGGAATAAAGTGGTAACTCTTAAAACATTTAATTTAAAAAGAAACAACATGAGGGGGTATATTTTGCCATAGAAATTATGATTAGTGCTGCAGAATGAAAAATTAGGGAACATTTTGAGTGACTTCTCAAATCCTTTTCTATTTCATTAAAAAATTCTGACATGCAGTCTCCCAAAATGGCCACCAGAGACAAAAGAGCCCAAATGTAGCCCAAATATCACCCAGATGTAGCCCAAGTATAGCCCAATGACAGAATGTCCCAGAGTGTTCTAAAGAACAACTAGAGCGCTAACAGTCCTACTTATTACAAAGGTATGGCACACCTGAAGCCATCTTGATTGGAATAAAGTGGTAACTCTTAAAACATTTAATTTAAAAAGGAACAAAATGAGGGGGTATATTTTGCCATATGAATTATGATTAGTGCTTCAGAAAGAAAAATTAGGGATCATTTTGATGACTTCTCAAATCCTCTTCTATTTCATTAAAAAAATTCTGACATGCAGACTGAAACATGCACTTTGAATACCAGCAGCAGACGTCCCTGGTGAGCAGTAGCTTTACTACAGTGATCTAATGTGCAACTAGAGTGCTAACATTCAGAATTTATGGCAAATGTGTGACACATCTGAATGCCTTCTTGATGGAACCAAAGTAAACAAGCATTGAAAATGCAATAGATCTCGCCCTCGTTTAAGTTAAAGCCATTCTGTTTGTAATGAGGTGGCTTTTTAGCTTTGCTTTTATTAGTGTTTTTTCAACTTTCATGTAAATAACATGCATCTGTATGCATATAAGTATATGTATGCATGCATTTATGTTTGTATTTATATATATATATACAGATGATATATGTTTATATATGTATGTATATATATATATTCACTGAAAAAACCATAGGCTATTGACCATATATAGTTAGGAATTAGCATTTACAAAACCTTGAAAATTCACTGAAAAAACCATAGGTTATAGACCATATATAGTTAGGAATTAGCATTTACAAAACCTTGAAAATTCACTGAAAAAACCATAGGTTATAGACCATATATAGTTAGGAATTCACATTTACAAAACCTTATTTTACTCACACAAAACCATTGAAATTCCATATATAGTTAGTTGCACTAACTATATATCGCGCACCCGCAATCCACTGCTGATGATGTCACATATTACATCATTCATGACATGGTCAGTGACATCACTGATGACATCACTGCCTGTATTTTCTTGTTCTAGGTCTATTAGATCTCGTAGAGCATCCATGTTAGCCACTGATAGTTGCTGTGCCTGATCATCCATCTGTGTTGTTGCAATTGGGCGTTTTTTGGCGTTGATGAAATACTTTTGTAATTTTAATTTACGGATATATTGAAACAAATCAATTCGGGTTTGGGCATAGTCAAAGTTAGTATTGGAGCAATACGATAACCCCAGGGATAAAATGTCAAGTTGCGTGTTCAGTTCCATGTCTGTCAAATTGATGACTGTGTTATCTTTTGTATTTTGTGCTTCCATTAACGGCGTCTGTAACGTCTGTTTTGTGTTTTGTTCTGCTTTTGACTTGTTTTTTCTCCACCGTCTGTTTTTCCTTCTCCTGCTTTTTGTTGTTGTGTTTGTTTTTTGTTGTTCGTTTTTCCTGTGTCTGCTCCCAAATCCTGTTTTGGAGGGAATCGTGGCCTCAGAGTTCTGAGGCGTTGTAGTCTTAAAAAAGTCAATTCTTGCGCTGGAGTTGGCGGTGGGCCTGTGCCTGCTTCTCCATCCGTTTCATATTCTGAACTGAATTCATTTTCACTTGGTTCCGCTGTTACGTTTGCCCCACTTTGTTGTGGCTTAGGGGGCGATTGTCTCCTTATTTGGTCGTATTTTTTTGCAAAAGTATAAATTCTTCCGCTTAGATAGTCGTTGCGGTCTCGCTGGAATTTGGTCGCTTTTCGTTCTTTTATTTCTGTTTCTGTTAGAATAGGTAGGTCTTGTCCCTGCAGAGCACAGTGGAAAATGTACAGTGACTTACATTCTATTCCTTCCGAGATGGGGAGCCAATGAAGGTCTCTCAAGCCCAGCCTAACTAATTGTGATCTTGGGATGCGTGCGTGTAGTTCACGTGTCATTTCCTCAGGAGACCCTAGGTACAGTGAGTTGCCAGAGTCTGAACCCAAGAGAACAAGGACCTCTACCACAACCGTCTAGTGTTTTGTGATAGCAGGGGCAGGATCTTGTGCAGAATCCACCTAGCTGAAACTTTGCTGTCCTGGGCTTCCATCGTTAGGATGTTTTGAAACCACATCCTTACACTTTTTATAACTGTCTTAGAGACTGGGGAATAGCCAACGCTAGTAGGCCTGTCTAGGATTTGTTAAGTGGTAGAGTGGTTTCCCAGAATCAGAATCATTAGTTCTCTTTTAGCTCCATTGAGTTTAAAAGTACTTGTTCATCCAGCTGGCCACCTGCACCAGCAAGGTCCACGTGTGGATAGAGAGGTATATGAGTTTAGAGCAAGAGAGAAGACCAGCTGGGTATTGTCGCATAGGAGACTATAGAGATCCCGTAAGTAGCTATACATTTCTCCAGTGGTTGCAGGTATATATTAGAGTGTAGGATTAAGTAAGGACCCTTGCGGGACCTCACAAGTAACCAGTATATTTTCCAATGAACAGTCCTTGGCAAAAGGAACTTTTCCTGTGACTACGGCCTTGCCAAACTTATCTATGAGAATGGAGTGGTCTACGATATTAAAAGGGGTCCAGGAGTATGATGGCAACCATGGCCCCTCAAGCTAGTCTCCGTTTTGCCTCTTCAGCCACAGCCAGAACACCAGCTCCAGTTCTGTTTTTGAGCAGGATGCCCATTTGCGTGTGGTGAAGTATGGCGTTTGCTTCTAGGAAATCTTACAGACATTTGTTGAAATTTTTTTCTGTCACTTTGCGAAGACCTGGGAGTAGTGAAATTGGGCAGCAGTTGCCTAAACAATCGGGGTCTAGGTTGAGCTTCTTAAGGTCAGCTCTGACCATTGCATATTACCAGGAGAGGGGCACTGTGCCTGTCTTGAGGAAGAGATTAACCATGTCTCGCATTGTGGGAAAAATAGTTTCTGGTTTGCCGGGGTAAAGTATACAGAGTTCTACAGCCAGTGAAAATAGATAGGGCAAAAATATGGGGGCACACCACAGAAAAGATTATCATTTCCTATAAAGGTCGTCCCCGAGTAGAAGGCAGAGATAATACCCACCCCCATGGGCGTTTTAATCAATAAGGTGGAAAAAAACCTGAAGGACCATCAATATTGGCATGGTCAGACCCATGGTAATGTTCTACTGTGAATTCCATACCCTGTAGGGAGATGGACCACCTCAGCATTTTAGGATTTTCACCCTGCATTTGCATCAGCCCCCTAAGATGCCTTTGATATGTCTGAACTCAGAAATAAGCCCCAAAACAGACAGGTATGGTGTCTATTTTTCCAATGCCCAGACCACTGCAAATATTTCTCTTCCAGTTGCACTCCGTCTTTACTGGGTAGTAGCCTCCTGCTGACAAAGGCTACAGGTTGTTCTAGGCCCTCCTCATTCAGTTGTAAGAGAACACCCCCAATACCATGCTCTGAAACCACTATGTGCGCAACTGATTTTTGTTGAAAGCAGGTGCTGTGAGTACTGGTGCTATGCATTATGCCTTCTTCAGGGCTTCAAATCCTTTTTGACACACCTCTGTTGAGATTGCATTCCTGGCCTGCTTTTTGGAAATCAGCTCAGTCAGAGGGCACAACAGTGGTTCCATCCCCCTCACAAATCTCTTTGAATACAAAGTGAGGCCCAGAAATGCTCTGACTAGGGTCTCTGTTTTGGGAGGCTCCCAGGCCAGGATGGTTTGAATCTTAGGTTGGAGAGGCTGTACATGTCCTCTGCTAACTTGGTGGCCCAGGTACACCAGGAACCACTGCCCTATTTGGCACTTACTGGCCTTGATAGTCAGGCTTGCCTCCTTCAGGACCTGAAGCACTTCCTTGAGGTGAGCCAGGTGGTATTTCCAGCTGGAGGTGAAGACTGCAGTGTCATCCACATAGGTGGCTCTAAATTCATCCACCCCGGGCAAGGTTAGTGGAACCTGCCAAAACCCAGAATGCAAGTCAAAGGTACTAGCAGCCCCTAAATTATCAATGAGTTTATCAGCTGGGTATGGGGTATATATATATATATATATATATATATATATATATATATATATATATATATATATATATATATATATATATATATATATATATATATATATATTACCTACTGGCGGTCGCCAGTAGGTATATATAGTTAGGATTTTTTCTCTATGGGACTTTTGAAAATTCTATGCCTAATAACTTTGGCGTTTGTGGACGGAATTGGCTGAAATTTTCAGGAAAATGGCACATTTTGTTTCTGAGCAGCACCTGGAAATTTGGGGGGGGTTCGTCAAGGGGGGGCCGAGAAAAAAGGGGGGTCCCAAAACGCGTTTTTCCCATGTTATTTTCCATAGGGCGGTTGGACTCACTTTTAGCCCGAACGGCTGAATGGATTTTCACGAAATTTGGCAAAATTGTAGGGACTGTTAGCCCGATGTGCCTTTGCTAGGTCTCAATATATGTGCTTCAATGGATTTTGAGAAATTAACGTTTAAATCAAGATATATATCTGTAACAGCGCTCCGGGCAGCTATCTGGTTAGCGAACCTTTCGCGTAACGGAACTTTGCGATGAGAAGCTGATTGGCCCTCCGGTGTCTGTCAACATTCTAAACAGTCCGGAGCGGCCGCCATCTTGTCTCTCGGTAGGATCGAGAGACAAGAGGAGGCCAAAACAAAGGGGGAAATTACCATAAGGGGGCATAGTAGATCCTCGTTGACCCCCTAGGTTTTATGTGGAGGTTTTAAAAGGGCCTAGAGGGTCCAAAAAAAAAAATTTTTTTTTGCGTGGTAAGCGCCAAGTTCGCGAACCGGATAGCTTTCTGGGCAGCGAACTTTATGGATAAAAGAATGAAAGACTTTTCTAATACTGTATGTTAATTGTTTGTTGTTTTTCTTGTTTTTTTTTGTTTTCTTTGTTTATTTTTTTTTTATTATGATTGTGTTTCATATTTTATTAAATTTTCTAACATTTCATTGTCAGAAATGTCATAATTTATTATAGGGTGTAATTGTTTTTCATTTTGAAGCAAGTTGTCTACTGCTTCAACACATTGTAGAAGTTCGTGGTCTCTACTGTCATCCATAAAGTCATCAAGTTTGTCTTGGCTGTTCTCCTTCAGTTCAATCGAAAATGAAACTTGTTGTTCGCCTTCCATTTTGCCTGAAATTTTGAATAAGAAAATATATATTAGTAGAGATAGGGCACTGTTGGGATTAATTTTAGATAGGCAGTTTTTATCAGTGAATTTATCTTTTGGCAGTGTATAGTATGAGAGTGGAAATAGGACTATAAAAAAGTGTATGTGATTTAACCAAGACAAGCCTTACTCCATTGATAACTATAACAGAGAAGTCTATCTAAATACATTACTACTACAGAGGGATAGTGTATATCTAGCAGAAAAAGTCTACTATATTAAGTCATAGTGCACAATATATTAAATTATAACTTACCTTCACAAAGAAGTTGAAGTTTTTTGAAGCTTTTGAAATAGGAGGTACAACAAGAAGTAGTAGTCAAAATGGCTGTGTTTCCTTCTCTCCCTTTATATATATACAGGTATATAACCAATCAAATGTCAGGTAATAAAAGTAGAAAATGAAAGTAACATTTTCATTGGTTGTCAATTCCAACAATTCAGATGTGTTTTGTGAAGTAATTTACCTCACGGTACTTGGAGAGGTCTACAGGCTAAATGGCTAAATGGAATTTCAATGAAATTTGTGAGAATGGAAGGGATTGTTATGTAGTATGAGCTAATCTATATTTGGTGAGAGTGTCTCTAGTCGTTTTTCTGTAAATTACTTTCCCGCCTTTTTTTAGGACCGCTTTCCGGGAAGCTGCCCGGTTAGCGAACCTTAAGCGTCACGGGAGTCCACCATTTTGTGTTTCGTTCGCATTAAGATACAAGATGGAGGGCAAATAATGTTTAGAATGGGTAGAAGGGGTCATGGTAGACTTATCTTGACCCCCTAGGTTTTCTGAGCGTGGCTGAGGAGGCTTATATGTGCGGGAAAAAAAATGTTTTTTAAAAAAATTCCGCGAGGTTAGCTTTCGGTTAGCGAACCGGGTAGCGCTCCGGGGAGCGAATTTTGTGGAAAATTAGTGAAAAAAGTTAGAGAAAAATAATAATTGTGAGTGATCAGATGTAGGGTAGCTCTGAGAAGAGCTTTTGGGTTTATGGTACATTTAGGTACTTATAAGTAGGTACCAATGCACAGTCTTAAATTCAGAATGAAAATTCTGTTGCCCTCATCTGAGAAGTGAACTCCATCTCCTCTGTAGATATCTTGCATGTAGTAACGCAAGTTGTTGTTGTACAGAGAGCCCATTCCATGGTCTCTCATGTAAGCTGAAACAGATTTGTTTACATGCTTCCTCGCTTTCTCAATTTGTGGACAAAATTGGTTGGACCACCTCCATTTCTGTCTTTGGCATATATTGGAATATACCAAGGCAGTTTGAGGAAAAAGTGCCATTAATTGCGCCAAGGTGTCCTTTAAAAGCATTTCCAGACCTACCCCTGTCAAAGTGCCCAAATCATTACCTCCACAGTGCACTATTAACAGGTCAGGTTTTGGCAAATGCATAAAGGTTTTCACCAATGGAATCAATTGGTGACATTTTAATCCTCTTTGGCCCAACCAGTTAATTTCCACATCTTGTAAATTGAGGTTGTGTAAATTTCTGCTCTCAGCATACCTTTGAGCCCAGTGGATGTAACTATGTCCAACAATCCAGACGTTAAACATGGTGGAAGAAGGTTGTTCTGCAGTCAGATGAAGTGTGGTAATGAAAGGGCAGTTGAAACAGTAGGAGTTTCTAAAGAAAAAAAACTGTGGTTTTACTATGCTAATGATTCATTAGCAGTGATTGGTGCATTTCCATTTCGGAAAACAGAAAGTTAGGGTGCATGGATGTGTTCTTTGAAAGATGTAATTTGAATGGTCAAGGAAGAAACAATTAATGAAAGATTGCACTGGATACGCAGGTGCACTGAGAGTTCAGAGTTCAATTGAAACATTGTTTTGTGAATTTGCAAACATGAGAGGTCTTCCAGGAGGTGGTTGCTATGGAAACAAGGCAGACAGGGCAGAGGGGGGAAGGGTTTTGATTTGAAAAAAGTGAGGGAAGAGGTATGATTGGCTAATATGAGAGATATGTGAAAAGAATATCTGTATTTCTGTGCTTTCAATAGCTGCAGCCTTTGGAGTGCATCCTTTTTCTTCTGCTGAAGACAATTTGGTGTATTTCTGAGACTGTTTTCAAAACTCAAAAAATATTTGCTAAGGTGAGAAAAGATTTATTTAATTTAGATAGAGAATAGTATGATTTAAGGAGAAAATGATGAAGAAAGCTGTGTTTTTAAAATGTGGTTTTGTCTCTAGTGATATACTAATAGAATTAGTTTCATAGAGAAATTATAATTGCATATTTGGTGTAACATTCTGGCATGCAGTAACACAAGATATTGTAATACATGGAGGCCATTTCATGGTCTGTTATGTAAGCTGAAACAGATATGTTGCTTTTAAAAACGATTTAAGAAATCAATTACATTTCTGGATATGTACTGCTAGAGCTTTATAGGTTGTTTTGGGCCATATTTATAAGGTATTTGAGTGTCTAAGATGTTGTGTTCGCCTTTTAAAATGTAAAGTGTTCCTCATGGGGCAAGTGTCTTGTAAATACGCTCCCACTTGTGCTTGGCAAATTTAGATTTTGATTATGGGAGTTACCTAGCCATGTTAATAGTGTCCCAAAAATGGTGCTAGGGCATTCCAGAAAACACTTTCATGTGTCTCAAGGACATTTTTAGTTATTTCTTCATGAATGCAGGTATACAATTGATTTATATGCTGTGTTTAAAAACGAATTTTGAAATGAATTAAATTTCAGGATATGTACTGTTAGAGCTTCATAGGTTGTTTGGGGTCATATTTAGAAGGCATTTTAGTGTCTTTGAAGTTATTTTTCCCTTTTTAAATGGAAAGCGTTCCTCATGGGGCCCTGAGCAGTTCTTAGCCATGTTATTTAATAGGAAGTGGATAACATGGCTAAGAGCATTTGCTGGAAAATGCATGAATGTCGCTGATTTTTCTGCTATATTCATGCATTGCGGCAGTTTTTTCCACATTGCTTCATAGGTTGTTTGGGTTCATATTTAGAAGGCATTTTAGTGTCTTTGATGTTATTTTTCCCTTTTTAAATGGAAAGCGTTCCTCATGGTGCCCTGAGCAGTTCTTAGCCATGTTATTTAATAGGAAGTGGATAACATGGCTAAGAGCATTTGCTGGAAAATGCATGAATATCGCTGATTTTTCTGCGATATTCATGCATTGCAGGCCTTTTTTTATCACATTTGCAAGCACTTCTTAGCCATGTTATCCAATGGGAGGTGGATAACATGGCTAAGAGCATTTGCTACAAAGGTTGTTTGGGGTTATATACCATTTTTGGGAAATTATTAACATGCCTATCTAACTCCCATAATCAAAATCTAAATTTGCCACCCGCAGGTGGGAGCGTATTTACAATAAATTTGCACCATGAAGAATGTAAAATAGCATACTAGATACTCAAATAACTTATAAATATGACCCAAAACATCTTATGAAGCACTAGTAGTGCATATTCCCAGAAATGTATTGGTTTTCATTTAATGATTTACTTCATTGGTAGGCCTTCACATGTTTTTTTACCTTGGTTTTTTTTCAGTGAAAATCTTATCTGCAACCATGTGTTGGCCTCACCTCAAATAAACAAAACAGGTGATGGACTGAATGTGGATCAATGACACACATTCACCCCAGTCCAAAGATCTGGGCCTAAACAAACCTTTAGATAGGCTACATCTTATCGTCATCCTGAATTAATGATTTAAAATATTAGGGAGTGATTTATGAGTGTTGTATGCCTGTTTTGTACCATTGAGTGTCATTTTTGTGATGCAGTGCTGGTGGAAAATATTTGCTATGTTAAATAATTAGTACGGCATTAAGTTTTAGATGACTGTTATTTATTTACTGTTTGGTAATAGTGGTTAATAACATTTTATATTATATTTTTTCACAGATTCAACTGCAGATTCTTTCATAGTTTGGAAAATGCCTTCCAGAAGTCGAATACGAAAGGCTAGAAAACGTCAAAGACAGCAGGATGATGTTTTATTGCAGCAGTCCTCTTCCCCAAATACTTGTCAAAACACCAAGAAAGGGCCGGGTAAGAGCACGAAATCATTCTTAAGAAATATTTGTAGTAAAAAAAATTTTGCACAAAAAAATGTGTCTGTTCACCAAAAAAAAAGTAATTTAAATGGAAAGGAGAGACACATCACAAATGTTACTGGTAGAGGAAGAGATAACTCTGTGCATGATAGTAGAAGGAAACAACAGTTTAGGGACATTCGACAACGAATGTTCCGTAATAGGATATTAGTTAATTTATTGAAAAATATTAAAAAGAAAGGCCAACAGAAAGCGGCATTTTATAGGAAGAAGAAAAATGTAGAGAAAATTATTGATCATGCTTTTGAAATCAAGCGAAAGTTGTTTATTTTGGTAATTAATAGAATTAGGAAACTAAGCAAGGTAATTTCTGATTTCAAAACAAAAAGTAGATGGAAGAGAGTAGTAAATCGTACTAACTTTTGTGAAGTTTTTTCTGGAGAATGGATGCATAGTTCAAGTTCTGAGGCATTTTTTAATGAAGAGACTTATTTTCAGGATAATGATTTGGTGCATGCAGTTGACATCAATGGTCGAGCTTATGAAGTGAAGGATGGTTGTCCAGTTGAAAAAGAACAACTTGTGACAACAGAGACAGAAGAGGCGCTAAGTGATGAGGTTTTAGGAAGACGTCCTAAGGGTCCTGTGTACATTTGGAAGTGTAGTTCTATTTGCAGTGTGCGACAGGTTTCCATCAATTTGCTTTGTGATTTTATACGGACATTTAATAAGAAAAGTTTGAAGCAGAAAATGAAGTTGTTGCAAAATTTAGATCCTTGCAGAGTGAGACAAATGACAGGTTTGCGTGGTCATTCACTGGCTTGTCTTTCCAGGAGAGTATGCCAGAGTGTTTTTCATCATTTCAGGATGCTAGCAGTGCATCATAATAAAGTGAGAAATTTAGTGAGAATGTTGTATTATGCTAAGAGTCCAGCAATTATGCTTAAACAGTTATGTGCTGCTCTTTTGCATGGTTCTGAAATAGATGTGAAGAATCTTTGTGAAGAAATTGAGTTTTGTTACTTTGGTAGTAAAGATGAGAATGTTCAAATTGACCCTGAAGTAGAGGGTAATGTGGAAGATAATGTACAGGTTTCCAGTACAGATAATTTTCAGAAGGAAATTGCCACGTTTCAGATGAAATCAAGTGAGAGGCCTAATTTCACTTGTGTATGTTGTCGACGCACTTATTATAAGAATCAGACTAAGGTAGTGGATTTATATGCAAAAAGTGAAAGGGAAAATAATAGTGAATGGAAGGATTTAGCCACATACTTGATGGTAGAAAATTATTTTGATTTGGGATCGGATCAACGTGTGTGTACTTATTGTTGTAATAAATTAAACCAAAACCAGATGCCTGCTAGGGCAGTTCATAATAATCTGGAATTGGTTGAGATTCCTTCTGAATTGAAGGATTTAAATACTTATGAATCTATTTTGATTCAAAGTATCCATCCCTTTCAGGCTATTGTAAGAATGGAGCCAAAGACAGGGAAGTTGCCTCCAGCAGATTTACAGAGAGGATTAAAGGGAAGAGTTGTTTATTTGCCTCTAGATTTGAACAAAAACATTAACACAATTGGAATAGAAAAAGTGGAAGAGGAACCTCTGGTTATCTTGGTTAATGGGGTTCCGACAAAGAATAAGAAAATATGGCAAGATTTAGTGGATGTTAGGAAAGTCAAAAAGGCAACAGTGTATTTGAAGAAAAATAATAAGTACTATAAGAATGTATATGTTGCAGAAGAGGAAGTAAGTGATGAAGAGGATAGCGATTTGTGTGCTGGCCAAATTGAGAAACTAGAGGCCTCTAAAAGTGAAGAAATATATGAACATTATAGTGTTCATCCTTTGCATTCCAAGGAAGTCATGGGGAATGCTATTGAGTTGTTTCAAATGAAACAAGCCAAAGGGAGTCCCATTAGTGTTTGGGAGGAAAGTTTGGAAGCTCGGTGTTTCCCACAGCTATTTCCCACAGGTCAAGGAGGAAGATATGATGAGCGACCTCGTGAAATTCCTGCGTCTGAATACCGGACTTTACGATTGTATGCAGAAGATCCTAGGTTTCGGCAATGCATTCCCTATTTGTTTCATCTCCTGTTTGAAAGCGATCTGTCTGGACTTTCATATGCAGTGAACCATATCTTAAAAAGTGGTATACAGATGCGAAACATCTCGGCAAGTGACTTTATGCATAAAGTCAATGTCCAAGACAGTATTTTGGATTCTCACTTAATTAATCTCATGGCGTGTCAGCGTGGTACTAATGAGTACTGGTACCGTCGTCATGGTGATTTAAAATGTATGCTGAGGAACTTAGGAACTCCGACATGGTTCCTCACTCTGAGCTGTGCTGAGTATGGCTGGGATGACTTACTTGAATTTCTACGAGAGGCAAATGGAAATATTGAAAACATTGAATTCAAGACACCTGGAGAACTGTGTTCTTTGGATCCTGTGAATGTATGCAGGTACTTCAATCATAGATTTGAAGCTATGATGTCTTTCATCACAAATAAAAAGAATCCACCTCTTGGAGAGGTGTTGGATTTCTTCTGGAGAAAGGAGTATCAAGCAAGAGGTGCCCCTCATATACATATGTTGCTGTGGATCAAGGATGCACCTAAATTTGGAACAGATCCGGATGACTTAGTGATAAATTTCATCGAACAGTATTCTACATGTGCTGTTCCAAACGCAACGGAGAAGAAAAGTCTAAGAGAACAAGTTCTACGTTTCCAAAGCCATCGTTGTGGGAAGTACTGTCGTCGTAAATTCAGAAACAAGGACAAGTTCTACACCAAATGTCGTTTCAACTTTCCACGACCGGTGATTTCTAAAGGAAGAGTGAACAGTTTGATGTCTTCGCTGCGACATAATGTGACGAGGAAATCACCCAAGAATACATACAATTTGAAAAGGAACGAAGAGTCCAAGTACATCAATGACTACAACCCAGTGATTTTGTCCATGTGGAATGCGAACATGGATATACAGTTTGTGGCTGACAACTGTATGGCAGTGGCTCGGTATGTGACATCTTACATCACCAAAAAAGAAAAGACCGAACTGAAGGATATGTGGGAGGACATTTCCCATGAAAAGAGCCTCAGCAAGAAGTTGTACAGTTTCAGTCTGAAGATGTTGTCGCATCGAGAAATCGGAGCTTACGAATGTTCTGATCGATTGTCTTCAGCAAGTCTCTATGCCAAATCCAGGAGTCTCGTTTGGGCGAGTCTTGGTCTTGCTGCAACGCGAAATCGAGTTCTAAAACCTGTTCGGGAAATTGAGTATTTGGCAGTAAAGGAACCAAACAGTACCGACATTTTGAAGACCAACATGTTGGATACATATTATCCAAATCGAAGCAGTCACCATGAGAATGTTTGTCTATATGAGGTTCTCCAAAATTATATATTCAAGAGGAACATCAAAGAAGATATTGAGAAAGGAGTGTATGCTGTAATTGGAAGTGAGGGATGCCTGGTCAAGCAAAGAAAATGCCAATTAGTAAACCATCGAAAATTAAGTGGCGAATCTCCAGAAAAAAAGGAGTTTTTCTATTTAGCACTTTTGCAACTTTTCAAGCCTTGGCGTGCAGAAGAGGAACTGCTTGGAGATTTCCTCTGTTACGAAGACTCTTTCAATGCAGCCAAGGAGTCCATAGAATGTCCTGCTTTTTCTAAATATCAAGAAATGCTAACTTTGGAAATTGAGCAGGAAGCAACGATTGCAGCCGAGATTGCCAGAGACAGTTCTCAGGACAGTCAGAGTTCTGTTTCATTGAGTCAAGATCCACTTGGAGGACCTATTATCGAAAATGAAGCTGCCACTGCTATGAATGAAGTAGAAAGAGCCATGGCACATGCTCAGGAGGATTCAGTTAACTTACAAGACTTGGAAAAACAACTCAACGTTGAGCAGAGGAAAATATATGATGAAGTTACCAAGGAAATTGAGCACGGATTAAGTCATGAGAAGAAAGAGTGCTCGTGTACGTCGTTGAAGCCTGTCCGACTGTACGTGAGTGGAGAAGCGGGAACTGGAAAAAGTTTCCTCATTAAAGCAATCTCTTGTTATTTGCAGGAAAGGACAGAGTCATCGCTGTCTTGTGTTGTCACCGCTCCTACTGGACTGGCAGCACATAATATTAAAGGTATTACTTTGCATCGTCTATTGATGCTGCCGGTGGAGCATGACAACAAATTACAATACAACAAGTTATCTGGAGATGCTTGCTGTGAAGTTTCAAGAGTCTTGAGGAAAATGAAACTACTTATCATTGACGAAGTAAGCATGGTTTCCAATGTCATGCTTGCCTTTGTGCATTTGAGAATGCAAGAAGTACTTAAAACTGAATATGATGTCTTATTTGGTGGGAAACACATTATTGTTTTCGGAGATCTTCTACAGCTGACACCAGTAAAAGGTCAACCTGTGTTCAAAATACTCACGCATGAAGATACCAGGAAGTGCCTAGGGAGCATTGGCAACGTCAATATATGGTTAAACTTCAATTATGCAGAACTGCATCAAAATATGCGTCAGGCAAAGGATGAAGATTACAAGAATATTCTACAAGATATTAGAATTGGAAAAGTGACCGAGTATGGGAAAGAAGCTTTAAATGCACGGTTACTGTCAAATTTGTATCCCAAACAAGAGATTGTGCCTGAGAATATTTTTCAGAAAATTACTGAGAAGAAATCCGGGATATGTCTCATGCCAACTCTTGCAGAATGTGCCATCTTCAACAACAAAATGTTGAATTTAGAAAAGCAAGAGATTGTGAAACTTGAAGCTATCGACAAATTAGAGCATATGGGATCAACAATTATTTTGTCAGATAATTTGAAATCAAAATTGGATTCATTAGAGAAGACTATATCTAAGACAGCGGGTTTTGAAAAGACTCTGAATGTGTGTTTAAATTGCCGAATCATTTTGAGACGGAATTTACATGTAGAAAGAGGTCTGGTAAATGGATCAATGGGTAATGTTGTTGATTTTGAGAAATACAGAAATAGAGATGGAATAGAATTTTTACGAATTAAATTTGATGGCATTGAGGAAGTACAGAAAATTGCTCGTTGTTCTGCTAGGTTTTTGCTTGTTAAAGACTTATATGTTCGCCGTAAACAGTTTCCTGTTTGCTTGGCATATGCGGTGACAATCCATAAATCGCAAGGTTTAAGTGTAGACTGTGCATTGGTGAATATTGGCAGTTCAGTGTTCAAGGAGGGTATGGCATATGTGGCATTGTCGCGAGTTAGAACTTTATCGGGATTGTACTTGATTGACTGTGATGTCACAAACATTTGTGCGGATCTAGATTGTGTTAAGGAATACAATAGGTTAAGAAGAGAGTATGCGCCACATTTGCCTCAATATCCTTTGTTTGAGAAACGTGTGGTAGGCCGGAAACGTAGAAATAGTAGTAATAGTAGGGAGGTTGTTGCAAAAAGACTAAAAGTCAATGAACCGAAAGTTGTTAGCAGAAAGAAAGTGGATTCTGTTGAAGATGTTGTCGGTTTTCAATTTGAAAACAGTTCTGGTGTCAACTGCTATGCAAATGTAGTGGTTAATGTTCTCTTTTCACTAGAGAGTTTAAAAGAACAGATTCTGTTGAATTCTGAACAAATTTTATGCTGTTTGTTGAATTCTGTTTTCGAGAAATGTAGCACTGATCGAACAAAAGTAGAAAGTGTGTCTGAAGTTCGTTATCTGTTAGATGAATGTTCAGGTCAAACAGACTTCTCTGAAAATAATCAGCAAGATTGTCAGGAGTTTTTAATGTATATGCTTGATATATTGCAAGTTGAGGGTGTAGATGTAGATCACCTGTTTGGGCTTTCTTATCAATGGCAGCATGACTGCGAGAACTGTATGGTATCAAGTACTACTAGTGTAGACTCAGAAAGATTTATATATTTAACTTTGCCAGACAGTAAATCAGTCTCCTTTAATAAGCTAGTAAATGCAGCGGATCACAACATGGAGTGTAGCCAATGTAAATGTGATATGATGTCAACATTATTTATACGTAGATATGGCCAGTATGTCATTTTAATGATGCAACGATGTAGGCCTGATGGAACAAAATTGTCAACTTTAATAAAAAATTTTGTGGCTTCTCAGCTGTCAATATCAGGGAGGACTTTTGTTACTGTAGCAATTATCTATCACGATGGTTCATCAACTACATCAGGATATTATACAGCTTACTTAAAGTCTGGAAACGGCTGGTCATTCTGTAATGATTCTGTTGTAACGTTCAAAAAAAAATTGCCGTTTGACCTTAAAAATTCTTACCTGGTGTTTTTAAAACCAAAATTTTAAGTAGAGGGAATGTAAGTCTGCAATGCTGTCTCGATTAAAAATTCAACTATATAAACCTGATGCAAGTAAGTCTGCTTCATAGTAAGCAGTATCAGTGTCATAGGAAAAGGAGAACATGAGTGACAAAGAAGAGTAAGATATTAGTAGTCCAGGATTGTGAAAATAATCTCAAATATTTTATTTTTGAAAGTTGCGAAAATAGAAAATGTCGGGATTTGATTGGAAGAATTACAAGATTTGCGAATCGCGGCAACATGATTTGGCCTAGTGGAAACATGTGATATAATGAGAGAAGTTTTTTTTCTATGTAACATATTTCACGTATCGATGGAGGTTTTCTTTCAGAAAGTGGCGGGCTGAAAATATTTAAAGCACAACAGAGTGGATGCTGTTTATAGAAGATCCTTCGACGTCATTGAAAGTAAGTTAATTTTAAGAAGTTTTGAAATCAGATTTCTTAGGTTGTATGGGTTTTTGAAACACAGTCATTTTGATTGTGTTTTTTTTTCCCCGCTGTTACATGATGAATACCTTCAAGTCACTGATTTAAGTGAAATTTGATACATTCTGAGAACAGCAAAAATAAACCATTTAACATGTATAATTAATGTTATGCTTTTTGTCCTTATGATATACATTTAGAAATGTGTGGTACATATGGGTAAGCTGAGTTCTGTAAATATCAATTTTAATGCTTAGAGTGCTGTACTTCTGGGTAGTGTTTTTTTTTTTATAAAAAAAAGAGGCCTCACCTCAAAGAAAGCTCTTGAAAGCACACATCTTATTTGCATCCTAAAACAATCATTTACAATGTTAGACACAATTTTTTTATGGCTTTACATCTTTTTTGCGCTGCTATTGCATCACTATTGTGAGACATTAGCAGTGCAAGAAAAACATCATGTTCCAAAATAGGCCTCAGTTCAGCAACATCAAGATACAGTTTCTTTCGAATATATATCTTTAGGATTGTGTAGTGAACGTAGAGAAGCAGAGACTTCTGTAAATGTCAAAGTTGTTGAAAAACTGTTTGTTTTTGAACCTTTTCCCTTGTCTTTTCTAATTTTTAAATACATGTTTTAATATTTTTTGAAATGTTTGTTCTTTGTTTTACAGATTGAAAGTATGAAAAAATATTTAAAAAAGGTAACAAGAATTATAAGGTAAATGTTTTCCACTCTTTTTACCCGCAATGCACTGCTGATGATGTCATTGACACTATCTCTCATTTACTCTCTCTAGCTGTCTTTCTTTTTACATTATTCTCTGATTACTTCCCTTATACTAACTCTTCTTTTTTTTAAAAAAATATTTTTTTAGTTCGCTTAAAGTTCGCGAACCGGTCAGCGAACTTGAAGCGAACCAAAAGAAATAGAGCTTGCCAGAGTGATAAACATTCTAGCAATTTTGTTTGAAAGGGGAGGTAGTTCTGAAAAGAACTGTTTTTTTTTGTTTTTGGTGTTTTATATTTTTTTTTTTTTTTTTTGAACATTTTTTGATTTTTTTGTATTTTTAGAACTGTTTTATGTTTTTTTTGTTTTTTTTATGGAGGGGAGACAACAAAAAACAGGCTTTCAAAACGGCTCAACTGGAGCAAAAAAAAGAAAATTACTTTTTGGGTGCATTAGGGCATTTATGATTTTCATATGCAATGTTCATGAGGTTGACACTCATGTTGCCATATGACAGCATTTCACCACAGTAAACACAAGATAACTTTATGTGCTGGAAGTTAGGTTGGATGTTTGGCACAGTCTCTTGTGCCTCTCTTCCCGTCAAAGACAATGTGGATGTAGATCTTGCCACAGGAGTTGCCGTCGGATTGTCTACAAGATCCCTTAACTCAGCCCGGCTGTAGTTCAAGGGATGCCACCTGCTCATGTGACGATGCATTGTATAGTTCCCCATACTGTACTTCTTTTCTGTGCCTCTCGACAATCTGTGATCACAGATGAGGCAGGTGGCATATTTTGCATTCACTTTCTTTGTTCCAGGAGGGATGGTGAAAAACTGCCATATGAAACTGGATTTTCGTTTGGAAACCCGGGGCAACTCATCAACAAATTGTTGTTCCTCTGTCTCCTCTTCTTCTTCTTCCTCATCTTCCTCCTCTCTGTTAGTCATAATTTGTGTAGGTGGTCCTCTCTTCTTATGAGGAGGTGGAGGTGGTGGTGGGGGTGCACCAGCTGCAGCAAGAATGGAAGCCATTGTGGATCTTCAGATAAATGGTCTTTCTCTCACCAAGATGAAAGTCAGAGTGAGGAAATAAGGAGGGGTTTACATGATTTGGGGAAAACAAAAGTTCTGAGCCAATGAAAAGTGTTATTTTTAGGTCACATGACCTAGTCATACATCATTTGGAAACCAAAAGTGAAATGAACCAATGAGAAGTTTGATAAACAAGTCACATGACCTGTTCCGCTTACGTTACGCGGCGCGCGCCGCGTCCCAGATCGCTTCTGGACCGCGGTCCGGAGCACTTCCGGGAGCGCTAACGCGACGCGTCATTAGACGCATTACGCGATAACGTGATATGTCGCGCTTCCGCGACGCGTCACTGTTCCGCTAACGTAACGTTGACCGGTTCGCGGACTAGATCGCGGCATCAAGATGAGCTAACGGAAAGCTTCCCGGTTCGCGAACTAGAAGCGAAGAAAAAAATATTTTAAAAAAATTATCAATAAATATCTATATATATTTTGGGATTTAAAGAATAATACATTTTACAGCTACAGATGTTAGCTTTTAAAAAACCAATGAAATTCACTGAAAAAACCATAGGTTATAGACCATATATAGTTAGAAATTTACATTTAAAAAACCATTGAAATTCAATGAAAAAACCATAGGTTATAGACCATATATAGTTAGGAATTCGCATTTACAAAACCTTATTTTACTCGCACAAAACCATTGAAATTCCATATATAGTTAGTTGCACTAACTATATATCGCGCACCCGCAATCCACTGCTGATGATGTCACATATTACATCATTCATGACATGGTCAGTGACATCACTGATGACATCACTGATGACATCTCAAATGACATGACTGATGACAACATCCAGTGACTGTATGTTTCTGTAAAGTTAAAATATCTCTTACATATTGAAGAATGAGTGGATGTATAAGTGTCTGGATGAAGGATTTAGTAGGTGCATGACTGACTGTATGAGTGAGCTATTAAATGTGTCTCACTGAGTGCATGGGTTAGTGACTAAACTGTCTTAATTTGTGCATCATTATGTCTGTTGTTCTGTAAACTGTTGCATGTGTTGATAAGTAGCTATATGAGTAACTATATGGGTTATTGATTGGTTGCCCAAGTATTTGTATGGGAGACTGTGTGTGTTTGTGGGTGGCTGGGAGGTGTATGACTCTGTGCATAGATGTGTGAGCAGTTGATTCACTAGATGTATGGTTTCAAAAGTGCATGTGGAAACAACTGTATGGGCGGTTGACTGTGTGCATGAGTGTATTGGTGAGTGAATGGATATCTCAGTGCTACATGTCAAAGTAAGTACATATGTAAAGCACAGTACATGTGAGAGTTGACATATATAAATAACTGTGCATAAGAGCCAGTGAATGTGTGAGTGGCTGTATGGATCATTGTGAACTTGTATCAGGGATTGTATAAGAGAGTAAATATGTGTTAGTATATGTTTGAATAAGTAAAGTTTGTCTAACTGTATAGTTGAGGAAATGGAGGTGTGATTGATTCTTTGCATGACTGACTAGGTGTGTGAGTAACTCCATGGATGAGTGACAGTCTGTGAGTGTCTGTTTACACTGATTGTATCTAAGGTTATATTAGAGTCTGAAGAGGTTCATCGTATTATCACATGAATGATATCATCAGTGATATGATCAGTAATGTCAAATGAGATGTCATCAGTGATGTTATCAGTGATATCATTTGAGATGTCATCAGTGATGTCATCAGTGATGTCACTGACCATGTCATGAATGATGTAATATGTGACATCATCAGCAGTGGATTGCGGGTGCGCGATATATAGTTAGTGCAACTAACTATATATGGAATTTCAATGGTTTTGTGCGAGTAAAATAAGGTTTTGTAAATGCGAATTCCTAACTATATATGGTCTATAACCTATGGTTTTTTCATTGAATATATATATATATATGAAGAAAGCAGTCCTAGTCCCGTTATTTGAAAGTGAGAATACACGAATGAATCAGATAAGACCCCCATATGGACAGAACACCCTTCCAACATGGCGCCGATAGAGGCAAAAGGGGTATAGTCCTATGTCTATGTCAATGCTCATGAACTTGTATATTTAATGGGACGTCTGAAATTGACGAGTGACACACTGACGAAGGCTCACGCCGAAACGCGTCTGTGCTTTTTTGTTCCCTTTAATTAAATCACTGGTTGACTCTTGGTTTACGAGTGCTGCCTCTTTCTTGTGAGACTAAGAAGAGTCTTGAGCGATAATATATATATATATATATATATATATATATATATATATATATATATATATATATCCAGGTTCCACTCTCCACGTAGCCTTTCTCACCACGCTTCCACAGAATTGAGAGAGACGGACTCGTTTTTCATTCAGCAGCCGCTGGTATTTTCTATTATTTCATATTTTCAATAGTGCATTGCTGTGCCAAAAAAAGTGTATATATACACTTATGGTTGCTTATATTTACTTACTTTGTTGAAATTTCTTTTGTTTTGTTGTTTTGATACAATATTTTCTATTCAATATTCTGCACCCCCACCGTTACATTATTTGTAAAAAAAAAATGGCCTTCACAAGTCTATGGCCTAAGAGGGGAAACAAAGTGACTAAAGCAATGTCGTGCTATCTCACTTATTTTTAAATGACATTCCAAGATTTGGTCTTACCTCCGTGAATGCGGTGGTAAAAAAGCGGCGGGCGATGGATCAAAGACTGGGTACCCTTTTACATCTTGGCTCCAGGTGGATTGAGTGAAGCTGCAGACCTCGCCCACTTGGGACTGTACTTACGAGTTTGTGTCTGCAGCAAGAACTCGGAGCATCGAGTTCGGCAAAACCTCCTCTCTGTGCTGGACAGAGTGCCCCCACCAATCGTATGGAAGGCGCTCTACATAAATCAGTGGACAATGAGCATTACAGCCAAGAAGGCATCTGAAGAAAGCATTTAATGCTGAAACGCCGCGTCATGCCGCTCACCTCTGTTTTGTTTAATAAAGGTGCTACGTTCCCTGTGGTCCGGTGTGGCTCAGTTCTTTTCCGGTGAGAAGAATTTGGCAGCAGGTATAGATATATATATATATATATGTCTGGAACTTCGCCTTTCCCCCAAAGAAACTGGAAGCCAAAAACGAAACGGACCCATTCAGGTTGGTTTAAACGCTCATTTTATTCTGTGCACCCTCTTGTCCGCCATGACGCGTTTCGGGCCCTGGAGCCCTTGATCACATGACATGGTCGAATTACACCCAGTGATTTGTAGTGCCGGAATAGTCACATGACTCCAAGCCTATAGAGATAAAGAAAATACTTCAGCCTAATCCGGTCTGTTTGACAAGAAAAACATTATTTTCTCTCATTTTCTTATGTTCAATTTTCACAACATTATTACCTCATTTTTACCCCACGGATATGTGCAACCAATTGCAATTGATATAATGAATAATCAAAGTTAATACTCGAATCTGTACATATTTGCGACGACCATAAACCACCATCATTTCACCAATAAATATTAGTATTACTGATCTAGTATATACATATTCCCTATTGAACTGAATTTGTCAAACTCAGGGAAGTTTCTAATGTGCAAGTTGGTAAAAAAAAGTGCATAGTGCTTACTTATAAGCTTGTTTTGCTGTGCAATGACAGATACAAAATTTACTTACATATCACAACTTATTTACATTATAAAACACGTATATACACCTTCACTTATGACCAGTATATTCATGTTCTCAATAACCTAAGAGGTTTATGTGCAAAATTGGCTTAATAAAGTGCATAGTGCTTAACTGGTCAAAATATCCATTGGGTTCTTTTACTTTTTGAGGATTTAATTAATACTGCCCAAGTGGGCATTCTCATCACAGCTTCGGACCACTGCTTCTATACTGCTTGGATTTTTTTATGTGTTATCCATGCACCATGAAAAGAAATAGTGTGATTTACCCTCAGTTATGTGTTTCATTTTATTATTATTTAAAATCTTGGCAGTATTGGATGGAATCTACATGTTTTGACGACTCTATGCTCCTGATCCAATTTTAATGTCTGATTCGTATACCCTGCTTATGATGTTATTGCAGATGTAAGCAGGTGTATAGATCCTCAGTCGCATTGAGGCCATTTGGTGTCTTGGAGTCGAGCTCAAGAATGTAACGGGTTTCTAATACTCGTAAGCGTGCTTCTCTATCTCCTCCTCTTCGTAATGGCTGCACCATGTCTATTGCATAATATTTCAGGCAGTTTACGTTCCCCTTGTGGCAAAGATTAACATGCCTTGCCACAGGGTACGCTTCATCCTTGTTAGTTACTGCCCTCATATGCTGCAATATGCGTTTGTGGACTTGTAGCTTAGTGCTACCAACGTAGCAGAGTCCACAAACACATTCCAATACGTAGATAACGTAATCTGATTTACAAGTTATCTTTTTGGAAATGGGAATTTCTGTCTCACTAAATGGAGAACTGTATGTCGTTTTATTCTTCCCTATGGAGCAAGCCTTGCACACCGCACGTTTGAGGAAACCCTTACTCTTGCCCAGCCAGTTGTCACGGGTTGGTATCTCCGGACTAGTGCTGACTAGCATGTCGTTCATGGACCGGGCACGGCTGTAAGTAATTGCAGGGAAATTAGCTAATGTTTTGCCAATCACAGGGTCCCCTGTAATTATATGCCAGTTTTTCCTGACAATAGTTTGTATTTGTCTATGCTGGCAGCTATATCCCATAATGAGTCTTGGTTGACTCTCTGCATTGTTCACCATTGTTTGTTCTACCCCTACTGATGTTATTGGGGACAATACAGCCTTATTGGCCCTTTCCATAGCTTTAGACACCACACTTTCAGTATAGCCTCTCTGTAAGAATCTTGCCTTACTCTCATTTTGTGCTAAAAAACATGCTGCATCTGTGCTGCAGATTCTTCTAATCCTTAGCATCTCCCCATAGGGGATGCTTCGGATTAGGTAGTTGGGGTGCTGACTAGAGGCATGGAGGATTGTGTTACCTGCAGTCTCTTTGCGATGTAATTTGGTCTGCAGTTTCCCTTCTTCAACATAAACCTCTACATCTAAAAAGTTAACCTTATTGTCACTGATGGTACCTGTGAAGTTTAAATTCAATTCATTCCTGTTAATGTTGCTAATGAACTGTTCCGCTTCACTCGTTGTCCCCCTCCAAATTATAAACAAATCGTCTATAAATCTGTACCACGATACAACTTTGCTAGACATGATCTCACTATAGGCATTGCCCAGGACCTGCTCCTCCCACAGCCCCATGTGCAGACATGAGTAACTGGGCGAGAAGCAGGCCCCCATTGCCACTCCCCGCAATTGCTGGAACATTTGATTTTGGAAGAGAAAGTAATTGTTGTTAAGACACATTTCCAACATCTCTACCAACATGATGTTATGCTCCAACATGCATACTGGTCTTTTGCTAAGAAAATGTTTGACTGCTCTCACTCCATCTACATGGTTAATGCTCGTATAGAGAGCAGTAACATCTAGTGTGATCAGTAGATATTCTGTACTCCACACCACTGATTTTATTTTTTGCAAAAAGTCCATAGTGTCTCCGATGTACGATGGCAGGGATTTCACAAACTCTTGGAGGAAATGATCGATATATCTGGACACCTTTTCAAATGTCCCTCACATGCTGAAATAATGGGCCTCCCAGGTGGTCTAGCACTGTCCTTATGGATCTTGGGAATCAGGTAGAACACCGGGGTTATGGGATGATTAGTTTTTAAGAATTTCAGTTTATCCCCACTTAGGAGCCCTTGCCCTCTCCATGAGTAAAGTCTTGTGTTCAACTTGTCCCACGCTTGTTTAAATACGTGTCGATCACATCTGCTGTAGCACTTTCTATCACCTAGTTGTTTCAGTGCTTCCTCCAAATATAGGTTCAGGGGCCAAAGGACGATATTTCCCCCCTTATCCGATTGCCTAATTACAGTTTTTTCATCGTCCTGAAGTTTTTTCATTAGGCTACCGAAAGAATTATTGTGCTTTGGTGTTCTTTTATTTGCCAACAGAGTTTTTTTGTTAAGTTTTTTCAACTCTGATATAACCATGTCACTGAACACATCGATATTATCATGTGCCATCACCGGGTTAAACGTTGATTTGGGCTTGAATAAAGTATTGCCAGGAATATTGGTTACTGTTGTATCTACTGTTTCTTGGATATTGTCCAGGTCTCCTTCATTCAGGAGGTCTTGTAGATCCCATTGGTCCGGTGTGGCTCAGTTCTTTTCCGGTGAGAAGAATTTGGCAGCAGGTATATATATATATATATATATATATATATATATATATATATATATATATATATATATATATATCAAAACAATGCTGCACCGCTCTCCAGGCGAATCACACCGGAAAAAACAGCAACCACAAACTCTTGAGCTATAAAGCAGTATTTTTAATTTTGCAAATCGGCAAATCCACTCAAGGCGTTTCGAGACCTCGTCTCTTGGTCACGAGTGCCGTTATTGGTATCTCATTGGTCTAAATTAACATGTGGTGTACATCAACAAGCATTTGCAATGCAATAGGTCTCGCATTAGAAAGTTTTGAGCTATTGGTCTTGTAAATAACAATATTTCTAACTAAGTTGTTTGTTTAAAAAAATAGGAAAGTTTATAGGTTTGTCATTTAAAATGTGACACTGAGCATTTGTAATGTACTTTCTTGTAATATAGAAACAATATATTTGAACTAGTGATGATGTTGTGGTGCTGAGTGATGTGGTGAGTGGTGATGTGGTGGTATTGAGTAGTGTTGTAGTGATGTTGAGTCATGTTGTGGCAGTGCTGTGGCTGTACTGTGGTAGTACTGTGCTAGTGCTGAAGTACTGCAGTAGTGATGCGCAGTTGTGTTGTCTTGGTGCAGTGGCGGCGTTGAAGGATAGTGTAGTGGTGCTGTGAGTAAGGCTGACGTAAACGGTTTTTTTTGTATTGCGAGTGCAGTAAAGCGTGCATTGCCTGCTTGCTTATGAATGTTAGAGGCACATAATAGAAGCTTCACTGACACTCTGCAAAACACTAGATGAGTAACGTTGCTGTAAAAAACTCTTATTTAGATTGCGAGTACAGCAAAGGGTGCATATCTTATTGAAACTTGTAATTTTTTTAAAACTGCATTGTCATAAACGGTTTCAGATGCGTGTGTTTGCTCATAAATGTTAGAGGCACGTAATAGAAGCTGCACTGACACTTTGTCAAAGACCACATGAGTAAAAGTGCTGTAAAAGTGTCCATTTAGATTGCGAGTACAGGAGAAAAACTAACTAATAAACTTGTTTCTTCAGCTAAACAAACGCGTTTTAAAATAATGCATGCACATGCTTTTACTTCGGCAAACACCAGATGAGTAAAAGCGCTGTAAAAACATTTATGTAGATTGCGAGTACAGAGAAAAAAGTAACTAATATACCTGTTTTCTTCAACTAAACAAACGTGCTTTAAATCAATGCATGCGCGTGCTTTTTGCCGGAAACTATCATAGGGCGGGACTTCCGTTCTCTAATAGAAGCTTGCGCTCATGGAATGCTAAGCTAAAGAAGCAGCTGTGATACAGAAGTCTAATGGTCGAGAGTTAGCTCAGTGGCTGCGGCTTAAGTGTAAATGTGAACATATGAGGTGAGTATTGCTTGAAGGCAAGGCGGGCGTTTGTGATTTATTGCGCTGGTGTGTTTTTGGCGTAGGAAGTATGTTCTGTGCACTGGTATATGCATAGGAAAAGGGCGCGTGTTTGCTCCTATGTGTGAAGGCTATGTGTATGCAGGCGCGTGTGAAAGCTAGCAGTTTAAGAGTGTTAGAGCGCTTTATAATAGGAACAGCAACAATACATGAAGAAATATTTCCTATTCCAAAATGAGCAAATTACAAGACCAAGCGGTAAGTTCCATTTTAAAAAGCGACAACAGCGAGCAACAAAAATACAGTGTGGTCTGTGCATTCGTATGTGCAGAGGAGAAAGGCGTGTGTTTGCTTTTATGCGTGAAGAATTGTACTTGTACCTCGAAATGCAATTCTAGATGGAATTATTGTAACTGACTGCACTTTAATTTAGAGGCACGCATAATAATGAGTAGAATTTTCATTCAGAGACGCACATTGTACGAAAGCTGTACAAAATGGCGGCTTTAAGTTTAGTTGTGCGCGAATGTTCAGATAGCTGTTCTGGACACGCAGCTAACACTAGAAAGCGATAAAAGAGCATTTCAGCAAGGAATAGGCGTTACAGTAAGTAACGAAATGCGCTTTCAAAGCAAAGAGTAAATGGCGTGTTTTTACTTTTTTATGCATACAGTTAATTATGACTAAAGTGTCAGAAGGCCACTAGTGTCTTAGTAAGGCAACAGCAAAAAATAATTTTACCTAGCGGTACTTTCGTGTAGACGTACAGATTGTACGAACGCTGTATAAAATGGCGGCTTTACTTTTCTATGTGTAAAGTTAATTATAACTGAAGTGTTCGAAGGCTGATACTGTCTTAGTTACTGTTAATATACAATACAACCCATATAAGTATTTTAACTAGCGGTACTTTAGTGTAGACGTACAGATTGTACAAACGCTGTATAAAATCGCGGCTTTATTTTTTCATGCGTAAAGTTAATTATAACAGAAGTGTTCGAAGGTTGTTAATGTCTTAGCTTTCTTGCATGAAAGTGCAAGTATTCATATAGTTTTGCCGTCTGCTATAAATTTACAATGCGATCTTAATATAATTATTGAAAGTAGCAGAACTTCAATTTAGAGGCTCAGATTGTACGAAAGCTGTACAAAATGGCGAGTTTAAGTTTAGTTGTGCGTGAATGTTCAGATAGCTGTTCAGGACACGCAGCTAACATTAGAAAACGATAAAGGAGCATTTCAGCAAGGAATATGCATTACAGTAAATAACGAAGTGCGTTTCTAAAGCAAAGAGTAAACGGCGTCTTTACTGTTTTATGCATAAAGTTAAATGTGACGAAACTGGCCGAAGGCCGTTAGTGTCTTAGTAAAGTGCATGTCTAAAAAACGACAATAGCAAGCAAATAAAATAGTGTGTTTTGTGCGCTCATATGTGTAGAGAAAAAGGGCGCATGCATACTTCCATGTGTGAGGGTTATGTGTATGCATGCTTGTGTTAAGGCTAGCGAGAATGTTTGCGCGTGTGAAGGCTAGCGCCTTGAGGATGTTAGGGCGCTTTAGAATAGGAACAGCAACAATATGTAAAGAGACATTTTCTATTAGTGTCTTAGTGATTCAGCATGAAATTGCAAGCGCGCATATAGTTTTGCCGTCTACATGAAATTTACAATGCGATCTGAATATCATTATTTTAAGTATTGGAACTGTAATTCAGAGGCGCAAATTGTACGAAAACTTGTATTTTCCTGCTTTTATTAGCATTAAATCACTGCGTACACGCTGAAATAGCATTAGCTGCATTAGCAGTCGCAATGTTACCGCGTTTATTACCATGAAATCACTGCGCGTACACGCTGACATAGCATTAGCCGTCGCAAGCTCTTTTTTATTTACTAAGCAGACATGCCGCCGCCAACGTGCCTTTTCAAGTACTTCTGGCACTTTTAGCACAGCTCCGAGGAAGCAAATCACAGTGTCACACCTGATAGTCAGTGCACGACCTAATTGCATTGTCTGTGGTGTAACGCCTCAATCCTCCTCACCTAGTGAAGTCAAACACGACTCACCCCGTCCTTATCGACATTTAAAAAGAAAACCTGCAATTCCCACTCCATATCAAACAACGCTCCCCACGCCATGTACAGCGTTTCCCACCACGCTATGTTTTTTTTATTATAACAAATACAGACATCATAGCGCGCCTGCCTACTTGTACGCATTGAACCCGCAAAACGCATTTAGCCCGTAAAACTGAACAAATATACTGCGCTCCCCACGCCATGTACATCGTTTCCCACCACGCTATTTTTTTATATAAAAAAAAAAAGACATTACGAGCTTAGCGCGCAACCACCCCGGTAACCATGTTTTTTCAAAACGTTGGTATGTATGAAAGATATGTATGTTCGTAAGGTATAACGTACGCAACCATGCTGTACGCCGCCGAAATTTAAATGTACACACCTTGGTTAACCAGGAGGCTAAACTCTAAACTTTACTTTTTAAAATCTGTGCAACTCTTAGATTAAAGTCCTGAGTAAATGTTGTATTTGATTTAGCTCAGGCGAAAGAGTCAAGCCTGAATGTATTGGGCCTGTGGCTTCCATGTTGTTTCAGACGTGTAACCCGGTGCCCCACTGCTCGTGGGCATGTCTCTGGCGCGGGGAGAGGGGCACAGGTCTACTTATACTCCAGTTCAGAACCGCAGCACACCCTCCACGTAATACAAGCACCGAAGAGGCGTTCAGGTGGGGGTGCAGGATCTGGAAAGTTCTCCAGAGTCGCGAGTCGTTGTGCTCGCACCCCACCTCCTCCCCCCAACCACACAGACCTTGTAAATAGAACTTCTCCATGTAAGTAAGCTTCGCACGTTTTAGAGGAAGGCGGAAGTAGTTCCAAAAAATAATAACCTTTCATGACTTTTATCATGTGCATAAACGCACACAGCCCAAGTGCACGTGTAATCGGCCTACTACACCTAGCCGGTTCAGGTGCTAAACGTATCACAGCCTCTCACGTGCTTCTTTGATATTTACGAGTCTCCGCAGAATTTAGGGGCATCTGCAGTGGATTCACTGTTATTTATTTTTACTTTCTTAACTTCAATGCGTTTTTTTAGGGAAAAAGGTGAAGTAAACCTAGAGCAATTCGTCCTGCTTGCCTGTTGTTATCTATGGACAGGGAATCTGTAAGGTATGCAGATTGCCATATGGAATGTGTGTCTGTTTCTTTTCGTATCGGCACACACACATCTAAGGCTAGGTGCATATGCCGAGGGGATCGATGTAATGTATAAGAATACATGTTTGTGTGCAGTTGTGAACACGCACAGGCATAAGTATCTATATAATGAGAGGTGTGTAATTGAATGTTGGTATATACTGAGATTGGGAAAGCTAGCATTAAACAAAAATAAGATGCACAGAAAACTGTCACACACTTTTGTCCCTATATACCGAGAAGAGCTAGACGAGATGATATATAGGTGTTGTTTTAATTATGTAAGTGTGTGTGTGTGGATATATATATATATATATATCTATAGGTGATATGTTTGGGAGTTTTATTGCACAAAATGCAGTGGTATAAAAACCCATATATCAAAGAGAACTATGAAAACCACCCCACAGAGCTTTAACTTTATCAGGACTTCTAGGGTTATCCTGCATTGGGACTAAATCATGCAGCAAGATTACTAAATTATGCAGAGCAAAATTAAAATTATGCAGCACATTTACTGGCAATATTATTTTCATTCGTTTGTGCTGGACATACTAAATGTACTCCGTACACACTGTTAGCTGCTCTGAATAACACAGCCTTTTCAAGGGGACTGCTATAAAATCAACATGGAATATTAGATACATAATGGGGGCAACACCTGTAATGTGGGTGGATTGCCATCCTGACATTTACAAACAATGAGGCTATATATATATATATATATAATTATAGTCTGGCACACACAATTATGGATAGTGGCTAGGTAAAGACAGCAGTTTACACAGGTATATATGCATCAAAGTTTGCCCACATACCCAGAAGCACCGAAATATACTCTTACACCAGCCCCATGCTCACACACAGAAAAAGAAAACAGACTATCTCCGTTTTTTTATTTCATGATTAATGGGGTTGGCGTATTGATCGATTGTAACGTAAAGTGCACGTAAAAGCTTGCAGACACACATGGTTTCAGAACGCCCATTTTGCAGTTTAAAAATAAGCCTGCTTTTTGGAAAACGACAATTTACTGCAGGGAAGGTGTGGCGGTTTTATGGGAGACGTGGGAACTTCTGTGTCAGCCCTGGGGGTTGTTCAGAGTTTAGAGTCAAACAAACGCGTTGCTTCAGATGGTTACCAAACAGAAAACAAGACAAATACACACCAAATGTCCCGTGTGTCGCCAATATGCTCGAGTGTAAGGGGTGGGGGTTTTGGTGAGGTGGGGGAAGCAGGAGGGCGGCTGGGAAGCGCTTTGCAGATTCTCCGAGCGTGTTAGGTGAACTGGCAGATTTATGATGGTCATTGGAAGCAGGGGCTTTAAATCCCTAAACCACGCCATTTTTTTTCTCACTGTGTAAACGTAGGTTTTGTCTCTCGAAAGAAAGTGGCTTTGAAGCCCCCCCCCCTGGAAGCCTGCGCGAGCCTACTTGCTTCAAGTCCCCAGATCGGGCTATTTAGCAGTACCAGACCCATTGACGCCTGCACCTTGAAAGTGAAACTGACTATGAAGCAAACACCTGATTCACGGGGAAAAAAAAATGAAACTGTAACTTTGTAAAGCCACACATGTTAGATGCAGTCAAGGCGCGCTCACGAGGTCAAATCTCCACCAGGAGAAGCTCGTGACAGTCTGTCTCCAGCAGCAGAAGCTCGTAACAGTCTGCTGTCCACATTCCCCAGAAAGTGGCAACATAAGTTGTCTCGCATAGACAGCAAAAGCTTCGCTTTTGCTTTCGTCTAGGCGAGACCTAAAACATAAATACTGAAAACAGACCTCCGTTTTCGAAACACAATCGTGACAGCGACAGCCAACAGTGATTCTCCAGACGTCTTAGCTACCATTAGCTTCGCTTTATTGATTATTTTTGGTAACTACCCCCTAGCCAGGAATCTCTCGGTCATAATGGTTTCCTCTACCTTGAAACTTTGTTCTGTAATGCAGTTTTGCTTCGCTCGCAACAATTCCCCCACCGGGATACTGTTGATGAGCGAACTTGGATGACAGCTGCGTGCGTGCAGGATACTATTTCCTGCAGTAGATTTCCTGTATAATGAACTCTCCAATCTGTTATTTTCCACCTTAAGTTTCAAGTCTAGGAACTCCAGACTGTCCCTGGACCACTGACTTGTTAATTGGAGATTGAACTCAATACCATTCAGTGAATCCACGAATTCTCTGGACTCAACTTCTCAGCCTTTCCACACTACAAAAATATCATCAATGTACCGGACCCATTTAGCCACTTTCTCGGTAAACATTGATGACTGGTACACTATTTTCTCTTCCCCAAACCCCGTAAAGAGACCTGCAAAAGATGGAGCAAAGCAGGTCCCCATTGATGTACCGAGGGTTTGTTTAAAGATCTTATTGTCAAAGAGGAAGAAGTTTTGTTTAACCCCTTCCATGCTCATGACGGAACGGTTCCGTCATGAGCGTCGGTTGAGCTGTGCTCATGACGGAACCGTTCCGTCATGAGCCGATAGGCTCATTAGAACCTTCAGCACAGCGCGAAAATTCGCGCCGCGCTGAAGGGGTTAAGGCAGATATCCATCATCTTCACTAACATCTCAGTGTTGTATAAATTTGAAATGGATCTTTCAGACAAAAAATGTCTACATGCACTCAGGCCTAGATCATAGGGGATGCACGTATAGAGACTCGTGACATCTAGAGACAGAAGCGAATAGTTCTCATTCCATTTAATACTTTCCAAGCACCTAAGAAAACGACCTGAGTCTTTTACATATGATGGAAGTTTCTGAACTAAACCTGGTAGAAAATGATCTATGTGTCTGGAACCTCCTCGACACCACAGCTCCTGACGTCGCCTTCCTCACGGAAACCTGGATGAACGACTCCTCAGCGCCCGACATCGCCATCGCCATCCCAGAGGGCTACAAGATCACCCGAAGAGACCGCGTCAAACAGACGGGAGGAGGCATCGCCATCATCCACAGAGACACCATCCGCATCACGACCAACACCGACGACACCCTGACAACCGCCGAACACCTGCACTTCCAGATACACACCGACCCCAGGACCACCCTCAGAGGCACCCTGATCTACCGACCCCCGGGACCACGCACTCAATTCAGCGAAGACATCGCCGACTTCATCAGCCCGCACGCCCTCCCCTCTGCCGACTACATCCTCCTCGGGGACCTCAACTTCCACCTGGAGAACAACAGCGACCGCAACACCACCACCCTGCTTGACAACCTCGCCAACCTCGGACTCAAGCGGCTGGTGACCACCCCCACCCGCCTCGCCGGACACACACTCGACGCTGTCTTCTCATCCAGCAAGGACATCGTCTTCAGCCACGCCACCGGACTCCACTGGACGGACCACAGCTGCGTCCACTTCAGCTTCAGAAGATCCACGATCCACCACCAACAACAGGTTGCTCGAAGAAACTGGAACAAGATCACAGCAGACCAGCTCGCCGCTTCCCTGAGCCAGCACCCTCCCGCCAGCTCAGCGAACCCCAGCCAGTCCGCCGACAACCTCACGAAGTGGATCAGCAACTGCGCAGACGACCTCGCCCCACTGAGGACCCCGCCTAGCAGACCCGGCAGCAAGAAGGCCCCATGGTTCACCGACGAACTCAAGAGCTCCAAGAAGAACTGCCGAGCCCTCGAGAAAGCCTGGAGAAGGGAGCCAACACCGGACAACATGACCACCCTCAAGCTCGCCACCCGGAAGCACCATCAACTGATCCACGCCACCAAGAAAACAGCATTCAAGGACCGGCTGGACAACAACGCACACAACTGCAAGGAACTCTTCAACATCGTGAAAGAGCTCTCCAACCCCAACGCCGGAAACAACGACATCACCCCGTCGCAAGACCTCTGCAATTCCCTCGCCTCCTACTTCCACAACAAGATCGCTGACATACACAACAGCTTCAGCCCACAAACAACGCTCCCCACGACCGCACCAACGCCCCCCACCACCACCCTCAGCGCCTGGACTCAGATCAACACAGAAGACACCATCCGCACGATGAACTCTATCCTCTCCGACCGACCCCTGCCCCCACCACGTCTTCAACAAGGCCGACGCTGTCATCGCACCCCACCTGCGGGACCTCATCAACACCTCCTTCGACACCGCCACCTTCCCTGAGAGCTGAAAGCACGCCGAACTCAGCGCTCTACTAAAGAAACCAACAGCGGACCCCACCGAACTCAAGAATTACCGCCCCATCTCGCTCCTCCCGTTTCCAGCCAAAGTCATCGAGAAGACCGTCAACAAGCAGCTGGCCGCCTTCCTCGAGACGAATGGATCCCTCGACCCCTCACTGTCTGGCTTCCGAGCCAACCACAGCACCGAGACCACCCTCATCGCTGCCACCGATGACATCCGAGCCCTGCTGGACAACGGAGAAACAGCGGCCCTCATCCTCCTAGACCTCTCCGCGGCGTTCGACACTGTCTGCCACCGCACCCTAGTGCAGCGCCTCAGCAACATCGGAATCCAGGAGAAGGCACTGGAGTGGATCATCTCCTTCCTCGCTGGAAGGACACAGAGAGTCCGCCTACCACCGTTCAGATCTGCAGCCACGAAAGTCATCTGCGGCGTTCCTCAGGGCTCCTCGCTCAGCCCCACCCTCTTCAACGTCTACATGAGCCCCCTTGCGGCCATCGCACGCCAACACAACCTCAACATCATCTCCTACGCCGACGACACCCAGCTGATCGTCTCCCTGACCAATGACCCCGCCGCTGCCAGAACCAACCTCCACGAAGGGATGAAAGACGTAGCCGAGTGGATGACGACCAGCCGCCTGAAACTGAACTCAGACAAGACGGAAGTCCTCATCCTGGGCTCCTCGCCCTCCGCCTGGGACGACTCCTGGTGGCTCCCCGCCCTGGGCACCGCACCCAAACCGACAGACCACGCGCGCAACCTGGGCTTCATCCTGGACTCCTCCCTCTCCATGACCAGACAAGTCAACGCCGTCTCCTCGTCCAGTTTCAACATCCTGCGCATGCTACGGAAGATCTTCCGGTGGATCCCCACTGAGACCAGGAAGACGGTCACCCAGGCCCTCGTCACCAGCCGACTGGACTACGGCAACGCCCTCTACGCCGGAACCACCGCCAAGCTCCAGAAGAGACTCCAGCGAATCCAGAACGCCTCAGCCAGACTCATCCTCGACGTCCCCAGACGCAGCCACATATCCGGACATCTGAGAGACCTGCACTGGCTTCCCGTCAACAAGAGAATCACCTTCCATCTCCTCACCCACGCACACAAAGCCCTACACGACCAAGGCCCGAGCTACCTCAACAACCGCCTCAACTTCTACGCTCCCAAACGTCATCTTCGATCGACCAATCACGCCCTCGCTGCCGTCCCCCGCATCCGAAAAGCGACAACAGGAGTCAGCTCCTTCTCATACCAGGCCGCCAAGACCTGGAACACCCTCCCTACCGACCTTCGCCTGACCCAAGACCACCTCTCCTTCAGGAAGAAGCTCAAGATCTGGCTGTTCGAGCAGCAGCGGCACCCCCCCCCCCCCCAAGCGCCTTGAGACCCTCCGGGTAGTGCGCTTTATAAATGCCTGATTGATTGATTGATTGATTATCTTGACGTATTTTCCAGACCGCTTCCTTTGGACGAGACTATAGGTCTCCCTCACGGATTTTCTTGGTTTTTATGGATTTTTGTCAACAAATAGAATGCCGTAATCTGGGGAATTTGCACTCAAGAAACTTGAACTCTTCTTTTTCAAGTAACCCCTTATCTTTCCAGGTGGATAACTGTACATTGAATGTTCTAAAAGCATGCTCGTACTCTATTCTATTGCCCCTGCTATATTTTGAATTGTCTGCAAGTTGTCTTAACCCTTCTTCAATATACTTTGCTCTTGATAAAACCACAACGTTTCCGCCTTTATCAGATTTTGTAATCACTATTGTATTGTCATTTTTGAGGTCCTCTATTGCTTTTCTTTGTGTCGGTGTTACATTATTCCAACCTTTGTAGTTTTTAATCATTAGAGATTCTAAGCAATTCTTTACCTACACTTTTCTTGAATCAATTACGTCATTTTTACTTTGTGGAAGAAAAATTGACTTTGGTCTAAGATAACTTTTTGCACTCATATCTAATGGGACATTCTCATTCAACAGGTTGCACAAGGGATCACGCATCTCATCAACATTTTCGGTTAGCACATTGAATGAATGCAGTAATTCAACGTCAGCAATACAGATGTCACTTTGTTTTTCTACAACTACATTCTTTTTCTCTGTAACTTTAGTTGCATACCATTTTTTTACGCGCAACTTCTACGTAAAGAAAAATAAATCTGAGCAACTCTGGGTATAATTAAACATACTTGAAGGACAGAAAGTTAAGCCCATGGATAAAAGTTCTACCTCAAATTTAGTGAGTTCTCTTTCAGAGAGGTTGATGACTGTCTTCCTCTCCATTATTTCGCCTTCAGTTGGCCCCTTGTCCGTCTTCCTACGGGGCTTCCCAACTCTCCTACAGTAGAAGTATTGCTTCTTGTTCCGCCTTTGTTTCCTCTTCTTTGATTTTGAAATCCTTCTTGTCTGTTGTTTATTTGTCTGCCCTTCATGACCATGTCGAACTCTGTTAAAACACTGGTTTTTACCCCAGAGAATTCCGATGTGCTCGAAAAATCACTACCGCTTGTCAAACTACCTTCTGCCTGAATTTCACTGTTTTGTTGCCTGTCTCACCAGTATTTGCTCCAGATTTTGATGTGTTCTCCATTGTTGCTGTCTAGCCTCTTAATTTGTCATATTTCTTGGCAAAGGTAATGATCTGTTCTCTCTGGTAATCTACCAGATCTCTTTGAAATGTCCTCTGCTTTTTAACTTTGGTCTCATCTTCAGTTTTGCTGAGACTAGTTTCCATTCTTTCCATTTCCTTACTAGGGCCGTTAGTGGCATCTCATTGGTCTAAATAAACATGTGGTGTAAACTGTGAATTCATCAAAGTAAATATATGCATTGTCCTTACATGAGTCACATTTATGTTCTTTGTGCCCAATAAACAACCATAAAATGAAGCATGTCCAATCTCACATATAACTCACATCTTAAATCTCGAGTGAAGGGGGTGTCAGACTACCTGCACCAATGAATATAATACTACTAAAGGCACTCGTGACCAAGAGACTGGGTCCCAAAACGCGTTGAGTGGATTTGGCGATTTGCAAAATTAAAAAAACTGCTTTATAGCTCAAGAGTTTGTGGTTGCTGTTTTTTCCGATGTGATTCGCCTGTGAGCGTTGTTTGGATTTATTTTGAGGCTCGACCCATTTACCACGAACAGCCGTCGAAAGCGGCAGGGACATGACGTTCTCGGCTGTTGCCGAGAGTAACTGTATGGATATATATATATATATATATATATATATATATATATATATATATATATATATATAGCAGTCCTAGTCCCGTCAATGGATGCGGAACCTGGTAGGTCTGGACCTCCTGAGCCACGCGCACAACAACGAAGTACAGCCAAAAGAACAATGAATCCTCAAATGGGTGAGCAGGGAAGACTGTATATTTAATAAAGATGACGCGTTTCGCTCCACAAGGGAGCTTGTTTACATAGCGCGCCCAAGACACAGAAACATTTAAATTGTAAAAATAAAAATGGGACAATGCAAACAAAAAAAAACCAAAAAAAATTGTGAACACCTTCTTTACATTTCATCATAAACATGGTGGAAGGACTAACTTACAAGCAAGTGCACAGAAACATAAATGTCAGACTAGTATTTACTAATTCAAATAACAGTTCATTTGTTTGAGAATGTGATCGTAAGAAATTCCCAAAATAGCAAACATTGGATACAAAGTGCATATAGAGAGAATGATAAATTCATAAATGAACAAATTGTAATTTGTATACATTAATGTAATTTGACCTCCTATTGCATTGTGAACTATCAAAACTGATCATCCAAAAGAATAACGACATAGTGCCTTAGAATGAAAAGAAACATGAGTGTTCACAATGATAGAATCAAAACATCATATCCAAGTTCTGATTTCAAATCAATAGTCAAATAAAATGAACACATTATAGATGGTAACCGTGAAAAATACTGTCTACACACTAAACAATAGAGTCAAAGATTAGAGAAGAAACTGTGATGTCAAAATACTGGAAAGAAAAGTGCAAAAAAGAGAAACAATAAAGAATTGTTGAATATCTATCTGAAGACCACAACTGAAAAGATGACAGAATGAATAAATATGATCGCACAATATACATCTCTAATCTGGGGAAACCAGTACATAACAACTAATTATCTAATTGTAATTAGTAAGTGTCATCACCAGACAGGACTAAATCAAGAAAATGCGGCAGCCACTCGGCCAACTGAGAGATGAAAACCATATAAAAAGAAAAAAAAACAGATCAAGAAGATATCCAGAACTAGAGAAAATCATGGAAATTGATGGGGACCAAGCACATTGTAATGAATCGAGCAGTTCATAAAAAATTACTCAGGTCTTCTGTTAAATTCAGCCCATTAGGGGCCTTAGTATCTAAGGACAGTATCAGATGTGATTCTTTCTACCTTAGTAGCTTCATGCGGTCCCCCCCCGGCCGGGTTGAGGTACCGAACATAAAACCGTATATTCAAAGTCTTTGAGATTTTTGTCATGCACTGAACGGAAATGTCTAGCAACAGGGTAACTGTTATCGCTATTTACAATCGCACGAATGTGCTGCAGAATGCGTTGGTGTACAGGAAGTTTTGTACTTCCAATGTACTCAAGATTGCACGTACATTTCAATTTAAACACAACGAACTCGGACCTACATGTGAGATATTCACGAATGGGAATAGGTGTAGTGCTGAATGCTGTGACATAATGGGTACTGTTCTTGGCAAAGGTACAAGCACGACAGGAGGTGCATTTAAAAAAGCCTGTTTTGCTGACAAGACTTTTTTTAGTAGGTCCCTCTGGCATCGGTCTGTCAAGTGCATCACGCATCGAAGGTGCCCTTCTGAATGTTATGTTAGGTGTGTTGGAAAGCAGTGGCCCGAGAATAACATCAGTTAGTATTATGGGCCATTCAGTGCAAATGATTCGTCTGATCTTGCGTTCCTGTGTGCTATTGTTGGTAATAAGCCTCACACTGCATTCAGAGGTGGAAGTATTAGGAACCTTGGGTGCTAGGAGTGTTTTGCGCTCAAATGAGCAAGCTTTTTGAAGGGCTCTTTCCAAAATATGATCGGAATAGCCCTTATTAGTGAAGCGTTGTTTAGACTCACGGAGGCACATGTCAAGGGATATCTTTATCACTGCAAATGCGTATGAACTCCCCATAGGGGATGCTGCTGATGGTATGGGCAGGATGGGCACTACGGGCATGCAAAATTGCATTACCCGCTGTTGCCTTTCTATGTAGACCGGTTTCAATTTTGTTGTTCTTAATGAAAATGTGTACATCCCAAAATTCTGCTGCATCAGTAGTAATAGTAGAAGTAAATCTGAGATTGAAATCCTTAACATTCAAGTCAGTAACAAATGAATTTGCTTCCTCTGATGACCCCTTCCAGATTATACAGACATCGTCGATATAACGCCAATAGTGTACAATATTGGGTAGCCAGCATTGGTGCGTGGTCCTGAGCTCGTGTTCCTCCCACCAGCCCACATGTAAATATGAGTAACTGGGGGAGAAACACGAGCCCATCGCCACTCCACGCAACTGTTGGTATATCTGGCCCTGAAATCTGAAAAAGTTAGTGTTAAGGCAGATTTTAATCATTTCCATTATCATTGCATTATGGTCCCGAAAACAAATGTCTCTCTTGCCCAAATAATAATTGCAAGCATGCATTCCTTGTTGGTGATGAATCGAGGTGTAAAGTGACTCAATGTCCATTACCAAAAACAGAAAATTGTCACACCATTCCCTATATATATATATATATATATATATATATATATATATTCCTTCCAAAGATGCGGCACACAGGTAGTCACCAATTCCTTTATTTACTCCATGCTCGGACCAACGCGTTTCAGCCTGGCAAAGGCTTAGTTCACGGTAAGTGGGCATGTTTCTATGTCTACTATTTATCACAGTTAGCTATTAGAGTGCTTTCTGGGACTAGTAGTTCATTATTATATACAGTGTTTAGAATTTGCGCATTGGGGACGCTGCTGCTACATTCATCAACTGTTTTCAGATTATTTCAAATTATTTCAGAATCTGATCACCGTTAAATTCACGTTGCAACAATTAAATGCATAGGTTACATTATAACCACATGAGGCTATGCCAACGCCATTTGCACTTATGTTAACCGGGTATAGTACCCACAAAGAAATATATATAATGATTACATCTTCTGATGTTTTCCTATAAAATGGCTCTGTACAAGTCGATCTTTTAGAGATGTTGGTTTTCTGTAACTGATTAATGGTCCTTTTCCTGCCATTTTTCCTATATCGGGATCCCCTGATATAAGATGCCAGTACTTCTGAATTTTATTTGTTATGATGCCGCTCTCTTTGCTGAATGTCATCACAAATCGAGGTGGTCCTTGACTATCATCTTCTTTAACTTGTGGAGCAAGTATCATTGTTCGACTTTTTGAATCTACTCTTTTTGCATTTTTTCAGTGTTTTATCGCTATATCCTCTTGATTTTAACCGTACTGAGGTTTCTCTGATTTTTATTTCCGCATCACTTTCTTTGGTACAGTTCCTTTTCATGCGAATGAACTCGCCGTACGGTATACTGGATATCAGGGGTTGAGGATGAAAACTAGTCCCATGCAAGATGTTGTTTGTAGCTTTTTTTTCAGGTAGAGAGTATTTGTATTTGGTCATTTCCAATGAACACAGTAAGGTCTAAAAAAATCAATTTTCTTTTTGCTAATGGAGTGTGTGAACTGTAATCCCACTTCATTGTTATCGAGTTTGGTAAAGTAGGAGTTAAATTCTGATGTTGAGCCCTTCCAAATTACGAACAAGTCCTCGATGTAACAAACCCATAAAATAATTTTGTCCAGATCTTCTTGGTTGGTGGGATCCCAAGCTATTGTTTTTTCCCACCAGCCCATGGTGATATTGGCATAATTTGGTGAAAATGACATGCCCATAGAAGTACCGCACTCCTGCTTATACAACTGATGATTGAAAATAAACACATTGTTTGTCAAACATAGATTAATCATTTGCATCAGCATTACTGTATGTTTTTTATCCTCTACATTCTGTTGTTTAAGAAAGTAGGTACATGCATTGAGTCCTATGTGGTGTTTAATCGAGGTGTATAATGACACCACATCAATGGTTATCAATATATAGTTCTTATCCCATGTTATATTTTGCAGGATTCTCAAAAAATCTCCTGAGTCTTGAATATAGGAACTCATGTTTTTGGCAATAGGACCAAGAAAGACGTCTACATACAGAGAAACATTTTCATATAGACTTTCACAAGAGGAGACAATCGGTCTCCAAGGTGGATCAATACGTGTCTTATGAATTTTAGGCATGAAATAAATGGTGGGAATTAATGGGAACTCCATTTTTAGAATTTTTTTCTCTTCCTCACTCAATAGCCCCTCCGCTTGCCAATTATCGATCAATTGATTGAGTTGTAATGTCATCTGGTTGATGGGATTAGTTTGTAGTTTACTGTAGTTCATGATGTTTTCCAATTGGCGATTTGCCTCTTTCAAATAGTCGTCCGTGTTCATTAGGATGATATTTCCGCCCTTGTCCGCCGGTTTTATAATTAAAAAAAAATAAAAATTTAAATTGATACTTGTATAGCGCACTACTCACCCGCAAGGGTCTCAAGGCGCTTGTACGAATACCGCTGTGGAACCCATCCTGGCTTTCCCTGTGAGGCGTCCACTCCTGGGCACCCCCAAGGTGGAGGCCAGGCATCCTTAGCATTGTGGGGGCCGTTGTGGAGATTAAGCAAGCTATTGCCCAGAGTTGCAGAGTGGGACTCCATGATTGGAATAGGCACCGAGGCGAGAATTATCAGGTCAGTGGAATTTTGAGCCCAAGACCCGCCGAGGCGTGGAATTGAACCCTGGTCCCGGGCTAGACCTCTGCATCAGGGTCTGCCGCTCTAATCATTGAGCCACACTTCTCCACGTTAATTTATTGTCTTCATTTAAAGGTTTGATAGCATTTTGTTCTCCTTTAGTCAGGTTTTCCCTGTATCCATCTTTAGTTTTAACATTAGTTAACTTTTCCATTTCTTCAATTACTGCTTCAGAGAACATTTCAATGTGGTTACCGGGAGAAAGAGTAGGAAAGAAGCGAGATTTCCTTTTCAGCCCACTGTCAACCCTTCGATCTGTTCTAATTTCAAGATCTTCAAGTAATTGAGTACCAGATATTTCTGTTGCCATGGGTTCATACAGTAAACCGAATATGTTTTGGAGATCTGGAATTTGTTCAATTTGGCAGTTTGATTTGTTACCAGATGCTTCCTTGTTTGTTAATATGGGAGCTGGTTTGATTTGTCGAGCATGGATTTTAGCCCGTTTGAGTTTGCGTATATTTATATACAGATCAATTCTTACTTCTGTAGGATTGAAATGTTTTTCAGGACAAAGCGATAAACCTTTGTTTAGGAGAGATTGTTCTTCCTTTGTAAGGACATGATCTGATAGATTGATAGTCAGATTTTCTATTTCCTTTTCCTTAGGTAATACGCTCTTTTTTCTCCTTTTGGCTCTTCTGTTTTTCCTTGTTTTCCGGATGCCACATTGGAGCCTCTTCCTCGATTCTGATTTTGTGATGTTGTTCTGCCGCGCCCCCTTCCCTTGGACAAGGTTTTGTCTAGATTCCAGAGCCGCACTTCCTCTAAAAAATCCCAGCTTGTATTGCTTGCTCCACTGTCAGACCCTCCGGTTTCACTCAGTTCTGATCCACTGATATTTGTTGTGGATTCCGGAGCTTGTTTAGCAGGGAAGTTTTTTTGTAAATCATCGAATCGTTTTGAAAATGTTAATATTCTGCTAAATGCGTAATCTTTTTCATCCCTTTGACATTTGCGCTCTTTACGTTCTTCAATTTCTGTTTCATATTTCTCAAGTCTATCATCCATCTCTTTTCTCAATTTCGTTGCTTCATCTTTATTTATTTGTTTGATCTTTTCTTCCAGTTCGTCAATCTTATTTTTAATTTCTGAGATATCCATTGTTGCATGTTTAATTAATATCCTCATCATATTTAACGAACATTCTGTATTATTTTCCACCCAGTCCTCGATGAGTTCTTTTTTGGTGTCTGGGTGTGTGGGCATCGTAAAAATCCTAAGACCTCTTGGTATTCTCCTTACTTTGATGTAATTCTCTAATGCAATAATTTCCCAACTTTTGTTGATCTCCTATCGGTAATGTTTCTCAATTTGTTTGAAAAGTTGTTTCGCCACATTGATTACTGGCGTATTAGTGCCATTAGCATTACTTGCACCGGATGTTTCCTTTTCTTTATGTTCGTTACTTTTAAACATCTTGATAGCTTTTTCTGCGCGTTTAGCAGCTCGCGCTTCCATATTGATTCAATTCACACAGAGCGTCCCCTTTTGCATAAAGACACTTCTAACCGAGCTTGCTGGAGTTTATAATTCTTAAATTGTTGCCGTACCAATCCCCAAGTGAGTTCCATTAACCGTCGTTTTAAATCACGATATCAGTTATATTCTGAAACTCTCGGGGAAACACATCGCCAATTGCTGCGCCTTTCAAAGCGCCGGTATTGCCACTCACCTACAAGCAGGGAACCGCTGCTTCCGCGATGAACTCGATGCTTAGTTGTTGTGCTTGAATCCTTCGTGGTTTCAGCAATGGCGGGCGCACTGTGGTTTGTAATTCACTTCATTCCAAAATGATCCTTCTGCCACGATGCGCACAGCTGCGGGTGCTCTGCAAAGGGACCGGATCGTGGCCCATTCAACAAATTCCTTCCAAAGATACGGCACACAGGTAGGGTAATATCACCAATTCCTTTATTTACTCCATGCTCGGACCAATGCGTTTCAGCCTAGCAAAGGCTTTGTTCACGGTAAGTAAATAAAGGAATTCGTGATATTACCCTACCTGTGTGCCGCATCTTTGGAAGGAATTAGTTGAATGGGCCACCATCCGGCCCCTTAGCAAAGCACCCGCAGCTGTGTGCATCGTGGCGGAAGGATCATTTTGGAATGATATATATATATATATATATATATATATATATATATATATATATATATTTATTTATATATATATATATATATATATATATATATATATATATATATATATATATATATATATATATATATATATATATATATAATACACACACACACACACACACACACACTTATGGTTGCTTATATTTACTTACTTTGTTGAAATATATTTGTTTTGTTGTTTTGATACAATATTTTCTACTCAATATTCTGCACCTCCACGGGTTACATTCTTTGGAGAAAAAAAATGGCCTTCACAAGTCCATGGCCTAAGAAGGAAAACAAAGTGACTAATGCAATGTCGTGCTATCTCACTTAATATTAAATGACATTTCAAGATTTGTTCTACTTTGTAAATTTGGGAATCCTCACAATTTTATTTGTTTGTGTGCATTCTCAAACTCTGATCTGACCACTGTCTTTCTAGGATGGAAAGGGGAACAAACCAGCCCCCACATTTGGTAGCGGTGTAGGGGGAAGGAATTTCTGCAAGGACAAAAACGTCTTTCTAGGATGGAAAGAGAGTAAAAAGGTGCATTGGCACTTAGGGCTTTCTTCTCTACATGCCTAATTGTACGCAAGATATGTTGGACTTGGCTCTTTTTGCAGGGTCATCCCAGAACGTTTTGTCTTCTTCCTTTATTTTTTCTGACCTGCTGTTGGTTGTATTATGACTCTGGGCAGTTTATCACTGCTAATCAGTGCTAAGGTGTTCTCTATTGTAAACTTGATAAGATTGGTCTACACCTGTTTTGCATATTGAATTTACCTACCAGTCCCTTGTACAGTGGTATCCCATATACTCAGGGCCAGTAAATTAAATGCTTCTTTTGGCCTTGCTGCACTGCTTGTTCCACACACCAAAGCAGCCTTTCAAACCTGTCTCAGGCTTCTGCTACTGCAGGGCCTGTACGCGCAGTTTCCTGCCGCTGTGACATGGCACATAAAGTTGTAGCCACGTCTGTAACTCCCCTGTTACTACATATCTGTCATCCGTAAGGTAGGCCCTAGCTAGCCCTATGGGCAGGATGCAGTGTAGGTAAAATGTAGGACATGTGCATTAACTGTGTGGAATGTCCTGGTAGTGACAAACAGCCTATTTGGTTTCCCACTGCTGTGAGGCTGCCCTGTCATAAAGATGCTTTGGGGATTCCCTGATATGTGCTTCAGTGGTATTTACTGATCTGAGAGGGGTAGCGTGATCACGTTTGGTATATTTGGAATAGTAGTGATAAATCCTGCTTATTGGAGAAAGCAGGTTTATTATTACTATTTTAGAAATGCCACTTTTAGAAGTGGAAAAAGGGGAAAGTGCTGGCCCCACTGTTGTTTTTACAAGCTCATGAATACGAGCGACAAATCAATACTTATTTCAGATTTGTACAGTACCATTTATTTATACCATTTACTTCTTTTTTCAATTTTATCAAACAAATCCGATTGTCTGAGAAAGATACCACATTGACATTTACAGTTAAGACATTAACATAAAAAATTCACACAACAATTCATTATATACACATTGCACCATTATTGCACCTATGCTGTGCAGCAAATTCAAATCTTCGCATTTGTGATAGAACAAATCATATTTCCACAATGCTCATAAAGGATACTTCTTTTTTCAATTTTATCAAACAAATCCGATTGTCTGAGAAAGATACCACATTGACATTTACAGTTAAGACATTAACATAAAAAATTCACACAACAATTCATTATATACACATTGCACCATTATTGCACCTATGCTGTGCAGCAAATTCAAATCTTCGCATTTGTGATAGAACAAATCATATTTCCACAATGCTCATAAAGGATAAAGTCGCTTAGGAAAGGAGGTGAAAACAGTATAAATTAGAAAAATGTTTGATCAAAACAATCCGACTGAGACTACACGACTTAATCTAATTTCTAGTCAGTCCATTTCTTTGGCTTGTTTTTTCCTATCAAAAATCATTTGCCTCCTTTATTGCCAATAAAGGAGGTAAATGATTTTTGATGGGGCCAGCACTTTCCCCTTTTTCCAGTATTATATGGTCCAGCTGACCCTACGTCGCAGGACCTATCTCCCAAGTTTCACAAACTTTTAGAAGTGGGCATTTATGTGTGCTATGTGTCTTTGTGCCTGTCTGGATGTGTATTGACCATCTGGTACTGATTGACAGGGGAGAGGTAACGTGCTTTCACTCCAGCCAGTCCTAGGGTGTAGAGAGGGGGTTTGAGGTGTGTCCTGCCCTGCCTGGGTTTCTCAGCGCTAGGTTGAATAGACCTAGGCTGAATTTAGAGTAGCAGGAGCAGTTTTCCCCTGCACCTGACTAGGCCTGGTCTGCATTTGGAATGGTACGAGGAGTAGCACCTGCACCTAAATAGGGCTGTGCCTGCCTTCCACAATGCTGGCTCCGCCCCCCTGTGATGTGTCTGGGGCCAAGGCTTACACTGTGAATGTGGGTGTTGTGCACTTGCAATTGTACTTTAAGTGCCCCCAGAACAAAGACACTTGAACTATAAGTAAGGGGCTGTGACCCCATGTAAAAAGGAAGACCCTGCATGGAACTGGTGACCAGAGGATGGCTGTGCTAGCAGGAAACCGCCACTGTGAATTGCCATGTTGTGCTGACCTGCTGAAAGGACTGTATCTCTGCCCCAAGGATCCTGTGTGCTGGCCTGCAGCCTGCCTTCTTCATCTGCATGTCACCCAGTACTCTCAAAAGGAGCTCAGCGTGGATTGAGCGCTGTGGACGGCTCCTAGCTGTTTTTCCCTATGGTTGGTGCTTCATTTTGTTGCCCAAAAAGAAGGAAACCTGGCAGAAGCGATTTCTGCCTACAAATGGTGTGCGTAGAGCTCTTTGGGCTGAAGCACGTGGTGGATGCCGTGGAGAAAGTAGTGGGAGCACTGCCAATTGCTCCTCTAAGTGAACGCTGCATTGCAGAAATTTGCGTGGTGGGTGTTAGTGCCCCAGAAGAGCTGGGCAGCTTGTCTGCCTTCATTTTGTGGCTGTGTCCCTATTTCCTGACGGCGCCAGGAGTGCAGTGTTGCCCCTTCCCCTCCCCAATTAGTAATGACTAGCAAGGGAGGGTAGAGCCCTTCAGGCGCACTGACGTCAGCACTGTGTTTCCCGCCGCCTATGAGGCGGTGTGCAGTTGCTGTGGATGCTAAAGGAGGAAGCCTAGTGGGATGACTCAGTAGTCCCGCTCTCCTCCGCGGGCAGCTGCTGTCCAGAATTCTCCAGAGGAACCCTTAGTGAGGCCTTCCCACTGACTGCCCTGCGGTCCATGGCGGCAGGGCTAGTCGGCTGTCCACAAGGCCCCGGAGAGCCCTGGGTGTCCTGCAGAGCAGGCCTGAGAATTACAGCCCTGCCTCCCTGCTGGGGGTTGCGAGGGATGTATGACGTTACGACGCGGTCTTTACACTGCACTACCATTACAACGCTGGTTTTACAACGCATGTCGTTACCACGACTTGCGCTGTAGGGTGCTGGACTTAGGAATAGTATAATTTACTATTCCAACTCCAGCCTACGTACAGTAGGGAAGGTGTTGGAATAGTAAATCTACTATTCCTTAGCCTAGAGCGCCGTCCAGCGCAAGTCGTGGTAACAATTTGCGTTGTAAAAGCAGCGTTGTAATGGTAGTGCGGTGTAAAAACCGCGTCGTAATGGATGTTCCCCGGTTGCGAGCCTACCAGTAAAAACGGCTGCCTGCAGGTGCATGGGCAGTGGCTTTAAAATGTTTCTGAATTCAGGTGACCTAGCGAGGTCCCCGCTGAGCCTGCTGCGCGTGTGCCCCCTCCCCTCACCCATTGTGACATACCTTGGAAGGGGCACAGTAGTTTGTTGGTGGCTGACACACGGGACCATCGCTGGCCTCATTTTCTACTCTGTATCTTCCCGCCTGGCTCTCCTGTCCTTAGGGGCAGAGACCTGCCTAGTTTTCGCCTAAAGTTGCCCTGCTGGATTAGATGGTGTGGGTGGTTGCCCAAATTTTCTCAGGGAGATGTACTTTTGGGGCACCGGGCTCTTTGTGGTGGTCCTGCGGGGTGAAACCTCAGGCCCCTCCCTCACAAAGAACCACCCGTATTCAGGGGAGGAGTAAAGTTACCGTTGTGGCAGTAATAGGCAAGCAGGTGGGGTTATCCTTTGCGCTTGGTGACTAAATTGCCGCCTAACCAGTAGTAGGAGTGCAGCTGCACTGCCTCCTAGGTGTTTTAGTGACATCTGAAAAACTCCTATGTTTCACATGTCATATGCCCTCATGTAATGTTGCCTATGGAAGGGGTATTCCCTGTGGGGATACGTTTATAATGTGTGCAACTTACCATTGTTTACCATGGTGCACTGTGGATAATATGTATGCATAACGTGTTGTGCTAAGTTCAATCTTACCAGTGGTTACTGGTCAGACTAATTGTGATGAATATGACAATGGCCCGATTGGCCTAGTCATTTATTTAATCCCTGTGAAGTCATGACAATTGCCTGATGGCACAGTGTATTATATGTGATTGTGATCTCGTGTTTTTTATGGATAATACAAAGGCTATTTTTATATAACCTTACGTGGAGTTCCTTTTGTGATGTGCCGAGTTTGTCACTGCTGTGTGAGTGTGTTGCACAAACCCTTTACACATTGCCTTCGGGATAGGTCTGACTGGTCTGCCAAGCTATCAACGGGGGGAGCAGGGGTTATCTTCAGTGTGTAACTCCCTTGCCCTGACTAGAGTGGTGGGTTCTGCCTGGCTTAGGTGCATACCCTAGCCAACCAGAAACCCAATTCCTAACATTGGTTGTCAGCGGTGAGGATAGGACATGCATTTGCGCAGTACCAAAGTGACGCACGGTTGCACTACAAACTCTGCATTTAGACAAATCATGTGTTTCGGATATCTCCTGATCTTTTTTTGTTTCCTAAAATTGTCACTGTTAATTGTGTACTCCTGGGGTTAATCTATAATGAGGATGACCTATGGCAGTACACTGAGGAGGAGTTAAATGATTTCTGCAGAGAAAGGGGGATACCACTAGAAGGCAATTTCTGCAGAAAACTGTTCCTTTTTTAAGTTGGCCGTAGGGGAGAAGTGGTGGTTTTGAGGGAGATCCTGAAGTGTCTGAAGGGGAGGATGGAAATGACGGGCCAGGGACGCCAGTAGGTAGTGAGGACCCCGTAGAGAGGGAGTCCCTTGCTGGGTCTAGTGCCAGGGGTAGTGCCCTATTCCTTTCTTGGTCCCCAGTTGGTGGACAGGCAGAAGGAAAGGGAGCACCAGTTGGAGTTAGAGAAGCTCAAATTAGAGCATGCCCAGATGGGTGCAGAGTTAACGCAGCTAGCGGTGGAGAAGCAAAAGTTAGAAACTGAAAGGGTCCTAGCGCAGGAGAGGATGGCAGAGACAGAGAGGGATTTCACCAGAGAGAAACTAGCTATTGAGGATAGATTGTCCCCTGAGTGTAGTTTCAGTGGTTGGGACTCACCAGTGAGGGTGGAGTCCAGTGGTGAGAGCAATGCTATGTCCAGTGTAGTAAGTTCCACTCCCAGATCCCGGAGCATGGTACCTAGTTCCCAGGAAGAGGGTGTCACACCTGAAAGGTATAGGTTGAATTTTAGGGGCAGTAGGAAACTGTCTCACAATTCTTGGGGGGAGTTTATAGGTGAATGTTCTGATGCCCTGGAAGGTTGGGTGACGGGTAGCACAGCAAACAATTTTGAAGGGCTGTTCAATCTGATTGTCAGAGAGCACATGTTCTGTTGTTGTTTTCCAGGGCTTCGCCAAACCCTGTTGGGAGTGTGAGTTCTCTGATCCCAAGTAACTTGCAGGGGAGGCAGACCTCTGGGTGAGTGCCAAAGGGTCTGGAAAGGCAATAGGGAGTGATCCTAAAGGGAGTGGCTCAGGTATTTCTCAACCGCGGGTGCTGGGATAGGTTCATAGGAGCCCAGATAAGTCCCAGTATATTGGGAGGGGTGTAGGGACCCACATGCTGTCTCCACGGAGAGGGAATGGGATGCGTCCCAAGGTGCCTGAAACCCAGTCCAAGGGCCTGGGGGGAGGGGGTTCCCTTAGAGAACACCAGGTGGGGAGCCTACGCTGTACTGGAAGGTCATGCATTGAGGGCTATCTCCTAGTGTCCGGAGAACTTGAAAGGGCGTCTGTAAGCAGCATTCCTCCAGTTCTGGTGGCACTCTTGAGTGGAGGGTGCAGAAGCCCAGCTGGAGGGGTGAGAAAGGGAGGCAGTCCCCAGTGGAAGAACTGGTGGGTCAGGGGCTAGCTCCAAGGGCTGAGCTTCCTAGGAATGACCATGGTGACACCCCTTCTGTTAAGGCTGGTCTTCCTGCACTGTCAGATGGTCAGGGGTCTGGAAATCAGCCCTAGGCAGACTGTCATGCAACACATGATATGTATTACCCTTTGGGGGGCATGCATGCTTCCCAGGAAGTCCCGGCTTGCCAGGCAAATGCTCAACCGCAGGGTTTAGTCTCTGGGTTGGGAGGCCAGGTTCAGGAGGTAATGCCTGACCTAGAGAGAAGAACATCTGCTAGCAGTGTCCCTACCCTTTTTCTTCTGCGTGTACCACTCCCATGTGTGAGGGTGCAGAACTTTGGAAGGGGGTACAGAGGGAGGGAGTACTTGCCCCTGGCTCCGGTTTATCTTGAGAGCTTGGTCCCTGGGTTGGGAGACCAATTGCAGGGTACAAATTCTGAACTGGAGGGAGAATTGTGTAGGAGTGCTGATACCAGCGCCCTGTCAGTTTTATATTCTGAAGGTGCCTCTCCTAGGAGTAGATTGAGGAACCTCAGAGGGCGGGGCATATGGAGGATTGTCTCACCCATGACCCTTGGTCAGCCTGTGGGTGCAGACCCTGGGTTGAGAGAACAGTGACAGAGTAGAACTGCACTGATGAGAGGTATGGATACTATGTAGTTGGGGCTACCGTCTCCCACTCTGTGAGATGGCAAGGACCAGAAACTTCTGGATGGCCTGGGGCCTGGTCCTGAAAGTGGACAGTTAGTCCCAGTAGGGTAGCTTAGTTGATCCTGAGAGCTTAGACAGAGGGACCCACATGGGTTCAGATTGGCATAGAACTGGAGTGTGCCCCTGCAGTTGTGGGCCTGCGTCCATGTACTATAGCCCCAATCAGGGAAGCCCATCAAGGAATTGATTGGTTTACACTGGCTTTAGGCTGGAAGGGTGCTGTGCTGGACTTGGCCCTTTTTGCAGGGTCATCCCAGAGGTTTTTGCCTTTCTCCTATATTTTTTCTGATCTATTGTTGGTTGTTGGTTGTATGACTCTGGGTACTTTATTACTGCTGATGAGTGCTAAAGTGCATGTGTTCTCTATTGTAAACTTGGTAAGATTGGTCTACACCTGTTTGGCATATTTAATTTTCCTACCAGCCCAGTGTACAGTGGTATCCCATATACCCAGGGGCAGTAAATTAAATGCTACTAGTGGGATTGCAGCACTGCTTGTGCCACCCACTAAAGTAGCCTTGCAAACCTGTCCCAGGCCTCTGCCACTGCAGGGCCTGCGTGTGCAGTTTGCTGCTGCCGTGACATGGCACATGGTTGCCATGTCCGTTACTACCCTTTTACTACATATCAGTCACCCCTAAGGTAGGCTCTAGCTAGCCCTATGGGCAAGGTGCGACGTAGGTAAAAGGTAGGACATGTGCCTTAACTGTGTGGCATGTCCTGGTAGTGCTGTGAGGCTGCCCTTTTGTAGGGATGTATTGGGGATTCCCTGATGTGCTTCAGTGACAATTCCTGGTCTGAGAGCGGTAGCATGATCAATTTTGGTATGTTCGGAAGAGTAGCGATAAATTCTTCTTATTGGTGAAAGCAGATTTATTATTTCTATTTTAGAAATACTACTTTTAGAAGTGAAAGACACACAATTGATGGATGAAATGCAGAACAAATCAAAACATTCACCCCCAGTCAAGAAATCTGGGTCAAATCCATTCTTTTGCTCACAATGCCATCCCCGTTTTGACCTGGCCATATGCAAATCAGTCTTAACTCTGTGCCTCATGGGAACAGTCCAGCCCTAACTGCCAAGCCAGGTCCTCCCTGGACCGGAAACAAGCATCCTAGGATAGGTTTAGGGGGTTCACCCCTCATCAGCCAGGATAGCTCGAATCCAGTGGCACAGTGAGCCCGGAAACCATGTCTGGGCATGCCTGGTGCACTTAGGGCAAGCCACTGGATTCAAGCAAGCCTTTCTGATGAGGAGTGTTACCCCGAAACCTGTCCTGGATGTGTATTGACTGTCTGGTTCTGACTGACAGGAGTGAGGGGACGTGCATTCACTCTACCCAGTCCCTGGGGGGTTAAGGTGTGTCCTGCCCTGACTTGGTGACTCAGCGCTCGGCTGAAAAGATTGGCTGAATTTAGAGTAGCGGTAGGAGTTTTCTCTTGCACCTGAATAGGCTTATTCTCCATTTGGAGTGATGGGAGGAGTAGCACCTGCACCTGAGTAGGGCTGTGCCTGCCTTCTACAATGCTGGCTCCGCCCCCCTGTAGTGTGTCTGGGGCCAAGGCTTACACTGTGAATGGGGGTTGTTGTGCACTTGCAGTTGTATTTTAAGTGCCCCTAGATCAAAGACAATTGAACTATAAGTAAAGGGCTGAGACCCCATGGAAAAAGAGAGACCCCATGGGACTGATGACCAGAGGATTGCTGTGCTGGCAGGAAACCGCCACTGTGAATTGCCTTGTTTTGCTGACCTGCTCGAAGGACTGCAACTCTGTTCCAAACATGCTGTGTGCTGGCCTGCGTCCTGCCTTCATCATCTGCTTACTCACTAGTACTCTCAAAGGAGCGCAACGCGAGGTGAGCGCTGTGGACTGCTCCTGGCTGTTTATCCCTGCGGTTGGTGCTTCATTTTGTTTCCCAAAAAGAAGGAAACCTGGCAGCAGTGATTTCTGCCTCCAAACGGTGTGCCTTTGAGCACTTTGGGCCTCTAATTGTGAAGCACATGGTGGGTGTTGTGGAAAAAGTTGTCGGAGCTCTGTCAATTGCTCCTCTTAGTGAACGCTGCCTTGCAGGAATTTGCGTGGTGGGTGTTGGTGCCCCAGAGGAGCTGGGCAGCCAGTCTGCCTTCATTTTGTGGCTGTGTCCCTCTTTCCTGATGGCGCCAGGAGTCCAGCGTTGCCTAACCCCTCCTCCCATGAGTTTTGACTGGCGAGGAAGGGTAGAGTCTTAAAGGCACACTGAGGTCAACGCTGTATCCCCCTCCCCCCCTCCCCCTCATCCTGTGAGGCAGAGTGCAGTTACTCTGGAGGCTAAAGGAGGAAGCCTAGGGGGGATGTGTGACGTTACAGCGCATACTTTCACAACGCATACCATTACAAAGCAACTTTTACAACGCAGGATCCATTACAACGCATGCCTTTACAACGCATGACATTACATAGCAGATGCTATTACAACGCAAGCCATTACAACGTAAGTATAGGTAATTATATATATATAAGTTTTGAAATGTAATTAATAAATATTTACTTATTTTTTATTAATTAATTTTTAAGTGAATTTTTTTTATTAATATTACAATAACTTAAAGTAATTTATTCATATTATATAAAGTACTATTTTAAAAACGAAACCCTTAAAATACCTCTGTACCCCAAAACCCAAACCTAGCCCTAAACCCTAAAAATACCCCTGTACCCCATAACCCAAACCTAGCCCTGAACCCTAAAAATACTCCTGTACCCCAAAACCCAAACCTAGCCCTGAACCCAAAATATACCCCTGTACACCATAACCCAAACCTAGCCTTGAACCCTAAAAATACCCCTGTACCCCATAACCCAAACCTAGCCCTAAACCCTAAAAATACCCCTAAATCCTATAACACAAACCTAGCCCTGAACCCAAAATATACCCCTGTACACCATAACCCAAACCTAGCCTTGAACCCTAAAAATACCCCTGTACCCCATAACCCAAACCTAGCCCTAAACCCTAAAAATACCCCTGAATCCTATAACCCAAACCTAGCCCTGAACCCTAAAAATACCCCTGTATCCCATAACCCAAACCTAGCCCTGAACCCTAAAAATACCCCTGTACCCCATAACCCAAACCTAGCCCTGAACCCTAACAATACCCCTGTACCCCATAACCCAAACCTAGCCCTGAATCCTAAATATACCCCTGTACCCCATAACCAAACCTAGCCCTAAACCCTAAAAATACCCCTGTATCCCATAACCCAAACCTAGCCCTGAACCCTAAAAATACCCCTGTACCCCATAACCCAAACCTAGCTCTGAACCCTAAAAATACCCCTGTACCCCATAACCCAAACCTAGCCCTGAGCCCTAAAAATACCCCTGTACCCCATAACCCAAACCTAGCCCTGAACTCTAAAAATACCCCTGTACCCCATAACCCAAACCTAGCCCTGAACCCTAAAAATACCCCTGTACCCCATAACCCAAACCAAGCCCTGAACCCTAAAAATACCCCTGTACCCCATAACGCAAACCTAGCCCTGAACCCTAAAAATACCCAAACACCCCAAAACATATACCTCAGTACCCCAAAAAATATACTCCTATACTCATACATATTTTTAAAAATTTCTTGAATTAATATATTTAATTTACTTTATAAAATACATAAATTTATATTTTTATTTATTTTTAATATTAATTAAATTAATTAAATAATGTTATGAATTAAATAAAAGAAAAAATAAAATTATATACTTACCTATACTTATGTTGTAATGGCATGCGTTGTAAAAGCACCTGCTAAGTAATGTCATGCGTTGTAAAGGCATGCGTTGTAATGGATCCTGCGTTGTAAAAGTTGCGTTATAATGGTAGTGCGTTGTAAAAGTTGCGTTGTGATGGCTGTTTCCCCCTAGGGGGATCACTCAGCAGTCCTGCTCTCCTCCACGGGCAGCTGCTGTCCAGAATTCTCCAGAGAAAAACTCGGTTAGGCCTTCCCACGACTGCCCAGCGGTCCATGCCGGCAGGGCTATTCGGCTGTCCACAAGGCACCGGAGGGCCCTGGGCACTCTACAGAGCGAACCTGAGCTTTGCAGCCCTGCCTCCCTGCTCAGGGGAGCAAGCCTGCCAGGGAAAGCGGGTGCCCCACACGACTGCGGGCAGTGACATTCAAATATTTCTGAATGCGGGTGACCTAGCGAGGTCCCCGCTGAGCTTGCAGTGTGTGTGCCTCCCCATCCGTTGTAAACCCAAATGGGATGATGGACGGACTGTTGAACAATTCAAGCACTCACTCCCAGTCAATTGATCTGAGTTAAATCCATCATCATTCTTTAGCTCACTCCGCCACCCCAGTTCAGACATGGCCATATGCAAACCAGTGTGACCCTGTGCCTCATGGGAACAGTCCAGCCCGAACTGCCAAGCCATGACTTCCCTGGACTGGAAACAAGTGTCCCGGGACCGGTTTCTGGCTGATCAGCTGTTATTAGCCAGGCTAGCTTGAATCCAGTGGCAAAGTGAGCAAGGGGCCCACGTCTGGGCGTACCCTGCCAACTTATGGCGAACAAAGCAACACCAAAGGGGATGATGGGCAGAGAGTTGAACAATGCAAGCACTCACCTCCAGTCAATTGATCTGGGTTAAATCCATCATCATTCTTTAGCTCACTCCGCCACCCCAGTTCAGACATGGCCATATGCAAATCAGTCTGACCCTGTGCCTCATGGGAACAGTCCAGCCTGAACTGCCAAGCCATGTCTTCCCTGGACTGGAAACAAGCATCCTGGGACTGGTTTCTGGCTAATCATCCGTCATCAGCCAGGCTAGCTTGAATCCAGTGGCAAAGTGAGCAAGGGACCCACGTCTGAGCATACACTGCCAACTTAGGGCGAACAAAGCCAAACCAAAGGGGATGATGGACGGAGTGTTAAACAATGCAAGCACTCGCTCCCAGTCAATTGATCTGGGTTAAATCGGCTCTGACCCTGTTCCTCATAGGAACAGTCCAAGATTGCTTGACAGCTGGCTCAAGGGACCTTCGCTAGCCTAATTTTCCGCTCTACATCTTCCCGCCTGGCTTCCCCGTCCTGAAGAGCCAAGACCTGCCTCATTTGTCCCAGAGAGTCCCCACTGGATTGGACAGTGTGGGTGTGTATCCCCATTTTCCCTGTGAGATGTACTTTTGGGGCACCAGACTCTTTGTGGTGGTCCTGCAGGGTGAATCCTTAGGCCCCTTCCTCACCAGGAACCACACCTATTCAGAGGAATGGTAAAGTTACCGTAGTGGAACTAATAGGCAAGCAGGTGGGGTTATGCTCTGCACCTGTTGCCTAATTTACTGGTAAATCGGTTGTAGGAGTGCAGCTGCCATGAGACTCCCAGGATGTGATTTGTGCGCTATACAAATGTCCCTGACTTGACTAGTTGTTTTAGTGACATCAGTAAATTTCCTAGGTGTTGTAGGTTGTATGACCTGATGTAATGTTGCCTATGGAAGGGATATTCCCAATGGGAATGCATTTCTAATGTGTGCAATTTACCAGTGTTTACAATGGTGCACTGCTAATAATGTGCATGCATAACATGTTGTGCTGAGTGCAATACTACCAGTGGTTACTGGTCAGCCTAATTGTGAGGTTTATGACATTGGCCCGATTGGCCTAGTGACGTATTTAATCCCTGTGAAGTCATGACAATTGCCTGATGGCACAGTGTAATATATGTATCTGAAAGAGACACGTTAGTGATTTATTTATTTATTTTGAACGTTTTATATAGCGCGAACAAGATCTTCCCAGATATCAGAGCGCTTTACAGAGGAGAGGAGCATATATAAACAGATACATCAATAGTGATAAGTATGGTAGAGGAGATGAGCCTGGTTTCAGGAGGGAGTGAGTTCCAAATCCTGGGTGCCATCCCTGAGAAGGAGCGTTTATGGGTTTTTTCCTTGCCGAATCTTTTAGGCTTTAGCAAAAGATTGTTTGTGCCTCTAGTGTTTCTGGAGTCTCCAGAAATCGTCCGCTTCTGAGCGAGGTATCTAGGTGAGCTCAGGTGGAAAGCCTTGTGCGTCAAGCAAGCGATTTTCAGATGTATTCTGGCTTCAAAAGGCAGCCAGTTCAGGGATTTGAAGTCAGGGGAAATGTGTGAGTGTTTTTTTGATCCAGTGATGAGTCTCGCTGCGGAGTTTAGAGAGGCTCTTATGGGTGCCGTAGTAGCTAGGGGGAGACCGCAGAGGGCGATGCTGCCGTATTCTATTCGAGGTATGACTAGTGATTGTACCACAGTTTGGAAGTCTTTGTCTGGAAGGAAGGGTTTAAGTTTCCTTAGGGTGTTGATTTGGTAGTTCGCTCCCTTAATTGCTTTGTTCCTGCATGCTGAGATTGGTGTCAAGTGTTATTCCCAAAGATTTTGCTGAGTCCACGATGGTGGGTTGAACATTGAGTGCCGTTAGGTGTTTAAGCCACATTTGTGCGGTAATGATCTTCGCGGGAGGTGAGATCAGAAGGAACTCTGTTTTAAGGGCATTGAGTTTGAGATGATTAGCGGCCAGCCAGGATTGGGTGCTTCTGATCGTTGAATTCAAGAGCATGATGCCTTTGGGTGATTGTAATTTGAGATAAAGTTGGGTATCATCGGCATACATGTGGAAGTGTACATTGGATTCTTGTAGCAAGGTGGTGAGAGGTTCCATAACTAGGTTGAACAAAGTTGGGGATAGGGAGGACCCTTGTGGTACACCTAGCGATACAGGTATTGGCGAGGACATCAAGTTGTTGCTCTTGAATTTCTGCGACCTGTTGTGTAGAAAGGACGTGAACCACTTGAGCACAGTTCCAGATACCCATTCTTGTGTTTAATAGTTCGAGTAAATTCTCATGCTTGACGGTGTCAAATGCAGAGGAGAGATCAAGGAGGATGAGGAGGCAGGTATCGTTTTGATCTAGGATTTGAAGGGCGTCGTCAATTATGTGAGTCATAGCAGTTTCAGTACTGTGATTTGCTCGGAAGCCTGATTGATGAGAGTTGAGGAGATCAAACTGATTAATGTGCTTAGAAAATTGTATTTGTGCGCATTTTTCCAACAGTTTGGCAAGAGTCGGAATATTAGTAATGGGACGGTAGTTGTTTAGGTCACAGGGGTCGGCTGTAGGTTTCTTTAGTAAAGGTGTGACTTGTCCAACTTTGAGGGAGTCGGGGATGGTCCCTTGTTGAAGTGAACTGTTAATGATTTTAGTCCAGAGTGGAAGGAGCGAAGGGGTAAGGTCTTTGACAGCGTTAGCAGGAAGGGGGTCCGTGAGGTGATTGGATGGTTTCAGAGTGCTGAGCAGTCTGCCAATTTCTTCTTCTGTGTAGGTGACAAAGGATGACCATGTGGCATTGTTTTTTGGTTTAGTGGGTGCTATGCAGTGGGGTTTGGAATAGAGGCTTGCGTCAATGAGGAGATCATTCTTTATGTTGTCGGTTTTTTGGATAAAGAAAGAGGCGAAATCTTCGCAGGAGGGAGCTTCGCACATAGTGCTGAGAGGTTGGGGTTGTTCCTTGGATTGTGTTCTGATAAGCTCAAACAGCTTTCTCGGACGATTTTTGGCTTGGTCGAGCTGAAGGCTGAAGAAGTCTGATTTTGAGCGTTTTATTTTCCTGAAGTAGGCATTTCTCTTTTTCTTCAGGGTTTTTAGGTTCAGTGCAGAGGGAGCTGATCTCCAGGTGCGTTCTGCCATTCGCATGGCACGCCTATCGTCATTGAGACTCCCGTCGTACCAGGGATTGGAAATTTTTGCGGAGGCTTTTTTTATCTGCAAGGGTGCGGCTTCATTAATTATTGAGGTCATAGTGTTGAGATAGTGATCAGTCAAGGATTGGACGTCCGTAATGCCAGTAGGAGGAAGTAGTAAGTTGCAGATGTTGGGGGGTAGAGAGTTTGAGTTTAGTTTTTTCATGTCTCTTTTCCAGACTTTGGGCCTGGAGGATTGAACAGGGTTAAATTTAACTTTTTCATTGATGAAGAATGTGATAATATGATGATCTGACCAGTCACAGGGTTGGATAGATTCGAGTTGGATAGAGGCCTCTTTGGAGATGATAAGGTCGAGGATAGAGCCTTTCTCGTGAGTCGGACTGTTGCATATTTGAGTGAGGTCAAGGGCGTTAAGGAAATTCTTCAGACCTTTTACCACCGCATCATTATGATCGTTCCAGTGGAGGTTGAAGTCACCAAGGTATATTTGTGTGAGTTGTCGCCCGGAGTTGGTTGAGATCATATCCATGATTTGTTGGGAGAAGGTAAGGTTGTCGCCGGGTGGGTGGTAAATGCAGTGAAGAGAGCATATCGGTTTGCCCTCATTGATAATATCGAGGCAGATGTATTCACAGGAGGTTGGGGAGGGTAGGGAAGGGGAGGTTACTTTCAAGACAGAGAGGTTGCTCCTGTATATACATGCGATTCCGCCACCTTTTTTTTTTTTTTTTGCCAGACCTGTCAAGTCTAGTGATGTGGTAGTTGGGGGGAACCAGAATGTCCATTATAGGTGTAGAAGATTCTGTTAGCCACGTTTCAGTCATGATGATTAAGTCAAGATCCAATGTTAAGATGAGATCAGCAATTAAGGAGGAGTGTCTAGCGGCTGATCTGCAGTTGAGGAGAGTGCATTTGAGACGGGGTGTGTCGAGGGTAGAAGGGGGTTCTAGAGCGAGGGGGACTTTGCTCAGGTAACTATGGATATTGATTCTGTTGTTCAGTGTGGGGGGTCTAAGGGGATTGGAGTGAATCGTAGGAATGGCGGTGAGAGTGTCGGGTGTGTTGCTATGGGGAGCTGGGTCGTAGGAGCGGAGGAGGGTGATTGTGTCGAGGTCCGAGAGAGGGTTGCAGGAGCGATGGGGGCGGTTTTCGCGGCTGTGAACAGGGATTGAGGTCCAGTGCGGTGGGAGTCGAGTGCGAGAGTTCGCCGCCCGGGTGGAGGACCAGTTGGGAGGGGTGGTGATGGTGGAGGCGCGTGAGGGGTGTCTGGGGTGTGTGCTGAGTAATTGTTTGATGATGTGAATGTCTTGTTTGATCTGGTGGAGGGTGTTGGGTGAGGGGTGACTGGAGTGTGTGCAGAGTAGTTGTTGTTTGATGATGTGCATGTCTTCTTTGAGCTGGAGGAGGGAGGCCGTAATGTAGTCCAGTGTGGGAAATGTGTTGGAGGTGGGGATGGGAGGGTTGGGCGTGGATGACATAGGGGGGAGGTTGGTGGTATGGATGAGCGTATTGGTGGTAGGTGGAGAGTGCAGGGTGGAGGATGGGCGTTTGTTAGTGGTGACAGGGGTGGAGGTTGGATAGTGGGGGGTGAGACTGGGGGGGAAGTGGGATTGTAGATGGTTCTTTTTTGAGGGGTGGAGTTGAGTTGATGGAGGTGGTGTGTTCTGTGTGATTAGTTAATGGGTGGAAGTGGGGGCTGAGAATGGGGGGGGATAAAGGGTGGAGTTTGTCTTTGTGCGTGTCGGTCTGGTGCTGATCTAGGTTAGGCGGGTTGCGGGTGGGAGCTGTGGTATCAGGGGTGAGAGGAATGGGGATGAGGGCTGGTGTATGGGGGGAAGGGGTGAGGAGGTTGGTGTATGAGGGGGAGAGATCTATGTCTGTGCTTGAGGGGTGTGGGGTAGCTACGGTAGGTGGGTGAATGACTAAGGTGCCGGGAGTAAAGGAGAGGTGCATGTCGTTTTGGGGCTGGGCTAGGTTCGAATGTTTGTGGTTTGAGGCTGTGGTGTCAGGGGTGACAGGAATGGGAGTGGTATGAATGGAGGTCAAGGTGAGGTTGGTGGGGGGAGGGGGTGCTGCTGGAATATGTGGGCGAGGGATCTATGTCTGTAATTGAGGAGTGCGAGGTAGCTACATTAGGTGGGTGAATGTCTAAGGTGCCGGGGGTGGAGGGAAGGTGCGTGTCGTTTTGGGGTTGAGCTAGGTTAGAAGGGTTGTGGTTGGGGGCTGTGAATTCAAGGGTGATAGGCCTGAAGGTGCTATGAGTGGGGGTCCAATGATTGGAGAGGTGTTGTTTGAACGTGGGGAACAGGTTGTCTAGTAGTTCCAGGTTCCTGTCTGTGGATTGAATTAGGATAATCCCGTTATTGTAGATAGTGATGGTGGTTCTGCCCGGGAAGAGTTGGGATGGTGTGATGGAGAGTTTTAGGCCATGCGCGAAATTCCTGGAGGTGGAGACGGTGAGTAAGGTGAGGAACGATTTTCTCCATTGGGCTCTGCGTGTGGTGTGGAAGATGATATCAATGTTCAGTGAACCATTGACTGGAGAAGTAGGTGTCTGCAAAGGGAGTTTCAGGGTGGGACCTCAGGAAGTTGTGTTTAAAGCGTTTAGCGGCTTTTTTAGTGAGTGAGGGTGGGTAGTTGATTCTATATGTGTGCTTGCCGATGGGTTCCATGATGGGAGGACAGTCTAGGTAGGTGTAGGAGGGTGCACAGTCATAACCAGTTGCATGGGCCAAAAGTGACACTAGTGAGCAGCCCAGTATATGAGGTAGTAATCGGTGCTTACAGGAATAAGGCTTGAAATGTGTGCAGGTTGCACAAATGTAGGGTGCACAATAATGCTATACGCAGAGTACAGATGCAGACAATAATAGTGAGATAATCAGAAGTGACACTAGTGAGCTGCCAAGGTATTTGAGGTAGTAATCGGTGCATACAAGACTAACACTTGAGATGGGTGCAGGTTGCACAAGTGTAGGGTGCACAATAATGATATATGGGAGCAGAATACTGATGAGGACTGTAAGTTACATGGAGCAGGGGTGACACCAATGAGCAACTAAAATATGAGGTAGTAATCAGTGTATACGGGAAAGAACAGTGTAATGAGTGCTTAGATTCCTTACCTTAGAATATCCCCAGGCGTCAGACTGGATCCGGAAACTTTTTGCGTAACAATACCCCTGCGCGTCGGTAGGCGTCGTCTGCGGCTCCGCGTCCGTCGTCGGCGTCGTGAGCGCCGGAATGACGTCGTCGGAGTACTTAGACGCCGCCCATGCGCGCTGATGTCAGTTCTTCTTTTTTCCGCGCCAGCTAGCGCAGATCCGGAAGAAGCTCTACCCCAAGTCAATTTTTGACTGAACTTTTTGATCGCTCTTTCTTGTCGAGTCTTCGACTCCATCGGTGCCAGGGATGCCCGGTTCAAGCCTTGCTCGAAGTGCGACCGACTCATGTCGGTCACGGACCCCCATCGCCGGTGCCTGAAGTGCTTAGGCCTCGACCATGATGATTGAACCTGCTCCGACTGCCGGGCCCTAACGTCGAAGGCTAGGCGGGAGCGGTCTGCAAGCGACTCGAGCTGAGGCAGTCGGCCCCGCGCCGCTCCAGGTCCCGGTCCCGGTCCCGGTCCCACGGGAGGTCGAGGGACAGGTCGCGAGGTCGGAGTCATCGGAGCTCCGGGAGTGGACACCGATCGTCTGGTTCCACGTCCTCAGGTAAGAGGCATGAGAGGTCGGAGCGACGTCATCGATCCTCCGACCCGCCCCGACGCTCGCACGATGCGGCCGGGGGCTCGGGCGACACCGCCCACGCGGCTCCGCGGGAGTCGCTAGCGTCGCCGCCTGCCCCACACCTTCAGGTCCCTGGGCACGGCTCGACGCCGGAGGAGGTCGAGAGGTACCTCATGGCCATGAGGGCCCTCCCTCCTCAGTCGGTTCCCGTGGCGCCTTCGGGCCCAACGGTTCCGTCTGGAGGTTCAAACGGGTTGGGCACTTCGGCCTCGACGCTGTCGGGTGCTTCGGCCCAGGCGCCGCCGGCGACTTCGGTCTCGGCGCCGCAGGACCTCGCCGGATCCGGCTCCGGATCCGGGACGCTGCCGGTCGACCTTACGACCTCACCGGCGCCATCCCCAAGGGTGTCGCCCACTGTGGTTGCCGCCCCCAATGTTTCCTACGGTCCGACTCAGGTGCCGGAAGGGCGCCGCTGGGCGCCGATTCCGTCGGCCTTTGGGGATTTTTATCTCCACAAGGAGGCCCTGTCTGCTAATCCTGGTTTACAGGACACAGGTGACGAGGAAGATTGGGAGGGGTCCGGGGACCCTCTGGCACTAGATTGCCAGTCTCAACAGGACTGAACATATGAGCTTGGGGAGGCCAGTGGTCTTGACACTTCGCCAGACACTGGATTTAGCTCACCTCCGACTGTGGCTTCGGAGGGGGGCTCTACATATAGTGTAGTGTTGACGAAGGCAGCTAAGGCCTTAAACCTTAAGCTCCCCGTCGCGGCCGTGAGGACTAATCTCCTCACAGAGGTCCTCAAACCGCAGTCAAGCTCCAGTGAGCCCCTGCTCCCGTTCAATGAGGCCTTGTGTTACATTCTTGTGGGCACTTGGTCCAAGCCCGCCACGGGTCCGCCTGTGGATAGGAACATGGCCAGACGCTACCGCCCGGCCCTGGGCGACCCATGCTTTTTGTCCACCCACCCCACCCCCGAGAGTCTGGCCATCCAGGCCTCAAACTCCCAGACCGCATTCCCGTCGGCCCCGCCCGACAGGGAATCCAAGAGATACGAACAGTACGGTAAGAAGGTTTTCTTGTCTGTTAGATTAGGGCTGCGGTCTGTGAATACCACCTGTCTCTTGGGCCGCTACACCCACACTCTGTGGGACACGGTTGCGGAGGTGCTGCCACAATGCCCGGAGGAGGTCCAGGCTAAACTCGGCCAAGCCCTTGCGGAGGGCCGAGATGCAGCACGCTTTTCTATCCGGTGTGGGCTGGATACCACAGACTCACTGGGCAGGGCGATGGCAACGACAGTGGCGGTTCGACGCCACGCCTGGTTGAGGTCCGCCAACTTCTCGGCCGATGTCCAGGCCACACTCCTGGACATGCCGTTTGATGGCCGTCGCTCTTCGGCGACAAGGCAGACCATGCCCTGGAACGTTTCAAGGACTCCAGGGCTACGGCCAAGTCCTTGGGCCTCACGGCCCCACACCAGCAATCGGGTGCCTTTCGCTCCTTTCGTGGCCACGGAAGGGGCGTCCCCACACGTACTGCCAGCCACGTGCCGCAGAATGTCCAACAGCGCGGTGGCGGACGTGGAAACCGCCGTGGCGGCGGTCGGGGACCACGGCGAGGCCAGTCCACACCCCCTGCAGCAGCGCCCGCCTCTAAACCTTCCTAGTCCGAGTTTTCAGGCCCATGTGACGCCTGTGGGAGGCAGGGTTCGCCATCACCTCTCCCACTGGCGCACAGTCACTTCGGACAGGTGGGTGCTGCAGATTGTCCGAAGGGGCTACTCCCTCCCCTTCGAGGCATCCCCTCCATCCATGCCACCGCAATGCCACCGCGTGTTCGGGGATCACTTGCAACTTCTGCAAGAGGAAGTCATGGCCCTCTTGGCCAAGAGGGCCATCGAGCGCATTCCTGGGCCAGAAGTAGGGTGTGGATGTTACTCCCACTACTTTCTGGTGCCCAAGAAGGGCAAAGGGGGCCTACGCCCGATCTTGGACCTGCGGAACGTCAACGGCTTCTTTCGGAAGGAGAAGTTCAAGATGCTGACTTTGGCTCAGGTCCTGGCTGCCCTGGACCCGGAAGACTGGATGGTAGCGTTGGACCTGCAGGACGCTTATTTCCACATCCCCGTCCTGCCGGCCCACCGGCGTTACCTGCGGTTCACGGTAGGCCAAGAGCACTTTCAGTTTACCGTGCTCCCCTTCGGCCTTACCAGCGCCCCACGGGTGTTCACAAAGGTGATGGCGGTGGTCGCAGCTCATCTGCGCAGGCAGGGGGTGTCAGTCTTCCCCTACCTCGACGACTGGTTGTTGAAGGCGGGCTCGCCCCAGGTCGTCGTCACCCACCTCCAGACTACGGCCGACCTCCTGCACTTGCTAGGGTTCTCCATCAATGTGCCGAAGTCGCACCTGTGTCCCTCTCAGAAGCTCCTCTTCATTGGAGTGGTTCTCGGGTTTACCCACCCGAACAGCGGGTTCGGGATATTCAGGCTCTGATTCCCATCTTCCAGCCGTTATCCCGAGTCTCGTCAGGTTGACGCTGCAGCTTCTGGGGCTGATGGCCTCCTGCATTCTTCTGGTGCATCACGCCAGGTGGCGGATGCGGGCTCTGCAGTGGGACCTGAAGTTTCAGTGGGCCCAGCATCAGGGCAACCTGTCCGATCATGTCTTGATCTCGGAGGGCACTGAGCGACAACTGCAGTGGTGGCTCACGGACCGCGACTGGGTCAGTGGCAGATCCCTCTCCCTACCCCACCCGGAGCACGTGGTTGTGACGGACGTGTCCTCCAGGGCTGGGGAGGCCATATGGGAGAGGCGGAGATCAGAGGCCTCTGGTCTCCGGCGGAGTCCCGGCTCCATATCAACATGTTGGAGCTGCGGGCGATTCGTCTAGCACTGAAGGCATTCCTCCCCTCTGTTCGGGGGAGTGTAGTGCAAGTGTTCACTGACAACACCACCGCCATGTGGTACTGCAACAAACAAGGCGGAGTGGGGTCGTGGACCCTATGCCAGGAGGCTCTGCGCCTATGGCAATGGCTGGAACGTCAGGGTGTGACCTTGGTGGTTCAACACCTGACAGGCTCTCTGAATGCCAGGGCGGACGAACTCAGCCGACGGTGCATGATGGATCACGAATGGCGTCTGAACTCGGACGTGGCGCAAGGTCTCTTTCAGCAATGGGAAGAGCCTTGGTTAGATCTATTCGCCACAGAAGAGAACGCGCAATGTCATCAGTTCTGCGCGTTGGAATTTCCAAGGCGGCACTCGCTCGGAGACGCTTTTCGTCGCGAGTGGGGTTGCGGTCTGTTGTACGCCTTTCCGCCTATACCACTGGCCCAGGTTATCCTTGTGGCTCCGGACTGGGCACGAAGATACTGGTATCCCGAGCTACTCAGCATGTCAGTCGATCCCCCGATTCGCCTGCCTCTTCGGGAGGACCTTCTGTCGCAGCAGCAGGGGACGGTGCTGCACCCGAACCTGTCCAGTCTCCACCTACAAGCTTGGAGATTGAGTGGCGACAGTTGAGGCCATTTGACTTGCCTCCTGAAGTCTGTGATATCATTATGGCAGCCAGGCGTCCCTCCACAAAGTCGGTATACGCCTGCAGGTGGAACAGATTTGTGGCATGGTGCACAGCAAAGGCTGTGGATCCTCTCTCTGCCCCTCTTTCCGAGGTTCTTCTCTTCCTTCTTTCTCTTGCCCAGCAGGGCTCTGCTCTGGGCACTCTTAACCTCTTGGATGCTAATGACAAGGGTAACTCGTCATGGACTTCCCATCCATTTCAATGGAAATCAAAGGAGAATAATAATATTGCCTTAGCACTAAAGGGGTTAAAGGGAACCTTTCTGCTCTTTCCGCCTTCTTGAGGCTACCTGATCAGCCTTCCTTATTCAAGTCCCCCATTGTAAATAGATTTCTGAAGGGCATCACACACATGTTTCCTCCTGTTCCCTTTGTGATGCCCCAGTGGGACTTGAATCTTGTACTCACTTATCTAATGTGTGCTCCCTTTGAGCCGCTCCATAACTGTCCTCTCCGTCTTCTCACATTGAAGACTGCTTTCCTGGTCGCCATCACCTCTGCCAGGAGGGTGAGTGAGCTCCAGGCTCTTTCTTGTACTCCACCTTTGCTATCTGTTCATCTTGACAAGGTGGTGTTGCGTACACAACCTTCCTTTCTGCCCAAGGTTGTCACGGCCTTCCACATTGGGCAGTCCATTACTTTGCCCACCTTCTTTCCGCCTCCGCATCCCTCGAAAGAGGAAGAGAGGCTCCACCGTCTGGATCCAAACCGTGCGCTCTCCTATTACCTAGATCGCACACGCCAATTCCGGGTGGATGACCAACTCTTTGTTGGTTACGTGGGCGCGAAGAAGGGAAAGGCGGTACACAAGAGGACCATTTCGCAGTGGATCATCTTGTGTATTCAGGCATGTTACTCCATGGCGAAAAAGGAGCCCCCTGCTGGATTGCGGGCTCATTCCACTCGTGCCACGGCAACAACAACTGCCCTGGGCCTAGGAGTCCCCTTACAGGACATTTGCCAGGCAGCGACGTGGGCCTCGCTGCACACGTTCGCAAGACACTACTGCCTGGACAGTCAAGTCCGGAGGGATGGCTTCTTTGGCCGTTTCGTCCTCCAGGACTTTCTGGTGTGACATTGGTTCGCAGACCCACCACCGGGGTTGGTATTGCTGGGGTATCTATTCTAAGGTAAGGAATCTATCACTAACGTGTCTCTTTCAGATGCACAAGTTCCTACTTGTGTAACGATATATCTGTAAGAGGCATTAGTTAGTGATAGATTCCTTACCGACCCACCCATCCTCCCCGTTCTGCGAACCGATATCTAGGGTTAAGGTCATCCCCTTTCAGGGCCCTAGTTTCATGGCACCAGTGTTGGTTCTACCATGGCTCTGCGTATCTGGCGCGGAAAAGCTGTGTATCAGAACTGACGTCAGCGCGCATGGGCGGCGTCTAAGTACTCAGACGACGTCATTCCGGCGCTCACAACGCCGACGACGGGCGCAGAGCCGCAGACGACGCCTACCGACGCGCAGGGGTATTGCTACGCAAAACGTTTCCGGATCCAGTCTGACGCCTGGGGATATTTTAAGGTAAGGAATCTATCACTAACTAATGTCTCTTACAGATATATCGTTACACAAGTAGTAACTTGTGCGATTGTGATCTCATGTATTTTTATGCACAATAGAAAGGCTATTTTTGTACAACCTTATGTGGAGTGTCTTTTGTGGTGTGCACTGCTGTGTGAGTGTGTTGCGTAAACGCTTTACAGATTGCCTCTGGGATAGGCCTGACTGCTCTGCCAAGCTACCAGGGGGGTGAGCAGGGGTTATCTTCAGCATGTAACTCCCTTGCCCTGACTAGAGTGGTGGGTTCTGCCTGGCTTAGGTGCATACCTTAGTGAACCAGAAACCCCATTTCTAACATGGTATAAATTACAGAGGGGACGAGGATCCCTGTGGGGATATTACAAGACATTTCTAGATATATGAAGAAATCTGCACTACACGCATCTTTCCATTCGTACTTGTGGGAAAGTTTATGATTAGGGCCTAAGTTTTAACTCTTACAAAAAATCCTTCAAGAGAAACCACTCGACCCTGTGTCTCTTAGAAAACTGTTTATAGCAGCAGATAATGCACTCTTTTGGGGCATGTGAAGTTTGAACAAGTAATTAGATTGACAAAACCTCCTCTATAATTACGTATATGGTAGAAAATCTGGAAGAACATGTTGAAAATGGGGAGATTATTCAGTCTAAAGAAAACTTAGCAGAAAATGTGTCTCACAACTCAAGTTTGGAGGAAGCCCCCTAAATATTGCAAAGTGTAAGCGTTGCCATTATGCCCCCCCCCCCTCCCCAACAGGGTAAAGTTTCAAAGTTTTCCACCCTTAGTTTTATAGTGTTTATAATTAAAATGAACTTTATTGAAATGTAAAGAACGCTCCAAAAAGCTTTATTTGGACCTATAATTGTTTTTATCCTTCTTTGTTTCACAAATGAAGTTGAAGTTCGTTTCTCCTTTGTCGTTGCCTCTGTAGTGTGTCATCCTGCTCCAAACTGCGACTCCCCTAGAGTCTCTCAATTTTCTCTTGAACTTTGTGAGAGACGACTCTCCCATCCTCCATTTCTTCGATGATAGTCTTAATCTTGCGGGTTTTGGTTGGATCTGTAAAGCGAATTGTGACATTTGTTAACTATTCTCAAGTCTGAACTTGAATTTATAGCATGTTTTTGGGAATATTTATTTTGAGCCAAGAGACCCCCCTTTATGCTCAATAAAGAGTTCCAAGTATGAATTAATGAAAAAGCATTTGTAAACTCTGCAGCTTTTTCATAGTTACAGTCACGTCGCTCTAGCCACTAGGCAGCAGGGGGAACAGCCATGTCAACGCGGGGATTACCCCGCAATGCCATTACAACGCAGGGGTTACAATGAAAGTCGTTACAACGACTTTCGCTGGATTGCGCTGTTGGATAGGGAATAGTTTAATTTTCTATCCAACACCTTCCCTACTGTCAACGTGGGCTGGAGTTGGAATAGAAAATTAAACTATTCCACTATCCAGCGCCCTCCAGCGAAAGTTGTTGTAACGACTTTCGTTGTAATTCCGGCATTGTAATGGCATGCGAGGTAAAAGCCCGCGTTGTAACGTCATACAACCAGGCAGCAGAACATAGTATTTAGAAGAAAGTCCCTCTAAGAAGATGAGCTTTCAATCCTGATATGAACGCCTGCTCCAAATCAAGTCTCAACCCTTCCGGCAAGGAATTCCACTTTTTGGCCGCCCGGAAGGAGGAACCTCTGCCCCCAAATCTTTCTTTACAAATTCTTGGCATGGATACCATTCCTTGATTTGCCGAGCAAAGCAGGGTGTATCTTTTACATTTGTTCTGTATTAAAGTATGCCTTTCAGCAAATATGTTTACGGTTTTGTCAGACAAATATAGTATTTTAAGGGGACTTTACTGCAACGACTTTTGGCTATCCCATTGTAGTTTTTGGGATTAAAAGTTATACATTTGGATGGTTAAGCTGTACAAGTAGTTAGAAGTGACCCCATTGGGAATTCACAGCAAAAAACCTTTCTTCAAGCAGTGAGCGATCGGAGGAGACTTCGGGACAGATTTACCAGCCCCTTGCGCCAACATTGCATCACTCTTTTTGACGGAACGGCGGTGCAACAATGTGGGTAGATAAAGTGACTTATCTAGGGAGATGCGTCACATTATACCTGCACCAGGTATAATGTATGCAGTCTAGGTGCCCCCACTCAAAAAGCCACGTAGAACTGATGCAGTGAGATTTACAACATTTCCCTGCATCACTCTACGCCTTCACTGCGTCAAAATTCCTACATCTGCTCTGACCAGGCACAAGGAATGTCGCATGGCTTTTTGTATGGGACTCACCTATCTGTTGTGGCGCATTGCTGCAGTTGCGTCACTTTCATGAGCCACTACAGCGATGCTTCACTTTTGTGCCAACAGATGCGTCAGAATTTTCTGACACATCTGTTAATCCTTGTGCCACGGAGCACTGTTTTGTAAATACAGCGCATCTATGGTGGTGCAAGGACATTTGTCGCTGGCGCAAGGAAACTGATGCATCTATGCAGATGCATCAGTTCCTTGTAAATCTGCCCCTTCATCTTTTCTTTGGTGGCTATTTCATACATTACTCATTAAGGTGGACAAGCCGTAATGTACCCCAATTGCTCTGCATGGTGGTGCAGCTCTCATCTTGGACTGCAGTCCTAGTTTTATTAAACAACAAGGGAAATGTCTACAGAAAGCATTACACTTGCCGATGTTGGGTAGTAGTAAATGTGTGAGATAGCGGCTAGGCCTGACAGGCTGTTATACTCTCATCCACATGTTTCTTTAATTTCTGTATTGCATTAATGCTTACTGTATCCTGTTGCTATGGTGCATGGGATTCCATGTTCCAATGAACAGACTACCCGAGTATTTTCTCCTGGGCAGACGTACTGTGCTGTCTTTAAATAAGCCAACATTTAAATATTTTTATACCTTTGCCTGAATATCTTTTTCTTACAATTTTGGTGACGATTATACTGGACTGGTACGTTCCAGCACAGGAGCAATTTCACAGTTCTTCCTGCAATTTTCGATGGAAACTAAATGTATTCAAGTATGTGGACGGTGATGCAGCAATTTGTGTTCTATTTCTAGTGGTAAGTGAAAACGTTTTTTTTTTTCTATTTTCACTTTGCTTTGTTTTATGAACATTCCATGAAACTCAATAACTTTCCATTATAAATAAGTGACACTTCAGTTCTTGCTAATTCTGGATTTTTGCTTGGGATGATGCAATTTGATCCTCCTTCAAAGTTTCTCCAAGAAAAAGGAGAACCCCCCATACCCTGGACCAGGTGGAGAGAAGAATTTTTAACGTATCTCAAAGCCATTGATGGGGGTAGGTTCTCGCAGAACGTATTAAGTTTAAAGATTTATGTATAGCACACAAAACCCTTTGGGAGACAGGCCCCAAGATAAATCAGCCTCTTATAAAATTCTACCAGCCTTCAAGATGCCTCCGATCAGCCATCCAGCTTCTGGCTTCAATACCAAAAATAATTAGAGCCCGATGAGGGGGTCAGATGTTCTCTTTCAAGGCAGCTAGGTTATGAAAATCCCTCCCAGGGCAATTGCGTGCAACTGTCAACCACCTATCCTTCCGGACACAGTTCAAAACATGGCTCTTCCAGAATCTTCCTCAATAAGGTTGATCATGGGCTTGGTCCTTACTTGTAGTCAAATAGCGCGGGTATGCCTAAGGGTAGCCATGCCCTCTACAAATGCTAAATAATAATAATAATAATAATAATCATTAATACTAGGAAATCTGATTCTGTGATGATAATAACAAATGAATTTCAAGATGAAAATGTTGTTAATGATATTATTTGTTCTTTTCCTAAGGTGTTTTCTAAAACTTTAGGTATGCTAAATAATTTTAGTCATAGGATTAGATTGAAGGAAGGTGCAGTTCCAGGTAAACAAAAATTTAGGAATGTACCAATTAATGTGAGGAGAGCTGAAAAATGTGTTGCAGAAATTAATTGAGCATGACATTATTGAGGAGTTAGAATCTTCTGAGTAGGTTTCTCCCATTGTTTTGGCAAGAAAGACTGATAAAAGTTTGAGACTTTGTGTGGATTTGAGAGCATTAAATGCTAACCTTGTAATAGATTGTCATCCTCTTCCGAAAATAAATGAAGTTGTGTGTATGCTAGAGGGAGCGAAAGTATTTTCCACATTTGACCTGCGATCAGCGTACCATCAGAATGCCTTAACCAATGACTCTAAAGAACTTACTGCTTTTCTTACGCCTGAGGGATTTTTCCAATATAGGAGGATGCATTTTGTATTAGCCTCAGCGGCGTCCGTTTTTCAACGTGCCATGCATCACATTTTCAAAGATCTAGATTCCTTTGAGAAATGCTTCCAAGATGATATTCTTGTGTTTTCTCCTACCAATGACATTCATAGAGAACATGTTATAGAAGTTTGCAAGTGTCTAGAGTTGAATGGTTTGACTCTTAAGGATAATACATGTAAGATGTTTTGTAGTTCTGTTGATTATTCGGGTCACACTCTTTCTGGAGATGGAGTTGTGCCCAAAAAATCACTTGTTGACTCTATTGTCAAAGCTCTTGCTCCATACAACAAAGATAAACTTCTGTCGTTCGCAGGCTTATGTGAATACTACAATAAATTCATTAAGGGATTTGCTACAAAAATGGAACCCGTTAGGGAACTTACTACACAAAATATTGAATTCCTTTGGGGAGACAAACAACAGAATGCTTTTGAGTTGATCAAGGATGAGATTTTAAAGGCACCCACTTTAAGGCCTTTTTTTGTAAACAAATTGTGCATTGTTACTGTTGATGCCAGTTTGTATGGTGTAGGTGGAGTACTTTCTCAAAATGCGGTAAGGTAAGTGGTGTGTTGCACTTGCCTCTCGCACCCTTAGTGACACTGAGAGAAAATATTCGGTTATTGAAAGAGAGCTCCTTGGATGTGTATGGGGAATTGAACATTTTCGTAACTTTTTGTGGAGTAATAGATTTCTTTTGAGAACAGATCACAAACTGTTAGTTTCCATTCTATCTCCTGGAGGTGGAAAGAATGTCACTGAACGTATTGGGAGACTCATGTCCAAGTCACAAGAGTACAATTTTGCTGTAGAGTATCTTCCTGGCAAGAGTAATTAACTGCTGACTGTTTTTTTCGTTTACCTTGCCCTGCTGATGAGAAACCTGTTGGTGATGAAGTTGAGTTTGTAACCTCTTTTGAAGACCATGATGTGAAATAATTTTCTGCTTTGTCTGAGGATTCATGGAAGAACAGAATTTAGGAAGACAAATATTGGAATCAGTTGAAAAAATATATTTTGGATGGCTGGCCAAAGGCAAGTGATGTGCCTGTGGAGTTAAGACCTTTTCTACAAGTGTCTAATGATCTTGATGTAGAAGGTGATTTCATTTTCAATGACGGTAAATGTGTTTCACCTGAGCTTATGCAAGATGAAATCCTTAGGCTTGCCCATGAAGGTCATCTTGGTATGTCTTCAATGAAGAGGTTGGTAAGATCTAGTTTCTGGTGGCATGGATAAAATGATTGATAGAGTTGTGAGAGAGTGTTCTAGGTGCATTTCCAGTGACAAGATTTTGAGAACTCATTCCGCTCCTTTGATTCCTGTTCCTTGGCCAAAGAACCCTTGGCAAAAGTTAGCTTTTGACATTTCTGGTCCGTTTAATTTTTTACCAAAAGATGCTCGTTTTGCCCTTGTGTTGATTGATTATCACTCAAAATGGTCGGAAGTAGGATTTGTCTCCCAAGCGACTTCTCAGACTATTACTGAATTTCTTAGGGACGTTTTTTCTCGTGAAGGTACTCCCTTAACCCTTACTACAGACATTAGTGTGCAGTTGATCTCTCATGATATGGAAGAATTTCTTTGCTTGTGTGCTGTTAAGCATATTGGTAGCCGCTTTACTAACCACAAGGTAATGGTCAAGTGGAAAGATTCAATTGTGTCCTTAAGGAGTTTATGGAATGAACCAGAAAATCTGGTAGTGAGTGGAAAGCAGTTCTGAGAGAAAGATTGTGGATGTATAGAATTACTCCTCATTCAGCTACTGATCTTAGCCCTTTTCGTCTTCTGAGAGGTAGAGATCCTGTTTCTAAGTTGTGTCCGTGGTGGATTAAGAAAAAGTTAAGTAAGGTTGTTTCTAACGATTGTCACAGTACTTCTCTAAAATTTAAACAGTACCAGGATAAAATGAAATCATATCATGATGCTAAATGGAATGTTAGAGTACCTTCTTTTGCTGTAGGTGATTTTGTGAAAATACACAAATCTGGTTTTGTTCCAAAACAGGCTTTCAGGAAGATTGATTGGAGAGGATTTGCCTTCAATTGCTGCCCTGTGTATTGAGCAATTTTTGGAAGCAATGTGGCTACTGCAAAGAAGAGGTAAGCTGTAAATGTGTCCTCTTTTGTGTCCTTCATGCCTCAATCTTGGTAAACAACACATTACTATTATATTGACGACTTCTCTTTCATAAGTAGATTTAGTTGTGTAGAAAAACGAGATATTTACAATGGCTTAAACTATCTAAGGCACAATCGTGTTCTGAAGGGTACTTAACGGTGCCTTATAAGATAATGCTCCGCATAATGTTGATGGCCTGAAGGGGTTCCGCACCGGTTTAATGCATTAGTGAATGTTAATATTGAAATCCTATAAAACTGCAGTTGTGTTTTCAACACTCATAGTAAGCTGTGTCATTTGTTTGTCTTTTTTTCTAGTGTTTTGTAGTACTTGAATTGGGAATATGATGTCTATGCTTGTTAAGTATGGTATTGTGAAACAAGCAAATGCTTCAGTAGGTTTACTAGGCGTACAGTATACTAAGTGGAGAATGCAACAGCTATTTATTGTTTCTTAAAAATTATGTATTGATTTTTATTTTAGTCTTGTCTGCCAATTTTATATGTTTAATTTGCTGCTTTAAGTTAATTGTTTTATTGTGTTTGTACATTTGTTTGTCTTTCAAACTCTACCGATAGCAAATCATGTTACTATATTTCATTTATGTGTTATATTACTTATAGGAAAAGGTGAATCATTTGAAAACTCCATGAAGATATTAGTGGTGTGCACAGATTGCGCAGCTTGACCCAGCTAATCAGAAGACTTCGAAAGCAGGTACTGCATGAATTCAAAGATTAGTGACAGTGCTAAGCCATGATATGATGTGTGTGAAACAGTGAACAATGCTTATTTGGACAGGTGCTATTATTGCTATTTACCACAAGTGTAGCTTTGTGTTAAGAAAGGGCGTAGCTATGATTGATGCAGCAGCTTCAGTATTACTGCCCTGCATTAACTCTTGTCTTTTAATACCCAACTAAAGGTTAAGACACATGTTTGCCTTTCTTGCTTAAGGACAATGACATCCATACGTGGGTACTGTGCTCTAGATGGCATAGAGCCTGAGTGGTAGGTGAATTACAAGTAGGGCTCCCAGTTTTATGGTAGTTCTTTTTTTACATTTCCGTCTGTATTTATCCATATTTATTTTTTGTCAACTTTATCTGTATTTATCCATCTTTATTATGGGGTTTTGAAACTGGTATATTTCCACATTTATTTAACAAATAAATATGTAGTCATGCTTGAATGCCTGTTCAGTTATATGAACACCCGCAAATCAATGCACTTATATGAAAATACAGACATTTCAGCATCAACCATGTGCATATCTACTGTTGTTAAAGCCTCTTTACTAAAATTCTTTTTTTTGTTTTTAAATCTCTTACCTATCAATCCATACAGTTATTGGCCTGGCAGTCATGGCAAAGTGTATTTAGAATCACTCAAAAAGCACCCAATTTCTGTTTTTTATCCACATTTAAAAATAAATACAGACAAGAAAAAAATTGTTTTATGTCTGTTTGTGTGTAAAAATCAGTAAAAATTGAGACTTAATTACAAGTTAGTTGGAGCTACAGCTGATCACCTTTGGGTGATATTACTGTAATCTAGATTTTTGGTTCGTGAGAAGACCACATCTGATTTTACTGAATGGAAAATCTGACTGCTAAAATCCCTTAAGTATAAGACCGGGGATGTGGACAAAAATCCAACTGAGTTCAACCTCTTGCTACGGCATAAAAGGGGGGGGGGTGCATTACACACCCTTTCTGCCTACAGCTTGACTTCCTCCTAGGCACCCACCCCACAAGATTCCTTCCACCTTGCAACAGGTGTTACATCAGAGTGCTAGTAATTACTTGTGTGGGGTGTGCATGCCACCAGCACACTGCAACTCACTATCTGGGCTTTAGTAGCTTGTGGGCAGTAATATTAATCATGGGGACACATTCTCTTCAATTGTCCACTATTATAATACATTTGACATATTTGAATGTTATATATTTAGAATGACACTTTCTATTGTTCCTTATATACCATTGTCCTTTGGAACAGAAAAACATATGTTTGGTGGTATTGTGTAAATGAAGTCTGTAAGGCTTTTTAATCGATTGCCAAATGACCTCAGGAGACAAAGTTCTTTAAAAAAAAAAGGCATTTTTTAAAAAAAGCTCCTATTTTCGGGTAAAAGCTTCATTTTGCCCTAAAATCCTTATTCTATGAAACATTCAAAAAATTTGCTGTGCTGCAAAATATTCTTATTTTTGAGGAATTTTGCATACAGCATTAGTTATGGAAAGTCAACGAATTTTGCCATATTCTGACGTTGTAAGCTACACGTACATTGTTTGGGGGAACGTAATCATCAAACATTCCTAGTATTGATGAGATATGTAAAAAAAAAAGGAAGTACCTCTGATGGAACGTTCCATGGATGATATTGACAATGATGATACATCATACTTTGAACCACTGTCATGAAAAAACAGAAAGAAAATCAAATACATTTATGGAAGTCAGAGAAATAAGGACTTTGGAAAGAAATGAGATACTTGGTCCGCTGAATGTAAAGAATAATCATTATAGCAAAAAGGTGCATAGCACAGGTAAGGGCTCTGCTGTAATTTTAATGCAATACCCCCCACTCTCTCATATGACTGCTCCAGTGATTTCTCTCCGTATCTTTCCGATCTCTGCCTTCCCCTCTACCCCCTTTTTCTCTCTCACACACGCACACACAGACGCTCTCTCTCTGACACGCGCACACACACACACACACACACACACACGCACACACCCCCTCTCTATCTCTCTCTAGCTCTTTCTCTGTTATATGCTCTATCTTCAAGACTGCTTTATTGCATTACCTGGGTCCTTTCAGTCTCTGAGGGTGTTTCTGTCTGACAGATATTGTGCTGATTTTTCTCCCAGCTCAGTTTTTTTTATTCAGCAAAATTTTGTCCTGTGTTCATCTCTCTGGAATAAGGTATCCTACTTGGCAGGGCTTTAAGTGGAATGAAAAAACAAGCATTGGCATAGCCAATAGCCTTTGAGACCTTATATGTGTTTAGCGACGCAACAGTTGATGTTGTTGCATCAAGGATATTGTGCTGCATAACTAAATACTTATAAGGTCGCAATTGCGAGACCTATTGGCCATGCCAATGCTTGTTGATTATAGATAATAGCAGAATCATAAGAGAACATTGACAGGAACTTGGTATTCTTTAATAGCCACAGGTCCAGCTACTTTGCAAATATCCATGATATTTGGTACAGCTGTAAGAAAATAGGATTCACATGCAAATAATCTAGATAATCCAGCACTTCAAACACGAATAATATGTTTAAATGTACTTACCCACTGAATTAAGCTGAATAATTCCACAATTTGAGACGAGTGTGCAGGGAACTAAAAACAGAATTCGAGTTTCTCATGCTGCTATTCAACTATTGTTTAAAATTGATAAACGCAGGTGTTTCTGCACGACCTATGCTTTGCTGGGAAATATGTAACATGACTTGTTAGGATCCCTACTGTTAAGCCAAATTGGGAACTCCTATTTTTAGTATTTGTTTCAACTTTTTTTTCGTGTTTTAACGAAACGGGCAATGTCAGGCTTTGACATATTCTTTTTGTTTGTATTTTTTCTTTTTTACTTGGATCTTGATTATCAACGATATGCAACGTTTGAAATTAAATGATATACCACTATTTCAAAATCAGTATGTAGACAGAAATATCATATTTGCAGAGAAACCAAACATGGGGATTTTATGAGGAGCACTATTCAGGTAACTTTATTCTGCCATAAATCCATAAAATCTACACAACGATTAAAAAACTGTGCTAAATTACAATACATAAAACATTCAGAAAAACATGTCAAAGACACATATATTGCCTAATCCTACTAGAAGAACGTATAAAACGAATGACTGCATGACATACAAAGACAGATGGTAGACGCTGCAAAAATGTCAGACTCTCTAGCAGAACTACTGTTATGGGCACGTAAAATGGGGCATACAAATTTGCTCCTAGGAGCAGAATAAAAACTACACAGAAGCAAGAAATGGAGACCGGATTGCTGGCTAGTGCCAATCCACCAACAGCAGGGAAGAAACGGAAACCAGCTGCCCTGTAAAGGGTAAGCAACCAAATAATTAAACAAGATTCATCCTCAAACGTGTTCAGTAAAAACAAAGCCCTGTATTTGCGATCCAGTCTATGTAAACTTCGGGACAGGCCGAGGTGACAATCTCCATATGCTAGCCCACTGTACCCATCTCCGAGCATTTATTTGACTGGATTAAAGTACATTTACTTAGAAAAAGCGACCGAAACAGAGCCTTCGAATTACTGTTTTACACAGTAGGTGAGTGAAAAAACTGCGGCACGCCCAAGTCGGTAAACATTTTTTTAATGTAGGCCAACCAGGGAATGTTAAATACATGGTCTAAAGTGATGCAATCCGAAAGAACGTAGTTGGAAATGTTCTAACGGTGAGCTCCAAACCTTTACCCATGATAGTAACAAGGATTGGCCGCGCCGGGCAGCGAAATCAAATAATTAAAAACATTTTTTTTAAACACGAGTTGTGCGCACGCGTGCGACGGAAAAAAGTGCTATGCACGTCGCGCGCGTGCTTGTGCACGTGAGGGTGAGCTGATCGCCGCTTTGGAAGCACTTCCAAAAGCGGCTTCTAAATGTCTCGGCCGAGTAGAGTGCATGTGCTAGATCAGGACCAGACCTAACTAGGGGGTCTCTCACAGGGACGTGGCCAATGTAATTAAGGGCGTGGCCTAAAACACAAACTAAAAATCTGTACTTAGGATAGTGTGCTGCCCAACTGGAATGTTGCTGCTTCTGTCTCTGCATCCAGATATATACCACACATAACAATACACCTTCAACAAGCCATCACTATTGGCTTTGTCAATGATTGTAAATTGCATAAGATACATATGCAACTACTATGAATTCGCCGTATATTATATTGAATATGCTTCCGTTCTTACTGGAGAGGACGTGGCCTAACGGCTAGATCTGCCGACCTTCAAGCTGAAAAACCAGATTCAAGCCTTACGTCGGCTCTACATCCTGTGATTCCAATCCAAGCATTGATTTGTCCTTGTGTAATGTAATGTAACTGGTGCTCAGGTAAGCGCTCCAAGTTTGCCTATATACAACTGAAAAATTAGTCTCTTTGAAGTTGGATCAAAAGGAGTGACTGACGATACTATTGCATTTGCAGAGTTACACTTTCCTTTGTTTTTTTTCACCCTGAGGGTAAAAATGGAGAGCCCGATAGGGTCCCGTTTCGTCACCTGCTTTTAAGAACTGCCGGTACTGGGCACCGACAGGACCCAGCCCACTTTAAGCCCTGCTGCTGGGCATCTTCTTGGAGTATCAATTTACGTGTACTCATCTAGGGCGGTGAACGCTGTAGATGAGCTCTACTTCTTAATCTCTTCTTCTCAATCTCTTCTTCTCAGAGTGTGTTGCTCTCTTTCTCTGTTTCACACCCTCCCACGCTCTTTCGTCCTTCTCCTTCTCGCAGCGTATTCAAACTCCTCTCCCGTACCGTTCTCCCTTTTACTTTTATATTTTCTCACTCGTATATTTCTCAGCACTACTTTAAGATGTTCATTCAGGCGTCGCATAATCGACTGTAGCCCAGACTCGTGTAATTTTTCCTCTAGCTACGGCTGCCAACTCCCTTTTTCACGGTCCAATGTATTTCCCCTGGCCTCTTAATTCGCACTTTCAGGATGGTGGGAGATCCCGCAGCAAGACCTCAATCACTTCCTTGCCCAGGCTCCCGTAATAACTATAACAATTGACCTGTAGAGGGCGCCCGATCACCATTTTATTCCCCATCCGCGGTGGCAGAATGCCTATCTAGCACTTAATTCAGTTTGAACTAGGCAAGAAGGGATTTTTGGTCGTATGTGGAAAGATACTGTCAAGCAAAGCGTAAACATTTAATTTGATTTACTGCTTCTTAAACAGCGGGGCACTTATACATCTTTGTAGCTCAGTTGCAATTTCATAATTTGTGATATAAAAACTGACTAGTTTTATTATAGAATTCACGCATCTTTGCTGTGGTGCATATCAAATTGGGTTGTATTGAAATTTATATAACGCGTTTCATACCCTAAAGTCTTTCCCTGGGTGGTCTAATTTCATTATATATATATATATATATATATATATATATATATATATATATATATATATATATATATATATATATATATATATATATATATATTTATTTCGAAACATTTCATGCTAGGCTGTGGCCTGAAGTAGACTATGTGCCTTCTTTGTCCTGAGGCATATGCGCTAGTCTTTCAGGATTCCACGATATAATTGACTGGTGTTCCGACCGGTCATTCACGGACCCCTCCTCCATTTTGGGAAAGGCAACAAACGGAACCTCCTCCAGGGTAACCGAAGAGGACTAAACACAATTCCAAGACGGAAAACAGCCGAGCCCCCCCACCAAGGAAGGTGAAATAACGTACTGGCAGCGACGTGAGGTGAACGACCGAGTGGACGAGCGAGCCCACGGAGTTGAACGACCTCGGAGACTTCGGACTACCAGGTACCGGAAGATTGACATTGCGGGGAGGAGGAGTAATTAAGTTTGAGCGGGAAAAGGATCGGCTGAATTAAAAGTCTACGTTTTTCCTTGCAACATAACTATCTAACAATTTATAAATTAAAACCGCCCAAAATGTCGAGCGACACTGTCCAGGAAAGGGAGGCAGCGGCCACTGGCATGTTCAAAGATACCCCGGAAGTAAGTCGGAATGTTCGACTTAATGAAACGGCAATTATGCAAAACCGGATTCCATACAATTCAAAATGAAACAACTAGAGAAAAAATGAGGATGGAAATGAGTAAATGGTGGGAATCGAGGTCCCTCCAAAGTTACATTGAAGTAGGAAGAATCCCCCGTGGCCTGAGAATCCTTACCGCCCCCACGTATGAAGAACCAAATTTGGAACTCGTGCGCGAGTGGGCAGAATGTAACCTAGACTCCTCCAAAAGACTTACTTTGTTATTGATCAAATATGCCGATATAGATCGAACTCGGCTGTTGAATGAGATTGATGCCCTAAATGAAGAGTTGGGAAAGATGGGGCAAGAAGAGGAGATAAAGAAACTACGTAAGGAGATGGAAACACGTATAAAAAAAGAAGAGGAAAAGATTAAAGAAAGAAAAACGCAGAAATTTCAACGCGATAAAATGGACTATGAGGTAGGGCAGATATTTACTTTTGCCAAAAAGTATGATGCTGCAAGACAATCACAACAAAGACCAGGACCGGCAGCCAAGAGAGTCAATGCTTGTCAGAGAAAGGTGGGAGAGGAAGTTGCCACCAGCAGCTCAAACGAACAACTGTCATCCAACAGTGAAGAAGAATCTGAGCTGAGAAATCCCTCAGGAGAAACCAATGGAACAAAACCATCGCCGGGGGAAGAGGTGAACATTTTAGCAGCCCAAAGATTGGCATCATTAAGATCAAGGAATCCGCCGCAGACAAACGCAAATGCGCAAACAACAAGCGCAAACAAAGGCGTAAAGCAGCAAACCGGAAATCAAAATGTACAAAAAAAGAAAAAAACATATTGGAGAAACAAATAAATGAAATGAACAAAACCGTGGTAAACCTGTCCAAAGTTACATTGACAAAGGACGAAGTAACAACATTAGGTTTGGGATTATCATACTGCCCGCCCGTAAATTTTGATTATCCAAGAGTCCGGACGGACATGTATAAAGGAATAAGAAAACTCAAGTTGAAAAAAATGTTTGCAATAAAAAATAAACAAATCGAAGGCGCTATTCAGGGTTACCTACAAGTGGAGTCCACACCTCCAGGATCAAACACTTAAGCAGAATTATATGAGATGTGGAATCAGGAGCAAACTCTGCTCAACACACAGATCAGAGAAAGTGGCACTAAGGGAGCAGGACTGACAAAATTTAAACAGAAATCAACCTTTTGTCCTATCACAACTCATGACGCCATTGACACTTATCATGAAATTATCACTACTAAAAATTAAAAAACTTGATAAAAAAATTGGACTGACCACACAAAAATATCGAAACCAAGATCACAAATACTTCCAACTAATGAACAATTAAAAAAATCACAGAGATGTCATCATAAGAAACAGCGATAAGGGAGGGAATGTTGTGCTTTGGGGACAGGAGGACTACAAAATCGAAGCCATGAGTCAACTGAATGATATAAAATCATTAAAGGAAATGTATCAAATCTATTACAAAAAACTCTCAGGATGGCGAAGCAAAAAACTAATCAGTGAGGATGAACAGAAATATCTAACAAATAAAAATCCAGTTGTACCCACGATGTATTTCATCCCGAAAATCCACAAGGATGAAAAAAAGCCTCCGGGACGTCCCATCATAAGTGCGATGAATAGCATTCTAGAAAAGACATCAGTGTATGTTGATTATTTTTTACAGGACTATGTAAAGTCTTTACCCTCATACATCAGGGATAAAAGTGATTTTATAAACAAAATCAAGGCCTTTACATGGAATGAAGAATACTTATTATTGGCATTAGATGTGTTCTCACTATACACAAGCATCTCCCATGAAGATGGAATTAATGCGATAAAATATTATTTATCAACTAGAGACCCTATCTAGAAGCATCACAGCGAAATGATAACATCAATGATAGAATTTTGCCTATACAACAATTATTTCATGTTTAACCATTTGTTATATTGCCAAGTGCAGGGGGTAGCAATGGGGGCTAGCTTCTCCCCGAGCTACGCTTGCCTTCATATGGGCATGTGGGAGAAGCTAGTCCTCATGACAGAATTCACGGAGATCATAACTACCAAGATTAAGGTGTGGTTTAGGTTTATAGATGACCTTTTTATTATATGGCATGGCACTAGGACAGAAGTACTGGAGTTTGTAGCACAAATAAATATCAACAAACTAAACCTTAAATTTACAGCAGAAATCAGTGCGAACAATGTAAATTTCCTAGATACAAAGGTATACATACAGGACAACAAACTTGAGACTACCTTATTTAGAAAAAGAACATCCGGAAATTCGGTCTTACATGCCACAAGTTCGCATCCACGCCACTTAATAAATAGCATTCCCTATGGCGAGATGCTTAGAATTAAGAGGGTTTGCAGCACGGCAGATGAATTACAAAAGGCACAACATGAAAGTAAGAAAAGATTTTTAGCAAGAGGCTATTCAGAACAGGTGATAAACCAAGCAATGGCCAAAACAGGGACATTAGTCCGAGAGGACCTACTGTCTAAAAGCAACAAGAAAAATCTGGACACAACCATTGAGGAAAATTCTACTAAAGATAATGTGAATACTTTTCGCTTAATTATAGGTTACAGCAGGCAGCATAAAGAATTAAGAAATATAATTCAAGAAAGCTGGCCTATTCTTTTAAGTGATCAGGTGTTAGGACCCCTGCTCCCGCAGAGGGTGTCCATCACCTACAGTAGGGCTCCTTCTATGCGGGACAACCTAGTAATATCAAATCCGGAAATTTTAGCTAATCCCATTTGGTATCAAAATCTGAAAGGCTTTAAGCGATGCATAACATGCAAAGCATGCACACATGGTATCAACACAACCACATATGTAAGTCCTTTTAGAACTAAACCTTATAAAATAACCAAAATGCTGTCTTGCAAATCAGAATATCTGGTTTATTTTCTAACGTGTCCGTGTGGTAGAATATATGTTGGGAGTACTAAATTACAGGCTAACATAAGAATACTCCAACATTTACGCGCAATAACCAATATGGATAACACCTATCCGGTGGCCAGGCATTTTAAGGAGGTCCACGGATCCAACAATAAAGGTTTATCCTATTATTTAATTGATTCAGTACCCCCAAAGAGACGGGGGGGGGTGATAGAGAAAGTCGATTGCGTAAACTTGAAACAAGATATATTCTACTATTAGACTCTAAACAACCCTAGGGTCTCAACAACACGGAAGAATTATACACATGTTTAGAATGAATAATCCTTGAAGTGTACAAATGATGACATAAGAAAAAGATGAAATAATACCAATAATGAGATTAACATGGTAATATAGAACTAAAAGAAACTTTTGTTACATAACAGTATTTATTATGTGCTTAATTTAAAATGGGATGTATTTATGACCTTTTATCTGTATATAGTATTTATTTATTATATCGATTTTATTGGACATATTAATTCTCATTATAAATCTTTTGTACATAATTGATCTGTGATAAAAAGAGGAAATCTAGTGACTGGTAGATATGATATGTGTGGTAAATAGAGAATAGAGAATATAAATGGAATTCGGAGTAAGGATCCCATGCATTTATTGACCGTACATATATACAGTAATAGACAGAATTATGATGAAATAATGTACTGTATAAATATATCAATTTTAATTTACTTTTTTAACCACAAGAAGAATTTTATGATTCAGACACTAGTACTTTAGGGGATATTTCTATTTTATTTTATTTTACTTTTTGAATTACCTCAGGAAATATATAGATATACAAAGGTATTTTACCGTAATTGATTTTTTGCGAATTTGCACACAGGTGAAGTCAAGCTCGATAATAAATAATAGTATTTTACCTGTATTGTATATTATCAAACTTTCTATGCAAATATTTGCACAGTTAGGATATGAATTCCGAAGTACATGATGTCTCAGGCATACGATAATGTTTTGCCCAGAGATAACATAAATTAAATTTGATCTGTACTTGCAGATGCTATTTGTAGCAGATGAACGGGGTTTTATATTGTGTATATTTAATCTCAGATCGGGTATTTTACCGATAATTATGCTGATATTATTTTGACTTCACTGATTATTTGCACATTTGCACATATATACAAAATGGACAAAAAACCAAAAAATGTATGCATTGGCGATACCATATGTAATAGTATGTCTTCTATATCCATTGAGGTATATGTCACGTGAGGGAATTGAATTGTGCACTATCACTTTAAAAATGCCTTCCATTGGTCATTCATTGTCGGGTGAACAAGCGGCGGGAGCCGCGAAACGCTTCTCTGACTTTGGGTGAATAAAACATTGTGAAGAAGGAATTTGGGTCTGTGTCCTGCTTTCTGGTCAATGCGCGATTGAGGCGTATGCGCTAGTCTTTCAGGATTCTACGATATATATATATATATATATATATATATATATATCTATATATATCGAAACATTTCATGCTAGGCTGTGGCCTGAAGTAGACTATGTGCTTTCTTTGTCCTGAAATAAAGTACTGTTATAACTCGACGAGAACGCCTTGTTGTCCGTACCTGTGTGGTCTCAACAAGAATATGTGGTGAGCCAGGATCTTGCTTATATATATATATATATATATTCACATCATGCTGCATAATACTGGTGAAGTTGTTGATCTTTTCCATTTGCATCGTCTTCCAGATAAGGTTCCATGAGGTGGTGGGTGCACACTATGCTGTGTGTCAGTATACATAACCATGGGTGCTGCAGAGAGTGTAAAAAAAGTAGCTATGCATACCGTTACTTACTACCTTTTAAGGTGGACAGTATTGTACGCTAGCTTGTGTTATATCTAAAATAGATTACTGTAATGCTTTTGATGTGGGCTCCCAATCACGCCTACTCAAAAAGTTGCAAACGTGGCAGCAAGAGTGCTGAATAATCTTCCCAAATTCTGCTCAGCCTCTAAAGTTCTTCATTGGCTGCCCACTAGGACAAGGATCACATTTAAAGCTCTATGCTGGGCCCATAAGGCACTGTATCAAGTTGGGCCTCGCTTTCTTCAGGATTATTTTAAATGGTACGTCCCTTCTCGTACTCTGTGGTCTAGCAATGCCAGACAGGTATGTGTGCTCAGAATAAAAAGAAGAAGCTTCTCCTATTCCACCGCTAAATGGTGGAATTATTTACCCACTCATCTTAGAATCAGCCTAATCTATTAACGTTGAGGAAGGAACTGAAAACATTTTTGTTTAGTATACCATAGTCTAATAGTTCTTTTAGCTGCTGGCAAAACCCTTTGCTTATTTCATTCCTTTGGTTTTAAATGACACTAGTGGCAAGACGCCTCTTTGGTAATCTTGTGCTATAAAATATAATAACATAAAATAACATGTAGAAGTCTCCATTCATGGGCAGCATTGGAGTTGATTTTAGGACATGGAGATCACCACTAGATGCACTGTATTTTTATTTATTATTTTTGAAATATTTGTATTGAATTTACAACAAGAGAAAACATAAACAGCCTCTATTACAACCAGTATTGTCAAAATATAGTACACCACGCTGGCAGAATTGTTTTGTTGCCCCCTCTTTAGCCCATTTGTCCCCCCTTCGCATCCCCACCCGCCCTCCAAGCTCACTCTTTTTCCCCTTTCTGTTGCTATTCATGAAATTATGCTAATAACCCTATATTTTTGTCAGGGGACCCAAACCTCCTCCCATTCCTTTAGGCATCGCCTTCTTTCATACAACTGTATCTGACTGAGACATCTAGCCCAGATTCCTTACCTTTGACTGTTCCAGGTGTCAGACTGGATCTGGAAGGTTTTTCTTTGAGCAATACCCCTGCATGCGGAAGGTGGTGTCAATCGGCTCAGTGTGACATCAGCGGCGTCATCCGTGCCAAAATTGATATCTGCATTACTTATTTAGGCGCCACCTCGGTGAGCTGAGGTCAGTTCTTTTCTTTCTGTGTTTCATTGAAGCGCTGATCTGTGAAGAGAGCTACACTCTTTCACCTTTTGACAGGATTTTTTAGACTTTTTGCTGCCTCTTTTTGGTGTGTAGGAAGTCATGTCGAGGAAGACTTCAGGTTTCAAGCCGTGCAGCGCCTGTCACCACGCTAGGGGGTGGACCCGCATTTGGTTTGTTTGTGGTGTCTGGAGCTCGACTTCAACTCCATGTTTTATTCTGACTGGCGGGCCATGGCTCCGAAGTTTTTGAGGGAGCATTCCTTAAAGCAGCTGCTTGCGGCCTGGCAGTCAATACCATGTCGTGCTTCTCTCAGAGGTCACGGTCGAGAGAAAGGTCCTGACATGGCTCCAGGTCTCTAGTCCTCTTTGCCCCATTTAAAATAGATGGGATATTCAGGTAAGCGTAATAAAAAACGCTAGAAGTGTGCTTCAACTTTTCCCCATCTGTTGACCGACACGGCAGAGGAGCATCGACGTTCAAAGGCTCGTTCTCCAGAACCGAAGCCTAGATTGACTCAGCGCCTCCTCACTTTTCTAGGAGCCAAAGGGACCCCAGCTCAAATTAAAGAATTTTATGAGGCCATGCGTCTCATTTTTGAATGGTCCGAACGCTCGGGTCGCCTTTGGGCCCGGTGGGTTTGGTGGGTGGCCCATCTGGTTCCGCACCTGCAGCTTTGGCTCTGGCTCCGATGGCTCCCGGACATGGATCCAGCCCTGCACCGGTTGTTTCATTGCGATGTTAGCCCCGACGCTGATGGTGCCACAGCTGGAAGTGTCCTCCTTGGAACCTTTTCTTCCATTTAATGATGCCCTCACGGACGTCCTACTGGGAACATGGTCCAAGCCCAGCACAGGGCTCCTGTGAATAGGACAATAGCCAGCTGCCTCCACCCTGCCCCGGGCGACTCAAACATCCTCACTACCCATTCAACCCCGGAGAGCTTGGTAGTCCAAGCCACTACATCCCACGACCCATTCCTTTCCACTCCCCTGGACAGGGAATCCAAGAGGCTGGACTGTTAGGGTAAGAAGTTTTCTTTTTCACCAGCCTTGCATTGCTGTCATTGAACACCCCATGCTTATTGAGCTGTTATTCCCACACTCTGTAGGAAATGGTTGTGCAAGTGCTGCCACAATTTCCGGACCAGGCCCGGGCCGTCCTTTCCCAGACAGAGAAAGGTAAGAAAGATGCAGCAAAGTTCACCATTAGGTGTGGTTTAGACACGACCGACTCGCTGTGCAGAGGAATTTAATTGGCGGTGGCTATTTGATGTCACACAAAGCTGAAAACATCTGGCATTTCAGGGGATGTCCGGGCCTTGCTCATGGACATGCCCTTTGAAGGCAACCAGCTCTTCTGAGTCAAGGCAGATATGGCTCTGGAGCACTTTAAAGACTCAAAGGATACAGCCAAATCCTTGGGCCTTTCAGTGGCCACACGTCCCCAGTCTGCCTTTCGTCTCTTTTGTGGCTATGGAAGGGGTTCTCAGCCATGCCAGCCATATCCCAGCCACCGAGCCATGCATGTTCCACAATCCCTGCACGGCCAAGGGTGCAGTTCCTTCCTATCATGAGGGTTGGGCGGCCAATGGTCCGGTCAGCCACCACCCCCTGGCAATTTCAGCCTCTAAATCCTCCTAGTCTCGCACTTCCAGATCATGGGCATCCTTTAAGTGCCAGGATCAACCATCACCGTTACCACTGGCAATCTGTCACATAGAACAGTTGGGTTCTCCAGATGGTCCGAAGGGGCTACTCCCTTCCAGATCGCCCTTCCCTCCATGCCTCCATCCTATGACCGGCTGATGGAGAATCATTTGATTTGATCCACAACTCTTTTGGCCAAAGGAGCCGTAGAAAGACTTCCAGTGCCAGAAGTAGACTCTTGTTGTTAATCTCGCAACTTTCTGGTACCTAAAAAGGACATGGGCCATCTTCCTACCCTAGACTTACGGGCACCTCAACTTCTTCCTCAAAAGGGAAAAATTCAAGATGCTCACATTAGCTCAAGTCCTGTCTGCTCTGGACCCTGGAGACTGGATGATAGCGTTGGACTTGCAGGACACCTATTTTCATATTCCTGCCCTACCTGCCCACTGGCGCTACCTGCGGTTTACAATAGGCCGAAAGCATTTTTAGTTCATTGTGATCCCTTTTGACCTTACCAGTGCCCCTCAGGAGTTCACTAAGGTGATGGTGGTCTTTACAGCTCATTTGTGCAGATCAGGGTTGCCAGGCTTCCCCTATCTCGATGACTGGCTGCTGAAGGCAGGCTCTTCCCAGACTGTCGCCTCCCACCCCCAGACTATGGTGAACCTCCTGCATATGCTGGGGTTCGCTATCAATGTGTCGAAGTCACACCGACTCACTCTCAGACGCTCCCTTTCATCTGAGCCGTTCTGGACACAATTCGGTTTTGGGCTTATCCTCCCGAGCGAGTCCAGTATATTCAGGCTATGATACCGATGTTTCATCCTCTATCCTAGATTTCGGTGAGGATGACTCAGACTGCTGGGCCTCATGGCCTTATGCATACTGCTAGTGACACATGGCAGATGGCATATGCAGGCTCTGCAGTGAGACCTGAAGTTCCAGTGGGTGCAGCATCAGGGTAATCTCTCTGACATGGTCCAGAACGGTACAAGACCTGCAGAAGTGGCGGACGAACCGCGATTGGGTCAGTGGCATACCCCTCTCTCTTCTCCAACCAGATCTCACAGTAGTGAGAGATGCATCACTTCTAGGATGAGCCGGCCATCTTGGAGAGGTGGAGATCAGATAACTCTGACTGATGAGATTGGATTTGAAAGCCTTTCTACCCTGCATCGCAGAAAGGCTAGTGTAAGTGTTCACAGAAAACACCACCGCCATGTGATACTACAACAAGCAAAGTGGAGTGGGGTCATGGACTCTTTGTCGAGAGTCCGTGTGTCTCTGGACAATGCTGGAAAAACAGAGCATATTCTTGGTTGTTCAACACCTGGTGGCAAGCTCAGCCATTGATACCTAGCGAATCACAAGTAGCGTCTACATCTGGTGGTGGGGCAAGGTCTTTTTCAGCAGTGGGGAGAGCCTTGGTTAGATCTGTTTGCCTCTGCCGAGAATGCACAAGATAATCAGTTTTGCACTCTGGAGTTTCTGAGGCAGCTCTCGCTCGGAGACGCTTCTCGTCTCAAGTGGGTCTCAGCCCTCCTGAATGCCTTCTAGCCCATACCACCCCTGCCCAGAGTTCTAAAGAAGATCAGTAATGACCAGTCCGAAGTCATCCTTGTGGCTCCAGACTGGGTATGGAAAGTCTGGTATCCTGAGCTATAGTGTACCATATGCAAGGCTCTCCACATGTGCAGCATGTTTCACAGTTCGAGTCACTGTAATCGTAGTCTGTGCTATGGAAAAGACTATGCCATTGCTACCTCGCTACACTCTATGCAGACTAGGTGAAGTAAGCTAGAGTGCATAAGCATTGAGACTGTCAACCAAGCACCCATACCAACGCATCTCCTGTTTAACTACCTGCACCAATAGGGCAGAGTTAGTAAAGCAGTGATGGCTCGGTCCCATAATTCTCTGCAGCCTTGTCTATGCAGTACCATTATATTTTATATATATACATATCTACTCACACACAAGTCACACATACAGAACACACAGATATGCACACATATACATACTCGCCCTCGCCATCCAGCAGACGTCGGTAGGTCTCAATCTCCATCTCCAGCCGGGTCTTGACGTCCAAGAGCTCTCCATATTCTATTGTCTGGTACTCCATGTCCAACCGGATCTGAGCCAACTCCTGCTCCAACCCACCAATCATACCTTGAATATGTGAGAGCTGCAAGCAGTAGCTCCCCTCCGCCTCGACCAGTGTGTCCTCTAATGATTTTTTCTATTGGGTCATTTCAAATAAAACAATAATTAAGCAAATAATTGATAACAGCTACATTTCTATCACTAGGTTACCTTTTATCTAGAGGTGATGTTGGCAAGCATACCTACTAAATCAAATACTTGTAAAATCCCTCAAAATACGTTGTGAAATGTACTGTTATTGTATGTGTTGCCTGAAATTTTGTGTATGGTTGAATTGCTCTGCTGATTCACCCATTTAGTCTCTTCAAATTTGGCTAATGTGTAACCCTGGGCGTCGTACTCTGCTTCGCCAGCGCAGTTTGCGGAGATTTACCAACTCCATATTCCGCTAGGAACACGAAGTTGGGCAAATCTCCGCCTCCGTGGCGGAGTACGAGGCTTGCCCCCCCATATAAAAATGTAAAAAACACCACTTACCTATCTTCTGCCTTCCCTCCTCCTCGCTGCGTTGTCTCCCTTCTTCCCGCATCCTCCTCATGCGTGAACTGTGCGCAGTTCACGGAAGACATAATACCTACAGGGACGCGAGGAGGAGGACACGGGAAAAAGGGAGACACCGCGGCGAGGAGCAGGGAAGGCAGAAGACAAGGTAAGTGGGTTTTAATTTTTTTTTAAATAATATGGTGAATGGCCCCGGGGCGGGGCGGAGCGGAGTCCCGCGTTGTTCCACAGAGGTTTTATTTTACTACGTGGAGCTACGCGGAGCTCCACTACGCATACTCTGCCCAACCTTACTAATATGGCTACTGGAAATTTTCTAAAAAATAAAATAGGTTGTTTGTCTAGTATCCATATTTTAGGTTGTGGCTGATTTGCATACACAAACTCTCATCAATCTTAAAAAGAGCAACTTCAGAGAAGAAAAGGAAATGCAGCCCGGAGATACTGAACAGAAGTAAAGTTTCAAATTAAATCTACCTTGTTTTACTTTTGTGCAGTGAGACAAAGCACCACTTTACTTAGAGCCTTTGTCGTTCTAATTGATCTTCAGATTGCACTTTCTCTCTTCCGATCTCACTCCTTGTTTTAGAAATTGAAGCCAGTTCACTGAATGGATTGGTTGGGGAACATCTGATGCTAACATTAATCCACTCAGGGCACAGTTTAAAGGTAGTTCCAGGATACAGTTGAAACCTAGATTCTAAACTATACAATATTCCGCTCAACGTGCTCCACATCCGCCCATTGATATTTTTACATCGGTGAATGTGAGATGCCAGTAGTGACACACTGTGCGTCACGCACACCTCAGTGCTTTAAATACGTACACTTTTAGTCATGCTAATAAACCATACCACGGCGTGAAGGGAGGTTAGAAAGCAAATACAGGGATGTAACCTAAACCAGCAGAGACCCGTCCTGTTAGCTTTAGTTGCAGTTGAACGTCCACCATTTACCTTATTAGAATAATGACCGGTTTATTCACAAAGGTCACATTTTTGAAATTTTGCTGCCTACCTCGGCATAATTCAAATTGTGAATACTCCTAATTGTAGTTGATTGGCCATGAGGATGGCTTTTACCATGGCAAGTTGTGCTTGCAGCTCTATCTCCAAGCCTTGAAAAGTGCGCTGCAGGCCTGTGATCTTGCTCTTGCTTGTCTAGCCTTGCTGGATGTGCTGTGAAATCTCCTTTCTCAGTTCTTGGGTCTGAATAGAAAAAAAAATGGATTGTAAGGATTCAAGCCTTCTTGTTTTTTGATCTGCAGAAACATATAGCACAGATATGCCACACACATACGCCACACACATACGCCACACACATACCAATATATACTGATCGGAATATTTTGGACACAATAGTCCAGGTTTATCAGAAATCCATAGACTGCAAAAATGAATACTTTTTTAACATCTGGAAGGCTATTAGAGATTGCAAATGAGTGGGGATCAGTCACAATATATATACCATTGAGACTTGCAGGACAAGAAAACCAATAAAAGGATGCAGCCTTCTAAATCTGGCCAGCAGTATGAGGTCATTAAAGTTAATCATTTATTGAGGGTGGCCAGTCAGAGTGAATGTAGGTGAGTGTATGGTTACGGGCAAGTACCAGCTCCATGTTGGCTTGGGTGGGACTCCATTAAAATCAGTGGATAATTCTGTAAAATTCCTTCAGAATCAGTGAGCCATCACAGCTGTATATGAGTGAGATTCCATAAAATTCTGTTTGACTAAACAAACTGTTTAATGATCAAAACTCCATTAAAGTCTATGATGGAATTATGCTGGTGATGACTCAATAGTTGAATACATCCACATGGCCTGTGATGAGCAACACTTTCTGAATTACATAGGGAATTGATGCTGGATAAGGCTCAAAGCATCATCAAAGACTAAAGAGTCACTGCTCCTGCTCATTAGTAATGATTCATTAAAGTATATGTGACAAGTTAAGTTGAGACACTCACTAGTAGTAGGCTTGCACAAACTTCCATGCAATGTCCAGTTAGGCCACAGGGTTCCTTGATACACTTCTAGAAGTGGGAATTGCACTGCATTGCACCCAGTGAGTGAGGACAGTGGAAGGGGCACTGATTGTTTCCAGTAAGTGAGTGCTGAAATAGTGACATTTAGGGCCACATTATGAGTTTGTTGGTCCGAGGACTGCCAAACTCACTGTGCCGCTGTGGTGGCGGTCCGCCACCTCTGCACAGGCGGTCCAACCGCCAGATTACAGCAAGTGTGGTCAGACCGTCATTGCACGGCGCAACAGCCAGGGATCAGAGATTCCTGGCGGTGGCACAGTGGTCTGAGGGACGCAAAATGCTTGATGGTACCTTCCGGCACCGCTAAGCATATTATGACTTTCCTCACAGCCAGTGGTCTCATGCAGATTATTTATCCATGAAAAGGCTGGCTGTGAGGAAAGAAAGGAGGCCCAAGAGTACCAATGTGCACTGGGGTGCATGCAGGGGGGCACATGGTGTGCCCCCGTGTGCATTTACCCCATGCCTGCATGGCATGGACTGCACACTGGCAGTCCTGTGGTGATGCAGTTTATGGCTCACATATGAGCCTTTAAACTGCACTGCCACGGGACCGCTACGCCGCCGCCTGCCAGGTCATGAAAATACTTGTAATCTGGCAGGCGGGAGACAGTGAGTTTAAACGATGTGGGAGCATGGTGGTAGCGTATTGCCCGGTCCCGCTCCCGCCCCGCAAAAAAGCGTAATAAGGCCCTTTTCCCAGATTGTAAGACTTAGGCAAAAGTATTTTTTTTGACTGTGAGATGAGAAAGATAATGGCAATTAGTGATCAGAGTACGAGAGCTGTGATACGGCTGAACTGACCTTTTGATTATACTGCTCCTCAGCATCCTTGCGATAGTTGTCAGCAAGGAGTTCGTACTGTCCTCTCATGTCATTGAGAAGCTTCAGCAAGTTGAAACCTGGCGCAGCATCCATTTCCACACTTACTTCTCCAGCAGCGACATACGACGAGCTCTTTATATCCTGCACATACAGGAGAATGACAAAGCTTTCACTGGCAGCATTGGGAACATTTATCTATCACACGTGTTTTCCACTGCAAAGTCAACTGATTACATTTTCTGACTCTATGTATGATGCTTGCAGCTCACACCACAGACTAAATGGCCATTTACGAGTTTGGCACAGGCACAGCACCGCCAAAGACGTGCACGGCCCACCCGCCAGATTATGAGTGTCTGGCAGGCTTTTGTTTTGCTGTTCCCATGGCGGTGTACTGAAAATGGGCACTGCAATGGGAACGCACAAGAAATTCAAGAACGACATGGACTAAGAAGTCCACGCCTTGCTGGAACTTGGGGAGCATGCAAACAGCATTCCCATTGCGGTGGGGAAACCTTTGTTTCCTCACCACCAACCTATTTATGACAGGCTTACTGCCATGAAAAGGCTGATGGTGCGGAAACTCTAAATATGCTTGTAGGACCACGGCTGTCCCTCCTTGCATATTGGTTACCCCTGTCTGCTGCACTACCGCCAGGGAATGGCGGTTCCCTGGCACAGCGGTGGCAGTCCAAATGGCCGCCTCGGAATAGGGTGGCTGTAGGACCGCCACTGCTGTGCCACCGCGAGTCTGGTGGTCAAAGACCGCCAGACTCTTTATAGTTCATAAATAATAGGTGTTATAATTGAAAAATAAAATGTACTTTTAGGGCCCCTGGCCATAAATACACACACATAAATCTTCATGTTGCAGGAATAATTTCTCAGAATATCTTCACTGCCATCTGCGCACATCTCCACTGCCATAAAAAGTATAAAATGTTCACAAAAAGAATGGTGTTAAGTACAAGGATGTGCTTGCCCAAATCGAAGAACACCAGGAAAAATATGGAAAAACAATCAACCAAGAATCAGGACCATGGCCTACATAGCTGCAAGATAGTCTAAGTGACAACTTCCACACAAAAAAAACCATCACCAGCTTCTGAAGAAATCCTAGCCCAGCAATGAGCCTGAATGGAATAACATAGAGCCTGCACAGGAACCCATTTCTTCTATCTTGAAAGAATGGAAGTGCTTTCCATTTGAATGATGAATAACATGAATTACCAGTTATAACTGTTTTGTATCAATTTTTTATTTTTTTATTTAAGTACATCTTAGCAGGAGCTAAGAACTCAGCATTAGTGCATTGCAAGGTAGATGAGATTTTAACCACAGAGAAAAGCTTAGCTTTACCTCTACTCATATTCACAACTTCCTCTTAGCCAAACTCAGCAGTAGTTAGCTCAGCAGTCATGTACACTAGATATGAAGAGGTCTCATAGTCAGGCAAAAATCCACCTGATCTTGCACTTGCTAGAAATTAGCCTCTCATGAAGCCACCACCTACACACAGACTCTGTAAAGTCCTGAAGAAGTCCCCCCTACAGACGATAACATTAGTGCACTATTGTGCACCAGGGATCGAAATGATGACGTACACTATCAAGTGTTAATGATCAAACGCCAGGATACCCGTAGGGTGACAGTTTGCGTTATATAAATACCGAATCAATCAATCACCCACAACAATTGAGAATAACTAGACTATTGGCTACTTGGGTAGAATCACATCTATACCTCTATACATATTAAATATGTGTCTTCAATTTATGTTTTTTCGGTATGTATATAATGTACCTATTTGGAATGTATGACGTTACCACGCAAGGCAGTACAACGCGTGCCATTACATCGCAGTCATTACAACGACTGCGATGTTACCACGCTATGCCATTACAACGCAAGTCTTTACATCGACTTGCGCTAGATGGCGTGCTAACATTAGAAAAGTGTAATTTACTATTCCAACTCCAGTCCACTTAACAGTTGGGAAGGTGTTGGGGTAGTAAACTACACTATTCGTAATGTTAGCACGCCATCTAGCGCAAGTCAATGTAAAGACTTGCGTTGTATTGCATAGCGTGGTAACATCGCAGTCGTTGTAACGACTGCGATGTAACGGTATCGCGGTGTACTGTCTGCGATGTTTCCCACCTATTTGGCATGACCCTCCTTCTTTGCATCAGGAAGGATTGACCATGCATCTCTGAAAAGAGAACCTCATTTGAAACAGATTACTAACCTTCCTATTACACCTGCATTAGAATCCAGAATCATAAACAAACATGAGCTGTTCTCTGTCTTATTGCAAGTACATTAGTAAGGTTCACCCAAAATATGTTTGTTCTTACTCAATCCTTTCCTAGACCTAAGATACCATCTAGTGCAAAATCAAGACAAACCATATAGATAAGAAAGGGAATGGGTACCTCCTCGTGGTTCTTCTTGAGCAAGGTTAGCTCCTCGGTGAGGATCTCAAACTGGGCCTCCAAGTCTGACCTGGACAGTGTTAGCTCATCCAAGACCCGACGTAACCCATAGATGTCAGCCTCCATGCTTTGGCGAACAATCTGCTCATTCTCAAATCTGAAGGAAAAATAGATCTCATCAGTAGAGGGTGATATCTACATATTTTGTCTCTCATTTGTAAATTTGTGACAGATTTTTAAAAACATTTTCTCTGAGGCTACCACAGTAGTATGCAGCTTTTTATAAAACCTCCAAATAATATGAAATACAGTAAAATAAAAGTAGCGGACCTGCCAGATGGTTAAAAATATTTACCACATTGATTCAGTTATAACTTGCACAGCATTAATTGTAATGCTAGTCGGCATTTATGAGCTGGAGTATACCAGGAGGAGCTCTGTAAAACTCAATAAATGCAGATAAATGTTGTCTTGTCCCATTCATTTGCCCCTTTCATTTTCTCTTTAACTTTCCCTTTCATTTTTCTCTTTCCCCTCCCTTGTCCTCCCATACCCTACACTACCTTTCCCTTCAACATGTTATTAGTAGCCACTTCAAAGTAGAAGAGAAGGAAGCTAAAGTGTCAACTAAAGATACAAGGTGGTCTGGATGACTTATTGTTGTTCACCTGTTATGTTTCTGCAAGAAGGCTTATCTTAGGAAGAGGGTAGCAAAAAGGAAGGAGTTGACTGGTTTCAGGCATCTAATCCACCAGAATAGAAGCAGGACTAAGAGGATGGTTTAAGTTGTGGTGCCAGTCTGTAATATTTTACATATACATTGGTATTGCAAAATTCAGAGTGGATCCACTCATCAGTGTTTCTTGTAATTAAGTGACTTCCCATGATTCTTGGGAATTACATAATCACAGAATTAATGGTCCGGTATAAAAATATATTTTGCAGTCGCAAATACTTTGATTTGCAAACCTTTGTGACAGCAGAATAGCTTTTGGGTATCTACAAGATCCAAATTGAAATTCAGTGACATATAACGGAATCCCAAAATAGGTTTTTCGAATTGCAAACTGGAGGAAGGGGTGTGTTTAGGGTATCTCTTCCCATTGCTGCTACCTACAGGTATTTATTAATGGTTTGCAACTGGACTTGTGGTTGCAAACCATTGATAGATTATCGACACCTCGAAGGAGTTGGTAACCCATTTGCTTTGTGAATGCTGTAAAAAACGGATTTTAGGAATAGGATGTGATCTCATGGACCACTGCTTACTTTAAAAAAAGTTTGTGAAACTTTTAATTTTATTTTAGACACATCCTGTTTTCCTCTAAGGAAAACGAGGTGCATAAAATTTTTTTTCTTTATTTGAAAGAAAACACAGGCTGTTGACACAAGTCTGCTGACCCTCTGATGGAAGTGAATCGTAGTGGGCTGCAATTTTTGCCCTACCTCAAGGATATTGATGAAGTAGGTGGACCTGTGACCCACGATTTGGAATTTTGTAAACCAACCTCTTTGTATATATGCTAGTTCACAAAATTCCTTTCCATTCACAAAAAGGAAGTGGAAAACCTAGTAATCATGCCAATACTTTTGAATAACTGAAACAGCAAAGCAAACAATTCAATATTCTCAATGTCATGTGTTCAATCACTGATCCCCTCATACTATCTAAATAATCACTTAAAGATCAAGTCAAGGAGGCATTGTGAACTCACTTGAGTCTGAAGTCATGAGCAGCAACCCTGGCAATGTCATTCTGTAGTACGATGTTGCCATTTCCGACAGTAGTAGCAATGATCTGAAAGACACAACGGCCCTTTTTCAATACTAGATTATGGTTGACGGTCTATGGTGTGACTGAGTTTAGTCTTGAATATTTTATCTTGAAATAAGAGTCATGCTGTCTGGTAATGTGGTTTTCATTGACTTAGTCAGGGGTTCTGTATGATTATTGCTGCAGTTTATGAATGAGTAGAGCTACAAAGGTTCTGTTGGGAAGACAACAATTATATTGCTGATAAAGACGAATCTTGTTGCGATTAGTTTATAAAACTCTCTGCGTAATCAATATACCAGGGAGTACAAGTGGACTAAATCACAGCACGCAACAACTTGAATATTGGAACACAACGATACAACAAGAAACTCCAAATTGCTTCCCAAAAATTATTAATATTACGTTTTTTTCAAGTTTTCACAAACCATTTCTAAAAACTATTTGTTTAAGGGCTGTCAAAGTGAGGCGCAATTGTGAAGTGACCAGTGTTTTAAAGTGACACAGGTGCTCAGTGCTGGTAGTGCAGTGCATATATACAAGAGAGAATCTATATACAAGTATATACAAGATGATGAATGGTCAGAACCGCACCAAAGAAAATATCTCTGGTTGTGGCAGAGAAGCTCAATACTATACACCAAGAGATTTGTTAATACTGAACCATGTCTTATTGTCGACGTTTCGATCCTTATGATGCGTTAGAATGGTGTCTTACCTGGCCTTTATCAGGACAAAAGGATAGCCCAGCAAGAGCGACCTCTGACCCTGCTCGCAGGCAGGTCGCTCCCCACGCAAGACTTTGCCTTGCCTTGATTTTTATTTGTTTTGCCTGACAGCGCCAAGAAACCGTCCGGTGAATGCCGCGCTTTATAAGTAATTTTTACATTACATTACACTTGCTTGCTTGCCTAATTCTGTTTTTCCTTCTGTGCCTGGTTCTCCCTTTGCACCCCCGCCGTCCCTCACCCATTTTTCTCACCGCTGGTCCCTGCGGCCCGCTCCCCTGCTCTCCCATTCACCACCCGCTCCCAGCTACTCCTCCCTCCCACCTCCCCTCAAATGGAGGCCGCACAGCGGGCGAGCCGCTGGCGTACCAAAGGCACGCCTAAGGCAAGCCCGTCTGCTCCCGTCCGTGACTGGAACGCACCCAGCGCCGTACCCCCTGGCTCTCGCGGACGCCACAACGCCCAACACCACTACGATACCAGCACCCTCCACGCACTCAACACCGGACGATCACACACCTGCTTCCTGGTCGCCCCGAAGCGCACCCACGGACCCTTCACCTGCCGGAAATGCAGCTTCTCCAGCATCCGCCCCGCCAAGCCGCGGACCAGGAAAGAACCGAACTACCTCAGATACATCCTCCTCAACACCCGCTCTGTCTGCAAACATGCCGTTGAACTGTGAGACCTACTCGACTCGACCTCCCGAGACGTCACCTTCCTGAAGGAGACCTGGCTGAACCGCCCCTCGTCACCCGACATCAATATAGCCATCCCGGAAGGCTACAAAATCTTCCGCAGGGACCGCACCAACGGAATAGGAGGAGGAATCGCCATTGTCCACAGGAACACTCTGAGTCTCGATCAACACCGACGACACCCTCAGCCCTTCCAAACACCTGCACTTCCTGGTCCATACCGACCCCAATACTACCCTCAGAGGAACCCTCATCTACAGACCCCCCCATACCCTGACCACAGTTCAGCGACTCCATCGCCGACTTCGTCAGCACACACGCCCTCGCCTCCACGGACTACATCCTCCTCTGGGACCTGAACTTCCACCTCGAGCACAATAACGACACCAACTCCACCACCCTGATCGACATCCTAGCCAACCTCAGACTCAGACAACTCATCACAACACCCACGCACTCCGCCGGCCACACACTTGACTGCATCTTCTCTGCAAGCCCCCACGTCTCCTTCAACCACACCACCGAACTCCACTGGACCAACCATTGCTGCATCCACTTCACCTTCAAGAAGCCCACCACGCACCACACACCTAACAGATGCCTCGCCGCCGCTGGAGCAAAGTCATAGAAGACCAGCTAACCACCACCCTCACACAGAGCCCACCCACTGACCCCACCGACCCCAACATCGCCACCCGCATGCGCTGCCCAGGCTCCACCTAAAAACAGGGACTGGCCTAACTAGCCAGGCATGCATTTGGGGAACTTGGCAGCTAAGTCAGTGTATGAACACTGCGACTGGACAGAGATGAAATAATATAGGGGGGATGGCTGCGGAGTTCCACGCCTCCGCGTAGCCTCCTGTGACCCGTGGACTGTGACCCGACCCTTTGAATAGCGGAATGCAAGATCGCTGGTTGAAACGCCGCGGCCACGACGGGGCAATGCTGTTGCTCTGGCGTCTATCGTTTTAGCCGTGAAAGATCACAGCATATCGTTTGTGCGGTGTGGGACGTCTGCTGCAAACCGCTGGGAAAGTCGCGTTTTTTTTTTTTTTTTTTTGCAAGTTGCCGCTCGGGCATTGCAGCCTCCCTCAGCTTGCTCCAGCCTGCCTGCCTGCCTGGGACACTGCCTCCTTCCTCTCTTTGCTCACCTGCTCGAGGTTGCTTGCTCGAGGCTGACGGCTCACGGCTCACGGCTCCAGGTATTTCTAGCTTCAAGCCTCTAGAATCCGGGGCAGATTTCTTTAATTTTCATCGGGGGTTTTTCTACAGACTGATGCCTGCCGAGTAATGTACTGTATCACTGCTCTGCACTGCCCTGCTGGCTGAAAAACGGGTCTGCAGCTACAGCTACTGGGTCAGTGCTGGCAGTATCCCTGAATCTAACATTGTGAGCCTTCTGAGCCTTCTAAAAAAAAAAAAAAACACCCCCTCGAAATAAAGGATTCTAAAGAAAATCTTTTCCTGTAGCACTGGCTTGTTAAGTGGCTGGTCAAGAGGATCGAACCCGCAGCACCGGGAGTAACAACGGGTGTGGTGGGGAAAGAAGACTGCACAAGGAGTTTTCTTGCTTTTTTGGACAAACACTGACAGAAAAGAAAAAAAAATACGTGAAAATGGGCAAACCTCAAAGGGAAGGTGAGGAGGCTGTGAAGACCAGCAAAGTCGAACTGGCTGTGCTTCAGAAAGAGAGAACGCGCTTAGCCCAAGCTAAAAAGTCCTCTTGCAAGGCAGCTAAGGGGAATGATAGAGGCAAAGGTAAAGCTGGAGGGGAAAGCTCAGCCGGGGATACGCTACCGGAATCTTCGGAGGATGAATTGCCTACTCCTCCTAACCCCAAAGAGATAAAAAAGGCTGGGATAGACTCTCAAGAGAGCAATGACTTAGCGGTACAGTCAGATCCAGAACTTGAGCTAGAGCCAGAGCCAGAGCTGGAAGTAGAATTACTGGCCGGCACTTTAGAATCAGTTCCGGAAATGTCGCCTCAAGTAAGAGAGGTAAAAAATAAAAATGGTAAAGGAGGAAAGGAGGTTAAAGACTATCCGCTTTTTGCAAAAAAAACCACTCCAAAGTCTCTTTCTGCGCAATCCCCCGTTGCCTTAGCTCCAGCCACCTCACCAACCACAACACCTTTATCAGCCTCATCAGCCAACATAGCACGATCTAATGAACTATCTAATGACTCTGGCCCAATAAAACCGTCCAAAGCAATTTGTCATGACAAGATGTCTGCGCCTCTTCTTTTAAGTGCTTTACAACCTTCTAGAAACACACTAGAGACTCTGAATGGGGCGGGTCACACGCAAATCTGTTCCTCGTCTTCAGCTAAACAAAGCGAGGTATTGGGAGCCCCAAATGCAGAGGGGAATGAAGTACAGTTGTGCTCTGGCGAAAACAATTCAGGTGCTACAATAAATCCTTAAGTACGGGAAGATAATTTTGTGGGTCTGGAAGAGAGTTCAGAGGCAAGATATCAGCTGGGCATCCGCGAAATGTTGAACTTGATTCTAGATGAAATTCGAGAAATCAAACATAACCAGCAAGTGGAGATAGCTGCCCTTCAACTAAGAATGGATACATTTTAGGAATCCATGCTGGGAATCCCAAAGAGACTTCAGGAGGCAGAGACGAGGATCTCTACACTCGAAGATCAAATGAACCTGGTTGCCGGAGAGGCAAAGGAGGCAGCTAAGAAGAAGAATGCCCTTGAAAACAAGCTAGAGGAGCTCGAAAATCATTCTAGAAGGTCTAATCTAAGGATCGTAGGGGTTCCGGAAGGATCAGAGGGCTCCGATCCCATTCAGTGGGTTGATTCTTTTATTCACCAGACAGTCCTACCTGAATTCGAGGGAGATCTGACAATAACAAGAGCCCATCGGGTCCCGGCTCAGCGCTTCCCTAATTCTCAGTTTCCAAGAACTATTCTTTTGAACTTTGCTGATTATAGGATCAAGGAGAAGATCCTATCAAAAGCTTTCCAACATCCTCAATTTGCAGTATCAGAAACTGTAAAATGTAGGATCTTCTCTGATATGACTGCAGCAGCGGCAAAAAGAAGAAAAGAATTTGTGAAAATCTTACACTTATTCAAGGCAAATGGCGCTCAAGCCTCAATCGCGCAGCAGTCAAAATTGAAGGTCCTGGTTAAAGGAAAATTCTATTTGTTTACGGACATAGAAGAAGCTCACTCTTTTCTGGAAGAGATTTCTTCAGGAGCTAGGTCGGAAAAGGGGAAAATCTAACTTGGGCCTGATCTCGCTTTTTTTTTTTCTTCCCTAGCATGAATAATGTACAATATCTGCATGGGGCGGTAACAGATCCATGGGTTACTCAGGGTGTAACAAAAGGACACCCAGATCAGAAGGAGTGGGAGGAATGTGGCTAGCGGGGAAGGGAGGAGGACTTCCACATTCCTTGGGAGGGGGGGAGTAAATGCAGTAAAAAAGAATATGAGAAATGGTTACTTCTCTAGTCTTAGTTTTTCTAATAGGTACGCAGCTGTGATAAAATATTCTTTCAGATGAAAAGTAACACTTGTAATATCCTGTCAATCAATGTAAACGGAATGTTAAACAAACTGAAGTATGGGGCGTTGCTGAAATGGATAATTTTTATTAGACCTCAGTTGGTCTTCTTTCAGGAGACTCATTTGAAGTCTAATAGTCCGAAGTTGTTTATTCCTAATTACTTCTTTAAGGTATTTTTCTCATCAGCAGGGGTGGCCCAGAGAGGGGTTGCTTGCTACTTCTCAAGAGATCTTGCCTGAGAAATTCTCCAGGTTCATAGAGACGTTAAGGGCAGGTGGATTTGGGTGGTTGCCAAACTGCAAAATAAAATTATAAATTTTGTCAACTAATATGGCCCCATCCACGACGATATTACCGGTCTGTCAGAAATTTATTAATCTTTGAGGGGCGTTCCAGGACAGATAATTCTAGGAGGAGATTTTAATTTTATTCAAGACCTGTCAAGAGATACTTCTAACAAGAAAAAGAAACAGCTAAAACCCAAAACAAAATGTTTTTTTGAAGCACTCTTACATGAATATCAATTAAGGGATCCGTGGTGTTATAGAAATGCTGAAATTGAATCTTTCACATGCTATTCCAACCGGTTCCGGACTGCATCCAGAATAGATTTTTTTTTAATATCTAGATCTTTTTTGATCCTAAGAGCTGTGATTGGATGCAATCCATTTTCAGACCACGCTAGAATTGAATTAGAACTAGAATTGGGAGGAGTGGATGAGATGCGCCCCAGGTGGCAGCTGGATCGCACCCTCTTACAGAACCAGGACTGGGTTTCACAATTCAGAGATTGGATTACACAATACTTTGTAATAAATGATAATACAGCTGAACCCTTCTCTTTTTGGGGCGGATTCAAAGCTTCAGCACGCGCTCAGATTATTGCATATACTAGCGCTAAGGCAAACGAAAGAAAGTTAAAAATAGCTATGCTTCAATCAGACGTAGAGAGGGAATATGCATTGCAGCTTCAACATCATTCAAGCAAGCTAGAGCAGGCTAAAACTCTTCTTCAGGATTATTTTGTCGCGGAAGAGATTAACAGCTCGAAAGCCTTTCAACAAAAGGTCTATGAAGACAGCCAGTTGGTAGGGAAACTATTAGCTAACTCTACCAGAAAAAAGCAGGAGTCATCACTGATAGTGAAAATTCGCGATCCTCAGAGTGGGCTGGAGGAGGAGGATAGAGACAAGATCTCAAAAATCTTCCTGGATCATTTTGAAAAAATCTACTCTACGGAGTACCAGGTAGAGGATGTAATGATCCAGGACTATTTTGCAGATATACAAATCCCCAAAATCTCCGAAAGTCGGGTAAATCAAATTAGTCTGGAAATAAATACCACTGAAATACAAAATTGTATAAAGGCTACCTCAGGGGGAAAAGCTTCCGGCCAGGACGGATTTCCAATAGAATTTTATAAGGTCTTTTTTAGAGAATTAGCAACTCCCTTGAAAAAGTTATATAATTATGTTAGGCTAGGCGGGTACGTCCCTGCTGAGTTTAAGGAATCTACAATTATATGTTTTCCTAAAAAAGATAAAAATCAGTATGATGTTAATTCATACAGACCGATTAGCCTACTAAATTCGGATTACAAAATCCTTATGAAAATATGGGCTGAGAGATTTGTCTTTGCTGCTCAGGAGGTCATTCATCAGGACCAGTCTGGGTTTATTGCAGGTCGTTATATGGCAGCAACACCGAGTTCCTAATCCAGGCATTGGACTACTTTAATATTAATTTGATCCCAGCCTGTATATTGATGATGGACGCGGAAAAAGCGTTTGACTTAGTGAATTGGGCTGCATTATTCTACTCTCTCGGTCAATTTGGTTTTCCAGCCTCAATTATTAAGATGCTTTATAACATCTACAAGGGAGCATCGGCCCAAGTAATAATCAATATGAAACAGGCTGGTAAGATCAAGGTAAACAGGGGCACTAGGCAGGGCTGCCCGTTGTCCCCGTTGCTTTTTGCTTTCTTTATCGAACCTTTAGTAATTAAGATTAGGGACAACGTGGCTATTCAGCCCCCATTAGTTGGTATGTCCAAATTAAAGTTGTTTGCTGACGATATTATTTTATATCTATCACCCATAAAAGAAATATTGAAAATTTGATGAGAGAGTTCAATAAATATGAAAAGATAGGGGGGTATAAAGTAAATCCAAAAAAAACTGAGGTTCTTGCATTAAACACTGATCCTCATTTTCTCCCTGATGATCTGCAGGCCCAAGCTGTAAGAAATGACCCCATTAGATGTCTGGGCATATATGTCACCACCGAATATGATATGCTCTATTCTATGAATTATATCAGGATGAAGAACAAAATTCAGAGCCTTTTAGATCACTGGCTTCTTCTCCCATTATCAATTATAGGTAGGGTCTCTTTGATCAAGATGTCGGTGTTGCCTTTACTTATCTTTTTGTTCAGTAACGTGACCATTAAAATTAATTTAACATTTTTTAAAGAACTCGAAACAATGCTGAGAGGCTTTATATGGGGAAACAAAGCTTCAAGAGTTAAACTTCCAGTATTACAACTTCCAGCTGAACAAGGAGGCTTAGCTCTACCCCATTTAAGGACCTACTATGAAGCCACATTTTTTGATATATTGGCAGGATTATTGAGGAATAATCAAACAAGAGATAATTTTTTTCTTACAAGAATGCTACAAGAGGTAGACTCTCAAATTCCAGTTTTTTTAAAAATCGCAAGGCTCCCAAAGAGGTCCAGATATAAAACTTTAAGAGAATATGCCTCAAGAATGTCGCTCCTTTTCAGAAAACATGGCACTAATAGCTCTCATTATCTAAGCTTGAAAGAATGTATTCAAATAGGCCTCCCACTAAGCCTGAATCGTATTAAATCTTGGGAACTTTGTGGCTTCCGAGAGCTAAGACATTTTGTAATCCAGAACAGGGTAATTAGTTGGCAGGAGGTAGCCGCTAGAATAAATGGTTCATTACATCCGACTTTTTTGGAATATATGCAGATTGTTAATTTTATTAGAAAAGAGATAAGAGGCCTGTTTAATCCCCCTAATATCATACTAACAGTCTTGTATGATAGAATGAGTGTAGGTATCGGATACTGGTATAAGATGCTTCATTGCTCAAATCAAAATGTTTTAGTAGACAGTCATCTTGAGAAAATAAATCTCGCTACACATTGTAACTTTTCCATAAAGGATTGGGAGGTCATTTGTGAGTTGGGGAATAGATCATTGCGAGCTGCCAACTATAAAAGGATGTGCTTTCTGTCTCGTTGGTTAGCATATTATACACCGGAGGCTTTGGAAAGGATGTTTCCCGGAGCTGAGAATAAATGCTTCAGATGTATGGCTAGTAGCCAGGGAGGATGGCATCACATTTTTTTCTTGCCACCAGTTAGAAACTTTCTGGAAGGGAATATTTGCTGATATCGAACATGCTATTGGGAAATCTCTTCTACCAACAGCAGAGGTAGCCTTGTTCGGTGTATGCAAAGATAGGAGTAGGTTTAATAAAGCAGAAGAGGTATTTATATTTATTTCTTGCGCAGTTGCTCGTTCCTTAATTCTTCAAAACTGGAAGTCCAGCGAGATTCCGTTACACTTAAAATGGTTCAACAAAATGAGGAGAACATGTTATTTTGAAAAGGCTTATGCGGGTAGAGTGGGAGCTGTTGGGAGATTTGAGAGGAACTGGAAATATTTTGAGGCTCTAGAAGCAATCAAGGGAGGATTATTCGTGAAGAGAATTGTGAGGAGATGTTTCCTCATTTACAGCCTTCTATCTGATTTCCAGGACATTTACATTTACTAGCACCTTTTTCCATATCAGATTGCACTTTGCACTTCTAAAGATAGTACTCTTTTGTACTTTTGGCACTTTTGCATTTGCACTTTATTGCAGCTTTGCACGTTTTCGCTGATGCACTTTATAAATGGCATATTTTGCACTAAATGTCCTGGGGGGAAAACATTTTTAACTCTGTAGTAGGCTGACTTTTTCTATCTCGATGAACCTTCCTTTTATCTTCGCATATCGTTTCTAACTTTTTAACTTTTTTATCTCTTGTTTGTTATTTGAGAAATTTATTGGAAATTTGTGATTATTGAATTCTAAAGTTTGTCATGTTTTGTACCTTTGGCTCACCTTTTGCTCTATACAATAAAAAAAAAAAAAAAAAAAAGGGATGAAATAATATAGGCAGGAGGAAGAAAAAAGTCTGAGCACAAGGAATGCTCCCCAATTCTTCCCTTTCGTTCCCAGTAAGGATTTGTTTCCGTGATCCCCGTTCAATGCATGAATGCCAGACTACAAATACAAAATTACACCCTGAGTATGTTATGAAAGCCGAGAACCAAGCACCTCTGCCTGGTGATGATGTAGTCTCTCCTAGCTTATCGCCTCTTCAAATGAAAACACTTTAAAGTCAAGTGATTAGCGCTGTGAGGTAGCTCATCATGAAAGCAAGCCAGGCAGAAGCAGTGGAAAATTGAGCTCCACTAACATCAAGCGCACAAAATGAGGGGGCCTTTTTAAAGAATGTGATGTGGGTTCCCTGAGAATCTTACATCTTGGAGATATTCATCAGCGTTTGTCTGAATAAGGGGCCCTTGAAGGGTTGCGGACCCACTGAAGGGCTGCCCCTCCCCTTGTGCTTTAGGTGTGGGCTGCAAGGGCCTGCGTAGGAGTGCGCGTAGAGTGAGCATGCTATGTTGATATAACCTGAAGAGAGAGCAGCTGAATACTGTAAGTGAAGCTTTAAAAACTGTTTCTGCATGCCATAGACACTAAATGGAGTAGATATTTGGGGTGGTGGGAGATGGAGGGAACTTCGGATTGAGAAGGGTGGAGTTTTGAGCGTTCTTCCAAATGTGGTACAATAGTTGTAGGAAGCTGGCTTTGTATATACCATACCAAAATAAGGTATAGTGTGCACAGAGTCCAGGGAGTCAATAGAGGTTTAGCAGAAGCTAAATTAGGTAAGTACTAACAGTTCTCTTTGTGGTAGTGTGGGCGAGCAGTTAGGCTTATCCAGAGGTTGAGCTAAGAATGTATTGTATTCGCTCAATCAAGGAATGAAACATACACTCAGAGACAAAATCCAGACCAATTAGGTAAGTATAAAAAAAAATACTTAGGTTTTATTCTAGAACCACGCAGGACTTGGCACAGGTGAGTAAAATATTCTTCCAAATGCAAGACTGTTCAAAGAAATGCAGTTGTGATTGGAATAACAATTCTAACAGGTTTGTATCACTTTTAAATGCAGTTTGTATCATCCAGTAAAAACTTTTAGATTAGTTTTGAGTTTCTTTAGGTTACTTTGAGTACTGGGGGTGGTATGCCTATATACTACACCCAAAGAGTTCTACATACAAGGTAAGTGCAACTTGTTATACTTGCCAATCGAATTTTAGGCCCGAAATCTTATAACAAGGGTTCCTATGAAAGGAAAATGGTTATCCGTTTTGAAGGTAAGTACTTGACTCACGAGGGTGAGATTTGGGGGTTAGAGCCAAGGTTCCCTAACGTCTAGGATGGTACTCATGTTGCACTATCAGAAGCACTGGGTCATCTGGGTGCAGAGTGCCGGGGCCCAGTGTTAGCCAATGGGGCTATGGAGCCCTTCAGTTAGGGTCTGCTGACGAGCAGGCCACTCGGTTGTGGGAGCCAAGCTCCTGGAGTAAAGGTCAGCACTGCAGGGACCAACGACCAGCACAGGAGCTGCACTACCAGCGGCACTGGGGCGGCCGGGTGCAGGGTGCAAATCGGGAAGCCTGCTGTTTCTAAAGGAGACTGTCGGTTACGGAAACTTGCTGCAGTCTCGGGCAGGGAGGCTTCAAAGAAGGCAACCACTGGTTGGAGAGGTAAGTTGGGATCTTGGGGGATGCCTGGACACAGTCAGTTGGGCCAACCAAGGCTGTGGAGTGCTGGGTGCAGGGTTGTTTTTCTTACCAGTTCTGATAGCTGTCGGGGGGCCCTTCAGGTTGAGGCTGCAGGCGTCGTCGGCAGTCTTGAGGGAGATCAGGGATCACCAGATCCTGGGTCAGGATCGCTGGGGAGACCTCCTTGGGGTGTTGGGTCACTCGAACTCGAACCGTTGGCGTCGGGTGCAGAGTGGTGCAGAATCACAAAGTCGATGGAATTTGGGTTCTGGAGGTGAGTCTTTGGTTGAGCAAATCCGGTGCTCACAGGAGACACATCTGTGGGAAGGTCGCAGGGCAGGTTTTCATGGCTCTGGGGGCTGCTGGCTGCTGGACTCGCAGGGGTTCTTGCTGTAGTCAAACTGTAAATGGGACAGTTCGGTAGGGCTGGGGCAAAGGCAGGTGGTTTGCTCTTCTTTGTCCTGGGTCAGCACAGCTCTTCGGTCCTTCTTCTTTCTTCCTAGAATCTGAGGAGGCAAGGTTCAGGGTCACCCCTAAATAATAGTTTGAGGGGTGTTAAAGGGGTGTGCAGGTCAGGACCAATAGGTCCCTTCCTTCTGGTGGGTACACCCCCTATTATACCAAACTCCAGTGGGAGGAGGTGGAAGCCTCCTCCTAATTGGCTTAGTCCCTTCATCTTTATGATGGAGTGGACTGAGATGTGTGCTTCACCTCACCTCCCCACCTGAGGGGTGGGGTTGGCATAGGAGGGCACACCTGTACTCCTAGCTTGGATTTCCCGCTGATTCTCCCACCCAAAGTGAGGGTCAGAACCGGTAGGCACCAGTTGCTGGGGTCAGCAAAAGGCAGGGACAGCGTTCAAATTGGTAGACCTTTGAAGCTTACCCTTTTGTGGACACAGCCCATCCTGGGGGAAGAGGCATGACACCTTTGCCCAGAATGGACTTTGTTTCTGGACTCAGAGAGCGGAGTCTCTCTACCCACAGGCACAGAAACCTGTCCGGTGGTGGCAAACAATGGGCAACCATTCAGCAACTACCCCAAGGCTGGTCAAGATTCCCTCTGAGTGCTTTTTATATTAAATCCCACACTTGCATCAGTGTGGCTTTTAATGTGCTGATAAGTTTGCTAGAAAACCTCCAAATTCTTTGTAAAGCCATTATGGAGCTGTGGTGTTTGTATTGACCAACTTCCAGTCAATATACTCTTTATGGATTTTGTACACTTACAATGTCTAAGAATAGACTCAGACATTGTAGGGGTACAGGGCTCATGCCTCTGTATCCTCACCTTAGGGCTAGTGCACCCTGCTAGAGGGGTGACTTATCTGAAAGAAACACGTAAGTTATAGATTCCTTACCTTAGAATTACCCCAAGGCGCCAGACTGGATCCAGAAAGTTTTTCATTAACAGTTCCTCTGCGCGTCGGAAGGTGGCGTCGGTCGGATCTGCGTTCGTCGTTGGCGTCGTGTCGCTAGGATGACGTCACACGTAAGTTATAGATTCCTTACCTTAGAATTACCCCAAGGCGCCAGACTGGATCCAGAAAGTTTTTCATCAACAGTTCCTCTGCGCGTCGGAAGGTGGCGTCGGTCGGATCTGCGTTCGTCGTTGGCGTCGTGTCGCTAGGATTACGTGACTCACTCCTCTCCTCGAGCCGAGTGGTCGCTCCCAGCGTCCCCTGCTGGTCTTGGTATCGTAGCGCTGCTTTGCCTGTGCATCTGCCGACTATAATTGCCTGATATTTGACAAGTAATCCTCCTCCCCTTTCTAAGCGCCTTGAGACCCTCTGGGTAGGTAGTGCGCTATATAAATTCTCTCTGACTTGACTTACGTCTAACCCTGGGCGGAGTTCGCGGAGTGGGGCTTCGCGGAGCTACGCGAAGTGGGCGAGAAACTACGCCCACCTCCGCACTCCGCGTAGCCCCACTCCGCAAAACCACTGGCCGGCAGCCCCGCAACCCGCCTCCCTCCCGCCCTCCCTAAATACTTTAAAATAAAAGAACGCAATAATTTTAAAAGCACTTACCTTGCCGCCGCTGGCCGCCGCGTTCCCCGGGGCTCGTTCTCTTCCGTCTTCCGTATTTTGCAGTAATGCGCATGCGCGGGCGGCCGCGCATGCGCATTTTCTCGTGAAAATGCGCATGCGCGGCCGTCCGCGCATGCGCATTACTGCAAAATACGGAAGACGGAAGAGAACGAGCCCCGGGGAACGCGGCGGCCAGCGGCGGCAAGGTAAGTGCTTTTAAAATTATTGCGTTCTTTTATTTTAAAGTATTTAGGGAGGGCGGGAGGGAGGCGGGTGGCGGCCAGCTACGCTCCGTCTGCGGAGCGTGCGTAGTGCCGCCTGGCTCCGCCAGCTCCGCAAAATGCGGAGTAGGCGGAACTACGCACACTCCGCAGACGGAGCGTAGCTGGCCGCCCACGGTTACTTACGTCACAGCAGCTACTTAGACGCCGCCCTCACGCACTGACATCTGTTCTTTCCTTTTCCGCGCCAGCCACTGCAGATTCGGGAAGAGCGGTACATCCAGTCACTTTTTTTCACTGACTTTTTCTCGACTATTGTTGACTTTTTTTTTTTTGTCCATCGACTCCTGATGCACAAGGCATGCGGTTCCTGTAACCGACTGATGTCGGTGAAGAATCTGCACAGCGTGTGCCTCTTTTGCCTGGAGCGCGACCACGATCCCAAGTCATGCTCCGACTGCCGGTCGATGGCGCCAAAGGCTTTGCGGTAGTGGTCCCGAAAGCTGCTTTAGCGCCTGCAGTCGGCTCCGTGCCGTTCGAGGTCCCGGTCACAAGAGCGGTAAAGACACTGGTCGCGGAGCCACCACCATTCGTCCAAGTCATCAAAGTCTTCACCCTCTGGGTCTGGTAAGTCAAATCATAAGAAGAAGTCGAAGAAGCATTGTCACTCTTCGACTTCTCCTCGTCAGTCCGACGAGGGATGCGGATGGTGCCCCTCCTGCGTCTCCGCATGTGGAGCCCGAAGAGTCGACTCCGCGTTTCCCTCCCTTCCCGGGACCCGGAACGACTCCCTCCCAGCGTCATACGTTCTATGAGGCGATGCATGCCCCCTTTGGTCGGCCCGAACCCGCCAGCGTGCCTTTGGGCCCCACGCACTTGGTTGGGGGGGCCTAGGCCTTCTCCGCCGATGGCTCCGGTGCCGCAGGCCCCCCTTGGATCCAGGCCTGGAACCAGATCAGCGTCGGTTGACCTGATTACACCTCCACCGGTGCCGCTTCCTCCGGCCCCATTACCGCATTCGACGCCGGTCAGCCATCTGCGCTGTCGTCCCCGGCCTCCATCCTGACGTGGACCCAGACCAGCGTCACCCAACGCCAGACCTGGTGCAGAGAGGTATTTTTGTGCCCCAGGTCACTTCTTGGGTCCCTCTTCGACCTGATTGACACCCAGCGGATGAGGAGGAGGACTCGAGGGGTCAGGTGACCCTCTGACTGACCAGTTGGACAGTGAAAAGGACTATAGAGAGGAAGTGGGGGATGCCAGTGGTCTGGATACCTCCCCTGACTTGGCATGTTGTCTGCTCCTACCGTGGCTACAGGGGAATCTGTCCGATTGCGTTCAGTTCTCGAAGGGCACTCTGCAACAACTGCAGTGGTGACTTTCCACGTCAACGCCCTCAGTTTCAGAAAAAGAAGGTTGCTGCGGATAGTGAGAACACAGGTCCGGAACCTGGCATGGGCGCTAACGCTGCTAGACAGCGCAGCTGAGATTACAGTAGTGCGGCAAGCACTGCGTCCGTATCTGAAGGCGATAGCAACCGACACGTTCATCACAGTAGTAACTGCTGACACTAGAGTGGCTCCGCCTGACAGACTATATGAAATAGTCCTTTTAATTGAAGGTGACATACAATGTGTTATAAAAGGGATTTTTTGGGATAAATCTGACCTCTACATATGACATTTTGTTGGCGGAGGGGGACTGGCCCTCACCTTTCGTTTTGGCCGCTCCGAGAGGGGAGGAGGTGGTCCTCTCTAGTTTCGGAAACAATTTTGCAGAAGAGTGGGCTCAGGTGCTTGCACCGGCTTTGTACAGTGCTCAAGTCGGATGGGATAAACTTTCGCCCAGACATGAGATTCCATTGGGGTCTATGCCACAGCCTCAACCCCAATGTCCCATGCAACGAAAGCCGAAAGCTCCTGTTGCAGAAATCCTGGAACAATTGGAATATCAAGGTGTAATTGAAACATGTGTGTCTCCCATGAATAATCCTCTTTTCACTGTGACCAAACCTGATGGATCGTACCGCCTAGTATTGGATTATCGCATTTGAACTCTCATTGTCGGATGTGCGCGGTACAGAATACTCACAGTTCTGCCCTGGTTGATAGTCTCTTGATAAAAAGGTTTAAGACCACACTTGACAAATCCAATGGCTTTTTCTGTCATAACCTGTACTTTATTAGTAGTCAATGGACGGCATTTACTTCTGGCTGAAAACAAAAACAGTTCAAAAGATTAGCCATGGGCTATAAAAACATCCCAGGGATCTTTGCCGCCCCTGTAGTCTCTCTGTTAGAGAGCATCGACCCTGATGCGTACTCGTATGTTGATGATATTTATCTCACTGACGACGAATTATGGCCGCATCTGTGTCGCGTTGACTGCATCATTGTTATGTTTGCGGACTAAGGTTACAAATTTTAACGTCGCAAAATCACACATTGGAGAGTACATAGTGTTGTTTCTGGGCTATGAGTTCAACAACGAAGGACGAGGTTTAGCACCTCACTTCCTGAAGAAGTGCGCACAGTTGCGCGCTCTACTAACTCTGAAACAACAACAATCTTTGCTGTTTTTTTAAAATTTCAGGTGTACTTACATTCCCGATTATGCCCAGCGTAGCTATATGACCTAATACAACCTACTTTTATCAACTCATGCTGGCTTCCAGAATATACAGCTATACTGCAATCTTTGAAGTCTGATCTTCTTGAATCTAAATACTTACTGACATGTGACAACCACACAAACCTGGTAATAAGAATTGTGCCAGGAGCAGTAGGTTTCACGTACTTGACGTTTAATTGAGGAAACACAGTCCCTATTGCTTACAAGTCACGCTTGTACACTTTGACTAAAATGCGCTTTTCTACTGTCGAAAAAGTTTTGACTGCAGTGCAGATGGCGATTCTAGAGAGCGATGTCGCAGGGGAAACGCATGTTGGTTGTTACACCGTTTCCTGCCCTTGAGGCAGTGACTAGAGCCAGAGTACCAAATTCAAAAGCTTTGCATCCACTTGGGATACAATGGGCCACTTCCTTGACATCTCCGGATTTCACGTTTATTTTTGATTCCTTATTGCAAACTCAGAAGTATTTAAAGTATGAATTTGTTCATCCTGCTCCTTTGTCCTTGCGCCGACTTGAGGATTACCATTGTATCATTTACACTGACGGTTCAGCGCAACTGGATCTAAGCATGCTTATTGAGCCGCCTGCGCAATACTGGTGGGTACCATGGTGGATGGCGAGTTGAAGTCCGATGTCGTGCACACGCAGACATTAGGGGATTGTACCGCCCAGTTGACAGAGCTACATGCTCTGGTGCTTGCACTGGAGTTTGCTGATCCTCGTGTGACTACTCTTGTTGTAAGTGACTCTTACTACTGTGTTTGGTCTTTCAACAACAATTTTTTTTTTGGACTGAGGAAATAGAAATTTTTAGGTAAACCTATGTGTCCCCCACTCGCACCCTATCCAAACACACGTGTCCCATGTATGTCATGTAATTCCTTTTCCGTGCCTGCTAGAAAGACGCATATGCATTTGCGTCCAACGTTAACATGACAGTTATACAGTTCTCCAAGAAAATCACGTTAATTAGGCTTCTAGGCCTATGGTGCCAACGTCTTTACATGGTACACTTTTGACTAAAGCACACGTTTTCTCCATGTTTTCTGGCCCAGCCGAGCCAGACCCTTAATCGAGGCTCCGAGTTCTTTTCTGTCTCTGAAAGTTGCAGTTTAGGTATGCATCCCTGACCTCTACCTTACATCCTGCTCAGACGAGCGGTGCCCGGCTCGGCCTGGCCTGCCTGCCAAAATAGTGTTTTACCTACAAGTTATCTGCTCAGCCTCCTCGAAAACACATTCCAGTCTAGTGAAATAGGTAAACATATTCCCGGCTGCAGAGCAAAGGGCCCTGCCTTCCTGTCTCCATGCAAGTAATTTACTGCCCCCGTTACCATGGTAGGCCCATGGCCCCCGCACTTTGCATGAAGATCCATATGCACGTACGAGCATTCAGTGATGAACGGCCTCTCCCCGAGAGACCTTTTACTTCAGACACTACATCCTCTGAACACAAGATACCAGATATGCTATAGGTGCAGGTCGTTCTGACATCCCAGACATTAGTCTCCTCTACTAGTGCTAAAGTCAAAGCCCCCAGCTCTCCCCAGTTACACGTCATGCTCAGTTGCGCGCGCATGTATGCCAAAGGTTTCTGCTGATTCTGCAAACTTTCTTTAAGCATCCACCCACATGTGACGTTTCTTGTGACGTTTCTCTGACATGTCAAGTGCACACCCACGTGTACGCCTTCTTACACGCCTCCTGTTACGCACATGTGTTCTTATCTCTCTCTTTTCACCTGTTACGCCTACTGTATTCATTTCAATTATACTGTTTTACTATATATAATGTGTGATGTTAATAAAATGTTGAATGTCCCTTCCTGAACCTTAGTGGTGATGAAACCCGATGTCCCATGCCTCGAGGCATTTCATTAAAGCCCTTATGACTCAGATACCACGGACTCTGCCTCTCATTTGATTGAGCTATCCTTATTATCATTTAATGCATAGAAAAATAGTCTGGTAATTCTATTTACCACATAATCTGGCTCCCGAATAGGGACCCCCCCTTCCCCACTCGCCGGCGATGTAACGCAGGCCCCTGACCCCTTCTACAGCCGTGACGGATCCAGTGCACACCTGCGGGTTTTCCTGCTATCTCCCTCAGGCCCACGGAGGTGACGGAGACTGCGGTCCGGCATCCAGACGAGGCAGTGAGGAATGCGGAGGATCCCGACCAGAGCCCCAAGTCGAGAGAGCAAGGTCCGAGGTATCGGAGGCCCACCTGTTCCAAAGCGCATGCGTAGTAGCAGCCAGACGTCGTAGCAGTCCAGTCCAGTCCAGTTTCCGAGGCCTTCAGTTTTTGCTTCCCGGTGAGTACCGTTGTTGGGAACGCATCTAGACGGGTTCATTAATTTGTGCCCGGTCAAGACGGGTCTGGGTACACAGATCCGGTCCAGTCCAGACGTGTTCACTTAGGTGAATACGGTAATGACGTGTCTCTTTATGGGACCGGTATTGTCTGTACTGTTTAGCAGTGCATCTAGTGATTCAGTATTCTAGTATTGTATCTCGAGATTTCAGTATTCATGTTTTTCTATGTACCAGGTATATATCAGTCTGAAATATTTTAATGTGTTTAATGTCGTGGTATGAATGATTGTTTGCTCTTCATTACTGTGTTTATTGTGTTCACGTTCAAGTCAGTTAAAAAATGCTGCTGTTCTCGAAATTACGTCAGATAGGAACTAGGAAAGGGATACTCGAAGAAGCAGTTCCCGTCCCGCCTAGGGACACTCCCGGACATTTTATGTACCATAAACATGGCTTAGATGCCATACTGTACCTAGACTTGTGGGTGGAGTACACAAAAGATCTGGAAGAGAAATATAGATGGCCTGTCTCAGGGACATGGGATGCTGATTGCATCATGAGAGTAGAAGAAGCATTATGGAAAAAGAAAGCCAGACAATCCCAGAAAGATGCCATAGAATTATGGCGTAAGGAAGCGCATAGAAGAACAGAGAAAGAACTCAGGAAAGCAGAGAGAAGTAGAGAAGAATCTGAAAAAGCTAGAGAAAAAGAGTTACTAGAAGAAGGCGAACGAGTCAGAATAGAACAACAAGACAGACAAAGAAATGCCCTTATTACAGGCATGTATCCTGTTCTCGCCGAGGGCCTGCCCAAGGCGACCCCGGAAGTACCCCGTAACTTGCCACCACCATTGGTCCCGACTAAACTCCGTCATAAACAGACCGCAGCGGACATTTTCCTTTCTTCCTATTTAGATGATGTAGCTCCAGAATATACCAATGTACGCGTACCACCTGCTAATAATGTTCCTCAACATCCTGTTCAGGATGACACGACCCCTCCCACTGACTCACCTGCTACTGTTCCTGCTGCCACTGGTCCTAGCAATCCTTTTTCGACAGCAACACATGGCCAACTTACATTACCTGCACCTATTACTACTACACCTACTCGACCAGTTCCGTTACTACCACGGACAGCACAGCTAGTTGATGGTTCCGCTTCCGCTTCAGGAGGCGCAGTAGGAGGTCTCCCTATCACCCCGCCTCAAGTAAAACGAATGACGCTTAGAGAAGTAGCATTACAACGTACACCCAAAGCGGCGACATTCGCAGCCCTTAAACAGTACCTTACAGATTGCAGATATGATCCAGTACCAGGCGAAGACGAGATGATACTATTCTCAATACGTTTACGACGAGTCACAAACTATCTGTCTATTCTACCACATATGAAACAACATTTAGATAACATATATAATTTCATTAGAACAGGGGAGACCAGAATGCATTCACGAGGCCATGGCACACAACAAGGTTGAGACACAAAGAATGATCTTACAGTTTTTGATAAATTGTTTGATAAGGGAACGAGATCGGCCAGGTACAAGCGAAGAAGATATGAATATCCTGATAAATTGGAGTAACAATATAGCTGATGGTAAACATAATAAACAAAGTTGTATAGAATCCATGTACAGAAAGATCCATAAAGAAACTGTAGTAATACACGAAAAAGAAAAAGCAGCTAGGGAAGCCGAGAAAGAGGAGAATGAAACTACAGAGGATGAAGATATAGATGATATAGAAGAAGACCCAGATAGAATAGCGTACGTAGGTAGAGCAAGACCTTTTGACAGACCCATTCGCCTAGAAAGCAAGAAACGTTTTCTTTCTCCAAGAAGAACTGCCAAGCCCTCGAGAAAGTCTGGAGAAGGGAACCGACACCGGACAACAGGACCTCCTTCAAACTTGCCACCCGGAAACACCACCAGCTGATCCGCGCCGCCAAGAAAACAGCATTCAAGGACCGGTTAGACAACAACGCACACAACTGCAAGGAACTCTTCAACATCGTTAAAGAGCTTTCCAACCCCAGCGCAGGAAACAACGACATCACCCCATCGCAAGACCTCTGCAACTCCCTCGCTTCATACTTCCACAACAAGATCGCGGACATACACAACAGCTTCAACAACCAACCAACGCACACCATGACCGAACAACCACCCCCCACCACCACCCTCCACGCCTGGACCCCGATCAGCACCGAAGACACCATCCGCACGATGAACTCCATCCACTCCGGATCACCGACCGACCCCTGCCCTCACCACGTCTTCAACAAGGCCGACGCTGTCATCGCACCCCACCTGCGAGACATCATCAACACATCCTTCGACACCACCATCTTCCCTGAGAGCTGGAAACACGCCGAACTCAGCGCTCTACTCAAGAAACCAACAGCGGACCCCACCGACCTCAAGAACTACCGCCCCATCTCGCTCCTCCCGCTTCCAGCCAAAGTCATCGAGAAGACCGTCAACAAGCAGATGGCCGCCTTCCTCGAGACGAACGGATCCCTCGACCCCTCACAGTCCGGCTTCCGAGCCAATCACAGCACCGAGACCGCCCTCATCGCCGCCACCGATGACATCCGAGCCCTGATGGACAATGGAGAAACAGCGGCCCTCATCCTCCTAGACCTCTCCGCGGCATTCGACGCGGTCTGCCACCGCACCCTAGCACGGCGCCTCAGCAACATCGGCATTCAGGACAAGGCGCTGGAATGGATCATCTCCTTCCTCGACGGAAGAACACAGAGAGTCCGCCTACCACCGTACAAGTCAGAGGCCTCCGAAGTCATCTGCGGCGTCCCTCAAGGATCATCACTGAGCCCCACCCTCTTCAACGTCTACATGAGCCCCCTCGCGGCCATCGTACGCAAACACAACCTCAGCATAATCTCCTACGCCGACGACACCCAGCTGATCCTCTCCCTGACCAACGACCCCGCCGCCGCCAGAGCCAACCTGCACGAAGGGTTGAAAGAGGTAGCCGAGTGGATGACGACCAGCCGCCTGAAACTGAACTCGGACAAGACGGAGGTCCTCATCCTGGGCTCCTCACCCTCCGCCTGGGACGACTCCTGGTGGCCTCCCGCCCTGGTCACCGCACCCAAACCGACAGACCATGCACGCAACCTGGGCTTCATCCTGGACTCCTCCCTCTCCATGACCAGGCAAGTCAACAACGTCTCCTCGGCGTGCTTCAACATCCTACGCATGCTACGGAAGATCTTCTGGTGGATCCCCACCGAGACCAGGAAGACCGTCACCCAGGCCCTCGTCACCAGCCGACTGGACTACGGCAACGCCCTCTACGCCGGTACCACCGCCAAGCTCCAGAAGAGACTCCAGCGGATCCAGAACGCCTCAGCCAGACTCATCCTCGACATCCCACGAACCAGCCACATCTCCGGACATCTGAGAGACCTTCACTGGCTCCCCGTCAACAAAAGAATCACCTTCCGCCTCCTCACCCACGCACACAAAGCCCTACACGACCAAGGCCCGAGCTACCTCAACAGCCGAGTCAACTTCTACGCTCCCAAACGCCACCTCCAATCAGCCAACCACGCCCTCGCCGCCGTCCCCCGCATCCGAAGAGCGACTACAGGAGGAAGGTCCTTCTCCTACCTGGCCGCCAAGACCTGGAACTCCCTCCCTCCCGACCTGCGCCTGACCCAAGACCACCTCTCCTTCAGGAAGAAGCTGAAGACCTGGCTGTTCGAGCAGTAGCGGCCCCCCCCCACCCCCCCCCCCCCCCCACCCCCAGCGCCTTGAGACCCTACGGGTATGTAGCGCGCTTTATAAGTGCCAATGATTGATTGATTGATTGATTCTCCCATACCAGAACAATGTTCTCTTGAACATTTATTTCAAGCCACTGATAAAGTACTAAAACAATGAATAGGTTACAGTGAACTTAGTACTATGCCTGAACAAGAACTAGCACGATCAGCAGTACAATGGGCTGGAAATAACAGCGTATATAAAGATGATTCAGTAGCGCAAACATTTTTGAATCTTTCCCTAGACGAACAGCGATTGGCTGGTATGTGCATCTCATTACACTATATGAGAATCAGCATTCTGATCCAGGTCCCCTATATAATATATTGGAAGAGTTACTCCTAAAAAGATGGAGAGGCCTTACGAGAAGTTCATCCCGTCCAGACCGCAGGGGGTGAGCTTCAACGAGTATTCGTATACACGCCCTTGACTAAAATGGAACTATTGGAAATGAAGAAATTAGTGCCCTGTCATGATAAAGACCCAGCAGGGTTCCACCGTGAATTAAAAGACAGGCTCCTCATGGGGGATTATACGTATCCTGATATTCTTAAAATGTTAAAAGTATTGTTGCCCGCCGGCATTTACGAAAAACTTAAAGAAAAAGAATCGGAGGTGGGAGATACAAAGATTATTTGGACTGAATTAGAAACAGAAGAAAATGGACGAGTCCCAGGTACTGGTCTCGGGGACAAAGCTAAAGCATTACCAGGATTATTAGTACAGGTCTTGCCGAGGTTATTGGCAATAAAAAAGGAAGTCTGGGATGCAATCTCAGCCTGCAAACAGAAACAAGATGAAGACACTAGTGATTTTTATTCCAGATTTGAGAAATGTTTCATTATTAATAGCGGCCTGAAAACAAGTAGTGAATCATATCCACATCTTTTTGTGACCAAATTAGTCGAATTCCTTACCACAAGTTAAAAATAGAGTACTGAAAGTCGAGAGTACATGGCAAGCAAATACCCCTTCTCAAATGTTACAAATGCTACAGTACCACCAGAACCGAATTAGAGAGGAACACGATCACGAACAGAGACGTATGAAAGACACGAAAATGAAAGTACTAGTTGCTCAGTCTGTTCCAACAGACGGTCAGAAAAAGGGTACAGCACCGCCAGGCCATTCTGCAGCTCCCGTTAAAGGGAATTGCAATTATTGTAAACAGCCAGGTCACTATATAAACGAATGTGCCGTTCTGAAATACAATATTGCTACTGGCAGGACGAAAGAAAGACCGCGTCCTCCTAGACAAGAAAATGTTCCCCAGAATATTCCGCAGAACACGCAACCTCCACAGCATACACAACAGACAGTAGCTGTACCCCAACCCCAACCTATTGCTGCCACGCAACATGTCACACAACAAATGTACCAGTATGCACAGTCAGATTACCCCGATTACCAGCAGTACTCATGAAACAGCCTAGAGAGGGAGGTTGGCTTGCCTCTTATTGAGGTTCCTGTAGATCAAGAGGGTCCCTATGTACATAGTCAGGTATTAGGGAAAGACAGAAAATTTTTGATTGACACAGGGGCGAGCAGAACTACCATCAGTCATGACGAAGTTCCAGGGGCACCCCTCTCAGGCTCACAGAATGTTTCCCTGGGTTTTTCAGGAAAGCCTATTGTTAACGAAGTGTCAAAGCCAGTTTCCCTAGAAGTTGGTCCATTGTCCCGTACTACAGACTTGTTACTTACAAAAGCATGTCCTGAAAATCTGCTTGGTATTAAAACGTTGAAAGCACTAGGAGCAGTAATATGTTGTTCTCCGGAAGGAGTGAGATTGTTTTTACGTGATTTCAAAGGTCATTATGTGTTGAGAGATTTTGATCCAAGATTGCAAAATGTACCACAGCATTTATGGGCACAAGGTCCAACTGATGTAGGTTGTATGCACATTACACCTTATCTGTTACACTCAAGCAAGGAGTTGTACTACCCCGAATCCGACAATACAAATTGCCACCCGAGGCTGTAGCAGCCTTACTGAAAATTATTGATGAACTGATTGCCCAAGGGGTAGTTATAGAAACTGACTCCAATGTATGTAATTCTCCAATCATTCCGATTCTTAAACGAACCGACCCAAATGCACCACCAGTCTACCGATTGGTGATTGACCTTCGAGAATTAAATAAATGCATCATTCCTCAGTACCCAGTAGTGCCAGACATCTCTTCCTTATTGACTGCTATTGAGTCCGAAGCAGCGTTCTTTACTGTAATTGATCTTAAGAACGCCTTCTTTAGTGTCCCCATTCACCCGGAAAGCCAGTATCTTTTCGGATTCTCTTTAAATGGCCGAAGCTTCAAATTTGCACGTGCACCTCAAGGGTTCACAGAAAGTCCTAGTATTTACAGTCAAGCCCTGAAACGACAACTAGACGGTATTCACATGCCTACTGACACTGCCCTGCTGCAATACGTTGATGACCTGTTAGTAACAGCATGGACCGAACGTGACTGCGAGCGCGCGTCACTGACAGTCTTGTATTTCTTGGCTGAAAAGGGGCTTAAAGTGTCCCCTTCGAAGCTACAATTCTGTGCTCAGCAAGTGGTATACCTTGGGCACTTGCTGTCCAAGTGGGGGAGACAGTTGACACCAGACCGCATCCAGTTAATTGCACATCTGCCACAACCCAAGACACAAAAGGAGGTACGGGCCTTCATTGGCCTCACTTCTTACTGCAGACAATGGATCCCTCAGTATGCATATCTAGCCAAGCCACTCATACAGTTGACAACACAGGAGGCAGCGACTTCGACTGTCCTCCCTTGGACTCAGGAACACACACAAGCTTTTGACGAATTGAAGAAAGCTTTATGTCAAGCACCTGTTTTAGCGACACCATGTTACAGCAAACCTTTTACACTTTTTGTCTCTGAACGCGATGGCACAGCATTATCCGTGCCTACACAAGATCAAGCAGGAAAACACAAGCCTTGCGCTTATTTTTCTAGTACATTAGATCCAGTGGCCCAGGCCCTGCCTGCGTGCCTCAAATCAGTTGCAGCAACAGCTCTAGCAATCAGACAAAGCGACTCTATAGTGTTAGGACATCCCCTGACAGTACAAGTCCCACACTCCGTGGAAGTTCTTCTGAACCAAACCCAGACACAACACTTGACCATAGCAAGACTGAAAGGATATGAATTGACATTGTTTCAGCCACACATAGAGATCAGACGTTGTAATACCTTAAACCCTGCCACATTGTTACCCTCGAGCACAATTGACCCGACACCACATGACTGCGTGGAAGTCATCAATACTGTAACGAAACCCAGACAAGACTTGACAGACATTGCATTACCCGACCCAGACCTGACACTTTATGTGGATGGTTCATGTATGAGAACAAGCACAGGAGAGTTAGTGGCCGCCTATGCAGTGACCACTGAAACTGAAGTCATAGAAACACATCGTATTGACACATTGTCTGCTCAAGCAGCAGAGCTCATTGCTCTGACCCAAGCCTGCATCCGAGCCAAGAACCTGAAAGTAAACATATATACAGATTCACAGTACGCATTCGGAGTTGTTCACGACTTTGGTATCCTCTGGCAAGAAAGAGGTTTTTTAACTTCTCATGGCGCCAAGATACAGCATAGTTCCCTCATTCAAGCTCTATTAGAAGCTATACACTTATCTGCATCCATTGCTATCATGAAGTGCAAGGCACATACGAAAGTCACTGACACCATTTCCCAGGGTAACGACCTGGCAGATCGAACAGCTAAGCTCACAGCTCAGATTCAAACAGACATACCGACAGATCCGACAAAGACTGAAGTATCGTCACAGACACATTGTATGACAGTGAAGGATCCCACTCTAGATGTACTCGACATACAGACACATGCCACTCCAGACGAAATCAAGAAATGGACTGAACAAGGAGGGATCCAGACAGATCAGGGATGGATGACGAAGGGAAGAGCCACATGGTTCCTCCCCGACTCTGTGGTTCAAGTTATCATTAATACAGCACATAGTCCAGCACACTTAGGAGAAAAAGCCATGTTAGACAGCATTCAGAACCTCTGGTTCAACAAGCATTTACGTGCAGCAGCAAAACAGAAAGTGCGTACCTGCATGATCTGTTGTCAGTTCAATCCAGGCAAAGGCATTCCCGTGGAACAAGGTTGATTCCATCCTCCTGACCATCCTTTTGAAGTCCTCCAGATGGATTATATCCAGATGGACCGATGTAGAGGATTCAAATATGTCCTCGTAGTTGTATGTGCCCTTTCCAGATGAATTTTTCCCGCGATATGGTTTGCCCCGTGTCGTGTACTCAGATAATGGACAGCCATTCTCGTCCGAGCTTATGAAACAGGTATCACTCCTGTTAGGTTACCAGTGGAAATTTCACTGTGTACGACACCCTGAAGCAGCTGGTTTAGTCGAGCGACACAACCAGACTCTGAAAACACGATTAGCGAAGGTCTGTGCAGAAAAAGGTGTAGATTGGATAGTAGCCCTGCCAGTTGCCCTCTTCTATATGCGCATGGTAGCTCATTCCAGAACCGGACTATCTCCCTATGAGGTAGTCTTCGGCAGACCTCCCAATATGTGGGGTACGCCTATGCCTCGTAAAATAACGGATGTCGACAGTAACATGCTGACAGATTACCTAGCTTCCTTGATGTCTGCACTACTATCTTGTCGTTCACAGGTCGCGGCTGCCTTCCCGGACAACACCCAAGTAAAACCGCATGAAATTGTTCCAGGAGATTTCGTCTACGTCCGCAACTTCGATCGCACAAGCCCTCTGGAGCCAAGGTGGAAGCAGCCAAAGCTGGTGTTGATGACCACGAGGACCGCGGTGAAACTGGAAGGCCGTAAGGGGTGGCTCCACTCTAGCCACGTGAAGAGATTTTATGGACTGTGTCCAGAGACTGTAATCAAGGACTGCCCCGCTAAAGACTCTAAACTCCCCCTGCTAGAAAAAACTCCGCAGCAGGAGTACCGAGCTAAGCTGAGGTCTAGTAAGTCAGTCAGCGTCCAATTGTTTAAGTCCCCCTCGGGTGAAGCGGTTAGACAGGTTTCTGACATGAATAAGATAGACCCAAGTAGTCAGAGAGATAGGCGAATCGAAAAGAGAGAACAATATTGCAAACACTTGCATAGCAGATGCATCATAACGTTAATTTTCATGTTTATTCTGAGCATTTCGATTATATGTATAAGCTTCATGTTACATGTTTTCTTTCCTCCTTTTGGTTCACATGCACATACTTTTTCTAATGACTCTGTAGAGCACACTTTCAGCGACCTGCCCCCTCATGAGCTGTCCTATCGATTAGCAATGCACAACAATACATTCATTCGTATGTTACACCACACTCACCAGACCAGCAATGCCACCAATTGCTGGGTATGTGGCCGACTCCCACCTTATCAGAAGTACAAGGGAGCTCTGCCCCTCTTTCCCTACCCGTTTACACATAATGGTTCATGTGGAGCATGGTTTGCTTTAATGTCTTCTTTAGACAGTAAGTCCAAAGCTTCCCAAGGCAATTGGATATGGGGGAACCTGAATACAGTCATGAATAAAGCATGTTTCCCAGACGCAGACGGTCTTCCCCAAAGGAGAGGGACCGATCTAGAAAATGAAGTGTATGAATTAGGTAACTTTTCCCTCAATCTCATGATCCTGAACGTCCAGTCCGAGACTAATTCGGACTTGCCGTTTATAACAGTTTTAGCAGTGAAAGGCGAATTATGCGTTAGAAAGAATGGTTCAGTACATCTAGGACACAGTGATTGTAATACTGTGGTCGAATTCAGCGATAAAGGAAAGTCTACTTTCAAAGCTTCTCGCCATTCTTATTTTATTTGTGGTCAGACAGCTTATGTACATCTGCCCCCTGATTGGGATGGGACGTGTTATATTGCGTTCCTATTACCACCTGTTTTTCTAGCCCCACCTGATTATCATCGAAATACACGCCTTATGCATGTCAGACACAGAAGAGACCTCCCTCCTGTTATTGATTATTCCGAATCAGCATGGGACCAGTATAAGGATTATGTTAAAGGATACTTCTGGTTCATAGGTCCTGTCCAGAACAGTAAAATAATACGCAGGTTAACAAGAACCCTTGAAGTAGTAGTGAACGAAACTACTTTTGCTTTAGGTAACTTGACTGAAGAGCAGTCTGCTATGAGACTTGTTGTTCTTCAAAATCGCCTTGTCCTTGACGTCATCCTGGCCGATAGGGGCGGGGCTTGTAGAGTGATCGGATCCAGTTGTTGCGTGTTTATTCCTAATAACGCGCCATCCGTGTATAAGGCCATAACACGGCTCCACGAAATTGCTCATCTGATACACCAGAATCCAGGCACCTGGACTTGGTCCGGTTGGCTCTGGAGTGTGATGTCCGCCTGGGGATGGAAATTGTTATCATTCCTAGGAATAATACTGCTTATCCTATTCAGTTGTTGTCTCTGTCTGCAATGTGGGCCAGCGATTTGCGGCTTATGCGCCACAGCTTGTATTCCCCGTCCAAGTTCACGTTCTCGTTCCCGAATGAAGAAAGAAGAACAAATGATGTTATATGAACAGATAGATGGTCTCATGAGAATAGACATATCCTAAAGGGTGAAGTAGGGGCCAAGGAGGGAATGAGGAAATATACATTTTTAGGTAAACCTATGTGTCCCCCACTCGCACCCTATCCAAACACACGTGTCCCATGTATGTCATGTAATTCCTTTTCCGTGCCTGCTAGAAAGACGCATATGCATTTGCGTCCAACTTTAACATGTCAGTTATACAGTTCTCCAAGAAAATCACGTTAATTAGGCTTCTAGGCCTATGGTGCCAACGTCTTTACATGGTACACTTTTGAATAAAGCACACGTTTTCTCCATGTTTTCTGGCCCAGCCGAGCCAGACCCTTAATCGAGGCTCCGAGTTCTTTTCTGTCTCTGAAAGTTGCAGTTTAGGTATGCATCCCTGACCTCTACCTTACATCCTGCTCAGACGAGCGGTGCCCGGCTCGGCCTGGCCTGCCTGCCAAAATAGTGTTTTACCTACAAGTTATCTGCTCAGCCTCCTCGAAAACACATTCCAGTCTAGTGAAATAGGTAAACATATTCCCGGCTGCAGAGCAAAGGGCCCTGCCTTCCTGTCTCCATGCAAGTAATTTACTGCCCCCGTTACCATGGTAGGCCCATGGCCCCCGCACTTTGCATGAAGATCCATATGCACGTACTAGCATTCAGTGATGAACGGCCTCTCCCCGAGAGACCTTTTACTTCAGACGCTACATCCTCTGAACACAAGATACCAGATATGCTATAGGTGCAGGTCGTTCTGACATCCCAGACATTAGTCTCCTCTACTAGTGCTAAAGTCAAAGCCCCCAGCTCTCCCCAGTTACACGTCATGCTCAGTTGCGCGCGCATGTATGCCAAAGGTTTCTGCTGATTCTGCAAACTTTCTTTAAGCATCCACCCACATGTGACGTTTCTTGTGACGTTTCTCTGACATGTCAAGTGCCCGCCCACGTGTACGCCTTCTTACACGCCTCCTGTTACGCACATGTGTTCTTATCTCTCTTTTCACCTGTTACGCCTACTGTATTCATTTCAATTATACTGTTTTACTATATATAATGTGTGATGTTAATAAAATGTTGAATGTCCCTTCCTGAACCTTAGTGGTGATGGAACCCGATGTCCCATGCCTCGAGGCATTTCATTAAAGCCCTTATGACTCAGATACCACGGACTCTGCCTCTCATTTGATTGAGCTATCCTTATTATCATTTAATGCATAGAAAAATAGTCTGGTAATTCTATTTACCACAGGACTCAGAACAAATATTGTGATTCCAAAGGTAACACAATCAAACACAAAATGCTTTGGGTTCGAGTCGCAGAACTTAAAGAACGTTTGCCTCTCGTGAATGTAATTCTTACTCTTGGTCACCAGCGCTTAAGAGTACACGCTGTTGGTGACAGTCTTGCTGACGAAGCAGCAAAGACAGCAGTGGTGACATATTTAGTATCAGCAGGTACAAGATCCAAAAGTAAGATTGATGATGACTTCTTGGCAGCCATAGCTGCAACAGCGAAGGGAAGTGATTACCCAAGAGGTTTCCCTTCTAAATACTCTTATCATTTAAGTCCTGATAAAGTTCCCTATCTGAGAATTAACGACTTTGGTGACAGATTGATTCCCAACGCGTACGGCAGGCTCTCCTTGATAACAACCGCTCATGAAGGCATGGCCTCTGCCCATGCAGACGTCTCAGCTACTATCACTATCTTGCAGCAACGTTACTGGTGGCGCGGATTGTACAAACAGGCTTGTGATTATAGCCTTACTTGTGACATTTACCAGCCGATTAAACCTTCAACTGCTGCGCGTCCACCACAAACACAGCTGTACATATCTAATAAACCACTTTGGTGTGTTTATTTAGATCACTGCAGTTCTTTCTCCTCAGATACTCTGTATAAAATCACCTTAGTTGCAGTGGGTTCATGCACTAGCTTTCTATGACTCTGGCCACAACGCAGTGCTGATGCTCAAACTGTCATCAGGGATTTGCGTGTCTTTGTGGGAATTTTTGCATGTGGCACCCTCCATTTGGATCAGGGTCCGGCATTCGCCTCTTAAGGCGTACAAAGAAGACATGAGGTCTTTGGGGTGCAGGTCAAATTTTTGTCTCCATACCGGCCTGAGGACAATTCTGTTGTGGAGCGAATGAACCGTGACTTAAAGCAATCCTTGACAGTTAGGATTTTAGGTACTGGCAGAAACTGGTTGGCCTATCTGTATAGCCTTCGACGTGCACTTAATAATCTCCCTAGAAGGTCTTTGGGTGGGCGGACCCCATACGAGATGCTCTTTGGCATAAAAATGTTTGTCCCGGACCTTGAGGGTCTAGACATGGCTGTGTCTGCCGCATCCTTTGATGTAGGTGATCATTCTGCTGTATTACAGAACGTACAAGAGACTCAAGACAATGTTGCAAAGGAACACTTGCCCTCCACAACAGATGCTGCACTTCCAATTCCGGTAGTTGGCTGGCTACCTCGAGTCGGTGACCTGGTCTGTGAGAAGGTGGAGAACAAGAAGGAGTTCAGCCCCTCATATCGAGCACCAGTTCCTGTACTTTGCGTGCAGGGTACAAGAACAGTCATTTTATCTCCATTTCCTGGTCGCAAGGATAATAGGTACATCTCCATTGACAATGTCAAATTACAAAGAGTGGCCGATTCTTCTTAGTATGTCTCCAGCGGTCTCTTGTCCAGCAATGCTGAGAAATTCTGTTTTGGCCTCGGCAAACACCATCAGGCCTGACATTGCCATTCAGATTCATACAGGAAGAGGTGTGGCGCCTCGGCTAGGGCGACTGACTCCGGAATCTGGGGATCACGTTCGATCCCTGGCACTGGCCGCAGATTAGCCCAGCACCATGTGACTCTGGGCAATAGCTTGCTTAATCTTCCCGACAGCCCCCAGCGCCTGGAGACCCTTACAGGTGATTGTGCGCTTTACAAATGTGGATTATTATTACTGTTACTAATCCATTATTGAATCCACTGCCTGGTGATCCCCATGAAGATACTGAGTATACCTATCTCACAGATGTGTTGTTGTCTGGTGTGCAAACAAGTATAGTTGACCAGTCCCATATTTCATTTAACACTAACTCTACAACATCGAGTTCCCCATCGAAAATTTCTATTTTTGCTGTTTGGTTTAAAAGAAATTTTTTGATACCCCCTTGGACTTACATTTAGCTGGTGCTTTCTCAATTTTTTTATTCATGTCAATTGTATTTGTATTTGTATTTGTTCGTCTAGTGAATGGAAATTATGTTATAGAAATATCTACAATTAATTTAATTGATTAAACTTTAGCACCCCACTCCTCGTCCGACATCATGAAGAGGGACCAGACCTTTGTCAACATCACTGCTTGGCCTGTTTTAGACGGGATTGTGTGAGATGCTGTAAAATTTCAAATTCATGGCCCTACAGAGGTTATTAATGTGCCCAATGTACTTCGTGTTTCTGTGGGGGATGTTTTGAAACATACGTTCTGATGATTGGGATGTTTAGGCCGTAGAGGCTCTTTTTTCTGATTTGAAATATTATGCTGCATTTGATGCTGAAGATTTTTACTTTGACTCTGCAAATTATGCAGACTTATTTTGTTACCAGCACTATGGCAATCATTTCCTGCATAAAGCAAACACGTTTAGAAATGTGGCTAATTATACACAATGGTAACATTGCCCAGCTCTGAAGGCTGGACAATGCAAAGTCCTCTTCCAAAGTTAGACTCACCCACACTAAATTACTGTATTCAAAGCCCTTTATCGATCAGTTAGCTATAGGGGGCTATGAGTTGTGGAAAGATACAATTGAGCTTAAACGTGTTTGGAGTTCTAAAAGCTGGCAAGTGCAAGGCACTGAAGCTTTGCATCGTGCATGTCTCATCTCTAACCACATGTTGTTTCTGAGCTCTAAGCTTTCACAAACTACTTGCTTTGGATTGGCTACTTCTAAAAAATTGAATGCCCCTTCCATTCCTGATTTGGGGGAATACCCTACATGGTACAATCACACCGATAGGTCCCTTGATGTAAATTGCAGTCCCTAATAACAATTCCCCCATTAATATTTCCAGCTTGGATCCTCACGGTTGGTTATTATGACAGAAAAGTTCAGATTCATGCCAGCATTGGTTTCTGGGCCTGGCCCCAGGCTATGCTCAGGTTAGGGTGGACCCCCGTTTTGAAAACGCCCATTCTGTTACAACCTTTTCATTAGGCAAATTATGTCAGAACTGGCTTAAACATTCCACTTTGGCGTCAGTTAAACTTCATTTGTCCCAATTGACTGACGATGTTGATGTGAATGACTCTGTTAAAGGCCCTGTAGGAGGCAGGTCCAAAAGATGGGTATATGCTATTTACAACGAAGTTTGGAAATTGGCTCAAGTTGAAGCTGCTTCTAGATTAAGGGCTATTGATCAAGCTAATTTAGAAAAAGTGCCTGCTGTCGTTCACATTAGCATTAACACTCTTTCTTCCAGAATTTACACCTTGGATAATATTGTGTCATCTGTTGGGGATATTGTACAGGATGAAGTGTCTGTTTTGTACCATGGTCAAAATCAATTACGATCTATAATGCAGTTTGCTTGGACTTTACAAACTTTAAAGTCTGGAAAAGTGCCTTGGGTCTACATGAATACCTCATCTCTGTTTTTTACCATTCAATCTGACTGAAAAACAACAGTTTATGTCCATGAAGGATGCAACATATTCACTTTTACATATTGAAAAATTAGAACCTTTACCTTTTTCTGTTGCTGAATTAAATTAAACTGTATGGCTCATTCATGGGTTAATAAATTCAGTTCATTTATGAAACACTATGCCATAGGTAGATATGAACCATTGGAAAGCGCCTATCTCCATGAAGTTTGGACTCTCCCATTCACATATAGGTGCCTGAGAGAGGGTAAAGAAGTTTATTTGAAGGGCGAGGAGTGCACTTTTACACCTGATCACTCACTGGTTTGCAAGAACATACAATTGCATGGCTCATGTAACATGCAAGCCCCAAATTCAGCTTGCATTTTAAAGGGTAATCCAGTACCAGCTATAACATCAACTTTCACGTTACTAGCTAACGGTAACTATTTACTTTTAAATAATGAAGCTTGCTGCGGTATGCTGGCAGGGATTCCATACACTGTGACCGTCTCCCAACGTGTAGTTTGCTGTAAAAATGTGCTTTTCCCACCCCCGCATGGGAGACTCGAGGTATCCATCTGGCCTTCCATTCCGACCTTGAAAGCAGAGTTCAACAAGATGAGCAGAATAACGTCTCTATTGTCCCAAAAAGAAGTTGCCATTACTTCTTCTTGTGAAACATTTGTCCTTCACGTGGCTAACACCCGCACTGAGGTGGATGCGCTTTTAAATACTAATCTCCCACTTCATTTTGGTGCTTTGATTCACACTATATTCAATGTCTCGTCAACAACTGGCTTGGCGCATTTTTTCAAAGTTGTGAGCTCCGGTTTTGTGACTTTGTTCCAAACAATATTTGATGTGATACCGGCATTTTTTCATTCTTTTTTTTCCAGCATCTTCGGCGGGTTTCCATTGATTCTTGCCTTTGCTGCCGGTGTGCTGCTGTTGATTTGTTTGCTTAGGAATGGCTGCACAATCTGTGTCACAAGACAGCCTGCCCCGGCTGTTCCAGCTACGCAACCGGATGCTTGAATACTATGAAACGCGACCTCTGGCTACCTTGAGTGCGGCTTATGGATTATCCTTCCGGTTCTCGTACTTTACTTGTGTGCAACCTGTTTTCCATTGCCTGCATTGCTGTTTTGAATGGGCTTTGAATCTGTGTCTCTGTAATATGGTGTCTCCTGCCCCGGATTATGATCGACTGATGAGTCCCTAAGTGGCTCATGTGTTGGACTTTTCTGGTATCGGGATTATGGCCTGCGCAGCGGCGCATGGAGTTCTAGGGAATTGGAATATATGTGCGGCTGCACATGACTTCCTGGCACGCAGTTATCCCGAAGAACACGCAAGTTGTCCTCTGATGGTGCTAGAGGCTCCAGCTATCGAAGAACATGTATGTTCCTTTAATTTATTAAATTGGATGGCTCAATTTTTTTCTGATGATAATAATGACTTCCTCTTGGAGGCTGTTGCAACATACTGTGTCTAGACGCTGTTGGATTAAATTGGCACTCGTCCATCGTCAACACGTACAGAACTCGATAAAAGAAAAATATCTTTTTTTTTTCTTTCCATGATGGGTAGTATACCGCCCCTTCCTGTTTTTTTTCTTTTTTCCTTACAACTTCGAACTTATCACTTCCAATTATCCTGTTTGGCAAATAATGAACTTGGTTCTGTCCCAATCGAACTTGAACTCTTCGATTCCTAAATTGCTTCCTTTCTTGTTTGTGGTCCGATCAGGAGAGGGTGTAGTGAAGACAGGGTTCTGCTTGCACACATTGCTATGTTTGCATAAGAGTATTAGAAGTTTAAATGCCATTTTGCCACTTTGCAGCTTTTGCACACAACACTACATGTAACTGTTGTTGTAAGTTAACCCCTTAAGTGCTGCGTCGGTGCGTTGGCCGACGGCAGCACTACCTCCCCAGTGCTGCGCACGACCATTGGACGTCCATTCAGCACTAGTTCCAATGGACAGCGCAGCACTGGGGAGGGATGTTTGCGCGCATCTAAGGTGTTAAACTGCTTGATTTTCTTCACATGAGAACGGTCTGTTTTTCACATCCTAGACTTACACCGCGACCTTAGTCTTTACACTACGTGCAGAAGTCTTGATGGTCATAATAACAATGTATGCCGTGATTCAAGTTGATCGGCCCACGCTCTAGACACAACACGCACACAGCTGCAACCAACTGAAATTCTAGTGCCTTTAATATTGCACTGCATGCATGATTTGGGCACGTGGAGAAAAAACCTTTCCAGGGACAGAAAGCTTTGCTGATCCTGAGATGTTATTCACCTCTGCTGATCTTGGAGGTATGGGGCTCCCCATTTAAGCCTAAGAGACCTTCTATTCTTATAAAACCTAGTTCCTAGCAGGGGAGGGTGGTTCACAAAGTGCTACACAACCTGTTTCCACTATCATTGTAACATGATTTCTCCCTTTGTGTTTTATGGAACTGTAACAATGCTGATAGTTTTATTTGTAATCATATGCCTGCTTATGTTAGCCAAAATACTGCATCTTAGAGCATGTAGTTAAAAATAAATATTTTAAACTTTTCCGTGTCTCTGATTACTCACGTTGTGGCCTGGTATGAGAATAAAAACGAACGAGTGTTCTTGATTCCCACCATTCCTGAGAGTACCCTAAGACGCTTGTTCTGGGTTGTCTAATCATTGGTAGCTTCGCTGTAGTACGGAGAGCTAATGAGACACTGATGCTAGTCGGATAGGGGTTCTGGGTACTTAGAAGAGTTCTTTGGTACACCATAATTCACTGAGGTCCTGGTTTCCTGTGCATAGTTCTGTGCATGAGCAGAATCCCTGCACAGCAGGTGTTCACGGACAACACCACCGCCATGTGGTATTGCAACAAACAGGACGGGGTAGGGTCATGGACCCTATGTCAGAAGGCCCTCCGCCTCTGGACATGGCTGAAACATCAGGTCATATCCCTGGTGGTTCAACACCTGGTGGTTTCCCTGTACGCCAGGGCTGACAAACTCAGCCGCAGGTGCATGATGGATCACAAATGGCGTCTTCACTCGGAGGTGGTGCAAGGTCTATTTCGACAGTGGGGAGAAACATGGTTAGATCTATTCGCCACCGACGAGAACGCGTAATGTCAGTAATTTTGTGCGTTGAAATTTCCAAGGCGGCACTCGCTTGGCGGCACTTTTCATCGCGAGTGGAGTTGCGGTCAGTTGTACGCCTTTTCTCCTATACCACTTCTGCCCAGAGTGCTGAAGAAGAGCAGGCGCAACCGGGCCCAAGTCATCTTTGTGGCTCCGGATTGGGCACGAAGAGTCGGGTATCCCGACCTGCTCAACATGGTCATCGATCCTCCGACCCGTCTGCCTCTTCGGGAGGATCTTCTGTCGCAGCAACATTGAACGGTCCTCCATCGAACCTGTCCAGCCTCCACCTCCTTGCGAGGAGATTGAGCGACGGCAGTTGACATCATTTGACCTGCCTCCCGAAGTCCGCGATGTAATCTTTTCAGCCAGGCGTCCCTCCACTAAAACGGTATACACCTGCCGGTGGAACTAATTTCTGGTATGGTGCACAGCAAAGGCTGTAGATCCCCCCTCTGCCTCTCTTTCTGAGGTTCTCTTGTTCTGCCTTTCTTTGGCCCAGCAGGGCTCTGCTCTGGGCACTATCAAGGGTTATCTCTCAGCCATCTCTACCTTTCTTCGGCTTCCAGATCAGTCTTCTCTTTTCAAGTACCTGGTAGCAAATAGTTTCTTGAAAGGCATAAATCATCTCTTTCCTCCTATTCCCTTTGTTATGCCTCAATGGGACTTAAACCTGGTTTTAACTTATTTAATGTGTGCTCCCCTTGAGCTGCTTAACAACGGTCCTTTGAGGCTTTTAACTCTCAAAACTGCATTCCTGGTAGCCATCACGTCTGCCAGATGAGAAAGTGAGCTCCAGGCGCTTTCTTCAAAGCCTCCTTTTCTATCTGTGCATCCGGACAAAGTTGTCCTTAGGACCCGTCCATCCTTCCTGCCCAAGGTTGTCACTGCCTTTCACATCGCGCATACCGTCACTTTGCCCACCTTCTTTCCACCTTCGCATCCTTCGATGGAGGAAGAGAGGCTCCACCGCCTGGACCCAAAACGTGCGCTCCCCTTTTATCTGGATCGCACTAATCAGTTTCAGGTGGATGCTCAGCTCTTTGTGGAGTACATGGGCGCCAAGAAAGGTTGGGCCGTACACAAGCGAACTATCTCCCGATGGGTTGTTTTGTGTATCAAAGCCTGCTATTCTCTGGCAAAGGAGGAGCCTCCAATTGGGCTGCGCGCCCAATCCACCAGGGCGACGGTAGCCGCTACTGCTCTTGCGATCCTCTGAATCACATCTGTCAGGCTGCTACGTGGGCATCGCTGCACACGTCCACCAAGCACTACTGCCTGGACAGTCAAGTTCGGAGAGACAGTTTCTTTGGCCATTCTGTTCTCCAGGACTTCCTGGTGTGATCTTGGTTCGCACTCCCACCTTCGGGGTTGGTATTGCTGGGGTATCTATTCTAAGGTAAGGAATCTATAATGAATGAATGAATGAATGAATTATCACTTATATCGCGCTAACTTAGCCCAATGGGCGTCAAGGCGCCTAGATCAAATAAAGAAACAAGCCAGGTCAGACAGCAGTATCTCATTGATAAGCTCTGGTGAAATACAAGGTTTTCAGGGCTTTTTTAAACAAATCAATAGTGGGTAAAATTTTTAGTTCCATCGGAAGAGAGTTCCAGAGCTGAGGAGCGACGACAGAAAAAGCTCTTGCTCCCCATCTGGTCAATCTAGCATGAGGCACTACCAATTGATGTAACCCGGCCGAACGCAGGCATCTTGTGGGTACATAACGGGTGAGCAGGGTACCAAGTGCGTCTACAGAGCCAGCCGCAAGAGCTCTATAAGTGAGACATAGGAGCTTAAAGGAAATTCTAAACTGGACAGGTAACCAGTGGAGATCTCTCCTAGCGGTAGTGGCAGATGATGCTATGGGAAGGGCCAGAACGAAGCGCGCTGTGGCGTTCTGTACAACTTGCAATCGATGGATAAGGCCCTTGTTGGACTCCACATACAGAGAGTTACAATAATCGAGCCTGGAGTCAACAAGAGCAATTGCAATCTGTTTGCGCGCCTGAAAGGAGAGATAATGAAGGATTCTCTTTAAGATCCTGATAACACCCCAGCAAGTGGCCACGGTCCTATTCACTTGGAGCGTCATGGAAAGTGAGGTGTCAAAGATGACGCCGAGATTTCTGGCCGATTGGGAGGGAGTGGGGCAGATGCCAAGAGACGAAGGCCACCACTCGCTCGACCACATGTGTTGGTCTTTACCATAGACCAAGACCTCTGTCTTGTCGACATTCAGCTTTAGGGAGTTAAGAATCATCCACTCCGCCACACACTGCATGCATGACCTAAAGCTGAATACGGATGTACTGACAGAGTGGGCCAGTGACACCATGATCTGGGTGTCGTCGGCGTAAGACACCACCTCCATCCCCTGCGATCTTACCAGTCTGGCAAGGGGGGCCACATAAATGTTAAATAGGGTCGGACTAGGAGCCGACCCCTGTGGCACCCCACATTGCAATGACTTGGCAGGGGAGAGGAAATCTCCAAGCATGACTCTCTGTTCTCTGTCATGGAGAAAGGAGTTAAGAAGACTCTTGGCTAACGTACTTCTTTCAGATGAACAAGTTACTTACCTTCGGTAATGATATATGTGTAAAAAACATTAGTTTGTTATAGATTTTTTACCGCCCCACTCATCCTCCCCGTTCTGCGAACTGATTTCTAGGGTTAAGATTATCCTTTCATGGCCCTAGTTTTGTGCACCTGTGGTCAGTGTCTTGCATAGCTCTGCGTTTCCGGCACGGAACGTCTTGTACAGACCTGACGTCAGAGTGCGCGGGTGGCATCTAACTAGCTGCCGCAACGACATCCCGGCAACACGACGCCATCGACAAACTCGGAGCCGACCGACGCCACCTTCCGATGCGCAGAGGTACTGCTGACAAAAAACTTTCTGGATCCAGTCTGACACCTGGGGGTAATTCTAAGGTAACTCAATCTATAACTAACTAATGTTTCTTACAGATATATCGTTGCCGAAGGTAAGTAACTTGGTCAGGGATCTGTGCCATGTCAACTCTTCACTTTTCTCTGCACCAAATCATGCAGCCTGCAGTGACAGTGTGGGTGTGTGTATCAAGGTGCAGGGTCCCTAAGGCTGGTACAATAGGTGCTGCAGCATTTGGAGCCCTTCCCTGGTCACAGTATCCTTGTTACCCATGACACATTTTACAATGGGCTTACCTGTGGTCAAGGAGATCCCAATTGTGGAAACAAAGGTACAGTCTTGGGAAAGAAGACAGGCTCTGGGAACCTGATTGGCAGGGACCCAGGGTACATCAAGTCAGGTTGCATCAGATGTCAGGCAAAAAGTGGTGGGTAACCATCCAAAAAGGGGCACTTTCCTACACAGGTGATGACTCTGAATACAGTATCTTGAGACAGAGGTTTTGGTGGATGGATGAGGTATCCACGGATATGTAGCTGGACTAATGCCTGGAGAGATGGTAAAAAACTAGAGAGCTTCAGTGCATATTGATAGTCAGACTGACCAAGCGACCAAAACAATGAGACAGCAAATGTTAGGTTTTGTAGTATTCAATAAACATAACCTGGCTATGCAACACAACCAAAACCCAGAGAATGTTTCTATCACTGTGCTCTGGCTCTCAAGAACAACGATCAACTAAATGCAAAAGTTGGACGGGTCTTCTCTTTTTTAGCACCCTGTGACCCTGTAATATATTCGCCCACCCAGTAATGAGGGTTCTTTAGCTACACTTGTTTATCTCTATGACGGTGAGAAGACAGCATTATCCGGATATTTTATTGCGGGTAAAAAAACATTTAGAACAATAGGTTGATAAAACTATGTCCACTTTACGTTTATCCTTGTAATATTAATTGCCATTTTGTTTTCCTAAGCATTATTGATAGGAATTGAGGATTTTGATTGGCAGAGTTTACATTCTTCCAAGTGGGAGCCACAATCCTAATCAGGGTAAGTCAGATACATAACCAAAATTAACCTGTTTAACCTGGCACCTTGGCACAGAGCAGTAAGGCATAACTTGAGAAGCAATGTGTAAAGTAGTTGTGCACACTTAAAACATAGCAAGCCAGTGAAAACACCACGAAACTGTTTTAGAAGATTAGTAATAGGGCTGTTCCTGTCCCCACACAAAAAGCTGCATACTTTCATGTAGTGCATCAGGAGCCAGAGATAGAAGGCCAGGGATCTTGTGAGGTTCAAAGGTCTCTTTGAAGTTTGCCTAATTCAAAGACTACAATGGGCACAAGTACTGGGCCTCTGACACCATGTACGCAGTTCACTTTTTGTCCCCTCAGGAGACTCTATCAAGAGGAGCTGCACAGTAGGAGGTACTGCCACTTTGCTAACTGTTTTGTTGTGTTGGCCTGCTGATTGCTGTGCTGCCAGGAGGGACTGCCACTTTTCAACTTGCTCTGCTGTGTTGGCCTGCTGCCTCTTGCCTGCCAGTGAGGCGGACTGAACCTACTCTCAACCACGTTTTGAATCCTAAGTAACTCCAAGGTCTTGCTGGCTTGCCCCCTGTTCAGAAAGTCTCAGGACCATCAAAGACTTCTTCCTCCCTGCCGTGGGACTCCACTCCATGAGTCCATCAGTGGGACCTGACAAAGATTAGCCTGTTCTGATCGCCAACTCAATTTTTGCTTCCTTTGCCGAAGGATAAAGCGGGCAAGAAATGCAAGGCTCCCGCGTCAGTACAGCTTTGCCCACAAGATTAGTGCAGCGTGCTCTACGTCCACAAATTATTTCCAGGAAGCTACAAAGCATGACGACGTGAGTCCCGCTTCTGAGGCCCGCCGACACCCCCACAGCTCAGCTCTTGCATCGATACATCGTACCTTGGTTTCCCTAACATCGGCGGCCCTTGTTCGCAAGATACTGTGTATGATGAGATCTGTGAGGTCCCTGTGATTGTACTGCACTTTCTCACAGCTAGCTGAACTTGCCTCAGTGCAACGGTATTACTTGACCGGTTGGAGACTTCCGTACTAGTGACTATGGGGCCTGCTTTTCAGATATCTTGCAACGCATACCCGGCAATACACTGCTTTGATCTTACACAATGTAGCCCATTCAGCGAGGCCGTAAATAACCTCCCAGGTGTGAGTGTTCTCTCAGCACTTGTATCTTTCAGCACTGTGTTGACCTTTATACTTTTATACATGCATAACTTATTGAATTTTTGTCGTTTGGCCTTGTGTTATTCAATAATGAGTTTCAGGTGCATGTGTCAGCCCTTCCCTCTCAATCTAGCTCGGTGAGCCACATCAGCCTGGTGATGGGCCATCAGAATATGCATGGCACACCTCAGCTCCCTTTGTGTGTGCGCTTTCTAGAGGAAATGCTCACAGCCCAGCTGCCAACCAACCTAGACATGTATTTAGAGACAGGCAGAGGCACAGACAATGTAACCTTTCTAAAAGTGCCATTTTCAGACTTGCAATTTAAAATCCGACTTCACCATAAGTTGTGATTTTATTTCTTTAATTAAGAAACACCAAACTCCAAATCTCTATCTTTGCCCAATTGGAAATTAAACATAAAGGCTGTTTAAGGCAATCCCAATGTTAAACTTGGGAAGAGATAGGCCTTTCAGTAGTGAAAAACGAATTTAAGAGTATTTCACTACCAGGCCATGTAAAATTTTTAAGTACATGTCCTAATTTTTAAATACACTGCCCCTGAGGCTGCCTAAGGCCTACCTTAAGCGTTGCTTACATTGGATAAAAAGGAATGTTGGTGCCTGGCATGTAGGGTAACCACGTCGCAATGTCAGTTTAAATCTGCTCACACAGGATCTGCATTGGCAGGCCTGCATCATGTTTGAAGGACTACTGAATGGGTGGCACAAGCTGTGCTGCAGACCCACTAGTAGCAATTAATTTTAGGGCACTGGGCACATATAGTGCACTTTACTAGGGACTTGTAAGTAAATGAAATATGCCAATTATGAATAAAAAGGCAATGCTTGGGTTAACCCTGCGAAAGGGGCCGTTCCCAACATTCATCAATCATTGTATTCCACTCTTAGCACTTTACTTTGTTACAAACGGCGATCCATTGCTGAATTTTATTTTGGAGCCATTTTTAAGTGGATCACATTTTCTTCTATTCAGTATTCTTCTTATCCACTGACTTTTTACGGGGGGAATGTGTTTTGTGAGCCCCTCCAAACCAACATAAATTATTGCTAATTTGCGCTTTTTGATCTAGAAAAAGCACAGTCTATACTGATAGCAATGACAACTACTATATTTTTTGCACTACAACGGTATTAATTTGTATTGCCCGAGTAAATCGTGCTCATTTCATAAACCTCCGAATCCCTTCTGAGACTCGAGCCTGTTTTTCACAAGCAGCACACACATCTCGACAGAAGTCACCAAACCATTTGAGCTATCTGACCAGGAAGAATAAATGAAACTAGTCGAAGAACAACTTGTCTTGCTGTTGCTGACCTCAGCAACTAAAACTTATTTTGGGCGGAATCACAGAAATGTAATCTTAAAGTCTCCACCTGGGGAGTGATGTCGCAACAATACATCAAAAAAGCCAAGCAGACTTCATCAAACAAACCAACATCCTAGATTACCTACTTGTTGGTAATTTTTAAGGTTGCAGGACTGGGTAAAAAGAACAGGTGTTTTTCTCTGTTCTGCATGATACCTTCATACAGAACCACGAGTAGTTAACAACGTCAATAGTAAAAACACAACTACTCATTCTTCACAAAATATTTGTAAAGGCTGTGTATTCTTAAAGAAAAAAATCCAGCAGAGGTAGATTTTATTTGGAAAAAAATACAATTAAAAGCAATCTTTAAAAGAAATCTCTTGCAAAATGTTGTGACGGGAAATATTCTTCTACAAAAAAAATCGAAAATAAATTGCACTGCTGATGTTTTGTGACGTTGATAAACGTGACACCTTTGATTGTAAACTTCAGACATTTTTCTTATTATATTTAAAAATATCATTAACTCCTATACCGTGACAGTGTTAAATATGGGATTGCCACTCAGAACCGTTTTGGGTATTGCATTTTAAGTGCCAGGAAGATGTCTTACCTGTTTTGTCAGGTCCTCAATTATCATGAAATATTTGCTGTAATCACGACCAGACGAACCAGAAGTGCCCCGAGAGCGATGTTTCTCATACCAAGCCTTGATTTTGTTTTCCAGCTCAGTATTGGCAGCCTCCAGGGCATGCACCTTGTCCAGGTAGGAGGACAGGCGGTCATTGAGATTCTGCATAGTCGCCTTTTCCCCACCGAATTGTAGGATGTCAGTCGCATCAAAGCTACTTCCTCCAGTGCCCCAGGATTCAGCACCTTGACGACCACTACCAAATTCCCCACCTCCAAATTCATTAAGTCCTGCTGCACCACCACCCACTCTTCTTCCACCACCAGAACCACCTCCAGATCCAACCCCTCCACCTAAGCTGCCATGGAACCCTTCTCCTACCCTGCCACCAGAACCAGAGCGCTTGTTCCAGCCACCAACCAAGCCTCCCCCTGAGCCACCCATACCACCACCAATACTTGCAACACCACCACCTTTTACAGATGTTTTGATGGACCTGCTTCTCGCAACGTAGATAGACATAATGCTTGAGCGAAGCTGAGCCAGGAATCTGAGGCAGTACTTTACGAGAGCTTTTATATATACCCCTTGGCCATTTCCTCGATTGTAAATAAAACACTGTTTGCCAGCGTATGGTCTGTTGGGCCACGGTGTAATTAGATTTCGTCTCAGACTCTCGCGTCTATTGTCTTTAACCATCTCTTTGGGGCTCTCAATCCCCAGGGACGCTTTATGCGCCGCTGCGTAATTGGGTGGAGCGCACCCAGACAGCATACTTTGATTCTAAGCAATGCTTTTGACGATGACTCATCTGTTTTGTCTTATTTTATCTTCAGTTCTCCTGCCATTATATATTTCTCACTGCCATCCACCCACCTTGCCCCCTGGCAGCTACACAGTCTGCAGTGCTATGTGGGGTATATTGATACTCTGTGCATGTCAACAGAATTAAGGTGGCATGCTGAGGCCTTTCTCCTGAGCCAGTTCTTCGTACTGTATGGAAGTAGGTGTGACTTGTCCGCAAGGAAAGATGGCAGACAGAGCCTTCTAGGACTTTAAAGTTTCCCCATGTCTTCCCCGTTGAACAGTGTAAAGCCTCCCTAGTCTTCATCCTCTACAGTGCAATTGTGCCTTTTGACTTTTCCGCGTTTAAATATGTTCCTATCCAAGCAATGTTGACTTCTGCTCACTGTTATAGCCGAGTTTTTTATCCATTCTTATTTTCATGCACAGTAATTATTGTTTAGAGACAATGTGAGGGTTCACGACGGTTGAAATTTGACAAGCTCCTACAGTTGGGAGAATGTGTGCTGTAAAACTGTTAAGCACCTATTTCTCTATTTATTTATTTATTTATTTATTTTACACATTTGTAGAGCGCTCTGTTACCCGGAGGTGTCCTGGCGCTGGAAGGATAGGCTGGTGTGAAGGAGCGTGCTTACAGAGTGAAGAGCCAAGTTTTAAGTCCTCTTCTAAAGACCATCAGGTTCTGAGTCTGTCTGAGCCCAAGTGGGAGTTTGTTCCAGGCCTCTGCCGCTCCCAGAGAGAAGCTCCTACCGCCCCAGCGAGCTTTTTTTGTTCTGGGGACTGTGGCCAGGGCCAGTTGTCCTGACCTCAGAGTTCTAGCTGGTTTGTGCCAGTGGAAAAGAGATTTCAGGTGCCTGGGGCCTGTATCGTGGAGGGCTTTGAAAACCATGCATACCGCCTTGAAAATGATTCTTTTACGGATGGGTAGCCAATGAAGTTTTACCAAATCTTGAGATACCGAGGAGAATTTGGGTGTGTCAGTGATAAGGCTATTCGGGCTTAACAGAGGCAAGAAGACACCCAAAATGCCTTGAGGCTACATGTCCCTCTTACTGAAAGTAACATTCAGGCAAACGGAGAGTAGTTACAACAGGGAGCTTAGCATTCTGATTGGCTGGCCAAACCTTAGCATCTCATACGAGATGTTAACACTACTTAATCCAGTTTTAAGTGTGTTCTATGCACTTACCCTCTTTTCTGTTGCCCAACTCAAAAATATATATTCTCATTTCATCTCTGTTACCGAATCACAACCTCATCTGCAATATGCCCACTTCCTCTCCTGTATATATTTAACGGAGGTATTTAAATTCTTCTTTCATGCCACTCCTCTAATGACTTTTAGACAATCCATCAGTGCCTCTCTGTGCATAGAATGTGTGCGTCATCTGGACTGCCAGTGATCCATTTACACCGAGTTTATAGAAGGGGTTCTGAACCAGTGTGTCAAACTGGTGATGAGATTGTCCTGTTGGATTTCGTGATGGTCATAAAACAATATTTGTATTCTGTAGGTTACACCTGTCTGTATGCAGCACCTCATTCCCTGTCTGTCTGAATTACCTCGAGACATGGAAAAGTCAATTTTATAAGATTTCACTAATTTCTCTGTTCCGTGTAATTAAAATCCACTGCCCTTATTTCAGTGTTTTTATTTACCTCCAGAATGTTTTCCCGTCCCACAATCGTAACTCTGCACGTGGCCAGCTTAGTGTAGGTTAGTGAAGATTAAAGGACGAAGGTATTTAGTTTCTGCTTGAGATAAAGAATATCAGGGTTGAGCTGAATGTTAGATGGTAGTACCTTCAAGAGGCTGAAACCCTTCCTACAAAAAACTAACTTTTTCTGTAAAGAAAGTGGTAAGAGAAGATTTTGGTCAGCAGACTGAAAACCAACAGGGTGGATTTGCTTACAGAGGTAACTAGTGGCTAGCCTTTGTATGTTACTTCGAATTGGGGAAATGCATTTGAACTGGATTCTGACCTCCACTAGATATCAGTGAAGAAACGTTCGGAGACTCTAATTTCCAAAATTACACTCTTATGCCCCGTTGCATGATTATATTGCCATTTGCAGCACAATATAAATGCAAGAGTACGAGAAAAAAAGGACAAACAACAAAAATATGAACAACTATTGTTCACAGCAGTTGTGCTACAATGCAAGGGTGCGAGGGAAAAAAATAATTTGAGCAACTGTTCTTCACAACAGTTGTGTTTGAAATACAACTTTATCTGATAGAGACTTCTAGCCGCAAATTCCTTATCTTGGAATATCCCCAGGTGTCAAACTGGATCCGGAAGATTTTCGAGCAGTAGCCCTGCACACAAGTAGGTGGTAACATTACGCTCTCCGTCAGCATTATCAGCACAGGAAATGACATGCCTGGTACCTCTATAGGTGACACCATTGTGCACTGATGTCAGTTCTTTCCTTTCTGTGCCAGGTAGCACTGATCCAGTCTGAGCTACCGCTCAGTCATTTTTTGACTGGTCTTTTTCAACTTCTTGTTGACTCTTTTTGAGATTTTTCATCGCTTTGTGTGGGGATGTCACCAAAGAAACTGGCTGGTTTCAAATCATGTGGGGCCTGTCATAAGCAAATGTCTGTGACAGGCCGTTACTTGGTAGGTTTGTGGTTCCTGGAGCCAGGACACAACTCCAAGGTGTGTGAGGACTGCCTTGCCATGCACCCCAAGAAGCTGAAGGAGCGATCCCTCAAGCTCCTTACCGCCTGACATCGGTCAACTCTGCAACGCTCGAGGTCCGGTTTGTGTGGGAGGTCCTGGGACCATTTGCGGAGCCCATCCCAAAGTTCATCATTGCTTTTGAAGTCATCGAGGAAGTCCACAAACACAAGAAGTTGAAGAAGTCCTAATGTTCTTTGACTTCATTACATCCGTCGAAATCATCCGACGAGAAAGCATCAACACTCCAGGGCCCGCGACTCGGCAGGGCCTTTTCCTGAGTCCGCTCTGCCCTTTTCTAATTGTCCTAGAGCAACTCCCACCCAATTAAAATAATTTCATGAGGCCACACACCTCATCCATGTGTGTCCAGGCCCCTCTGGAGCATCTTTGGGCTCCACAGCCGCTGGTGAAGCACCTACTGGGACCACAGGAGCAGGTTCGCCCTCAGCACCAGTCGGGCCCTAGGGATCCTTTGCTGGATCCAGCGCAGAGCCACCAGTGAGACCTTCATCGGCATTTACTCTAGTTCTGACGACCCTGGTGCCGGTGAGACCCCTAGGCAGCATCATCTCCATCCTTATTCCGGACTATGACACATAACTGGCATCTGGCATCGACCGAGGAGATTCTTCCCGTAGCGGAGCCAGGGCTGGTGAGATTCTGGATCTTAACCTACCCTGAGTTGCAATCAAGACTAATGTCATGGTGGAGATGCTTCAGCCGGGAGTCACCCCTCAGAACCCTTACTCCCATTTAATGAAGCCCTTACAGATATCCTACTTTGGGCCTGGTCCATGCTCTTCACAGGGGCTCCTGTGAATTGGACAATAGCCCACCACCATTGCCGTGCTCCTGGAAATCCCAGTTTCCTTACCTAGGACATCACCCTGGAGAGCTTGGTGGTCCAAGCCTCCTCGTCCCGTATCCACCTTGGCACATTCCCTACCACTCCAACAGATATGGAATCAGAGAGGCTGGACACCTACGGTAACTGAATGTTCTCTTCCACCAGCCTGGCACTGCGGTCTGTGAACAGTTTATGCCTCTTACGCTGTTATTCCCATAGACTATGGGATTCAGTTAAACAAGTGCTGCCTATGGTTCCGAAGGAGGCCCGGGCCATAGTCTCTCAGGCTGTTGCCAGAGGGAGGGATGCAGCTAAGTTCATCATCTGATGTGGACTTAACACGACTGACTCGCTGGACAGAGCAATTTCATCGTCTGTGGCCTTGCGGCACCACACCTGACTGAGAAAATCTGGCTTTTCAGAGGATGTCCAGACTTTCCTCATGGATATGCCCTTTAATAACTCTTGCCTTTCTTGAGACATGGCTGATGCAGTGCTGGATCTCTTTCAGGACACAGGGCTATGGCCAGGTTCTTGGGCTCATCAATGCCTTCCGCCCATTTTGTTGTCATGAAAGGGGTCTCCAACTGCACCCAATCCTCCCCCCCCCCCCCAGCCACCCTGGCTAGCAGACTTCCCAGGCTTTCTGTGGTTGAGGGCGTGGCCCCCTTAGATCACATGGGATAGGCAGCCAGCGGTCGGGTCAGTCCACCACACCCTTAGCCGCCGCTACCGCCAGGCATCTTTAGTCCGCCCTCAAACCATCAAAGACATCCAGTGGGAGACAGGATATGCCATCTCCTCTCCAACTGATAGTCAGTGACATCAGACCGTTGGGTACTCAATATAGTCCAAAGGGGCTACTCCCTCCACTTTAAGACATCCCCCCACCCATGACACCCACTTACGATCGGCTGACTGAAGGCCATCTCTCCTTGCTCATCAACACGTGCAGGTTCTCTTGGTCAAGGGAACCACAGAGAGGGTGCCTGCATCAGAAGTAGGTTGTGGTTTTTATTTCAGCTAATTTCTGGTGCCAAATGAGGGCAGAGGTCTTCAAACCCTGTGGATCTGCACCTTCTCAACCTCTTCTTGAAAAAGAAGAAGTTCGATTGCCTGAGTGATTGGGCATTTTTTGCAGGGTTGGGCGTGGGTAAGATGTGGCGGAAATATGTCACATATGCGTGTGTTTTCCCGCCCAACACGTCATCGTGACTATCTCAGCAACGTAAGCGAGGAACACATAGCGTATAGCGAGTCTCTGAGAGCCCTAAGGAAGGAATGTAAGAAAGCGGAAAGTGTGGAGAAGAGAATACAAAAGTGGGGATAAATTAATCTACCTGGCTAAGATAAAGCGCTATCATAAAGCCATCTGTTCTGCGCGCGCTGAGTTTTACGCTAATGAAATAAAATCTAGCTCTAATCCCACAAAATGTATATTCAAGATTGTTAATGAGCTTAAGAGTAATAAAACCGCTCTACCTAACTTCACATCTGTACAGCAGTGTGAGGAACTCGCGACCTTTTTCGTGGAAAAGGTACGAAAAATGTATAATTCGTTTCCACAGCGATCCCCTGGCTCCACCGTCCTAGCGATCAGATATGAGGACTATCTCATTCTAACAGCGATTCCGGAGATCTCCAACGAGGAGCTCACCAGACTTTGTGGTAGAATCAAATCCGGGTCTCCTTTGGATCCCATGAGACCAGCCCAATTTGTTGAGTCCCTGACGCTCTTCCAGCAGTCGTAAGGTCAAATACTCAATCTGTCCTTTTCCATGGCCAGTGTCCCTGTGAAGAATTTTAGACCTATCTCCCTTCTCCCGTGGGTTGCCAAGATCGCAGAGGCCCATGTCAACAATGTTCTATCTCAATAACTGAGCCTTCATAACATTCTGGACCCGTCACAAAACGGTTTTTGGCCGGGCCACAGTACGGAATCGGACCTGTTAGCCACGACCGAACATCTTCGGACGATCTTGGATGCCGGTCAAAGTGCAGCGCTGATCCTGTTGGATCTTAGCGCTGCCTTTGATACGGTGTCACATGACATTCTTCTTTATCGTCTAGAGGCAGCAGGGATCTCCGGAACCGCCCTAGAGTGGTTCAGATCATTTTTGACTGATAGATCTTTCCGGAGTCGGCCCCGCCGTTCCTTTCTCAACCCCATACCATTGGTCATGGGGTCCCCCAAGCCTCAGCACTAAGCCCGTCCCTGTTTAATATCTACGTACAGCCACTGGTAGCGGTGGCAAAAGAATGGGACCTAACAATGGTATCTTATGCTGATGATACCCAGCTTGTTATCACCTTAGCGGAAGGGCCATCAATATCGGCCACTAGGTTCAGAGATGGGATGGCAGCAGTGGCTAAATGGATGGCAGACAACTGTCTACAGCTTAATGCGAGTAAAACCGAGGTTTTATTGGTTGGCAAGAACACCGCCCTTTGGAATGAACATTGGTGGCCGGCGTCTCTGGGGTCTATGCCAACGCCAAAGACATTAGTAAAGAATCTAGGAGTCTGGATGGACTCCTCACTTAGTTTCAAGACCCACACTAAGAGAGTTGCAGCCACATGTGTGGGCTTACTAAGGGACCTCAACCCTCTCTTGAAGTTTTTTGATCCAGCAGTACGACAGCTCCTTGTACAATCTACCATACTGTCTCGCTTAGACTATGCTAGTGCGCTGCTTCTAGGGGCTAATAAAGCCGAGATACAGCGACTACAATGAGTTCAAAATTCGGCAGCTAGAACTCTGGTGGGACTTCCCCATCGGTGTTCGGTAGGGGCTACGATCAGAAAGCTGCACTGGCTTCCGATCGACACCCAGATACAGTTCAAAGCTCTTTGCTTATCGTTTAAGGTTCTAAAATCTGGGAGTCCGGAGCTACTGAGCAATCTTCTGGTCCCGTTCGTGCCCCGTAGACAGCTGCGTTCGCTGGGACAACATTTGGTGATTGTCCCGCGGATTAAACTCTGCCAAGTTGGTGGTCGTTCCTTTCAGTACATGGCAGCTAAGCTGTGGAACTCCTTGCCAGTTCACATTCGTGGAATGGAGGACCTGCTTGTCTTTCAAAAAGCCATTAAAACCTTCCTCTTTCCTTTACCATAGTTGGGATTGACCATAGCTGTGAAGTTTTCAGTTACTGTGCCACTTGGATCTGGTAGCGCCGGAACGCCCCTTGGCTGGAGCAGCTGTGCTCTTTAGAAAAACATTTAACATAACATTTAACACAAAAAGGCACCCAGTTTCACAGAGAAGGTCGGAACGCAAGGCAGACACCGCCGACTGAAGAAAACTGTAAAGAAGATCTACACTGTTATCGGAAAACAGCCGCCAAAAATCACAGGTAACCTGGAGAGAAGGAACACGGACGCCCCCTCTGTAGGCCTAATAACCGATTTCAAGTTAGGCTCTGGCTTGATCTGAGGGGAGGAACCACCGTGAGGCAGCAAGCATGGGGGACGCCAGGAATGAGACCATTCCGCTGCCACAACTGCCATCACAGCAACAGCCATACATCGTCACAATGACAGGAGCATGCTACACAGATTTGGCACCGCTAAAGCATGTTCACCTCCACTTTTATAAAACAAAAGCGAGTCTATCCCCCAGCATGTTTACAATGGTCTACCTGTAACTAAGGCTTTCCACAAACTGGCTCCAACACAAAAGGAGGAACTTAAGAAACACCTATCTCCGCGAACAGGTTAACAGCATTTAATACCCAATATAAAGAATAGCCAACTCATCCAGCCAGCTCAACAACATGAACATCATCATTTAGTAAAGATACAAATAATGCAATGATCTTTAAACAACAAATCCGAACAGGACCACCTTGCATACCAGGTATCGCACAATACATCAGTTAAGGCATGCAGAGCACTCTGCCTGTGTTTAAAAAAATAAAGAACAGCTAACAAAACACCAATGTTTCCCTCCCTTTTCTACCTTTAGGCATGAGAACAAAGGAACTTAAGGCACCACGCATACACTACCCTCCATGGAAGATCCCCTTCCGTACAGGGCAATGAAAAAAACTACAGTATTTAAAAAACATTGGAAAAGTAACAGTACCCATTTAGAATTGCTTACCAGTGACAACAACTAATTCTACCGTGTCCCTTCATATACCCCCAGTGTCCCACAAGACCACACACTGCCCTGAAGAAGACCTTCCACCCAATTCATATCTAGGTCCAACCCAAAAGGTTGAAAAGTGTTTTAAGGCACCACGCCTACACCACCCTCCATGGAAGTTCCCCTTCCCTGCAGCGCAATGAACAAAACTTAGGAAACCCATAGGTTTCCAAAAGACAAACGACGTGTCCCACAAGAACACACACTGCCCTGAAGAAGACCTTCCACCCAATTCACATCTAGGTCCCAATCAGAAGGTCGAAACGCGTCGCCATATTTCAACCTGAGGCCAAGCGTCAACCTTGAACTACTGATTAGAGCACAAAAGGCCCCATATACTAAAGCGCAATTAAGGTCGCCTAGACAGGAATCCACACATTTAAGCTCTGAATGTGTGCAATGTAGTAAGTCACGTCTCATTGTACACAAAATGTCTATATGAAAAATGTATTGTCACTTCATGTTTTAATCATTATTTAATTCATTTCTGTATTTGCAATTTTTCCTCATTGAGTCATGTGTAAACATTTAAGTTACTGTTAGATTTAAGTGTAAAAAGATGAGATGAAATCTACAAAACAGAAAAAGATAACTATCTACCTTAGTTAATAACCTGGCACATGAATTTTCATTTGACAAAAGCAGTTGGGTTTCACATTAAAATAACATACGAGAAACTCTGTTTTTTTCAAAAAAGTATTTCAAAGTAAGCACCGTTCATTGGTTGAACAATGATAGAGAGACTTCTTTAGCTCTCCATCGAAACAGGCCTGGGCGTAGTTCACGGAGTTTCGATACGTGGAACTCCGCGAAGTTACAAAAAAAATCTGCGAAGTTCCGCGAGTGGCGGAGTGCAGTGCGAACTGCAATTTGTAATGGGGTTTCTGCCACTCAGGTAGAAATTCTACCCGAGTGGCAGCTCGAGCTCACAAACTTACCGATCGCGAGTGGGGAAAAAACTCCGCTGCACATTGCAAACTGGAGTTTTCAGCACTCCGCGAGCTCCGTAGAGTGCAGAAAACTCAGCGAACCGAGCGAAGTTCACTACCCAGGCATAGAAATAAACACAATCTCAGGTCTGGGAGGTATCATTTTGCAGCGATAGAGCAGGAAAGGGGCCACGGATGTTATACACTTCACTTTCTGGTGTTCAAGAAGGACAGCAGTTTATGCCAGATCCTACATTTCCTGGACATGAAATTATTCCTCATAAAGAAAAGTTCATATGATGTCCCTAGCTCAGGTCTTACCTGTGTTAGAACTTGGAGAGTGGATGGCGTCATTTGACCTGCAGGATGCCTACTTTCACATCCCTAACCTGTGGTCGCATCAGAAGTACTAATGATTTGCAGTGGGTTCTACACACTTTCAATTTGCATTTCTTCCCTTTTGCATGACATTGGCACCTTGAGTCTTCACAAAGGTAATTGCAATGTTGGCAGCTGATCCCAGAAGATGCGGAATCCTAATATTCCTGTAACTGGAAAACTGGCTGATCAAAACTGGCTCACCAGAGGCCATGTCGCACCATATACAATTGATCAATCAGAGCACTTGTAAAGCGCGCTACTTCCCCGGGAGGGTCTCAAGGCGCTGGGGGGTGGGGTTGGGGGGTGGGGGGGTAGAGCTGCTACTGTTCGAAGAGCCAGGTGTTGAGGAGTCATCTGAATGCGAGTAGGTCTTGGGTCTGTCGTATGTGGGTAGGGAAGGTGTTCCAGGTCTTTGCGGCGAGGTAGGAGAAGTATCTGCCTCCTGAGGTAGTGCGATGGATGCGGGGGACGGCGGCGAGGGCGAGGCTGGAGGATCGGAGCTGGTGGGTGGGGTTGTGGAAGCTGATTCTGCTGTTCAGGTAGGCTGGTCCGGCGTTGTGGAGTGCTTTGTGTGCGTATGTGAGGAGCTTGAAGGTGATCTTCTTGTCGACGGGGAGCAAGTGTAGGTTTCTCAGGTGGGGGGTGATGTGGCTGCGGCAGCGGACATTGACGATCAGTCAGGCGGAGGCGTTTCGGATGCGTTGTAGTCGGCGTAGATGTTTGGCTGGGATTCCTGCGTAGAGTGCGTTGCCTTAGTCCAGTCCTATGCTGACGAAGGCATGTGTAACCGTTCTTCTTGTTTCGGTCGGGATCCACTTGTAGATCCTGCGGAGCATGCGGAGGGTGTTGTAGAAGGAGGAGGAGATGGCGTTGACCTGTTTCGACATGGAGAGGGAGGAGTCGAGGATGAAGCCTAGGTTGCGTGCATGGTCGGTGGGTGTTGGTGCTGTTCCCATTGTGGTCGGCCACCAGGAGTCGTCCCAGGCTGAGGGGGTGGTCCGAGGATGAGGACCTCCGTCTTGTCCGAGTTCAGCTTCAGCCGGCTGTCCCTCATCCAGTCGGCGACGGCCTTCATTCCATTGAGGAGGTTGGTTTTGGCAGTGAGTGGGTCCTTGGTGAGGGATAGGATGAGTTGGGTGTCGTCGGCGTAGGAGATGATGTTGAGGTTGTGATGGCGGGCCACTTGTGCGAGGGGGGCCATGTAGATGTTGAACAGCATCGGGCTGAGGGATGAGCCCTGGGGGACGCCGCAGATGATGTTGGTCGGAACGGAAGGGTGGGAGGCGGACTCTCTGGGTCCTGCCGGTGAGGAAGGACGTTGTCCATTCTAGGGCTTTCTCTTGGAATCCGGCTTCTAGGAGGCATGTTCTTAGAGTGCAATGGCAGACCGTGTTGAAGGCGGCCAACAGGTCCAGGAGGATGAGGGCTGATGTTTCGCCTTTGTCTAGTTGTCATCTGATGTCGTCTGTGGTGGCGGTGAGGGCTGTCTCGGTGCTGTGGTTGCTTCTGAATCCGGATTGGTATGGGTCTAGGATGTTGTTGTCTTCCAGATGGCGGGTCAGTTGCATGTTGATGATTTTCTCGACGACCTTTGCCGGAAACGGGAGCAAGGAGATGGGCCGGAAGTTCTTGAGGTCCTTGGGGTCCGCTTTGAGCTTCTTGAGGAGGGCGTTCAGTTTGGCGTGCTTCCAGCTTTCCGGGAATGTCGCTGTTTCGACGGATGTTGATGACCTTCCGTAGTTGGGGTGCGATGGCTGCGTCTGCTTTGTTGAATACGTGGTGTGGGCAAGGGTCCGACGGGGATCCTGAGTGGAGTTCATGACCTTGCGTGTCTCGTCGTCATTGTCGATGGCCCAGGAGATCAGACGGTTGGCGCTGGTGGTGTTCGCAGGGGAGGTGGCGACTGACGTGGTGGGGGCAGTCGTGGTGTTGAAGCTTTCGTGGATGTCAGCGATCTTGCGGTGGAAGAAGAGGGCTAGTGAGTCGCACAGTGCTTGTGAGGGCGGGATGTCGTTGTTGTTGGCGCTGGGGTTGGAGAGTTTCTTTACGATGCTGAAGAGTTCTTTGCTGTCGTGTACGTTGTTGTCTAGGCGGTTTCTGAAGGAGTATCTCTTTACTAGTCTGAAGAGGTGGTGATGTCTGCGGGTGGCATCCTTGTGGGCTTCGTTGTTGTCCGGTGTGCAATCGTGGAGCCAGGTCTTCTCCAGTTTCCCGCATGCGCGTTTGGAGTTCTGGAACTCGTCGGTGAACCACGTGGCTCTTTTGCTGGTGTGATTGTTGGGTGGTTTCTTGAACGGGGCGAGGGTGTTGGTGCAGTCTTGAATCCACTGCTGAGGTTGCGAGCTGCGGCGTCTGCGCTGGTAGGGTCGGTGGGTGGGTTCTGGGCGAGGGTGGTATTCAGCTGGTCGTCGGTGACTTTACTCCAGCAGCGGCGAGGTGGCTTTTGGGTGCGGTGATGTGTGGTCGGTTTCTTGAAGGTGAAATGAATGCTGCAGTGGTCGGTCCAGTGGAGTTCTGTGGTGTGGTCGAAGGTGACGTGGGAGCCTGTGGAGAAGATAGGGTCCAGCGTGTGGCAGGCCGCATGGGTGGGTGCGGTGACGAGTTGTCTGAGGCCGAGGTTGGCTAGGTTGTCGATGAGGGTTGAGGAATTTGCGTCGTTGTTGTTCTCGAGGTGGAAGTTGAGGTCCCTGAGGAGGATGTAGTCCGTTGAGTCGAGTGTGTGGGTACTGGCGAGGTCGGCGATAGTGTTGCTGAACTGGGCCCGTGGTCCGGGGGGTCTGTAGATGAGTGTTCCTCTGAGGGTGGTGTTGGGGCCAGTTTGAATCCGGAAGTGCAGGTGTTCGGCAGCGTTGAGGGTGTCATCTGCGTGGGTGGAGACCTTGAGGGTGGATTTGTGTGCGATGGCTATTCCTCCTCCGATTCCATTGGCGCGGTACCTGCGGGTGATCGTGTAGCCGTCCGGGATGGCTATGGCGATGTTGGGCGCCGAGGAGTCGTTCCACCAGGTCTCGGTCAGGAAGGCCACATCTGGGGCGGAGTTGTCGAGCAGATCCCAGAGCTTGACGGCGTGTTTGCGTGCGGAGCAGGTGTTGAGGAGTATGCAGCGGAGGTGGTTGGGTCCAGTCCTGGGAGGTTTTGTGGTTCTGTCGCAGGTGAAGCTGCAGGTGCGGCAGGAGAAGGGTTTGTGGGTCCGTTTCGGGAATGCCTGGAAGCAGGTGAGGTTTCGGCCAGCGTTGAGTGCTTGGAGGCTGCTGGTGTCGTAGTGAGTTCTGATGTCATGGCGTTCGCGGGGTCCAGGGGTCCTGGCGCTGGGCGCAGTCCAGGCACGGACGGGCGCAGGCGGGCTTGCCTTTGGCGCGCCTTCGGTCGTCATTTAAGGCAGGGAGGGAGGGAGGCGGGAGCGGGGCGGCGAGGGGGCAGAGATCAGGGAAAAAAACAACAAATACATGGAGGAAGACACCAAGGAACAGGACACGATGCGCAGCGGCGGTCAGGGCAGTCCGGGCCGTTTTACTTTAGGCGGATATTTCAACTGTGTTACGAGTTTCTCCTTACCCCTGATACCTAGAGTTCTAAGGAAGATTCGCCAAGACCGAGCCTGAGTAATTTTCATCTCCTCGCATTGTCCAAGAAGGGTGAGGTATGCTGACCTCCTGCGCCAACCTTCTCTCCCAGTCGAGGGAAATGGTTCTCCACTCCGGTTCACGATGCCTCCACCTACCAATCAATTAATCAACCATTCAGGGTTCCTATAGAGCGCAACTACTCATCATGAGGGTCTCAAAGAGCAGGGGGTATTCTTCAGTTTAGTCGCATAGCCAGGTCTTGAAGTCCTTCCTGAATTCAGGCAGCAAAGGTTCAGAGGTAGGGAGTTTCAGGACTTTGCAGTGAGGTAGGATAAGGATCTTCCTCCAGCCGATGTCCTGTGCATCTGTGGGATAGTGGGAGGAGCGGAGGTGTCAGGTCTGAGTGTAGAAGGAGAGGCAGTGGTTGAGGTATTCAGGTGCAGTGTTGTGTAGGGCTTTGTTGGTGTGTGTGAGGAGCTTGAGGGTGATTCTTTTGTTAATCAGGAGCGAGTGGTGGTCTCTCAGGTGACTGGAGATGTGGTTTCAGCGAGGGATGGCCAGGATTCATCAACATGCTAGGAGATGGGGTGGGAACGCCTGAGTTCCTTTCAGTGGCAACCAGAGGTGCGTAATTCCAATGGAACATGGTTTAGACTGATTTGCATATAGCTGGGTCCACAGGGTTTTCAGGCCTGCCATTTCAGCTTGGGTAAGCTAGCTAGCACCACTCACAACAGATGTACGTTTTCTTATGTCTGAGGTCACTTCACTTAAAACCCATAAGCCCCCCCTAAGGCAGGCCTTTCAATTCTGAAGGCAGCGTGCTGGGTTACAGGTGTGTGGGTTTCCATGTAGGAGCAAGACAATCCTACAAACCCCAGAGTCAATTCTCCAGGCTTTGTAAGTGCTGCCAGCCATTTGTACACATATAGAGGCCATCCATCATTACGCAATGGCCAACTATATAGACTGCTTTGAAGGGCACATTTTGGTGCCCTCCTTGTATACTTTGGTTTGAGCCACTTCAGGAGGCACTTGACTCTCTCTCTGGCGCAAAACTAGACAAAGGACATGGGAGTATCCTCCCCTCTGTCCAGCCCCTCCTCTTGGAGGGACCCAAGAGTCATTCCAACCCTTTCTTAGGGTACTTCGGTCGAAGTTCGCATTCCACTTTTTAGGTCTCGCCTAGGCAGCACGCATGCGCTGCATAGGAAAAAGACCTTTAGCTATCGATCGTATCGTATCGTAAGGGGTGCTTATATAGCGCACTGACACCATGGGTTTCCTGGCGCTGGTTGGAAGTAGAGGAGACAGAGAGACTAACCAGTTTGGGGGAAAAGCCAAGTCTTTAAAGATTTACGAAAGAGGATCAGAGAGTTAGAAATTTTAAGAGAGAGGGGGAGAGAATTCCAGAACTTGGGGGCCAGGTATGCAAATCTCCGGCCTCCAGATCTGCAGAGCTTGTAAGAGGGGACAGTCAAGAGGTGAAGATGGGAGGATCTCAAGTTAAGGGACGGGCAGTAGGGACGGATGAGAGATTTTACAAAGATGGGACAAGAACCAGCCAAAGATTTGAAGATAAGGCAGCCGATCTTGAAGGCTGCCCTAGAGGCGACAGGAAGCCAGTGGAGTTTGACGAGGAGGGGCCTGGCAGATTGCCACTTCGGAATCCCTAAGGCCAATCTCGCCGCCTGATTTTGGACCACCTGTAGTCTGCCCATCGATGTTTTAGGCAGACCATGGTAGATCGAGTTGGAGAAATCTAGGCGGGAGAGGACGAGGGCCATGATGACCTGCAGGAGGGCATCAGGTGTAAAGAGATATGCCACTTTCCTGATCCTGCGCAGTTGGTAAATACAGGACGAGACCACGGTCCCCACCTGCGGCCCTAGGGATAGAGCGGAGTCGATAGTGACCCCTAAGCTCTTCACCGAAGCCACGGGGGTGGGAGAGGGGCCCAGTTCCACCGGCCAGAATTGAGGCCCCCAGAAGGTGGGGCTCTTACCAGGAAGGAGGAGCTCCGTCTTACCGGGGTTCAGCTTTAACTGGTTGTGGCCCATCCACTGGAGAATATGGGACATGGCTGACTGAAAGTTAGGAATAGCAGAGGGGGAATTAAGAGGGAAGATGAGCTGCAGGTCGTCCGCGTAATTAAACACGGTGACGTCCCACAGCCTCAGAGAAAGTAGAAGGGGGCGAAGATAAAGATTGAAGAGGAGAGGGGACAGAGAGGAACCCTGGGGAACCCCACAGAGCGAGTGCTCTCTAGGAGCCCTAAAGGCACCCAGGCTTAGGGTCTGAGACCTGCCCGTCAGGAAGGATCTGACCCAGGCCAAAGCCAGGCCCTGGATGCCAGCCTGCTCGACACGGTGGAGAAGGATGTTATGATCCACCGTGTCGAAGGCAGCTGACAGGTCTAGTAGTACCAGGGCCTGGGGGGTACCCTTGTCAACACCGTCTCTCAGGGCGTCCAGCACGGCCAGGATGACTGTCTCCGTAGAGTGTCCGGGTCTGAAGCCAGCTTGGTTGCCCTCGAGGAAGTCGGAGCTCTCGATAAACTGTGAGAGACAGGTGGTGACGTGGGCTTCCAGGATTTTTGAGAAGAAAGGTAAGAGAGAGATGGGGCGGTAGTTTGCCGGAACAGCCGGGACGGCCCCCGGCTTCTTCAGAAGAGGCACCAACACGGCCTCCTTGAGGGGGCCCGGCACCGTCCCAGAGGAAAGAGAAGAATTTAGCAGGGGGAGGATACAGTCAGGTAGGGTGTGGCAGATGTCCCTAAGAATGGAGGGGGGGCAACAGTCATCTGGGGATCCCGACTTAACGCGGGTTGCAAGAGTAGCCAGAGAGGTGGAATCTAGAAGAGGGAATTGTGTGAAAGAAGAAGTATTATGGGGGGGGGGAACCGGTCCAGCGCCAGGAAGGGTGACAGGAATGGTGTCCTTGATCGATACGATCTTTTCAATAAAGAAGGTGCTGAGGGCATTGCATGCTTCCTGTGTAGGGGCCTGAGTAGGAAGCGTCCTGGGGTCGGAGGTAAAATCATTAAGGACTTTAAAAATTTCCTTAGACTGGTAAGGAGCAGATACAATTTTTCCAGAGGCATAGGTTTTTTTGGCAGCCCGAATGGCGAATTTGTACCCATTACGGGCGGCCACATATGCGTCTCTGCTTACGGGACTGTAGTCTCTCCTCCACCTGCGCTCGAGCTGGCGGAGTTCCAAGTGGAGAGCTTTTAGGTGGGGGGTAAACCATTTGTGGGAGTTACTGTGCCGGGATTGAGGAAATTTAGTGAGGGGAGCAAAGATGTCACTGGCTGTAGTAAGCCAGTCTGCCACGGAACCATGGAGCTCGTCGGTACCAGTGTCGTTAAGTAACAGAGGATAGGTTTGGGACAGATGAGCTAGAAATTTGGAGGGGTCGACAGCCTTCCACTTGCGAGCCATGCCACCCTCCCGTGGGGGGACCTTGATGTGGCCGACCGCTGAAAAGGTGGTGTCGATCAGACAGTGGTCCGACCACACACAAGGTGTTATTAGTGGGCAGGAGGACGTGACTCCATGGGTCCAAACATGGTCGAGGATGTAGCCACCCTTATGGGTGGCAGACCTGACTAGTTGGGTGAAGTTCAGGCTTGAGAGACCCTCGAACAGTTCGGAAGCATGTGGGCCAGCGTCCTCATGTTGAAACCAGTAGTTGAAGTCCCCAATGATGATAATACGGGGGGAGCAGGTAGCAATATTGGTTAGCTGGTCGATAAAGGATGAGGGGAAAGACGGCATGGGATGGGGAGGGCGGTATAATAGCACAAGAGTAACTGCACCTGCCTCGGTCCCTAAGCTGAGGACCAGGGTGTCTACATCCGGTAAAGTCATGGCCGCAGAAGTAATGATGTTAAGATCCTTGCGTATTACCGCCGCCACCCCTCCCCCGGTACGGCCCCCTGAACGGTTGTTGTTCAGCAGAAAATAGTCAGGGGGAAGCGTAGCCAAGATGTCTGGGAGGGAATCGTCGGTAAGCCAAGTCTCTGATAGTAGTAAGACATCAGAGCTTTCAGACATGAGAAGATGCAGGATATCGACTTGGTGCTTAACCATAGAGCGGGTGTTTAAATACAGGACCCGGATGGACGACTCAGGGGGAGCCGAAGCGGTAAGTGATGGTGTCGGCGCAAGATTAGGGGTTAAAATGCCTGCAATGCCGAGTGAGGTAATGCGGGCCCAGATGACGGGGGAGAGAGGACAAGCCGAGGCGTTTAAGCGCCTAAGGGAAGAGGCCGAATAAGATAGAGAAGTGGCAGCACTACTGGCCCCTGGGCCCGTCCGGCCGCGGACGGGCGCAGACGGGCTGGACTTAGGCGCGACTTCGGCGCGCTGACGGCGTGCCCGCTGCGCCCGTCCGCTGCGCTCCCTGTGAATGGGCGCCATTTTATAGGGCAGTTGCGGTGCTGGTCCGAGCGCTGCACCGCCCACCCACACACCCTCCTCACCCAAGATGGCGGCCACCAGCGCGTCCCGGCGATTCAGTTTTGCAGTCACAAACGTGCACGCGTTGCATTGCTTTGAATGGCAACGCGTGCACGTTTCGCGATTCCCTTGCGGGAGCGAGCTTTGAAACCATCTGTTAGTAATTAACAGATGGTTCCTGCTCACTCCCGCAAGGGAACCTGACGCAGCCCCCCTCCTCTCTCCCCTCCAGCTGCTGCCTCTTTTCAGCACGAGGCACGCACGCTTGTTTTTTACTGCCTTTTGGCAGCACTAGGAACATGCGTCATTAGAACAATGTTGACCGTTCCAATACAGTGATGCGATGTCCTACATAACCTCGCAGGTGCAGAGACTGCGCTAGTATTTGTATCCTAACACAAAGAATATCAAGTGGATGAAGGGTACCAACTCCGGCACACCAGACAAGGAGAAGTTAGTAATTAACAGATGGTTCCTGCTCGCTCCCGCAAGGGAACCCGGTGCAGGCCCCCTCCTCTCTCCCTTCCCCTGCTGCCTCTTTTCAGCACGAGGCGCACACGCATGTTTTTTACAGCCTTTTGGCAGCACTAGGAACATGCGTCATGATAACAACGTTGACCGTTCCAATACAGTTCTGACGCAATGTCCTACATGCCCTCGCAGGTGCAGAGACTGCGCCAGTGTTTGTTTCCTAACACAAAGAATATCAAGTGGATAAAGCGTACCAACTCCCGACACACCAGACAAGGAGAAAGTTGAGCTTAAGCTCCTCTCGCGCTGAACGCTCACAGTCGATGGCTATTAAGGCACGTCACACAGGTGCTGCTATTATAGTGGCACCTGGGAAAGTGTGGCTCAAGCTCCGTCACAGTATACTACTGTGCTTCTCTCTGAAGAATGTAAACATTCCGGCGGGCTCGTCAAAGCCTCTTTCTCCAGTATTGGGGTGTCTTTCATAGATTCACATGCTTGAATATTCCCCGTCGTCGGAGTGGGAGTCCCACGGTAAATAAAATAGCAATAAGTACTAAATATATAATAATATATAATAAATATATATATACATAATAAGGAAAAACCCAAAAAATGCATACAAGAAGCATAGGGTACCTAACTAAAAAGTCCTCCATAGGAATGCATGGGAATAAAACAGTTCCAATGCAGCCTATCCTTGTCATTATGTTAGTCCAAACTGCAGCCAATCAGGCGCCAGCAGCCCTCTAGAACCTTCTCCTCAGAGCTCAAGCCCTCAGATTTCCTACCGCACGTCGTGTGTAAGGGAGTCTCCCTGAGCTCTGCTCAGTTTTTTCTTCTCTTCAAGTGTTTCCAGTCTCTCCACAATGTCTTCAAGTAAGAAGTCTCTCTTCAGAGCTTGTTCCTCCTGTGGAAAGCTAAGATTATTTCATGATGACCCACACAGTAAGTGTATTTACTGCCTTTACCCGGACCATGAGGTAGGCACCTGTAAGCTCTGTAGAAAATTCTCAGAGAAAACTCTGAAGGACAGAGAAGGCCGTTTACTTGTTTGGCTTCAAAGGCTAAAGGACAAGGACAATACACTTTCTGATGCTGAAAGTCTTGTGTCAGGCCGTTCTAAAGCAGCTTCTAAACGTGGTAGTGTGCAGGAGGTGCCTTCACCATTTCCTAAAAAGAGGAAACTTGCCCTCACTTTGGCCCCTGCGGTGTCTTCACCATTACCTGCCACGTCTGGGCCCACGAGACAAAGCTCTCAGGCTCCTTCTGCTTCAATTTCCAGTTTTTCTGTGAAGAAAACGGATTTGTCGTCGACGACGGTAGTTTCAGCTCCGTCGACGAGAATGGCTGTCTCTGGTTCAAAATCGACGACGACGGTCACGACGACGCTGGCCTCTGGATCGTCGTCAGCTTTGGCGTCGACGTCATCGTCGTCGATGAGAGTGGTTCTCAGTTTTAAGACCGTGTCTTCTTTGATTCCAATTTCATCTTCGTCGACGAAGAAAGTTCACTCGTCGACGACCCGGTCGTCGTCGACTAGAAGTTCAAAGACTCTGGATTCGTCGACGCCCTCGACGGTGAGCGCACCGCCGACGTCTGTCCCGTCGACGAGAGGGCCTCTTCTATCTGCTCCGTCGACGACCGCTCCGTCGACGACCGCTCCGTCGACGACCGCCCCGTCGACGACCACCCCGTCGACGACGACGGCTCCGTCGACGAAGACATTAAAAGTAAAGGTTCCGTCGACAATGGCTCCGACGACGATACCAATGAAGATTGCTCCGTCGACGGTCTCCTCGTCGGCGATGGCATCCAAGACAATTCCATCGCAGAAGACAACTGATGTCATACCGTCGACGCGTACGCAAGGCACAGGTTCCACGCCAGCCTCTTCTTTTGCATCAATGCCTTTATTGCCTTTAAAGTCCAGCAAGCCTCAGTTCGAGACTTTTACAGAAAGAGAGATGATGAATCCTCCATCTCCGCTGTTTGCTACTGATTCTGAGCAAGAGTCTGATAACCAAGCTCAAAGTCTTTCAGATTTGAACATTAAGTGCCAAGAATTCAGTAACGATGAAGAAGATCTCTATGGCCAACATCAAGCAACTCACCCTCAAGTTCCAACTGCGATGTTGCCTATATCAATGATTTCGAACCTCCAAAGTATGTTGGAGGATTACAATCGACGTTTCCCACCAACTCCACAGGTTACGGCTGTTCCATCGGTGTTGAATCCAGTTTCGGAGCCGGCCCTAGATCCTCCTCAACCAGCGTCGCCTGTTACTGTCCACAGAACTACATCAGTTCGGGTGCACACAACAATTTATCCAGAGGATGATGATGACGAGAATCCTCCAGAACGTGAGGATGGAGAAGTTTCTGAAGTAGATGAGGATGGTGAGGAACATTTAGCGGAGTGGGATGACTATCGTGCTCAAACACCATCCCCTTCTCAGGTGCCAACGGGGGATTCTCCTCCAGTAGATATAGCAGGATTCCACCAGTTAATGGACAGGGCGGCGCAACGATTCAAATTGCCACGAGCACACAGAGAGGAAGATTGCTTCCTATACGATTTCAAGAACCAGCCCTTGAAACAGATACACACAGTCCCGATTATAGACTTCATCTGGTCTGAAGGGGAAAAGATAATGAAGACGCCTAACTCTCTACCGGCACAACTGCCGAGGTTGGAAAAGAAATACAAGGCTCCTGTGGGCTCTCCAGCATGCCTTACAGGTCAACCTAAGCCCGACTCTGTCGTCACGCAGGCAGCTCAGAGAGGTTCAAAGAATCCGGCGTCTACAATCACCGCTCCTCCAGACCGTGAGGGCCGTCGCCTAGATGCTATTGGGCGTAAATTTTCCTCCATGTCCTCTACAACGGTTCGAGTAGCTAACGCTATGGCTATATTAGGTCGTTATGACCGTCAGGCTTGGGCTGACATGTCCGCCTATGTGGCATTACTCCCGGATGCTTCCAAGGCAGAAGCACAGAAAATTCTGCAAGAAGGAGAAAGGACGGCAGAAGAACTTATTGATTGTGCAGTGGATGTGGCCTGCACTGGTTTTCGCCAACTCGCGGGAGCGGCCGTCCTGCGACGACAGGGTTGGCTACGCTCAACTTCATTTAGACAGGAAGTTCAGGCAAGAATCCTGGATATGCCATACGACGGCGAGTCATTATTTGGAGCGCATATTGATGAAGCGCTACAATCCATAAAAAAAGGACACGGACACTGCACGTGCTTTGGGTACCCTTCAGTTTAAGAAGCAGCCCTTTCGGGGTGCTCGAGGACGTGGCACTACGTCCACTTTTCGTGGAGGAAGCAGTCAATATCGGTCCTTCAACCAAGGTAACCAACGCTTCACTGGTAACCGCCAACAGTCTTCCCGCCAGCAACCTGCCAGAACTTACAGAGGAAAGTCTAATTTCAGAGGACAATCTACCAAACGTCAATGACTTGAATGAATGAATGAATTACGCACTTGTATAGCGCATGGCTACCCGAGGGCATCCCAGCGCTTCCAACTCTTCCAGACTCCGAGATTCAGACAAACAGAAAGGTCTTTAACAATTTTCTGAATCTTAAATGATTTGTTTCCATTCTGATTGCTTCGGGAAGCGAATTCCAAAGATTTGTGGCATGTAGGGAAAAACGTCTCCCTCCAGTACGCACTCTCCTTGTCTTGGGGACCGCTAACAGATTTTTGTTGGTGGATCTCAGGGTCCGCTTGGGAGCATATGGGCAGAGCATGGATTGGATAAGCACAGGTCCAGTTTTATTAACTGCCTTATGTACCATAGTCAGAGCTTTAAATTCCACTCTCTGTTTCACTGGTAACCAGTGAAGCTGGCGCAGACCAGGCTTAGCGGATGATCTGCGCGGGACATTCAGCAACAATCGTGCTGCACAGTTTTGTACTGTCTGTAAAGTTTTGATTGTCCCTAGTGGGGCACCGAGATATAGTGCGTTAGCATAATCCAATCGTGTCAGGATCAACGCTTGCACCAGGATCTTCCTAGCTTCGAAAGGAAGAAGCCTAATAATTTTCCTCAGTAGCCTGATGTAGGCAAGGCAGGCACCTGCAACCCTCCGTGCCTGTACCGCAAAGTTAAGAGCAGGGTCTAGCCAGACCCCCAAGCTTTTAATTTTTTCTTTTGGTAGAGGAGGCTGGCCAAGTCTAGAAGGCCACCAACTTTCCACAGTGGTGGGTGGGTTGTATCCCAGCATCATCACCTCCGTTTTTGCGCCATTTAGCTTTAGGAAGGATTTGTCCATCCAGTCATAGATCTTATCCAGACAGGTGGTAAGATTTGCAAACGGGGCGGCTTGGGTGGTCAGGGAGATGATGAGCTGGGTATCGTCTGCGTATGTCACCAGTTGAACCCCCCAGGGCAGTACCACCTCAGCCAATGGCCTCATGTATATATTAAATAAGGTAGGGCTGAGGGAGGAGCCCTGGGGAACACCACACTGTAGACCCATTTGGGGGGAGGATACATTATCCTCGACCACAGCAAACGATCTATCGGACAGGAAGGAGCACAGCCAATTGAGCGCCTGGCCCGTGACACCTACTTCTCTTAACCTCTGAATCAGAATAGAATGATTCATGGTGTCAAAGGCCGCGCTCAGATCTAGAAGTAGTATAGCCGCACAACTTCCACTGTCCATGATCTTCCTTGTTTCCTCCACCACTGTAACCAAGGCTATTTCTGTACCCAAATTGCTTCTAAAGCCTGTCTGTGTAGGGTGCAGAGAGTTACTGTTCTCCAAAAAGGAGGAGAGCACGGAATTTACATGCTTCTCAGCAAGCTTACTAACAGTTGGTAAAAGGGATATTGGGCGGTAGTTTGCCCAATCATCCGGATTAAGGTTAGGTTTTTTTAACAAGGCCTTCACTCTTACCTGTTTCCAGGAAGGGGGTACTACGCCTGCTATAAGAGAAGAGTTAATCACCTCCTTGATCACTGGGGTCACAGTATCAGACACCAGATTCAATATAGTTGGAGGTGCGGGGTCTAGAGGAGAACCAGATTTAAGATTTTTTAGAAGCGTTTTGGTAGTCGAGCAATCCAACAAATCAAAATGCTCAAGTTCATTTAAACCTGCGTGAGAGGGGCCAGTGGATTCAGTGGGAGGGTGTTGAAAAGAAGAGAATATATTGGCCACCTTTGTAGAAAAGAAGTTAGCAAGTTCATTGCAGCGTGTAGTTGCTTGGCCAGGGTCAGCTGTGGGAACAGGAGAAGCAACAAGAGAGTTAAAAATTGTAAAAATTTCTCTGGGCGCATTAGCTGCAGCACTGATTTTTGTCTGGTAGTAGTTAGATTGTGTATTTTTTATTTCCTGTTTATACTTCCTTAGAGCTAATCTATAGCTCTCCTTGCTGGTTGCCGTATAATCTTTCCTCCAGCTTCTTTCTTGTTGTTTACACAGTACTTTAAGGGCTTTTAGCTCTGGGGTGTACCAAGATTTTTTATTTCCACCACTTCTGTGGGATAAATTGCTTTTGGGATGGGTGCGGTCTAAAGATGCCTCCAGCCATTGGTTAAACCGAGCATCGGCCTCCAATGGATCATTCGTTATAGCGGGTAATGTTTCTTTCAAACTCTTGTTCCAGCTGTCTATTGGAAGTTTGGACCAGACTCGAGTTGTCCGTTTGGAAACACTAGCCGGTTCCTGCTGTTTCTCAGGGGTCAGGGAGAAAAGTAATAATGAATGATCGGACCAGGGAATCCTAGGACTTGTCTGTCGAACGGAGAATTGGAGGTCAAATCTCTCTGTTTGGTTCTCAATGGTCCTCCATTACTACGGACCGTTGGGCACTCGACATTGTGAAAAGAGGCCATGCATTGGAATTTGTCGAGGTACCTCCTCCAACACCACCTTCCGGACCGCCACCTCCGCACCTCAAAGAACTGTTTCATCAAGTTCGCCTTCTCATTCAAAAGGGTGCGGTGGAAGTAGTACCAAAGTCTCAGAGAGGGAAGGGGTTTTATTCCCGTTTTTTCCTTGACGTCAAAAAGAACGGAGAATGGAGACCCATACTGGACTTGAGAGCACTCAATCACTATCTCAAGGATCAGACCTTCCGTATGTTAACGCTTACAGAGATCTTGCGTTTGCTCTCAGTCGGAGATTTCATGACAACCATCGATATCCGAGACGCTTACTTCCATGTCCCTATTCTCGCGGGTCATCGCAAGTTCCTGCGTTTCAAGGTGGGGCACCTTCATTTCCAATTCAAGGTCCTTCCATTTGGCCTCCGGTCGGCCCCCAAAGTCTTTACAAAAATGTTGGCTCCGGTCATGGCTTTTCTTCGTCTCCAAGGCATACAGATATTCCCATATCTCAACGACTGCCTCCTGAAATCACAATCCCGCTCACAACTTCAACACCATACTGCAGTTTGTCAGACAGTATTCCGTTCCTTGGGTCTGTCCATCAATCTGGAGAAATCTCAATTGCAGCCAACAACTTGCAAGGATTTCATAGGAGCAACGCTGGACACCAAACTAGCCAACGCATTTGACTCCCGGGAACGTCAGCAAAGGATTCTCCGACTAGTTTCGCTTCTTCTGTCAAAGAAGTGCGTTTCAGTCCGATTGTTGAAGTCCTTTCTAGGGATGGCTTCGTCGTGCATCGCTCTTGTCCCTCATTGCCGACTACGAGCACGACCTATCCAACAGGCTCTGGACAAACAGTGGCGTCAAGTCACCGGTTCCTTCAACGATCAGGTTTCCATCACCATTCCCATGAAGAAAGCGCTCAAATGGTGGGCACAACCACACCAGCTAGCGGCAGGCACGTCCTTTCTGTTCAACACCCCAGATCTGACTCTAACGACGGATGCCTCCCTGGAGGGCTGGGGAGCTCACCTCCAAGACCTCTCCGTCAAAGGGAAATGGACTTTGCATCAAAAGACTTGGCACATAAACAAGTTGGAGCTTATGGCTATCTTTTTGGCCCTGAAATCATTTCAACCAGTGCTGCAGGGAGAGTCAGTTCTCATACAGACGGACAACACGACCTGCATGCATTATATAAACAAACAGGGCGGAACAAAGTCTCCGGTGTTATCCCGTCTGGCAGAGGCGATTTGGGACTGGTCCATCAATCATCAAATCCAAATCACCGCAGTTCATCTTCCGGGGTTGTCCAACCTTCTGGCGGATTCCCTAAGCAGGTCCCGATCATCCAACCACGAGTGGGAACTCCACCAGCCAACACTCGATATGGTCTTCCACCGTTGGGGATTTCCGGAAATCGACCTATTTGCGACTCCAGAGAACCGCAAATGCCCCGCTTACGCAAGCTGGCATCCCCACAAAGGATCCCAAGGCAATGCCCTTTTGATGGATTGGTCGAATCTCTTCGCCTACGCTTTTCCTCCGATCCCTCTAGTGCCTCGAGTACTTTGGAAGATGCGGAGAGAACCCTGCCACATCCTTCTGATTGCTCCCAGGTGGCCACGGCAGGTGTGGTTCTCGGAGCTGCTACTCCTGTCTCAATGCAAACCCATTCTTCTTCATCCTCGAATGGATCTTCTCTCCATGAACAGGGGTCAAATCTACCATCCGGACCCCTCTTCCCTGAGCTTGTCAGCCTGGAACCTGAGCACTGTGAATTTGCACATCTGACCATCCCTCAGGAGTGTCGTAACATCCTTGCACAGGCCAGGGCTCCATCAACTATAAAAACCTACAAGTTAAAATGGAAACGTTTTTGCCACTGGTGTGCAGACGCCGGAGTACATCCTTTGCATGCCACGCCCGCTGAGCTCCTCCCTTTCTTTCTCCATCTGGCTCAGTCGGGTTTGTCACATGCTACTTTAAGGGTTTTTCTGGCGGCAATATCACGCTTCCGCCATGATGGCTCCGCCTCCCTATGCTCATCCAGATTGATACGCCAATTTTTCAAGGGACTTCTTCGGACTTTTCCTCCAGTTCGGCGTCCCCCTCCCGAGTGGCGCCTCAACATTGTCCTATCACAATTAATGACTGCACCTTTTGAACCAATCCATAAAGCAGACCTCAAGTATGTCACCTGGAAGGTCGCGCTTTTACTTGCCTTGACGTCTTCACGTCGAGTGAGTGATTTGCACGCATTCACGATCAAACCACCATTTCTACAGTTTAAACCGGATTCTGTGCTTTTACGCACTAACCCTACTTTCCTTCCAAAAGTGCCTTCAGACTTCCATATTAATGAGCCTGTTATATTGAAGTCTTTCTTTGCTAACCCGCAAACTCCTGCAGAGCAACGATTGCACTCCTTGGACATTAAAAGATGTTTAAAATTTTACATCAGCAGAACAGCCCAGTTCCGAAAATCAGATCAACTCTTTGTAGCCTATGGCCGCTTTCAAAAAGGGCGGCAAGTCACCAAACCTACAGTAGCTCGCTGGGTGGCTTCGGCGATTGCTTTCTGCCATCAGAAAGCGGGAAAGCCTTTACAGACTGCAGTACGGGCCCACTCCACCAGGTCTATGGCCTCTTCGACTGCACTCTTTGCCGGAGTTCCTTTGCTTCAGATTTGCAGAGCAGCCACGTGGTCCAGCAGGCACACGTTCACAAAGCACTACAATCTGGGTGCCATGGCTGAAGGAGATACCGCAGTGGGACAAGCTGTGCTCCGTAATCTCTTTCAATAAGGTGAGCCTCTGTTCTACCCTCCTCCTAATAGTTTCCAGTCTAATGCATGTCTTCTCTATGTATACATATGATTGTATAACTTCTATGGCATGGGTTTTTATACCTGTTAATTCCAGCCTTTTGTTTATACATTGCATTCTGGAAACTTTGTGTTGGAATACGGACTGCTAACTATTCTATATTCAAGCATGTGAATCTATGAAAGACACCCCAATGCTGGAGAAGAACAATTGTTACTTACCTGTAAACAGGTGGTTCTCCAGTATTGGTGTCTTTCATAGATTCACATGCGACCCTCCCATCCTCCCCTCAGAGGCTCACTTCTCCTCATAGACTCTGTGGTCACTCTTGTGCTACGAAAATCTGAGGGCTTGAGCTCTGAGGAGAAGGTTCTAGAGGGCTGCTGGCGCCTGATTGGCTGCAGTTTGGACTAACATAATGACAAGGATAGGCTGCATTGGAACTGTTTTATTCCCATGCATTCCTATGGAGGACTTTTTAGTTAGGTACCCTATGCTTCTTGTATGCATTTTTTGGGTTTTTCCTTATTATGTATATATATATTTGTAAATGTAAATGTATTGGCATTTATATAGCGCACTACTTACCCGTAGGGTCCCAAGGCGCTTCGACCGCTGCGAAACCCTTCCTGGCTTCCCTGAGAGATGGTCCCTTAATGGGTATCTCCAGGGTGAGACCAGGCATCCCCGGCGGTCTGGTGGGGCCGTTAGTGAAGATGAGGCAAGCTAATGCCCAGAGTTGCCGAGTGTGATCACTGATCAGAGTGGGCACCGAGGCGAGAGAATTATCGAGTCCGCTGACCCTGGTCCAGAAACCTGCCGCACCGGGAATCGAACCCTGGTCCCGGGCCGTCCTCTGCTCTCGGGTCTGCCGCCTCTAACCAGTGAGCCACACTATTTATTATATATTATTATATATTTAGTACTTATTGCTATTTTATTTACCGTGGGACTCCCACTCCGACGACGGGGAATATTCAAGCATGTGAATCTATGAAAGACACCAATACTGGAGAACCACCTGTTTACAGGTAAGTAACAATTGTTCTTTCCGCTCCTCTTTGTTTCCGGATGTATTTCTTTGTTTCTGTACTTCTATTTGTCTCGTTGGTGAAAAGAGACAAATGCAAGGTGGAAAGAAACGGGCCTTGCCCCCAGCTGAGGCGTGGCGACACAGACTTCTCGCTGATAAGGTTGCGTTCTGTCTGTGCTGCATTTACTGCTGTCATGCACAACAAAATTAACCTTAAGCCGTACGTCTTTCTCTCAACCCACGTGATCAGAGAGAAACACTGCGCGCAGTTCGCAGTTGCAGTTTTAATCACCATAAGGCAGGCTCAGTCTTCTATCCTTCAACAGTTGATAAATGAGCTAGTATTTATTTAGGGAATCGCAGCGTTGTCTTTGCAACAAAAAAAATACTAAACTGCTATTGAAAGCACTACATATCAAACAACGATTTGTCAGCAGTATAGGAAACGGCAGTAGAGGTTGTAAGCAACACAAATGCCTCACTCAAAGGGCCACCTTTTGTTGTAGTCTCATCCTGGATGGGAGCTGTCTGGAGCCTGAGCACTTAGATGCTAATGCAATGGAGGGAAAGAAAGGTACTTGTTATCCCTTCACAAATGCTTAGAAGAAACGGCTTTGGTGGCAAGTTTTTGACTTCGTTATACCCCATGTACTTAACCGATATGCATGCACTGTAGGGATGTAAGCTGCATCTATCAGTATGAATAACTAAACAAATAACAGTTTTAAATAGCACTATTTTTTTATTTAATGTCTTTTACAGCACTAGTCATCCCAACGTAGGATGTCTGAGTATTTCCCATCACACAGATACAATACAGACACAAGGCATCATGCAAGTGCAAAGATCAAGAGACAGAAAACGTTACATAAGACAATTAGGTTTACAACATGCAGGAATGTTTTACAGCATGTACATTAACACTTCAGGCTAATTTAGGATTCAAACTAACTAGACAAAACACAGATCTCTCCAGTACAAAACCATCAGAGTTATCTTACCGTTATTATCCCCTAAAAATTGCTTGGCACCCAAACATCTCTGCAACATGTGCCCTGACACCTAAAGACATATTACAATAAAACAGTTTGTGGTCAATTAGTAAGCCAGAACAGTTTTACTTTTACATTTGTCCTTGCTGTCAATGTCTTTGTGGCAGAGTTTTTACAAAACAAATGAATAAGCTGTCGGACTTCGCGTTGCATGACTATGCCCCTCATGACTCCACCCCTTTCTGTTGTCATACCTTGAATCCTAATATAAGGGGCTCCAGAGTAAAAGTTTTCCATATCCAGCACTGATCATCCTTACCATGATCAGTCACAATTCTTCTGAAACACTGCTCCGATGTCCCACCATCAATTTAAAGAAAACAACTCAAACCTCAAAAGGAGATACAAATGCACCTGTTTTGATATGAACCTGACTTTTCGATAAGCAAGCAGCTGGGTTCCTCAGGGTGCTATGTAAATGCTATGGTCGATTCATTGATTAAGGACAGGATCTCACTGGCTACCTAGCTCGTCAATGCCTTGTCCAGCAGCAGGTTTAAGACCGGTATCAAGAGACCTTTCCCAGGACACAGAGATCCATATACGTTGTGAACTAACTCTTACTGCATTAGCCCGCTTTTGCAAATAACGCCTCTCTTCCAGGTATCAAACACATACTCCCTATAAAAACCCACACTGTTAACAAATGCCACTGAAAACCAATACAACATTAACATGGAAAACCATGGTGCAGTTAGATACCATATAAGTTCCAAACAAACCTCAAGCTTGAAAGTTGCATTGAAAATGTAGGATAATATAGGTTACACTATAAAATCTCTTTTACAGCTCTCCAGAGTCTAATACACAATCTTTGTTATTCTGCTAATTTGGTCTTTCCATCAGTGCACACACTGAGATTAAACAAGCATTGGCATAGTGTTGGAACCTGGGATGTCAGGTCACCTAGGGTAGCCTGGCCTAGGGGCAAGTCACAAACCTAGAGGCATAAGTGTGAAGGTTGCAAACCACCCAGCAGTAAATCCACGCAATAACACACAAAAATGACGCTACACCAAAGTATGGAAAAATATGAGCTGATTTATAAAAATAATATTCTCTTTGCTTTAGCTCTTAGTATTCACAATTGAAAGTTATACATTCGATCAGGACCAATAATGTCACTTTTCTGTCTGTGGAAAAATTACAGCTCATTACATTCAGATGTCATGAAATCAGTAGTTCTACTTTCAGAGATGCTAACTCTTTTCAGTAATTATCATCAATAACACATTTAATCAGACACCAACATTGACCAGATTTGACTTCAATGAGGCGCCCTAAACTCTTCTCATCAACACCACTACCTCACCAACCAGGTACACATGCAAGGAGGGTTTTCAGTTAAACCCGAAGTTTACTTAGACACTAGCCATCTATATGAGGAACCTTATGCCTTTACTTAGCCAGCAGGCACCTTCAGCACTCCCCCTTTCCACTTGGTTTCCTCAACTACTACCCACTTTGCACTACACAGCTGTGGAAAGAAAATGACCAGTGTCTGAGTTATTCCGTTGTAGGCTCTAGCGCCACTTTCCCCCTGCAGAACACCTCTTTACTTGTAGGAGATCTGGCGGTTGAAGTCTGGCTACACCAAAGGGCGGGGGGAAATCACTCGGCTGGACACAAGAGCCAAGCGCTGACAAGGTTAATCAGCCCTTGGGGCCCCTCAGCGCTCCTTCCCCCCTTGAGCCTACTCCTCTGCATGGCGTCAACTTGAAGGAAGCAGTCTCCCGTATTCCCCAAGCCGCTTTTGGGATTCACAGTCCTCCCCTCCCGCTCACGCCAGCCACACCGAGCGGCGCTCGAGCAGGGGAGAGAAGTTGCCACTCTCCTCAGCCGCCGTGGGACTCCCGGCGTTACTCTCCAACTCTCCCTTGCACCGATCGAAGGGGAACACTGCTCCTCTCAGTTGGCTCCGCCTCAGAGAGCCGAGCGCACAACAGGGCATGCGCGAAGGGGAAGCGTCTCCCCGCTGAAGCCCGCGCTCGCCTACCGGTGCTCTCTCCAGTACTCCGCCCACTCCAGGAAGTCCGTAGCGATTCCTCTAGGTCCGCTCCTCACCTCGAACTCGCTTCCTCAGCTACAACTCGGCGCCGATCCCCACGCTGGTACAGGGGCGGAACAGCCCGATTTCTCCTGGCCTCTGCTCCCTCAGCGCCCGCTGCTCTCCTCAGTGGCGCTCAACCACTGATCCGGCGCAGCTCACCAGGCGGTGGCTTCACTCCACAGCAGGTGAGAGATGACACTCTGTAGGATTATGAAACTAGGGGACAGTCGCTGTAACCAGGGCAGGATTTCACTGATGACTGAATAAAAGGGGGGGCCACAAGGATTAGCCCTCCTCAGTTTGAGGGATTCTCAGCAATAGTCTTTTCACTGGGCAGAGGACTGCACCCCACAGTGCTGTAGTCTCCTTCTCCTGTTCGCCTCCCTATTCTTCCAGTCTAGGGATTAGTCAGGCGCCCAGGGTCTCCCTTAACCATACACAACGGGGACAAGACAAGGATCCCAAAGGAGGGGTTGAGAAGTGTATTAATTAGGCTGCTTCCCAGTCCAGGAGGTCAACCCTTTCACTAGCCTCCCCCCACCTTCCAAGATAGCCTGTCCTCCAGCTGACTCTCTCTGGCAAGACAAAATGGCTGTCCAGCATTCCGCCTTTTATAGGCTGACCCTCAGGAGTCCAGAAGGTTCTGGAACGCCCTATACTACTCTATGGGGCAAGTCCTGGGTTTGGCAGTTAGGGCAGTTGGTAGCCACCATTTTGTGGTTCCAACTATTTTCCTGTCAGAACAGGCCTCTAGGCCTGAGGTGAAAAATTATGAGGGGGGAAAGAACACCTATCCCCTTAACCAACACCTAGAAAAAGTTAGTGGACACAAAAATGATTAAGGGTATGAGGGGCAAAAAGGGGGCAAAATAAATAATAAATTGGAGGGACTACGCAAAAAGCCAGACAGGTCTAACACATAGCCAATAGTTTTCGCTTTTGGGACCTTATAAGGGTTTAGCCATGCAACAGTTGATGTTGCACCTAGAATTTTGTGTTGGATAACTAAACACTTATAAAGTCCCAAATGCGAGGCCTATTGGCTATGCCAATGCTTGTTTAGTATATGGTTTGGTCTCCACTGGAGATCAATGTATTTTGTTCTTGCTTATCCATTGCAATCGAAGTATTATTGTGTATTTGTGTCTAAATCTACGGGTAGGAGATATACCAATGTGTTAGTGAGTGTTGTGTAATAAATATAACTATTTTTATAAATGCACTTTGTGGTTCTTTATCACTTAACCTACACTACAACTTAGATCTAGTAAAACGAGCTGCTTAACAACACTCCTTCAAGATAAGCCAGAAGGCTTCTCTACCCTGCTACCACTCTGAGATCTTTCTATGGCTACCTAAGACCACTAAAATTACGGTAAGGGTTGTCTGGACTAGTGCAAGGTGCTTTACTTAGATAAGTGTGGACCATATACCTAGCCAGCATCCTACATCCATCCTTCCCTTTTTTTAATCAAACTGAAGGCCAGCTACTGATGTATTATTTGAGCTTTTACACTTATTGAGCTTTTTTGCATGGAATGCATCCTTGCACCAAAAGCAGGAGAATGCATTTGCTCTTAAAATAGTGTGTAATGCCAGAATAGCTTTTTGTGTAATAACGCGTAATTTCACATAATTGTATGGGCATGTATGCAAATTACTTAAATTTCACCCAAGCGTAATCCTGATGTTTAGGAAAGTAGGATCTGCTTCCATGATCACCCACACTTTTTACCTCGTGTCAATGTATTTTTTACCTAGTCAGCTGGGATCCTACTAATCAGGACACCAGAAACTGTGCTCTCTCCCCTAGATTGGTTCTGATACATACTTTTATACCTCCACAATTAGCTACTGGTGCACCCTTGTAAGTCCCTAGTATGTGGTACTGAGGTCTACAGGGCATAGGTACACCAGGGGTCCCCCATGGGTTGCAGCATGTATTGTACCACCCATGGGAGTCCACTTAACCTGTGACTACGGGCCGGCGATTGCACCCTGTGTGAGTTGCTGCATGCACCTCTTATGGCAGATATACGTTTCCTTCTATCTGAGGTGACTGCACTTAAAACCTATAAGTCACCAATAAGTCACATGGGTGCTTGGTTATACGTGTGAGGGTTCCCCTGTAAGAGCAGGACACTCCTACAGACCCCTCAGTTGATTCTCCAGGCTTTGTTGGTGCAGTCAGTCATTTTAAGACATATAGTGAACATTGGTCATTACGAGATGTCTAACGATATAATAGCTGCATGATAGATTTCCTGTCACAGGGTGTAACCCCCTCCCAGACAGGACTTGGTGTTTTGGGCTGTGGTGAGTGCGCATACCTGCGTCATCAGACTGTTTTGAAGGGTATAGATGGTGCCCTTCTTGCATTCTCCAGTTTGAGCCAGTTCAGGAAGCGTTGTGTCCCACTCTGGTGCAAAACTGGAGAAAGGACAGGGTAGTATCCTCTCATCTGTTCAGCCCTTCCTCTGTGAGGGACCCACCCATCCTTACCTTAGCATATTTAAGGGCTCCTCTGTGGGTGGCTTTTCAAATTCGTCATGGGACCAGACTCAACCCTGAAACTACGTCGCTCTTCAAACGTCTGGACACAGAGGGCCTCATTTATGAGGCCCGTTGCACCATCGGAACAGCACTTTTTGTGACATTCCGTGGCGCAGAAGCATGCGTGATAATTATCAGGCAGCACTAAGCCACTTTTTTTAGCTTAATGCTTCCTGATAAATCACAGTTCCTTTAACGCAGTGTTCTGCGTTAAAGGGGTGTGCAATGGGTGTTGCTGGGGGCGTTCCCAGCAACATCCATTGCCTTTTGACACTGCCCCAGATTTATGAGAAATCGTAAATCTGAGGCAGTGCCAAATGCTTAACCCTCCCCATAGGAGGCGTAAGGGAGGCGCAACGGGGAGAAATATCCTTATTTCTCCTTGTTTTTCCTTTTTCTATGTGTGTTGCATTCTGCAGCACACATAGAAAGAGGAAACGCCTCTTGTGAATATTTTTGTAAAGAAGGGTTTCCCTTCATGTTCAACAATAATCATCCCCGCAACGCAGGTACCCTTGCACCATTGTGCAAAGGTGTTTGCGTTGGCGCACGCAGCCCATTGTGCACCAGCACAGGGAAATAGGACAGGAATGCGCCATATCTTATAGATATGGCGCATTCCTGCCCTTTTCTTTTGCCGTAGGGAAGCGCAGCAGGAAGGCCTGCTGCGCTTCCCTACGGCAAAACCTCATAAATGAGGCCCATAGACTTTGTGGGACTATGACTGGAACCGAGACTGCACCAATGAAGACTCCTGCTGCTCCTGGTGTCTCTGTTCTTCAAGTCTTCTGCGTCGTCTGTGTCTGTGCTTCATCCAGATTCTCCAAAAGACCTGTGGGCATCAAGGACACCCAAAGAAATCTCCCTTAGAGTGAAAGAGTCACTCCCTTGCATGAGCAGGCACCGCAGCAAAACTGACCAGTCTGCTGCTCCTGATGTCCCACAGACATCTCGAGGCTCAACAACACAGATGGTGGTTCTGTGGCTACCTAGAGGCCTGTAAATAATGAAAGTGAATGAATCACATAAGTCGTTTTTCGAGAGTCTCAAAGAAAATTGTGATAGAGACCCTCAACCCTACTAGCAAAATGGCAGAATATCTTGATTCTCCGCTGGTGTGGTTAGGTGGATTGAATCATCATTGGGTCTTAACACCTGAGTATCCAGTTCTCCAGGTGCTTTGTTATCCACCATCTGGTTTGCGACAGTTGTGAATGAATTAGTGGAATAAAATGATCTATCTCCTGTTCGTTGTATCTTTATTGTTGCAGGAGAGGAATTAGATTGAAAACTTGAAAGGTAGGTACTTTTATGAATGCTTTATTGGTCCATTGCACCTAGTGAAAGTTTGACATGTTTCAGACTAGTTTTGCTCTTACAGATCATTGGCTTTCATCAGGACCAAAGGAAAGTCGTTAATATTATGAGGAGGCTGTGTGAGCATATAGGTTAGAATGCCGGTAAGAAGAGTCACTCACCTATCTTTGTCAGCAAATTTATTGGTTACTGGGCTGACAAAGTGTTATATTCGCCAACTTGGCCTATAACTGTGTATGATAAAAGATACTGGGTTAACAAACATGTATCAGTATCTAAAGCGTTGCCCAATATGGGAGTTCTATATAGCATTGACATTGCAAGGAGCAGGATTGTAGGTCCTGCTAATCATATGTGCGTGGAGCAGTACTTTTAAAGTGTTGCAAAAATGGAAAGTGTAGATTGTTTTCCAGGCATTTGTGATTATTAGGGGCAAGTAACAAACTGATGTTGAGTGCCCACAATCCCTGCTGTGTTGTCATTTACTCACAGGCTTTGCATCATCTAGGATGTGGTGCATGCCTCCTGGGGATGCAAGTTCTGCTGTGAAACTTAATTGGACGTGTCCCTATGTTACATGGTGTTCTCAGAAACGGGAGGTAATTAAGACTCAGTTGTGTTCTTCCGCTTGATGCGGGGTGTGCCACATATCTCCATACGTCTAAGAGAGTGGAGGTCTGACCTGTCTTCCCTGCGATTTGGAGAACAGTATTCCTCGTCGGGCTGCTGGGACTGAACCCCTGTGCACCGCATCAACTTGTCGTTGCCAAGACTTGTTGGCTCTGCACTCCAAAGATCTTCGGGCTACAAGAAGCTCCAGCCTCCAGCACCTCACTTCCTGAAGAAAAGAGTCCTCCCTGCATTGTGGGCCTTCGACTTTGGTGAACTGGTTGAGGTCCTCTTGCGACTCCTGTGCCTACGGCTTGTGGGTCCTCTTAAAGGTCTTCCTGTGCTTCAATGGGCTCCACTGCTTGCTCGGGCCTGCTCTGACTCCTGCCCTTGGGGAGTCCTTTGGACCTTGCTTCTTTTTGTTCTCCACGCCAATTGTGGCTACCAAGGCTTGTTGGTGATCCCGCCGGACACCGACCACTTAGACACTGACATCCAAGGTGGGACAGCTTGTGCACAGCACCTGATCTTCCTTTGCATCGCCTGGTCCTCACAGCTCTAGCAACATGGCCATCGTCCACGCTTCTAAACCTCCCGACATTGGTGGGCATTGTAAATCTGTGTCTCCCGGTCACCTTTGGATAGCGTAGACTCTGTCACCTCTGCTTGCAGGTTCTTCACTTCCAGAATCCATCCTTGGATTCCACGGGACTCCTTCAAGGACTCCTCCAGAAGCATTTCTCTCTACGTCTCCTATTGTCATCAGTGGCAGGTGCCAACATCTCTTCACCCTCTATGCACCCAGCTTCCCAGGTGTAGGTTACCTGGTTCCTGGGGCATCCACGGGTGGGGTGCCTCTCCTATCTTTGGTCCTCCAAAGGCTTCCATTGGGGTCTTCTGGGAAGTGTCTTCTTCTTTAAAACTGCAACCACAATGTCCCCATTGACCTTACTTGGACACAAGGCTGTGTTTCCACTCTGCACACAGTCTGCATGCGGTTCCTGGGTACTTATCTTGGCTGGTTCCTTGTGCCCCTAGCTCCTCTAAATCTTCTATTCCAAGTCTCACTCTCCTTTGCAGTTTGCATTCCACTTTATTAGTATCTGGTTTGGTCTCCCGCTGGAGACCACTGTATTCTGTGCTATCTATCTGACTGTTTCCAAGTATTCTTGTGTGTGCAATTGATATCTCCTGGTCAGAAATATACCAATGTGTTAGTGATTGTGTTGTGTAATAAATAGGCTTATTTTTATATAAACACTGTGTGGTTCTTTTTCATTTAACTTATATTAAATTTGGTAAAACAAACTGCTTTACACTCCTTCAAGATAAGCCTGAAGGCTGTGCTCCGCAGCTACTACTTTTTGAGCTTTCTATTGTTATTAAAGACCATTAAAATCACCATAAGGGTTGTCTGGATTAGTGGAATATGTGTGCACCATATACTAAGCCGACCTTGAACATTAAGACTCCGCTCCAAGAGCCCTTCTGTTATGCATGTCATCTTCTTAACCTCTATTGTCTCCCCACTTTCTATCTTCAACTCGCATTCTGTCATGCCTTGAGCATAAGTCCTTCTCTACACCTACTTTCAAGCTCATGCTTACCATTTCTCATTTATGGCCACCGATTCCTTTCAATCAATCAATCAAAGAAATTTCTAAGGTGCGCTACTCACCCGCTAGGGTCTCAAGGCGCTGGGGGGGTGGGAGGGGGGGGGGAGGGGATCCGCTACTGCTCGAACAGCCAGGTCTTGAGTTGTTTCCTGAAGGAGAGATGGTCCTGGGTCAGCCGTAGGTGGGTGGGGAGGGAGTTCCATGTCTTGGCCGCCAGGTAGAAGAAGGATCTTCCTCAGGCGGGGGATTTGCGAATTCGTGGGACGGAGGCGAGGGCGAGGCTGGCGGATCGGAGCTGGGGGGTGGGTGTGTAGAAGGCGAGGCGGCTGTTGAGGTATTTCGGGCCCATGTCGTGGAGAGCCTTGTGTGCGTGGGTGAGGAGTCTGAACGGGATCCTCTTGCTGACGGGGAGCCAGTGCAGGTCTTTCAGATGGGCAGAGATGTGGCTGCGACGAGGGATTTCCAGGATGAGTCGTGCAGTAGCGTTCTGTACGCGCTGGAGTCTTTTCTGGAGTTTGGCTGTGGTTCCAGCTTAGAGGGTGTTCCCGTAGTCCAGTCGGCTGGTGACGAGGGCCTGGGTGACCGTCTTCCTGGTTTCGGTGGGGATCCATCGGAAGATCTTTTGGAGCATGCGCAGGGTGTTGAAGCAGGATAACGAGACAGCGTTGACTTGCTTGGTCATCATGAGAGGGGAGTCCAGGATGAAGCCCAGGTTACGTGCATGGTCCGTTGATTTGGGTGCGGTGCCCAGGGCAGGGGGCCACCAGGAGTCGTCCCAGGCAGAAGGGGATGGTCCCAGGATGAGGACTTCCGTCTTGTCTGAGTTCAGTTTCAGACGACTGCGCTTCATCCATTCCGCAATGTCTTTCATTCCTTCCTGGAGGCTGGCTCTGGCGGTGGCTGGGTCGTTGGTGAGGGAGAGGATCAGCTGGGTGTCGTCGGCGTAGGAGATGATGTTAAGGTTGTGTTGGCGTGCGATGGCTGTGAGAGGGCTCATGTAGATGTTGAAGAGGGTGGGGCTGAGTGAGGATCCTTGCGGCACGCCAAAGATGACTTCCGTGGCCGTGGATCAGAACGGGGGGAGGCGGACTGCCTGGATTCTTCCGGCGAGGAACGAGATGATCCACTTCAGGGCCGCTCCTTGGATTCCGGTGTTGCTGAGGCGCTGTATCAGGGTGCTATGGCATACGGTGTCGAAAGCTGCTGAGAGGTCTAGGAGGATGAGGGCAGCAGTTTCCCCATTGTCGAGCAGGGACCTGATGTCGTCTGTAGCTGCGATGTGAGCGGTCTCAGTGCTGTGGTTTGCTCGGAAAACAGACTGTGAGGGGTCGAGGGATCCGTTTGTCTTGAGGAAGGCAGAGAGTTGTTTGATGACAGACTTCTCGGCCGGAAATGGGAGGAGCGAGATGGGGCGGAAGTTCTTAAGGTCCATGGGGTCCGCGGTGGGTTTCTTCAGGAGGACGCTCAGCTCGGCATGTTTCCAACTCTCCGGGAATGTGGCAGATGTGAAGTAGCTGTTGATGATGTTCCGGAGTTGGGGTGCGATGATGGAGTCGGCTTTGTTGAAAATGTGGTGTGGGCAGGGGTCGGTAGGGGAGCCGGAGTGGATGGAGTTCATCAAGCGGGTGGTGTCTTCAGTGCTGACAGGGGTCCAGGTGCAGAGGGTGGTGGTGGGGGGGCGTTGGTTCGGTGGTTGGGTGTGTGGTCTGTGGGCTGAAGCTGTTGTGTGCGTGGTCTGTGGTGTATGTTGGCGATCTTGCGGTGGAAGAACGCGGCAAGCGAGTCGCAGAGGTCTTGCGAGGGTGTGATGTCGTTCTTGCCGGCGCTGGGGTTGGAGAGCTCTTTAACGATGCTGAAGAGTTCCTTGCTGTTGTGGGTGTTGTTGTCCAGACGATCTTTAAATGTTGTCCTTTTGGTGGTGCGGATCAGCTGGTGGTGTTTGCGGGTGGCGTTTTTGAGGGCTGTCATGTTTTCTGTTGTCTGGTCGTGGCGCCAGGCTTTCTCGAGGGTGCAGCCGGTTTTCTTGGAGTTTTTGAGGTCGTTGGTGAACCACAAGACTTTCATGTTTTACACATATTATTTGAAGCTGGTCTTGATCATGTTTTTGGTTACTCCTGCTCACCAAATTCTGTCACAATGACCAGATCACAGACAACATTGGAGATGTCCATTGATTATGATGAAGACCATTTCAAGGTCACCTCTCCTTCAACGACTGTGGTGACATTCTAGTTATAACATTTGACATTCCAACAGAATCTGCTATCATGTCTGAAATCCTATGTGCACCAATTCAGGCCCATTTTTTTTAGATATTATATTCCTACTCTTTCTGTTCTTCAAACCAAGTAATACTCCTGGGTGATTTTATTTTGTGTTTTAAGGGCTTTTTTTCTACGATTGCATACTTTCATTGTATTCTTACCTTCTCTCAGGCCGTTACCATTTCTACTCATAAAGCATTAGACTAATTTCACCCAAGGAGTTGTCAACTAATGTGTTGCTTTGGAACGCATATGTTCATACCATTTTTAAATTACTTTTATCATCCTCTTTTTAGATTGCTCATCAGTTGAATTACCTATTCAAATTAAATTTATAGCTGCACATTAGATGGTGGTAGACCGAAAAGCTTGTAAGCATACTTAAACAAATGTTATTGATACAAACATGAGCATTGGTATAACAAGACAGCCTATAATTGGATAGAGGGCTCAATGCAATGTGAACAATTGTTGTCAACTGTAGGAAAGTGCCGTTTTTTCGCATGGTTACCTCCAAGTTTTGCCTGACGTCTGATGCAACTTAGCTTGTTGTGCCATGGGTCCCTGCCAATCAGATTCCCAACGCCTATGTTCTTTCCCAAGGCGGTACCTTTTAACCCACAATTGGCACATCTCTGACCACAGATAAGCCTCTTGTAAAAGGTACCATGGGTACCAAGGGCACTGTGACTAGGGAAGGCCTCTAAGGCCTGCAGCACCTATAGTGCCTCCCCTAGAGGCTCAGTACCTTATCACCCACTGTTAGAAATCGGGGTCTGTAGTTTGCAGAGGTAAACACCTTTGTCCACGTAGGGCCCCCTCTTCCCAGTCAGGGTAAGGGGGATACACTTCTAAAGTAACCCCTGCTGAATGTGGCAGATGCGAAGTAGCTGTTGATGATGTTCCGGAGTTGGGGTGCGATGATGGAGTCGGCTTTGTTGAAAATGTGGTGTGGGCAGGGGTCGGTAGGGGAGCCGGAGTGGATGGAGTTCATCAAGCGGGTGGTGTCTTCAGTGCTGACTGGGGTCCAGGTGCAGAGGGTGGTGGTTGGGTGCGTGGTCTGTGGGCCGAAGCTGTTGTGTATGTCGGCGATCTTGCGGTGGAAGAACGCGGCAAGCGAGTCGCAGAGGTCTTGCGAGGGTGTGATGTCGTTGTGGCCAGCGCTGGGGTTGGAGAGCTCTTTAACGATGCTGAAGAGTTTCTTTCTGTTGTGGGTGTTGTTGTCCAGACGGTCTTTGAATGTTGTCCTTTTGGTGGTGCGGATCAGCTGGTGGTGTTTGCGCTTGGCGTTTTTGAGGGCTGTCATGTTTTCTGTTGTCTGGTCGTAGCGCCAGGCTTTCTCGAGGGTGCAGCAGGTTTTCTTGGAGTTTTTGAGGTCGTTGGTGAACCACGAGACTTTCATGTTTTACACATATTCTTTGAAGCTGGTCTTGATCATGTTTTTGGTTACTCCTGCTCACCAAAATCTGTCACAATGACCAGATCACAGACAACATTGGAGATGTCCATTGATTATGATGAAGACCATTTCAAGGTCACCTCTCCTTCAACGACTGTGGTAGCTTGGCACAAGAAGACAGGCATGTCTCGGAGTCAGTGTGTAAAACATTTGTGAACACATACAGTAATACAGTGAAAACCCTACAAATGGACACCACACCAGTTTAGAAAAATAAGTAGTCTTTATTTAAAACAATAGAAGACCAAACAACAAAAATCCGCAATACAGCTATCAAGATATCCTTAAAAATATGTTATTCACTCAAATAAAGTATGTAGCAACAGATGCCCACAGTAGAAAGGAAGTCTTTGTGTCCCTGATGCAACACAAAAAGATGATGGACGGAATGTTGAACTTTAATAAACATTCACCCTCAATCACAGATCTGGGTTTAATCCATTGTTATTTCGCTCACCACGCCACCCCAGTTCAGACATAGCCATATGCAAATCAGTCTTGACCCTGTGCCTCGTGGGAACAGTCCAGACCGAACTCCCAGGCCATGTCTTCCCTCGACCGGAATCAAGCATCCTAGGACCGGTTTTGGGCTTTCAGCCCTCATCAGCCAGGATAGCTTGTCTCCAGTCGTGTAGTGAGCATGGGACCCACGTCTGGGCATACCCTTCCCACTTAGGGTGAGAATGCAACACAAAAAGATGATGGACGGAATGTTGAACATTGTCAAACATTCACCCCCAGTCACAGATCTGGGTTTAATCCATCATTATTTTGCTCACCAGTGCTGCAATGTTTTTAAATATGGCACTCATGCGTTCTGCTCTATACTATAGCTCTTTAGAGCGTATTTCGCTTCCACAGCACCACCTTCTTGCTGCTTTATTTACTGCTGTTGTTTTTTAGCACCGTTCCTGCTGTCGGGGACCATCGCCTTGCCGTACTTGTAGTTTTGCATGTTGGGGTGAGCTGCTAGGAGGTATGTCGATGCCCTTCCGCACACAGTGCACCGCGCCTGAAGGCGCCGACCTTGGCCTCGGACGCGGTGAGTTTATAAGTAACAAAAGTCCCGGGCACAAAGTCCCACTCCCTGGTGGAGCTTGCAAGGCACAGATTAAACGTTGTGCTGTGTTGCCTGATGTTCTTTTCTTCACACTCCCCTCGGACTCTCCACTCAGCAGCCCCTGCCCCTGTCTCACTCACTGACACTCACTGTATCTCTACTTCTACACCCTTCTGCAGCACACAATTGCAGCGTGCCTCAGCGTGGGAGCGGAAGGTGGGTAGAGCAACCAGGCTGCCCACGAGGAGCCGTTAGCGCCGCCATTCAGTGCTGTATGGCCGCCATGTTAGGGTCAGGCACAAGCAACCTGCAGCCGTCATGAGCGTGGATCAAAGCCTCGGAGGTCCCCCACCGCTGGACACAAGCAGCCCGTGTCCACTCCGAGCAGCGAGAATGCTGTCCCCAATCAAACAGCGTGGAATCTCGAGAAGTGGAACAGCAGTCGGATTGCGCCTGCCATCTTAGATCCGGTTGCAGCAAGGTCATCTTTCGGTCCTTGCCTGATGAGAAGAACAGGAGATTTCCCAGTCAAGAGTCTAGAGTATCCCCCCTGCCTCTCTCCCCACAGCCTTCTTTTCAGCTTTGGCCATACGCCATCCTGATAACACCGACACAGGCCCTTAAATGCTCGGCACGTCCCATCCGGCCAATGCGAGGCCACGCCAAAGGACAAAGGGCCATATAAACTCACAAAACCAAAGGAAGCCAAACCGAGCTACCAAACCCGATCCGATTACTCCAGGACTGTGGAAAGGGAGACATCAGGGGGTGCAGGGCATGGGCTTTGCACCCCCCCTACTATAAACCACGTGATGTCCGGCGCGAAATGGCAGTACACCCAACATCTTAGCTACAGCTCCACATCCCCGAAAGCCAAGGAGCCCCTCAACTCGAGAATGCGGTGGCCATGATACCGCATACCTGGGAAAGTAGAGAATCGGCTCACCGCAAACCGAAGCCGATCCCGCGACCGGGGATGTCACCAGCACGCCACCTTCCCTCCATGCATGTCTCCCTCCCTAACCCATGCCCCATGCCAATCCCCTTTCTTTCTCTTGTAACACACTGTTTGCTACCTCTCACATTTTGTTTGCTTTTGATACTTGCACAAGTGCCACCATTGCCAACGTAACGTTTGTTCTTGTGCCTCAGTGTCTAGCATATATTGCAGTATATTACCTCTAATTGTACTTTGTTTTCTCTTGTAACCTGCACACTTGTCACTCTTTCCTCCTGTAATGCACTGTTTGCTACCTCATGTATTTTGTTTGCTCACAATTGTCACTTTTACCTCATGTAACTTAACGTCTGCTTTTGTAATACGTTTACTTGTAATTTTCTGTGCCTTATTGTGAAGCGCTCTGACGCCTTCGGGTAAAGTCCGCGCTATATTAAAACGCATAAATAAAATAAATAAATAAGTCTCTGGCACCGGAGAAAGCAGCCACAGAAGTTGTGCAAAGTGCGACCCTGGGGTTTCCTGTGTGTTTGGGCCTGCCTCCCAGAAGACTTACCATGTGGCTGAGATGCGAGTCATGTTTGGAAGCTTGTGCTGTGTTGTTGCCAGGGGGCTACGCAGGCGAGACTCTCCCCTGCGTTCACATCCACACCCGGAGCCGCTCTCCTGGTTTCAGCTGATGGGTCCTGGATCTTGTTGGGCCCTCTGTAAGGTAGGCCTCGGCTGCACATCAGGTGTGCATGGGCCCTGGGCCCTATGCATTCAATCAGCATTGCAGCCTTCCGATTTCAGTGCATATTCGATTATATGAGCCGTGCAGTGCTCTAGGTCTGTGAGGGTGTCTGTTAGCAACAGCTAACCACTCACAAACTGTTTATATACCAATTGCAAATTAAAAAAAAAAATAATGCAAAGCATTGTCATTTACAATGCCAGTAACTCAAACTTTAATGCTGCGAGACCTATTGCTTTGCAAATGCTTGTTGATTTTGTTATTGCCCCTGTGATTGTGCCTCAACTTTTTGTGCCTCTCTCCCTGCTTGCTGGTTGCACTAATACCGGTTGCGTGCCCAGTTTTCCCGCCTGCCGCTGCTGCCTCCTCTTGTCGTGCCGCCCCTGGAAAGGCTTAATGTTTTGGTGCATTCCCAGGTTTACCAGTTTTGGTAAATCAGGTGATGCATCAAAAACCATGGGAGTTGCATGGAAACATCCATGCAACGCCTTCCCAGGGCAGAGTAACGCAATGCAGCAATTCGTAATTTGCATTACTCCAGGTTTTTGGAGCTACTCGGGCCATGCAAAGTGGCTTTCCATGGCTTCAAAAATCTAACTTAGAAGTTTGTGTCATGCATGTACCATGTTGCGTGGTGCAAACGCAATGCAAGCCTCTCATAAATGGGCCCCATTTGCTTTTAACAGTGCCTTCTGTGCCAGACAAAAACATTTTGCAGATCTGAGGAAGTCTCTTTATCTCCATTGGTGACTGTCCTTATGTTCTTCAAGTTCCTATCACATCCTTGTTTCTGTAATAGTCACTACTGGTGCTGCACACATTTTATTTTGTTCGGCACCTCATTTTGAGATGCTCCTGCTAAAATAAAAGTGTTTCCTGTATATTGTCCTGATTTTCCTAAAATTATAGGTCTGCACTTCATTGAAGACAAAAATAATGCAAAGCAGGAAAGCTTCCTTTTGCTGATGTTTTTTTTTCGACCACTGCAGATAGACACATAGGCAGAGATCAACAGTCTCTCTGGGATATATGTACAAGGAAGTAGCAGAGTGGGGTGATAGCTGTCATGGCATAACGCCTCACTCTGCCACTTCTGAAACGCAAGGCATCACCATAATTACAAGGATTTGGTGCAGCCTTGTATTTCGCACTGCGTTTGCACTAAACTTAGCATTGTAGCACCAACGCAGGCAGCCTTGCACAATAGTGCAAGGGTGTCTGCGTGCAGGGGAGGATTGTTTATGTGTAGGAAGGTGTCCCTTCCTGCCCATAAAACAATCCTAAAATGCCATTTTGCCACTTTTATGTGTGCTGCTTCATGTAGCACACATAAGTCACACAATAACATTATTTTACAGATTGTTCATGTACAGGAAGGGGGACCTTCCTGTACATAACAATCCATGGTTGTTTGCTTTTTCCATGTGTGCTGCACAAGGCAGCACACATGGAAAATGCAAAAACAAGAAGAAATAATGCATTCTCCAGGATTAGGGGTGTCTTTCATAGATTCACATGCTTGAATATTCCCCGTCGTCGAAGTGGGAGTCCCACGGTACATAAAATAGCAGTGATATATGCATATATAAGTAAAATTATTATAATTATAACAAATGCATATACATATATATATAAATACAGTAAACTCAAAAGTACCATAGAACTGCATAGGCCCATAGAAAGCCTAGGGGAGAAAACTCAACTTGGTAACATATCAGTGTCATTATGTTTTGGTCCAAATTCCAGCCAATCAGGCTGCAGTTCCCTCTAGAACCTTCTCCTCAGTAGCCCAAGACCTCAGATTTTCGTAGCACAGAGTAGCCAAAGTGCCTGAGGAGAAGAGAGCCTCTGAGGGAAGGATGGGAGGGTCGCATGCGAATCTATGAAAGACACCAATACTGGAGAACCACAGTTCACAGGTAAGAAACTTATGTTCTTCTCCAGTATTAGGGGTATCTTTCATAGATTCACATGCTTGAATAAGAGTAGAAAGCAGTAAACATCATATAAGTCATAAAGGTAACAGTAATTTCAAGCATATAATAGACATATCATATTAAAGAGATATAACCTTTGACAGGAGGCGGGTAGCAACAGAGGCTCACCTTTAATGGAAAAGATTTTGCAGCACCGCTTGTCCTACTGCTGCATCTGCGGCATTTGTTGACTGCAGACAGTAGTGCTTCGTAAAAGTATGGCTGCTCGACCACGTAGCAGCTCTGCAGATGTGTCGCAGAGGTACCCCCGCAAAAAGGGCAGTAGAAGCTGACACAGCTCTAGTTGAATGAGCACGTACTGGAGCTGGAAGATGCTTGCCAGCACGCTGATGACAGAAGGCAATAGTGGAAGAAATCCACCTAGTAATAGTTTGTTTGGTAACAGGTTGTCCTTTAGAAGCCGGGCCATAGGCCACAAACAGTTTATCAGATTTCCTGAAGGATGCAGTGCGCTGAATATAAAACTTGAGGCAACGTTTTGTATCCAGGGAATGTAATGAACGTTCCGCAGGAGTTTGTGGATCCGGAAAGAAAGTCTTTAAAATGACCGGTTCATTGAGATGAAAATCACTGGGAACTTTCGGAATAAATGTAGGATTAGTACATAGTGTAACAGCCTCCTTTGAGAACTGGAGAAAAGGAGGTTGAATTGTGAATGCCTGAATGTCACTGACACGCCTAGATGACGTCAAGGCGAGCAATAGGGCAACTTTCCACGTGAGGAATTTTAAGCTTGCTGAATGGATGGGTTCAAAAGGAGGTAGGAGGAGCCGAGACAAGACCAGGTTTGAGCGCCAAGTAGGCGGAGGACGTCGAATGGGTGGAAACATTCGGAAGAGACCTTTGAAAAACTGTTTAATAATTCTAGACGAATATAGTGAGGAAGTTTGGTTTGATGCATGAGGAGAAATATCATTGACAGGTTGGCTGTTCAAGAATCATGTTAAAAACACATAAAAATGGTCCACCAGGTAATGGTAATGGAGAAATTACTGAAATGGGACGAATATTCTCTTAAGTTTATATTTATGTTTTATCAGTAGAATGAGAGTTATTAATTTGTAAATTTAAAGTGAAAAATAGTGCCTAAATGTTCAAAGCACCAACTGTGGGCATCTCATAGTGGACCACAGTTTGGATACAAGAAGTTGATTGGGCTGCGTCTCGATTTACCTTCGGATTTAGAAGAATTTTTGAAGTTAAAGCTCAGCTGGGCAAGGCAGCCAAGGGTGTCCAAAGAGGAGGCGTTGTTTTCGTTGAGCCATTGGACGAAGTCACAGTGAAGATTCCTACTTTTAGACTTAGGGTTAAATTTACCAAGATTTGACGTAGCCCAAAGCAGCAAGACAACATGCTGCACTGCATCAAATGGAGAGGGCAGGAATGGGCCATATTTATAAATACTTTGCGCATTGCTGCTTTCTCAATGTGCTGGTGCATTATGTGTAAGGCTACCTGTTTTCCGTTTTTACTGATTTTAACAGATAAATACAGACTGAAAACATTTATATTCTTGTCTGTATTTATTTTTAAATGTGGATAAAAACAGACATTGTGTTACTTTTTGAGTAATTCTAAATACTGTCTGCCATGACTGCCAGGCGCATAGCTGTGTATATTGATAGGTAAGGTAGCTAAAAAAGAAAGGAATTTTAGTAAAGAGGCTTTAACAGCAGTAGATATGCACAAGGTTGATACTGAAAAGTGCATATTTTCTTAAAAGTGCAAACATTTCTCTTCTTCGGGTGTTTACAGCACTGAAACCTAGTAGACATTCAAGCATGAGTGCATATTTATAAATATGGATAAATACAGACGGAAATGTCAAAAAATAAATACCATAAAACCGGGATTATTTTATGTGCTACCTAGCGCCAACGCAGGCACCTTTGTGCCATAGTGAAAGGGTGCCTGTGTTGCAGGAAAGATTGTTTTTATTGAGGAAGAGACACCTTCCCGCATAGAGGCAATCCTTAGATGCATTTTCCTCTGTCTAAGTGTGCTGTATTCTGAACAAACAAGGAGGAATAAAGATATTTCTCCTTGTTACGCCTCTATCAGGAAGGCATACAATGTTTTTTTTATTTTTTTGGGGAACCTTTTTTAGTATTACAAGCATTTACAAGTATGGGCCTACAACCATCCCGGCCGGCCGCTAATCAGAGCATGAGTACAGCAAGCAATATGGAAAGTTATAGCAGTTCGAAAGCCGGAGTCATAGACATACCAGGACATAACTTGTGGTCAGACGTACAGGTTTGAAATCAGGATTTGAAAGGTTCATTTTCAAATAGGGAACTGAAAAAGAGTGCCGTACAGTCATACATGGTCCTACAATACTGCGCGCAAATCAGGATATCCACAAATAATACAAATACGAATGAAGTATCGGGGGTAAGATACACAAATCAGGAGAAATGCAGGCACAAACCCGGTACGTAGCAAGTCCAAACCCCACCCCTCAAAACAAAACATACTGCAGGGATCATGAACGCCGACGACACTTAAAAGAGAAAAAAGACTAAAGGGCCATAGAAACAAATACCGAACAAACACCATCTCCCCTACCCCCCACCCTGCACTCCCGCAGAAGGCCATGGCCTACCCCCCCCCCAGCAGCGTGCCTGTCGCCCTATTGGAGACCCGAAATATAGAAAAGAGAGAGAGAAAAAGAAAACATATAAGCGGAGGAGGGCCCTCGGTCTCGCCGTCCGACCCCGCCCTTCACCACTACACCCAGGAAAATCCCAGAAGCAAAGTAGAATATCAATGGAGAACATCAAGCCCCGGCCACAACAGCAATGGAATCCCGGTCAAACACACCCAATGCACCGTCAGTCAACAATAAGGCCACTAAACTCTGAACCATATCATCCCTGGCCTTGTCTAGCAATGGTACTGCCAGATGTCCACTTGTCAATCGGTATACAGAGCAGCCTGGAGGGTCCAAACGATCCGGGCCGGTCAAGCCGAAGCGTAGCCACAGAAAAGTACAGCAACCCAAACCCATCCGAGTATACACAGCGGAGATCCGGTAGTGTCGATGTTGACCCCGGAAGCTTCCCAAAGTCCATACACAGTAGTACCATCCAAGAAAGGAGAGTTACACAGTCCGGCAAGCACCACGACATCGCCGGGACAGCCCAATAAGGAAAACGGTGTTGTTTCCCCAGCCGCAAATTGAACATGTGCCCCGAAGAGACACTCACGTGTACAACCATGTCGGCCAGAGCGGTCACAGGAACCGGGTCTTTCGGCGGCTCCCGGTACCTAGGCGGAGCTGGGACTCTCCCCGTGGACATAGTTGCGGGCACGTCGGCACTCCCTTGGGATCGAACTGTGGCCGTTAGGGACGGCGAGACAGGTATGGCGGCCATTCTTCTACCCAGGTCCCGAGCATTACAGATCAGAGTCTTGTGCAAAATCGTTAGGGCAGCCAACACATCCTTGGATGGGGGCTCTTGTGTACGCCGCCAGCATCCCGACCCCATCCGTATGACAGCCGTCCGACCTGGACATGGTCGTAGAGGAGGGCGCCAGTCGCCATCTTAGTCAGTTCGACCTCGTCCCTCTTCACCTCGCCTCAGGGACCAGGCGCCAATTCAGGGGCGCTACGGGATGAACAACCGGGACTCAAAACTGTGAGGCGGGCTCCCCTGGGGAGAGTCACCAAAAGGCTAAACAAAATCCCTGCCGCTCCCCGGGAGCCGCCCGCCTATTTTGGGGGCAATCCTTGGTTATGCCCGGGCAGAGAAATTGGGGAGGGGGCCAGGAGTCATGCACTCCCTCCGACCCTGCTTCGCCACGCAGCCCCTCAAGGCTCATCGCCAAGTGGACCGGGCCGTCACTGCCATCGGCGGCACTTCAAGTCAACGGCACCCTCCGACCGACTCCTCACCGCCACCAGCGGCCGTTGTTGTTGCAGTCGCGGCCGGCTGCACGTCTAAATCAACGCCCCGGTCTCATCACCACGGGGGCCGCAGAGCAATCGGGGACAGTTCTCCGGGTCTGCCGCACGTAGGAGCCTCAGGAGCAGATGGTGAGTGATCGTTCTCCTTCTCCCATTTAAATACGCCTTCGTGGCTCAGGATAAGTGCCAGGATGTATGTGTGGGGCGAAAGGGCTCACGGAGCTGAGCGACTATGCGGCCATTTCGGATGCCTGCTTGGCTCCTCCGATGCCTTTGAAGGCATACAATGTTAATGCATCCCCAGGTTTACTTGTCGTGGTAAATCTGAGAATGTGCCAGAATATATAGGTGGTGCATGGGAACACCCAAACTCCACCCAAGAAACACCTTTCTGGTACTGACTAATGCGATCTGTGTTAATACGATCGGTATGGGTTCTTCACCATACCAATCATTACACACATCACTGTGGAGACTTGAATATGACGGCAACCACACATTATCACTGTGGGGACTTAAACGTCACTGTAATCCCAAAATATATTTGTGAGGACTTGTACATGACAATCATCCACTATTTCTGTGTGCTATCCCTGTGCATCCCATTAATCACACGCTATCTCTGTGGGGACCTGGGCATGTCTATAATCACACACTATCTCTGCGAGGAACTGGGCATGTCATTAATCATACTCTATATCTGTGGGGACCTGGGCATGTCTGTAATCTCACACATTCTCTTTGGCAACCGTGGTAATACTATAGTCACACAACATCTCTGTGGGGACCAAGACATCTCTATAATCACACACTATCTCTAAGGGGACCTGGGCATGTCTATAATCACACACTATCTCTAAGGGGACCTGGGCATGTCTATAATCACACACTATCTCTGCGAGGAACTGGGCATGTCTTTAATCATACTCTATCTCTGTGGGGACCTGGGCATGTCTGTAATCACACACTATCTCTGCGAGGAACTGGGCATGTCTTTAATCATACTCTATCTCTGGGGACCTGGGCATGTCTGTAATCACACACATTCTCTTTGGCAACCGTGGTAATACTATAGTCACACAACATCTCTGTGGGGACCAAGACATCTCTATAATCACACACTATCTCTGTGGAGCCCTGGGCATGTCTATAATCACACACCATCTCTGTGGGGACTTGAACATTCATTTAATTACACACAAGCTCTGTTTTGGCTTGAACATCACCAGCTTTGCATTCTCTGTATGGGGCTTTGTGAATACTGAAAAGTAGTAAAGTTAGACTTTTGGTCTAAGTTTACATTGTTGAAACTGAAAAGTACAAAAGTTAGATTTTGTATCTAGGTTTCCATTGTGAATCGGGCCCTATTTTAATGAGGACTTAAACACAATCATCTTTGTGCACTACCTCTGTAGGGACTTAAAAATCACAATAATAACACTATAATAACCTGTATTTGTATGGGCTTAAAAAAACTATAATACTTGAGAATCACTATAAAAACATATTATCTCTGTGGGGACTTGAGCATTCAAGTAACTAAACACAAGCTCTGTTTCGACTTGAAGCACCGGGGGTGCCATGAGGCACAGGGTCAAGACTGATTTGCATATAACTGGGTCTCAACTGGCATGGCAAAGTGAGCTAAAGACCGATGATGGATTTAACCCAGATCTGTGACTGGGGGTGAGTGACTGAAAAGTTTCAGTACTCAGTCCATCATCTCCTTGTGTTTGTTTTGTTCGCCCTAAGTTGGGACCCTGACGTGGGTCCCTTGCTCATTCTGCCACTGGGTTCAAGCTAGTCTGGATGATGAGGGGGTGTTATTCCAGAACCTGTCCCAGGATGCATGCTTTCGGTCCAGGGAAGACCTGGCTTGACAGTTCGGGCTGGACTGTTCCCATGACAGGGCCAAGACTGGCTTGCATATAGCTGGGGCTGAACTGGGGTGGCAAAGTTAGCTAAAGAACGATGATGGATTCAACCCAGATCTGTGACTGGAGGTGAGGGACTGAAAGGTTTCACCACTCCTTCCATCATCTCCTTTTGTTTGCTTCGACTTGAACATCATCAGCTTAACATTCTCTTTATGGGGTTTTTGTGAATTTTGAAAAGTTGTAAAGTTAGACTTTTGGTCGAAATTTACCTTTGTGAATACTGAAAAGTAGTAAAGTTAGACTTTTTGTCCACGTTTACCTTTGTGAATCGGGCCCTATTTTAATGAGGACTTAAACACAATCACCTTCATGCACTCTCTCTGTGGGGACTTAAACATCGCTATAATAACACACTATCTTTGTGGGGACTTGAACAACACTGTAATAAAACACTATCTTTGTGGGGACTTGAACATCACTATAATAACACACTATCTCTGTGGGGACTTGAGCATTTCTATAATTACACACAACCTCTGTGTGGACTTGAACATCATTAGCTTCACACCCTTTATAATGGAATTCAAGCTTTGAATGTACACACTATTTCAGTATCTCTGTGGGGACTTAAACATCTATTTTGGTAAAAATGTAAGCAGCTACTCAAGCTCTGGTTTCCACTTGACCATATTCCTTTGTTCCATATGTTAATGTCTTTATGTGTTAGTTCCCTTATCTCCTAAGATTTTATGCACTAATAAATAGGTTAAATGCAGCTTTAAGTGTCTTTCGTTAAGCATGATATGATATTTTCTGGCACATTAAGATAATCTGCCTTTAATGTATACCCCTATTATATATGCAGCAATGTATATTGTTGCTAAAATAAACATTTAGCCATGTGCCTTCGACTGTATTCAATCACAAATAGTGTTACGGACTAGGTCCTCACAAGGATGGTAGCACATGTTCAAGTCCCCACAAGGATGGTGCTGTGTGCATGATTAAATAACAATATATTTGCAAATTTGAAGCAGGATCCTGTATCATGAATTTTTTCTTAAAATTTTTCTGTTAGTTGTGTGTTTTAAAAACATTGGGAAAGGTAAGTCCCCACAAGGCAGGTATTCACACATAGTCCCCACAAGGATGGTAACACGTGTATGGGTGTGTGTGTGTGTGTGTGTGTGTGTGTTGCTCTGTGTCTGCTAATACTCTGTACTACTCTCTAATGCTCACCTATTGCCATTGTAAATGACAATACCATTTATTTCTGTTTTAAAAAAACTAAAATGAAAAAAATGCCATTTGCAATGCCAATAGCTCTAACTTTAACAAAGCTGAGACCATTGCATTGTAAATGCTTGTTCCTTTCTGTGACGCAGGACCATGGCAAAGGGAGCCGGCAAAAACCTTAAGCAGAAGGGTCTCGCACCCCGTAGCCGGCTCCCTTGCGGGCGCATAAGGGGGGAGGCAGTAACTGCCCGGGAGATCTTTAGCGCAGTGGAGGTGGCCGCACTGGTTTTCTTTGTCCAGTGCCACCTCCCCAAGACCGTCGCAGCAGGCGGCAGGCCCGGTACCGGGTATGGGCTCCCTTGCGGGCACATAAGGGGGGAGGCAGTAACTGTCCGGGAGATCTTTAGCGCAGTGGAGGTGGCCGCACTGGTTTTCTTTGTCCAGTGCCACCTCCCCAAGACCGTCGCGGCAGGCGGCAGGCCCGGTACCGGGTACGGGCTCCGGGAGCGTCGCCAGCTATGGGGTAAGGTGTGCCGGGCCATGTATTCGGAGTCTGGGGTCCGGCGCACCTACAACCAGGCGACACACCGGTGGTCCGACATCCTGGACCGGGAACACGAGCTGCTCGACCTGCTTGGCGTGGAGATCCCTGGGCTTGGTGAGTACTAGAAGCTATTTACTCACTACTTTGTTATGATATTGCAAATATATTTTTTTCCAAAGAGCAAGAATGCAGCCGATTACATTCCAGGTAAATTATGTTTCAAAAGCTTCTGTGATTGCAGGTGCTCGCCTGCTCACCGGCGTTGCTACTATGCTTTACTTGTTTTCAATTTTGTGCTCATTTGGCCTGGATGATGATGTAGGAGTGTACTTTACAGAACTAGGTAATGCTAGACTCTAGAGATTACATTGCAGGTAAATTATGTTTCAAAAGCTTCTGTGATTGCAGGTGCTCGCCTGCTCACTGGCGGTGTTACTATGCTTACTTGTTTTCAATTTGGTGCTCATTTGGCCTGAGCAGTGGCGGCTGGTGACATTTGAAATTGGTGTGGCGTAAAATTGGCGGTGTAGAAAAGTCCATATCTTATTGTCCTGTATTGGCACCCGCTCTCCACTCAAGGCTGACATAACAAAAGCTGTATAATGTCCCCGCGTTATGACCAAACTGTCGCGTTGTAATCTAGGACCCTGATCGATACTGTGACCTTATGCCCCTATACGGCTATAATCCATTTATTCCCCTATATTGGCATAACCGATCAAATGCAATATTCAGAAACTCGTCTCTGGCCTCACACGAACAGAGCCACATTTCAGAATCGCATCCTCTGCAACTTCCTTTGCAGCTCATTAGTGCAAATGACACAGCAGAAGCCACTATCTAAGATTCCTAGATTACACTCCGAGTTCTTCAACAAGATAAAAACTCAGCAACTTGGGAAATCCCTGCTTGCTATGTTTTGATTAGTAATAGAACTCTAATGAGCACTGAGAGACGATCACTTCCTAGTGACATCTTTATTGACGTCTTATGTCCAAAAACTTACGTCAAACAAGGCACCTTTCAGGTATAAATATTACCAACGTTGCCTTAAGCAAATGCTAGCTGCCTCATAAACATCACTGCCGTTATCGCTGCTGATGCTATCACTGCGAACGAGCGAACGATGGTGTGGTGAACAGAGGAGCTGAACAGACGTCCCTTGCAGAGCCCAGCAGATGCAACCAGCCCACGGACGCTGCCCCTCCTCCTCCTCTTTGACGCGCTGAGAAAGACGCTGTCTTTTCTCCTGCCGAGAAAATCCAGCTCCGGCGTTTCCAACCTACTCTTGCGAGTGACTGGGATATCGAGTCCTGAAGGAGATACAAGCCCTCCAACATTCTATTCCAGAGGTATGGTGTTTACTAAACCCTTAGAGAGAATTCTTGAAGCAAACCTTGGCAAAACCAACTTAACTAAAGCTACTTACTTACTCCCCTCCCAAGTATTAGGCTTAGGTTAGGTACACTGGGGTAGGCGTAGTTAGAAGCACCAGTTGAGTACGTTAGTCAAATGTATATATGAATGTATATAAGTTTCATTTTAAACCATTGTATGGCTAAGAAACCATATCAATGATTTTACAGTATTATTTTGCAATACTCATTTTACTCAATCAATCAATCAATCAGTGTCACTTGTAAAGCGCGCTACATACCCGTAGGGTCTCAAGGCGCTGAGGGGGGGGGGGGGGGGGGGGTGCCGCTACTGCTCGAACAGTCAGGTCTTCAGCTTCTTCCTGAAGGAGAGGTGGTCTTGGGTCAGGCGCAGGTCGGTCGGGAGGGAGTTCCAGGTCTTGGCTCCATCAGACCCTGAAAGAAAACAGAGACCATGACTCCGTTCCCATAGCAAACAAGTAATCAATAGCAACCAACATCATGACGATTACCAAGAGAACCTGCAGTTCATGAACACAATGAGCAAGAAGGTTAAATATACTTATACCATACGAGGCCTCGCTCATCCAAAGAAAACACACCCGGGCGGGAAACAGGAGTTTGTTAGAGCCCTGGGCGGGAATAATCCTCGCCTCTCCGCGTCCTTAATAGAAATGAAACTTTCCGTCATGGTTACTAGGAAATTTTTCATTCTATGGCAGGACCGGAGGCGACGATTATGCTGCTTCAAAGCTTATCCACCACCAGCGAGGCCATATCCACAACTGGTTTGATATCAATCAATCAATCAATCAATCAGTGACACTTATAAAGCGCGCTACATACCCGTAGGGTCTCAAGGCGCTGGGGAGGGGGGGTGCCGCTACTGCTCGAACAGCCAGGTCTTCAGCTTCTTCCTGAAGGAGAGGTGGTCTTGGGTCAGGCGCAGGTCGGACGGGAGGGAGGGAGTTCCAGGTCTTGGCGGCCAGGTAGGAGAAGGACCTTCCTCCTGTAGTCGCTCTTCGGATGCGGGGGACGGCGGCGAGGGCGTGGTTGGCTGATCGGAGGTGGCGTTTGGGAGCGTAGAAGTTGACTCGGCTGTTGAGGTAGCTCGGGCCTTGATCGTGTAGGGCCTTGTGTGCGTGGGTGAGGAGGCGGAAGGTGATTCTTTTGTTGACGGGGAGCCAGTGAAGGTCTCTCAGATGTCCGGAGATGTGGGTGGTTCGTGGGATGTCGAGGATGAGTCTGGCTGAGGCGTTCTGGATCCGCTGGAGTCTCTTCTGGAGCTTGGCGGTGGTACCGGCGTAGAGGGCGTTGCCGTAGTCCAGTCGGCTGGTGACGAGGGCCTGGGTGACGGTCTTCCTGGTCTCGGTGGGGATCCACCAGAAGATCTTCCGTAGCATGCGTAGGATGTTGAAGCACAAGTTACTGTACGTACTTTTTATAATAACAAGTCTTGCAATTGTGGCAATTCATTTCTCTTGTATGAGAAGAAAGACTGTTCAATAAATAATACCTTTTATTGAAAACGTCCGTCTCTCTATTCTCTACATATTGTGAAAGTAATCTGCACAACAACTGACTGAGTAAAATAACTGTCTATTGTTTCACACGACTCTAGAGATTGACTCTTATCTGAGGAGCAAAGTTGTCATGTTGCACGGTTGTTGGAAAACTGAATCCCTTCTTGGCTGTGCCAGGGAAGCTGATCACTTCCTATTCAGTCAAGAAAGTTTCCAGTGACCTCTGAGCTAGTTGGTAACAAATCCAATTAAGTTTAGCATAGTCAGTAGAGGCCTGGAAGATCCGCACTTCGACGTCGATACTACTGTTTATGTTATTCCAATGCGCAGGGCCTATTGGGAAAATAGGAACTACACTACATGGCGCCCAAACGTTTGGTAAGGCGATAAACTAACGCAAGACGTTAGAGTAACTCAGTCGTGCATTTTTCACACAGACCCCTTTCTCCCGTAAATACTCCAATAGACGTCTGGAGTGGGTGAAAGGTTAAAATCCGCCCGACCTTAGTAGGAAGAGATTCCTATGTAAAGCTCTGGTTTATTCAACGTTGAAGGATACAGTGTTCCAAAATATTGTGCACCTAATCTTTGTCTCCTTGGAGACCTGATCTGCAAAACCTGGATTTATAAAATGTCAGTGTTAGAAAACGGGACCGTTGAAACCGCAGTAGATGCAAATCAACGGGACGCCGGTACTACTAAACCGGGTGCAATAATCATCCCGGCACATTTAAGAAAATCTATAACGTCAAAACTTATAGAAAATGGACTGACCACACAAGGTGGCACAGTCGTCTTCGTGATAGAGGCACACGAATATCGGCAGACAGAGGTATTCTATTCATGGATAAAATTTCCAGCGGCAAACGCCGCAACACATGAGTTCCACTACTACATGGTAGAGGATCCACCGGAAGAGTACGCTCCTTTTGAGGAGACTGAAATCCCATTAAAATTCCAAGAGCACCTGCTCTGGTTTAAAGGCGCCCTAAAACATAATGATCATATTACCAGGCTCGGTCCACTAGGTAGAGCAGGAGCAACGTGGCCGGTTCTAGCCAGCTACACACCACATCCGGACATTGATAAAATGTCTAGAGAAGAACTTTTAGCACAGCTAAAAACATTAATTAAAATACATAGGCAATTAGTCCAATATGTAATGCGGACTGCTACAGTCCAAACAGCTGTTAATGTACCACAGCTTACCCCTCATCAGGGGAACACTAATAAAATTACACCACAGAACATACAGTCATGTCTTGGTAAAACACCCATAAAACGGGAACAAATTCTTTTCTGGTTAGCGCAGAAAATCACTCAAATAGAGGCAGTATTTCTGAATACTACCCCTATTGAGAAACACAGAATCTTGACCATCTGCCTTCCAATGGGGGTCGCACCACACGTGGAGGACTGTGACACTTGGGGTACAGTCTTTGCTTCCAACACACAAAAACACATGGTGTTCCGTCAATGGCGGTAATACCAGAAGTGCTAAAACAGATTCAGAATGAATACGGTCCAGAACCTGCTTTAACTCTTGGTATGAAATTACTGAAAGACTTCAAGCAGGTCTCGGCTATATTATTAGCCAACATAAAAGGAGAAGCAGCATCTGTGGCGATCCGCCAGAAGTTGAAGGAAACAGATATAACAGATCAACCAGTTGAGCTTGCCAGAATCATAGAAAAATGCTATGAAGAATTAGGTTGAGACAGCTTGGGTGGAAAACCAGTAAAGCCCCAACTGCTCGAAAATCCTGAAAAATTATTTATTAAAAATAATTCAAACACTCCTAAAAAGAGTTGGGATGGAAATAAACAATCCACTCCCAAGGAAAAAGTTTTCCAGTCCAGAGGAAGGTCTCCTCGACGGAGGGAAAGAACTCCGACTCGATAACACCAGTCTCCCCAGAGGGAGCCCTCTGAGAAAAGATATAACCTTAGAAATAGGGATAATTTGAAGAAACCTGACAGATATCAAAGTATTGATACACGACCCTCTCGATCTTTTTCGCAGAAATCGGAAAGAAGAGGACGGTCAGACCCAGGAGAGCACACCAAGTCCAAAGACAAGGAACCTGCTCAGAGTAAAAATTCTCAATTTCCAAAAAAGAAGGTAGCCAGTATTAGAGTAATCAACCATGCCGAGAATACTGAGGACACAGTTGAAAAACGGGGAGTGGGCACAGACAATGCTAGACAGTGCAGCAGAAATCAGTATAGCCCGCAAGATCCTGACGAGTCATCTGGAGACAGTGGACACGAATGAATACATTCAGGTTGAAACTGCCGACACCAGACTTAGCGAGCCCCATAAGATATACGAAATAACATTGCGTATAGAGGGTGATAAGACTAGGAAAATAAGGGGTCTATTTTGGGATAAACTCTCAAAAGGCTATGATATTCTGTTAGCTGAAAAAGATTGGCCCCCAGAGTTTGTCAGGGAGTGCCCTCGTGGCGAAGAAATGATTATGCCTGCCTTCTCGAATCACATTCCGATTCACACAAAATATACATATGCAAGGAAATGGGCAGTAGCCCAGGCACCAGCATTATATAAAAATCATGTAGGATGGGATGAGGACTCACCTCCTCACAAAATCCAGTTAAAAAGTCAACCGACTGCACAAAGGCAGTATCCCATTAAGCAAGAAGCTAAAAAACAAGTCAGGGAGATTTTAGATCAACTTGAATACCAGGGGGTGATTGAAACATGCACCTCTCAAATGAACAATCCTTTGTTTCCTGTCTCCAAGCCAGACAATTCATATCGTCTAGTTTTGGACTACAGACACCTTAATGCATGTTGCAAAACATTTGCAGTACAAAATTCGCATAGTGCTGCACTAATGATTACCATTTGCTACGACCTTTTCCCTCCTGAGGCGGAAGCCGGGAGGTTTCCACTCTATTCTTGCACATTTTAACCTGTGTGTTGTGACCTGTCTGTTTAGACATTTTTATATTGTGCAGTTTTGGCTCGCGCTTCGCGCTTGATTAATAAGCGTTTGTTTAAAAGCTAGAGACTTCCCAGCGCTCCTTGGCGCTTCGTTTGCTCCCTCACCCTTTCTTTGTCATTCAGACCGCCCTCGGCCGAGCATTGACACCGAGGGCTGGGATCTGATTTTGGCCGCCATCTTGGGGGTAGGACTCGCTGCCCTCGCGCTCTAGCAGCACTATAAAAGGGAAACCCAGCGTTTGCTTAGGGATTACCATTTGCTACGACCTTTTCCCTCCTGAGGCGGAAGCCGGGAGGTCTCCACTCTATTCTTGCACATTTTAACCTGTGTGTTGTGACCTGTCTGTTTAGACATTTTTATATTGTGCAGTTTTGGCTCCCGCTTCGCGCTTGATTAATAAGCGTTTGTTTAAAAGCTAGAGACTTCCCAGCGCTCCTTGGCGCTTCGTTTGCTCCCTCACCCTTTCTTTGTCATTCAGACCGCCCTCGGCAGAGCATTGACGCCGAGGGCTGGGATCTGATTTTGGCCGCCACCTTGGGGGTTGGACTCGCTGCCCTCGCGCTCTAGCAGCGCTATAAAAGGGAAACCCAGCGTTTGCTTAGGGATTACCATTTGCTACGACCTTTTCCCTCCTGAGGCGGAAGCCAGGAGGTCTCCACTCTATTCTTGCACATTTTAACCTGTGTGTTGTGACCTGTCTGTTTAGACATTTTTATATTGTGCAGTTTTGGCTCGCGCTTCGCGCTTGATTAATAAGCGTTTGTTTAAAAGTTAGAGACTTCCCAGCGCTCCTTGGCGCTTCGTTTGCTCCCTCACCCTTTCTTTGTCATTCAAACCGCCCTCGGCAGAGCATTGACGCCGAGGGCTGGGATCTGATTTTGGCCGCCATCTTGGGGGTAGGACTCGCCACCCTCGCGCTCTAGCAGCGCTATAAAAAGCTCCCATCTCCCTCCGCGTATCGGACGCGCCGGACCTGTGCCGGAGACGCGCCAGAGTCCTGCCTGTCTGCGCCTTTCAGCGTCCCGGAGGCGTTCGGCGTGGCAGGCTCCTATTTCCCCGACACTCTTTACTTCTGTGATACTATGTTATCTTACTCATCCCAGGAGCTCCATTCTTTTAATAAACCTGCCGATCTCTGTCATGCAGTATTTCCTGGCCGTCATAAGGGTAAGCATAAATGCCCAGGTTGTAATTGGCATCTTACAAGCGTCCACCCCCCCATTTCTAGCAAGGGGGAGCGAAACACTAAACATCTTTGCTTACTCCTTAACACCAGATCAGTCCACAGGCATGCCCAGGAGATCTTTGATCTCCTGGCTACTGAAAAACCTGCTTGTCTGATGTTAACTGAGACATGGCTGAGTGAGTCCTCACACCCTGACATTGTATCTGCAATTCCCCCTGAGTATAATATCTTCAGGCAAGATAGAGGGAAGGGCAGAGGGGGGGGCGTGGCTCTCGTGGTGAAAAAAACATATACATGTTCTGTCATTCACACGGAGGTCATCACGGGCGCAGAATCCCTTGCTTTTTCCCTATCCCCCCAACAATCTCTCAAGGGGCTTTTAGTGTACAGACCTCCGGGTCCTGCAGGATCCTTTTTTGAGGAACTTCAGTCTGTCATCTCTACACTAGTCCTAAGAGCTGAGCAGTGTGTATTGGCCGGAGACTTCAATTTCCATATGGAAGATTGCCATGACTCAGACAGCATCAAGATGCTCGATATTACGGCCTCTTTGGGCTTTTGTTCCGATCTTTCTGGTCCTACCCATGACAAAGGCCATACATTAGACCAGGTTTTTTCCACGCTTCCAGTTGAGGTGACTGCACTGCTGCCGGTATTATGGTCCGACCATCGACTAGCCCATTTCTTAATACTAGGCATTGAGAAACCTACAGCTACTGCTATGAGACAACAGGGATGTGTCTTTAGGGCATATCACCGGGTGACCCCGGATCTGTTAGCCCAGGCCCTCTTGAACCATCCCGTCTCCTACACCGGTGACCTGGACAATGATCTTGAAATCCTGCAGACCTGGCTCTTAGATAGATTGAATGAGCTTGCCCCTGTGCTGCCTCCCCGAACTGCCATGAAACGGATTTCGGCACCATGGTTTACTGAAGTGTTGGTTCACTCCCGTAGGCAGTGTAAAGTTGCCGAACGGACGTGGAGGGCTCAGTATGATGTCGAGGCAAAGCTGACCTATAGATCTATGATTAAATCTTACCATAGACAAGTACTTCAGGAAAAAAAATGCTATTTCGCTAGGAGAATCGAGGAAGCAGCAAACTCCTGCAAGGAGATCTTCTCGATTGTTAGGGAATTCACAACCTTGCGATCTAACTCAGTACAGGAAGCTCCGTCTGAGACTTGGGCCGCCACTATAGCTAATTTTTTTACTACAAAAATCAGGCAGATACAGGATTCTTTCCCCTCTAGACCGATGGTCGATTCCTTGACCTTGCTGGAGGGATCAGCTCTTTCATTCTCTTCTGGTCCTGTATTGGCAGCTTTTCCGCCTCTCACGATATCTTCATCATTATCACTCATGATGAATCTCAAATCTGGATCGCCACGTGACCCCTGCCCGGCCACATTTTTAGCTAAAATGGCAGCTATTGTAAACCCTCTAGCCAACCCTATCCTGAATCTTTCTCTGAGTCAGGGGGCTATTCCGCAGTCATGGAAACAGGCTATGGTTATTCCCCTTCTAAAAAAACCGAGCCTTGCCCCAGAAATCCCTGCCAATTACAGGCCCATCTCGCTCCTTCCGGCACTTACCAAAATCCTTGAGAAGCATGTACACTGTGTGCTCTCCAATTTTTTGGAGTCCAATGAGCTATTGCATGCTTCTCAATCAGGCTTCCGCCCCAATTTAAGCACAGAAACAGCGCTTTTGGAGGTTTCAGAGGTCGTGAAGGAGACGCTGGATGTCGGAGGCAGGGTGATGCTAGTCATGTTAGACCTGTTGGCGGCCTTTGACACCGTCCCCCACGAGGATCTCCTCGTAAGACCTCATGACATCGGTCTGAGGGGGACGGTGCTCAGTTGGTTTCGTTCCTTTCTAGCCAACCGCCGACAAACGGTCTGGGCCTCCCCGGGATCCGCTGAGATGTCGCCTTTGGGAGTCGGAGTTCCTCAGGGCTCTGTATTCAGCCCAACTCTATTTAACATCTTTATGACCCCTTTGGCGACATTGGTGGAGTCCTTTGGGGCCCAGATCGTTTCCTATGCCGATGACAACCAGCTTCTCTTTACCTGCCGGAAGGGTGAAGAATTTGACGGCGAAAGTATCCGGGAGTGCCTTGGGGCTGTTTTTAACTGGTTCCAACTGAACAGCCTCAGGTGCAACTCAGACAAATCTGAGATACTTTTTTTCGGGTGTCCATCTGATCCGGATTGGCTGGGGTGGTGGCCTGCCGACATGTTCCCCCCAGCCCATTCATCCCAGTCAGCCAAGAACCTGGGAATTAAAATCGACAACGGGCTGACGCTCAAATCCCAGGTGCTGGCTCTTACAGGAACATGTTTTGGCATCCTCAGTATGCTCCGGAAGTTCTTTCCGCTACTTTCGGAGGAACACAGGAGAACAATTGTTCAGGCCCTCATTGGATCCAGATTGGATTATGCTAACATCTTATACCTTGGCCTTCCAGAGTATCTCCTACAACGCCTGCAGGTGGCCCAGAACGCTGCCGCTCGAGCCATCTTTGGCCTGCATAGGCGAGCCAATGCCTCTAGTCTACTGCAAGCTCTTCATTGGCTCCCCATCCGGAAGCGGATAATATTCAAGGCTATGACGCTGGCCCACAAAGCTCTGCATGCCACGGGAGCTCAATACTTGCAAAGGAGGCTGGCTTTTTACCTTCCGGCACGATCCTTGAGATCGTAGTCCCTTGCGTTTGCGGTAGTCCCCCGAATAAAAAAAGCCCGTATCGGAGGACGGTCAATTAGGCTGTTGGCCCCTCAGCTGTGGAACTCCCTACCTCTGTCCTTGCGTTCCACGCCTAACTTACTTGCTTTCAGGAAGGGTTTAAAGACCTGGCTCTTTACCTGTTAGAGACTTCCTGCCCTGTTTTAGGATTGGTGACTGCTTTTATCTTTTTTTTCACTGTTATGTTTTGTCTGTTTTCTTCTTAGGTCTGGTAGCACAAAGCGCCGGGACACTCCTCGGAGTAGCCGTGCGCTATAGAAGACCTATAATAACATAACATAACATAACATAATGAACAACATAGTTAGAAAAAAATATAAAACGACATTAGACATATCTAATGGTTTCTTTTGTCAAAACATTGCACCAGAAAGCAGATACTTGACCGCTTTCTCAGTAATGGGGTCTCAGAAAAATTTCTGTAGGCTCCCACAGGGGTTCAAGAACAGCCCAGGACTATTCTCAGCTAGAGTAACAGAGTTACTACAAATGTATGATGATGAGGCATTATCTTATGTAGATGATATCTATCTCACAGACGACGACTTGGATACTTACTTGAAAAGAGTGAACACCATTATACTTGGGTTCGCAGCAGAGGGTTACAAATTCAACTTTAAAAAGTCTCAAATTGCCCATCTGGCAGTATTATTTTTAGGATACGAATTATCAAGTGAAGGAAAAAGCCTAGCGGACAACTTCTTAGAGAGGTGCGCTGTACTCCAAAAAGGCTGAAGAATTTACAATCGATTCTAGGTTTCCTGAATTTCGGTAGAACTTACATTCTAAATTACGCAGAGAGGGTTAAACCTCTCTACGAACTAATTAAACCTGATTTTAAACCAATCACCTGGACTCAAAAACACACAGAAATTTTGAGATCACTGCAAACAGACATGTTAGCAAAAACAAAATTAGATACACGTGACAACACATGCAATCTTGTAATCCGAGTCATCCCAGGAATATGCGGATTCACGTACCTGACCTCTAATGAGGGAGAAAAGGTACCAATTTCAATTAAATCTCACTTGTACACACAAGCGGAAAAAACATTTAGTCACACAGAAAATACTGTGAAAGCAGTGCTAACTGCAATAGCAAATTAACGAGAACTAGCACACGGCAAAAGGATTAATATCCTCACAGCGGAATCCGCCTTCGAGGCGCTATTCAGCCCCGTAAACCTGCCTACAGTGTCACTGGATCCGAAATGGATAAAGTGTATAAATTCTCTTGGAGCGGATGACGTGAAATACTATTTCGCCCCGCAATTCGAAGAACTGAATGAATTGACATATGAAGAAGAATATCCTCTGCCAATCGAACTTCTGCCTCTCCCACAGTACGCCTGTATAATCTATACAGATAGATTTGTACAGCATTTCAACGTAGAGAACAAATCCTACGATGCAGCCTGTGCGATTGTTAAAGGTCGTTGGCTGTGCGGTAAATTCAGACCGAAAATAACAAAAACTGAATCAGTAAGAAACTGTTCGGCTCAGAGAGCTGAAATCAGATCTTTAAAGATGACGCTTGAAAATGCAGAACGTGAATTCCCGACACTAATCGTGTGCGATTCGCATTTTTGCGTCAACTCTTACAATAATAAGTTGCAGAGCTGGATTGAAAACGATTACAAAGATGACACAGGTGCCACAATGAAGCATAAATTGCTCTGGAAACAGGTAGCTCTTTTACAGAAAGAACTACAAAAGACTCACGTGATACACACTCTGAGTCATCAACGTGATGGCGTTCACGTTGCAGGGAATTCATTGGCTAATACAGCCACAGCGGAAGCAACTAAACCGGCTTCCGTAGCCACAAAAAAGCGTTCAGAAACATACATAGACGGGGAAACCATGCTGGCAGTCAAAACGTCCGTAAAAGGCGACTGTGCAGCACTGCCCGTGAACTATCCCGCTCAATTATGCATACGTAATTGATGCAAACTCCGTTCCTTTTGCTCGAATCCCTCGAGTGGGGGATAGGGTAATTCCAAACATGAACCGGAGAAAGTTATTAATAGCAGACGCACACATGGGTGAAGGTCCAAGGCACATACAGATGAGGGAATCTCTGAAAGAATTACAATCAGTATACTGGTGGCCGGGAATGAGCGTGCAACATCAAATATATGTAAAGAACTGTCCCGACTGTGACAGGGAACTCAGTGGTGAACTGGTCCAGTCTGTTGCCCGGCTACCAATTAGAAACAGCGCAATGCTGTCTACATGCCATCCAGCGTCCTATTAATCATTAAGGCTAAACACACTTAAAAATGTGGCCCCAGCGCTCGGCTGATGCCAGAACGGTTATAAAAGATCTGCGAGTCTTTATCGGCACATAGGCAATTGCCATGTTCCATTCTGACCAGGGTCCTGCTTTCAGCTCTCGAGCTTATAAGGAGGCCATGGCCAGCATGGGAGTTGGGTTGCGGTATTCTTGTTCGTCACACCCCGAAGGGAACAGTGTGGTAGAAAGAGAAAACCGGGACATAAAGCAATCTATAACAGCGAAGGTATTAGGTTCGGGTGCTGGGTGGGTCAAACATTTAATAAGTGTCCTGTTAAGCCTAAATAACTTGCCAAGAAATTCTCTAAAAGGTTTCAGCCCATACTAACTATTGTTCGGAACTAGAATGCGAATTCAGGACTTAGATAGTCAGGTATCAGTGGTAGACGATAAGAAAACAGACTTTGACATCAAAGACCGTTTAGCTGTTTTACAGGACTTGAATGAAACAAGAAAATCCTTAAGCAACATACAGTTAAAGCAACAGCCAGCTACCACTGACGAGGCACCACCAGCACCAGCCCCAGCAAGGCCTATCTGGATTCCAAAGATTGGGGATCTAGTCAGAGAATAAATAGCGGTGAAGAAGGAATTTGGGCCTTCTTACAGAAAAGCAGTACCTGTCTTAGCAATCAACGGAACAAGATCAGTAGTACTACCGCCCTTGCTGGTAAACAGGAGAACAGAGTTGTATTAATCGACTTGGTAAAACCACAAGCATGTGGCCTATAATCAACAGTAGGCCCAGTGGACTCCCAAGAAACAACAGAATACCCAAACTTGCAACAATCCAAGAGGTTCAAACTGAAAGACTAATCACATTTGATCAGCCTGCAGTGCACAGAGAGGGACTATGCAATAATGCCATGGAACTCGTGCCTCTTGAAACACAGATTGAAACAGTTCGTCAAGAAACACCAGTCTATAATGATGTGGCATCAGAATGTGCTACCGAAAGACAAATTGACAGAACTGCCTCTGGCTACTTCATCAACTTCGACAACCTTTCCGAGGATCAAAGCAACCCCGAAGTGATGCCAGAAACAAAAAAGACTCTTAAGGAAAAAGCAACAGAACTCTTTTAACAAATCAAAGAAGTATATCTGGATGCACCATTGATTGAGCATTGGATTATTTCAGGGGTATTCATACTCCTACTATGCCTAATTTTAGTTTTAATTTTAGGAAAGTTTATTACAATACAATGGACACAGCAAGTCAGAACATCAACTTAGTCCTCAAACCACACAGATCATCCCACGTGAAGAAAAGAGAACTGTCAACAGTAAATGTCACAGCCATTCCAATACCCGGTGGGGTATTATGGGAGAAAACTGACTATGAAATATATGGTCCGGTCGAGATCCTGAAGTATCCTCATCAATTCAAGGTTTCCTTAACACCTTGAATGCTAAGGCAATTCCTCCAGAGTGCTGCCATCCCTTAAATCCCATTGTTCATGACGAGCTCAGCTCGTCATGAGCACATGAGCAGTGTACTGCATGACGAGCTGAGCTCGTCATGAGCATGGAAGGGGTTAAGTGACTGTAAAACCTAGTACATTCTCTGATGATTGGGACTTTGAAAGTATTAATAATATGATGTCTGTTTTAGTAATGTCAGCTAGATTCACAGATCATGATTATTTGCAAGGTTTGTCTAGTTATGAACAGATGTTCTTCTTCACACACTATGGTAATCATTATTTGCATAAATCTGCACAGCCTAGAAATGTTTTTAAGTATAACCAATGGAAACATTGTGCTACACCACCTAAAAGCAGTTCTAAAACATTCTATGAGAAATTTCAGTACTTCTCAGGGTTTAACACCAGTGATGCAGAAACGTTTTATTATAAACTGTTAGATAAAGCAGGGTTGAAAACAATGCTGACAAATACTAAATTGATATATTCAGAAGCATTTTATGAAAAAATTATGACATTTGGTTTTGATTATTGGCAAAATAACATTGAAACAAAAACAATCTGGGGTACAAAAGATTGGCAGGTACAAGGCCTAGAAGCATTATTTCGTGCCTGCATGATCCCAGAACAAATATTGTTCCTAAATGAAACAATTCAAAAAACATCCTGTCTTTACCTAGCTAAGATTAAAGACCTTAACAAACCGTCTATTCCAAAGCCAATACCTGAGAATACAACAACAGATATTGAGATAGACGTAACTAACATTTTACATTTACACAGAACACATCCTGATTGGAAAAAGTGGTTAATCTGGCCTACTGACACAAACAACTGTCAAGATAGATTCCTGAATAAAACACAGGGGTTAAAAATGACCAGACAAGACCCTAGATACTCCCAGAGACAACATCCAGGGATAGTAACAACATACAGTGTAGGGAAGCTGTGCCTTGAATGGCTAGAATCATCCACACTGGCTGAAATTAAGCAACACTTATCTTTACTTAAAGATGGTGCTGATTTGCGCGATTTTATTATGGGACCACGCAAACAGCGTCAAAAGCGTTTCATAGCGACCAGTATCTATGCTGCATACAACGAGGCTTGGAAAGTCACACAAATTGAAACAGCTGAAAAAAATACGAGAAATTGATCGTATTGATTTGGAAAAATCACTTTCTGTAGTGGACAATGGGTTAATGACTCTGTCCTCCAGAATATATTCACTGGACAGCATTGTATCATCTGCCATTTATATAATAGACAAAGACTTGCTAATGTTACAGCATGGCCAGTCACAATTGCGTTCTATTGTACAGTTAGGCTGGACGCTGCAAAATCTTCGTTCAGGCTATGTGCCTTGGCGTTTAATCAACACAACATCATTGTTTTCCATCTTTAACCTTACTGATAAACAAATCAGCTTGGCACAGAAAGGAGCAGACTATACAATCCTGAGCATCGAAAAACTTGAGAGATTACCTTTGACAATGTCAGAAAGTCCTGTCATTGAATGGATAATACACGGGATTATCACAATTCCAATAACAACTTTCCAATTTAAAAATTGCCTTGAATACATACCTACTGGCCAGTATGAACGATTGGGTAAAGGATACATTAAGTCAGCATGGAAATTACCATACACACACACATGCTATAGTGACAGCAACGAAAATGTATTTCTTAGTGGTGAAAACTGTAAACATTCACAAAGCGGTATACTTTTGTGCCAGGGTATTAATTTACACGGAGCTTGTGAAGGAAATTCTAACAACCTTTCATGCCACCAACATGTCACACCTGCAACGCAGATAGAGCCTTTCTTTATGCAGCTCTCGAATGGGAGTTACATTCTAATAACAGATCACAGCTGTTGTGGACTTTTGCCAGGGAAAGCCTATCTCGTAAGCGTAACTTCCATGGTCAAATGCTGTATGCAAGCATTGTTTCCGAGCGGCCCTGGAGACATAGAGACTCCCATTTGGCCTCGTTTGAATTTCTCTTCTATACAAATTGATACTTTAAGCAAAATGAAGTCTGTGCTTTTGCAGACAACAGTGCCCATCACGTCATCAAAAGAGACGTATGATCTCCTAGTTGCAAGGACAGCTACAGAGATTCATGACCTTTTATCAACAAATTGCCCCGTGCATTTCACAGAAATGCTTAGCCAAATTCTTAACATGTCTAGTGCCATAGGCATCCCAGGCATATTTAAGACGATTTTACGGGACTGCTAACACCATTTCAAGCAATTCTGGGAATCATTCCCAATTTTGTCCATTCAGTCTTTGGCGGCATACCCCTATTTTTGGGACTTGTAGCAGGCGTTTTATTTTTGACCCTCCTGCTCCGATATGGCAAGCCAAACCTCAGACATGACTCCCACCAGGATGGAAGAAACAATCATAGCAGTGCGCTACCGGGACAGAATAACTAGAGTCCTTGGATTGGCCAGGCTGAGAGATCTAAACATGACCTGGTTTCATTCATTCAGACCTATATGGCAAACCTGCATCTTACCTGTGCTACGATGTTTGCTATGCGGAGATGAATGCGTGTTGGACACCTGTCTTGCACTTCCATCAGCAGTACCAATGGATATCGATACTTTGCTCAGACCTGTAACGGCTCACGCATTGTGTTGTCCCCAGCGGCTACCAATCCTGATGACGGCATTCGTTGAGACTCCTGTACTACGACTACGTGGTAACAGTGGAGCGAGTGACAAAAGCAACATCACCCAGGTACGACCTTCTGTGAGCATTGCTGATCCAGACTTTTTATGATAGCAATCATTCTCACACCTGCCAAGTTACAGCACTATCGAACTTGGTCGAACTGTCACCTGATTTTGTAGACCAATTTTTTGAGAGCCTGTCTGATATGATGTTCTCACCTGAACAGAAACAATAACTTTTGAAAAGCATTCCGACACACAGCGTTCCCATGAACTCTGAATTCGGCCTTCAGTTTTGATCAACAATAACTGCTAAAAGCTTTAGAACTCTATTCCCCCGTTCAACAAGAATTTTTTTTTATTGAACACTTTTTGAAAATATTTTCCCCTTTTTCTGGCACGAATTCTTTGCTTAAAGTAGACCTATTCATAAAGAACAGAAGCTTCCACTTCTATTTTTAGATGAAACTAGAGACATAATAACTTTACATCAGCCTCTAGCACATTTTACTGCAATGCATTTATATGTGATGAAATTATCTCGCCTTTTCTTTTCTGTATTCAGAGATATTTCATGTGTAATCTTTTCGCAAAATCGTTCAAACTGATTACATATGCTATAATTTTTTGAATGATTCCTATGCTTAAAGATGTACAGTACCTATATTTTCACGTATTTCAAATACGCCTATTTCAAATGCAAATATGTATTTTGGGGTGGGCAATGTTACACATGCATCTTTTGCTATAGTTTTAGTAATTTGATGGACATAAATTTGTGGAGTCGGTGTCGCGTTCTAATCTAGGACCCTGATCGATACTGTGACCTTATGCCCCTATACGGCTATAATCCATGTATTCCCCTATATTGGCATAACCGATCAAATGCAATATTCAGAAACTCGTCTCTGGCCTCACACAAACAGAGCCACGTTTCAGAATCGCTTCCTCTGCAACTTCCTTTGCAGCTCATTAGTGCAAATGACACAGCAGAAGCCACTATCTAAGATTCCTAGATTACACTCCGAGTTCTTCAACAAGATAAAAACTCAGCAACCTGGGAAATCCCCGCCTGCTATGTTTTGATTAGTAATAGAACTCTAATGAGCACTGAGAGATGATCACTTCCTAGTGACATCTTTATTGACGTCTTATGTCCAAAAACTTACTTCAAACAAGGCACCTTTCAGGTATAAATATTACCAACGTTGCCTTAAGCAAAAGCTAGCTGCCTCATAGACATCGCTGCCGTTATCGCTGCTGATGCTATCGCTGCGAACGAGCTAATAATGGTGTGGTGAACAGAGGAGCTGAACAGACGTCCCTTGCAGAGCCCAGCAGATGCAACCAGCCCACAGACGCTGCCCCTCCTCCTCCTCTTTGACGCGCTGAGAAAGACGCTGTCTTTTCTCCTGCCGAGAAAATCCAGCTCCGGCGTTTCCAGCCTACTTTTGCGAGTGACTGGGATATCGAGTCCTGAAGGAGATACAAGCCCTCCAACATTCTATTCTAGAGGTATGGTGTTGACTAAACCCTTAGAGAGACTTTTTGAAGCAAACCTTGGCAAAACCAACTTAACTAATGCTACTTACTTACTCCCCTCCCAAGTATTAGGCTTAGGTCAGGTACACTGGGGTAGGCGTAGTTAGAAGCACCAGTTGAGTACGTTAGTCAAATGTATATATGAATGTATATATGTTTTATTCATTTTAAACCATTGTATGGCTAAGAAACCATATCAATGCTTTTACAGTATTATTTCGCAATACTCATTTTACTGTACGCACTTTTTATAATAACAAGTCTTGCAATTGTGGCAATTCATTTCTCTTGTATGAGAAGAAAGACTGTTCAATAAATAATACCTTTTATTGAAAACGCCCGTCTCTCTATTCTCTACATATTGTGAAAGTAATCTGCACAACAACTGACTGAGTAAAATAACTGTCTATTGTTTCATACGACTCTAGAGATTGACTCTTATCTGAGGAGCAAAGTTGTCATGTTGCACGGTTGTTGGAAAACTGAATCCCTTCTTGGCTGTGCCAGGGAAGCTGATCACTTCCTATTCAGTCAAGAAAGTTTCCAGTGACCTCTGAGCTAGTTGGTAACAAACCCAATTAAGTTTAGCATAGTCAGTAGAGGCCTGGAAGATCCGCACTTCTACGTCGATACTACTGTTTATGTTATTCCAATGCGCAGGCCCTATTGGGAAAATAGGAACTACACTACAAAACATTGCAACTAAATCTCCAAAACCGACCCTAGTCCCCCGCTGTGGCACAAAACAATCAATCAACCTCCCCCAATGAGGACCGGCAACACCATGAGTAGGATCTGCAGATGCACTGGTCCCGCGGGACCCACCTTGGCTGCATCAAACACACCAACAGGTTACGTTATGCCCTCGCAGTCAAGGGGCCCACTTGGTCAGCCAAGGCAGCGATCTAATGTCCCCGTGGTACTTCGGTGTCCTACCTCACCCCTCTCCATGGGAGACATGAGCTCCCAGGCAACATCCAGTTCCAAACGGTCCGGAACAAGCACTGAGAGGCCGAGCTCAAGGCATCCAAGGCTCAGGTAGGACTTACCAGAGGGAGGATTACAAACGTGTGGCAAATATTAACACAGTAAATGGCGACATGGTAGGCACACTGGCACGTTTCGGATTTCATTTTCAATGAGAGTTGGTGTAATAAACCGGGGTTCAAAGTAAAGACTGCAAAATGCCCTTGCCTGTTGTAATACTCTGCCCGAGCAGGACGCAGCCCCCACATTGGAACAGGCAGACAGCGCGCCGACCAACCACACTCCGCTGACTAAGTCAACGTCCATGACCTGTATAGACATCCCAGGCCACCCAAAATCAACACACCAAATAGTTACCGCGCTTCAGCAACAGACCGCTCCTTGCCTGTAAAACACCACCACAACCGGATGGACGCAGCCCCACGCTCGGTCCTAAATCCATCCAGCCGTAATAGAGCATTTGCTCCTTTTCACTGGTAGCCTGGCAGGCACAGCCCTAATCAAATCAGGACCAGTTCCTGTGGCCTGTGACATTATGAAACATTTCCAATCCATCCAGCTTAAAAGTAAATGTGATCCTTATCTATGACAGCATTGGCAGACACAACCGAATCTACTTCAAAGGTCCGGGCTGCGGACCAAGTGCTGCCCTTCGTACTGTATAAATATAAAGAACTTACCTTGGCTTCCCCCGCTGACTCCCGACTCGAGTCCCGAGACTGCAGACTCCCGCCGTCCTGGATTTTGAATGCCGCCGCCGCTGCGTCTGACGTGGTGTGGGCTCTCGTCACTGAAGGCTGCAGGCAGCCTCCCTCCCCTCCATGGCAGCCGGCGCTGATTGGTTCGGCCAGCTGAACTAACCGCGTCATTTCTCCTAGTCTGCATCCTGCAGAACGGAGAGTGGGAGGAGGTTTGGGGGAGCGGCTTGCCCACTGTTGCTAATACTGTCTTTTTGGACAGCCTCTCAGGCTGTCCAAACAGTCAGTATTAACAACAGTGGGCGAGCCACTCCCCCAAGCCACTCCCCCCTGCCAGCTCGAGTAGCCAGGAAGTTCTAATCTGCTGACTGCTTTCTCGCTGTGCGAGAAGCAGCCTTCTTCTCAGAAAAAATTTCCAACGTCCAAAACAAATCGAGAGAAATCTTTAGAGTCGTAAACGATCTGTGTAATTATGCCAGAACCTCTCCTTCTCAACCCCCATCCCAATTGATGTGCAATCAGCTTAATGATTTCTTTAAGGAGAAGATTGACATCATAAAGTATAGTATCCAAACTACCCATCTCACTGAAGTTAGCTCGGAAATCTGCAGAAACCCACACAATCTCCAGGCTATCCCTCCCATCGACCCACCCAAATTGATGGAGCTGATGAATCGAGTAAAGTCTGGATCCCCCAATGATCCCTGTCCTCCGCATATATTGAAGGAAGTCTACTCAAAACTCCCTCAAGGAATACTCCCCCTCCTGAACAGATCCTTATCACAGGGAATAGTTCCCAACTCATTTAAAAATGCCACTTTAGTCCCATTAATTAAGAAACCGGGTGCTGATTTATCCAATCTATCAAATTATCGCCCCATATCTCTCCTTCCATATGGCGCCAAGTTGCTCGAAGCCCATGTGGGTAGCTGCATTTCCAACTTCATAGAGACATCTGACTACCTGGAGCCAAACCAATCCGGATTCCGCCAGGCACACTCCACCGAGGCGGTGATCCTCGCTGTCCAGAATACTCTAAGGACCAACGCCGATAATGGCATACATCAGGCCCTCGTACTCCTGGACCTGTCGGCCGCGTTCGACACGGTGGATCATACCATCTTATTACACCGTGTCGAACAAGCCGGCCTTAGCGGCTCGGCATTTGGCTGGATTAAGTCCTTTCTGATGGACCGATCCCAGGCAGTCAAGCTGGAGAACTTTATGGCACCTAAACTTACCACTACCTGCGGTGTTCCGCAGGGTTCATCATTATCTCCCCTTCTATTTACTTTATACCTCAAACCGCTACTGCAATCACTAAAAAACAGGAAAGTTACCATCTACAATTATGCGGACGACCTGCAGCTGGTATTCCCTCTAAACTCATCGGACTCTGTTGAGGAATTCCAGACCACTATGCTGCATATTCAGGGCTGGATGGATCAGAATCATCTAAAGCTCAATCCTGGAAAGACCGAGCTGGTACTCCCAGGTAACAGTGTATTGAGTTGGGGCCCTCATTTTTGGCCGACTTCGATGGGCTCTCCTCCATCTCCGTCGGTGAAGAGCCTTGGGGTCACTCTCAACTCCGACCTCTCACTGAAAAGTTAGGTCGGAACGGTGATCTCTTCCAGCTTTTTCCAGCTACGGAAGATCAAGAAAATCGCCCATCTGCTTACCCAATCTGCTCTTATTCAGGTGGTAATCGCCTTCGTCCTTTCCCAACTAGACTTTTCCAACTCCATTTATTTGGGCCTTCCCCTTGCTCTTTCTAAACGCCTGCAGATTGTTCAAAATCAAGCTGCTAGATTAATATTTAAAAGCAATCGCAGGAATTCGGCCAAACCTCTGTTAGCTTCCCTTCATTCGCTCCCTACAGCCCACCGGATTACCTTTAAGGTAGGCTGCATAGTTTTCAAAGCCCTCCATGGCAAAAGCCCTAGGTTCATCAATCATTTGATAAACAAATACGAACCGACCCGTAACCTTCGCTCTGCCCACCTGTCCCTCCTCACGTTGCCCATGTTCAAAAAGAAACGACTTGGTGGATCCCGATTTGCTTACCTTGCCCCAAAAACATGGAACTCCTTCCCCCTGTCACTCCGGAACTGTACTAAGCTGGCAGAGTTCAGGGGCGCTCTGAAGACCTGGTTATTCAAGCAAGCGCACGGTTAGGGTATTGTTTACCATCTGTCTCACTTTAGCGCCATGAAACCCCTGGGTGACCGTGTGCTTGATAAATTCCGAATAACATACCAGAACATAACAGAAACAAATGGTAGTTATAAATAAATAACTGCCATTTGTTTCTGCCTTCTTCTCGCACGGCGAGAAAGCGGGGAGCCGGCGCCCAAACGCCCCCATGGAAGAACCGCCACTGGGCCTGAGTGATTATGTATGAGTGTACTTTACAGAACTGCGTAATGCTAGACACTGGAGACTCAAGTCCAGGCCTTCCTTTGTACTCCTGTCACTAAGAAGAGATAGTGGTGGTGGATTGATAGTATGAGTATATAAAGACTGGTTATTTAGTAGGAAACTTTTTAGTGGTCTGCAATCATGACGGACTTTGTTTGTCACTTCGCGTGCTCCGGAGTGCTGCCTGCTAGTCCTAGTAGAACCTTTTTTTAGTTGGTTTAGTGAGTTACATAACTTTCCAAGTAAACGGTCCATGAATCCAGCAATACTAATATCCTAGTAGACCGCATCAGATAGGTCAATACATTTAGTGCAATTGTTGTCTATTTCCCTGAAAGAATTTGTTATTGTTTGTTTTTTGAAATGTTTCATTTGGTTGACAACAATCATCCATGTTTGTGTCTTTCTTTCATGCTGTACGTCAGCTCCCCCCAGGGGCAAGAGGACGGAGGAGGAGATGGCGGCACCGACGAAACAGGAGGAAGGCCAGGATAGGTCCGCCGAGGGCTCCTCTGCTGGCCCCAGTAAGTTTTCCTGTTAATTATACTTCCCTATCTTTTACAGCACCTATTTATTCCAAACGTTCCTCATAAATCTATTTTTTCCTAAATCGTGTTTGATCTTCTTGTAGACTGTTTCTAAATTCTTATCCTACCTCTACTATGACTCTCTGTGCTACTACTAGATTAATATTCGTCTGTCTGTGTAGCTAGCTAAGCTTGCACAGTTGGCAAAAGGTGTTAAACAAAACTCCTATTCAGCAATAGCTCTAGGCACTGAGTGCAGTCCTCTGGGTTGTCTGGAAGTCTTCTAAATGTTTATGCTTTGACAATTCCCAACGATAAAATGTCAATGGCCACCAAGAATAAGATACTAGTTTCCTTTTTGATTGGATAGGAGGACATACTACTACTGTTGCAGGGACTATTCTGCACATACAGAACTATGGACAAGAAATAGGGCATTAGTGATAATTGGCGCAGTTAGACTTTCCACATACCTCAGTCATAACAGAAGTTGAACCCCCAATCTCCTTACTGACTAGCTAGTGTGTCAGAGTCATTATTTAGCTCCCGAATGCAGCGATGATCTCCAATGATTATACAACCCAGAACATAAGACTACGGAGTCAGAGTCTCGACCTCTCAGAGTCACGGACTCAAGCTTACAAATTGCAAACCCTTTTGCTCACTCACTCATGACCAAAAACCACCGAGTCAATGTAAGTTTTAAAGCTTTGTTAAAAGTAAAACAACTAGCTGTGTGTGTACTCTGTATTAATTTTCAATTGTGCATTAAAACATTTATTAAAATTAACTTAATAGAAGATAAACGGTGAACTTATAAAAACTGAACAGTATTTGATTTACACAATAATTGTGGGAGACCCCTCACCTGGCTGGAACTTAAAGTTTTGGTGGTGACAAAGACAAGTCCGACTAACATTCATATGATCTTGATCTTGTTTGTAGAAGTGAAGCTTCTGTCTGTTATGAGAAGATTGGTGCGTGTTAAAAGCAAGCATTCATCAGTTGTGAAATAAAGTGTAGCATCACATGTTATGGCTAAGCATAAATAAAAAACACCCTTCCCTGAAGAAAGGGACATTTTTAGTTTAGACTAGAGAGTCACAAATTATTAAATTTGTTTATGTAGTACTAGTAACATATTTTTCCTTCCTAGACAAAAAAGGGAGTGGTGTATATGGCATCTAAAAATCTTAAATGTATTTTCTAGGCGTAACACCATCGGCACAGCCCACCAGTGCCAAGGCCAGAGCGGATGTGGTTACTCCAGGGGAGATTGCAGAGAAGGCTCGCTGCAGGGGTGTATATGTTGTACAAGTACAAGTACAAGTACAAGTACACTTTACTGTTAAGAAGACTTACAAATGTAGAACTAAGGTAGAAGACAGTCAACCTTGACTTTGCATTAGCAATATCATTAGCGGCGGGAGTTGACGAGTAACCAATGGCCTCCTCTAAATTTGACTTCAACTCAGCTGTGAAAGTTTTATCGAGAAGCCAAGTCAGATCAGAGATGAACTTGATGGATGGGATGAACGAAAAGGGAAAGACGGGTGTAAGCAAGGAAGGACGAGAGAGTTAAAAATGAATGAATGGCAAAGCATGATACATGTTTTTGAATGCTGCCCAAGGTGGCTGGGAATCTGATGCATGGCCGGTTGAAGGCTGAAGCAGGGATGGGTAGAAGGAGAAAGAAAAGAGGACTGCCTGGGTGGGTGAAACAGAAACTGTATGTGTGCACAATATATCCTTTGGTTCAAATTCAGATGCAAGTCAAGCACGGATGCATGGCTGGCGGTTTACAAAAGAAAATAAAAAGGGTGTTTTTCGGTGAGAAAAAGTAAGGTTTGTCCGGTTGAGACTTTAAGAAGAATGATTGACATTTACTTTCAACGGATGGATGTCTGGATGGTATCTTCCTCAAAGATAGCATAGGTGTATGTAGACAGAGTAGACGGTCATTGGATGAAGAATGTTACTTTGAAGAGCATGTAACACTGCACATCCGTGCCAGAGTGGCAAAGCAGAGGAAAGTAGAAGTTGTAATTTTTCAGAATACTCCCTTGACTAACAGTAGTTTGCAAGCGCAGCTTATATTGTGTATCTATATTGTATAGTTCACATTATCAAGTCAAGTCGCAACTCACAAGTGCCTTCCTCCGGCGATTACAGGGACCACTCACTACCTCTGTTAATAATTTTTTTTCAACTGTCATTCATGTGTGGCCTATCGGTGTTCACTCAATCAAAAACAAAGCACCTAAAGTCATCCCATATGTAAGCAAATATCCTGTGAAGGATAGATGATCATATTATTTATCTTCTTCACTTTCCTTTTGTAGTAGTCAGGGGCAGGGCAGGGTGAAAGTTAAATTAATTAAGCAGTAGCCCTTGTAACAGAGTATGGCCAGTGCCACCCGTAATAGAAAAGTAAGAGCTTCACCACCTGCATGTACTGGACTGGTAACAGTAACGCAAGTCTGTGTCATCATGGCTTGCATCTGTTTTTCTCGGGTGCAAGTTGAGTGCGCTGGCATTATGCCGGCTTCCACAAGTTTACGTACCAATTTCGCTAAACAAGAGAGAAGAAGAAGAAGACGGGTGTACTGTCTGAGTCTAATGTAGTGAGTCCATATAGTGCTAGTAGAATTCCTGAAACTCCCACTAATTTTTAGAGCAGACGCCGACGAAGTGGGAGGTTAGATAGATACATGCCACAAATGTTATGTACTGTGCTTGCAAGTTGCTAGTGCTACTGTGACACAACTTTCTGCTGAATTATTTTGTGTTAATCTTAAAGAGCAATGGTTACAGTATATTTTTCTTTCTTCATAAAGATACTCCTTCTAAAAAAGTAACAAGGAAGGAGTTGTCCCTACGGGCCCGGGAATGGAAGTTGGAGGCAATTGTCGCCGAATATCGGCGGCTGGTGGCCCAGGAGAGGAGGATGAGTCGCAGTCAACAACATCCACGACTGCTGCATCCTCCTCCGCTGCCCCTGGGTCATTCAGTCTGCGGAAACCTCCAGCGGTATGGAGCCATGGTCCGGCAGCCACCAGCCGCTGCCGAGCAGCAAGAACAACAGCTGCCCCCCACCGTACCTGCTAGTGCAAGGCTCGTGTGCACCGATTGACCCTGCGAGTGTCCAACCTTGAGCAGGAGGTGGCGAGGCTGAAAGCCCTGCTCAAGGACCTCCGGAGAGAGCAGCGTGACCACCTGGCCAAAGGACACCACCGGCGGAAGTAGAGAGACTGCCCTTTGCCCCTTTTTTAAAGACTTTTTGGGGGGGGGGGGGGAATTGGGAGTTTGGGTTTGGACTTTTGGGGACTGATTTCATGGACATTGGTTGGGGTTAGGGAGGGGGGTGAGTTGGGTCTTCTTGTGGGATAGTTTATTTTTGTTAGGGCTCAAATAATTATTTATTTGAACTTAAACATAGAATACGTGTTTTTTTACTGTTTTGTGGGGGAGGCGGGGGGTTAACTGTACATTTGTTTTCCTGAAACTTAACTGGCTGGTTGATTCAAATTGTATAATCACCCAAATTTGTACAAAAGTGCCACTGACAGAGTTGGTGAATTCAATTGTCCTACTACTTTACTAGTACTACCGTCAGTCTCTCCTCTCCTCCTACTCCATTATTCTTTTCCCCCCAAAATGCTTATCTTACCTGTGATTCGTGTTTGAGAATAGGGCTAGGCACAGGGCTGGTTGCATGGCAAATGGCGATTAAGGTTGGCTATGGAATCCTGGACGGATGAAATGTCATCATTATGGTGGTAGTAGTAGTGGTACACAGTCAGTAGCAGCATATGAAAAAAAAGAAAAGAAACATTGAGTGGCCTGGCGGGACCATTAGAACAGTACTATAGATAGTACAGTACACAAGAACAGTGCCATAAATTATAGCCTAAGCAAGTATTGAAAATATAACTACTAGTTGCGTGGAGTATGGCTACTACAAGAAATATTACTGGAGGGGAAGGACACAGCAGCCGTCACATGTAGGAGGAGGATGTTGTTGATGATGAATCTACTCGATGGCGGACATGAAATTCTGAAATGATTTGCAAATACTCATGGGTGTGTGTCAAGCAGAATTGGAATATTTACTCGGATTCCTTCACCTGCCTTTAAATTGATTTTCTGTTGCTTTGACCTTATTTTTCCCAGCAAGCGTGTGGAATTACTGGTGTCATTTACTCACACGCCTCAATGAAAACCACACAGCCCGGGGGAAGAGGGTTAGGGTTTGAAGAATGTATGGGAATGGGGGTTTTTGGGAAAGTTTTTTGGAGAGAGAAAAAGAAAACACAGCATTGAGAAACAACAAATGAAGAAAAACAAATCAATGATACAACCATATTCATAAATCTTTTAAGGGACTTAAAGGAAGTGCATGCATGAAGTTGTTTGCTAAGTGGACAGTTAGGTTAATGAAAAGTAGTACTACTTATACTACAACTTACTAACTAGTACTAAACAATTAGCCAGTACAGGGCTGCAAGAATTACACAATTTCACTTGCATATCTGTCCTCAGAGAGAATAAACACTTAGTAGTACATTACACTAGTTTTACAAATAGCAAAGAAACTTATCAAATAGCTGTAGGGATGATTTTGAAGCAGAGAGCAAATGCACCGAGTCCCACTCTCATAGAAATTCACAAGCAACAATAACATTAATCAAAAGATAAGGACAAGTGAAGTGGATACTGTAACTGTATGTTGTAGTTGTCCTGGTCAAATTGGGAAGTTGCATGCATCCAGCTATTCCTCTTATTTGCGGTACTGCTCCATTCCATTGGATGCTTCGTCGATCAATCTTGGTGACCAAGACTGCCTGCCTGGCGGATGTGGAATTGCGGATTGCCATGGTAAGTAATGTGTTTCCCATCGCACAGGGTAAGTGCCGTGCCTGTAATTGTTGATGGAAAAACAGAAAGGAAAGGGATATTAAGACACCCCGGAGGAAAAATATAAGGTACAGTGTGTAGTTCAAAAATAATACTTTCAATTTCAGAGGCGACAGTATACATACATGCATCATTTCTAAAGTGCCCACTTTGAGTCTCTGTTTCCAGGATATAAATTAGCACACACAGCAGGCCAGGCCCGTGCAGACTGTCAAGGCAGGCACCACTGAGTGAACCAACCTCCATGTAGCATACCTCTTGACACAGACTAGACACTAGACAGACATGTAGTTCTGCTTCTGCTGTGGTTGTTGTTGACTTGTTTACCTGTTTGCCACTCACGAAATGGCCATACTTCTTCCATAAATCGACTAGGATGATCCATCCATCCCAGTGAGTGACTGTAAAGATATTATGTAACTTTGGTCATCATGAATCATCATCATGGTGTTGGCAAACTCAATGTTCATGCAGTCACAGTCTACACACAGTGAGTCCAAGGACATTTTCCATATTAAAAAATGCAACGTAGTGGCCCCTGCAGTTGAAGTACAATTTGTATTAAACAAGGTAAACAGAGTAGACTTGAGTTACATTTAGTGTGTAATTACAGAACACATAGGATTATTTTCATGCTCAACAAACAAACAGCAATTGCTTTCATCAGAGCAAGACAGCCAGTTTGTTGCATGCCATCTCATCATTCATTACCTGTTCCACTTTTTGGCAGCATCTTATTCTTCTTAAGTGAAGGGCCACAGGGCAGCCTCTCGTGTCAATTTCAGAAGTAACAGTCAGCGTACTCAGTCATTCCAGTGACACTTCTTTTGAGGGGACTCGTCTACGAAGCGACAGTTTCTTGATTCTGCGTAATCTGGCCATCTGCCTTGAGGGAAATGGATAGGGGGAGTCTGGAGGAGGAGAATATATACAAGAGGAGCATGACTGAGTTGTGAACTTGTGAACTTCAGGAATGCAGACAGCGGCACCTTCAACATGGAAATAAGACAATGACAGTGCTGCTGATGGATTTGTTGTGATTAACCCCGTGTGTGCTGATGACGGCCCCCGTCCGTCGTGCAGTACGGTGCTCGTGTGCTGATGACGGCTGGGGGCAGTCATGAACCAGCCCACTCTTTAAATGCGCCGCACAGGCGCAGAATCGCGGCCGCACGCAAGGGGTTAAAGTTTTGTTGTGATTACAGTTGGAAAACAAAGAAAAACACACAGAAATAATAAAAGTAAATAAGGACGGGAAAAAAAGTTAGTATTTCAAGCCTAGGTGTCAGGGAAGTAAAGCTCGTCCTCAAACTCTGTGAATTGAACCGGGAGTAGGTCAGCTAACAGAGAAGAACTTCCGTCACCTAAGTCGGTGTCCTCTTCTTCCTGCGTGGATTCACATATTTTGTAATCTGGTGGTATGAAGTGCTAATTCATCTTGATCAATGTTAACCTCTCCACATTTTTGGGCGAGAGTCCTTTTTGAAGTTACAATGGCACCAGCAACACTGAAAACACGTTCAGAAGGCACGCTTGTGAGAGGGCAAGCCAAATAATTAATAGCCAGGTTGGTGATCAGTGGCCATTGAGGCCTTTTCCTATACCAATACACCAATGGGTTATGATCAATGTAGACCTCTGTTGGGTCATCCAGATAGGCCTGCAACATCCACTCAAAGTCCTCCAGGGGTGCTGTACTTTGCGTACCATCTGTTGCCAATACTTTACATCAACACTGGAACGAGCAAACCCTTGATGAGTTATCCAATCCGCTTCCGGGAATATTATGGCTGGGCCTGGGGCAGGTGATGATACGGTTGCTGGTGTCGGTAACGGCTCTGAGAGAAAGTGACTGCCTTCGGCCACAGAAGTGGAACTTAACGCTGGATGGCCTACTGCTTCAGTAGTACTTGTGGTGGTTCCTTCAATTTCCTGCCGCTCTTTTCCGAACCGAGTGGCTGACAGAGCTAGCCAATGTTTGTACTTGGAAACATCTTTTTCAGAAGAAGGAATGAATGTATTGCTGGCCAGTGCCTTTTTGTACCGTGGATCCAGAATATTGGCACAAATGTAATGTTGTTCTGCATATATTGGGTTAAGTCTTGCATTCTCAACTAAGCGGCTCAATAATCTGTCCGCCAACTGATATGCGTCTTGTTTTTCAGCATCACCTCAGAACGTTGAAGACACCGCTGTCAGTAGGTGATCTAGCATGCGCAACAATGGGATAGCTTTGCCCAAACTACAGTCCTCCCTGCTGACTTCACGCGTGAAGACCTCAAAAGGACGAAGCATGTCTGTCAGGCTTTTAACTTGGTCCCATTCCTCCACCTGTAGCCTCATGTCTTTTAAAGCAGCACCCCGTGCTTGAAAGACATACTCATTGATTACCAAGTACTGCTCAAACAGACGCTCAAGCATGTAAAAGGTTGAGTTCCAACGTGTTGCCACCTCCTGGATGAGTCCTCCGACTGGCACTTTACGGGCACGTTGAATGATCCTCAGCTGCTTCCAGGCTTTAAAAGAATGGCTGAAATGTGTGCAGATTCTTCGGCAGGTGGTCCGTGACTTGCTGACTTTGTTTTCTTTTTTCAAGACATCTTGAACAACAATGTTAATGCTGTGCGCCAAACACGGCACTCTGAAATAGCCACCATGATGCATGGCCTTAACTATTACTGCCATTATCTGTGGAAACATAACCAATCATGCGCCTTCTTGGATGCAGCCATTGAAAGACCTTACTGTTAAACTCCTCCAAAATGTTTTCTGCAGTGTGAGTTTTCTCCATTGCAAACATGGCTACTATTGCATGTTTCTGAGTAGCTTGAAAAATTGTGACACTGTCAACACCTGCAGCTATCTTGTCTCTAAGCCGCACAAAAGAGACCCAGTTTGCAGTGATGTACACGTAATCAACGGCTTGGCAACTGGTCCACATGTCTGTTGTCAGGTGGATAGTGTGTCAAACCAGGCTACGTCGTCCCTTACCTTGTCCTGTGACTGAAGCCTCCAGGGTGACGTAGATGATTTCGCACAGACGCAAGGGACCAACTTCCCAAATGACTAACTAAAAACGTACTGATCTTTATTCAAAGCAAGATTAAAACTAGAAATAGGGGAGGAGGGCCGGTACTGGACGTTGAATGGTTGGTTTTTGCTTCCTGTCGACCTGCGAAACAACAAGTACCAAGGGTTTTACTTTAAGACTAGCAAATATCCCCTAACTACACTACAGACATTGACTTTCCTAACCTATCTTTGTCAGAGTGTGAGGGTGTCGTAGTTCTAATTAAACACATACCTGCAATCAGTGTTGTCTTGTCATTCGTCCAGTATTTCTTTGTCCTGTCTTGATGGTCAAGTCGTCAGATGGCTTCTGGTTATTGTTCTTGAAGTGTCTTTGCGTGGGTCTTGGCACTGAGAGCTACAAAACAAAGGGGTCAATTATAGACTATTCATTCTATCACCTTCCTCATAAGTGACATCAAATCCTTCACTTACTTACATTTGCTTCTTTGAGCACTGTAAGGGGTTCCGATTGTGTTCTTGAGAGAAGAGCAAGTTTGAACACTGAGAAAAGTTGCTTTGACCAAAAACATTACCAAATATCTTTCTTGCACATCACAGACTACTATTTCGATTAAAAAGTTAAAACATTTAGCGAAGCTTTCACATTTACACAAGATTCTTCAAGTGCTAAATTATTGTTGAAATGAGCTTCCTTTTTACATCACAATAACTTCTTGTAATGCAGCTAAGTTTTTAAACACTATCTTGTCACTCAAATACTCTTTATAATTTTGTTTCTAAGTTTTATTGTCTCTTCTGTATTCTTTCCTTTTCCTTAAGAAAGAATTTATCCAAAAATTAACCTTGAACTTTCTTGCGAAGGGCGCCTTGTATAAATCAAGAAATGTACTTAGCTCTTTCCTTTTTTGTTTCGCATGAATCGGAAGTGAAGAGGAATCGCTGAAAAGAATGCTGACTGCAGTATTTTCTTCTACTCAGGTAAGTTCCATCGAGAGCACTCGGACGCGATCCTTCTCCGAAGCAAGGCGGAAGGCAAAGCGTCTTCTGGAAGGCTGGGTGTGGTTTAAATAGGCAACCGCACCCAGCTGCACACAAGAAACGTGCGTGCCTGCAAAGCCGAGTCTAGAAGAAGGCACGTTACCTGCAGGTCAACCCGGCATCTCCACTCCCAGGCAAAGGCTTCCTCGACTACCCTGATAATAAAGTGTCTTTAGCCCTACAATGAAACATGAAAGGAAATACAAAACGGCAACATGGAAAAACTGACGAAATACACAGAGAAAAACACGCATGCCTAAAGAATCAAAATGTTATTGTACAAATCACACTGATACTTGATGCGTGCTGGGTGCACGGGAAAGGGGTGGTTTTTTTATGGTGATTAAGGAACGCACAATATTAAGGTGGCTCACTGGGCTCTTTCTTTGGCGTTTTTTAGGGAAGCTTGGGCGAATCGTGAGTGTGAACAGCACTCTTCTGCAAAGCTGCCCCAATCACTTCCAGCACATCTTGATGTAGTGCTGGAACCGCAACTCTGGCAAAATAGGGCTGGCTAGGAACCTTCCATTTAGGGCATACAGTTGCCACGAATTCTCGAAAATCCACCCCTTCCACTAAAGAAAAAGGGAGAAGATCCAGCGCTAACATTTTAGCCAGCATTGCATTATATAGACTTGCCGTTGGTTGGTTGCGTTCAAATGGCGCCTCCGACCAAAACATGCTTTTAATGGTGGTCTGGACGTTTTTTTTCATATGTGAGGATGATGATCCAGACTGCAACGACCCAGTCCGGCTCATTGATGTACTTTTTCGCATTGGTGTCTCTCCCACACTCTTACTATGCCACCTAGATGTTGCCTGGGTAGAGGGTGTGGGCGCTACCACTGCAGTGCTGCTGGGCGGGATACTGTGTGTACCAGGCATGAAAAATGTGTGACACCCTTTCTTCTAGAGAAAGGGTTTATTTGCCACTAATCATGTGTCATTCTGTTAATAGCTTCTTTCGTTTAAAAGACGCCAGTGACCATGTGTATTAGATCGTATCTAGTTGATATTGTAAACCCCGATTACATCCATCCAAGATGGCCGCCATTGACGGATGTATGTAATCGGGGTTGGTCCCTGTATGGTCCTGATGAAAAGCTTTGGGGAGCTTGAAACATGTCGACCGGACACTGATTTAATCCTCATTATAGGTTAAATTGCAGTGTCACACCCCATTTTAACATACCAAACTAGGAGCATAATAAATTTGTTGAGGCCCACTAGCACGGTATTTTTAAATCACTCACACCAACTCCACCACCATCTCACAAACACCACGCATAGTCTTTCACAATAAAGTGCTCCTACGTAATTCGCAAGTCGCAGCACGCCCCTTTTCGTAGAGAACTGGGATGGCCCCAATGATGAAGCATGTCACCGTGGGGAAACCCCGGTGAGTGAGGGGACACTAGAAAGAAATTTTTCTTTCTCATTGGTCGTTTCTGACATAATCTAATCAGTGACCATCATACAAGCTAGGTCTCTGAATCCAGTATATTGGGTTCCTTTTGTTCTGTCACGTTCCTGGAGGCCAACCTAGCTTTGAGTTCCTCCTTCTCCCTCCTTCTTTTGGATTTTGTACGTAGCAGCCGCTGTCGCGTTCTAATCTAGGACCCCGATCAATACTGTGACCTTATGCCCCTATATGGCTATAATCCATTCATACCCCTATAATGGCATAAACGATCAAGAGCGATATTTCAGAAACTCGTCTCTGGCCTAACACGATCAGAGCCATATTTCAGAATCTCTTCCTCCGCAGCTCATTAGAGCTGATGACACAGCAGAAGCCACTATCTAAGATTCCTAGATTACACTCCGAGTTCTTCAACAAGATAAAACTCAGCAACCTGGGAAAGCCCCGCTTGCTATGTTTTGATTAGTAATAGAACTCTAATGAGCACTGAGAGACGATCACTTCCTAGTGACATCTTTATTGACGTCTTATGTCCAAAAACTTACGTCAAACAAGGCACCTTTCAGGTATAAATATTACCAACGTGGCCTTAAGCAAAGGCTGCCTCAACAACATCGATGATAGCGATGGTGTGGTGAATACAGGAGCAGAACAGCTGTCCCCTGCAGAGCCCAGCAGATACAAGCTGCCCACAGACGCTGCCCCTCCTCCTCCTTGACGCGCTGAGAGAGACGCTGTCTTTTCTCCTGCCGAGAAAATCCAGCTCCGGCGTCTCCAGCCTACTCTTGCGAGTGACTGGGATATCGAGTCCTGGAAGGAGATACAAGACCTCCAACATTCTATTCCAGAGGTATGGTGTTGACTAAACCCTTAGAGAGAATTCTTGAAGCAAACCTTGGCAAAACCAACTTAACTAAAACTGCTACTTACTTACTCCCTCCCAAGTATTAGGCTTAGGTCAGGTACACTGGGGTAGGCGTAGTTAGAAGCACCAGTTGAGTACGTTAGCTAAATATATATATGAATGTATATATTTTATTCATTTTAACCATTGTATGGCTAAGAAACCATATCAATGCTTTTACAGTATTATTTCGCAATCCTCATTTTACTGTACGCACTTTTTATAATAACTAGTCTTGCAATTGTGGCAATTCATTTCTCTTGCATGAGAAGAAAGACTGTTCAATAAATAATACCTTTTATTGAAAACGCCTGTCTCTCTATTCTCTGCATCTTGGTGAAAGTAATCTGCACAACTGACTGAGTAAAATAACTGTCTATTGTTTCACACGACTCTAGGGATTGACTCTTATTCTAAGGAGCAAAGTTGTCATGTTTATGCGGTTGTTGGAAAACTGAATCCCTTCTTGTCTGTACCAGGGAAGCTGATCACTTCCTATTCAGTCAAGAAAGTTTCCAGTGACCTCTGAGCTAGTTGGTAACAAACCCAATTAGGTTTAGCATAGTCAGTAGAGACCTGGAAGACCGCACTTCTACGTCCAAACTGCTGTTTATGTTATTCCAATGCGCAGGGCCTATTGGGAAAATAGGAACTACACTACACCGCATGGCTGTGGGAGATTCAACATAATTTAAGAGATTTCATTGGATCGGCTGATCCTATGTTCTCAAGTGACCGGACTTAAGACACACACATAAAAATAGATACCTTCTTCTATCAATTATGGCGGAAATCAGAGATCTATCGTTTTCAGAAGAGGAAGTTGATAGAGTAATAGCTTCCATGCTACCTCATGCGGGAGCACCCAACAGAGACAACAGCGATGCAACCCAATGTTGGGACGAATTGACTGAGCTAAAAAGAACACAGATCAAGACGTTGATTCACGGAGTGATGATGGCAGAATACCTACAAGCAAATGCAGCACCAAGGGGTCTAATAGTTAGAAACGAACCTTTTATATTTCAACAGGACAAACAATTCAAAAAAGACTGGTCACTAATCTCGTGGCACTGCACCAGGGATTGGTTAGTTTTAATAATAAAAATAGCGTCACGCCTTTGTGACTCCCTAAAGGATGAGATTCACTCAATGGAGGTCCGCCTTAAATCTTTCCAAAATCCCGCTGAACTTAAGAAAAGACTCGAGGAGCTGAACAAAAGCATGACGGATTTTGAGATAAGTCTCAAAGACTCAAAATATATAAAACTATCCAAGGACAAGAAATCTTTTTCCACGAAAAGGTGTACCCATACATGAGGGACGACTATAAACTTAGTAACAGGAACCCAGGATACAATACTAATATTGATGGGTCAGACTCAGGGTTTATGCACGATAATTGATTTCGTACATCTCTCCTAATATATCCACAGATACGGTGCATCCATCCGTTCCCCGAAACCCCAGAAAAAAGAAGTCCTGAGGAAGGTGCCACAAATTCAAGTGTAAAGCACCGAAACGCGTCGACGCACTGTTTGTTTTGTTAAAAAGAATCCAGTTAGGGCCGGGTAAAACTTTAGATGGGTATCTCATCTTTCCACTAAAGCTTTATAATAACTAAACTGTTCAAGGCCATTGGATCTGGTGTAATACAGTGGCATAGATATTGAGTTGGCCACTTATACATGAGGGGTTTTTTGTGATTATGTTTGATTGGCTGTCTATTTACTGTGAACGTACTTTGACTGTTTCCCCATTTATCGTATACCGTAACATTGTGTCTGTGTAACATTGTTGAATAATTATTTTTATCCTTCCAAGGTATCTTATCTTGGATTTTAAAATTGTATTGCAAAAAGTGTATGAATTTACTCTGTTTTTTATTGTTTAATCGAGACTATTTCTTTGTGGAAACCTATTTTTATGTTTGTCCAAATACCCATGGCATAGTGTGACCTTTTCCTCTCTAACAGGAAAGGCCAATAGTGATCAGTTGATTAGTCGACTCCAGGGATCTCCCCTTTGACTAACTGTCTTCCTACCCTGTTCCCTGGTGAAAGTGGGGTACCCTCTCCTTTTTGAAACCAGACTCAGGGTCTGACAGTTCAGGAACTTCTGGTAATTACAACAACACCACAAATAGGAGACCCAGGAGAGGAAGAGGAAATATGGGGAGGTACCGAGGAAATCGGGCCCCAATGTGGCCCCCGTATGAAGACCCGTACACTACGGTCCACCACCACCACCCTTCTACTGTGGGCCCCCTATGTACCACCAACAAAACTTCCAAAGTTGGGGCAGTACCAAGGAAACCAAGGTCGGCCTTTTTTTAGGCGAGGGCAGACCCTCACAACGGGCAAAAAACAAAACCAGCCAACACTTACAGTGGGCCGAACCTGTAGTGACAACAGGACGCCACACACGCAGGTAGGGTCCCCCGGAACCGACAACGAGCAGCAATCAAATCTAGTGGTCAATCTGTCCTCTATGAATCTTTCGGATATACAGACACAAGTACTCAATAAAGGTTTGGGCTTTGTACCAACCCCTCACACAGATAAATTCAAACTCTGTTGTGAGTTGAAGGAGTTCCTAAGAAAATTGAAACTTCAAATTTTTTTCCAAGACAAAGAACCCAGTGAAAAACCAGGAGCGACACAGGGCTAAAGAAAAAATCAACCTTTGTACCACCATCTAGCCACCTCCCAGTTGAACTTCTGGCTTTTGAAAAGGCCGTTATGAAGGAGGTGAAAGATCTAGACCCTCGCACAGTGAAAGCTTTCCAGAACACAAGTAAGGTGGAACTAGCAGCAATACAAGAACTATCAAAAAATGACAACATCATAATCAAACCAGCCGACAAGGGTCGGGCGATTGTCTTGCAAAACACTACAGACTACAGGAAGGAATGCTTACGCCTCCTTGCAGATACCAGAAACTATACCATCATAAAAGAGGATCCAACAGAACGTCTGAGGATATCTATAGCATACCTTATAGAGGAATCCCTTGCCAACGACTGGATAAGCAAAAAGGAAGCAGATTTTTTGCTCAACAATAAACCAACAATCCCCTACTTCTATATGATCCCCAAAATTCACAAGCGACTTGACAACCCACCTGGAAGACCGATAGTCTCGGGGATTGGATCAATTTTGGAACCACTATCAAAATATGCGGATGCATTTTTGAGACCACTGGTACAAAGCACTGACACCTACCTAAAAGATACCAAAGATGTTCTC